>NC_060247.1:124452298-125686472 GCF_921293095.1 Ischnura elegans
AAATTAACCAAATGAAAAGGACACAAAAAGAAAAATTTTTCATTTTCCCGCCATGTGATGTTGGTGAATCCTTCTCAGGTTTACCATTGGTTGATCTCGCCCATTTCTCCCAATACTTCGATTGTCAACTCAACCACAGTCTTTAGGGGTCTGAATCAACCTCTGAGCAGCAGGTGATTCAGGCCCCTGAAGACGATGGTTGAGTTGCCAACCAAAATGTAGTACCCAATTACCCTATCAAGCACTGGAAAGCCAAAAATGAATTTTCCAACAAGATATGTAGAATTAAAATACTAAATTATTCTTGAGACACGTAATCAGCAGACAGCAAGAAAGAATATTATTTTCCATAGAATATCAACAGTTAAACTACACATATTAAGAACCATAGAAAGTCGGAAAAAATTGGAAATATTATAATGCAGAGAGAAACAAACAAAGAACATTGGAACAAAACCGATCTTCGAATTACTTCAGTCAGATGTATTGCCCTCAATATCCAATTCAGCTGTATCATGAACATAAACAACGGAAATGCATATCAAGCAACACAAAACAAAAACAAATTGTGATGAACCAACATGCAAAGAAGGCTTTCCATGATATGAAGAACTCAATAACTCCAGGAAGAAGCTGCTATGAATAACTACCATCCACAACTTCTTACATCACCAGAATCTTCATAGCTAATGGAGTCTGCACAATTTTCAAATGTGTTGGCTGAAGATTAGAGGGAGAATTTCCCAGTGAAAAAATCAGCAGCCTTACCCATTAGTTGGGTTAACTCTGTGGTTCATCTTTGGGGGTAGAGTAAAGATTGATTCCAGTAAAGTTGGGGCGGAGACTTCCTCACTTAAGCAAAGCAACCACAGCTGGTTTGGAACATTGAGAGAAAGCTGGAAACTGCTTACTTATATTGGATGGGGATCAACTTCTCTTGAACAAATTTCAGGCTTGCTGATGGGAGCTTGTACTGCCTTCAGATGAAGGCATGAAATTTCCAATCCCTTCCCAACCAAATCTATTTGGACCCAAGTGGTTCTGCCATCCTCATCACATCAAGAGCTTTGTATTCTAATGGGATGGTCTACCAATATTTCATTATAGCAATTTTGATAAAGCTTGATTGATAAATAGATCCGAATATTTTCATTTTTCAATCTGTCACCAACTTTTCCAGCTATTTGTAACAAATAATCAACAGCCTTAATCCATTCCCTAATAAGGAAAAGAAGTCATGCCACTACTTCTCACCCACTCCTCACAGTCATGTGTTGCATGGGTGGGGCATGGTTTGTTGTTTACACTTCAGTGAGTGATTCCTTCCATCAAAAAAAAGTTCTCCTTGAACAAACAAATCAACCATAGAACTGTCACGGCATTGCCAACTCTTGAAAAGTGAGTGGCAACTTTCGTATTTCCTTACTTATAACACAAGAGAAGGATGATTTTTTTTCTTCGTTAGTTATCATTCTCTCTTATCAACCAATTTTTTTTAGAAATAGGTCTGATTGAATAGCTGCATCCCTTGACAAGACTTAGACACAATAGCAATCCTGTTACAGATCTAAAACACATTCACAATCAAAGAACTAAAAATTTCAATAGTGATTCAGGAGTCTATGATAATTCAATAGTAGTTCCCAAGGCACAAACAGCCAAGACAAGGGAGTCAAATATGTACTAAAAATTGCTATCCGAATTCTTTGACTAATATGACATGAAATAAATTTAAAGCCAGCGAGAGAGGAATTCTCCAACAGAAAAAAAACATTGATAATACCAAAGTAGGAAGAAGAATTTGGCAAACAAACATTTGAAGAAAAATTTACATTAAGTAAATACCTAATGTAAATTTTTCTTGAAATTGTGATTGTGTACAGGTCAGCTCAGCAGAAAGAAATTACACTAAATTGGTAGCGGTTAAGACAGCCTACTAATGGAAAATGAATGTTCAAATGTGAAGAAACTGGTGAGATGTTGCCTATCCCTATCTCATATCGAATAAGTACAATTCCCTCCATAAGTTTGTGGCAGGCGACTACAAACCTTTCATCATATTGCCACCGCTGACTAGGTTTCTCAAATGTTTCACCTTAATCTACATTTAACGAGACCACGTCGAGCTGACGTGTAGAGACAAATTAAAATGACAGATTACGATAAAGATAGTTACCATTTCCGCCCAAAACTTTACCCAAACAAAATTTTGGTAATAAACGATAAATATAAATCCACCACATATTTCGTAAATAAAGCGTCAATGTTCAATCCTATAAAAAGGCTAAGAAAGGAAACCAAATGTATGATAAGCAAAACGAACTCTTCGGTGAGGAACTGTGATATGTTAGCATACCGGTTCCCGAATCGTGTCCAAATACCTGATAACCCAAAACCAATGCAAACGACTTATTGACACAGCTTCTAAAGAGCATTACCCAATTTGAGTGAATGAATTAAACATGACAATAAATTGCGTAGGGAAAATGAATTTCACAGCATTAATTATTAATTACCTCTGCAGCTGATATTAAGAGTTATTTTTTCCGCCTTCCTGGCATTGAGGAGCTCTTGGACCATAGGAATGTCCCCATGCCTTGCACTATAGAGGAGTATTTCTTGTAATTCCATCTCCGTTCTTTCTTCGAAAATCATTCTGCTTGTCTCGATTTAATTCAAGTCATCCTCAACAGGCAACACAATATTACTGTTGGCTTGAATTTAAAAGCACTAACGTTGACATATTGCTAGGGTGTGTAGCAGGAGATCATGTGATTGACAGTAATTGCCATTTCCTTTAGACAACTAATTTAGATCACTGACAAAAAATTAAGTTTTCACGAAACCAATTAAAAACAAAAGAGGAGACCATGAAAAGGTACAGTAGAACAGCAATTAACACTCAGTTCACTCCACGACAATGAATTCCACACGTATACGTTACACAACCTCAGCTAGCCGAAAACTTGACAGACAAGTGGAATAACATACTGAAATACTGTACGCCTCAAATTGTCATACCAAAGACCCAAAGACAATGAAGGACAGACGAGCGTATTTCTTCCATCATGATTGTTTTTGTTTACTTCTTTCCAGCCTCGAGGGAGAAATAATTGCGTGGCGATAGTTACCGCTCGTCTTCGCAGTTTATTTCAATATACTAACTTAGGATCGTTCAAACTGTTTAATATATTCAGGACTGTGTGAAAGTTATCTCAGAATTTTATTTTTTATTCGTATTTTGTATGCTAATATGCGTTGCAATTTTCTCTGAAACTTTATTTACGTATTGTTTGCTGAATGAATACAAGCATGGGAAAAGACGAAATATCAATTATGCCTCTGCGCTTTGGAGTTAGGTTCTCCCCTCCTGCTCTTGTGTACGTTTATGAAAGGAGAGCAGCGGAGACGACAACAGCAGGTATCCTCCGACGTCGAATAATGCCAGTAAGAGACTTCTTCCATTCTTCTGACATCGAATCAACAGCGAAGACCTTGCTGGAAAGGCATGGAAGGCAGTTATTTCGAGATGTTCCAATAGAGGTAGTTTGCAAAATGTTGCGACTTCTAAGGGAACACAAAAATGTAAGATCCTTTTCAATGTTATGTTTTAAGTCTGAAAGAATACGATTTCCTATTTGAATCGAATTGTTGGTACATTATGAACTACTCCCAATTAGGGAGCGGACTTAAAGACTGGACTAGAGATAGTCAACGAAGAAGCGAAGGAATTACAGAGGATTTCGGATATGGTGAAGAAAACCGATGATAGCTACCAACGAGCAGTCCAATCATCCCGTAATAGCGATGGAAACTCGAAAGATGACTCCTTCAATTTGCCTAGTGATAAGAAAGAAGGCATTCAAGATTTAGACGTTGAAAATACTTGGGATGATGACGACGGGGGATATTCTCTTGAATTTCCCGTGGATAGAATAGTAACTTAAGGTACAATGAGATTTTTTAAATAAGCCTGACACTAAATAATGTAGTGCCTGCATCTGTCGGTGTATTTTATTATCTTATCCTATTTAAAACACTGGAGTGCTGGTTTTAAATTATGGAGGTAAATCATGCTTATGATTATGCTTATCATGACATACTTGGTATAAAATTTCATCGTCTCTCAATGTTTCAACCAAAATGTTGGTGGGAAAAGTGTGGATAAGGTCACATCAGACCTAGCCACATTCAGAGCCAAGGGACCAGTGCCTTACCCTCGGCTACCTCAAGGGAGACCGATGATTTTTGTTCGGGATGTCCCATTGCTTAATGTAGGATTTAAACACTGGACCCTTCAATCAGTAGCCATGCCTACTTGACCCTGCAGTTTATAATAGTTACACATTTCTTTGCTTATGCCATCATCTCTATTAACCATGAAGAGTTAAGTGTTGCTCAAAAAGTGCATGGTATCATCGATAAGTGAGATTGTGCTTGGCATGTAACGAAATTCTGTAGAAACCTCAGAAAATTCCTAATCCTGCATAATGAGTACATACTTGTCAAGTACAAGTTAATTCAAAATTTACATCTACCCAGGGGCGGATCCAGGATTTTTTTCTGGGAGGGGCACAAGCAAGGCCGTATCCAGGATTTTGTTCTGGGTGGGGCACAACGATACCTCGTAATACAAAACGAACGCAATCATAATGGGACCGTATTAAAAATCTTGCATATTTTTGAGGGTCTGGGGGAGGCACGTGCCCCCGTGCCCCCCCCCCCTGGATCCGCCTATGCATCTACCTGTTTTATCATCTCAGATTGTTGGGTTTGACTTAAACGAATTCGTTTTGTTCACCCTTTAAAATTTTATTTTTACTCCCTCTGTGGTTCACTGCTTTCTGTAATGCAAAAGAACTCATGGTAGTGGTTTAACTCAGGGAAAATGATCCCTGACAAAGCACTCATTTGGAACTGTTTTCCTTTCTTGGTCACTCGATTAATAGTTTCAATGCTATTATTCTTTTGAAAATGATGTTTTGAATTATGGGTGGACCTCAGTCTACACTTTGCTATTAATTTATATTTGGAAACCATGAGAGATCACGTTTGTAACGTTTCAATTAATTACTCTTATTTTCACGTCACTTACAAACATTTTATTAAACTTTAAATGATACAAACTCGGGAGCAAGGGAACACCCGTCCGCCATAACTATCCCAATCCGACTCCCCTCTTTTCACTTCCCCCCGCACCGTCAACAATCACAACAATTACCTCACTCCACCTCTGCTGCTTATTATTGCTTGAATTACGTCACACCAAAACCAAAACAAACCACTCAAAATTAGGTGTTACACGTTACTTTAACATTTCCATTGTATTGAAGCTAAAAGACCAGCTATATTCAAAATTTAGCATCTATTATATTTGAAATGTTAGCAAAACAATTTTTCAACTTAAAGAACTAGTCTAGTCAAAGAATTTGACTTATTTCTTGCTTCTGCCAAAGAAAACCATTTTATTCTTTTACTGAAATGAGTTTCTTTTGTTTCTTTCCATTCCATGCTCAAAATGGCTAAATTGCTCTGACGTGGCTACCCTATATCCTTTATGGGGAAAAAGTAGCCCAACCAAATTTTTGCCACCTCTTTAGCTCTGCGAGAAAATAGGTTTCGATTCTAGTAGGTTGTTTTCTCTGGTCAGAACATAATTTCCTTGTTTTGAGAAGGATATCCTTCCATTTTTGCCCTTGATGATTGTGACTGGTGGCATGAGGGTAAAAGTACACAGTTTGATTGATTAAGGCTAGCAAAAAATTGGGAAATTAATTTAAATTGAAATACCACATAGTACTGGCTGAAATGATACTGGGAGGGTGATTGGACATAAGAATATTGGAGAAGAGAAGGGAGACCTAGGTGCACATCTTGATATGTTGATGCCAATATTGACCCAAATTCTGCCGGAAATCATCTCATCATTGGTAGGGCAGCTGCTATGTGCAGATAATAGGCTCATTCACCATGTTTTTACTTCTGTCAATAGGGTAGTTTCCTTCACCAAAGAAAACGAAAGGCATTGATTGCGATTCATTGCCCACCATTAGTGTATTCATAACATACAAATTATTTGGTTTTAGAAATCCCAGTTTAGAAAAATATCAATGGTCAATTTTAACCGCATTTGAAAAAGGCCAGATTGGCGCCCATGTGATGCCACTCCACATGACGTCACAGGGACCTAGTTTCTATACGAGTAGATAGGAGTTTTACATCATCTGAGATTTACCTATGCATGAATTAGGCACAGAGCTCAGGGAAAAACATCTCTTAATAATCACACATTAAAACTGCCTATGGTAGGAAAGTTGCCTGCGTTTGATAAGGTATTAATAATCCTTATAATAAGCCAAGAGCTACCTGCTAGCAGCCTGCATCGCAGAGGCACTCATATTCTTGCCCCAAGGTCACCTCACTCGGCGGTAGCGGGAACCAGAATGATGTCATACGGGCTTTTCCCATCATTCATACTTAGCCGTCGCATTTTCGCGCGCTTGAAAATTTTCACTTTCATTTAATCGCAAAAAATAGATATCGTCATTTAAAAATATAAAAGCGTGAAATGTGTTCTCCAGGAATAATAATCTTTCGATTTAGGCAATGAAAATATAATAGGAAACCACCCTATTAGGATAGAGAAAGAACCCTAGAAGTACCCAAGAACCCTGTCAGGTTCTTGTTTAGTGTTTGAAAATTTAAGAGACCGGTATTTTTTTGTTTTTTGATCCATTGCGTATTTCCTAAGCTATTGGTGGCGAATATTTGGTGTGCTTAACCCTTTCATTTATGAGATCATGGTGTCACTGACTCTTGTCATGTGGCCTACTGCCTCTCTGCTACCTTGGCCATCTGTCTCGTGCATTTTGTTGTAATTAAAATTCTAATGAGTGATTCTTTCCATCAAGGATCGGTTCTCACTAAATGACTTAATGAACCAGAACTTAAATGTCGTCACTTACTCATTATTATTAACTATTATAATTTCCATGTGCATTGAGCAAATATTTTAATTTGTGACTTACAAAGTAAACTCTTCTATGGTGATGATTTTTAAGATATTCAGCATTATTCTTGGTCCTTTCTTTTGATCAAAGTATCTCCTCACCATGGCTGCTTTCCAATTACGTGTAGAGAATATGTGATGCTTTTATTTCTAGATATGAGAGAGTGAGGGAGTTGGGATGGGCTTTGAGTGAGTTTCAGTGCTTGAATAAGGGCAAGAGTTAAGGAAAGAGATTAACATAAAGGAATGTGAGAGGGAGATATTGGAGAAAAGGAAGGCACATGAGCTCAATGAAACCTTAATTTCAAATTATGTTGAATGCACCACAACACTGGTGACCAGCAGTACACTTTAGCCTAGGAAATGAAGCTCATAAAAGTGAAAAACCTTGCAATATTTTCAAACTGAATCGATTTGCATAAAAATTTGGTATTAGACTAATCCTACCCTCTACTTCAAAATTTATTCTATGTCGATGGGCGCTTTTTATTTTTTTAGGGGTGAAAACTACCTCTAAATGCAAAAAGTTAAAAAACTACACTTGAAAGTGGAAGAAAAAAACACCTCTTCCCTACGCAGGGCGTGATTTCACGGCCTGAATTTTCTGATGCTAAAGAAGGAAGACCGGCTTTTCACGGCTTGAATTTTTCGAAGCAAAAGGTCAAAGGCCGTGTTTTCACGGTTTCGGGGTCAAGCTTGCCAAGTGGGTCCCAACCGCCATTAGGGTCCCTCGGCGCAAGAGGTCCGACCCTTTCCTATTGTCCGTGTGGGGATTACCTCGGCCCATTCCGGCTCTCAGTGTCCCACTCAAGGAAGGTGCTCATGGTCACTTATTTGTTTATAAGTTAAAATAACTAAAAACGTTCATGTTGCATTTATTGAAAATCAATGCGAGGAATTACATTCTGTATGTTCTGCTGATTGGTTCCAAATTTTAAACGGAATTCTAGCGTTCATATTAACGGAGTTGATCATCACCTAGAACAATTTTTGGATACACTAAGGTTAGATGTTTAATTGTTATTTTTATAACTTACAAGCAAGTTTATAGGAGCGATATTGTAATGATTTACATCTAAAAGTATACGTTACTCTGTTAGCTACATTCTAAGTGTACATTTGCGGTGAAATTCGATAGAATATCCGATTTAACTTCTATGAAAAAAAGCCCTCGTAATGTAATAAAATATGATTCTCTCAGTTCTTTGTCGTGAGCCAAAATTATAGCTGCTATTTTTAATAACCTCTTACCAACCTTTGAATACAAAGGTATTATAAACGAATTTCGCTATAAATACTGATTAATGCATATCCTAAAAATTCGTAAATTTAATGTACCAATAGGGAATGCTTTACGTAGACACATGTTGTGAGAAGCATTCCATATCATTGCAGGAATAAGAACTGTTCTACCCAGGTAATTACTCTCATATCTTGGTTCTCTGGTCAGGATCCATTAAGGTGGTCTGCCCTGTGCACCTCACGGGCTTATTTGGGGACACATTAGCGCATTAATGTTTTCTTGGAAAAACTTATTATCCTCCAACTGGCACACCTAAGAGTATATTGGTGTAAGTATTCTCCTACTGAAATATGTACGTGGAAGATGATAACCTAACTCTTCTCGGAATAGCTCATTTTCTTTTCAAAATTTTCTTGGCGTGTATTCAAATTTAGCCGTTAACTATCTGTACGGATTCCGCTACCTATACCAGGGATGGTTTCTGTAGAACCCTGCTGTGCGATGCAGCCCATACCATGAATGAAAGAGAACTTCTCTACCCAGGTAATTACTCTCATATCTTGGTTCTCTGGTCAGGATCCATTAAGGTGGTCTGCCCTGTGCACCTCACGGGCTTATTTGGGGACACATTAGCGCATTAATGTTTTCTTGGAAAAACTTATTATCCTCCAACTGGAACACCCAAGAGTATATTGGTGTAAGTATTCTCCTACTGAAATATGTACGTGGAAGATGATAACCTCACTCTTCTCGGAAAAGCTCATTTGGCTATGATATAGTGCCGTTTTGCTGAAAACCCTAAAAATAACCGTAGAACTTCGTTTAAAAGTTCTACAGGCATTGCAAAATGAAAGGAATACATTGATGAACTGACATTGAATGCAACAGTAACAATTTAAAAAATTAAAATTGCACTGGCAACAATAAACTGACCGCATAAGTACGCCGGGATGGGCTGCCTTCGGGGAAAAGGGTCGAGGATTATATTTGCCCAGTTGCCGAGGAAAGGGTCCGGGACCCCGCTAGGAAAGGTCATTAAGGGGAGGAAGTGACTACCTGGACAGTCCCAAGCCGAGAAAAAACTCAGTACAGGGCGAAAAAGAAATGCTCAAACCCTTCGTACAGCCAAAAGGAACTTCCCGTGAAGGAGCCCGGCACGAAAAGGTTAAATAAGGTGATGCTTGCTTGTAAATAGAGACTTTAAACGGCCATATTTCACAAAATATTTATTATACTGGAAATTTAAACAAATAAAAATGTAGGAAATTATAGTAGCTATAATGTGTTAACCCAGAAAGTTTTCTTATCTCCATTATCTTTGGAGTTATTTTGAAAAAATGAACATTTGTTACAAAATTGTAGAAAATCGTTTTTCACTCTTAGATCCAAT
Organism: Ischnura elegans; assembly: GCF_921293095.1. NCBI lineage: Eukaryota > Metazoa > Arthropoda > Insecta > Odonata > Coenagrionidae > Ischnura > Ischnura elegans. The sequence continues at coordinate 124,461,941 of NC_060247.1, forward strand.
TTTTTCAAAATTAGTGATTGTAAATTGATGAAAATTTTATGATTTATTGATAGAATCTACATAAATAGAACTGCAACAGGAATATATGATCAATTTTAATGAGGGTGGTAATTCAGTTGCTGCTTTCACTGATATTTTCGTAAAAAAAATATAGACTGACTTTATCTTTATCACAACTAACTCAAATTTCATGATAAAAAATTCTTTTATGTTTCAAAGAAAGGTTGTAAAACAAATTAAAGCATATTTTTTTAAATTTTTCTGAAAAATGCATAGTTTTTCCACTATTTGACATCGAATATCTGAAATATGGCGTTTAAGAAACAAAAGCTAGTCATTAACAAGCTATATCTCGATTCGTACTGGTTGCCAAGGAAACATTTAAAAAAGATTTTTTTTTAAATTTTATAAGCTACAATTTTATAGTACATATATTTTACTGGAGAACACTTGAAATGTTAGCACTGATGCATAAGGCCCAATTTTTAAAGCCAAATGAATTGGCTTTCCCTAATACCTTTTTTTGCATAATGATTCTGTTAATAGGGTATCATGCTCTCAACAATCAATTAATTTTCTTCCAAGCCGCCAAAAAATTGGCAGGCAGGTGAAAACACGGTAAAAATAGTCTGATTTTGGACAGACGGTCACTTCCTTCACTTTTGAGCTGTCATTCAGGAGTAAATGTCGTAATATAGTTTCAAATCGGTTGAAGCAAATACTTTTCAGTAAATGCGTGGGCACATCATATTCTTCGGACCAATACACGTGTTTATTAAGATACTAGCCGGCCACCCGGCATTGCTCGGGAAGGATAGTACCCAGAGACAGGGAAACTTAAATCTTTTAATTCATGGTCATATTGATCACTCCATGGGAAAATATGATAGAACATATGAAGAAACACGATTTGTCGGAATGCACGGTTAAAAGATCAGCAAAGATCTTCGTGGGCCATTTACCTTAGAACGGTGAAGTTGCGAGAAAAGGCAGTATTGGAAGTGGAAGTTATATAAACATGGCAGAGTGAATGGAGATATTATTGGAGGGTGGGAGAGTAAGCAGGTGGTGGGGAATGGGTGCTAGGCGGCACTAAGCACACTTGTAGGGTTCAGTAATGAGAAAATGATACAAAGGACGCATGGGACACAACTAAAAGTAGCACTATGGGGTTTGGGAGCATGAGATGCACCTCTGTACAGACTTTGTCCGCAATCCATGCAGCCGTATGGAAATGGGTAGCGGACAGACAAACTGACATCCTCTTTTATATATAGAAAAGATTCAGCTTAGCCTGACATTACCATATCACTGAGGAATGCCGTAACTTCCTCCTTCTCCAAAGCTAGGTTGACATTTTTATAGTTAGTACATATGCAACTGAGTCTGCAAATGTAAGTTTGCATCATTATTCACGTACAGAGGTGACATTGGGTGTTTGTTTATTGATTGCCAACGTTGATAATATTTTTATGGATAGTTATTCACAATATGCTTGTACTGTGCCGTTAAAAAAATTAATTTAATTTTATAACCATACGTACAATACTAAAACAAAAATGTTAGGTTGTACTATAAGAGCAGTCATCTTTAGATTAGTTACCAGAACTGACCCTTGTGCATGGCATCCGATATATCGGACAGTCAGTTTTTATTGTTGATAAAAAATACAAAATAGTGTACCAAAACTTGAGGAAATGGGAAATAAAAACATCAAGCTTTAGATCAAAAATAAGATAAAAGTTATCAACATATTGAGCGAAATACTTCAATAAAAAATAATTTACTTACCCTGTGTAAGTGACTGAAAATTTTTTCAATGCCATGTCTCACATAAATGCTTCTCAAGTCGATAAATTCAAGAAGGCAACTAAAATATTAGTGGAGCGATGAAGACAGACATCCATTTGAACTTAATGTAGTATCACAATGTAGCATATGTAAACTTGAGCCCAGGGAAAAAATTAAATACGCGTGTCCGATATATCGGATGCTATGCCCTAATGGGTTAAACTCACTTCTTAGAGTGGGACTGCACATGCTCTCCTCCCACTCAAGCTCTACCTAAGATAATTGCATTTGCTTGACTAGGTTATGAATGTACTTATCCAGTGAATAGTTTAGAGATGGTTACCATGCTCTCCTCTGTGATAAATGTCTCCTAGATATATGGGTGGTCTGTCATCATCAGAAGCCCTGTGGAAATTTGGTTCCCCTTCTTTAACTTAGGAATGAATCTAAGGCAGCTTTGGTGGTTCTTTAGGCCATGGAACCTTAGTAACTTTTGACCTACCAAGCTAGCCAGACTGCCTCTACCCAGAAACTTACAATTTTCTTTGAGATTATCTCTGCATCTTCTTTTAAATGCCTTGCTGAATACCATGCTTTTTAAATATTCATTTCACTTACATATTCGGTGGCTTTCTTAGATTTGCTAATTTCATCCTTAAATACCCTGCTTCCATATTTCAGTACTTCTCATTGCATTGTGCTGTGTTGACAAATCTTCATGCTGAAATCTCATCCATGGAAAATTTTTCGTCTTTAATGGTCATAGTAAATATTTGCAACATTATGTCTTTCTTTCTAGAAATATGTGACCTGAGATTTTTATGTGTTCTCAAGTAGTTTCCATGCTCTTACATGGATTTATTTAACCTGAAATGATACAAGAAAGGAAGCCATAATGGATTCAGAAAAATTCCATCCTCTCCTCAGTGCTGAGTCACGAGTCAAGTGGCAGGTTTGTTACTAACTACATGCAATTACCTATACTTGTTTAGTATCCAGCATGCCACTTTCCAATATAATGAATTGTTTATAGGTGCCATCATCGGGGGTGCTCAATCTGTTGTTAGATATGTATGTCTTACGAGGTATTATTCCACTAAAATCCTCTCTGTTCATCAGTTGTGGCTGGTGCTTGTGTGCTAAAGTGCCACAGCACATTAGATGTTTGAAAGGAAGGTCACAGATTTTATCTTTTCTGAATACATTGGGAATGATTTTCCTTTTCTGATTCATTATATGTGAATGCGCCAAGTCTTTAGAATTTCCCTCTGTGAGATAAGTAGTGCACTGAAAGTGCTGGAGAGTTTACAGCCAGCAGGAACTCTCAGGAATTCGTATTGTCTGGTAGAAAATTTGGTTTTGTGCTTGCATGGGCTGTGTAAACTGTGTGCTGTGTATTGTCACAATGCTACTAAATGCATATACTACCCCTTGCAATACCACAAGAGGTGTTTCTTGCTGTTCAAGCTTATAAAGACCTTCCTTCAGAAAACCATGTCACAGGAATGGCTAAGTGCACTGCCAGTACCCTCCATTTAGAAGGAGGTGGTATTCGCAGTGCAGGAGTTCAATGCCTGGGTGTTTGATACATTCTGCCGGATAAAGGAGGGGGCTAATGAATTTTATTTTTCATCCATGAGTGAGTAAATTTTATGTTTCCACAAATTGATTGAGGGGGGTAGGGAAGGGGTGAAGGGGAAGTGGTAAGGGCAGTGGGTGGGAGCAGTGGAAGAGGGGAGGCAAGAACATAGTCTAGAAATAAAAAACATCTACTTTTGATACTCCTAGGAACAAAGACATGAAGTAATTATGATTAATATGTGGTAGCAGTAAAAATAATTCAATGGTTTGGGTTACCACAACATGAAGAACTGCATAGAAGGTTTGTATTATTAAGAAGGTTAATAACTGCTTCTTTATGAGTCGCTAAGTTACGGAAGGGCATGCAAAATATTCAGGATGGAAAAGTGGTTATTTACTGATAATACTGCCCTTCCCTTTGTAGTAGTGAATCAAGTTTCCTTGAAGGTGTATCCTAACCACTGATACCATAATACGCAGCCATTAAATTTTTCTTTGCGCATGTTCAGCTGCTCAGCACTTAGGTAATTGGTGAGTTGATGACTGGTTGAACTAGAACAATGTGTGTGAAAGGTTGAATACTCAGTCACTATAGTCTATGGGGATACTCTCTCATTGAGAAGACCAATCTATGTGATGAAAAAGTCAAAGAAAATAGGTATTAACTCTCAAAATATTCTTAATTTTCAAGTAAATTAGATTCATATGAAGAATTATCTGGGTGTAGATTAAATTTTATTTATTTTTCCAGGTAAAAATTCAAATGGAGTGAAATAATCTTCTAGCCAAGTATTACTTGTGGTATTGACTTATTGATGTACTAGTGTGCTTATTCTTAAAACTGGCTGCTTGCCGGGTTCTGATGCATTTGCGTATTTCCAGGTGATGCAGTTAGTCAATATATCACCTATCAGCTTTTGGAGGAGAGGGTGAAATGTGATGCAAAATTTCTGAATTTTAAACTATTGATTAATAATTAATAGATACTTGTAATATAATCAATTTTAATTATGGTTCTAAATACTGTTCTTAATCTCACTGTACAAATGGTGTTTTCCAAAAAAATTACTATTTGAACTTTTGTTGAAAATGCAATTTAGTAATTTCTGTACAACTTAATAATTATTTGGTACTTGTTATATAATTAATTTTAATTATGGTTCTAAATACCGATCTTAATCTCACTGTACAAATGTTTTCCAAAAAAATTACTATTTGAACTTTTGTTAAAATTACAATTTAGTGATTTCTGTACAATTTAACTGCACCCCCCACAAGCCTGGGCATATGGGCTGTCTCATCATAGTTACACCACTACCATCCATTTATTGTACTGTTGGAATACCAAGCCTGAACTGTATTTTCTGGGCTCAATTACAAAATTCATGAATGTATGCATTTGCTTGCCTTATGCACATACATATTAATGAGTGAAATATTAAAATGTATAAAATTACTCTTTCTTATGAAGGTGTAATCCAACATTGGCTATAAAAATAGTATCATCTAAACTCTTCATCCTTTATGTGTTACCTTGAAAGCAGCTTATTCTTAGCAGACATGGGCAGATTAAGCTCACCGTTTTGAGGGGGATGTGGATAGTATTCGTAATTCATAACTTATTACTGTGCCTTGATGGTATGCAATACCTATCAGTGATGTGTCTGCAGCCTTGTGTTCGTTGACAAATGGTTTTTAGATATTCATCAAATGTGTTTTTATATTGTTTATCTGTTTGTATCATTGTTTGTAACTCTGCAAATCTATGCTTGCAATAATCTCCTAAAATGAAAACAAAAATCAAACTTCCACTTCGAACAGCTACCATTGTGACCATTTCATGGATGGCCGATCTGAATATCAAAAAGATTGTGATGCATTGTTGACAGATCACTTAGAGGCACAATTATTATCATAACACCCTCTTGTGTATTGAGAGTTAGTAAAAATAAATAATAGGCTTTCAGTAAAAATAATTAATGGACATATTTGCTTAATAAAGGTGCTATCATATATGCATAGAGGGCAGCTCACTGTGAAAATATAGATGCTTTGAAAGTAGCACCATTGAGAAACATGTTTATGGGGATTTGAAAATAACAATTAAATATATATACTCAGCCAAGCATTGTGTTGGAGGCATGCATCATCAGAGGTAGGATCACTGTGGGAATGTATAGGTACACACATTTTGGAAGTAGCACCATTGAGAAAAATGTTGGGGAGATTTAAAAAAAAGACCTTGCAGTCTTAAACACAACAGCGATCCAGAGTATTATAGTGTAAATATAAGAAGACTGAAAAGGAAGGCAAGGCGTGTGTATAAACAAAGAAATTTAAGCCCTAAAAACCTTGAAACTTAAAAAAATATAATTAAAAGATTTAATATTGAAAAAAGGGAAGCCCGGGAGAGCTATCTGTTGAATATGCTAAGCCAGAAGAATACAAATAAATTTTTCAAATATATTAGAAGGAAAAAAGATATTAATAACGACATATCTATGATCGTGAGTGAAGGTGGGAAAGTTATTTTAAGTGATAAAGACAAAGCAAACGAACTAAATTAGTGGTACGCCACGAGCTATAAGGATAGGGATGGTAATTTTGCTTAAACTCTAACACAAAACATTGCGAACCCTCATTATTATTATCAAGCCGTGGACAAAATAAATTCGACTATATTAGCGTGACAGATAATGAAATATTAAAACTAATACGGAAACAGTAGAGAAATAAATCAATGGGTCCTGATAATGTGTCCATGGATGCATTGAAACTAGGGGATGAAGCAATAGTTCCTTACATTAGAAGACTTGTTTTAGTCACACTAAATAATGGGGACTTACCCTCCGAATGGAAAATGGCAACCGTCATACTCATTTTTAAGGGGGGTGATAAAACTAAAGTAGATAATTATAGACCAGTAAGCCTAGCGTCAGTAGTGTGTAAATAAATTGAAAAAGTTATTGCTAGGTATGTACTTGTGTGAATTTTGGGCCACAAATGATTGGTTATTCAAGTATCAGCACAGGTTCAGGAAGGGCTTTTCTTGTGAGACCCAGTTACTAGGGTTATCGCAAGAAGTGAAGCTGAAGTCCTGGATCAAGGCAGTGAAATTGATGCGGTGATCATTGACTTCAAAAAAGCTTTTGATACAGTGCCACACGTTCAATTGATAGAGAAAATTAGTAGGCTACAGATAGATGATAGGATTAAAGTATGGATTAAGGAATTTTTGAAAGGAAGATCTCAGAGGGTAAGAGTAGGTGAAGGATATTCTATGGAGATAGCGGTAACATCAGGAGTCCCACAAGGAAGCGTATTAGGTCCGCTATTGTTTCTAATTTATATTAATGACATCCATGTGGGAGTTGACTCCAAAATACGACTTTTCGCAGATGATTGCATAATCTACCAAAGGATCAAAGGCAGGGAAGACCCGTGTATCCTTCAAAATGACCTGAATAAAATATCTTCATGGACAATCTCCAACAAAATGGATATGAATACGGGAAAATGCAAGCAAATTACATTCACGAGAAGGAGAAACAGGGAGAATCGGTCATACAGCTTGCTCGGGGAAAATATTTCCAAAGTTATAGTGACTTAAAATACTTGGGGGTTAATTTCACATCTAATATTGATTGGGGAGTGCATATTGATCAGGTGGTAGGGAGATCATTTAAAACCCTGCATTGGGTCATGCGGAATATGAAAGAGAACAAAAAAGAAACTAAAGAAATGGCCTACATGACCATGGTTCGACCTGTACTTGAATATGCAACTTCTGTGTGGGATCCCTACTATAAAAATGAATCTTCTAAGCTTGAAAGGGTTCAGTGAAAGGCAGCCAGGTACACACTAGGGAAACATGGAAGAGGGGAAAGTGTATCAGCTATGCTAGGGAGCTTAGGATGGAAACCTCTAAAAGTGAGAAGAACCATTAATAGGCTATGCGGGGTATACAAAGCATTCACAAAAGAGCAGGGTTGGAAAGAATTAGGTCTAAAGCTGGGCTCACCCTGCTACATAGGAAGGAAAGACCATAAATTTAAAATTAAATTTAAAAACAGAAAACAGACATTTTGAGAAAATCCTTCCCACATAGAGGAATAAAGGAGTGGAATGACCTACCTGAAGTGATTTTTAAGATCTTCCCTTCAAATGCCAAAATTTTTAGGAAGCAGTGTGCATCACTTACCTATTGATTAATTACATAGTGGTTTAAAAAGGAGAGTGAAGTTGGGTCAATGCTCATTTTTTAGTTGTATTATATTAGAATTAATGGATTGTTTTAAATTGTTTTATTGGGACAATATTAAATTATTAGTTGTATGAGATTATTAGTGTATTATTTTTACCATGGATATCTATTCTGTTTCTGTTTATTTGTATTATGTACCTCCTGATTTTATGTTACCACCTGACATTATGGTCGACTTGTAACAATTTATGCAATAATAATAATAATAATAGTAAGGAACTTGAAGGGACTAAAATGAAAAGATGAAGACCTTGTGGGCAGTGGCATACCCATTTTGAAATGGGGGAGGGTGTTTACTGGGGATTTTGGGTCCTTCCGGGGTGTATGGGAAACCACAGGGCAAATGGGAAATTTTGGGATTTTTGATGCTGAAAACGTGATTATTAGGACTCAAAGGCAGTAATTTTGTATGAGTATTTATGAAAAGTTATTTATTGAGGCTATCTTACTAGATTTTGGCATCTCTTTTAAAGGGTGAGGGAGGAGGGAGGGACCTGGGAAACCACTCCCGTGGCCACTGCTTGTGGATAGGTAACATATATGATAGAGATACGATTACTTGAAAATGAGATCACTTATAAAATAAGGGTCTACAGTATGATGCCAAATGCCAAGGTGAAAAATGATTAAACCTTCTCAAGGAAGAATGCATACTACCTGAGGCCCATTCTTCTTACATCTATAGAAGTTACTTCAAATTTAAGGAATTGTATCAAACACCTATTGCAGTATATAGTCTATGGAATAATAAAATCATAAAGGTAACGTCGTGAACTTAAAAATGTGAAGGAAGCATACAATAGCAGGATTTTAGCATGTATATCTACTAGTCTAATAAATCCAAGATTTTTATGCTGATCTAATCTACAGATTTGTTTCTTAGATTGAAGGCATCCTAATTATGCGCTTCCAATACTACTGCGAATAATCACTTCAGCAGGGGTGAATAAATAACTCCTTTTTGGTCGATATTATATTTATTTCCTCCTCATTCCTGCTTCCTTAAATAATTGAAATATCACCAGCTGCTTCGGCAGTGGGAATGATTTACATATATCTTTGTGCACAATATTATACTGAAAAACAAAATAAGAAATAAAATACATCTCTTTAGTGACTAGTGGCCTTCAATGTATGCGCAATGATAAAATTTGGCCTCATCCTCCAAATGCATAGTCCCCGTGTCCCTAGAACAGAATATCCCACAAACAACCCACAAGGAATTACATAATTTAGCAGTCAATATTTTTCTCTTTCATTCCTTGGACCAAGGGAAAGAAATAAATGGCAGCTTCCATCTCTTAGTTCACCACTTTTATGCATAGCGCACAACATACTTTCCCACAGCAAACAGGTAATTCCTTCCTAACACAACTCAGGGCTGGGGCCTGCAGGGCCACTTCACTTTAGTAATGATGCCTGTGACTAGTGATTTTAATGAACCTGCTATCCGATTTCCCAATGGGAGACTATCTTCCCAAAATCTACAAAAAGCAGAGTTATAACCCCGGCATCAGGATTACAAGTTCCCACATTGTTCCCAGTTTCTCCCACATCCTTCAGTGCACAAATGAAGTTTAAAAGGGCCCTCAGTGTGAATATTTCTCTGCAAAATGGTGAATGGCATCACACACTCTAGAGAACAGGCAGTTTCATTCAGTTACAATTTTTTTTATTTTACGACAGCATATTTATCATTACACACCAATTCATTTAGCACTATGATGTTCATTTCATTGTGCTACATCAAGTCAGCTCGAAGATGTATGTAGGCATCCATTACCACTGATTTAAAACGTGTTGAGCCTGATAATCCTGAAATCAGCATCTCTCAGCCATCCAGTTGATACAGTTTGAATTCCATTAATGTAGAACACAAGAAAATAGGTGCTTCTTCAAGATTTTCATTTAACAGAAGTACATATCACTTGTACAAGGCACCCAGAGCTTGAGTGGCAGATGAAGAATAACAAAGCCTTTGGGTGCACTAATGACATATTTCCTCATTAACAGAAGAGATGTTATTTTGATGTGCAGATTTTACAAAGTCTTTCCAAGTTGACAGAACTTCTGATCATAGGAGAGGATGCAATGATAAAGGAATCCAGGAATGGCACTGTCCATAGGAGTCAACTCCTCAAAGGTAGTAGTTGAGTCTCTTCACAGGTTGCAGAGTTTTCAAGGAGGGCCTGCGTGGAAAAGTTGAGGTGGTCGGAGCGAGCCTTAAGAGGTCTTATTTTTTTCAGGGCGACTCCAAGTGATCATTGGGATGAGCAGTAAGGATGTATTTTGTGTCATGAAGAGGTGGAAGGAGAGGCAGGGGTGGTTGGGGAGCCTGCATTGGGGTGTCGACGTCAACCACCTCACAGCTCCTTCTCAATCTTGATCATTTCCAAGATTCCATCATTCATTTCCTTGACGGCATCATATTCAGTGAGACCCATGCGCCTCTTGTTGGAAATGTCATAAACTCCACCCTCAGCTTCCGTGTGCTCTCCTCGCGTGCCACGGACCTAAGCATCATGAGATTATTCATCATTAGTAGTGTGATAACATTTTCAGGGCGGCACTCCTATCATTCAGCCAGTAAATTAATCAGAATGACATGGAACACGTCACCACTCTTTGAAATTAACAGCAGCAATGGATAGTAAGTTCTTTTCTATATATAACACCTTGCATAGTACAGATGTTCAGAACGTCAAAAAATAAGCAGATTTCAGCATCAAATGCAAAATTTCAGGAAGAGCTAAATTTTAGAACGTGTTTGAAGAGCAGGAAACTTATATGATGAAAGTTTATATACTTTAAACACAGAGTTATATTATTAATGTATGAGCAATAATAACAGAGTCATTAATAATTTGGATCTTCCATTACTCTTCAATAATAAGGGCTCAGTTTTGGTCATTTTCAGCTATGCACTTGCATGGAAGTGATGATATAAAATGGCATTAATACAACCATACAACCAATGAAAATAATACCATACCTGGAGGTTGAAGCGGGAAGCAACCTCTTCGAGCTTGGCCTTGTTGGCAGCCAGCTTGGGCAGCTTGATGTGAACAGATGCACGCACGGTGGTTCCCAAGTTGGATGGGCAGAAGGTGAGGAAACCCAGACGGTCGTTGTGAGAGAAGGGAACTCGCTTCTCAACATCATTGACGGCAGTGACTAGTCGGCGGTAGACCTGGCCAAGGTCACCTCCCATCTGCATGGAGATGAGGCGAAGGTGATCTTCCTCATTGCACCACACCAAGAAGGTTTTGTTTTCATTGTGGTAGATACCTCGTCCCTCAGGCCAGTAGCGGCATGCATTGGCAGCCTAAGTGGGGAGAGTAAGAAGCATTATGGTACATACTTGGCTCACTATGGTGGAATAATTGTTATTAATATGACTGCTAAGTGAGAGATACTGCTGCCACTAGGCAGTCATACAGATTACTAATTATGTATTTTGTTTGCTCAATTCTTGTCAGAAAAAATAAAACGTACACACCAACTGAGGAGGAATTTGTTGTTGCATCCACACAACAGGCAATTTTTAGTAACTACCAGCTTAACTTACTTTTGAAATTGATCACTTTGGTGACTATCAGTGCTTTTGCAACTCTTCAGGAAATCTGACAACTTTCATACTCCATTGACATTTCTCAATATAAGTAAGTGCTGCCAATTTATAATGGAACAAAAAAATGCAAGAAAAACTGTTCAAAATCATCCACAAATACATACGTAACGTTGATAAAGATGAGATTTTGATTAAAGACCTTCAATATAAAGCATTTTTTAAACAATAAAACAAATGCTGAATCTTTCGATTAATGAATTTTTTTTCAAGAATATGTGGAAATGATTTCATTTAAATGCCTCATTCAAGAATGTTTTTGGGTTACACGAAGCACCAAAACAGAAAAGGAGCATCCATACTTCACATTGATTGTTTGCATATTTACCTGCAAGAAGCGGTCACCCTCCTTGAAGAGGAAGTGATCATCGATGAGCTTCTGCTGGACTTCCTTGGTCATGCCCTTCAGAGGGTAGAAGTTACCCTTGAGCTCTCCAGAGAGCCCGCAGAGGGTTGAGGAGACCTTCTCCATCATCTCAATGTACTGGGCCTCAGTGAGGCAGGGGTTGAAGGGATAGCCCTCCATGGAGCGACCACAGCGGACACGGGTTGAAATCACATACTCGCCCTGAAAGCATAAAGTAATTAAGTTTTAGGCATTCATGAGGAAGTTTACATGGAAATTTTCTAGAAAAAAATTATTACCAGCAATGATAATATGTTTACATCAAATGTTTCATTTATCCATCAATTTTTTAATGAACACTATCTGCTCACAACAATTAATTTATCACAAATTGCAGGCCTCAAAATTTTTTTATATAATATTCACTAACATATTTTCATGAGTTCTTTCAAAAACAAATCTTTCAAATTTAGAAAAGTTTGTTCCATATTAGAAATTATATAACTCTGGTATTGAATAATTCTAATTCAATACTTGGCCAAGCATCCAAAAACATAAAATAAATTTCATTATCACAAATGGACATTGTGTTCCATTATTATATTATGATAACATCTATCCTTGCATAAACCTTAACAGAAAATTTTCAAAATATTGATTCATCAACAAGAAAAAAGAGTACACATTTAGGGAAGATAATTATACGTGAAGAATGAACCGACTTCATTATTCTGCAATTGTTTCTAGGAAATTGTAATCAGAATGGATTTGTCCTTCCATAAATAGCATATATGGGAAATGACAAAAAACTTACAGCTGGGTCAAGGTTGCCCATGGTGTCAACATCTCCCCAGTTCTTAGGTGGGTGCTTGTCGGTCTTCTTGAATCCACCATGGTAATCTTCAATGATGGGGTCGAAGATATCAGCGAACACGGTGTATGCCTCAGCATCTGGGGCATAGATACCGACTCCAGAGTCATGGTTTTCAAGACCTAAAGTGACAAAACAGAGGTCATTGAAATGAGTTATAAACCATGACAATATTCATTCTAGCCATACCCTAAGATGAAACTTCAATTTAAAATGAAACAAAAGAATGAAATGATGAGTACAATAATTCTTATCAGTCTTCAACAAAATGCGTAAGAGGACATAAGCTTCTTTCTTGACCACTCTTTTTGGGGATGGATTTCTCACGTAAAACATTTATTTGCTTTCATCATGAAATTTTCAGCTTAAGTAGAATGGACTCTATTAAACATGTTCATGTATCTTAAATGTAAGAAAATTTCATCTGAGAAAATAATTTGGAAGTTAAAATTTTCAAATTTGAGATATAGGAAAATGTTAACAATGGTGTACTTTACATCCCCTGAAATTTTCAAAATTATGGCATTAGTTATAAGCGAGTAATCTGTCCCAAAGTCAGACAAATCCAGCAAGAGATACTTAGAAGTCAATATAATAAATGAGGGCAACGATACAGGTATGAACAACATGGATATTTTAAGAGCAAGCGTTGAGAAAAAAATTAGCCATCGATATAAATATTTTCATATCTGAAAAAAGACTCATCTGATATTCTAATAGTAAAAGCCAATACTTCATGTAGCTGCAAACAAAATTAGAGGGCTACCACATGCTATACCGCAATATTATACTATATTATTATTATATTAAATTTAATTATTTTTCTAATCGCTAGTAAAATATGACAATAAATTGAAAAATACATTCTACTATTTTGAAGCTATGAATAGAAGCTTTTCTCCGAAAGCACGGACAATATATCATCAATAATGCTATTTAGAAAATCGATATTCGGGGAAATGATAGGGGATTATTAAAAAAATAGGTATCAAGGATAATGAGGTGAATGATGGATTCTTCTGTGTGAATGAAAGATTGTACCTGCAGAAAAGGCAAAAACAAAATAGGATCTAAAAGCAAGCAATTGCTTTGGAGGTCGCACCTACCACTCCATATTCAACGGCCATCAAGTGGCCCTATTCAATATTTTCCCCTAGAATAGTATAATTGTCCGCGCCCTAAAAGAAACTAATTATTAGCGCCCATCTATATTTTTCTTTGATAATTGAAGAAGAATAATTTACCCCGAAAATTTGACCAGAGTGAAAAAAATCTAATTTTTTTTATTACTACATTCAGAAAAATAGCAAACTTTCTGAGCGAAATACGTAACTTGGATACGCCGAGAATCTATGTGGAGCGTACAGCACGGAATTCACAAAATTTGCAAGAGCTTTCCATTTCATCCAAGATGCTTCCCTTTCTCGTCACGGAAAAACTAGTGACTCAGGAAGTGGGTTTTCAGCTAGCTGCCATGAATGATGGAAACGCGAAACGCGCAGGCCTTTTCTCGCGGCAGGGAAAAATGTAACGCCAGGAAGAGGGCGGAGGAATCAGCGGTGCAGGCAGGAGAGCAGACGACGAAACCTGATGCCGGAGGAGCTGCCTCCACAGGGTCTTGAACCGAGAGACACCGCAAGCTGAGGTGCATTCACACCCCCCGAGCTGGATGCATTCGACCCCATTGCAGGCTTCTTCCCTTTCACGCGCGCAGTTGTACGAGCGCGAACCGAGGTGAAAAACCGGCTGGAATATGACCCCACGCCTGTCACTACCCTCAGACAAGATCTATTGAAGGAACGGAGGACAAGGCCGACACGAACAGGAGCAACGCATCAACTGAATATTCGCTCTATTAAAGGCACAACTCTTGCTTGTCCTGCGATCTGTTCGGAGTGACATACAGAATATTCGATGAGGATATCTTGTATAAATCAGGTAACAGTTAATTTTTCCTTCGCAAAAAAATTAATTTCATCCTTACCTACGTCTTAAAAGTTTTAAAATTACGATAGCTAAAAAGGCAGTTTAATTTTTCTCTCCCAAACAAGGCAGATAGGTTTATCAAAAAACCAGAATAGTATATGGTGGAAAAAATCTTTGTAAAAGAGAATATTTTAACCTCAGCTTACGAAAATCGAGAAATAAATGCTTTTTAAAATAATGTTTTAAGTTAGAACAGAGCCGAAATAAAAAATTTCTCGCAGTATATGCAGTAATTGAAGATAGCAATTTATTTACAGCCGAATTGAAAAGAAGGGGTAGACAATGGGAAGTAGGGAAGGCAAAGAATATCGGAGATTCCTACAAAGGAAACATTTAGCCGGATGTAAAATGAATATTCCATTCCGCGAGGCCGTGAGGTAAATAAATGATATACATAATATGAAAATATAAATGGGTGCCCGGCACATCATACTGAATAAAAATCTATTTAAAATTGAAACCAAGAACAGGATGGCCTTCCCTCCACATGACAATATATCTTTCTTAATACGATATCCCAACATTTTACGGGATTATGGATTGCATTTGTGGGTTAAAAGACAATGACCGAATTCAACATCTGTCGGATCATGGGCGCACCCAGCGAGAGGCAGGAGGGGGCAGCCCCCCCTAGAAGAAAAATCGCAAATGTCGATAAGGAAATATCATTTTTTCTAGCAAATCATTTGAAAAACCAATAAAGAGCTGTTACAGTTTCCGTAAAATGTTGATCTCATTCACCTTTTCCATGCTTAAATCTTACCTACAACTTGAACAACCATACCTTGCCCCCCCCCCCCCCCCTAGTTTTGATCCTGGGTCCGCCCTTGTGTCGGATAATTACTCGCACATGGCGATGGATTTGAATTTTTTATTTTAATATTATAACGTGTGCGGCTATGCGTTCAATGAGTCTTCTTCGTCTACGTTTCGCGTCGCACGGATGCAACTTCTTCGTAACGAAAAGATGCAGCATGAAACGTCTACTGTCGCCAGCTCGACTTTCGACAAAAAATAACACCTAACTGCGGACGCTGGGCGTAGGTATCCAGCATAGCGGTTAACATGGTTTTGCCGGGGGATTAAGTAATTTTTGGCCTCTACGCATGCGATTAAGATTGAAATGACAAAACACTTATTACATAATGCATCTAATTGCCTTATTTAGACAGTATTCGATATTTATTTCAAACAGAAATTTTAGTATAGTGAAATTAACACTCTCGGAGAAGGATAAGTATCAGAATTATAACAAAAACCATTCTAATATCTCAATGTGATAATAGTTTAATTTTCTAACTTCTCAATATTGAAGTTTGGGATATTAAAGTTTGCCTCAGATTTTGGTTACTCCGCTGCCAGTATGGGTCCTCCTGTTTATATTTACTCTGTGGAAGATCATCGATGGGAGATGACAGCGGGTATTTTCCGCCGAAGACCGCCCATCGCTTCGTTCAATTGTTCGGGCAGCCGACCTCGCCCACTCAACGCCAAACCACCCATTTGCCACAGACGCCGAGCGAGACGCGGCATTCAATCGGCCCATTCTCCACGTCTTATTCGCATCCCGGTAAGCGACGATTTCCTCTCCACTTACACACTCTCTCTCCCCCACGCCCGTTTCCCCATTGATCGGCGACCGCTGCGCTGCTGTTTGCCAACCCCAACACTGACCCTGCCGTGGTCGCTCAATGGGCTTCGAAACGTTTGAGCGTTCCGATGCGCTTAAGCCCGCATCAAGCGGAAGGTCCAAAGAAGAGTCCTCGAAGGTGGTTGGCGCTCGAAACAGAGGGCAGGGCGGAATAAAAGCCATCGCTGAATTCCCGTGCAAGTGCGTAATAGAGCAAATGGCATTTCATCAGGGAGGAGAGTAAAACATGGACGATCTACTAACGCATGATAGTCATTATCTAGCTTCTCTTTAAAAATACTTTCATGGTATTACTCCACTAGATGTGCATCACACGAATAAAGCTCAATTACCAAAAAAAAATTATGCTTAATCTCAATTCAAGGTCCTCCATTAGCAGTTTTCATCATGTCGTGTCCTCTTATGAAACCGAACGGGGTTTTAACCCACTTACTTTCCTGAGCTCAGGTTCAACTATTCAACCATTCAAAAAACCAATAAACAGCAAGAAGTTAGTAGTTATGTCGCCGAAAATCTCTCAAGTCGATCATTGAGCGAAACGTAAAAAAATTAAATGCTACATCAGGGTTGCGCGATAAAAAATATAAATATTGCTCCCAGTTCAAAACCACGACGATGAGGATTTTGAAAAAAAATATAACTATCTCCGAGGAGAGGACGCTGCAAAAGATAGAGTTTAACTCGCCCAGAAAGCATCGCACGTGCATCGCAGAGGGGAAGCAGGCGCGTGCACAAAGGGAGGGATAGGATCGATCCCACTTGGCGGGCACGGAAAGAGGGAATGCTGGGAAGACGAAGAAGAAAGGGATACGAGGGAAGGATGGAGAGGCGAGAGAGAGAGGATAGGGTCGGGATGCTGGGAAATGAGTCTGGAAGGGAGGAAAAGGGGGGGGGGCAGAATAAGGCGGATGTGTCGGGATCTCTCTCGGCGGGACTCAGGTGAGCTTGGTCGCTGGTGAAGAGGAAAAGTCTCGGCGGGAGTCGGAGTAGAGGGGGAGGGATTACGGGGCCACGGCGGGTGAACGAGGAGCGCGCGGATTTGAGAATAAAATAAAACAAAAGCGTGCCGAAGGCGCGGAGGAAACGAATGCACGTCGCCTGAATAGTTGGGTAAAAAGGCATTGTGCGCGGAGGAAGCTGAATTCGACGTGTTTTCACGGAGCTGCACGGCGTTTAAATCGGTGAAGTTGAGGATATCGCTATCATTCTCGAAATTTATTTCGCTGCGACTGCTCGTCCTCGGTTGAAAAAGGAAGTGCCAAGTGGGCCTCATTGCCCATGTCTCACAAATGGTAATAAAGGAACGATGAATAAATTTTCATAGAGAAAAATAAAGATTGAGAGGGTTATTGTGTCCTTTTTCTTCCTAATGAAATAAAAACTAAGATTTAGACGGAATTTTAGACTCCGAGAATCCTCCCAGTAAATTATAAAGCTGGAATTTAATATCCGTCTTCTAAGTGAGAAGAATATATGAAGTAACAGTTATCAATGTTCAACAAGAGAATTTACGGTATTTTTCACGTCATCAATGTCAGTCACAGCTTATTCTACAAGCCTCTTAAGCTGTCATCTTACTGTATTTATTTTAAAATTATTTTGATTCAGAAGTTTCAATGCTAAAATTTCAAAAATATATGGGAAGTAAGAGAGTTGTAGACAATTTTTTTCCTGCTAAAATTTCAACAAGGTTATAGTAATCTCCTCATTTCAAAACATGGTTCCGTAAACCGAGAAGATGCTTTAAAACCATAAAAAAAGTAATCGTAAAATCAACGCACGAGGACTTTTAATGGTTTATATGATATATATGACTATCCATAGTCCTCTACCTGGTTTGCGACTGGCTACATTCAAGAGAAAGTTTAGCTGTTCTAAATTAACACTTACCCCAAGTCTATAGTTATCCCAAGTCAAGTAAAGTTAAGTTTTGCGCGAGGCATAATTTTGTTAGTACTTCTCATTATAACGATACTTTCACAATATTACCCCCGTCATTATACTTAAAATTGCAATTGCATATTTCTCCCGATAAGTGGTGAAGTGGCGTTGAATAGTGACTGAAAAATTGACTACTCTCAAAAGAGTTTTTTTTTCGTAAAAAGGAAGTCATTCACTAAGTCCTCCGAGATCGCCCGATGAATCCGATCAGAACAATTCAACTTTTTTGAGAGTTCTATGCAAAATCAGCATAATAATACCCGATACACTTGGGGGTGAAACTAATGATTAGTAGAGTTAAAAAATTAATATCATCTTGCATGAAGAACATTTTCATTTTATACGTGAAATTTAGGCTTTAAAAATGCGGAATTAAATATCCGATCACTAGAAGTTCACGTAATAGCGTGAGGCATTGGACGAAATCACGTGACGGAAGTCCGACGGAAGTGTCGTCGCTGGCGTTAGGGTAGCTTCGTTTGTGAAGTGGACGGCAGTGGTGGAAGAATGGGCGAGTGGAGTAATGGATCGGCTTAGTGAATCACGTCGAACCCTTCAACCCTCATAATCAATACACCCCACCGGCCTCTCCTACCCCCCCTCACGCATATGCACAAGCCGAACCCCCGGTCTACACGCGGACGTCTGCAAACAGTCCACGATCCTCTCGCCTCCTCATTCACCATTCCAGTCTACGTGAGGTTAAACGTGGATCGAAATAATAACACAGTGACATCGAAAAGTTAACACGGACACTATTTCGTCTAGCTGAAGAGGACACACCAACCCTGCTCCACGATCGTATTTTATATTTTCGTTAAGCACTACTCGATGCTCCATTAAATGCCGCAACATTTTTTCTATAAATTCTCTATGTTTACAAGTGTATCGTTATATTATTTGATCCATTTTCTGTATCATTTTACTCTTGATTTTGTACGCAGCTATGTTGCCCATACTGTAGTATTCCCCATTGTAATGCCTGTAAATAGGCATAATGACCCGTTCCACACTAGTACAAAACTTGTCCTCAGGAATCAATAAAATTTTTTGTTTTTAAAACTTATGATATCGCGTTGATGGGAGCAGTATCGACTTAATAATTTTCCACCCAACGTTTAATTAACCAAAGCGGTTCCTTGATAATTAAACTGTAACGGTCGAAACCGATTGGCTTAAATAAACGTTGTGTGGAAAATTAGAAAGTCATTATTACTCGCATTGACATGACACCATTCCAAAAAGTTCAACCAATCTACGATTGAATCATTCGGATATCGTCTTGAAAATGTCACGATATTCAAAGCAAACTCTCGTCAAGGTTGGTTGTCTACCGAATGTAATAATGTTGCCTCCGTATACACACTGAGGTAAAATTTTCATATTTAAGATAGAGGAAAACGTTGGCAAGGGTCTACCTGGCCTGAACATTTCTAGATGATGGCGTGAATTTTTAAACAAATTATTCGTCTCGACAAAAGTCCGGTCTAGCGGAAGCAATGCGTCCTCACGATGGTGAACTTCACGCATCAACCGATTAAATTGTGATTTAATGTCATCGTAGCAATTTTGGTTTCAAGGAACATTCTGAAGGTCATTTTAGCCGCGGAAACATTAAGTTAAGGGATTAGAATGCTTATTTGCTCTTTCCGAATTAAATTACAAAGTTAACAATTTAAGTTAAAAAACAAGTGGATTATAGAATTACGGCACCTAATACTGATTCTCATTTGAAGTTTATAACGATGAATTGGGAACTGAGTGGATTAGTTTTCGCGGTTCTTTTGCCATTGTATGCATCGCCGACTGACAGTAAGGAAAAAAAAAGGTTTGGAGCTCAACATTCACCGCCGGATCTTAGAGACAAAAAGCAATTTTCGACACTCGGTAGGAAAGTCAGATGACTCGATACCAAAACGCTATTCCATAAACGCAAGCCAAGTCTTCGAAACTGAAGGATTTATAGACAGATAAGGCGGAGAAAAATGAAATATTCGCCGATTCAAATTAACTACAAGGTATGTTTCTATTAAGCAAGTATTTTCATTCCGGGGCTGAGATAAAAAAAATACCATTTTTTTGCGTCGGATTAAAGCTAATTTCGTGAGCGAATGCTATTCTTTCCAATCGATGAATGCAAATTGTAGTGCAAGTATCACCAGAGAGGGATCTAAGACCTGCGGCACGAGCGAGTCCATACTTTTCGAGGAGTGAGTACGTCATGAGGGAGGTTAAAGAGAAGGGGGTGGGGAGGAGTTGTGCTGAAACGGGGAGAGGAGAGGAGGAGGGGGTGAGACACGAAGGCGCAGTCGTTCTAATTGAAGGGACTAACGCCGCGGCCAAACGCGAGAATTAGAACTAACTAGCGAAATCCGCCTGCCCTCACCCCTTCTTTTCCATGTATCTGCGAGGGGACGCCATCACGGCGAAGGGCAGCTCGGATTTCTCACCCCTCGCACCCCCTCCCCCGACAGCAACCACACCGCAAGACGAGCAGCCAGTGGACAGGCGTCTCTCCCGCACGAACAGCCTTTTTTCCTCGCGTGTTTATTTTATTTAAGTATTCTTCCCTTTCAAGTAGTTTTACATGGAGAATTTTGCCGATTACCCCATCCAATCTCCTCTAGACCTCTGTTTAATTTACCCAGAAGACCTATGTCAACTTCTGAATGCATTAAAAACTTGTAAATTCTAAACATGAAAAAATAGTTCGATGACATTTTAATGCAGGAAAATATGGTCTCCTCTTTTCAGTTCACGACAAGCCCGACTCCCTCTCATTCCTTACATATTAATCTTATATTATTCATTCCCCTCCCTCGCTTACATAACATTCTTCCCTGTAAAGTTGTTTCTAATATCCTACTGCCCGCTCAGCACTCGCTCAATCTAAACTTTATGTCTTCTTTGTATCTCATCTAGAAGCCTCCTCTCCTTATCCACCATTTCTAGCACTTTACTTGCTTAAATTTAAGCCATCATCTTGAAATATGCAGGGTGTACCCAGCTAACCCAAATTTTGACTGAATTAAAAATGTTAATCTACTTATTTTTTCAGATTTAACATTAGGATCTTAGAGATGCGGGCAACTTTTGAAATTAGAACCATTCAATATTCCTTGAAATGCTAAATATGATGGCATTAATTCTTTAGCAAGGAGTACACCGCGAAAGAAGAGGAAATAGGACCGGTTGAGCGGGAGGGCTGAGTCCACCACATGACGGCCAGCAATCTCACTTTTCTCGTACGTCGCGTCACCACCATCTCGTCACATACTATCGAATCAAATCTTATAACCTTTCAGATGCCGGAATTTTCCGTCGATAAAATTACTTATTTTTTTTAAACAAACGGAGTTTCAAGGATTTTCTCACAGGCATTGGTAACTATAACCTCCGAACTATTGGTAATTATTTGTAACTTTACAGAAACAAATTGGAGATGAGAACGAAGTATTGTGTATGCATACATCAAGGATGATGTGATGTGGAGGCAGACAAATGGACTTGCGCCATCTTGAGGAGGAAAGTAGGCGGGAAGGGCGATCCAATTCACTTGAGTGAATTAGGGACCAAATCAATTTTCATTTAAAAGATTCCGGAGGGAAGTAAGCTAGAGGGAGGAGAGGACGTTACATCAAGTGTCTTCGTCTTTTGAGGATAGAATTTTAGGAATTCCATCATTGCATGTGTCTTGGCGCAGGGATACTCCCCTACGAAATAGGAAGGGACTGTTGTTGCGCATGTCCTTCCCTGCACTTTATCTCAGCAACCTTCAAAGAGCACTAAAATGTAAGTCGCCAATTACGGAGTCTCTTCAGAGGGGCTTCCAAAGCCCGTCCCTTAACTTCCAACCAAATTCTCGCCAGTGCCATTCAGTGCAGTACACGGAATGCGCCTTGGGCCGCGCGGCGCCGTATGTCACCAGATCAGGCCAGCAGATAGGCGGGCACGCAACGCATTCCAAGATTTTATCACATCTCATTTCGGGCAGGGGTTTGAACGGTAATTTGCGGCAGAACGACTGAAGTTGCATGCCAAATTTTGATTGCTGAGGAATTCTCCTTCCATGTTCCTTCAAAGCGAAACTGAAGTCTTCTCTCGACTGTAACGTCGCACAAAGAATGACAGGATAAATTTGAAGGACAAACTAAATACGTGGACAATCGATGTCTTACACAAGGTAACCATCACTCGTTTCAGGATAATTTCGAAATAACTATTAAAAGAAGCCCACAGAAAAGTGTGGAAAAAATATTAAGCAATATTTACTCCTCAAAATCAATATTTGTTCGGCAATTTGCGAAAAAACTGGTAATTGGCCACTGAGGGACGGAAACGTGAGTTATCGTCCTTTACGACCGCCACGTAGGATCAACAGTACCTACCATTTTACAATTTATTGTTTCATTTAAGTACAGGCTATGGCCGTCTTGGCAATGCATTTTCTCGTTAAATCAAGGAATATTCATGAGATCGTCTTTCATATCTATTTCATAAAATGAATGTTTAAAATTAAATTCCTACAAAACGTATAACTAATCGTTCATCGCCATATTAAGCTAAGAGCTGCGCCATGCCTGTGGTTGTAATTCAAAGGGTTGCTGAGAGACGACCAAAGAGGAAGTCTTATAACCACGCACAACATGATTTATACCCATAATGCAGAGAGTTAAAATTAAATTACGATTCTCAGTCAGTTAATGGTCGATTCCGTGAACGAAATAGTACCCGAGGGCTCCCGTACAGTGCATTCGTGAGGTCGATGCAAAGGAGAATTGACTTTATTGTTTTGGAAAGTGCATAAGTACACATATGTTGTATAATCCATTTTTCTTCCGTTGAAATAAGAAAAACAAAAGCGTGTTCCCCCGGATGTGTTATTAAAGCAATATTCATCGGAATAAGGATGCAGAATTATTGACAGCGAGAGGAGCCACAGGGATAAAACTTTATTCACACACTTTGCTTCCGTTTTCGGACTAACTTTTATGTCAATCGTTTTGCAGAAATAGGGGCCTGGTCAACTAGGTGTGGTAGAAACTTCATCGGTCAAGTAGTTGGACAGAGAGGAGGACTCACCAGACTGGATGCAATCAAGGAGGGTGGAGCCGAAGGAGGTCTTCTTGGTCTTGAGGGCATCGAACACCTCCTTTGTCAGGTACTTCTTGAGGAGGGACTTGGAATCGGACTCCTGCAATTTCTTGAAGCCAGCCTCCAGCTTCTCGAGCACTGCTGCGTCACACATGGTGTACTTCCTGCAATTTCAAAAGATCACTGACATGAGTGCCAAAGATATTCCACATACTTCTAGTTAATCATTTACTTGAAATTGATGGCTTTCATTGTTTCGTCATAGAACGGGAAATATAGCAAAATGCAACGGTTTTATCGAAGAGAGTAGGCACGGGGGTAAACACTTAAAAATTGTATCTCACAGATAAGATTAGGGAAAACATGAAGGAAACGATATCCATTAAATATTTTCCACGCTGCGGCCCAATCATGGCACAGAAAGTACAGCTGCTGCAAATCTCGAACCCTGGTCTTTAAGAGCCTTTTCAGAGAAAATATTTTCGGGGCCACTGTTTTCCTCAAAAACCTCGAACTACAGAATACACTGCGGTTATGTATAAAGCCTAAAACTACTACAAACAAGCACGAGGTATAAATTCGTAAATACATTGATATTTTAGTTTTGTAAGCCACGAGCATCCACTTGTTTCAAGATCTAGGTATTTCCTACATTTACTAACAGACTCACCGGAGGTAAGACCTATAGAAGAAAATATTTCGAATAAAGTCCATTTTAATACTAATTGATTTGGATAAAGCAACAATGACGAGATAAACATGTTTTGCCAATAGAAATGATGCATTGATAGAATATTTGGGATAAGTGCAAAAACAGCTCATACCCCATTCTAAATCACGAAGAGCATAAAATGTATTGATAAATCAAATTCCTTCGTCTTCCTCTTTGACGAGACTATTTTATTCGACTATTAGTTTTATTATTTATGTTTTGACCCCTGGAAACGAGTATTGTTAGGCGCCGACTGACTTTTCATGTAAAGGAAAACGATCTTTTGTTACCATAACCTTTTACATATCACTTTGTCATTGGAGTTGATTTAAGCTTTAACTATTGTTTACAGTGACTTAAAAATGGTCTCTCAGCGAAAAAATTGAATTAATTCATAGAATTTTTCGTTCGAATAATCGACTTATCTACTTTTCGATGAAGCCTCTTCCTTCCCCAGCGTTAAAGGTTGCTACTTGGAAGTATAGCGCGACCGCCGTTTGCTTACCGTTAAAAGTCGCGTATGTCGACCAAAAATCGGTTTCCTTGCCAAAAGGTATTAATGCTGTGCAAAAACTGTTGATGAAAAATCGGTTATCGGTCATTATTTCGTTCGGTATACTGCGTAATCCTTTCGCCGAGGAAAAATTTTCCTCTTGATGACTTTCATACAATTTGAAAAAGAAGACCAAAGAAAAAGATTCTTATGTCAATTATGACTAATGTCTCAGGTAAGGCTTCAGATTTTCAAAATTAGTGCTTCAAAAGATACATAATTTTTCTTAAGCTAAAAAATCATGGATGCATCCTTATGATCTGAAACTTACACAGCAGTCAGCTGTATGGATGTGTCGAGATAAACCAAATCTAACAAAAGTTGGAGCGCTTCGATGCAAGAGGTCGCCAGTTTTTTTTTCAGTAAAGCTTTAGGAATATTATAGCAATAGCGCTTTCAAACGCAAACTTAACGTAAATGAATCAATTCCGAATGATATAAATGGCAATTTATTTGCCGTAAGTATTCGGTGAAATGAGGAAAGCAAACCAGAGCGGATGGAACTATCATCATCTTCGCCAATCAAAGCTCCTACTTATTTCGTCCAACAACCGAGACTTACTAGGGTAAAAAAAATGAAATAAAGGGTTGTAAAGACCTGACTTGTAAGCCATTTGTTTTATTATACCCGTACGTCAAGAATGAATTGAGTGGTCAACGATAGAAGAAACACTTGACCCGCTTAAACACCATACGTTGGATATGTCTGAAGAGGAATTGAAAAAATGCTTTGACAACTGGTTCGAATTCACGAAACAGTTTTAACCATATTAGAGCATGCTTTGAAAACAGTTGAGCCATTTCCAATGACATATTGCATTTTTTTATCATTAGGATCCAAGTATAAATATTGCCCCTCGGTTCCCTTCAGAACAATTATGTACTCAGCATAAGTACGCGCTAAAGACAGTAAGTTATGGAATACTACCATTCACACTTCGGAGAGGTTACTGGGTTAACGATGTATATCGTGGCGAAGTAAACTCGCTCACTCCACCCGAACAAAAGATCTTTCCATAATTTTTCAAAATTTAATACGGACACTTGGACAAACTTAAGTTATAACGTATGAGCTAATTTTAATTATTTTTTGACTGAGTCGGAAAAAAATATTAGTGAGGGTTAATATTGGGCAATCCAAACATTTGAGAGGGTAGCGTAGGTCATGGTGGTCCCAAGAGGACTGGGGCAGTGGAAGAGGGAGCGAAGGGAGCGTTGATGAGACAAAAGGACCTTTGGGATCCTTCCAAAGGCTCAAGCGACGGTTCTTCAGATTTTATACTCTTTCACCCTCGCTCGAAACATCTACCGCGACCCCTTAATCTACTCTACACTCCCAAGCGCCATAAATGCCCGTCAAAACATCAAACTACTTGCGCATTTAATGCGTGCTGCTATCTCAATACCTATCTGATGATTTTGTGGATCCATCGAAAGTCTTGCAACTCAAACGGATGGAGAGAGAAATTTATATATCATTCGGCGAGCATTCGCGCTAATAACTCTTGAATAAAACACCTCCACATTAATTTCCCACGATTAACCAAAATAAAGCGACCCAGGTTGGGCACCTTGAGAATATCAGTCACCCGTTTTGACAGTTACACCTTGTAAACCTTGGTCGGTGCACGTTTTACTGTAAGTGTGAAAAATTACTAATGAGGTGTTTTCTCCCATCATCATGATTCCACCAGATACAACTGGAGTGTATCGCTTTCATTCGCTTCGAGAACGCATTGAAACAGGATAGAAATGGCGCGTAGACAAATGTGTTATACTACCTGCTCGAGTTGGACGATAATGGCTTGTAGATCCATAGCGCCAACAAAATGAACGGCAGGAAAATGAGGAGTCTGATTCTGGTTAAGCGGCGGGCGCGCGCCATTACTGAAGTTCACCACGTGGCATACGTGGGAGGGAGGAGGGGGCGGAAGGGAGAGGGGGCCGGCTATCGGGGAGGCGAGTCGTGTGTGTAAACACGCCATTGAGAAAGCAAACGCAGACCCATTCCTCAGACGCACATCCTCTTTCTCCACCACGCCAATCCACCCCCTTAGTTAAGACAGACCCATCGAGGAGAGACTGCCCATGAAGACTGACCCAACGAGGTCGCGGAGGCTATCACGAACAAAACAAATCGACTTCCGGCGCTATGAATCCTCATAGGAAAAGAATGGCTCCACCGAAAAATTTGTGATTACGAAATAAGATAAGACGCCTCTTCGAAAGAAAATCGAGAAAGTGCCTCAGACATTCAATATATCGTCGCTTGGTCGTGACCCAGACCAGTTACTATTTCCAATGTGCCAATCAGAGATGGTGCCATAGAGCAAACGGAGTCACACAAAAATATTCCGTTCGTACACACACAAACTAAAATCTGTTTTTCCTCCAAAATTTTGGATTTCAGTAACTCCTCGAAGGCTCCTAAGGATTTCCTACGATATCCTCTCGTTTCCTTAGTTTCGAGGTCTAAAAAAAGAAGTTTGCTCATCGAGGCGGACGCAATCCATCTCTCCTTTCGAGACAAATCCCTTCGAGCAGCAGATTACGAGAGGTGCTCCTTCGATAAGCAGCCGATAGCAACTACAATCCATCGTGCGTTACCTGCAATACTGGGGAGACTTGAAGGAAAAAGAAGAAGAAGAATAACAGAAAAAAAATATTAGTTGAAAATTATCTTTGCTTTGATACCGAGATTTTGCTATTTTTTCCAAGCAGAACTGCTTTCCATGAAAAATGAATCCATCGCACTCGATCGTTTTGCCCCTGTAAGTCACCCGTGGGCTGAAAAGGGGGCCATCGGATTTGTGGGGGTCGCAATATTACCAGCGCCTCATTGGGCACGCCTGCTTACGTGACCAAGTGCTCGCTAACGAGGGACGAGACGGGAAACGTCATCAAAGGGGAAGGGGAGGGAGAACGGACGGAGTGGGGGGGGGGGAATGCAAGACCCGCCGACGAAGAGGGAAACCTCTTGGTAAATGGTTCCTGAGTAAACACGGAGAGGTCAACTGCCGCCCGACTATCAGCACACACAAGAGGGGGGGGGGGGGGACGCCAAATATCATCCTAAGCGGCTCTCACTACGGCCCACGAGAGGAGGAAATTCGGGAGTGTCATTTCCGAAGGCCAGCACCCCATCGCGTCGAAAGGATATCGGAAGCATGGAGACATCCACTCACGAGGAGACTTCAGAGACTCAAAGCGTTGTTTCTCTTTAAGAAAACTCGTGCCTCCCTCTCGACGGTCGTTTGTCTTTTTTTGTGATTTGAATCGTACGCTCTCAACTTCAAAATTTCAGAATGAAGAGGAGAGATATTTTAATATTTTCCATTACCTTTGACGTAAAAAGTGACATCAGAGGCAAACATGTAAGTGACACCGATACAAGGGCGTACCCAGGATCAAAACTAGACGAGGGAAAGCCGTGGTCGTTCAAGTTGTAGCACAGAAAAGGTAATGAAACAAAATTCTCAACAAAATTATAACAACGCTATATTAGATTTTAAAACTATTTGCTCAGAAAACATTTTTATTTTAATTACATGTTTTATCCCTAAATCACTTTTATTGGATTTAAAGAAAATTTGCGCAAAGATATTGTTTTGCTTACGGGAGGGGAAACTGCCCCCTCTTGCCCCCCGCTGGGAACGCCCATGCATCGATTACACATTTTAGATATAGGCATAAATAGGGTCAACTTCATGCAAACCTAAAAATTTCATGATAATAACATATATTTTAATCAAGTAATATGTCACCGAAAATGATCGGTCGTGCGGATATGGTGCGTCACCATGAGTAGGTATCTTCAGACAAAACGTTCCATTTCTCCCTCTTAGTTAAGGAAGTTCCTTCGCAAATTAAAATGACTGTCTTTTCATTAGTTCTTTGAGCTTTAGAGAGAAATTCTCTCTCGGACCATAAAAGTTAGAAATTAATTTCTCGAATCATTTTTCACGGAAATCTTGACTGAAAAGATTACTGAAAATATTTGTGATTAAAATAAGTTATCTCAACAGAAGTGGCACTAGAGTTAACTTTTAATTTACTTTCTT
The DNA here is from genome assembly GCF_921293095.1 of Ischnura elegans. Taxonomy (NCBI): domain Eukaryota; kingdom Metazoa; phylum Arthropoda; class Insecta; order Odonata; family Coenagrionidae; genus Ischnura; species Ischnura elegans. The sequence continues at coordinate 124,490,420 of NC_060247.1, forward strand.
CGAAAAACTAGATATAAGGAATCTATCTCCCCTTTCAAATGCCGAGGGATACTATAAATGAAAAGCTAGGTTTTTTCAAATGGCCCGTGCAAAAAGACTAAATTCAATGGTGGTTACGATCTTCACAAAGGCAGGTGAGCCTCCTTCCATTCATATTCTTCACGCGACATGTCCTACATATTTACAGACAAAACGTATTTGATTGACCCATCTCTAAAATTGTAACTACGAAATACAGCCCAATACATTGTGATTCAAACGGCATTTTCGTTAAATAAGACACTTGCAGCGGCTTAATAACTCACGCTAAGTTCATTAAGACTGTGGAGCAAGACATTCGGCCGCACGGTTTTCACTGGGGGGTCGCAATAATAACCCAAGCAATTTAACTAGATGGAATCATAAGTCTGAATGACAGCTCATGAGAGCTCCGTGGCACGAAGGCCGGGGAAGTTGGGCTTCGCACGAATCCCCTTTTCCCTTTGGGCGTGTCTCATCGACTGGCCCCGTCCTTTGTTACCACCGGGAGCGGAGGAAGTGGAATAATCCTCTTACTTTGTGAGTACACTAAGGATTAACACCTTGTTTAGAGTTGAAGAGGGAAAAAATTAGCGAGATTCCAGCGTATAAGACTAGCATAAGCCTCGAGGACATGTTTACACAAACATCGGGTCTTCATATTCGACGAGTTCTTAGAGCTAAAGAAACTGCAAACAATACAGCCAGGAATGTTTTTCCTAGAAAAATATGTGCTTGAGGAAAGGGAATTTTGGAATACGATGCAGAAAGGCAAATGAGTTGTAAGCGAATACTCAAGCCATCGAAAACAACCAAGAGTCGACCAATTGTCAATGAAGGAACTGTAACAAATGAGAATTAATAAAACAGCGATAGCAATGGTAGTATGCCCAAGCGCCATGCTGTAGAAAGGCATAAATAAACAAAGCGAGGGAAAACAAATTACGACAAGCTAATTATTACGTCTTAGGTCAGGCGTAGTTATTTCGTTCCGTTCGAAAGCGTTTCCTCAACGGAAATCGTGATGTGTTGCGTAATGGATAACTTTTCAGCGTCTTGAGTCGATATTATAACATCCTCTCCAACAAGATTATTGAATATTCCCAGGAGGAAGTAAATGATGAACTCCTTAACTACTCGTGCTTAATTTTCCAGTTAGAAATAAGCTATTTTTTGAGGGCAGTTAACCTGAAATTATATTAATGATGATATGATCTATCAAATTTATAATTTTTCACTGCTATTCCTCGCTATTGCAAATGTTATACGCTAAATGTTGAAGTACGTAATACGCAAAAGGCCATCAAACGTTTTCCTCTTCGCCCACACCGAAGGGAGGCGATGGAATTTGAAGTAGCCAGGTGAAAGGAGGAAAAGAGGAATATATATACTTCGGAAGGAGAATTCCGCGAGCGGGGAAGAAAGCGAAGGGGAGGGAAGGGTGCTTAAGAATAGAAGAGTGGTCACGGCCGGAGGGCGCAGAGGAAGGAGAGAAAGACGAAAGTGGAAATATCTCGGGAAGCGAGTGAATTAAGGGCGCGAATGGAATGCGAAAGAGAATGGGATATGTGCGCGCAAACGGATGGCCCATTCAAGGGCTGAGTGACCGATAGATGACAGGTCGGTCTGTGGGCGCGAAGAATGTCGAGTTGTCCCGGCAGCCGAGTGGCGCGGGTGCTGCAGTAAACATGGGCCGCATGATTTACGGGGGGACTGCCGACGCCAGACCACCCCTGGCTTCCGACGAGAGCGAAGCAGACACGGAGAACTGCACAACCAACATCCTAGCCACGCCCAAAGGCTCTCTTGAAGTGCCTTCGGCCAAAGAGATATAATGGCGACGGTACCCTCAAAATTTGAACCAGTACGGTACATTATGCAATAATATCAACAGTAACTCGCGCGTACAACTTCTTTCCTTAAGTAATTCATCACCCCTGAGTTACAATGTAGGTATTTCCGTAATAATTTAGCTTTACTATTGAATATTGTGAATTCAGGCCACCTTGCTATACTACATTTTGTATTTAAACCGGTCATGTAAAGAAAATTGAAGTATTTGTGGAAAATTACCAGTGACTATTAATTTACAATATGTTAGAATTATACCAGATACAGCCTGAAGCAATTGTATATATACAATTGAACATAACTTCTCTATATGCTACAATTCATATGATTTTTTCCTATTCAAGTTTCAAAATCCCTGACATCAAAAATTACAATTTAAAGCAGGATATAAGTGATAATTGATATATGTTATTTCCTCTCTCCGAAGTGAAAGCGATATTGTACACTACCTATAAGTAATGCATATACGTTAACACCTCTTTATTTATAGCTATTATAGTTCATGAAATATCCTTCATGGAGAGGTCGATAACTGTTATCTCGTAGATTTCATGGGGGAAGATCAACTCTTCCGTTTCCATTAAAAGAGAAATTACAAGCTTTCCCCAATCGGATAAAATACTCATCACTAGGTATGTTGAACCGATTATGAGCGCAAACCCGTGGAACAAGGAAATAACATTTCTTCTCGATGAAATAAAATTTTCCAGAGATTTAGCTGCTTTAAAATAGAAACTACCTAAAGTTGATTATAGAGATGGAAAGACTAACACGGGAGAGAAAAGTAGTTTCCAGTAGCTATAAATCAAAAGTAATTGAAAAATGCCGACTGGTAATCATTATTAAATTAGATTCGCACCCAATCATATTAATTTGGCATGCTCAATTGCTCATTTTTAAGATATAGGCTGATATTTAACGGTAGTGTTTTAAGATAAAATGCGAAACAAACTAATTGACAGGACTTACAATTTACGAGCGCAGTTTGGACTGCTGAGCATTCTCTGCTGCTGGAGATAATGTCCCTTATCTACTTCGATGCTTCATTTTCTATTTTTTAAATTGAAGTTTCGAGTAAAGGTTGTAGGTCACCGAACGTACGCTACGTCGATAAATGAATTTCACCGATGAATAATTCGTTCTCTTTTTGATAGCCTAATCCGAGATGAATGTTAGCTCATAATTGATTAAATAACTTTGCATATCAGCCAAAGTTACATGGTGTATTGGAGAGGATAATTAAAACATAGGTTTAGAAATCGATACACTCTCGCCAAAATCGTATTCGGTAGGTAACCAAAATAATACGCTCGAGTGCGCTAATGAGAATATTTGATACAGCACTGATAAAGGCCACGGGTAAAAAGGATATTGAAAACTCATTATGACGGCAGTGATATAGTAGGGTTCTACTGGCCATAACTTTTTTTTGTGCTCATGGTCACGAAACAGAATTTCTTATATCTAAAATTTCTTAAATCTTGCACTCAAATAACTACATGATTCTAATATTAGTAGGGGTGTGAGAACCAAATGAAACGGGGGATTGCCTCCATTACATAGTGGAGGCACTTTTCCGACACGTAGAAAATTTGTTATATTACCACTTTTGACGCATTTTAATCGGTTTTCAGAAGTGTCCCCAGTGTAGCAATGAGTGAAGAGCGAACCATTTATGATCAACATTTAGTGCATAACATTTACAATTGTTAATAATAGCATTGAAAAATTAAAAATTTTGATGGATAATATCACGAGGAGTTGAATTTTCGGTTAACTGCCTTCATTATATCTTGTTCTCCGGGAAATTCTGATCGCTCTGTCCGCCAGGGAGGCGAGTGGTGACTTTTATAAACCCATTAAAAATACGCGGTGGGGGACAACACATCCAGGGGCCGAAGGAAGAGTCCTTAGCCGTGATGTTCGTGGTCATGGCAATGAGATTTACCTAAAGCCGATGCTGAAAAACACGAAATGCCGGTAAAAAAGGCAATCGCAGCATAGGAGATTGAATCCGAAGAATTTTTCCATATTGAAATAAACACTTGTAATCTTCCACGTAATAATGTATCGTAGAAAATTGCAAGTGCTGATTTCAGAATAGAGGAGGATTGGATGACTGTGGAGATATATAGTAAGGTTCTACTAGTCATACCGATATTAGACTACGAAGCAAAATGCCAATTCTCTATTCTATAGAGGTGCTCTTTCCCACGTCAATCAGCCTCCTTTGTTCTCTCCCTGCGAGATGTTCGGCCCTTAAGATTACATCGGGGGTTGAGGCTCCACTCTTCTGCCAAATATCTTCTGCGTAGTGCAACTCCTCTAGTGTTTACGCAAACGACGTATTGATTCTCTGGCCAATGTAAAAAAAATTACTCGCAGTTAAAATATGGTCCGAGTATAAATTTTTCGATGAAAATAGAAAGGCATTCAAGTAAATTCAGTGAATACGGGTATTCAATAAAAAATTTATCCATAATTGAGTTAGGAATGAAGGTTAAAGGGAAAAGAATTTCCCCTCCTTGCGAAAGTGAGGAATAACAGAATGCTCGGATGATTTCAAGTGCGTCCATGTTGAGTTAAGGAAGCCACAAGTTTTCACTCCTTGTTCCTCAATTTTTAATGTAATCCAGTTCGCCGACTGGAAATAGAGAATATAGGAAGCTATTTTTATTATCCACATCGCAGGCGTAACCAATTTATGCTCTATCTAAGTACCAACCTCAATCGCTAAAATATTACGATCCTTACGCTCACGTGGCGCCTAATTCCACAAAATTATGTGATAGTGACAACCTTTTCTCAACAAAGCGCAGACAAAACAATTAATTAAAACAAAATTCATGATCCAAAAATCAATGTCACCGAAATCTTCCAAATATTTTGTGAAAGAAATAAAAAAAATCGACTATCAATCGCCAGATTAAAATATGAAATATGTAGGATCTGTAAGAAGAATATTTTTGATCAGGAAAGTAAACCCCGTCATCATTTCACGGAAATCCATTTCAGTGACAAATTCTTGAATAAAAATATTTTTTATCAATTTTGGTATTTAGTAAGTATGAAGAAATAAGCTGAAGGAAGGAATATAAGATTACTTTAAATGGAGAATGAAGGACTGCTCTCAATGTATAGGATTTGACACATATTACCTCTTACGACTGTTGAAAGATGACAGTAGAAGTACAGAAGAATGAAAGACATTAAAACGTTATCGGCAAAAATTCACTCAAATAAAATTCATCATTAACTTAAATCGGCAATTAATTTCACCGCCGGGAGTAGGATTAAGAATAATAAATTAGTTCAACACCCAGCGTATTATGGGACGAGTAAGAGGAGAGGTGATTTCAGCAGGAGCAGCACATGAGAAAGAGGTGATATGAGGTGATTGTGCGATTCGCCTGACACTTCAGGAAAGCACTCAGTCAGTGGGATTCAATGATAGCATCTCGTTTTTGAAGGAAATATCACCGATCTGTTTCATCACGCATTGACTCATTCGGTCACCCCTTCGTATCTCGAGAATAGTGCATTCAATGGAATTTCCCCACCTGCTATGAGTAAGACATCGTTATCGGAGGAATTATTTTGAGAATATTGGAGAGAAATCCACTTCACATCGACTGAAGATAAACTTTCCTCATTTCATGGCGAAAAAGGATTATCAGAATGAAAAACCATTCATACAACGGGCAATCATATCAGCAAAAATTTATGTTCCAGAAAGAGCTAATAAATTTATAGCGTAGTTTATTGAAGTCCAATTCAGTAAAAATAGTATATTCAGATCGATTTTAAAGGCTTATACTAATGCACGAAATAAAATTAATATAATTAAATTTTAATCGGAGTATAAAACGATTATTCAACTTAGCAAGGGTGATATGAATTGAGCATACAGAATTCCCGAATTGAACCAACAAGAATTAAAATGTGAAAATACTCATAAAACGATGATAAATAGGATTTTTGTTACTAGAGAATTAATTTTAATAAACAGGGGTAGTCCACGCATGAGAGGGCAGGGATTTGAGAGAGACCGGATGTTAAAACGCATCAAAATCCAGCTCTTTCCGCACAAGAGCAATTAGAATGGCAGCAGTGAGATGATGAATAATGAGGTAGTTCACAAGGACGGGGTGCAGCGGAAGGATCGACGATGAAGAAAAAGAGGATATATATATCTGGCAGAGGAAGCGAAGGTGATGATTTGAAGTTTGGTTTGGGCGGATATTGAAGAGCCAGAGGAAAGGTGTGCACCACGGATGGGGTTACCCCATGACAGTCGGCTACAGCATGGACGGAAACAGCTAAGGGTGCTTTACCCTTGAAGGGTGGTCTTTAAGCGTCAGGGTCAGCTGGGGGTAAGGACGGGATTCGGGGGGTGTGGAGGGAGTTGGTGGAGCAGATGGCGGAGGAAACACGGTATAAGGTGGGAAGCGATCGCTTCGTTTGGCGGCCCACGGCGGGTAGACAAGGCCACGGCCACCAACACACACTTGTTCCACGATGTGCTTTTTTACGAGCAGGACGGGCGCGAGGAATGTGAGAGGTCATACCGCCCGATACATCGGGTCATTCACTTTGAATGCTTACGCCATTCAAGGATTGAAAGCCAAACAAAAATGTACTGCACCCGCCACAGATCTAGCCCGAAAAGTGACTACAAGAGTCAGAGGCGTGACCAGGAATTGATTTTTGGGCGGAGGAAGACGGTGAATCATATTGAATGGCATACAACGCAAACTGAAACGATGCTAAGCGAGGCCTGGAAGTATTAATTAAGTGAACCAGTGAGAGCAGGTTAATTATGAAAATTAACTACAAATTTGAATAAATTAGAAAGACCATATTATGACTAAAATATTTAACTACTCCATTACAAATAAGTCCGATTGCTTTGATACGAATATTTGCTTAATTTTAAGTTCCTAAATGAGGGTTCAGTCCCCCTCATACTCGCCAATAGAAACGCCACTGCTTAGAACCGATTAAATGGCCAGCAGGACTAATTTTACTCTGTATAAAAGGTTGAGTGAAGGAAATCACATAGCATTTGTGCGTTCATATAGACAATGCACGGCAAGATGCAAGTCATTGCTATCAACATCAAATCCATAACTTGAAAATGGCATATAATCGGAGACCAAGTTGAAACCCCAACCCAAATTAAGTAATCTAACGGAAGGGATACAAACAATGGCATAAGTTGGTTTAAAGCTCGAGGGATATCGCTGGTATTATTTTTTTGGCAGTGATAGGGAATTTCATTCTAAAAAAATGAGACATCATTCAAAGCAAGTTCGAAAGCAATTGCACCTGAATTAGTACTTATTCATCAACTTTACTTAATATCACTCAAACATCAGCATGATGAGTCAATCGGATGGGCAATAACCAGGAATTGAACCCGGAACCCTTCGTTCGATTGCTAAACGCTCTACCCACTACTACTTCCAGGCCAATTCATTGATTCCAGTAAACATATTTCGCCAACCATAGAGCCGAAAATTGTAATCAAGAGAGCTTACATTTGATAAAATGTTCAGCAAAAGATCCTATGGTCGCATGCCTTGATATTGATATATTTGATATATTTTTCAATCTAAGTAGTAATTCTATCATAAAATCCTAACTTCATAAGTTAAATGACACATGGCAATATTTCCACAGGATTTATTTGAATACGTCGCGTTTGGTTGTTACAACAACATTATCAGGTGCGAGTAACGAAATTTGCATCATTGCAATTGATAACGTTGTTGTAAGAACTAAACGGGTCATGTTCTAATACATTCAGTGGAAATATTTCAATGCCTCATTTAACAAATATTAATAACACCACGTCGTGCCGCATGTCATATTCGAGGTATCTATCCTAACGTTCGTTTCTGATCACGAAGCCGAGATGACAGACCACGTGGTTCCCCCGGTAAATAGGCTCGGGAAGAGAAGGAGGAGTAGGGGACCACGGGGATATTGAATAGAAGTATGAGGGGTGTGGCGGGGCGGGGGGGCAGCTGGTCTGGACTGCGTGCACGGATGAAAGGAGCAGGGGATGAAGAGAGGCGGGAAAAAGGGCGGTCAGGGGGGAGGGGATGGAGAGAGAGAGAGAGAGAGGGTCCCCTCGACCGATCCCATTACGCGGGCCGCAGCTGCGGGCCTTTCCCCGCTCTCTCACTCGCAGATTGTCGCCCCATGGACCAAAGAGAGAAAGAAGCCCCAGAAGGAAAAACGGAGACTCAATCGAGGCTATCAGCGGCACATTTCCACCACTCGAAAGCACCCGTAAAAAGAGTGGTTTTCATCACAACGACCACGATCGACATCAATAACTACTCATTGAAGTAAACGGGGTTACCCGAAAGGCTGACTCGCCATTACATTTGCACTATAAAATGAAACCAAAAGTGTGAACGAGGACAACATTAAGGGCCGGTATTATGATGTCTAATTAAAATCTTGCGGAGTAACATAGTCGGAGTTGACGAATTCTTACATTTGCTGTCATGAGCTAACCGCTTAAAGTCACTTGGAATTTCTTTGCTTTCCTGCAACTTATAAATATTCTGATCCTGGAGCTTTGGCTGTATCATTATCCGATTAATGCTAATCATAGATTATAAAACCGGGGTTCTATTGCACAGGCACGCCTATTTTTCCCATACGCTCCGAACAACGTGATGGATTAGTTAAGTTCCTCGAGTATAAAATGAATGGACTCGTTTCAGAGACGTACATGCATGATCAAGTCTGTACGTCACCATTAAATAAAGATTTTGTAAAATCACTGTTGGACAACGATCGGTCACCTCTAAATTTATTTGTGGGAAAATAATATCTAAATTTTAAATTATGGTAATACTCCATTAAAATTCTATACCTAGCGGAGAAATCAAAACATGGTAGGATTCAACAGGTAAGGAGCCCTGTCACGGTCCAGTTTTCCATTTTCACACCTTTTCCGAGCAGAAGTATGGAAAACGGGAAACCTAAGGTGTAATAAATTTGAACCCACGACAGCATATTTAGCAAGGAAAAAAGTAAATGCACGGATTAAATATGCGCAAATGGAAAAGATTACACAGCGGAAAATAACTGAAATATTTATTCTCTAATCCTCGAATCTTAAGAATAATAATTTGCACCTAAAATTCAAGGAGACCAAGAATACAAATGTATAGGGAGAATGCAAGCATGAGGGAGAAAATTCGCAGTAAAAAAACATACGGATAATATATAGAAAAAATAGCAAATAAGATAAGATCACCAGAGCTTCAATCATCAAGAGATTAATCAGAATGCAATCTGGAAACTCGATTTCGAAACAAGTGTGTATATCGGCGGCTTTTTGAAGATTATGATGCGAATTGTGACTCAAATCACTTCCAATAAATTGCTGATATTCGATCGTGAAACACCTCCACAGAGATAGAGATAATGGGAAATAATGTTATCATGAGCATACTTGAACGGATGAGATGACAATTGTTGTCCAATCTCCACAAAATATAATCGCAAGTCGAGAAAGAGCAATTTGCTAATCTAACTCTAATATTTCGATAAGACCTTCGTTAAATACAGAACGATCGTATTTACAATAGGAAAAAAATACCATGAACCTACTTTTTAAATTCCATGGCTAAAATTGTCATCTCAACGAGTTAGTAAAAATGCAAAAGTTTAAAGACCCAAAGTTATTACTTAAGCTTGGGATTCTCGGAAAATTTAATCATTCTTTTCGCGTTGATCGCAGCGTTTTAACTATGGTGCCTTCTAAAAGACATTTTTTAAACGTGCAGAAGCCACCAAAAGAAAGGAAAATACTGTAAATTCCATAATTAATTGTTAAAAATCTATGACAACGCATTTTACCTCATCAACTATACTGATTTCCCGTTGGGAGTAGATAAAGTTGTAACTTTTTCTACTCCCAACGGGAAATCAATTGCGTGAGTTATGGAAATCTTCATGAATGATTCGATTGTTGTACAAAACAGATGGAATGATAAATAGGATCAAATAAATTGCACAATGATGAAATTAAGAAGAACGCTGCGTTCCAGGTAACAAATATTTTACTAAAAGATCAATTTGTCAAAGGCGACTAAAGAGACATGCCAGTGCGAAACATATGAAGGTTATATCCTAAACTAAAGTGGCGTCACCTACGGCGCTTTTCGCGTTTACTCTCGCTCCATCACGATGATCCGTCCATTAAAATCCGGTACCGGCAAAAGATTCTACGATTGAAGGAAAACCTGTATTATGACTAGTCGGCAAAAAACATTAATCTAGAACTGAAGTTGACGAGGAAAAGGTGGAGTTTAAACTTTTTTTTAAATCACAGAAGTATATAAAAAAAGGAGCGTCAAATTGTCTAAATGACCTCCACTGCTCGACTAACACAGATGACAGCGGAGGAATTACTCATGAGTCATTTATTCAGTACACCATCCGATCTTTATGAAGAATCTCGTCTCGGAGAGCGGTACAAGGTGGGACCGCCATTGCCGGAAAGCTTAGTACACGTGCTAATTCCCAACTGTCAAGCGCATCGACCGGGGATAGGGACGCGATATATAGGAGAGGGGATAGTGTAAAGGTAAGGTGGAAATGAGGAGAATTATAAAAAAGGCAGAATTGGAAACGGTGAAAAGGAAGCAAGGTAGGGATCTTATAGGTAGCGACGAACGCCCAGGGCGTCCCGACCCCCACCCCTCTCGTCCCCCCAACCGACAAATGAGCATCGGCCGCGACGACCCAACGCCGGAGAAAGAGAGGGCACCCGGTTCATCCTCAGCGCCATAACATAAACCGACGAGGAAACCAAAGCACTCCTCGCAAATATCGCGAAAAATTGCGGCGGCTCCCGCTCTCGGGCAGGAGAAAAATTCGAGGCAAAGCGCTCACACTCACAAAATCACACACTCACACAGCTAGAGAAAAGAAATGTGGTCGCATTGGGAGAAAAACACGTTGGCATGGAGGAAACCGGCCGGCAACCGGGACGCGAACACCATTTCGCGATGGGACTGGCGGTGGACGGTTGGAAGGGTCGCCGGGAGAGATGGAGAGAGACATTGCGGGGATGAGGAATGAGATGATGAATAACCACCGGGCGAGGAGCGCTGCTATGGGGAACGTAAGAATCCTGTCTATACGGGAGAGAGACGACGGAGGAGGAGAAGAAGAAGGTGAAGAATGGTTGTTTAGTCGTACCCATCCTCGTCTGCTGCTGCTGTGGCGTCGGCCCCGGCCTCCTTGGAGCCGGGGGTGGCCGACTCCTTGGACGCGCAGGACAGGATAACGCCCATGGCCGCGGTGTTGTGCCTCCTCCTGTTTCGACAGTGGCGCGCGGCAGTGAGGAGATGGATGCACACGGGGCTTGTGCGGGGCGACGCGGGGGGGCCGGGTGCGTAGAGGGGGGGCACGAGAGGGGACGAGGGGTAGGGGGAGAGAGCAGAAGGGGGGAAAGAAGGCCCCTTAATAATTTCCACCCCACCCTTTATGCCCTTATCTCCACACTCGCAGCCTCCCTTCACTTTCGCCTTCCTCCCGCTCTATCCCGCCTAGCCACCCCTGATAGAAGGAGGCCTTAGCATAGACACTCCCCGGCCGCTACCCCCTATCTCTCCCACCCCCCTAATTTTTCCCCCCCCCCCCCCCCCACACGCGCGCTCTCTTACTCTTCCCTCTCCTCCCCTGCCACAGCCGCCGGACCCCTTCCCCACCCCCCCTCTATTCGGAGTAGAGATGGCAAGGAAGGGGGAGGGGAGGCTGGGGGTCCACGCGCCGAAATCGATAACGCACTCCCACGCACAAGGCATGGGGGTGTACGCACCGCGACGGAGGGGAGGGAAATTCTCCGCCCCTTTCCCCTCGGGCGTCGTCCGCCACCCCTCACAGTCTGAATTTCCACTAAAACCGTGAAAAAAAAGCCCTTCTCCTCCCCCTTTTACCCCTCGACCCGCCGCGAGCGGAGAGGAAGGGACCACGCCCATGTCTCCATGGGAATCGAAAGGGAGGAATCGGCTGGGAAGAAGGGAGACACACGGGGCCAGAGGAGGAAATAGAAATAAAAAAAAGACAAAAGAACCCTCCTCACCCCCACCCAATTATTGACTCTTGATCCTGGTGAGGGAGGGAGTGAAACGGAGCGAAGGAAATAAAAATATATATATATATCGAGATAAAATATCGGGGGAGGGACGGCAATCGGAGAAATGAGTAGGGGAGGAGGGGAAGAGGCATACGCGTTATCGTCCGAGGAGTGGTCGAGGAAGAAAGAGAGGACGCTGATAAGAGCGGGGCTTATCGGCCGACACACTCCCAGCGAGGAGATTTCCCACAAGCCACCGCGACGCCCACCACCACCCCCTTCGATGTCTCAACGGCACGCCAGGAGGAGAGCAGGTGCACGCCAAGGTCGCGAGATACCGCCGCCGTGGACCGGGGAGGGAAGGGGAGGGAAGAGGCTCTTATCGGCCGAGGAGAGACGGAGGCGAGAGCGGACGAAGCAGGGTCATTCACTCGCACCGAAAATCGTACTCGAATCCATGAATGCACTCGATGGGTGATAGCGTAAATTTTAGGCGAAATTAATATTAATTTACGTTAAGCCATTCATTAATAAATAAAAAAGAATATTCGCGAAATTTTACTACCAAAGGGAAAGCTAGTGACGGTTTCAAGTAACCAATCCATAAAATGAATCGCTTGTACGAATACGTAGAGTCCATGGGATTGTGCGGAAACCGCCAGAAATTCCCAAGCTTCAGTCCATTAAAGGGTTTTAAAGTACAATTTTTCACGGTCCGTCATTCAAAAGAAATTTCACTGATATAAATACGAAAAATATTACTCTTCATTTTCTAAACACCATGAACACCTAATATAAATACAAGTGCCTGTACCGACTATAGCCCTTAAGAATGAATAATATTATTAGCTGAAGCAGGCATTGCTGTTCTCTATTGCCATTGTATTGCGGTTAGTTGAGAAGTAAGGAGGTTAGATTAATCAGGGAATTTCTCCAAATCAAGGGCAATCATTTCAGCAAATTTTACAAGGATCCATTCATTATGACAAAATTATTTGCATATTTGAAAAGAGCACTATGCTACTATGAGGAAACATTAGAATGTTTAATGTTAGAGATATTTGGGAAAGTTCTTCCGACAATGCAAAGAAAATTAAGGAGCTACATTTTTATGTTGTATGATATCGATCAATAATAAAAAATAGACCTTTACTCCTGATTAAGCAAAATTTTCTGGAGATACTCGAATATAATTCGAGCATATGTAAATGTTGGTAAGAGCACCGATTGAGGGAGGGCGAGGTTTGGGTGGAGGCGGCGGCGGCACGGGTCATTCATCTGGAGGCGCGCGCGGAAATAAGCCGCGCTTCTTCCGGTTCGATTCCCGGCCGGGACATTCTTTTTGCTCGTGCCGCCACGCGCCGGTCGCCAACCTCCGCGTGGCGCGAGCGGCAGAGAGGTGAATCACGCAGGGCGGGTACGCCCGATACCCCCCCGATGGCCCCCCGAATCCTCTCATCCACGCAGCCAGTCACTCCAGTCGACCCTTGTTGGTCCAAATGGAGCGCGCAGACTCCGTGCGCGGCGCTCCCGCCCGCGTGGCTGCTGCGCATGCTCCGCGCGCGAGAAGAGGCCGCCAGGTGGCGGGAAGTGGATGATGACAAGTGAAGGCGAGAGGCGCATCCGGAGAGGCGCCAATTGCGGATTCACATTGCCGGCCGGCCTCACCTCATGCTAGGGTTTCACACTTCCACATGGCCGCCTTTCGTGAAAGAGCATTTCATTCGATGAGGGTCTCAGTCAGATGAATCTGGGGTACCTTCTTTTTATCCCTTAATTTGCTAGAAGGATGAATGCTTAGCCAGTTGAGTAAGGTTGGGAAAATAATAGGTTTTATAGGTGAAATGAAAGTGATTAGGCCTCTGTGTGAATCGAAGAGAAGTCCATGTTGGTAGGGAAGACGGCCGAATAATTCGTAATTACTCAGTGTAAACTTAGCTTAACCAGTAGAACACCTTTATGAATATATTGCAATTGAAAGGGGCGTATACGATAGAGAATTTAACCTCTTCAGTGCTCGTCAGGGCGGTCAAAATTAGGTTTCGTCGAGAATGTGATACATCCATGTATTAGGGAAACAATTATTAAAAATTTTATTCGCTAATCGTGATGAAGCCAAACAAGTTCTTTTTATTGGTAAGTGTTCGTAAGACCGTTTATGTATATTAATTATATAAGATAAAAAAATGGTCGAATGTTATTGAAAGAACCATTGAATCAAATAAAAATGTGTATTTTTTCATTTACGGGAAGAGGAAACAGTACTGAGGAAAAAGAGATATACAACAAGAGATAAAATATAGGTACTAAAAGGAAAAGTACCGCGGTGAATACATGAAATATAGCTCATAATTTTCAACTTGTTTTAATGATCTCCAAAACCAGTAGGAAATGTGCACCGCTAAATTCAAATAAAACATGACGCCAGGATAAAGATGAATGCACTGAGATACATGTGGTGAAAGAAGCATTATAGAATAAATGTAAAAGGCTACAGCCGTCTAGGCTACTGTGGGGGTAGAGGGGAAAGGATTACTGCAACCAATTTGGATAATGCAAAGCCTAATTGAGGAACATGACTAAAGCGAATACGAGGATGGGGGCCAGGTAATGCTTTCTATGCAGCATGAGTTGATTTTTGAACGAGTGAAACACGTGTATGGGCTCTTAGTTCTATTAAGCAGATTCATTAAGGAAAAAATACACACTCGGTCAGTAAAACCATATCTTTAACTCATGCTGCTTACGAGGATCCGATTAATTAAATATTCGCAAAAAAAAAAAACAAAAAAAAACATGGTAAGCCTAATTTTTTTTTTAATCCCCGTCTCCTGACGAGCTAAATGCATTGATTAGAGCTACCATTTAGAAAATTGAAGTGGTTTAAGTGTTTTTTGGAGATGAAAGCCGATAAACGGTAAAAGCAGAAGAAAATACTGCTACTTCCCACGCAACAAAGAGGAAGTTTGGAAAATAAATAAAAAGGCGAGCCAATTTTTTCATACGAAATACAAGAACGGCGATTTCCGTATGGATTTACGCTTAAAATAATGATCTTTCATGGGGTTACAAAAATTATATTCGTCTTTCTTTTATTACTATATCCGTCATTGCCTTACTCTTTAATTGATTCGGCCACCGCTTCATCAGAGCTTTCATCATTCGATAACAAAATATTACCATGAATGTACGAACACAACTTAACATTACCGATAGAAAATATCTTGGCTTCCTTCTTTTCATTATCTTCCATTTTTGTCAGTTTCACTCACGATTTCAGACATTCCACGATAGCATGTACTAGAAATATTTCCATAAAAAGTTTACGAGCACATGAGACAGCATTAATGGTCTATTTTCAAACTAAGTTACCTCATCCATAGATTTCCCTGCCCAAATATGGAGGTCCCTCAGACTT
Source organism: Ischnura elegans (assembly GCF_921293095.1). NCBI lineage: Eukaryota > Metazoa > Arthropoda > Insecta > Odonata > Coenagrionidae > Ischnura > Ischnura elegans. The sequence goes on from NC_060247.1 coordinate 124,505,818, forward strand.
ACCAATCCAAAAAATGTACGTTATGGACTTATCTTCTGCGAAATAACGTACTTAAATTTTAAAAATTTATTTCGAAATCTTAATGACACCTCGTTTCAAAGAGAGGAAAATTACTATGGCAACTCATTTTATTCAAGAATTTTTCCTTATCCTTGAGGATCTTTGCATAATTTACCCAGAGAATAAGGCATATCTCCTGCAGTCCTATTGCAACGGCCTTGCGGCAACGCTTTACATATCTTACTTGGCTAGAATTCCTGCGACTTTTCCCTACGAGATATTAATTTTTCTGTTGAAGGGCGCGCTTTCACCAGCTACGCTTGAAGGAAATACGGATGATAAAAATAATTCATAGTTTTCTTCTTTGAGTTATTCAGATGAGTACACTCGTCCTCAGCAAATACGATGCCAAATATATACCCTCAATCTAAAATTTTTCTTAGAGTATCTGAAAATGTTTTCTCTTTGACTAAGGCAATCCACAAAAGAGTACTTCCAAACAAACAAAAAGCATTGAAAATTAAAATCTTAAACCTGAAGGATTTTGAGTCTTTGGTGGGAATTCGTATTTAAAGGAGTGGCGAAATACAAGGAAATGCCAACTCTACTACTTCTTCTGAACTGTAATACTTGATAGATATACAAAAGTCAATAACACAATAAACCGACCAAAAGGAAGATTTTTCTGCGCACGATTAACATCAGCCTATGACATTCGACATTTATTCCATATAATAGATGGATTCCATATTTCAGCCGACAAACTTATCTCGCTAGTTTTTCACAGACTTGCAAACATATATAAAACAGAAATAGACCATGGAAACGGCTGAACACTTACCATTTGAAAAAGGTCGCAGAGACATTATCCGGCGAAATATTTTGTTTCACCTTGACATTCAAAGCTGCAGTAGCCCAAAGGGCACATGAATAATGGTAGATACAATGGGAATCAAACTATTAGGTACATAAAAATAATACTACGCACTAATGCTTCATGCATATAAAACATGAAAGTCAACAATCCCAGCTTAATACTACGGAAAGAGTTATACTGGTGCCACAAACTCCGCAACGCTTAGAACTACTATTTAGAAGAAATTTAACACTTTTCCGAACTGCGACAATAAGTAATGAAATCGTGAAAAATGTACATGCATTATATATTTATATTCATACCAAATATGAGGGAGAGTGATACAGAAGTGCATTCATATTTTTTTCAATGAGACATGAATAATCAACGGCCCTATTATTTATTCAAAAGAGACCGTAAATCATTACTTGACGTCCATTGCATGATAATTATAAACGAAGTCAATTTGAAATGCTTTCAAGAAGAATGAAGAGCATTATTACAATCCCAAAAAATATACATAAGGCAATCAATCGGGCAATCAATCATTCAATGTATCGGGCTTTACATATTAGTTGAAATATTGCCCATCATATTTAATTGACGGATTTCAGTAATCAGAGAATTCACAATATGGATGTATTATGAAGATACTATCCTCATGGAACTGAATCCAAATAAGTTTAGGTCTAAGTGTTCTGCACGCCAAACCTATTATACGACAGCTATACAAATAAAATAATATATTTAAAAAGATATTTTTTGGTATTTGTAAAGCGGATGTTCACATCATAATTTTTCTTTCTGAAAATCATAAAATGATGGAATGCGGTAATTCCAATAGCAATCGTAAAATATTAAGTCATAGAGCGGAAAACATAGCATTGAAATATCCATAAGTACAATTTTATGATGCGGCATAAATGCGGCTGGCCGCAATTTACGTTTCGAGGAGACGTTAAGTCACGTAAAGGCAATGGAATTATCACAGATGAGTAATTCTGAATGTTTCTTAAGAAAGATTCCTGTATATGATAATAGCTTTTCAGAAATTTGTATTCCTAACGATAATGATTTCTAAGGCTGCTTTCGTTTGAAAAGTCTAAGTAAATGTACAAAAAATAACCTATGCCGCAATACAGGGGCATGTTAAGACTATTGGTAAAGAGCGAGGGAACTTGACTACTAAATTAGAGGGTTATTCTTCCGCAGCCTTTTGTGGTAATTCATTCCAATAAAAGAGATATATAACAGTTTCACACTTGAGAAAACCTTCTAAAGGGGCGGAGGAAAAATGTAAGTTTTTCAATGGTAAAATAGCATGAAATAAATACTTCTGGCTTGTCTGTTAAATACTCCAAGCAAGAAGAAGAGTAAAAAATGAAATATCTCTATCATAATTGGCATAAATTATTATGGCCCACGCCAAGCAATAAAAATGATCCCAACAGTGGCTTACGTTGACATTTAAATGCAAAAACATCTAAAAGTATCAAAATACAGTGAAAAAATGTCAAATCAAGAGATGGTGCGTTAAAAACGTGTTTAAAACCAGACTTGAAGTTATGAACCTGAAGTTACACTTGATCAGGAAAATTAGCTCGAAGGGTTAGAGTTGAAACAAACACATAAAATTGCCTTCATAAATCTACTCAAGGAAATTCAAGTATTCCAATTAAATAAATATCATTATTATATTGATTGAAATACTGTGATAGGAACATTTAAATAGATGATCTTGAAAATTTAGAATAGAATGGATTTATACAGCTCCTAAAAATTGCTCACGAAGACACTATGCAATTAAAAGGGGCAAGTCACTCGTATTTAATCTGTCAAGAAACTAAATTTATTTCGAAAACAAATTAGGAGCTCATACCTTTCAAAAGCTATGTAAATAAAGTATCTAAGACGAAACAAATCTTCACTTGAATTACACAGTATTTGATTCCACGGGGAGCATTTGTGAAACGAATGCGGAACGTGGACATTTTTCGAGGTCAAGAGCAAGACGGAGGACACTCCAAGGCTACGAGGGACGAGGAGCTCCTCAGGACCCATTTCTCCGTGATCATTACCAGCGAAACAATTCGAAGTGTTAGCGTCTTCCCTCATTTGATAGCGTACGGTTAGTATTTTTTACTGTTGATAATTAGAGCATGCGCACTTGTTTCCGCGAAAAGTAATCATAAATGGCTCTTTATCGTAAATATACCAATGTACAATATCATTTTAAAATTCTTCAGAATACAAATAAAAATTTTTTAATCCATACAGCCAATGCATTCTTCACCTAAATAAATACATAATATACAAAGAACGTCTTCAACCAATTCAAAGTTGAATAAAATTAACGCCTTCTTTATCCTCATTGCTGCAAATAGTAACGTACACCACTTAAAGAAATAAAGGCCAATGCTTCGCAGGAAAGATGACGAATACACTTCCAGCATATAAATACCATTAGGGAAGGGCCATTTTCCGCGTTAGGTTCTGCTTTGAAACCGGCTTCCACGAATAAGGCTTCTCGGATCATTGGTTTTCCTTTCCCGACTCATGTTGATAAAAAAAATGGTACCCATCGAAGCCATAGGCAAACATCGCAAAAAGAAATCTGAATACTTGAGGGATGGTAAAATATGCATTGATCAACGGTATAAAAATATACGCATTAAGACTGACTATTTCCCTAAAATGAGAAATTAAAAAAATTCCGCAAACAACATTTTTATGCTGATTGCTTCCACCGTGCTGATTTTGCTGGCGTCATTTATTGTGAAATAAGTATAAAGCGCATCAGTGCATTGGGATGATCAAACGATATTTATATACGTTCTAATTTTGATGGATTAATTAACCTTTTTACTATTTAGATGGGCGTATAGAAAGCGATATACAGATGTTAAACGAATTAGCCTTGAAGTCGCTAGAAACGCGGAGCCTGCGCGCTAGACTTAGATGGCTCTAGTAATTAAGAATAATTATCTTTCAGAGCGAAACGGCACGGAAATTAAAGCACCACTATATTCCCAGGTCTGACAGAAGCGATAAATTAAGAGAGACGTTTTTCCGAATGGATAGATGTGTGACTTTGTTTTCCTCCCGAGCCATAAAGGACTTAATAAATTCCAGGCGGAACTTCGCTAGAGCATTTACTTTTTATTTGTTAGACAGTGGCGTAAATATGGGGGGGATGAGGGGATAGATCCCCCCCCAAAGCATCACAAAAATAAAAAAGTTATTTAAAAATATTATCCAGTTTTTAAGTATAATAACTGCATCTGCTTAAATTTAAATTTTTTGTGCCAAAATGATGTAAAATGTATATTCAGGCATGTCATTTTTTTTTTTTTTCCCGCCCCAGGCCATCTCAACCCCCCCAGACCATCTCATCCCCCCAAATCATATTCCTAGTTACGCCACTGTTGTTAGAGAATGGTGTTCTAACACACTCCGCCGCACGCCTATTGAGGCAGCTTGCGGAGAAGTGTGTAGATGTAATGCGAACTCGGTCTCAAGCGCATTAGTTCCTCAAATCCACGTGCGGGATGCTCGTGACTTTCATCCCTCGCTGAAACAGCCGCGAAAGAGAGAGAAAAAGATGACTGCCGATTCCGCGCACGTCGCGACCCAGTTCACGGCGCGAGATTTTTTTTGACGAGACACCCTTTAATTTCGCTCACACTAATGCAGGAAGGAAACTCACCCCCCACGCGCTCTCTGAGAGAGAGAGAGAAACCCTAATGCGACCCCCACCCCACCCCCAAAAGCACCCTGAATTCGAGCATCGATCGACCCCGTACCCTTGGCCCACATTTCGGATCAGCCGACTTGCACCGGCGAGAGAGGTGGCAAGAGGAACGGGGGAGGGGGAGTGGCCCCCGTGTCAGGGTCTTGCGACCTTCGCCACGCCGAGTACGATTACCATCGGTCGGATCGGAAGGAAGAAGAGGGCCCACACCACGTTTCGACACCTGAAAAATCGCCACGCCTCGCAGACGCGTCGGTTAACGCGAGGCGTGGTGTGTCGCAAGAGCGCTTGCAGCTGGTTCATTCCGACACAGCCAACCACCACGCGAGGAGGGCGCGGAGCGGCTGCCACTGCAGTCTAGTGGCGAAACCAGGAACAGCCCAGGCTGCAGAAAAAAAATTATAAAGGAAGGGGCCCCTGCGGCGGCTGTGGTGCATCGCCATTGTCGTCCGATTTTTAACGACCGCGCGGGAGAGGAGGATGAAAGGGAGAGGTTGAGCTAAGCTCCCTTTATTTTCCTTCTGAATTGCCGAAGCCGACTGAAATGCGGAGGGAATCTACCTCTACACACTACCCCGCTAGCCTCTTCAAAAGGCGTTAAGCGGGGACTGCTAGTAAACCAGCCGTAAGCAAATAAAAATGAAATTCTCTAATGAAGTTACGCCAAGCATTAATTAATTTACTTTCGCGTTCAGGAAAAAAACGAATTCCCACACTTATCCGTTAGGCAAAATATCTCTTAATTTATTGTTTCTATCGGATCTGGAAATATAGTAGGATTCTATCATGATTCCCTCCGATATGACCAAGATATCTATCCTTAACTGCTAAAACAATGGAAGCCTAGCGCGCAGCCTCCGAGTCTCTAGCGGCCATTAGCCCAATTATTTTCACATCTGTGAAATGCTATATGTACGCCCGTAGCCGTTTTTGACGAATCGCGTAGCATTCCCTCGTATTTTCTTAAGTGCAGGGATTAAGTTGTGGTAATTGGACGACCTACGCAAGAAATGTACCGCCACACATTTACCCAGATTAAGTTCTAGTCCCAATTCTTTGACTGCTACACGCATGAACGTTGTTTGAATCCGATGATAGAATTTCAAAATTAGAGTGATCACTAATTTCGCGATTGATGACAACATACTTCGTCAGAAAATAAATTTATATCACTGCTGAATCGGGAACTGAGGTCATTTATGTATACAATGAAGAAAAGCTGATTGCGATTGAATGGGAATGGGAATGGGAACCGCGGGAGAGTGCACGTTGGGTTTCGGGCAGTGTACCCACAGCGCCGGATCAATACGCGGCAGCGCACTGACGTCGATATGTTTCCGGCACTGTGCCAAGAATGAAAATGTCACGCAAGAGCAATGAGGCGGGGACGTGACGAAGCACCTGATTTGCCGACTGAGATCCCGCCCCTTGACGGAGGTTCGGGAGATCTGCGAGGCAATTTTGATTCCGGAGAAAAAAACGAGTCTTTCCATTCGTCAACTTCGATGAATTCGCGGCAATGTCAAGGCCATGTAAAAGCATTTGCGAATACGCGATTTCGCTTAATGAGCTATTTCAGTAAAATTGCTGCAAAATAGTAAAGATACGTTTTAGCCGCGGAAATTTAAAGAGCATTTAAAAGAATTCGCAAATACACGATTACGCATACTGGACTATTTCAGTTATCTTGCTGTTAATGCGTAAAACTTTTAACTTTAAACTGTTTCAACAGTTACAAATTTTCCCAAACAATGCCAAGTGATGCATGTTCAAATTATATCCACTTATCTAATTTAAGTGTACCGGGAATAGCCACGGTGTTAACTTTACGGAGTCACCCGTAATGCACAAATTGTGCGAATAATCCACAGAGAAAAAAATCATTCGAAAAATCCACAGATGATTTTTTTCTCCATGGATTTTTCGTCCACTTGTCTAACTTTATTCTCTTCGCCTTCACCTTATGAACGGAAATGGAAATTTACGTATTTAATCTCGATGCCATTCATAAATCCTCATCATTAAGTATAATTATTGCTCTTATGTTTTAGGTATAAAGCGTGTTATTCATGATACAATGAGAAATACTTTTCCATGAAATTGAGAATTCTTTTATATTTAGCATTAGAAATAATATTTTGAGTTTATCCTAGAATTTTTACCCCATCGAAATCCTTCAACAATGAGTCTTTAATAGAACTATCCAAACTCTACAAATTTACCCCTTAAAATTCTTACAGCAAAAATCTCTGTTTGAAAACTTCTCACCGATAAATGAACGGCCATAGCCGAGTGTCTCGACTTAACCATTGCATTTCAGTCGGCACTCGAGAGGATGCAATACCTCGCGCCGTTTCCGGGAATATTTTACGAGTGACATTCATGAGATAATCCCGCCATAATGCTGCCCTTAGGATTACCCCACGCGGAACTCTTAAATATGACTCTCGCCTCACAAAACACAATTGAGAATCTACTGCTACGCCGTTCCGCTTATTGGGAAACTACCGGTGGATAATTTGTGGCTCTCCTCTGACATTTCATTTACGAGAATTCGCGGAAAAAAACAAAGCAAATTATCGACGGAACGCTAAGCGTAAAAAAACAATCTTCTCTGAAGCACACCACCATAAAAAAATGGCAGTCCTGGGGTTCTGACCGAAGAAACTTAAGTCTTCCACAATTTACGCCACTGAAGAATTTTTCCCCATTTAATGAATTGTAATAGTAAGTCAGTTTCAAAAAATTAAGTTATTAATTTACAATAAATAAATTAAAAAACTTGTATATTATAAAAGGTTTATTTTTCAATGAAAAAGCAAATAATAGCCATATAAAACCGAGATTTTTGAAAACTTGTACTAATTATTTTATATTTTATTTTTTACTTTTATTTTGTCCTTTTTCCAAAAATAGTTTCTACAATAATTGTCCTTTGGCATACACTACGTGTATTACGACGTGAAGTTAGGGGAAGCGTGACGATTTGACGGAGCAGACAATTTGCAACCCATGTATTTTATAATTTCAATATGGCTACCTAACGTAATTAAAGAAGCACTAACTTAAAATAACGGAGGCAGAAAAGGATCTAGCGGTGTATCTCCCGAACACGGACGAAAAAATAATACCTTCCACTGGGCGTAAGCTGGGAAAAGGGGAAGGGGGAAAGGGGTGGGGGATAGTGCTCTAAGCGCGCGAAGGAAGTGCAGTGGGGTGAGAGCTTAAGGAAGCCGCGAAGGGAGAAAATACGCGGAAATCTGGGATAGAGATTAAAAGGAGAGGAATGCCGCGAAGAAAAAACAGAGAGGCTGTGGGAGGCGAGGGATGAAAAAGACCTCTCACCAGACGAAAGAACACAGTCCAGGAGCTGTCAGGATAAGTCGCGTGCAGATCGTGAATTGAAGCGATGGAAGCCTGTATACATAAACGCAAATATTTATTTGAGAAAATGAAGACGAGCAGAGTGGTGCAAAACTTATGGATGTTTTAACTCATGGCGTAGAAATTTTCAAATAAAACTACGCCGTAGTAAAATCGCACAAATTTCAAAATTATATGTTACGGTGAAGAAATTACAAATGCACTCAATAACCATCGGGGAGATGCAAGATACAAAAACTAGACATTTAAGACAATTTTTTACTAATCCTGTACGCGAATGAACATTCTATTCCCGTAACCAACTTCATAAACTCAATGTCTTTTCTTAGACTACAATAGAAGCACGCCATTACATTTTTCACGTTGACAGCTGCGGCTTTGTGATAACCCAGAAGAGAATCGATCCTGCAACTCCAAAATGAGAACTCAGTCACTCAGTGATTCAACCCGAAAGTTAGTTCGGGTATGTGAGGGAAAAACTCACCCCGAACTAAGCCACGGGTATGTGGATTTCACACATTCAGGGTAGGGAGGGGGGAGGCAGTTCCTTTCCCAGAGCCACCTCGCACTACAAGGATTTTGTTTGGGGTGTCCGAAGGCTTCGCCTGGGAGTTGAACCCGGGACCCCTCGATCAGCAGCCAAGCGCTCTTGCCACTAGGCTGCCACGCTCCCATAAATATGAACGAGAAACTTATTTTGGCAGAACCCTCGAGTAGCAACGATAAGTGAAAAGACTTCTCTCCACTCTGCCGTTGGTCATTCGCCAACCGAATAGCGGCTTTAAATCAGCATCTGCCAGCCACATAGCCGTGATTAGAGAGGCCGGTTGGACCTGAAGAGATTCTAGACGGGGTTGGAGTGAGGGCGACTGACTGTGGGAACAAGAAGAAAGGGGAGAAGGGTACAGCGATGGCCAAGAAGGGAAGAGTCGAGCTATGGAAGAAGGGGGAAGAGAAAAAGCGGGAAAAAAGCGAGGCACGGGGCGCGCGAGGCATTAAGCAGGAGCGCCGCGCCGTGACGGCGGTCCAAAATATCCCTGGGCGATGATGCTCCCGGACCCCTCTATTGGTCCACTGCCCGCAGCATCCGACTACTCGTCTCCATCGAATGTCTTCAAATGAATCCGACGGAGAGATTTTTCCCCTTGCAAGTCCGAACCGGTTTTCAACGGCAATGGACACTTATTAAACCAATTGTTAGCAATTCACGCGAATATTGCAGATTCTAATCATTATTTGAACGTAATCAGTGAATCTTCTATAGTCTGCAACAGAAATTCGCGCCAATACGACGAACAAATCTGACTAAAGACTAACACAACATTTGCTCGAATATAAGACGAAGGTTTCTCAAGGTTTTTAAAGAAAAGATAATTCTAAGTTAATAAATGCAAATTAAATTCAGAGGCAAGGTGCTAAGTCGTGCACCATCTTGATACAGGCATTTAAGGAATGTTTAATATCATTTAACTCGCATTCACGATTAAAACGTTTTCTTTACAATATTGATACTTTAAAAATATTGGATCACTGAGAATATATCTATTTTCGAAGTCATTAGTGAAAATTTAAGTCTTCCAATTATGGAATTCAAAAAGGAAGGGCCGGCCTCAGATTTGGGTTTGTCCCAGTTTCATTAGTTCGCGCAGGGCGCCAGCCGGTCCTTCCTACAATCGAAACCCAAGCGCCGAAGAAAACTATTTCACCATACGAAAATCTTACACCCTCACAAAAAAGCCCCATCCATTACGTTAAGTACATTCCCACGTAACAATTATATCTCATGAACTAATATTTAAAGTTCGTATTTTCCCGTGACAATATAACAGAAATTATAACATTAGTATGCAGCATGAATAGCGTAAGATAAGAGGCGAGCCTTTCTTTCAATTTAAAAACTACTGCACGAATACCTTCAATCTCATCAGGTTCCATTTTATGTTTAACTCATTAACTGTACATTAATTGTAGAAATGGCAGCTTAGGCCTATCATTGCTAATAGTGGAAATATTTATCATTAACAGTTAAGTTATCACTATTAAGAGTTAAGATTTGTTCTTTCCTCCCCAACACCGTAACTAGCTTCGATTTTACGTCCCCCCATGAGCCTCTCCTTCCCCCGACCCTCCCTTTGTTCGCCAATGAAATACGGATTTTGGTAGGTTCGGGGGAAACCCTGTTCGCTTCCCTTCCCCTCAAACCCTGCCCTTCATCCTCAGCTATTTAGACCTCACCACCTTCCAACCCATTTATCTCCAATGTCTGCCCAATTCACGGAGTATGGCTCGATACCACCTGGGGAAGCAGCTTCAAGAGACCCACCTCCCCATTTCCATACTCGTGGATGCAAGCTCATGGCTCATCGGTGAAATAAAGCGGCATTTGCGCTCAACCATCCTCGCAAATAAGTACTATTGACATACGACTACCATTGTTCGGTGAGCAATATCACCGGTAACTCCACCCAGACAATTGCCAGGAGATTCACCGCATATCCGTCCTCTTTCGGCATTTTCGCCCATTTCCTCCGCCGGTGATTGTAATGCCTGCTCGTGGCGTAAGCGATGTAACCGCGGAGACTTCCGCCCCTAACCGAAGGACAATATCCTCCTATTGACCCGAACGTAGACGAAATATCACCCGCTAGAGTCCAAAGTGGACTTAGTGACTACTTTTTCTCCCTCAAAAGAGTCTCTACTAATGAGAAAACTTTCCATCACGAGTATTCGATTCATCGGGATGATATACCAAGTGATTTCACTAAATTTCAATCTGATTATTATCGAATGATCAATATCTGAATGGAAATTATATACTTTGGGATATAATCAATTGGGTGCCAGGGTCATAATGGCAATGACGTCAACTCCGCGTGAGACGACTGCCATAGTCTTGGACTGAGGCGGAGGGAGTATCCTCAAGAGTTGGGAGATAAGAGAGATGGAAGGTTTACAGAAGCATGGCTTGCGACAGGGGACAAAGAACGCACAGAGTCTCACGTACAATAAAAGCGACAGATGAGTACCTTGAATCAAGTTTCACGAGGAAGACACGCTCATAGGAAGCGATATTCCAAGAGAGACAACTTGCAAGGAAGGCAGACTATTCATGTGCTGATCAAGTGCAATACATGGGAGAATAGCGGTGAGGATAGCACATAATCGTTGTAAATTTTGCCACTCTATGTTTCTGAAACACACAACCAGAAAGCATTCTGTTCTCTCAGTAATACTTAAAACTGGAATCACAATCAATGCGTTCAACATTAGACAAAGTGAAAGTTACCTTCCATGGGAGATAATTATCATGTTAAGTTAAAAAATATAGAAAATTAGTGAATCACCAAAAGACTAGGAATGAGATTAATGAGAAAAGGATAAAAATTTGCCAATTTTAGTAATGCCTGAAATAAAATCCGTTCCCTGACATGCGAATCAATTATTTTATCCTTTCCGCTTATTATCCAGCTAAAGATGAACACTTGCAACACTAGTGGCGTGAACATAATAAGAAAGTGTCTGCCTTGATTACAGCGCTTGAAATTTCAACTTTGACGGAAGATATGGGGAGATATATTTCGATAGGAATCTCTTTGGAATATCACTTAACAAGGTATCTGGACGCTTATCTAAGCCTGCTGAAAGGAGCTCCCAAGCACTCGGCAGCAAGTCGGTACAAACGAATCCACATAAATTCATCGTCAATCACTCGTGTATCTCTTAGCATAGAAAGATGAACAGGATGGACAATCGAGATGAGCAAGGACATTTCTCGCACCCTGTCCCTAAAAGGCTCTTTAACCTCACGGAATCACCAACTGAACACACCGAAACGTCGAGTACAGTCCTGCGCCGAGCACACGCGTGGTGTGGCGGCCTCGCGCCTTCACTGCTGCAGCCACAACCCCCGCGACACTTTGCCGGGGACTCCGAAGCAGCACCCCGCACAACACCCACGGCGACACCAGGGACATTGGGCACCGCATCTTCCAACGTGTACGCGAGGGCAAGCAAGCGGAGGCGACAGCAGAGGGTCTCAAACATTGCATGCGGATTCTCTTTAAGGGTTATTAATTTTTTTCGGGTAACTCCGTTGACTTTTCCTACCTTAGTTTTCAACGATGACTACGAGGAGATAGTTTAAGTCCTGCTTGCAGGCTCTGCTGATCAAGATGCTGTCGGCGAGGAGGCTTGGAAGGAAGTGGGGCGGTGAGGGTCTTTTGGTCATGAGCTCGGGGGCCCGCCCCCCCGCCCCCTTGTTACCGTTCCTCCCCTCCGCCCCCTCCCCCCCTGCCGTCGCGCCAAGAGGGGACCGTGCCGAGAGGATCGCGTCATGGCGTCGGGGACCAATGGGAGCGTTCGCGGCGCGACTATCGCGGGGCCCGGTTGGATGCTTCAGGGCGCCGGCGTGCCCGCGAGGGGGGAGGGGGTGAATTAGGATTGCGGGGGGACGGGGGTGCGACTCCCGTGTACTCGTTAATACCAATGGTACGGACCCTCCCCCTCCCCTCCACCACCCGCGCCCTTGCTGTCCACCGTCAAGATAGGCCATCCGCCCCCGCGGCAGCCGAGCCAAGACCGCCGCCGCGCCGAGGAGAACTGCCGCTCGACCGCCGAAAGTCCGCAACGCGGACGTCGATCGCAGCGAAGAAACCACAGTGGAGAAAGGATTGCCGAACCTCATCAACCCCTTCCAATTCGATTAATTTTCTGAATATCGTGCTCCTACTCTATTTATTTTTTACTGTGGTTCTCTTTTAAATGATAGATAATGAAATGATATTTTGTAATTGTAATCAACGTAGAACCGTGAAATAAACTGTGATTATTAAGCATGGAGAACACAGCTATCGCTACTCGAATAAAATCATTTTAATCCTTCCAATGCATGTGATGTTTCACGAATATTAATTAGTTATGCATAAAATGTATATTTTAACATTTTTAAGCTTTCAAAATAATTATATTGTTCCTCTAAATAGTGCTAAAATTATGAAAATCCGATGACGAGATACACTCGTCATTGCGCGGTTTGGCGCCGAAAGTTCATGACGAGCTCGACTCGTCATTACAGCGCAAGGGGTTAATAATCAATGCCTATTGCACCATTTTATGGTAATTCAACCTAGAAAGAATTATTTCTCATCTTCACTAATAGATCTTTTAAACGCAGAAAAGTCGAGTTAACCTCCCACATCACCATTTCATTTCGTATCCAGGAGTTTTGACGTTTACTCGATATGAAATAGTGCCTCACCACCATCGTCTAACCCATTTATCTCCCATGTTTGCCCAATTCACGGAGTGTGCTCGGTACCACAGAGAAGCAACTTCAAGGGATCAACCTCCGTATATCCATACTCATAAATCCAAGCTCATCGCTCATTGGTGAAATAAAGCGACATTTGCGCTTAACTATCCGTAAAAATAAGTATATAGACATACGACTGCCATATCCACACCATACCATATCCGTAAGTTCTGACGTTTACTCGATATAAAAGAGTCTATGAAGTTGATTTGCGGAAATCCTTCATGCACTCCATAAAAATTTAAAATATGATGAATATGATTCCACGCTTACTAAAGAGATGAACTGACTTATTCCACTCCTCTTATAGCCACTGTCAAGATGAGGATGGCATCAAGTTGATCCCTCTATCGCATCTGCGGATTTTGAGGTCTTTGAAGAAAAATGATAATTTCGCCAGTATTCGAACCAGCGAGAGACAGCCGGTTGAGAAATCGCCAAAATCAGTATTCAGAACAAACGAGGTGAAAATCCCACAAACACAGATGAGATAAATGTCGAGGAAAATTTGTCGTCTTTGGCATGAAGAGCCAAAATCTAGGTCAGTTTCATCGGCGATAAAGGGTGGAATCAAGCAAAGTTTAAATAATATTTTGAAGAGGTTGACCGGAGTAGGATGCTCTTGCTTCCAACCTAATAAGTACACCTTAGGCGATGTTAACAAGATTAACACCTCAACACACATACAATTCACGCACTCGAAAAAAAGTGATACAACAACATGGTGAGGTGAGACCTTCACCCATGCCTTGCTGCGGCGGCGATAATTTTAATTTTCTTTTAATCGTTTTTCACATACAACCATGACGGCAATCTAAAGTGAAGTTTTTACAAAGCACGAGGTGAGACAAAATAAAATTAATATAAAAAACTAACAAAGAATAAACTAGAGGAAAAAAATCCGCTAGCTGACAGATGGGACACAGCTTGTACAGTGAAATTGTTGCATGATAAATAAAAAGGATTGATAGGGGAGGTAGCGAACTTAGAAGGGAAGAGAGGCGAAAGAAAGGTGAGCGCTTGGTTACGGAGATCCAGAGAATAGGCTTGGTTTTTAATTCTGGGATTAAATTCAGCCAAAGTAGGTGACATTTTCATCTATGACGTGGATTTATAGTGTTGACACTGCTTGGAGTGATGACGGTTCAGGGAAGTTAGCAATAAATAAAACTTACAGTCGCGCTAAGGAAAGTTGAGAACGCTTGATAGAGTCTATCTACGTTTTGACCGTATGTTACGGGCTCGACTATGCAGCTAAACCCGTAGGGTAAGGCACCGGAACAGGAGAGGAGGGTATGGTGCACGGAATGAATGACCCGCAATCTAACTGAAAGTAATTCATGGAATGAAAAGCCTAAACGATCTTAGTTGGAAAGACTAAGCCCTCTTAAGTGGAAATGTGTATTCTACCCGTCACTCGTCCCCTTGTGACCATCGACTACGCTCTCCTTAAAGCTAATATTTCCTGGAGTGTTGGAGCCATACGTGTCTGAGTGAATGTTTGTGTGCGTGTGACTATTTTTCGAATGCTAGTGTAGGTTCGAAAAGGTCCCTCGAGTCTTCTATAGGTTGTTCCTCGCTCACTCAGGGATTCATCCCGAAGGTTGGTATGGTTAGCTGAGGGTGGAAATCACCCCAGACTAGACCAGAGGTGTGTGAACTTCGTACATCTATCAACAACCAGGCATCCTTGGCAAGGTCCCTCCAGCCCGGCGAAGAATCCCGGGTTGTCAACCAGAGAGCCTCAGTTCGGGTCCCTGCAGCCCTCACATGTTGCATGTATGCACGAGTTGGAGCGTGAGTTCGGCTATTCCCATTGAGAGGCAAGTTCTTACCGCGCACAAACACAGAGAGAGAGACTCATTTTTGCAAGGTGGACGACCGTTGGGAAATATTCTACGACCACTTTAGTTTTCCATTTTATATTTATCTTAAGTTTAAGTTTTCTTATTTTTGCCCGATCACCAGAAAAAAGTACCTAAAAACTGAGGCACTTTATACTGCACGCTCCCCTCGGGGAGTTACTATGGAACCCAAAGCGATAGCCTTCTATCGCGTTTTACTCCCAAGTTAGAGAAGGCACGATAACTCATCCGATTCTTAACGCATCGGGACGTACCAACGCAGGACTGGCGTCCCCGTTTGTTATGCGGTTATTCTCGGGAAACATGGAACTTCCAACCTTCCACTTCCAGCAATATGAGCGAAATCGGAATTCACGGTTGCACTTGGTTGGCAAAGCTGCTGGTTACAGACATCAAGTCAACGCCATCTGACCATATTCCATCAAATCATAAAAAAAGCATCTGCTCCGCAAGACAATATCATGTTAACCTCCGCAAACCAGTTCCCCTGGAAGTGCATGTTCGAAAGGAGATGTCACTTCTTACTTCATTCAGATTCTCCCTATTTTCATGCCTGAATAGCGTTGAGCGTCAAATTACTTTACCTGCCTATTTTTGGCGATTAATTTCTTTACTTATTACTTGAAAACTACAATTTCACCCACCTAATGATTTTTATTTTATATACGAGTACATGTTCATGAATTGAAATTTACGAAGCAAAAAGAAGTTTAACATTGACTGGCGAACTTTCCACAATGTCGAAAATTCTGTCGGGAATGAAGAAAACTTGCACACATTAATCCGCTCAGAATTTATAAATCAATTTGTGGCTACCTGGATGAATAAAACGATTGTTTTTCGAACCGAGTGGTTATTCATGGCATTATAACCGATTGAATGCCTCGAAGTCATCGAATCAGAGGCTCGAGTCTAATGGGTTAAATCACTGCGTGAGTGAGAAACAACCTAGAGTTTGGTTTTGTTAGGTGGGGGTAGAGCTCCCCCGGACTTGCCCACGGGCGGTTAAACTTCATCGATTTTTCCGTCACTCTGGGTCACATTGCGGTCAGTTAATAAAATCACTATTTATGAAAGAATTGATTAACATGGCCCATCTTTCCAAACAAAAATTTCGCCTTAGCAGAAAACTAAAATTAAAAAGGATATAAAAGATAAAGGTTATTGATACAGTAAAAGGATTTTCATTGTTTTTTTAGACGTTATGAAAAACAAAAGATACCGAATAATTACCTAATCACTCACTCAGTGATTCCAAGCGAAAGTTGGTTTGGTTGGGTTAGGGTAGAGCTCACCCCGGACAAGGCTGCAGGTGTGAAGTTTGCACATTCGGGGTAATGCGACCACTTCAGTTTTCCATTTTATATATATCTTAAGTTTAAGTTTTCTTATTTTTGCCGGATCACCAGGAAAAAAGTACCTCAAACTGAGGCACTTTATACTGCACGCTTCCCTTAGGGAGTTACCATGGAAACCAAAGCGATAGTCTTCTATCGCGTTTTACTCCCATGTTAGAGAAGGCCCGATAGCTAATCCGATTCTTAACGCATCGCCAGTTCCTTCCCATAGGTCACCTCGTACTTCGAGGATTTCCATTTTGAGTGTCCGAAGACTTCATCCGGGATTTGAACCCAGGAACCTTCGATCAGCAGCTCTACCCACTAGACTACCACGTTCCCCATAGGTTGTTTTAAAAGGTAAAAAAAAACTAACAATCTGATCAGGTCATGCTTATGCCCGAGCCATGAAATTAAAGTGTTGAAGTACCGGCGTATCACACCCCCACTTTCAACACCTCTTCACACTTCATTGATCCAAGAATAATGATTTCTTTCAAGCAGTCCTTGAGGTGCGGACAATAAAAGGCCTGAGGCCTCCACTTTCGATCGAGGGAAAAAATATTTTTTTGCGATTTTTCTTCCGGCGCACAAGAAATATCTCGGGTTTCAGCCAGTAGAAGTGATTGGCATGTGGGTGCTCGACACGCACAGTGAGGACCTCGTCCGACGGGGGAGGAGGAGGAGCCGCGCGGAAAAAAAATTCACGACGCGACGGTGAGTGTCTTCCGAGCGAGACATCAACTCTCCTCCCCACAACCGGTAGCGCCTTGACTCAGCGGCGGGGAACACCTTTACTCATACTTAATTTATTATAGTATTCACACGATGAAGGTAGGGTTCCATTGAGTATATAAGAAATATTCCTGTAATCTCCCCTCCTTCCGTGGACTTCACTCTTCAATGCACAATAATGCCTACTCCCTTTCAATATAACTAAAAATTCAGTTCTCTTCCATCCTGTCCCTCGTGTACTCCAACATTACTTTCAACATCCCCTCCCCGCTCAGCACTCGTCAAACTTAGTAAAATTAATCAAAATTAGGCATTTTTAAATTTTACATGAGCCACGAAAAATATCTGAAAAAAGGCTTTTCCAAAATTACTCTCAAGGTTTATATCAAAATAGTTCTTGGATTTAACGAGTCTAGACAAAAAAATCACGTAGTGCTAGCCGAAATTTTATTAAACTTAATACTTAATATTATCATCAAGCTCCACGTCTTTTATAGTCTGCATCAATTCTACAATACAAATCTAAAGACAAGCAAATAAGCGATAAGTTATATAAGTAAGCCAAATAAATGTATTGAACCGTATACAATTTGGGAAAAGGTCATTTATTCAGGATATTTTCAAGGTTATTAAAACCAACAGTTTTTCTTTCAGGCAAGGAAAAATACACGTCTCTCTCTTTTCCCTTTGGTAATACAGCTGTAGCAGGAGTGTTTGAAGTGAGGAGGGAAGAAGTGTGAGAAGTTTGAAGGATGTATTTCCAATTGCAAGAGATGTGGGAGCAGAAAAGAAGCGGAAAAGCTAAATTTAAACATCCGTTCTGAAGCGAAACAACAAAATGATTGGAACGCAAACTCAACATCCTCCATCCACACTCAAGACAAAGTAATCGAGTTCACTAAGCCATAGATCAGTCAAGATGAAATCGTGTTGTTTCTAAGTAGCAATCGATACTACATTTACAAGCCTTGAGTCTCATTTTCTGAGCATTAAATTCCATATTAGATGTAGAGGTTAGATAGTATAAACAATAAAATCTTATAGGGATTACAACGTTTCTCTCGGAGAAGAAAAGAAATCTCCCCGATGGGATTCCGCAAGAATTTGTCAGCTAATGCGAACTCTTCGAAGACAGCGTTGAAGCATATACACTTGTGGGAAAGCTGATAAAGCTTGCTGTAATTTTTATTTGTGCGATACCAGACTTGTTCTCGCTTTAAGATGACACGGCGCCACTGAAAGACTTATGTATGAGCTGTTAAACATAGGTTCAAAATATTTTTAATCTTAATTTTTCCTCTTATCTTTTTCACAAAATTTTCTAATGGGCGCATCTTACGAGAAACTTATTTCCAGCTTTGTTACCCCAATTTAAACAATTTTCTAATAAAATTACAATTCATAATGTCATGCATAAGGTATTAAATATCCGCCATTTAAGTATGCATAAATTACAAAATCGGCCTAGTAATATTCAGCGAATAGAAAATAAACGGAGTTCTAAGGACACAAGCTCGCTGCGTTACGCTTGATCGCCCAACCTCTGTGTCTGTGTGCGCTTGCAGCGGACAATTGCAGCAAACACCAGTGAGCACAAGAGAGTATAGCGAGGTAATCGCATGGCTTACCAGCTCTAAAAAGACAATTTCTCGCATGGATTAGTTCCATTTCCACGTCAACACTTCGGGTAGCGTGTACTTAGCACCTGTTTCACCTTGTGAGTAATGAAGGCCCTCATTTTTTATCAGCGTGAATCATCTTCCATAAGAGAAGTGTATCCAGGTACCTTAACGAATACCTTTCAAACGGAGAACTCGACTATTTTTCACGTTTTCCCTCTCTCAGACAGTTCGGTTTTTGCTTGCTAATATGCCGTTCATTAGTCGGAAAAGTATCGAATCATGATCGCTCTAATCCCACAGCAATTTCTTTTCTCGTGCTTCCAGATACAGCGGCAAATTAAAACCACGGAAAATAAAATAAATAGAAATATAATCGTTTCTATCTATGCCATCATTTTATAAACTGTCTTAACTTCTTTAAAAGCATTCTTCCACGATATAGCATATGCATCCGAGCAATGATTTATTTAGGGTGAAACAAAGTCTAGTCTTCTCCAAGGTACTTTTGCCTAAATTTTCTTCTTTATGAGAAAATTATTAATTACCTGTCTCTAAATTTGCGAAGTACGGAGATATAGGAATAACGAACTCCTAGATCTCCATCATTCATAAGTCTATAAGCGACTCGTCAGTCACGCACTGTCTCTGCTATAATATGGTATTCCTTTTCGACATTTTTTTCCTCAATCTTCATAACCATATTGGTGCGATGTAATTAATTAAGGAAATTCAGGGACATTTTTTATATTCTCACACACATTTATTATGCTACATTGACTGCATCAGGACGGCCTTCATCACGACAGAATTTAGGCAGATGATGTAACCCGAGTAAAACGACAGCGTCCCTCTGAACACACCAAGGATTATGATACTCACCAACAATTGGCTTTTTCATATTTCAATTCATGTTACAAATGGGATTTAATAATTACTACTATACCTCGTACCAAATTCATAAGCTATTATGGCTTCATATGGTGTATTCATGATCCGGTAGAACATAAACGCTTAGGACGACAAAAAAACAGTACCCCCGAACTCCATAGATTACTTGGCATTGTTTTTCTTGGCGAAAGAACATGTTGCTTCAGCCGCATAGCCACACACTTTTGCAACCGCACGCGAGAATCTGGAATCGACCTCGAAGCAATTGAAGTACGATGCCTTACGCGTAGCTTTCGATGATTCATTATCAAAAAGGTTCATGTGATTGCATAAACTGAAAAATATCTCCAGTAAACTGATATGCTGGAGTGCGCTTGTCATCCTTTTCAACGAGATAATTAATGTTGACATTCCTTATCGGCCAAGCTGCGGTCCTCCAAGCGTGTCTGCTACAAGTACCAAGACGTGCCACTGGGCACGAAGAGAATTTTCGGGCGCGTTACGCGCATCATTAAATCTTATCTTAGGGAAAAAACAACTAATAGTCGATATATATAACAGTAACAAATCTACATAATAAATAAATAGCAAGTAATTTAGACTAATCAAGGAGGACATTCTAATCACAACTGGGAATACAACAGTAGAAGTAAGAATACAATTCATCAGAAGTTACATCTGGAGAATAGTTATTTACGTTCATAGCAGTGAAAATTCTACGGTGGATGCTTTCACAAAAAGCTTGGTTCATTTTAGTGCACTAGTAGGGACGGCTTTTCCAATGAAAATGCTATACCGATGATTAAACCCAAGCATTCATGAAGACTATAGAAGGGAAGAAAAAGATGGGAAACTAGATGAAAAATTTAATTTTGTTTGACCCCCAATTATTATTTGATTGGTCCCGTATCTTCTCTTCTTGCGTTTGCTACACATCTTCAGCATCCTTTGGAATCTTCCACGCGCAGTGAATTTCAAATTCGCTCGCTAAATGCGTCACCTAAGTAAACCCTGGATATTCATTCACACGTGAAGTTAAAAGCGAGAATGAATTTCGTGCACGCCCTGCTAATTCTCTCCTCCATTCTGATGCGGCCGCGGCTACTACCGGGCGGCGTTAATTACGGGAGCCCATTAAAGTATTTCCGACGAATGGCGAGGGAGGCTTGAATATCCACGCCTGCGGGAATCTTTCGGTGCCGTCATTTTTTTTTTTTTAAAGCTCACTCTTCCCTCATTGGCCTAATTCGTGCCGATGGTCACGTAATAATTTGCCCTACCCTCCCTCCTTTCGCGATTTAGAACACCGAGAGGTGGCCACTTATCGTCAATGCATTGAAACATCACACAACGCCGTGAATTGGACCACGCGATCTCCGCCTGAGCACTATTTCTCACGATTTCATTTATACCTCCAGCTGGAGTGCATTCTATCTTTAGTGGCACCTACGTCGCATTTATTCTCTATATGACTATTTGGAGAATCAAATGTTAAACAAGTACCTCATTGTGACACCGACGAAACTCTCACACCCCATTACTGTAAATAGTATGATTTATTGAATATATGCTATAATGTATGTGAGGAGCTGATTCCAAACTCGTCAATGCTATAGTAACGTCCGTTTTCAAGTAATCTTCCCTTCAGACGATAGATATGTAAACGTTCACTAAGAAATAATAATTATAAATACATACAAGGAGGGAGAACGTAGTATATAGTGGGTGTGCTGCTGAATGAATGGTCCCGGGTTCGAATCCCCCGTGAAGCCTTTCTACACTGTAATAATTACGAGGGGGCCCATGGAAAAGAACTGGTACCCCTACCCTGATTCACACGCCTGTAGCTTACTCTCTGGTGAGCTGTTCTTTCACCTATACAAACCAACCCTCTGATTGATCACTGTATGATCTGCAAGGATTTTATATAAACCATTTTTCGCAGTTTGAAAGGCAGATGTGTGTCGTGAGTAAACCGAGAGGGCATCTATTTGGTGCTATTTCAGAACTCATGAATACGCTCATCTCGCTTCATCATAAATTGAATTCGCTCGCATACAAGTCAATGCAAAACATTAAAAAAAACTTCTCAGGAAGCAGAGTAAACTGACCAGTTTGGGTATAATACATTTCAAAAATCATTAAAGTATACAAATCGCGCATTGACAGCATGTAACCGCAGCTCAAGGAGAGGAGCGAAGGGCTATTGACCCGACATGCTGGATTCAACCCCGAGTTAGGTCTACCGTAGGCAAGCCCCGCCAGAGCACAGCTCCCAAGATTATTCTGAGAACGAGGGGTAACCACAAGCGACGCAAAGAAGGCAACGTACAGTGGTCTACATACATGTATACCTCGCGGAATATTCCAGATGCCTTACAAGACTAGCTCTGTCCTTACCGATAGAAAGTAATACGCCATAGATTGAGGTCTACTTATATCGCACCAAGAATTTCATTCAATGGCAAATTTTTCTAGAAAAAAATTTAACGGGAAGTTCGGGAGTTAGGATCACAGGACAACCGTGCTGAACACAATGCTACCAGGAATTATTGCCCCTCAAAATTTTAAATAGATTTTTCCATTGACAACTTGCAAAGAAGCCATGCTGTGGGTAGTTAGGTGGGTATCTGTTAGATGAACAGTTTTCCTGATCTTTCGCAACATTCCAGACCACATTCTGAAAATTAAATCTTGGGTATTAAGTTAAAACTACGACGAGATGAGAGCAATAGCAATGAGGTAGAAAATACACAATCAAATATCACTACCTAAGCGAAATTAAAAAGCAAATTTTTAGGGAAAACTTGCAAGATCTCAGTCCACATTGAATTGCTGAGTCCTGCAGTTAGTGACACTATATCCTCCGTATTAATTTTACAATGATTTTAGTACAATACAAGGAAAATCTTAGCATAAGCATAGCATTTTCTAAGTTTTGAAATAGGACCAAATAAATTGCCTTCAGGTTTATTTCCTACTATAAGATCCGTACCTTCCCAACTGCGAACAATGGTTTACTTGCACGAAATCCTTGTAGATATTTAGAACAATTATTTCTATGTAAACGTACACAAATCTATGGAAGGTAAATTGAGAACGGGCATTAATAGTAGCATTTGCGATAGCATCTCAAGTACTTAGGCGGGATCAATATTAGATCCTAGTAAGTTACTAGGAAAAAAAACCTACCAATAAATGCCACAATTACCACAGGTGGCAGGGGCAAAATATTTCGATGGAGCATTGTTGCTGGTGCCAATGGATGCCCGAGAGGAGAGGGCGAAAATACACACGGCTGCCTTTCCCCCCCTAAGTCACGTGGTCCGCGGAGAGCATCGCGCCCAGACGCGCCTCACGGAATTCCAGGAAACTCTCGCTTCAGCCCGAGGCGCTCACAACCCGCACGGCTCCAACCCACTATTTCAGAAGCTCTCTCTCCCCATCCCCCTGGAAGCCTCCCCGGCCGGCGCTAGGCACACCACACACCCCGCCCGCGCAAAAATAGTCCTCAGCCGAAGGTGGCTGCGTCTCCCCAATGTCAAGATCAGAGCGGAGCGATGGAAGGGATAACCCCCACGGGGGAGAAGGAAGGGGGTTGCTGACGTGACGAAAACGAGGCAGGTGGGCCGCCGCTGACGCCGAAATCGGAACGAGTCGCGGGCAGAGCGGAAGGCAACACGCCTTGCATCATCAGAAACAAAAGCCTTGAATTTGCTTAGTGCCAGATCCATATCATCCACATCATAGAGCCCTAAGGAGGATTTGCAATTACAGCGGAGCGTCAATTATTCGGCCGTCAAAAATCCAAACTGTCCATAATCCAGATTCTCATCCAGCGAAAAGTAAATTTTAATATAATACGAGGAGCGTTGTTGTTAATGGCATTTTTAAATAAATAATTAGTTGACATACTACGTCATAACTTCAATTCCATATATTTATTTAACTGATATAATTGTTTAACTATAGTGCTAAAGTTAATTAATGTTCCTACGGCTTTAGCTATTTTTTTCTTTTTCTTGTGGAATCAAATGCTAAACCACCGATTATACTTATAGGTCTTTTCCAATCCTTTTTTAAAAAAATCCGGCTTTATATAATTCGGAATTGGTTGTGTAACAATTGATTTGGAGAATCAACGCTCTACTGCAAATACTCCATCCTGTTGCAAACAAAGAATATTTAGGAATCGGTATTTTATTTACAAATATTCCAAGAAAAAATTAAGCAATGTATTCGCCATTTAATCGATGAGGAATTATAACAGCTATGACTGACAAGACAACTCAGGATGCTGCGGAGTAAAAAACTTCCTCCGAACGAAAAAACTTAAAGAATATTTTTATCATTTTAAAGAGCAGGAAGACTATTCGGGCTTCCAGCCGGGTGGTCTCTCTCCATTCTTTAGACGTTTCGGAACTGGAGTCGCGTTCCATCCTCAGGACTGATCAGTTCAGTCATGTTTGTAAACATGTGATGTGAACACATGCCATTGTATGCTAATAAATTTCGTAGTGAAAAAAATTAATGCGTACTATAAAGCAAAGTAATAGTCACGGAAGGAAACATTTTTCCATGTAGGGGGCAGCAAAATTTTTACTGGAATACTCAAAATTTAAAAGGAACCCAAGTGAAAAGTGCTCCAAAAAATCACCTTATTGAGTAAATAAGCCGAATAGATGTCGGAAAAAAGACTATTAACATTAAATTAGTATTCCGATGAGTTAGCTACTATCTATCGGGGGTGAGTTTGACAGACGACGAAAGCGATCAGAAAAATAAGGAAATAGCTGAAGAACGGACTATAAAAGAGGAAGATTCATAATCTCTAAAAAAAAATTATTCATTCGAGGAAATCAAGATGATATCAAATGATTTCGTGAATAAAGTGACTGGCCAGCGGTAAAATACTGTTCGCACTTGAGAATGAAAGGCCCTCCGAGAGCTAGTGAAAAACAGTAGAAGAAAAGACTTCGCAGAAGAGAGCCTCCGAATAGGCCACACACAGAATGGAGCAAAGATAGTTACCGAAAAGCACGACGAATTTTTCTGAGTGTACGAGGAAATTTTTTAGTTGAAAATAGGGAATTTTTCACGCCTAAATTGAGTCAAAAATGGGAGTTGTCATTCATGTCAGTGTCATAGCAAACTAAACGGTTCAAATTCCAAGTAAACGGTTCAAGCGTCACCAGTGACGATTTTAATCTATAAGTCTCATGCCTACCGAAAACAGAATGCCGCAAGCAGACAGGTTTGTACCTCCCATTGAATGTTGTCCCCTGTTTTTAGTTCAGTCGTATCCATTCATAGAGCTAAATAAATCACTTCACATGAATTTGGCACTGGTTCAAATTTCAGAGGGACAGATGGAGAATGTTATGTATTTGTTTGGAGACGGCAACCAATCCCCCTTCCTCAGATCAAAGTCATCAGACTTTGGGTTCGACTTTCGGCGACTTATATTTTTTCCCCATTCAGTTTTCGAAGAGAAAATGTATAACCAGATGACGGTAAAAACGAAGCCTGAAATCCGAACTATATTCACAAAAACTATAACGTTTCTCATGTTCTATAAATATTAATGCACACGCGAGATTATAAAATAATTATCCATAGGAGGAGTAGCAAACATCAGTGAAAGTTACAATAACGATGATCAGTTCTGAACTCATTCCAACGATCACATCATTCACTCTTCATCTACTCTGAATCATTGGGACATCCTGTCGTAGAAAGAGTCCGAGAGCACTACAGGCAATGAAGTAAGTGGTTGCCCTCCGCAACACAGTCTAGCTACCTGTTCATTTGGCATAATGTACAACGAAATTTATAAGTCAAACGATCAAGAAATAAGATATTAGATATCACTTTACTAAATGACGCTGATAGGTTGACAATACTCATTTCCAGTTAACTCGGTTTAATGCAAGAATCCTTGACACACACTCATATGAAATAAAGGTTTATAAAAATTGGAGGCGAAATTACTAATTATGATAAAGAAGTGATTTCAAAGCAACTAGCTGCCTTATGCAGATTGGGTGAGAAGTTCCGAAATCACGTAGATGGATATCGACAATAAGTACAAAATTTTCCACGGTAAAACACTAGTAAAATACTGTTGCCAACTTTGCACGCGAGGTTTAATGGGATTAAAAAACTTCTATTATTAACCGCATAATAGAAGTACTTGTGAGTAATTACATACAAATTCCAGCAAATTTCAATCATGTCAAGTGTTTAAAGGGCTCCTGTTTTCAACTTAAGAAATTCTCTATTTTTTCGGGTAAAACGGAAAATTTCAAGGGTGCATTTATGATCAGACATTGGAAATCTAAAGTAAAATTTGCTAATCCGTTCAAAACCCTCAGAATAGATAAAAATATTGATATTCAAACGAGCATGGTACAAAGTTATAATCATGGATAAAAGCGGCTGCAAGAACACTCACGGAATAAAGAATGAAATAATTTTATTATCTTCTTCTTTCGGAAAATTGGGAGCACAAAGGAACTAATACCGTACTTGACTGTCAGGGAACAGCCGTGGATACATTTAACACGAAAGTCCAGTAAACATTTTGTAACAGTAATCAAAAATATAATAAGATTGAATAAAGTAACGCACTAGAGATTTTACCAAGCTTAGAAACGTTGAACAAGCATTTCAAGTACTGATTTCGATTTCTCCGAGTTAAATTATAGTTTCGTAATGAGCACAAAAAAAATTCATTTGACTCCAATCCAAACCCTCGGATTGAATCACGGAGTGAGTGGCTGAGACGATGAAATGTCCTTTTCATCGCGACGCTTGCAGGGCGAACGCCCAGCCAGTACACGACATCTGCTTACCTAACTAAACAACTTTTAACTGCTTAATTTCAAGAGGCTGTTAACCTAGCTCATTGAAAACGATTAATTCGGAGCGTAGTTATTCTTCTCGTCGAATGAAATTACGACTCTGGAACACAAAACTACATCATTAGCTACAAAGCTGATCTGTAAAATCGAATTGAATGCAATGTGGGACAAATACTGCAGATCTTTCCCACCCTGCTGAGGGCCATTTATAAGCCATGAAATTTTACAACGCAAGACTTATCAGAGGAGGGTTACCGTTAATATTAGAACAGCACATTTCAAGGCTCAATACTCTAAGCTCTAGCTGGTGTCATTTACTCCGACTCGGATACAGCTTCCAACAGTTCATCCTCATCGCCTGCCAACATTCCGTTGTCACTCCTCCCGGTGGCGCTCAAGATAAATTAACGTTCCGAATTGACAACCGCTCAATCTCTTTTCCTTGCGACCGAGCAAGCGGGGAGCGGGTGCGTAGGTAAGGGTGCAGGGCCCACTGGAAGCAAACATGTGCGGGCGGACGAGCGGGAGCAGTTGATTCGAGTCGCGCCGAACGGTAAACAAAGGAACCCCTCGGAGGCTTCCATTTACGCCCCCTCCCGCCTCAACTGTTCGAGTCCGTCTCGAAATACGGCCTCCAGGCCCTGTTGCCCCCGTTTTAGTTTTATACGTGACGACATTGCTATAGGCGAGACCCCAAAGAGCATGTGAGAATGCAGATTGAACCATTAGGAAGCAGCACGAGATGAACATACTTTCCTACCACCTCCCATTGACTAATTTCTTCTCTGCTTTATTGCACGCCTTAGACACTCATTGGTCATTTTTAGCCCTTACTGCACCAAATAAAGATGGCATAGGTACCTTTTGAAAACATCGAATGCACAAATTATGTGCTGATATTGTTTATTATGCCCCTTCTGTTTGTACTCCCAGTTAAGGGAAATTGAGCGATCTAAATTTTTTTAAATATATTTATAACTTTCATTCCCCTCATTCAAAATTGCACTATATCCTTTAAAAAAGCATTGAATACAAAGGTGCGCCTTATGAACCTGTTTTGAGGCTACCAACTTACATTTTTCCAACATAATTGGTACAAATTGATACAAATTTTCTTTAAACGCACTCAGTGATTATTATTTTTGTCTAGTCGTTTGTGCAGTCAGTTTTAAGATACAAATTAACATGCATACATAGAAAACTAGCACACATGATAACTATAAGTGGCCTTCAGAAACACACACCAATTACATACACACAAATTTGCAAAATTTCTAAAGAAATAGAAGATCTTAGAAGATCATCGTAACAAAGACGGTGAAGATTCTAGACAGAAATCTAACTTCATTGAAACTCCTCCCATTTCAAAGAAATCAAGGTTGAGGTCTCTGTAACGATAAAAGCCGATTTTTATAGATAGCAGAGAAAAGGACATTTCGGGAAATTCCAATAAGTACCAATATCGCAAAACTTTCAATCGACAGCGAAATAATGAGGACACTTCTGTATTCCTTTATTCAATTTCCACCTCTGAGAGTGATCACAGCTCATGATATCAAAGATTTCCCGGAGATAAGTATCACATGAGGACCAAAAGTCACGTACGATTTTTATTTTAAAAATATCTGATCGCGAGTCTCACTAGATTGGAAGAATATCACTGAAGAGCTGACAGAAATTTACTCAAGCGAAATGTATCCGTAAAATATGCGGATTACCAGAAAACCATTTTAATCTCATAATCGACAAAATTTTATTACATACTTCAAATTATTGTTTACTTATCGTTTTTAGAGAAACAGTAATTTTCCATAGTAAGTATTGACAAGCTATCTTTTGGCATCAAGAATTTCTTCCGGTCAAATTTATATCATATCACCTTAAAGATAATGCTCAGAAGTTCTATCTATCACCCATTACTGACTATATGATGAGAATATCACAAAAGTGGAGTTCTTTCTCAAGCTGAGATCATTTATTTTTTTCGAGACATAGCTGGGCCCAAATTATGCTCCCCTCCCACCCCCTTTCCGAGAGAGCCTTCACCGCTGTTTGGGTCCATCCCAATTCCAGCTGGGAGGACAGAAACGGCGTGAGGGAGAGGGACCTGGAGCAGAATGACGCATCCAACTTCCATCCGCTCGCGCTCTAAGCGCGTCCTTTAAGGGTGTATTCGTCACTTTAGTGGCCGATTGATGCGGGTCGGCCGCACTGCATTCGGGGGTGCAAGGGAAGGAGGGAATTATAGGAGTCACGGGCTTTGGGGAGCTGGCGAAGGAAGTAATGCCAGAATCTCACGCGAACCTACAGCACCCTACCCATGTCACCGCCTCCAGTCTCCCTGCTCTCACACGATTACCATATTCCACACAAAATTGTCAGTTCCCAGGTCCCGGAACTAGGGCGGGGCAGAGGGGGCACGTGCCCCGGGCGGAATATTCCAGGTGGCGGTAGAATTTTAAAAGTTTACTGAAAAATTATTTAATATTTTAATAAAATTAAATGACAATAACTACTAATTTATAAAGTATTAAACAATAAATAATATTTTAAAACTTTTTCATAGCATACATACGGTGAGTAATTTCAACTACCGCAACTCAAATAAATTTATTACGGGCGCATTATATTTTAGGGGCGGGGGAGGCAAGGGAAGGAGCGAGAGGGTTTCAGGGGATGGGAGCGGAAAACTTATCTTTGCCCCCTGACCTTACTCCAGTTCCGGCACTGGTTACCACCATGCTTCATCATATTTTCACGATTGGAATTAACTAATGCCAGGAAATATTATTTCTCATTACTGTACCGAACATATAACTTACAATAAGTAAGCAAAACGCGTACGGGTGCAAAGTTAAGCACACCAGGGATGAGATTAACAATCACTGGTCAACAATCCGAAGAATAGTTTGACGCAGCTCTCCACTCAGCCGAGAAAAATAATTTGGCTCGATTCCTTAAATTCGCAGCGAAAGAAGACAGCG
The DNA here is from genome assembly GCF_921293095.1 of Ischnura elegans. NCBI lineage: Eukaryota > Metazoa > Arthropoda > Insecta > Odonata > Coenagrionidae > Ischnura > Ischnura elegans. Next base: position 124,535,414 of record NC_060247.1, read on the forward strand.
TGGTGATGAAATTTGTAGCAATTAGGGGTCCGAACTCGAACCCAATCCAAGCCAAACCACTTCACGACGAATTTTATTCTTGCATTTTATATTCTACCTTAAAAGTAAATACCTTTAAAAGTAAATAGGAAAATTACTTCAGCGGGATATCATTAAAATATTCCGCTGAGACGGCGGTTCCTAGCTACCTCCACGAGGTATACACAAATTAATAATTACCAAGCTACCTTCCAAACACCCTAGCCACTCACAGGATAGATTACAACACACACAACAATTCGACCACTCGTTTACTAAGGCAACCCTATAGACATGTAGTTGAGATAAATTTTAAAATTCTTCGAGACCGGCTCATCAAAATGCGTCTAGTATACTTTTCAATCTTATGACTTATCTATCGAAATAACATGCTAAACCCACTCGGCTCAAAGGTGAACCCGAATTGACAGCGAAGGGGTTAATGGAGAGGTCGTGTAGGGACTTCTAAATTGCATGCCAGAGAATATTTTCAAGACTTTTACAAGCAAACTATGGAAAAGCTGTAAAAATGTAAATATCCCCTCAGAGGCCGCCGGAAATTATCTTCAAGTCGAATTTTATACCGTGGGATAGTTTAGATTCAAATATACTTCGCCAAAAATAATTCATGATTTCCTGTCTTAACTTTTTGTCTGATAGAATGTCCCGTAATACGAAGAATCCAAAATGGATCCTCATAAAATTTTACTAATTAAATGCACCAAAAATTTTTTTGCTCTTAAAAACTTAGAAAGAAAGGCTGCGCGATTCGTAAAAAAACTGATTTGAGCGTACAGAAAGCGTTACACAGACGTACCACGATTTACGCTTGGAGTCGCTAGTGACTCGGAGGCTGCGGGTAAGGTTTGGTTTGCATGAGAATTTGAGATTAGATACAATTTAGAGCGACACGAGGAATATCACATTAAAACAATACTATAAATCCCAGTCCAACAGAAATGATAAATTAAGAGAGATATATTGCCGAACGGTAAGGTATGGGAATTCGTTTTTCCCCCGAAATTTTTAAGGACTTCAGTTAATTCCAGACGGACCTTCGATAGAGCATTTTCATCATGATTTGCACTTGTGGAATCCGAACACCCCCCACCACACGCCTGATGAGGCGGCTTGCAAGGCAGTATGTAGATGTACATCAAAATATGAAAAATTAAATAAGAAACAGGAGCAGTGTGGTGGTATTTGGCAATTGACAGGGCATAAGATACGAATGGGAACCAGTTGTCAGTAAAAAGAAGAAAAGAATCGGCTACGTGCGCATGATAACACCAAGAAGCTCAGCCCTTCCGTGAAACACAAAAGGGGGAGAGTGAGATATCACTCCACTGCCGATGAAAAAAGCGCCCCACGGCCTCAGCCGCGTCCTCCCTTCCCGGACTTTGGCTCGCATGAGTCGCGTTGCCCAACTGCCGTCCTTGGTGGCTGCGAGCCATCTCTTCACGCCACCAACCCTCATCTCCAATATCCTGACCACTGCTCTTCGCGTCATCCCGCCAGGACCTAATTATTTCCCTGGGCGGACACGAAAGGGAGATATCGCAGCAAGCGTGCCGCTAGTCACAGGGTTAGACACTACGATCATCCTCAAGTCAATGATGAACCGATAAATTCATTCGTAAAATGTCACGTTGAAAACTATTTCTATAAGCGTGCATGCTACTCCAAAACAAACGTAGTACTTAACTTTTATACAGCTGTATGTGAAAAGACACAAAGATATCGTACTGCCTACGTGTCATAATTTCAAAACTTTAACTGGCTCTTACGTGAGCCAGTTGAAAAAATTGTTTTAGAGTTTTAAAATCAATCTGAGTAGACAGTTTGCCAACTTTGTATATCTTTTCACAATGCTGTTCTACGATACCTCCCCCGAAGAAACTGACTTCGGTAGCATGTGCTAGAAAAAAATAAGGCATCAATTTCCTTTGTCCCTCCTGCATTGCGAATGTTTCTTGCGACAAAGATTGTGAATAATTGATTCGTGAAGGAAGTCCGACATGCACTCTTTCACGGTCATGCATTCAAACGATCCATACGCTCCTTGCATATTATACGTTTCCGCCCTTGCGGGAATAAAGCGGGTAAGAATCAACCGTACAAAAAGATTATTATCAACAGTAGTGGAGACAGGTCCCGCACGACTGAAATTGTCTAGTGTGAAAGTGTGCATTTGTTTACGTGGATCACTAAGCAGAAAGACGATACGGTAGCCGTGTGGCCCCACTGACACAGGACGGCTACAATGCGGCTGAAAACCGTGCCCGTGTTTTAACCGTACAATCTGAAAGGTCTCGTAAACTTTTTCAGTGGACCAATAGAAAAAGGCCCGCGCGCTTTTTTCCCGCACGGGCGAAAACGTGTAATGTGCAAGGAGCGTAAGCGTTCCCGAGATTCCAAGAGGAACACACTCCCATGTTTTACAGGAGTACAAACGAGTGTTCAAAACCGAGAGTAGGAAAGTGTAGCCGCGGGGTGCACGAGGCCGAACGCCCACGACTCAATCTCCCTTCCTTTCAGTACGTGTCATAGCGGAGGTTTATAACGCGGTCATTGGCACCGATTTTGTCAATATTGTGAATGCCTATGAGGGATATTTTGCGATGGGGGAGGCCTTAAGCATGAAAGGTTTAGGGCGGACTATGCAAGCGTGTTGCAACCACTCTTCTTGAGTTAGAATAGCTTGACGCTGGCAATGTTCTCACCACGCTGAAGCATCGGCATGAGTGCTGCGGTGATGTAAGGGCAGACGCAACCAGCTCCTCAAAGTGTTCTTTTAATAGCTACGCCCTTGCGACATAACAGCGTCGAAACTATCGACATAAACCTAATGGAGGGCGAATTGGTGTAGTGCCTTCGTTTACAGCTCAGTGCTAAGGGGAACAAGATTTCTGATGTTCTAGTAATAGACGAAAAAAGTTCAAGAGAGTAATGAATCTTTCGAGTACCGTCAATTGATGTACTAGGAAAAATCCTGATATCCTATGAACATCATTATGAAGTAGTTATCATCGCATTACTATATAAAAAGGCATCATGCTTGAAGACGAAGGTGTAGGTGTCAGATAAATACACAGACAATAAGAATAAAATCAAGAGCTTAGTTTATGTAAACATTAGTGGATGATTACGCTTATGTATCGGACACAAGACTTACTCAAGGAGGAAAAATAATAATAATAGACGTCTTTATTGGGCGATATTGGGACTAGAAAGTCCCATCTTCCATCTAACCCCAAGCAATGAGGTTCATCAGCAAATTAAGCCGAAGGTTTTTGGTCGAAGCACAATCACCTTGTCTGTAGTAATAACTATGCCATTCATCAAGTTAAATTCTTGGTACAATTAGAAATTATTTTCAGGAAACATAACACATTTGCTTTTTCGTCATCTCCAAAACTACTTTTATATTAAATCAGAAATCGCATGAATCAAAGTATTGCTAAAATCTACTCTATACTTGCATGCTTCATTACACTCTTAAGTGTCTCTAATTAGGATGATCCGCTTTTCCATTTCTTTTGGTTCACTACTCCCTAGTTTAAATGCCTCAGATGTTCACACGCATGAATCCCACGTTTTTCTGTTAAAAGTAAATATGTATTTTACATCAGAGGATGCCAATTTTTTAATGCAATTCTACAAATAGCGCATACTGAACGAAAAAAATTTCTCCTGGTGCAGTGACTCATCAGTACTGAAAATGTTCTTGATGGATCGAGTTTGGAAACAATAGCCAGGCCCGTGTACTCAAACTCTTGCGAGTAACTGGTGATTCTGGGGACGAAACCTTAAAAGTGAACACTAAGGAAAGAAAGGGACAACTAAAAATTTCGGGCTTCCACACCTGATGGGGGAAGAATATTTCTGGCAATCAATACGGATTGCGTGCGTACGGAGGAGAACGCAGAAGAAGGGAGCGGAGGGAGAGAGAGACGATTGGACGTCGTAAGGCGTTGGGCAAAACAAGAAGAAGGGGGCTTGATCACGGAGGGGGGGGGGGGGCGGAGAATCATTATACAGGGCCAGCGTATCACTATCGCTGCAATCACGAATTCAAGTTAGGGTACTTTCCCAGAGGAGAGCTCGGAGCTGAAGCTACACAAGAAACCTCGGGCACATCGACGTCTGCCCTTCAAACACGTGCAAGGTGTGTTCAGTTAATGACGGGAATTTCAGTTTTTTAATTAACAATATTTATTTTTTCGTCTGTATTTATGCTGTCGCCCACAAAATAGTCCCCATTGGACATTATGCTCTTGCGTCAATGTTATCCTTCTCTCGAGTATTGAAAGAAGTGTTGGCGCAAGATTTCTTTCCGCCCATTACTTTTTTCCCTTCCGCCAAAGATGCAAATGGCCCAATCTCTCGATCACCTTCCTCTCTTATTATATGGGAACGGAGTTAACTTTTTGAATGTTACATGTAAATACGAGAAGTGTTCATAAAATAAAGGAAAAATTAATTTGTTTAGAAAAAAATTATTTATTCGTCTTCATTAATGCTGTTGACTTCAAAATAGTCCCCATTACATATTACGCATTTATGCCTGCGCTTCTTCCAACCCCTGAAACACTTTTCAAACTATCTTTGGGATGGTCTTTCGCTCTGTCAGCAATTTCTTTTAATGTCATCCATGCTCGTAAAACGACGGCCCTATAAGTTTTTCATCATTTTTGGAGAAAGGAAAAAGTCACACAAATGTGTCTAACTAACGTGTCTGGCTAATAGGGCGGCTGGGGTATCGTTACAGCGTTGTTTTTTGGCCAAAAATTCACGAATACGCAACGAATTGTGAGCAGAAAATCGCCAAGCTCGTAAAAACAAGTCTAACCGTAGCGGATGCCACAGACAAGATAAACAATGAATGCAACTGAAAATTTTATCATGATTCAAGGGCATGTATTTGATTTTTGTATTGTGTTGATGTACAAGGACTCTCCAAACTCTAACGGGTACTCAATTTTTAAATTTCTCCACTTGCTGAACACACGTCATATCTTCCACGAAAAAATTACTAAAAATTTCGCTTCCCAAAAAATTAACTTAGCAATAATTATATATATTACAAAATCATGTCAATTTTATTCACATCGTTAATCTGCCAAGAAATTCCATATTAAGAAATGTGATGAGACTCAGTGTCTAGATATTTTTCTTCAAAATTCATTTACTCTTTTGCAACGCCACGATCGATGCACAAAATCAAGTATTCTGATATTATAATTCTAAATCAATAAAAAATGCTAAATAAAAGTCTGTAATAAATTGAACCAAGATTCCAAAGACCAGAGTGCAGCATTGGTAGGTTAATATATGTGATTTACGACAAAGAGTGTTGGGCAAATTGTTCACTCGTATGTTTGCAAGCCATTTTGTTTTAGGTGGCATTGAGGCTTCACTTACGAGCAATATTAGCGCAAGTAGTGAGTCGTGCTTCGCATGAATAGCTACACGTAATTTTCTCTGTCGCTTCCAAGGGCGACACGGATGATTTGCTGTCGCGGTCTGACATCCACTGGACTCTGCCAGCAACACTTTGAAGTGGCGAAAATTGGCGCTCGAACTAGGGCACACCAGTAACGCTGCCGCTCAGTGCGTGCCTACAATGTCGCGGAGCTTCCCCTGTAGATAATATCCCAGAACACTCTCGTCCACGTATGACCCCTTCTCACACCTACAACCTATAAACACCACCTTAATCCACGTCCCAGTCTCCTTCCTTAACCTTCGGCCCTTCTCATTTTCCAAGGTGAAAATTCTCTCCTTAGAGCACTTAAGGATTAGAAAAGGAACAATAAAACATAAGAGGATAAGTACGTGATCCTGTTCCAAATTTTATAATTTTTTCACGATATTTGTAAATTATCTATCGTGACATGCGTGAAATCGCATAATATTTTCTCCAATCTCAAAATTTATCTTGGTCATGTGCTGCCACACTATACCTCTGATGTAGCTGTAATGTGGGATCTAATTCTGTCCAAAGAAGAAAGAAGGCTCGAAGTGCATAAAAATGGTTACCATTAAGTCAGCAAAAATACTTTATGCAAATGGGATAAATCTTCAAGTATTTGGAGCAAAATATTAGCTGTAAATTTTCCTCGAAAATAAATTGCATATGAGAAATTATTCCAAAAAAAAACGAAGTGTGAATTAATGAATCGATTAAAAGATTCGAAGATGTTTCCTTAACTGCTGTGTAATGAATAATTACCTCGATTTGATCCAATACATACGAATAGCATTTCTTCAAGTGGTCCACATCATGTTTCTGGTTTCACCAAGTGGTCCCGCATCGTGTTTCCTTCTATTCGCTTCACCCCCCCCCCCTCATATTTGCTGGATTCTATGATTTCACTAACACAGTTGAAATGTTAGTGGTAGTTGAAAAGTAAAACAAGCACACGGTACTTCTCATAGAGATGTGCACAGAGATCTTTACTATTGATATTGATCAGATTAGAATTATGGGAAGAAAGAATTTCTGGCTGTTACGGATTTAAAAATTTAATTGATAAAACAATGCTCTACGTTTAAGGAGGGCAATAAAAACTTTATGGCGTGAACAATAACTAAAGCAATAAAGTGAATACGTTTGAAATGGATGCAATGCCAGGAATTATTTTCTAACTTTCGCACCATTTCAAAAAAAAAATGTTGCGGCACACTCAAGAGGCAGGGTTGAAACGGCCTTCAAGAGCTTATACACGAATGACCCCTTAATTTGACCCTTCCAATTCATTACGCATGCCAACGTCATCAACAGGAACTAAAGACCCGTTAATTCGAACGAATCGATGAAACGTGTTAAATAGCTGTGTTCACGCCAAAGAAACCCAAAACTAGTTTTCCTTCGATAGAGCGGAGTGCCAAGAAAGATGACTGAGAGTGACATATTGAGCTGACTGCCATGTTTACTAGCTGTGCAGTAAGCGCTGCGAAGAGTCATACTCGGATTGCCAAAATAATATTCAACCTGTTCATCATCCGTGCAATTTTCGCCCACTTCCCTGGGTGAGAAGCATCGAGTCCCAAGCGAACGTCCATCGATGCCAAAAAGACATAGGATACGGATAAGGCATTTTAATCAGCTCGCGCAGGATTGGATGAACTTCCTCTACGATTAAGAATTATGAGGGAAATGGAAAAATCGTAGCTAAATCAAAATTCTGCGATAATGCTTAACTTACATCAATTACTATCAAACCTTATGTATGTGACAAAATTGGAGAAAATTCACACTTTCAAGCCAAATAAAAAGCTGTTACATTAAAATCCATTCTTATGTCCAATGGATGGCTGCACACTTTTTTCTCGACAATAATGTTTTACAGCCAAAATCAAAATTTGAAGTTCAGAGCATAAAAAAATTCGTTATGCATGTTTCTTGCGTAACCAATTAGCGCCTGGTAAATCCAAGCCTCAGTTGATTTAAAGACATAATATTACTATGACTTTAATTTTTTTCTATAATGCATTTACGTTTCACGTTAATTTGAATTCAACTTTGAGATTTTCCCGTCACTCTGGGTGTTGATATGCTTAGTTTTTAAAATCACTTGCTATGAAAGAATTGATTAAAATCGCCGAGCTTTTCCATACTAAAATTTCACCTCAGCAGAAAAGTAAAATTAAAAATGACACAAAATATAAAGGCTATTGATACAGTAAAAGGATTTTCAGTGATTTAAACGTTAATAAAAAACAAAATATACCTAATAATTACCTAATCGCTCTTACTGATTCAACCCGAAGGTTGGTTTTGTTAGGTGAGAGTAGAACTCGCCCTGGACTAGGCCACAGGCGTGTAAACTTGACACATTCAAGATAGGAGAGCCAGTTCCTTTCCCCGAGCCACCTCGCACTTTTTGAGTATTTTGTTTGGGGATGTCAAAAGGCTTTAACCTGGATTTGAACTCAGGACCCCTCGATCAACAGCTAAATACTCTATTCACTAGGCTTACGCGCTCCTTTAATTACCCACTAGGTACGCAATAAACATTAATACCGCGGGAGTGACAACTTATGCAACAGAAAGAGTTCTCACTACCCTAGTTGTGTTGCCAAATTGCGAGAAACATTGCCAGTACTTCTACAAACGGTTCATTTTTTTTATTTCCTTCGAGGTGAATGGTGTAAGCAAGATACGGTTTCCTCGAGGGATTCTAGGGGGCAGGATAAATTTGAGCCGTCCTCGTGTGTCGCAATCCGTGCCCGCACCATTGCCTTCACTTTCCTTCCCTCGCCCTGTCGCCCAGTGGCCGTTTCAACCCCCATCATCCCCTCTTCCTCTCTTTCACCTTCCACATCCTCTCCTTTGCGTTTATTTTGGACGATTCTCGAAGAGATCTCCCTTTCTACTCCACACTTCGCGACAGCGCCTCGAAACAAAAGACTTTTTCGACGACTCGTAAAGAGAGTCAACGACGGCTTTTATTTTAATTCGTTTTAAAACGAATGCCGGCGCAAAGGGAAGGAATTTCCAAGCGATGAGAGGAAGGTTGATTTCCAATTGCCTCACAGCAGGAGGTTTTTTGCGCGGCTTATTACCTGCTATTTCTATTCAGAGATCAAGATGGATTAATTGACATTCGTGTAGAGGTCTGCTTAGTTAAAATCAAGTTGAGGAATCATCCAAAAATGGGTTATGCTGTGTTTTATGTGTAATTAATAAGCGTTTGGTAACATTATGTTCAACTGAGACTTGATTATGCCTTGCTTTTATGGGCATGCTACAATGTGGAATATTTCAATCCTGCCCCGTGAACGGCGGTGAAATTCACAGTAATTGCCTCGCGTTGCCATCCTTAATGTACCGCAAAAACCTTACATCTAGCACCGTTGAACCATGGTAAAATTCCCGAGGTAATAAAAAAAAACAATAGCGTAGTGTCAGTGGCCCGGAAAGCCAAGGTCCGTGGTTCGATTTTCAGTCCAGGGGAATTTTCATCATGGCAATTAATAGGGGTTTGGTATTAGGAACTTTACTACTTTATATTTAAATGAAACTAGAAGCTTGAACTTGGTGGAAGGGCTCCATATTAGCAACAAAGGATCATAAAATCTGCGCTAAGCGCTTCAGTGTCCTTCCTCTCCCATCCCATATCCCAACGTTCATTGCGAAAATTCCACCGAGGATAAAAGTCGTTTGTCTTGGGTGGGATTCGAACTCAGATCTCCCGAATTCATCTCCTGGAAAAAAAACTCAGAGGAGGGGGGAGGGGTGGGAAGATGCCTTGGTAGTTCAAGTGGTAGAACATCCTGAAATCCAGGTTCGAATTCTGGTCAAGGTAAATAATTTTTCCTCGGAGGAATTTTCGTCGAGAATACTGGATTTTGGGGTGGGTGGGGAGGAAGGACACTGAATCACCTATTCAATGAGGGACACGGGAAGTAGGGGGTGGGTGCAACAACGATAGTTTTTCCCCTTCCGAGCACGATTTTGAGGAACAGTACCCAAGGAAGGAGAAACATTACCGCAACATTTAAGCGCTTTTATATAAAAGGGGCTTCCACTCGAGAGAAACTTGCGATAAGCCATGATTCAGTTTCATGCAACGACCATTGCACCAGGAAATTGATATCAGCGATATTTTTACACACAAGGTATGAACTATATTGATAAGCAATTCGCAATTTGTTGAGCAATTAAATTATTTAGGTCAACCTGTGAACTCCTTTCGAAATTTTTAGTTAACTGGAGATTGTGCTTTATATCTTGAACAGATGTTCTAAATCACTAGCAATTGCCAGAAATAAAAGATTAAAACGTTTAATCCAATTAATCTTTAAGGCTGTTAGTATTTGGCGATTACTATTAGCATGGTGAAGCATGTAAGTCAAAGTGTAATATTACAAGGGCGGACAAGGTGCAAAGTAACAGTCTTCGGTGCGTATAAAATGGCCACGCACAGGAGTGGCTCAAGAGGCATTGAAGAGGAAAGAATTACCGCTCCACCCTCTTATTAGTCGATCAACCCTCCTACATACGACTCTTGGATTTAATACACGTCAACGTAACAGAAATTGATGCCGATTAAAAGTAGGCGAGATTAGATGTGGTCTCGACAGGCTGAACCACTTGGATTGTATTACCGCAACCACTTTCAACAAAACACTAAAATTACGGGACAAATTGAAATTATGGGATCATGTATTTTTTTACCTTATTCCACGATTGGCGCTAAAAAATTGGATTTTTTTATAAACTTATGCTCTTAGAGATAAGGATGCGATTCGAAATAACTTAGTACAATCAAATTATCAAAACCAGTAATTCCTCTCTAAGAAAACTAGACATATCACCTCAAAAATATCAATAATTAATGCATTATTTATCATTGACATAGTTTAAAACAGTTGCAATATAGTTTTCTCTCATTGCGAATTTTACAACTGAGTCATAGCATGAAGAAATATCGCAGGCCTTCTCCGCTTATAACAGTAGAGAGGGCTATTCAGGTGTTCCACCGAGTTGCATCTGAAATGGCTGCGAAACTTTTACAGGAGTCTTCCTTCATTAGGAGAGCTGATAATGATTCCCTCAGGTGAAAAAAAAATCATTCTGGAATGTTGGCGGCAAATAATACGGTGGAACACCCGAATAGCTCCTGACGTGTCACCACATGCTTTATTAATTCATTTTTATTCTCTCGATAAAAATCGAAATGATACAGTACGTTTCTTGGGTTTATAAATAAATTTAAACAAGCTGAAAACGTTTTTACCAAAATGAGACCACATCCCTTAATGGCGTCTTAGATTCATGCAAAGGATTAGGAAAATGAAGTATAAGATTGCCAATGTAGCGTACCGTAAGTCCGAAGTAAAACATCACCCCCGATCGACTGATAGCGTATCAACTGCACTGAGATATTATCTTTCCAAACCGAAATTTTTTACCCTACATCAGGTTTCGAGAGGTAATGCTATCCAAAGAGTAAAGTACAAGAGCTTACCAATGTCTCAAGTGCTTGATATATCATAAAACTGATTCAAAGAATGGTTTGATAGATAAGATGATTTTCAGTGTTGCATAATTTACAGCGCTTCGTGATCAGCGTCACGTAACCGAGTCACGATCAATTTCACTTGTTCTATCACCATAATTTAACCATAGTTTAAACCATTTAATTTCCTTTTTACGAATTTGAAATGGGAAAGAAGAAAAATTGACAATTTTTCATACCTTCAGAACGCAGAGGGGTCATTTTAATGGGTTAGGGGTGTGGGTGAAATCTAAGCCAATGCATATTCATAAGAAAGAGGGAAAATATCGTTTACTAAAAGCTAAGAAAAATTCATCCCGGTAAACTTGCTGAGCCATGAATTGCTTGCTGAAGTATGCTTCCACAATTGGAGCGGAGTTGTTTAGAAAAATTAAAAGATTCAATGATACTATTCAAACCAGCAATCTATTATTTACATTGGAATTGCTAGCTCAGTTAATTGAACAACTACAGTTGATGATCATGAAAACAAATTATATTACAAATTAGAGAAGGGTCGAAGTAACATTGAAATTTTCTAATCATGAACCGAATATTAGCTTACGGTATATCAGTTTCCGAAGAAAGTAACTCAGCATTATATCAAACCCTGCGTGGAGAACCCTGAAAAATAAGTAAAGGTCGACGCATAAAAAATTTCATTATCTACCAACAGCGTTAAGAAAAATGTTCATCAACTATCGATACAATCCCAGTTTTCTTCGCGCTAAAACGACATAAATTGATACTTACAGGCGTCATTTGAAGAAGTATAAAATGAGTATCTCAATATACTTCATTGTTTCCACAACGTTTTTAATAATGTGCACAGCTAGTTTCGCCAAATGTGGCATCTTCAGATACAACGACAGTGTTCATATATTCAAGCTGTAGAACTAACATGTAGGGAAATAAATTTTGCTTTGTGCGTTTCACACGGAATATTTATTTACACCTACCATAGCTTCGATACTGTAATGTCATTACCAAAATGATATAATGTAGCAGTGCCGAAACCATGGTCGGTGTCGATAAGTGCACTGTGGAACGTTCAAAGCGAATTTTATTTCCCTAAGAACGATAACTACAATAAATAAATATGCAGAGACGGGTGAAATCGGTTATACACGATACAAAAAGTTATAGAAAAAAACAAGTACATCTAATGATATTTTATGGATAATAAAGAGTTTGAATCCATAAAAAAAATCTTCCCTTACTACAATGAGAGGCTAAGGTACATAATTTACTCCTAAACCCAACACGAGGAATTACACAATTATAGATAGGCACACCCGAGAGAAGGCCGTTGCATCCGAGGCTGCAAGCGTTCCCAGGACAACGAGCGAGGAGCTCTTTGGCATGCATTTGTAAATAGAATCTGCGGCGGATAGAGGGAGACAGAAAAGCGGCGTTGGAATGATAGGGAAGGTGAGGGGCAATGGAGGAGCAGAAGGCCTAGGCAACAGTGGCCGTGGGGGGGCGGGGCGGGTGGTAAATGAGGCCCTCCCTCTCCTTTATTTTTGGGTGCCGAGGTGGTGGCCGAGGCTGTGGGAGGGGGACAGGGGGAGGCAATTCTTGGCACTTGGAGCGTTTGGCGCTCAGCGGTGGACATTGGCCCTTATCTGCAATAGAAATAAGAAACCTTGCCCTGATCTCATGAAGCGATCTAAGCGCCCGCCGTAGTCCGCAGGTGTTCCTAAGTCAAGCGTTTCGATAAAACAGTCTGTTTCAACTACAAATACTAATACAGTCAAACTTCTTATGCACGGGCACTAACAGCCTTCGAAACTCTGCCCGAAAGTGAGATGTGTTCACAAGTCGGAGGTGACCTAAAGAAAATTCCATTTTTAAGCTTAATATAAAGGCTGCAAGTATTATAGAGTAGGAATTTAGCTGAATGTATTTCCTTTTATTTATAATACTTCAGAATTATTTTTGAGAGATCGCTCAGAAAACGCATGGCGATGGTGTCCGTTAAAGAGTAAAATAGGGCTAAAAAAGTTTCCATATCCATAAGTGGGAGAGTACCTATGCTAGAGGTTCAATCCTTAAACAAGTGCATTCCTTTCGCCGGGGAATTAAATACTGTCCTCAAGTCAGAGGTGTTCGTAAAAAGGGGTTTCACTGTATTCAGCTCATACCTACTATCCGTAAAAATGTTAATTTTACACAGAGAGCCTTCTAAGTTAAAATAAAATAAATGCGATTATCAATAAAAATTAAGATTAAATCAACAAGTAGGCCAATCACGGCAATGTTATCGGTTTCTAACTATAATTTCTTCCACGTTTGTCCTTCTGTAGTAAATCTCGTTTCCCTCTAGTTTATCGTTTCCTCTCCAATAACGTTGACGTCGATTCATCACCTCTTAGGTCTAAAGCATTTTCCAATTAAAGAGGCGAAGCTCAAAAATCAATATTTCATCTAGGTTCTACCATTTTCGCTATTCTGAAACGGATTTTTAATTTTAATTATAATTTAAATGGCTTCAACACAGCTCGGTTCCAGACAACTAAAAAATATAGGGCCTTACACCGCGTTTAGAATTTCGAGCTTCGATTCAACTCGGGAGTTTCAATTAGTCTTATCGTGAACAAAATTTTTCCTTGGAATAACTACCTGCAGTGAATACTTCGATTTGAATGTAATTTCCGACAAATAATTACAGGGACAGGGCAGAATTAGTACATGACTGTATTTTCCGTTCACCCGCAGGGGAAAATCATTGGAGGAAAAGGCGGAGAAAACACTAAAAAAATTATGCTAAACCCATAGACGCTAAGATATTTAATAAATCATCGTAGAAGAGAGGGATTATTGAAACAACAGCAAATGAATTGGACCTTTGACCACTTCCATGCAAGATGACACTCGAAAGAAAATGGCGTTTTACATGAAAATACGAGTGAACATTTTTATATGCATGAACTGAAGAACAATGGAAATTTCACTGGGCTAAGTGGCGGATTTTTGGGGCAAATACTCATGCATGCAAAGAGCAATAATAATTATATTTTTTCTCCGGGGAAATTTAACTCGGACGTAGCTTCGGATGTTTGCATTCTCTCTTAGAGTGCCTCGTGCAGAATAGTCATTAGAGATAAAAACGGTGAAATTCCAGCCTAAAATGGAACTGCTATGATATTTCAATTAAAAGTAAAAATACGATACGATAAAAGGTTTTTTCCTAGAATTGAGCGCCAATGAAATGATAACCTAACTTCAATAAGTAGTTTAAAAAAATATTTTTTTGAGTAATTGAATTTAACTCATTCATAGTTTCTACCAGAGTAATTTGATATGTAGCCGACTTAATTAAGATCCTTCCCAAGAAGGAATAGCTAGAATAGCCATGAGCTTCAGAGGTTACCTACTGATGTAACCACATAAAATTTGTATGTATATACAAAAATAGTATTATTTCTTACATAATTTGACGGCTGCTACCGAAAGAAGCGTGATGAAATAATAATAATTATATACTTCCAGTAAATAGAAAGAAAAATTAAATGGAATAAAAACACGAAAGAAGTTGCCTACCATTATTATTATTAATTATCAGGCCATAATAAGGTTTATTTAGTCCGACTAGAATTAGCATTGAAAAATATATTCAAACGCATAAACCCAGAAAATGCAAAAAATGACACCGAAGCATTATGTAGAAAAAATATGAAAAAAAGGCAGAACGCAAGGAAATTCTTATTTAATGAGTAATTACGGCGAAATTCTAGTTTTTACAGGAACTAGATTTTAAGGCCCTTTGAGAAATCTTCAACGATTAACGTAGTCAAAAACCCATATTATCATATCAAATTAGTGACAAGTACTTTTCAAATTACCGTTCCAAACATTTGAAGTTTTCCTCCATGGCAAATAACATCTCTATATTCCACGCCGACCTCAGCTGTGAGAACCACTCCATCAGTCAAAGAAGTTCATGGACGTGAAATGAGACATCGAACTGACAAAATTTCACAACAAAATTCAGGCTTGGCTATGCAGAGAGAGATAGAGTCTAGGCTTTCCACAGTATACACGGTGAATTTGGTAATGAGTCATGTATGTTACGAGCTGACTACAAATGCAAACAGTTCTCCCGAATCTTTCCTGTCACGGCATCTAAATGAACTTATCTTCCTCCAGCGGCAGTGGAGGTGATTATGAGCACGCATCTTTTAAAGAATTTAGAAAATAATGCTGACCGCAGTTGACCAAGAAAATTGGTCCCCAGATAACCAGAATAATGGAATAATACTGAGGGAAGGTCTTTATAGTCTTTTAAGGGCGACCAAGGAAAGTCGTTTAATGACGCTTTTGACCTCATTCTCAAAATTACCATGGGACATCTCTTCAATAATTCATCACCCTACGAGTGTCTAAGTCCCATTATTTTCTATTGCATTATGGAAAATTAAAATTGTCCGCTGCAATATGGTATTCTTGAAGAATTTGTACGCCTTCTATGTTCTAAGGAGACGGCATAGAGGGTAAATTGAACTTGATTATTTTAAGTGTTTAATTTTTTATTTCATACCCACAATCTGGAGCAGCGACATTATGAGAGCCAAAACAGGCTAAGTATGGATAGAGAAACAAATTGACGAAATTATCTGAAGGGAAAATACGAATGTTATGAGATTTCTGAATTCATATTCCCTATACCCCGATTTTTCCCTGACAAAACGCACTCTTTCGTTCATTCCAAATCACTTAGGTTCGGCTGGGACAACTTCGCTTGAGATTTAACACTGTCCAAGAAATACACATCGCAGTTCTCAGAAGTTACTCTGGGTAGGTTGCAAAGCGGTCGAATTTTGTACGAGAGAAACATGCCGAAGCTTAGTGCGGTGTAGAATAATTTACTAAGCATATATAAAGCTATGCAATTCGAGGCAGCCGAATCATGAGGTGTGTGATGGTAATGGTTCAGAGCAAGCTCCTCATGATTCCTCAAGGAAAGCCATTTATGCTGGGATCACTATTTCTCCCCAGTAAGGCATCCACTCTTTACACGATGGAAGCAGCTTTTTTGTGTGGAGCCAAGAGTGGGGAATAGTTCTTAATCTGAGCAAATTCACGGCGGTACATTTTTCGCTTATTTCGCCATTGGTAATCTTATTTCTACGTTCAACATAAAGGCGACAGATAAATTCAAGTATCTGAGAGCTATAGTAACTTCTGAAGCTTTTCGCATTCAACCGGTCACACATTGAATATGCAGAAAGCATATATGATCCGACGCAGAAATACTCAATCCGTGAACTTAATAAAATACAAAAGAAAGATGTGGGATTCGTCAAAAAGTGCCACGTAGGTACAAAAAACATTACACAGATATTACACGAATTAGGCTGGAAGCCGCTAGAGACTCGGAGGCTGCACGGTATAGGTTAAGATTGTTTGAGAAATTGAGACTAGATATCTTTCACAGCGATCCGGAGAATATCATACTAGAACCACACTATACTTCCAGGTCCAACAAAGACGATAAATTGAGAGAGCTATTTTTGCCATAGGGTTAGGTATGGGAATTAGTTTTTCCCCCGAACGTTGCATGACTTAAATATACTCTAGACGGAACACCGTTAGACCATTTCCTTCGTACGTGCAAACGGATATTGCCCTTTCACCCTGGCAAACGCCTATTGAGGCAGCATGCGGAGTAGTATGTAGAGGTGTATGTATTAAAGTGATGATGAAATACTATTAATAATTATATATTTACGACCGAAACCGATGTCACCCATCGGTGTCATCGTAGCTGCCCCTTGTTAATACAATACAAAGGAAAGCTGCGCGATTCAAAAAGAAAACTGCTACGGGCGTACAGAAAACGTTACAGAGTCGTTAAAATAATTAGGACTACGATAAATGCTAGGCGGAACTTAGAGCATTTTCTTTTTAATTGTAAGCGGCTGGTGTCTTAAACTCCGCCACATGCCTATGAAGGTGGCTAGCGGGGTTGTATGTAGATGTTCAACAATCCAGAAGAAAGACGAGCGACGACATCCCAACTGGGCGATGGGTTTTTCCGCTGGCCCGAGAGTGTGCCCCGTACACCTGGCATTATTGAGGCGCTCATATCGCAGCCCCCGCCTATCCTCCCCCCGCACTAGCCCGCTTTCCCAATGCCGCACTGACTCCTTGTTTGCGCTTCCACCACGGCGGGCATTTGCGCTCATCGGCCCCAGAGAATGAGCGGGCGACGGTTGCTGCTGTTTGCCGAGTGTGACGTCACGCGACGAGCAGCAGCAAGTCAGCGATTCTCACCACCTCCTCCTCCCCCTCTTCACTCCATCGTGCTTCCTGTCTCACGCAACCCACCAGCATCACACTCGGCGTGACGTGGGGTGTGTGCTCTTGCTATGCTAAGTACGCATGCACACGAACATAATCGAGCGGATTGCATCCGGTGAATGGTTCGTACCAAATTGGGTAGACCTACTAATAGACAAACATACTGATAGACATTAATAATTTTGTTTTGAAAAAGTCTGTAAATCGTAGATCCAGTGTAGCAAAGCGCAATATTTCAATGCCAAGCTGAAACTTCGCTTTGAAAATTTTGGAAATAGTAATTTCTAATAATTTTCCCTGATTAGGGTTAATTTTCCCCGGAATTCTGATGATTTCTTTGAAACTTTTGTGAATTTCCGACATTTTCCAGATTTATCGACTTCTGCAGACTAGTAGACACCCAACGAATGCACCCGAGACGCGTCCCTCTGCCTGCGGGACGACCTTAGGGGGGGGGGGGGGGGACCGAATCTCTCACAAGGGACCTTTAAGACTATCGAAAGCAAATATCTTAAGCCCTATTTAGAACTTTAAGTTTTTTATCATTGGGACTTGCGGAATAATTCATATTGGCTGAAAATTCGTCGGAATTTAGTAGGCATCAGGAGGTTGCTCTGCACTGTAAATATTACCTACGCCTCAGCAAACTTCTAGCAATCAGTACAATTTTCGAGAATTACTTCGAAAGTCATTTAAAGAAAATGATTTTCTCAAAAAAATAATTCCGGTGTCAATCCAGCATAGAAAGTAGTAACGAAAGTAATATTACCGTTGAGGATCATCACAACCAGAGGATTTAAATTAAATGGTCGCAGCAGCAGCATACACTCGTTCAGTTTCACTACTCGCATGTAGGTATATATAGGCGAGGGTAGAATTAATTTCATAATAAGCAAGAGGTAGATACATTGACACAATGGCGCACACTCAAGGTAGGGGTTCCGGGCAAGGAACTGCTCTGACTTAATTCCTTGCCCTCAACCACCTCGTATTTCCAATGGGTGTGTTCGAAGGGATTTGGAATCCTCCGATAAGCAACAAAGCACTCTCGCTGCGTTACTAGGGTCAGAAGCCACTGGAATAGAGGTTGCAACGGGAAGCGTGATGACACTTTAAATTGAAGATACTCTCGTCCATCATCGTTTGATGACTAATACAAATACTACTGCTACTTGGAAGAGGTGAGCGACAACTAAGGTCATCTGCGCCGTTGCGGGAGGGAAGGATCAACGTGCGGCGTCAGCGTGCTCTTAGACGCCAAGGGAACCACGGCTGCCAGAAGAAATGTGGGGTCTAAAATACCGTCTTCAGGCCATCCATTCTCTGAAAAATCACCTCCAACGCCGCCGGGATTTGATTCCAGGCTCTCATGGAGATCCCAGGATCCCAGGGAAACATGAAGGCAATAAATTGCAAGTCCTGATGCCCACAGGAGAAATGTTTTAAACGGATTAAATCTTAGTTTGCCCTTTGTTTCGTATTTTCTCCCTCAAACTTTTATGGCCACAACTTTTATCCGAGCAAAACCTTAAGTGCATGGTCGACAAAAAACCTAGTGTTCAGTTTCAAAGATTTTGAGGGCGGTAATTTTCATTTGTTCCTTACCTTTTTGCCGGCTGCGGTAGCGGAGGGGTAAAGTCCTCTCACGCTTCCCCCCCAAGCGAAAGTCGCGAGTTCGAGCCCTGCCTGGGTAGGTGTTTATGTTGTGCTTTTTTAACGTTTAAAACCCCATTTTGAAAGGCCGCCATGCGCTGTTTGCGCGGAGGTTGGAAAAAAACATGTTAAAGACCAAGCATTCTGATTTCTTTAAATTTTGACAATCCATGATTTTTTTATCCTCTTCGATGACAGATTTATCCATATCTGCGAAGAAGAGGTGGATACATAAGAACAAACCAAACGTACGTTTTGTGAAATTTGGTGTCATTTTAGAAAGAGCCTCGATATCCAAATCAAAACTTAAGTCGTAATACTTTCACTAACTTTTGCTTCATGTCCGCTTCTGAGTAGGTACCAACTGTAGGAGATAAGTTGGAAAAACATAAATTTCAGCAGTTTTCTGATGACATAGTCGTACACTGTGATGTTGGGTGCTGCATCAAAATAGAGTTTTCCGCCTCACATTCCCCGTAACCTCCAGTGGAGGATACATATGGGGAGCGCAGGGAGCACCCTTGCGGGACCGCCCGAATTTACGAGCATTGCAGAATCACCATTGTAACTTTTTATATCATAAGATGACATTTTTTGTATACGTGTACAATCAATTTAAATGAAAATGCCTTACTCTTTGCATGTAACTTGATTATTTTTCATCACGATATAAGTATAGTTAGCAAAAGATTTCTTTTGCGCCCCCTTTTATGTATCAGTTACTTATAGTCTAACACCATACTTCTACAGAGGCTTTCTTGATTCAATTCTTTTCCGCCAGCGGGACCTGAAAATCTCTGATCTTTAATATTCATATAGTTAGTATTCTTGCCCTCACACCGTAAGAGACACTACGGAATTGTTGGATTCCTTCGACAATATAAGAAAGTAGAGAGGGTGAATCTACCTCCACTTACGCTCATCCTTCTCATGGCTTTAACGGAAGTGTCCATCAATCTAATGAGTGAAAATTAATATTTTTCACTTCTAGCTAATATTTTTCTCTCCCTCCGATTAAAAATTCTTTAAAATATATAAATTAAATATCAAGTCAGAGAATTTGTGTATAATAATACAATGGGAGAAATCCAAGCTCCTTAAACGATCCGAAAATGTGTCATAATACTTAAGCCAAGAAGATAAAGGTGTTGAATATTAGGAGTGAATGAAAATTGATCGATTCAAACATATTTTATCCCCGTGTCTTTATACACCTTCGAGCCCATCATAGCGACCTCCCCTTCCTTCGAAAGATATCCGGAATGTTCCAACCCTCTGCCAGGGCGATCCACCCGAGAAGCCTCAGAAACACGTGGAGCGGTCATCAATTATTTAGACGTGTAGCAAAGGACGGGTGAAAAGACGACGTCACGGGTCACGTGAGCGGAGGAGTTGACCGAGAAGGGTAGCGAGTAACAACTTCTGGACTCCTCAACGAGCCAAGACGGAATTAATTGCGCATCTAAATTATTACCCCCACCTACTTCGGCTGTCAAGCAAATCAATATCGCAATTTGACTGTTTTTTTTATAAAATACTTAAACATCCACAGCAGAATGCAAAACACGAATTGTTAACTATATGGCTATATATATTTATTTCTTTAGGAAAATAAAATTTAAAAAAGGCGTAAGTTATACACTTTGTAACATAATCCCAACTCTTCGGTTGTTCATAAGCCAATTACTCACGCATTTATACAATTTTCTAATAGCTAAAAAATGTTTCATTGCAGTTAATACTTACCCTAATTAATTTACACTGATGAATAACTCTTGAAATGAAACAACTTTAATGGATTGTTACAGGCACAATCACGAAGAGCATTAATTTCTCTATGTCCCATTTAGAACAAAAACATATCCATAGATCCTAACGCAAAATTAGCCTGTGGATTTCTGCAAATGAACTCTCACAGACACATCTGGCGACACGGGAGAGAAAGATGTTACTGCCATTATACGCATGAGAAGCATGGACGCAGGAGTTGCTCCTCCTTTCATGGCCGAATGCCAGAAGGTAAAAGATTAAGAAAATTTAGCGTTGATGATTAATGTATTAGTTATCATTTAACCATCGGTTTATCTCCACCGAGAATGACACCACAGTGAATCTACGATCGCAGGAAATACAGAATATAGAGATCGTAGAAATTAGAGAAAATGTTATTTAAAAAACTGTGACGCAAATATTAGAACGCAAAGTATATTTTATTTTCAATTAGATCCAATTCAGATTAAGCGAACAGGGTCCACTCGCTTCCAATCTCTTTCCTTTGGTAACTCGCGTTGCTTTTTGGCAACAATATAGTTAGGCACATTACGTAACGGAATTTCAATCACTATGAAAAGAACTCGCCGAGGTATTTTTAAAAAATGCCATTCGATAATCGCTAATTAGTCTCAAAAATTCTGTTGAATGGAGGGGAACCTATTTAAAACGACGGTTATTTATGGATCCGGCCGAATTCCCGGGTTTTTTTATTCAATGAGTGGAGTGATTTAAAAGCGAGCGGCCTTTATTTCCCAGTTAAAATATTTTGCGATTTAAATCTCTCATCGGTGAAATATTTACGAGAGCAGAGCGACCACACGATTCAACTCCCAATGATCAGCATCTTTTAGGCATTAACTTTTTCACTGTGAATATTATAAGCAGCATTTATCTTCCCAATCCTTAATTCTCAAAGGCATCTTCACGTTATGGACACAAGTTATCTTGATGAAACCAATCGTAACTGAGACGTTGAAATGATTTCAAAGTTGAAATAACGCAACGGTTTTAATTCAATTTCTCTCGAAGAATGGGTTCTCAGTTTTTCCCATTAAATTAAGAAATAAACGAATTTCTCACATTTATCCAGATCTAAAGGAAATCATTTAGGAGTAGGATAAAAACATCTTCCGAAATTGAATAACATAGTAAGTTATTTTTTCAAACTCTTACTGTGACGTAAATTTGCATATTGCAAACTTAAGCTTTTTTACTTACAAACAATATTTTGTCGGGAGACAACGCATGGCAAAGATAAATTTGGCCTTATACTTCATTTAGATCGAAAAAGTTTTACATGTTTATTGAATTTCTTCCTGATATTCAAGTAGGTAAATTTCTGCGATAAAAAAGACATAATAACAAGGATTATACATGCTTATTTCGCAGACTTCCTAAAATAAAACAAGACATTACTTCCACTGAGTTCATACACAGATAAAACCGAAGTACGGAAATGAAAATCTATTTTTTGACCGCCCTGTATCTATTTGGGTTAATATTCCAAAGGGAGTGTTGCTGCTGAGGTACAAATTTATGTCTTTCAGGAATTAATAACACAAAAGAATAACTAACCAAAGTTATATTCTATACCGAATAAAAAGGTTTAAAATGCTTCATATTTTTTAGTTTGGACAGAAAAATGAAGTGTGGAAATTGTAGATCAGTTAGAATATAAATTTTCGCGAAGTGTAGGAGAGAGATTTTTGGATTAAAAATATATTTTTAGCAAATGAAAAGATAGATATACCTCCCTGATACTCATGAGATGAAGTGAAGCTCCATTCACTAAGTAGATTACCAACGATGATATGTATGGTCATGCCGTATAAATCCAGAAGCAAGCAATTTTTTTGTAGAGATATTTGAATAAATATACAATTTATAATACTAATGAGAACTTTTAATAGCTTAACTATACAGATGAATATGATCCACAATATTTCTCATCAAATGTACGACTTAGAATTAGAAAGGTACTATTAGAAGCGTCTTCATCAACATACCAAGTGTCTTCAACTTCTATTACCTTCTGCTGCGTTCTGTCGTTTTATATTCAGGTATTCTTATACAATTCGATGAGACGACCAACTGCTCAAGTCATCTGCGCCATTAGAGAACGGTAGGGAGGGAAAAGTGGAGAGAAACTCGGCGACGGTATTCGCCTGCATTTAACCAAAGACCCCAAGGTGATCACGGTGTAAGGTACCAGCCGACTGACGAAGTGCTGTACTTCAAGTTCCCTGCACGAGCCACACAAGAAGGTAAAGGGAAATCTCTGAAAAATCCATGCTACTTCCGAGGTTTAATGTGATGGGATTTGATTGACCCACTGGGGGTGAACACAACGCTCAAGCCACCACAACAACCCAAATTCCAATATATTCCGGTAATTTCTGCGTCAGTGTATGAGGAACTACCGTAGGAAAAGAAATACAATACCATCGAAATTGTCTGCAGTCAATGGAAAAGGCTGCCATGATTCGTGATCAACATAGAGGTCTCTTTCTCGTGAGTGTGTGTGAGTATGTGTTAGTGTGTGTGAGACGTGGCTGCAGCGTGCGTGTGGCGGCGGTTGGCGCGGAACGAGAGCTACCCTTCTCGGGTGACACGGCTGCGTTCCAGCCGCTCATACTTGACCGCATCTCCACACCCGAGGTCAGCCGAGCAATGCACTCCACTTGTTGGATTAATAAAGATCTCGAGCCGAACGACAAATAACTCGAGAGGCTAAGAAACTTTTGAAATCCTGATCGCCTTATCCTGCTCGAGTGACGCAAAAAATACAATATCCTTCATCACCATGACCAACTGCGTGGCAGAAGTAAGTATACAAGTAAAAATTAATACCAATTTTCAACGAGTGACTATCAAAAAATCAAGTATCCAATATAATCCTAGTTGTAAAAAATAACACCACCCAGGTAGGGGAGGAAAGCTGGCTCCATAAAAAGCTATTTTTTTTACTTACACCTGTTTTATTAGCTTTTTATACCTTGGTTCTATATCGGTAGGTTACATGTAAATCGAACAACCAAGTACTACTTAGATCAACAACCGCGAAGATACTATTGGAAGAAAGAAACTTTCCCAAGATAGAAAACTTTTGATCTTTCCCGACGCTTAAGAGAAGGTTAAGCTTCAGCTGATTGCACTTTATAAATACCTCGTGCACCATAAGCATTAATGAGCAACGATATGAAAAGAAGGCTTCCGAAAAAATTAAGACTTTAAAGATAACGCCTTCACTAAATAAACACTGGATGAATCTGGAGCCCCACTGCCAGCAAAAAAAATGAAAAGACACAATAAACCGCCGCTGGCAAGCTGTGGAAATGAGCTATTTTTATAAGCCCCCTCGCGAGATTGCCTCACCGATTCATTTTTTTATGCCACCAGCATCCGGAAGGATAGCCGAGATTTAGAAGCAATATTCCTCGCACTCGCACGTGACCTAGGGTATAAAGAACAATCGCCGCTGATTCGCCAAGGAGGAGAGAATTCACCAAGAACAGATACACATCCGGCTATGGCCAACATCCCCTTCCACCCCCCCCCCCCCTTCCAATGATATTCGTCCCGAAATTCTCCGGGAGCGTCCCACTACGAGTGAAGGGGCGGAGGGAAGAAGACAAAGGAGGCAGTGGCGACTGCCAGCATCCTCGACGTAAGCAACTCACGGTCAAATCCCAGACGGGATGGGGCGGCAAGTGGGCCTCATTAAAGGCGATCGCTGATGAGGATGTTCGGGCCCGCATCCACGGCGGCCATGCATCTTTCAAAGGGGGAGGGGCGAGCGGGGGCGAGGGGCGAAGAGAGAGGGGCGGCGCACGCTACTCGAGAGAAGTGGAGGCTACCACGCGATACAAAACAACTACTCAACGCTTTTCGAAAATACTGTTTCAAAATTACTACGGTCACTTTTGATACCCTGAGAGAGTTATTTTTTTAAGCTTAATACGGTGGAGTTCTAACACAATAGTAAATTAAAGTCACAGGCAATTTTTCACAACTTCTTTCATTTCACTTTAAATCAAGTATTTGAGAATTTTTTCCAGAAAAAAACACCCTGTGATGTTCAAAATAAGATATACTGCAGGGAATGCATATTCAATAATGATGAAGTATTCAAATATAACAAATTCCTTCAGTAGCAGTCTGATTGTACCACTGTAAAAAATTATCCAACTAATGTCTTCCTATTTCGATGATAGCATAATCGTCAATAATCTGCACTAATTATATAGAAAGAAAGCTGTCATAGAGAAAGCCTTCACTTAATCCTAACAGTAACATTAAAATCACAATGACGGGCCTAAATTTCATGAACGCCATGATATTTTAGCTCTAACTAAACTTTAGCTTATCTTCTTGTCAAATTGCCACGTAAAATTAAATTGTTACACACATTGATATGATGCACAAAAATATATTTCCACGAGAGCATACCGTAAACTGCAACATTTTGAATGCAATTACACAAGTGTGGAGCACGAATTATAACTTTTCCAATTACACTGAATGAGTATTATAAAAAAATGGCATAATTTTAAATGCCTATGACAGTGCCAATTGTGTAGTATCTCAGTGAAAATTCCTGAAATGCAACAAAGAAATGGTGTACCAAACAAGGGAACTTAAGAAAATTAAACCAATTACCAAATGGGTTGTACCCGAGGAACCTCGAGCTCACCTTAGTCAAAGAGCTTTTAAGACTCTTTTTAGACTCAGAAAAATGATATTTCGTCCCGCAAATAGAATTCATTCTCCCCGAGAAAGCTTGACGCATGAAAACACGCGGTCCTCATGGGGAAGGAATGAAAGCCGAATGGGTTCTGGAAGATGCCTTAAAAATAAGTTGACAACTTCTTTTCTAAGTGATTAACATCACAAATTGTTTAACATCTTATAAATCGAGGATGAAAAGCATTAGGTATTCTGCATTAACATAATGACGCTAAAATTAATTCGCAGAAAATAATTTGTATTATTTACTTTATATACTATTTGTATTATTTACATGACAAGGCTGGGTAGCTAACCATTAAAAACAACCATTGGCAATTGCTATAGATATTGTTGTAAAAATAACTATTTATGTTATTATAATTAGGTACGGAGTGAAAGTTCAATATTCTCAGCCTGATGATAAATAACGAAAATTCGGTAGAAAAATTATGCTAAATATGTACTTAGTTTCAGTTTGGGATTCAAAAAACAAACAAGATAATAGCCTTTTCATAGGTGTTCAATACGCATTGCATATTTTAAGGAGCAAGAGATATACAACAAGATAACGTTTCCCGCCGTTAACTCACATTCTTCTTACGCCTTATTACTCATTCTTTGAGGCATGAAATCCTCGCCTGGCTCTCGGTCAGATCATATCTCGTAAAATTTGTATATTCCCGGCTCAATGGTCAACAAGGTTTCCATGAAAAACTCATTATCTACAGAGATCCGAGTGCAGCTCACCATTGTGCTGTGAAGGCTGACGCCGAGGGCGTTGCAGGACAAGCAGCAGACATACAGAGCAAGAATCAATTATTTTTGGCCATAGACACTAAGAGAGCTGTGATGTTTTGTCTTTTAAGTAGAGGTGTTGATGTAGAAGTATGAATCGTTAAAGAATGCAATATTACCGATAGTGTGATTAGAATAGTTAGCATGACGAGAACAATCATATCTTCACGCGTAAAATAAGATGGAAAAAAGAGGGTATTTTACAATAGGGAGGGAAATATATTTCAGTCTGATTTAATGAGATACCTGAAAGTCTTGAAGCAGTTCCTAAACAGCCAAACCATTGAAAGGGGTCCCAGGAATCGACCAGTTTAAACGCTTGCTTTCCTGATTTTTTTAGCACTTTAAAATACAAAACGAGACATAAAATCCAATAGAGATTCTACAGTTATTCAAACACAAAACCTTAAATATAAAAATTTTTATATGAACAGCCTGGTCTTGAATTTCCCTTCACAGCGTAAAATAAACCCACAACATGTTCTACGAGTAATAGGAGGGTGTAACATTCCATGGTCTTCATTATTATCACCAACATTCGAGTCACGAACACTTATGAAAGATACAAAAAAGCGTGCATTGACTTAGCGGTGGTACACAGAATCGAATGAGATTTCCAGTAGTACTACTTATCCTACGCATATTATCCTTGAAGTATTGATTCAAAGGAACGAGAAGAGGGAGCAACATCAAAGCTTTTCATCAGTCGAGCCTTTGGCAATGCCGACATCGCATTGACAGAGTTACTCACTGTAAAAGGGTACTTTGAACGATTTGCATCCTAGGTTAATTCAAGTGCTCCCGAAAGAACCACTTGATTGAATGGATCCCGGGTAAACAACAACCCAGGAGAAAAGAATACAGGCCTCAGCAGAGAAAAGCTTGCTTTTGGAGAGGTTTTTGAACCACACACGAGGTACTTGTGCGGTTACGTAGGGCGTGGGGCATGTTGCGAAGCCAACACTGATGCGCTTTCTAAGTGTGGCTTATCAGGACAAAATATTACCACTCCCTAAAGTCCTAAATTGATGACTGAACCTAATAAATGGTAAAAAAGAAATGAAGCGTACCTTCTTACCTCAATAAAAAATAACCATATAATAAGTAATTATCACATGAAGTAATTAATTTAAATTTATCATCATGCAATTTAATATTTATTTTACATCACAACAGGGTGATGAGGGGCGCATCAATACGTACAATTAAAAGTGTAGGTAAAATAACGACTGCGGCTGTTTTTTACCCTCGCTTCAAGCTTTAGCTTTAAAGGATAAAAGATCAAAGAAGGTGAGCAGAGATCAATAAATATTCTCACCAAAAATAATACCTGGTAAAATAAAAGAAGAAAAATTTATCAGCTAAGACTATGGCTGCTGAATTATTCGAGCCAGATAATTAATTCATTTCGATCAATATTGAATCGAATATCCAATCACTTAAGGCTTACGTGAAACCTTTGCGTCACGAAAGGATGGTATTTCGAAAATGCCACGAGTTATTATTTTCCCAAATTCAATTCTAATAACAAAGCACTCACGAAATGCTTGTTTCCTCTCTGCTTCAGAAAACTGTTTCAACCTCTTTCGAAATATTCAGATAAATTGCAGATAATGCCTTCGCACGGTTTTATTACTCCATGGAAACAGTATTTCGCAACATATCAATCACACTGTCCTCCAACACAAAGCGATTTTTGTGAGTAAAAGTATTTCGGCTGTTTTGGTGAAATTATTCCATTAAATTAACGAAATGTTTTGGAAAATTTTAATTTCCTTCACTAGCATACGGAATTTCATTGTTCACAGACCGAAACATAAATGAGTCATTCAATGCTAAGAAGCATGGCATGAAGCTCGGTTATCTAACTGCTTAACTTTCTCCGCGAAATGTGTTCATATTAACATTCTCCCAATTTTAAAAATTTCAATAAAAGAGAGCATACTATTGTGAGATTGAAACAAAACGCAAGTTTCTAGAATAAGTAGTTTTCAGTAACAATATCATTGAATCTAAATGCCTTTCAATAACCCGCCTCGGTTTTTAGTGTTTAAACTTTCACTGAAATTTAATATCATTCATTGAAGGCCACATCTGAATTCCTAATTTTTAACTCGGTGCAACAGATACTATGAAATATTAAGTCCTCCTGGAAAGCAGTAGTAGGTGTGCGAGAGTGGAATGCAGAAAGTTGACAGCTGTAGTTGGTTTATCATTTTTACATCGAATTTTACGGAGTATCTTCCGAAGCTAATGCAAGTAAAATGCACTATTTTTAAAATTACTCTTCAGGGGAAATTTTGGACAATCACTGGCTGTACGCATACCCCTAAGGTGTAAGAATATACGGGATACAGGCTTTTAGTTAGCATATTCTAGGAAAATTCATCCAAAAAACAACCACATAAAGTGCGTTTTCCTTTCATGAACTTGAAATGAGAGAACCATATTTTTCATTGCAAAGTCTTCAATTACATGAATGAAGATGAGCAACCTTTGCAACTTTGCAAAGAATTTTTTATTTGGTACGACGCGTTTCGACGCGAACGCCAAATTATGGAGTACCTCTCGAGTAGAATGACGCCTTAGCGCGGAAACGCATCGTACCAAATGAAAATTTTGTTAAATTTACAACGGCTTTTTATCTGCACCACGCATGAATTCACACGAAGTAAAAGCCGAATCTATGATTTATTCAACAAACATATTTCTCCAGAAAGATATGTTTGTTGAATATGTGAGTTTTGGGAGGGCCTGTCCTCCCCCGACTTAAATGGTAATTTGCCAGAAAATACGTACGAAAATTGTAAATTCAAGTACAATGAAATCAAAAACATCAAAATTTTAAGTAAATTTTAGACTTACATAGTCATTTAAATGCTGTTTTTAATAGGCTAATTTAAACAAATTTCAGAGGAGGCCCCGGGGACTCCCCCCGCCCCCAGTGGCGCAGCGAGGGGGGGGGGGGGTTTGGGGGATAAATCCCCCCCCAGAGCTCACAGAAATTTTTAAGTTTAATCCATTTTAATTAACTGGATTAATATTGCTTATAGAATAGTGTGAGGTTTAATAAAATATCCCTCAGAAGGCCGTAAAAATCACCATTTTGAACCATTTATCTTCATTTTTTCCGGCGGAAGGCCTCCTAACCTCCCGCTAACCCTGGCGGGTATGCAATACCCCAGGCACCCCAGTATTAGTTGCGCCTGAAACCCCCCCTAGCCTTAATTCCTAGCTGCTCCCCTACCATCCCCCCCATGTTTCACTGGAGGCAATTCCATAGCCATTAAACCCCCGGCAGGATTGCTTTATCTTCAACATAAAACTCTAGGCTCCGCTCATGGGGGAAGACGTAAAAATCAAGAATACAAGGAGTGAAAAGTCAGATCGCGACAAACCACCGCAAAATCTGCATTAAAAATCTGCGACTCTGGCTGGGAGCTATGGAAGGAGAGAGAGAGAGAGGCGGTTGTGAGGCTGGGGGAGAGGTGGGGTTGGGGGAGGGAGGGGAGGGGCCCTCGCACTTGGCCCCTATTGTGGCTGTCACGTGGGGCCGACGGAGAGAGAGTCACTGATGAGCCACAACGAGATCAATTGGAGGAAGCGAAAGCAGTCGCAGGGAGCGATGGCGGCGGCGGCTTCGACTCCGAGGGCTAGACTCCTTCCTGTCCCACAACCCCCCCAAGCACCACGCCCCACCCATTCCCCTGTCTTGGCAGGGGGGGGGGGCGGATACCCCCCCGTGGGGGCCTCAATGCCCTCATACGGTCATCGCTCGTTGGTTGCCATCGCCATTGAACCACCGCCCACGTCGCCCGCCACTCGCCGTAGCCTTAGGCCGAAACTCAAGCATTTTCCCGCCACGGCAAGCGCACGCATGCACTATCTCCCGCCGAATGCGAGCGTCGCACCACCTCCAGCCCGTTCCACGAAGCTACCGCGGGATTGCAGATTTGAAAGTACATGTGTGATAAACAAAAGGGATTGCATTACATGGGGGAGACCAAAAGCCGTCCCATTGAAACATAATGTGTGTTGCCACTTTGGGTTTTGAAAAATGCCCAATGAGGTGAGAGCTACTCTTTAATTCTCAACATTTAAAAATGGCAATAAATATTGTTGAAAAGTTAAGAAATTGATTGATCTAATCATGGCGAATAAAAATTTCTGTGAAAAGCCCTTAACTTACAATGACAATGGCTAATTTCTTCATCGAATTCGGGTCGCTCTGCCCGTCAGCGACGCGAGTGGCGACTTGTGCACACCCACTTAAATTTAAGGTAGGTGACACGCGCAGGGGGCGACTGAAGAATCTTCCATTGTAATATTCGCGAAGCAAATATTACAATGGAAGATCCGGAAGCAAATTCCGATACAATTTGAGCATACCAAACCGAAGTGATCGCGATGCCAAGTAGCTCTGGAAAGGAACTGACTTAAAGGCGTGAAATTCAACCTCTAGTTTGGGGCAAGCTTTATCTTTGCCTGTCCACATTAACGGAGCCAGATTTTTCTATAGGCCAACTGGGCTTCAGCCCAGGGCCTCAAGATCAAGAGGGGGCCTACATTCAAATTGTTAGCATAATTAAATTTCCACTATTCTAAAAACAGTGAAAAGTAAAACACTACTACATTTTAATAAGGTTATTTTCTAAGGATACACTTATAATTTTAGTCAATTTTACCTTAAAAGGGCCTCAAATTAATTGAGTTTAACGCTTAAAAAAACTTTGTAAAAAATATGGCACAGTGTCTGTTAGTGTTCACTGTTTTTAGAATCAATCGCAACATGTTTCATTTAGCTTATTGATTCATCACAGTAATGATGCATTTCATTATCTATCATGTAATTTACAAACTAAAATAAATGGGAGGTACCCTAGAAAGACCCTCACAAGTGGAATAGCCTTAGTCCTCTTTGTATCAAAATCCAGCCCTGCATATCAACCTATCGGTTGAAGGACTATTTGAGCGAAAAAAATGTGAATTCTGCTTTTTAAAAAGTCACTGGCTAGGTTTTTGCTTAAGATTCCCACTAATTAGTACATTTTTTCGTTAGTGCCACCGAAAATCTACCAATGTCTACGGTAAATCTTTTTTCCACACCCCTCGTCCTTTAACAAATGTAACTCTGGAACTTTGATAAATACAGCCATTCATTGAAACGTTATTCGGTGTAGATAAGAAAAAGTAAAGATTATTACTTAAAATTTTAGAGGAAATGGTGGAAATATATAAAAACATACATTTCCAATGATTTTCGTAAGTTAAACTGATATTAAGGTTAAACATTTTAAGCTGATTTTTTGTTATTATTGAATTTTCAGTGGTTGTACACAAAATCGCCAGAGCTGACATAATTTTGTGATTGTGAACAATTTTGAAATTTCTACTCCATTTCCATTCAACTTAAAAACTATTTCCTTACTAATTAGTGAAAAGAAGAAATCCATGCAAAATAAATAAATTTTCTCTCTAAGATTCAAGCTTCATCACTGTTCAAATCATAGTCTTTTTTACATTGACTACTTTCCCTCAGATCACCAAAAGTCACTTTTTTGTTTTTTTTAATAGATGTAACAACATGAAAAATTAACAAAGAAAATTTAAAGAAGCCAATTTAAAAATCATTCATTAATGTTTGAGGCATTTAATTTTTTTAATAACCGAAGGTAACTCCGCACTTTCCATGCGTTTGGATAGAATAACAATATAGATAGATAGATGATGTCATCGGCCTCCAATTAGTGACATTTATTCATTTCAATAAATAAATAATCATTTATTAACATATTACAGAATTTCATCACATGCGGCTGGTTTCATATTAGAGTCCATTGTCTGATATGTACAAAGATTAAAAAAAAACATTAAGCGCATAAGGGGAGCAGTAAAGCTCCATGGAAAATGCGAATAGACGATACATCTGCCGAGTCATATCAGATGGGAAAACAAGCAGCAGAGAAATTGGGAAGGAAGTAGCAGGAGTAAGACCGTAATGAAGGGCTACCATAATTCAAAGAGGGCATGCCATTTTGAAGAGATCGTTACAAAATACCTAATGATCGGCATATCAGATTCAAGATCCCTTCACAATTCGAAGACATCGATTTGTGCGTTCAACCAGCGAAAAAACTCCGTAACTCCTAGCTGGGATTGGAAGTTGGAAGCAAAACCACGAGAACGCTCGACCAAACCATCCAAACTGCTCGTCGATTGTCCAACAAAATAAACTGTCCTGGTGTTTTTGCGAGCCAGACGAAGAAATGAACATTTAATTCCAATAAATAACCGATTCAAAAGAGCGGATAATTATTCTGCACGAAAATATGGAAAACTTATAATTAGTTTCCGCGATGGCTCCAACTCCTATCCCTTTTACATCACTCGGGACGTCCATTTTTTCCATCGCAAAGAAACATCGTTGATAAACTCGATTGCTTCAGGCGTAACTTTGTGAATATCCACTGTAAACAATAAAAAGGTATGTTACTTTTCCACACAATTTATTTACGACGACCGGATTTCGCACGATTCATTTAAGATTTAACAATTTATTTTAAAGATAACTATAAAAATAACGATTTCTGTACCTGAAGATGTCGCCCCTGCAACGAAACCGGTCGTATAAAATAAATTGCGTGAAAAAGTACCAAACCTTTTTATTGTTTAAACATAGTTGACACTGTTTTTCAGCCGATCAGAACGCACGGCCGCAAGCAGCGATTCTATTTCCACGTTTGGCATTAATGGAATGACGGTGGTTAACATTGAGCACGTCGAAAAGCATATGGAAAGTGACGAAAAAAGGGGCGACGGCATTACTGTATGATTCAGAAAGTGCCGAGTCGAGCGACCACTTTTTCGTCCCAGGAAAGCTATCGCTGGAGTTATCACACTGAGGGACGGATTAAATGATTGTGTGATTCAGACTTTAGGGTAGACACGGAATTCCTGGCCGCATTGAACATTTTAACTAATCGTGGAGCATTGACTATGCATGTATCCGGCTCTCGGGAAGGAACGTAGACAGCTCTCGGAAGAATCAAATTAATGTATTTTTTTACAAATAAAAAATTACCCTTTAATTTATTATTACGTGGAGTATGTCAGCTTAATACAAATATTTGAGTTTCAAAAAGTATGTGTAAGGAGATTACAAAAAGTTTTACTGTTTTCACCTGACGTTATAAATAAAGATCAAAGTAGTGGATGAAAAGTTCTCGGGCTTTCCACCGGGTAATAAAATCCTTCTCCGCCGACGTTTCGATGTCCATCAGGGGCATCATCCTCAGGGCAACTACGTCGGCGGAGAAGGATTTTATTACCCGGTGGAAAGCCCGATAACTTTTCATCCAACACCTACGCCGGGAAAACACCCGATTATATCAAAGTAGTGGTCTGACTTGCAGAATATGTTTGAATGTTTAGAATAGTTAAAAGGTTAAACAGGAACAATAAAGTAATGTAAAAGAGGACTCTTTATGTAATGAATGTTTAAGTGACTATTGTAAAATGCTCCTTCAAATAAAATTTGTAATTCCTTTAAAACCATACGTAACGACCTGAATTTGCTCGAGTCTCAAGGGAAATTTTATACAAAATAAACTTTAAATTCAAAATAATGTGTGTAAATGACCAGTCTCACTATATCATATAGAATCTGTATTTATTTTTGTGGTAACCCTTCATCCTGTAATAGTATTTATATGTTGGATGTACTTTAAACACAATAAAGAAATAAAACGGCCCTGGCCCCTTCCTTCCTTAGAGTCCATGCCCCACCCGGCAAAGACTTTTAAGTTCATTTGAAACATATCACGAAAATGCCATTGTAGCACCACAAATCATAAAGCGCTGTGCGTGCGACCCTTTCGCCCGCGGACACAGGCATTTAGAAAATTCACTCCTCCAGTCCTGCTTTACTCTACTGCGCAGTGGCGTTAGCTTTCGCAAAGACTAAAATCCAAGCCCTGAAAAATCCCAACGTGCTGAATATGGTCCTTACGGTAAAACAGAGAAATTTAGAATCGATGATTTGATGGAAAATTATAGTTCTCCTTATTAAGAAATTGTTCTCTCATTTAAAAACGGGGTAAAAAAACTGGAAGACTACTCACACGATGTAATATAAGTAAACTAGTTACCCTTAATACTTAATACAAGTCTAGTACTTAATAGTTTAACAGCAAAAAAAAGGAAAAAACTATGAACCTGATGATGCAGCACCACCCACAAGAAGGCGAAGTGTTCTCAAATGCTACAACAGCCATCACCCGGCAAACGCTGAAAAAGAGTGTGAGCATCCCTGAGGTTGGATACTTCCGGAGAAGGAACTGCATGCCTACGCCCAACCTGCGAAACCTGAAGGTGACGCTTCAGCTCCAGAACTCTAATTTTTCTTCATGTCTCACAGCTACTTCGGCGAAAAGATTCGAGTCACCAAATAGTCAACATAACTTCCTGTATCTGAAACAACGAATTATTGGTCGTCAGAATGTTATCCCCGAGAGTGAATACCAATCTAACATTAGGGAATAATTTACAGCACTACTACTTCCAAGCACAACAAAATATCTATTTGTACAAAAATGGATAGCCTCGGAGTAATTCCGAATATCCTGAATTTGAAATAAACGAAAGAATAAGATTTTAACTACCGCATTCATGCCATTTATACAAGGATACGAATCATAAAAGATATTAATTTAGTATCGAACTTAAAGAAAAACACTTAGAACTTTTTTACGATAAACTAGACGTGCATGGTATGAGTGACAGAAGTTCATTGAGATTTATCACATGCAACAGCAACAGGGTAGCAAGTTTGAAAATATCGATCAAAACACTGGTGCAGGTGCGCACACACTGAAATTCATTCGGATAATCAATTTACTATTGAAAAGGAACAATCGTATACTAAGGAACAGTGAGGCCATTAATAACACTATTGCACTCCATTCGTTTGTTTCAATTTTATGCATCAAATGCAGTGTTTATTTTCCGGGGACACTCTTACGGTTCCTCTCATCACCGTCCGTTTTGCGGGGACATCACCAACCACGAAAGAAAACGAATAGCAGTGAGCGACCTAACTTATGTACCAGCGTACGTACAACAACATTTTGCCCGAATGTATCAACGTCTACACATGAATTGCGAAGCATTCACACTGGAATAGGTAAAATGCTATGGCAAAATTTATTTCGCTGTCGTCAGCAGTTGGAATGATAGTTGTAACAGCCTTCTTATTTAGGATTTTTACGTTGAACACACCAGATTTGATTCGAGGCTGAAGAGTGACTAGCGTGGCAAACGTTATCGCTTATTCTTTGGCTGTGATCTCGAAATAATTCTCGAACTTTTTGTTACACGAGTTTACCAAGTTTGCCAGCATGTTTGTCATTATTTCAAAGGAAAAAGTAAGAAAAAAAACTATGCATATTCATTTTTTTCTACTTATGGAACGGATTGATGAAGCGATAACGTCAGGAAGTTACCAAAAACCGGGAAAAAGCGATTCCATTTTTAGCGAAATCACCGTCTTTCGGAAAAATTCCTGGTCTATCTATCGAGGTCAAACTACGAAGCGCGGGCTTCGCATCTCCAGTGTTCGAATGAAATATAGCCCCAGTGCAGAACTTTTTACCGGCAGCGATGCCAAATTTTTCTCCGGGAGAGGCTGGGAGAGTGGGTGTCTATTAGCCCCGGCATCTCGGCCCTTGCATATCCTGCATTCCCGATCTGGGCCGGGAGCCAAAGGCGCGGCAGACGAGCGGCTTTCTTCCCGCACTCCCACAATCCCCTCAGAATGCCGCGGGCACGAGATATTGGCGAATGCGCATGTAGAATGAGCGAGATGGCAGAACTGAGTATGAAAGTACTTGGTCTGATTTATGAACCAGAGCCGAAAACATCAACCGCGGAAGTGACTCCATTTGCTGAGAAGAGCCACATGGAAAATATTCTGCAGTAGTTACACGCTATTCAACATAATTAACTCTTAATACACCTTTCCCAAACACTAATTTTAGGACGACTGGAAAACGTGTGAATCTAATGTGTCCTTCCAGAAACGAGAGGCTTGATGCCAGACTAGCGTGGGATGAATCTACATACTTTTTGAAATGATCAAGCACACGATTTATTTCGTTTTCTAACGTTCTTGCGTACCTTCTAGCTTCCAGCGTGCCTGAACAAATTGGGGAAACAAACACGGTAAGATTAAATGCAACTTTACTGGTAAGAATGGAAGTCGCGATCGTGTAACCAATCGTAAGTGATGTTTCATGAGAACTGCAGCCATAGATTAAAAAAAACAAAGAATATCTTCTCCATGGATAATGGCAACCAGCGGTTCAGTTACAGCAAATGTTAGAAAAACAATACTTTAACATATTAACATAAACCTGAAATCGGTGTAATCGCTGTAATAATATATCCAGAGACGGTGAGCAGCACTGATTGAATACGTAGAAACGGAAGGCATAAAAATGTAACGAAGAGGCCAGTGGATGGAGAGTAAGAAGCAAGCGAACAGGGCACATTGTGAGCGGCGATTATTTGCTCAAGGTACAATATGAAATAATGTTGGACAAAGAACTAAGAATTCGAAATAGAAATTAAAATGTAGTTGAAACAGGTAAATAAGGGAAAGATAAGAAGTAAAATACTTCAAATTTACCACATAAATATTTATTTAAGAATTAGACAATATGCTTAGGACTGTCATAGGTCTACGTCAGGTATTAGTCCTCATGATGTTGCAGTGCGTTGAGATGTTGACTCACTCTTCAATAAATATTTATGAGGAAAAGAGCTCAGTATTTCACCTCATATTCTAAGATGGATTCAAGGACGTGCCCAGGATCATAACTAGGGGAGGGGGCAAGCCAAGTTGCAACATTTTAGCATGGAAAAGGTGAATGAAACTAACATTTTAAGAAAATTATAACAGCGCTTTATTAGTTTATGAGATTATTTCCTTGAAAAAAGTTTTATTTTAGTTACATATCTTATACTAATACATATCATTTTTCGTGGGTTTAAAGATATTAAAAAAAAAATACTTTCGTTACAATTCAGTGCTAATTTTGCTTAAAGACTTCTGCGATTTTTGCCTCTAGGGCAGCAGCTGCCCCTCGCTGGGTACGCCCATGGATGGATTTCCACAAGCCTCCACCTTTCATATCATAAACCGAGAATGAGCAACGCAAATAGGGAATTGGAAAGCAGTGGATACGTACGAATGGAAATAACTGCGGGTGACTGGACAGTATTATTTCTGAGGTACTGTATACGGAATACGAAAACTCGAAGGTTATTCTGAAATATAAGTGGCGATAAAATAAACGTTCCTAATTTCCAACGAAGTCAAGATTAAGTAAGACGTATGAGGTTTTATCCCCACTTCAGCTACCCAAAGCTATTCATACAGATCCAATCATGGAAACATTTTTCTTGAAATAAACTTCCCTTAAATGAGTTTCTGCGAGGAACGTTGTGACGAGGATTAACTTCCTTTTCAGCAAATAAACCGAAATTTCTGCATTTTTCAACGTAATCCTGTTATACCCTAGTTTTGTTGTAGGTAACGTAAAAAACTTAATTTCGGAGATCTAAAAGTTACCTTTATATCTGTAAAGTAGTTCCACCTTTACTTTTAGTCTTCTCAAAGACTAACAGTATGAAAATAAAAATTAAGAGGCGTTTTTATAGATAAAAAACGGATCATAGCGAGTGGGGGGAGGGGTTCAAAGGAAAATATTTGAGAACTACTGACTTCATTGTATTTCAGATATTGTTCAATAAAAAATGACGGCCTGTGGAAGAAAGTAAGATGGCGTTTTTTTTCGTCTTATATATTTATGTTATCTTTGACTCTGTCTGCGGACATCTCCGCGCGGTTTTGCAGTGGTCATTCTAGGGTTTTGAGAGCGCGAAAGAAAAGAAAGGGAGAGTAAAAAACTAATGACGTCAAAGAAGAGAGAGCGCATTTTTTTGTATAATGAAAGCTTAAACCCGCTTGGAATTCCTCCAAAACGCTGAGTTACTCCGGCTATAAAACCTTTTCTTAGCCTATGTGACGCTCGAATAAACATTGGCGAGCCCAAAAATTTTCGGATCGTCCTCATCGTACAATGCTAGTACGTTCAACTAAAATTATTCTAAAGTTTCTTAAAGAAAAAGGAAACATGATACTCAACGGTAACAAGAAAAAAGGGGTAAGCATATCTTTCAGAGAAAAGGATACGATACGATAAGTGTATTCCACAGAATTTATCAAAAATGAATTTATAAATGATTCAAATGAGATTTAAACATTATTTCGTATCTGCTACATGCGTAACACACGCTTGGTTTACACCTAACCTTACATTAATTTTAGCGCACTACTTTAGTTCGATCAAAATAATTTGAACTCAACTTACACTAAAAATGAATGAATACTAAAATAACAGTACATCACCGTTGTAATTACTAATCGAAAATTCCTTTCAATCGGATTTCCTCATATATTTTGAGCATTTTTCAAAACTGACACATTAGGGTGAGTGAAAAATTCTTCCAGCAAAGATTCCAAAAACATCGTATTCAGACGTAGAAGAAAAGTTTATCCATCAATATAGCTTACTGCAAACTTAATTCAATTTATGAAAACGTTGTAGAGGGGAAGCTTTAACAAACTATTGAGCATTCTCGCCCATTCCTTCGTACATATAATATGAAAATTCAGTAGCAACCTACATTATCGCAGTATTGAACAGTTTTGAAGTGGCAGACGCCGAGCTCATCCCACGGACACATAAATCGAAAAGTGTGTCACCATTTTTTGGCATTGGCAGCAAACACCGGTGGTTGTAGGGAGGGGAGGGCTGGTGCAGGCGCCAGACGACTCAATACAATGCCACATATATTGATCTCGGATGGACGGACGCGGCTGTTCGGATCGCGCGTTCTGATCACCGACGGAAGTTCACCATCCCCGCATCGGAGGACCCGTCCGTCCCGGTCTCGTATTGTCCCCTTCGACATAGACGTCCTTACATTACACCAGAATATTGCCGTCTGCATAACTTCCCGAGACTATGGTCCCCCTCCACGCGAATAAAAATCTGCATAAAAACCAGAGATCTCCAACTACTTTTGCCCAGCAGTCAGATGCGGACCTCTTATCCGGCACGTGAAGGCCTTTTTATGCACGACGTATAACACGGAAATTTACGTGTATCCTGCTTATAAACGCCACCGATTACGTGGACGGGTAATTGAAAACGTGTATGTTTTGATTAATATTTTATTTGGACTTGGAGTGTGAAGTGGGCCCCAAACTGCTTTTACGCTTTGAACATGATTTTAGATCATCTGAGAATTTTAAGCTACGACAAATTGGAAGCGCTGATTCATGAACCCCTTTGTTTGAGGCTACGTGGTAGCGGTAGCGTAAAAGAGATTCTTCACTTAAGGATGGTATAGTTTTTCATATTTTTAATGAAAAGTTGTGCTTATAATGATTCAATATATTTATTTTCAGCTTTGCAATCCATAAAAATCGTTTCTCTGTTATATGGAAAACTAATCGACCCCTGCAAAAGGCGAAAATTTGCAATGTTAGACCTAAAATACCAACAAAATCGACTCCATACAGCTAAACAAATCACAGCACCCGCAATCAATGCAGCCCAATCCACACACGTTAAAAACCTTTTTTTTATCATTGTCAATAATCATGTGAAACAAAGTAGCCAAGAAAAAACTCTTAATTATAGGTGCTACGCAGCAGAGAAAGGGATAAGAGATTATCTACAGATAATTGTTTCGGAATAACAAGTCTAATATCATCTTCATAAAAGTTATCAGTGACGCATGGGAGCCTTTTTATCATAAAGGTCCATTAATTTAATTTTATCACCTACAGCATCGTGCTCTTTCGTATTTAATTTGGGGAAATTTTAATAATGGTAACGGTTTTTTTTATTCTAGTGCGCAAAGTGATGTGATTAAATGTCATGCGCTGTTTGTAGATAAGAAATTGGATTTTCGCCGCGATGAAAATTCTCAAAGAGCGAAGTTCACCTGAAATATTTTTGTGATAAAATATCCATATCTACAATGACATAAAAAATATATCCAAGCTAATCCTATCTTTCGTCTCTACATACATTTCATGCTGAGGAAATTATAGAATAAAAAAGCACGGATCTTACCGATTAAATTATATTGCTTTAAAAACCGTGAAAATAGCATACGAGTATGGGCCACCACACACATTTGATCTCCATAAACCCTGGGGCATACCACAATAAGGTAGTTTCCCTCATCAAAGAGAACTAAAGCCATTGATTGCGATTCGTTACCCATCATTAGTTTATTCATAATATACAAATTATTTGGCTGTATAAATACCGATTTAGACGAATGGCAATGGTCAATTTTATCTTCATTTGAAAAAAGCCAGATTGGTGGCCATGCGATTCCACTCCACGTGACGTCACAGGGGCCTAGATGCTATGCGAGTAGTCAGGTTTTGCATCGTCTGAGATTACCTATGCATGCATGAGGCGTAGAGCTCAGGGAAACATCTCTTAATAACCACCTATTAAAATTGCCTATGGTCGGAAAGTTTCCTTCATTTGATAGGGTATTAATAATCCTTATTTAGGCCAAGCGCCGCTCATGGCCTCGCACGAAGGTGGCCTCACCCAGCGACAGCCGGAACCAGAATGACGTCACACGGTTTTTTCCCAGCATTCATATCTATCCGTCGCGTTTTCTCGCGCTTGAAATTTTTCACTTTTCATTTAATAGCGAAAAATAGATATCGTAATTTAAAAATCTAAAAGCGAGAATTACATACTCCAGGAGTAATATTCTTTCGACTTAGGCAATAAAAAAAAGGAAATCACCCCACTACCTTCAGTGATTTGTAATGATTCACCGAAAGGTAACCTGCAACAATGGTTGCCCTTAATATGAACAGATGGATGGATAGTAATGCATATTTGATTTGTGCTCATTTTCTCATTCTTTCATATCTATGTATGTTGGAGTCTACCGGAAGATAAAGAAAGGAAAACTATTGTTCTCTCAAAGACGAAATTTGCAAGTTGCTAATAACCTTGGTACGAGTAAAAGATGATTCATATTCCAGAAAATCCAGTGCTTAACGAGAAACTCATATCAGTTTCAACTCCACTCTTGCCAGCACGAAAAAAAGCATGATATTGATCGATAGAAAAGATTTCCCGTTGGCAAACAGCAAACGAGTCCGCTCATGTGCAAGCCCCTCCTACGGCAACCACCACCAGCTGAGGGGGGGAATAGATCAATAGATAGGAATGCTTTTGCTCATCCGTGCCAAGGGGGCCTATTAAAGGGTTTGCTCCTTGACAAGAATGCAGGTATCCCAACACTCGAAACAATAAAAAAAAAACGAGCGACCACGCTCGAGAATAGCGATTAAATTGATGTGAAAAAGAAGCGTCGATCAAGCAATACCCTCAACTCTAATTGTTCACTCTTAAAGTAGGTCCCACAGTAGAATATGGGTGAAAATCCCAGCAGAGAGAAAACTCTTGAATTTCAATCAAATATTAATATAAATTCCTATTAAACATTATTTCCACTTCATTTCATTTTTCCATCAAATGGGCACCTATCAAATATAGATGAGCCATTAATTTATACTTTTTTACAAATCAATACTACCGGCACATCTACATTAATGAAATCACTATACAAATTATGAAACAATTCTTGGTTTTTAGCCACGTTACTGCGTAGCGATGACTCACTCACTGAACTAAAGTCATTAAAATTGTAACCTAGTTTTGCCTAGTTTAAAACCGCTTAAATCAAAACGACACAAAAAAATAAATATTCCAACATGCCTAGCCAATCAATAGTTGGACAGTCAATTAGGTCAGGCAGGCATACAACTAAAATTATGGCATTACTTTGAAAACTACAAGCATTTGTAACCGAAAACAGTTACTTTGCTATCTGGAAACAAATATATAGGAATGCTATGTAAACTCTCCACCACACTGGCGTCAAAAAATGATTACGAAAGTAACGAAAACTGCTTCTTAAAGCGTCAAAACTAGAGAACTGATAGGCAGGTCGCCTCTTTACTTAGCCGTTCAAAAGAATTTAAAGGCACCTTTCTTTCACAGAACGCAAGAAGAAAAATGAAAAAAAATATTTTGAACTAGGTAGTAATAAGCTCTTATAAAAAATTTTTTTTAAAAACCAGCCTTTATATTTAGATTACAGGGGATGAGCAACGTTTATATATGACACAAAGCAAAAAAACTCAGTGACCCCGAAAAACCAAAAGTGACGTATTAAAAAAGTCACTATATTTATTAAATTTTCAGTGAATGGTAAGCCCCCTATGTTTCAAAAAGCCACCCCTATGCTTTTAAATGCCTACTATGTGGATATGCCTAAAGTGGATAACTTTTACTGTGGTCGCAAAACACGAAAATCGACCATTTGGAACTTCTTAGATCAAAAACATGTTTTGGGGGGCTATAGGTTGACTGGGGGGTGGTTAAAGGGGGGTTGGAGAGAAAAAGTTATATTTTCATGTATTGTCTTCGGAAATGAAGAAGTGTGCAAAATTTCAGCGTTTTTGCTTCACAGGAAGTGAGTCAAATTTGAGTTACAAGATTTGTACCAGACAAACAGACAAACAAACAGACAGGTTGGTGAGTTGATATAAAGGCTGGAAAAATTGGGACACAGTGAGGTCCGTAATCATCATTACAAGTCAAGAATCCTAAGAATGGTTTAACGCAGCTCTCCATTCCTCTTCCCTATTTGCTAGCTCTCTCATATCGACGTATTTCTTCTTTTTCATCCTTAATAACTATGTCCTATGCAACTCATTTGGGGGTCGCCTCTTGTCCTTCTTAATGTTCTTCGATAATTGTCTTCATCAGACCTTCCTCACGACATGGTCGACTAACTTGTTCCGTTTTCTTCTAAGGGCTTTTAAAAGACTACGTAAGGTTTACGCAATTGAAATACGAGTAACCCTCATAATTCAGTAACCAAAAATCTTACTAATGTCTTAATTAAACTTTCTGATTAACCCTCGTTTTAAAGCTTAAAAGTCAACGTTTCTTCCCCTCTGCCGGGAGCCTTTTCAAGACTAATTTCCTCACTTCGCCATTAGTCCTTAAGTGGTCCCTGGAAGAGGGGAATAAACGATAAATTTTAAGCCACAAGACGCCGCCTGCCGACGGTTAACCAAAACCTTTTATTAATTAACAACATGCGGACCGCGAAATTTTTAACAGTTTCAATCCGAATATTATTTATCGTAAAAAGAGAGCATTGAGTTGTGGGAAAATGTGAGATGGCGGTCATCAGGTTGACCTTGCTTCGCTCGGCGCGACCCACTCGAGCGCTTGCCTCGAGGACACCTCGCTCCCTGATCACCCACTTCACACTCTCTGCAGCCGAGGGACGCGCGGAGGGCTTAATGCACACTCCAACCGCCTTCCTCACCCCCACACACCAGAGTGGAAGGCTCCGTGACGCAAAGTCAGAACCCTCGCGAACGGAGTCAGGCCTGGAGAGAGAGAAAAAACAGCCGTGGGCGACAATTCCAGAGAGATACTCCACAATGCCAAGCCATCATCTTACGATATTGATCCCCAACGCCGCTGAGTACGGAAACTTGGATACTGCGCGTGCATGCAGCTTCTACTACAAAAAGGAATCCTTGTAATCATAAAGAAGAAATTTATGCACAATATTTAGACCCCTAGCAGGCCCTCACAGCTGTAACTGATACGAAATCCCTCCACCGCACTGAGGTCAATAATAGATTACGAACATTATGGGAATAGCTCCTTAAAACGTCATTATGAGAGAACTATTTGATAAGCTACTTTTAAGTTTTTAAGTTTACTTTGCTGATAACAAGATTCAATAGTCGCCATTCTTTCTCAAAACGGAAAAGGAAGAAAAAAAATATTTTTACCCGTCAACATTGGGAAAAAAGCAATGAAGTGACATCGAAGTCAATTCAGTGAATCGGTTCTCGTGAAATCATAGGGTAGCTTTTTTTCCCCTGAAGATTTAGACAGATAATATATGCATCTACAAGGAGATAAATAATCCAAAGGATTAAAAAAGGAGAAGTTTATACGTATCCATTTACAACTTGAGTGCATTCTTATCGGAGGGCAGCAAAACTTACACTTGGGGGAAAAAGAGCCATAAGATATTGACCGCGTTCTACATGACGGGGGCGGGGAAGGATGTGAGCGCGAATGGCGGACAGAGGACGCAGTTGCAGGAGGAAATCAAATCAAGGAGAGAGAAGACTGGTTCATTGATTGAGTATCGAGGGTGGGCTGCGACACGAACGACCGCTTCGGCTGTCTTGAAGAAAAATTGGCTTGGACAATATATGGTATAGTGATGAAATT
Source organism: Ischnura elegans (assembly GCF_921293095.1). Taxonomy (NCBI): domain Eukaryota; kingdom Metazoa; phylum Arthropoda; class Insecta; order Odonata; family Coenagrionidae; genus Ischnura; species Ischnura elegans. Next base: position 124,580,139 of record NC_060247.1, read on the forward strand.
AATATTCGCAGTTATAAAGCATCACCTGAATAACGTAGCGTTGAAAATTATTGCTAATTTCGATAAATTTTATGACTGGAGCGTAACCCCAAGATATCGCGGGGTGTTCAAATACCGGTGCATGTGAATAAGTTAAATCCATCATTTGGAGTTTGATGATGATAAAAGAAACATGATTTTTTCTAGGCTTATTTTTTATTTTCCCTGCGCATTATATGAATTAGTCTTAGTAATAAGACAAAGTCATTTAATTATTTTAGTCTAAAGTGCCAACATACCATCTTGGGTGTACATGGCCGCTGGAGAAAGTATTTCATGACTTTCCCCGACTTCCAAGGTTTCTCCGGCCACTCTATAACAACCGGACGAAGAAACATCCTTTGTAGCCTTTGAAACATCATTATTCAACAATCCCAAGATTGGTTTTACGCAGCTTCCCACTCCTCTCTCCTATCCGCATGACAGCGTTTGAAGCTTACGATGAAAAGCGAATAAAAAAAACTCAAATGCAAAATGCCGCGGTCAGAATATGGGGCAGTTGGAATGGTCGCACGTGTCGGGGAGGAAGGGTTGGTGGCTGGGGACGAAAGGGGAGGGGGAGGCGGACGGCTCCTGCGGGAGGAGAGGAGCCGATCGAAATGCGAGCGAGATCTCCAAGAGGGCGCTGCAGTCAGCCAGCCACCAGCAGCCAAAGGATTTTGCCCAAGAATATTATTCGCCACCCATTTTTACGCATACATTTTTTTCGCACCGATTACACCTAATTTACTATGCTTGTACGATCTTTGCTTCATAATTGGTGCAGAATTTTCAATAATACGTCGTCTGAGAAAATAAAAAAGTAAGGGGTAAGTTGTATAGTATGACTTCATAATTTCTTGATGGATCGTATTTTTGAAAATTTTCCGGTCTTCACACAAGGTTAATGGGTTTGTAAATGCCAAGCTTTCTGTGGCTAAGTCTGCCACCATCTTTAAGGCACACAACGAAACATGCCCTTTGCGCCTTAAAGACGGTGGCAGAGAAACGTTGGCATTTTAAAATCCTTTAATCTAGTGAGAAGTTCGAGAAAAGTCCAAAAGTAAAACCAGATTCGAAAAGTCTAATTTAAGCCTGATCATGGATAAAGGTTAAGGGTAGTATTATTAAAAATTTCTTTGTATAAGAATTCCTCATTATTCTGGATTTATGTTGACATTTGCACAGCGACTCAATGCTCTTACATCTGGTACCTTCTACATTCCTCATATTAGACGTTTTCTTCCATATCGTGAATGCATTACTCTCAATAGGTTTAAGGAAATGTTCAAGGACTTTAAATGTGTTTGAAATGGTCCCCAAAAAATAATCTAAGATTATTCAATCTTAATTAAACTTAAAGGTCATAATACTGCATAGGAAAGTGTCATAACTGTATATCATTAGCATATTGACCTTTCTTCCATTTTCCACTTCCGCATAAGAATTGGCTTATCATGACTATTTCATCACTTACAATGAGATACCTGCTAAATGACTTCCTTCCTTCAAAATGTTAAATATAATTGTTTTAGGGTCACTGATAATATTAACAATTCATAAAATGGTGTAATGACAAACGAAGCTAATTGTAAGTGGAAACTACTAGTTTTACGGAGCTGAATTACGTGTAAGTTTTGCTTGGGGGACCATATATACTATTATTTCTAGAGTTTTTTTCCTACGAAAGCTAGCAATTAAAGATAGCCCTCTTCCCTGACACTTCCACAGCAAATTCCTACGTTTCTTCAATTTAAAGAGAAAAGAACTAATAACATGTTTTTTATGACATATATTTGGTAATGAGCGGAAAAAATGCTATTCTCTGTTATAAATTCCATTTTTGCAAATAAGTATTCCAATAAAACCCTCAAACCCTCAGATTAATTTGAATCAATTGATGGCGGCACTTAAGTTCAGAACTTAGTCGAGACATCAGCTAATTACAGCAACGGTGACAAAACAGATTTGATTTTTTCAACATTATACCAATTTTAATCGTCATTAGGGCATCGCAAATTAATTTAGACAACCATGAAGGCAAATAAAAAATGTACTTGATTAGGTTTATTTCGATAATGAAGAAGTTTCACAAAGTTATTCCGAAAATCACTCTTATATGGGGATATTCAATCACATTTTTTTAGGCTATTTCCGAGCTTATTTTGCATGCTTCTTTGCCAATTTTCGCAAATTCAAAAAATGCATGATTTCTTGATGCACAATATAACAAAGTCGATTTTGCTTCGGCCATTTTTTTCATAGGACTATGAGCAAGGGCGAACCCAGGATCAAAACTGGGGGGGGGGGGGGGCAAGCCATTGTTTTTCACGTTGTAGGTAAGATTTAAGCATGGAAAAGGTGAATAAAACCAACATTTTAAGGAAACTGTAACAGCTCTTTATTAGTTTTTAAAATTATTTGCTTGAAAAAATATTATTTTCCATAAAGACATTTGCGATTCTTGCTTCTAGGGGGGGGGCAGCTGCCCCTCCTGCCCCTCGCAGGGTACGCCCATGACTATGAGTTAGCTTAAGGCCAAAAAAATCCGAACACTTAAACTACTATTCTACCTGTCAATATCAAGCATTGGCGACGCGGCGAGATTTGATTTCTCAAGCAGTTAGCGGCAGGTGTATCTAGATTTTTCTAAGTGGAGCTCTTAATAAGAAAAAAATCTTGATAAAGGCAAAAGGTAACGCACTCGTTATAATCTCCTACATATTTTCTCAAAATCACTGCGATTTCGATAGATAAAAGCTATATTATTTGGAAGATACATCGATGTGCTTATCGTTCATATACTATTATACTTGAATTTTCCTTAAATTCCGCCGAAAGGTGATTTATAAAAAATAAACTCACATGACTTCAGCACTTCCCTGATTTTTACTCTTTTCTTTGACTTCATAAAGCATTAATACTTACGCGAACGGCAAACCTTTTCTATAAGATATTTAAAGCACGGGGTCCCTAGTTAAAAGTAAGAAGACATAACAATTTTTAAATAATTAACATATTTCACACCGTGACTATTGCTCAATCGATAGGAAAACCACCAATGCGAAAAGGAAAGTAACATTAAGAAAAACACATTGCGAATGAGAATCCTCAAAAATTTCTAACCGGAATCGAGCATGCGTGATGCCTCAGAGGAGCTGAAAATCCCGAACTATAATAATTCTTATAGAGTAATTAACTGAAGAGATTAGTACAAATCACTTTTTGTGGGATTCATCGCAAAGATATATTTAGATGCTCAAATTTCAGCAGCTAAAACCATTTTCACGGTTCAAATTGACACTTCCAAACGGCGGAAGTTATCGATGTTTATAAAATATTCAACTCTGTGGACGTTGGGTAGCTGGAAATGCGAGTATATCAATTCAAATATATGCACCTCAGAGAACAAAAATCAATATTTTCAAGCAGAGCAAAATACACGCAGTCATCCAATATCGCAAGCACAGAAATTCGATGGCTGGCGTCATCATTATGAATTAATACTAAATAAGCACAAAAATCCTGAGGAATACGGCAGTCACCCTATCAACAACACTTAACATTTCAATTAAAATCCTCATTATTTCCTCGCCTGAATATTCACGGAGTAAGCATGTTAAAATAAAATGGCTGTGGTTAACCAAAATGGCAGTGCCACAAATATCTGATACTTCGTGGTAGAGCAAGCAAGCAATTTTTCGAAAAGGCTACACAAATTTTTACAAAGTGGCTATAATTCAGTACGTAAGAGACATTAAATGAAAGAATTCCACCCCCTCATATTCTGTTTTTCCCCCGTGCTGTAGTAAACCTGGATATCTGCGTGTGGTAAGTATTTCAGGGTTCACTAGGGGCCCCCTATCGCGAGTGGCATCGACGAATCACTTGAGTTAATTAAGACGAGGCAAGAGATTGACGCGAGTCACAAAGCCGCGCGGAGAGCGCTTCATGAGTTTCACGATTCGCATCTCCTAAATATGAATGCTGTTTTTATTTCAGCGCAAAGAGAATTTTAAATGCTCTATAATTATTGATAGTATATAATTCTCTATCAAACTCTGTCCATCATCCCTTTTCAAAGCTAATCCCTTGTGCAAATGGGTTACGCCGCTCTGATCAGTGTCTGGTTACCTAAAAAATTGCGACGATACAATCTCTGAAGAATGGCTGGTATACACACATCGCTAAGTTTTCCGCTTTGCGGGGGAAGACTGAAATTCGTCCCTAGATTGCGTCACGTGGTGTTTGCCTGCCCGAACAGTTTTGAGTGCTTCGAAGTTATGTTCTCAAATGTTACCTGAGGAAGGGCGATTGATCCGATATTTATTCGACATACGTACGTCCTCTTGGATCACCTAATTCCTTTAGATGACGAAAGTCCAACCAAAAACGAACCAGATTGGTTGCCTCGACAAGTTGTTTCAGTTATTTGCCTAGTGTTGGGATGTATCCTACATTGCAAACTAATCTATTTGCGTGGAAACTAACAGTAGTTCATGAAGGGCATAAGTTGAATAACACTTCGATGGAATAGCATTTAAGTATGAATAGTAATGTCTGCTAAGAACACGTACGATTTAATGCCTAAATGCATGAACAATATTGTTGGACCGAAATAGAACACATACTTACGCATGAACCTAATTAGAACAAGTTCTTTTATATTTTTACACATTCCTACAATCTGAGTGGTGAAACGGTGCATTCTGGCGTTCATTCCCACGTTCAGGCATACAACGTGTTTGGATTATGTCTAACCCGTAAAGTGAAGTGAACCCATTTATTTTCATCACGCATTTAACTATGGCGTTTCGCCCAAGATTGAAAGAGAGACGCCGCCCTAAACCACTAGTTCCACATCCAGCAGCTGCTTCTTCGTAGAGGAGAGTTTCGGAGTCCCACCCTCGAATTTTGACCGACGATGACGATCTTTTTCTTTTGGACGGAACACGCGAGACAAGCCCCACGACAAAACGGCTGAATTCACGCTTGTCTGTTTTGATCATGGCCTCGGCCGAGCTGAAGGGCCCACTGGATATGAGACTCCAACTGCTTTCTCTGCGGTGGCAGCGAGTATCGTGGACAGGAGGGATCATGGGAGAAAAGCCACTGGCGACACGTGCGGGGCTCATCGTTCACAGCTAATGAGGCGGAATATCCCACAGTCACACGCCCTTCCGACGACAAGAGGAAACGGAGACCTGCTATAGAATAATTCTCAGGCGCAGGGTTTGAAGAAAACCTTCCGAAAGAACAAATCGCAGGAGGACATGAGCGACGCATTGTAAATATTACTATGATTACTCAATTCTCCCATAAAAAGAAATGACAACTTAATAAAACGTTATACCGGGAAATTTATAAACCCACCAATATATCAGCTATGGCGGCATAAAATTTGGATTGTAATTTGACTATACAAAGATGTTTACACTGCCATATTTGAGATCTCCCAGAGAATAAATATTCGATGATCAATGAGGTCAGATTACCAGAGAAATAAATGAAGCCAACAGAGAGAAAGGAGAGAAACCTATCGATAGCTCCTACAATCCGTCGAAATTCCCCTCTGTCCATTCTTTTTCTTTTTACTACAAGTGTGAATAATGATGAATGCCAGCGGTGACTAGAGAAACGCTTCACTTATTGTTCAAGGTTACTATGACCCACGGTACTCCAAGAAAAGTTGCTGAGCGTGAAACGACCTCGAAATAAAATTTTCGCACGATCATAATTCAAACTGAAATCCTTAAACAGCAGGATAATAGAGTAAAACATGCCCATGTGGCTCATCAGCTAGCCAAAAGAATGGAAGACTTTCTTATTATCCCCGTAGAGTACACATACATCCGCATATAGCGAAATCAAATTTTCGGTTTCGACAAAACCTTTATGACCCCACATAATGGGGTCGAAAGACCGTAATAGTAAATTTCGGCTTACATATTGCATTTTCTAATGTATGTGACGCATTTGAATAAAACTGCACAACTTGAGTCGGCAAAAATTAGATATAAATCAAAACTGACACACGATTAATGGGAGTGTCTTTAGATATAGACTGGGGCTCGAATTCCGGACTTACACATGAGCTCCATCGCACATATCTCGCACTAATCCTTCATTCAGCTATCTTCTTCCATTCCTTACAGAGAGCCTGCTCTCTTTTCCACCTTCCCCGTCTTCATATTTCCTTCTATTACTCATATGGGATTACTCCTGGCAGTGGCGCAGCAAGGAATTTCGTTCGGGGGGGTCCAAAACCAGGGGCGAAAGAAAATTTTTGAAGAACAGGATACTAATTGTAAGTAGAGGATTTTAAACTAATTTTAACACTTTTCATAATCGGAAAAAACTTAATTTCTCAAAGAAATATTTTGTGTATTCGTGGTTTTTCAATATTTTGTTTTCTTTTATGAAGGAAAATTATTGTGTTTTTATATTTCAGTGGGGGTCCGGATCCCTCGAATTCCCCCCCTGGCTACGCCATTGACTCCTGGATTTCAGTCCACCATTCACCCCTCATTATCTCCTACAGCTAGCCTATTTATGCCTTCGAATAGCTTCCTACTCTCATTCAGCCACAATTTCCAGGACTGCCTCCGTTACTTTTCTTTTGTCCACCTCAAATTTCTTTATCCCTTCTTTTCCATCCTCCACTCCCGAATCTCAATAGTCTACAACCATTTGTCTCCACCGACACCCAGCCTAATTCGTTTAACTTCTGTGTATCATGGTCAAGTTGTTGGGAACGGGGCTTTACCCGTATGCCGGAGGATACGCCTCCCGCTATGGTTATTGGTTATTGCTTGTCGATAAGATAGCGTATTGCATTTGCTCTCTTCTTTCCGCGCCTAGAGAGAGTGGGAGTTCCATCCGACAATCACTAGTGCCGCTCACTTCCAACTTTTCCCTTCGCACGCCACGCATCGGCCCTTGAGATCCTTCGAAAGCCGAACCGCACCCCACCCCTACGCACCCAAATATAGAACGAGGGCAAGGTGCCCGAGAGAGAGGGAGCAAATCCCTCCCGAAAAGATATGCCCCTTCGTTTCTTTTCCCAACGACAATTCGAGCCTCACTCGTTTCACTCCACTAGTCCCCACGTTCACACAACAATCCCAGAGCCATTCGAATCGGAGAAGAGTCTAATTGCGCTCCGCGCCGGAATTTACACCCGCAACGCCTTGGGCAGGTCCGTGCGATGCCCCCAAAGCCAACCCTTCTCACTCTCCCTACATCCTTGAACACCCCACCCCCTCTCGAACTAAAAACACCTACTGATCTCTTGTACGTGCCCTGTAACACACGATCATTTTTTTTCGTTCCTTCAAGCGATCGCTCCAATGATGGCAGAAAAATGATCATTTCACGCAAACATTTTTCGCGATGGCTCCAGGCATCCCTTTCCCTTCACATCCCTTTTTCCATTACTCGGCACGTCCCATTTTCCGTCGCTGACGTCGCCTTTCAGCCAATCAAAACGCACGGCTGCTAACAGCGATGATAACGTTGCGCTTGGCTTTTGATTGTATGACAGTTTTAAATACGGAAAGTGACGAAGTAAGCGATGGAAAAAGGGGTGGTTCGAATGATCGTGCGATTCAAAGAATGATGGGTCGAGCTATCATTTTTTTTGTTCTCCGAAAATCTATCGCTGGAGCTATCACTCAGAGGGACGGAAAAAGTGATCGTGTGATTCACCATTTACGGAGGTAGATTCGTGGCTGAACGAACAGTTTTTCGCATACCTTTTCAAATAATGTTTTCCTCCCCATCGGACGTCCACAGTGGTTAAAGAAGAAAATAAGGGTAAAGGGAATGCAGATACAGTAATCCTAATATACCTAGGCTAACACTATTTGCAATGAATTAGAAGCTACAGGTAATTTTCCACAAATAGTTTAATTACAATTCACGATCCGTTTCACTCCTTAGATGCGCCCCCCAAACTTATACCTCTTTATTCCCCATCCCTCTATCCTTTAACACAACCCCCTTGTGAAATACAAGTATACAATGAAATTAAAATGTTGAAATTAAAGTACTTGTGGAAAATTACCAATAAATTTTAATGTACTAATAAGTTAGGATTCCACAATATATTAAGCCTCTACTCACTATCAACTCACTTTTGCCAGATATTTGAGCCGACCGTGGCGCAATTTTCATTTAGTAATGTGATTAGACTTCGATTGCACAATTTATTTGTAACTAACTCGAAAGTAGTGCGGTATTTCCCCAAAATTCATTTTTTATTATAATTCTTGGAGTGTAACGAACATGATATCAATATTTTCCGAGTATATATATTTATGATTGTTTTTCGGGTTCATTCCGCGTTGACTCACATTTTGCGGACAAAAAAATATGAGTCAACGCGGAATGAACCCGAAAAACAATCACCAATCAACTCACCGCGGAAGCCTCCGTAATAATTATATATATTTATATTTTAGCATAAACCAACATTTATCTGAAGATAGGGAACTATCGCCCATAGAAAGTGTATAGAAGTGGGAATTAATTTTCTGATACAAATTCTAGAAAAAAGAACAAAGTGGCCGTCAGTTGATGTACTAAAAACTTGTTCCAAATTCTCCATAAAAGTAAAAACACTTCATATTTCAGACTAGCCTCGTTAAACTCGTCACTCCAGGTCGACGTAGCTTATTTTGTGCTTTTCTTAGACATGGGTAGTGCTTATTTAAATCATACGGTACGTACCGCATTCGACTTTCCTGGATACCTGAGTAAACTCAAAATTCAAACGATTTAAGGATTTTAATACGATTTTTACAATTTGCAATTAACGATAACTTATAATACGCCCTAAAAATTTCAAAATGATTAGATAAACTTTTGAATTAACACCTCCTGCGCACATAAAAAAAGGACTAAATACGACAGGGTGAAAGGGAATGACGTGTCCTCCCAACACCTACTGGATGGTCATCCTACGACATAACCACATCTGTCCTAATCCCGAGTCAACTTATGGAAATTTAAATCACTTGACTATGAGTTCAACTGATAGTTTGCCGCTAGTAATTTAGCTGGGCTTTAACTTTTCATATATGTTCCCGTTGACCCTAGCCGATTGCACTCCCAGTTGTATCTTCATCCCAGGACTCAACCTTGGTATACTTCAAAATCTCTCCCTTCCTGATATACTTTGATGCTTTTTAACTTTGCTAATTTTTCCAGGGTTAAATGATGGCATTCATCGATGACTTTACCTTGCATTTTAATCTGAAACGAGGAATGACGCCTGTTATTAAATTACCCTTCCATCCCGGGGCACTTTCAAAAGATTACCCCCACGCTCAAACTTGTTAGTTCCTTGAAAATGATAACGACTAGTTGAAATTTGTTAGGAGGAACAGCATGAAGTCATTCTTTCAAGAGAAATGGACTTGAGAAAATTGACGGCCGAAGTTCTCTCTATAATTCTGGGTGGTCGTCCCAACAGGGTAGAGAATAGTGAATGAGAGTTTTCTTGTTCGGAGTATACGCTTCGCTTTGAATTACATAGCTCACGGGAAATGAGAATGAGAACAGGAGACATAAATTGACATCACTTTTCTATAACCCTTTTTAGCGAGTAGGTACGCTAATATCTAACAGATATTATAGTATATAAAAATAATCATGTATGGTCCCGTACCTCTGATAGTGACGGAAAACTGACTTTCATTGTTCTGAAATATATTCTCCCAAGGGATAAACGCACAGAAATGCTTTCTGCCAATGTAAGGACGGCTGCATCGGGGGGCCTTAACGTCACCCTCCGTGAGTTTTAAAAGCTCACTTTGACCGGCAGGGAAGAAGTCCCTCGCTCAACGCTGGAAGTGTCTTCACAGCGGAGACGTGATTCAGCGGCATTGCCATTTCGGCGTCAATTCGGGACTTGGAAAATTTTCGGCCACTGAGCGGTGAGATTTTTCAGTCTGTTACTGTACGTGTCCCCATTATTAATAATAAATACCTCGCCAAGTTTCATGCCAGCTTTCCATTTTCAATATCCCTGGCTGTTCTCTGATTTCGGGTCTGAACTTTTTTTTATCGATTTTTATCCTCTGCATTTATGTTAATGGCAAATAATTCATTGATTAGCCTTTTAAATTAAAGAATTATGCCATAACACTCAATTATTAAGAAAATTTTGTATCAGATATATAATAAATGTACATAGGTTAATTCCTTTCCACTGAATTAAATTAATTGTACCATTGATTAACTGAGAAATTAATGCGGAATGGTTTAATTATATAGAGAACTTTTACAAATCTCCGAGCAGCTACAAAATATTTTGTAGCTATGCAACATAGAAGATATGGGGAATAACACGTTCGAAGCGGCTATACTTAAGGAATTTAATTAAATTGATGAAAGAAAATTAAGGTAAAAATAAAAAAATTGTTCATCAAAGAATTATATTATTATTTAGAATAAAATAAATTTTAATTGAGTTGGAACACTGATAAATTTACAAATATTATCAACGTACAAAAATGTTCGTTTTTATTTCATGTTGTATTGGAATTGTACATATTATTTATTGTATATTGAGTATTGGAATGGAATACCGTACAAAAAAAAATGAAAATGTTTCTAAAAAATTATATATATTTAAATGATGTCGCCAGCTGACAAGTTCTTAACGGTAAACTACATATTCCTCGATATGAATAAGTCATATACTTCATGGAAAGCTGTAGCAAGGCATTATTTAAAATTAATTCAAGCAGTAGTAGTAGTAGAAGTAGAAATAGGGTCAAGTGGAGCCAAGTTGTCATCACCCCCTGTCAGGACGGTAGCATTATGCTCACCTCACTCCTCGAACCTATAAACGCTGCATTCAACTAGGATTTTCATATTTTCACTGCGCTTCTGAAGTTATTCGCCGACCACAGTATATTTTCCCTGACTTTTCCAATACTTCCAGTCCCGATTTCAATTTCTCTGATTCTCTGACCAGAATGAACTCTCCGTGTGCATACATCAACATTATAATACCTATTATCGCGAATCAGTTGCTTTCTTAGGGGATTACCTCCACTAAAAACTTCTTCTACCCTACAGCTATGTTAATTGTGACGTTTATAATTTCTTGAAAGAGGAACAAGAAATATGAAATAACATATGAGAGTAAAATTTTGTAGTAAATAATTTCACAAGTACTTACATTAATATTTAATTATACATGTCAAATCGGTTTCGTAAACAAGTTGTAGCAGAATATCCTCCAACCTTTAACTAAACCTTGAAGGAAATTTGAAAGTATTATAATGACGGTAAACTCTTTTCATTCGATATTCCAAGAAAACGACTAAATAGAGACGCAGAATAGAGCTATTATTTTGTTTTACAAGGGAACTATTATTTTTTATTTCTCGCGAGTTTGGAAACTCTGAATGCCAATATTTCTTGTATGTTCGTGTACATGCCCCTGAAGTGTGGTAAAAGTTTCAGCTGTACTAATTGTTTACTCTGTCTGTGGCGGCCTTAAACATTAGACGTTTTTTTATGAGTTCGGCGATGAATTTTGGCTCACATTTCATTGTTCGTTCGTGAATTTTTAACCAAAAATAAATACTGTAACGGTCCCCACAGCCTCCCTATTCCATCCCTATCCATATTCTCTCAATATTCACCGGCCATGACTCCTTGTAACAAAGGCTATCCCAAATATCGAGTAGGAGAAGTGTTTCGCGGAAGAACTTCTGGCACAAGTGCATAACATCCAATGAGGATGCAGAAAAACAAATTCAATGTATAGGCACCGAGCAATTCCGCCCAGCACAATAATATGATAGTTATACCTCCAGGGGCTAGCTCAACCCCTGTAGCCGCGCCGGAGAATAATTGACTACGGTTGCATGACGATGCATATATTACAAATAAATAAGATAAATATGTGAACTCGTCGGATATTAGAAGGCGGATAACAATTGCAGGCGTTTATTCCCAAATTTCCAAGCGCATGATAAATATGTAACTTTCGTTGCAATACACGGTTTGAAAATTATCAATGTATTAATAATTACGGTTCATTTAATAAACCCTCCCAATTCATTAGCTCAATTGAGCAATCGTCGTATTTACTCAAAGTACCCTCAAAAAAGTCTAATACAAAATAACGTAGGGCATTGGTAATAAATTTAACAAATCGAGTAACCGATAGTCAAAAGAAATTCTTCTACAACACACTACGCCACCCTTACGGAAAAAATGATAAACAAGTCCAAAATCATAGAAGTACGTACCCTCGAAACTATGAGGGAAGTATCATCGTAAAAATTTTGAGATGAAAATGGAATCTGTTATACACTCTTATCATCACACAAGACGCCAGAGTCAGTACAGAACAAACCTCAGGAACAGAAACAACCAAAGACAGTCTTCAAGTTAAATGGAAAACATTACAAGAACGAAGCAGAGAAAATTAGAAATGTAACTACGAGGGAAGTCTCACAGCTCACTTTGACCATGCTATCGGGGAAAAATAACTTCACTGGAGTTTCAACGGTAAATAATTTTCTATACACTATCCGGAGTAGACACATTCTTGTCTACATTACGGACGTAAAACCTAGTCTTGAATTGAACAAGTTACTAAATACACCATAAGGAATACAAGTTACACCATAGGAATTCAAGAGTACGGAGTACATATTTTTCATGCTTACCCCCTCAGGCATGGTATAAAACTTATGCAGAAATTCATCTTGAAACCCAAGTTCTTCAAATCCTCCTCGAGTACCAGGTGTTCTCAGCCCTCTCCTTCGCTCTGTCCAGTTCCCTCTTCTCACTGCGAGTGAACGCAATGTCTTGGTGCAGCAAAATATATGTGGCCGACGCTAGCAAGGCAAAGCTTTTTGTAAACAGAACAACACGCCTTTTGCCTTAGTCACCTTCTTGAGCGAGGGAGAATAACTATGAAGTAACACGAAGTCAAAAACTATGCACCGCATAAAATCAAACGGCAGCTCACCACGGGATTCTCAGTCCCGCGGACGGAATAGCAAAATAAAACTCGGGAGTTCAACCCAAAACCAAGCTTAACATGTCGTCGATCTGACCTTGTGATGAGGCTGGAAAATACTAAAGAACGGTAGTAGTGAACAGGTAATTGGCTATAACACACTACCGCCGCGGGACTGTCGCTACGCACAGATTTTTACACACAATCAAGGACTTAGTAATGCACGGTTCGCGCTGTTAGGCGTCGACAATGTCTTCCCGAACACTATTCGGTCCGCTGCAACTAAGTGGTAAAAGAGCGATCATAAATAAGTGACACCATTGTAAGCTTGCGGAAGCGTTTGATCCCACTGATGAAAACGCCAAAATGGACTCCTAACTGTCAAGTATGCCGGGCGATAATCCATTATCTTCGACCATTCAAAAAAAATTTAGAAGAATGGAGATAACCCCACGCCCAAAGATGCCATTGAAATGGAAGCGACAAGACGCACTTCCTCCCCCCGGTTTATTCACTTTGCTCACCTCACCCCCCCACGCCCTCCAAAAATCAGATGAGGACGCTTTTTTCGTCCATTTCCTTGGAAACGCTATGCCATGGCAACGAGCACCAAGCTCAATTTATTCCGAAGGTGGTCAACGAAAAGGTGGCTCATCTATTGTGACAACCCATTCACTCAAACTCACTTCGGGCTAGTTTCGTAATGTCATTTCTGATAAGTATCAAGAGGACACATGACTGACCGATAAACTTTTGTCTAGATCAGTCATATTTTGACTTTTTTATTGTGATGTGTTACTTCTTTCAAATTGAAACTATAATGACCTAATGCTCAATGCTATTAAAAGCTGATGTGTGACAATATATTCCTGTATCTCGAACGTTTTAAACAGCGTATTAGAAAATACCTTTTCAATTTTGTAACTTGAGCTAACGCGAGGTAACCTTAACAATTTTGAATTACAGGCAATGCAGGCAACAAGACTTCATTCAATAAAATTATAAGGGGGGAACTTGGAGGGAGAATGCATATCTGGGTGTGTCATGAAGAGGGGGTACCGGGGTAAGGTCGCCAACTGCTACCCTATAGGTCGCGGGTTCGAATCCCGCCTGGGTGGATTGATCACCATCCAGGGCAAGGATGTTTGTGATTGTCAATCAAGTTAACTGAAAGAGAGGACAATTTTTCCTATATTCGCTTGAAAAATAAAGACAAAATAATTATAATTTTGATTGTCAACACTAAATCTCCAAAAAGTTTGGTTTGGATTAAACCCCCAGTTAAACACCCTAGAGGTGGCTCGCAGGGTATTATGTAGATGTAGATGTTACGAGTTTTCCCCCGCTCTCTAAGCCCCTGGCTGACCAGGTTCAACAACTTAATTAATAATTTCAAGATAATACCATAATGAGCACTGCGTCACTGATAAAGACCAGTCGATCAGGAGTGACGCATTCTCCTAATCATTGTTTGTGCTCACCACAAAGGCAAGATATCCCACCATAATATATATCCCCCTCAGTCCTCCTTTCCCTTAGTCACCCTCTTGGTTCGAAAGCTGCAGGATATTCCGAAAAGATTTTTTTAAATAACGCCCATCTTATAGATAGTGAAGTATAAACTTAATAAGCTTTCAAAATCCTTTGCCGCCACTTACAATAAATTATTAAGCCGCCTCTGGGACTACGAACCTCCTCTAAAACCAGTGGCGTAGCCAGGAATTTCGTTCGGGGAGGGCGTCAAAAACCGGGGGAGAAAATTTTTGAAAAACAGGGTACTAAGTAATGGGTTTTAAACTAATTTTAACACTTTTCATAATCGAAAAAACGTCATTTGTTTAATAAATATTTTGCAAATTCATGATTTTTCAATATTTTGTTTTCTTTTATGAAGGAAAATATTTCGGGGGTGGGTCCCGATCCCCAGCACCCATCCCCCCCTGGTTACGCCACTGTCTAAAACCCAAACACCGATACCCTAAATGTTCACTTAACCCTAACCATATTCAAAACACCAGCTAAACCAAAAACCTTACATGCCATGACTCAATAGATTGTAAAAAGGAGTGAAGTTCTTTGATTTAGTGGAAAACAGATCTACGCGACATAGAGCCATTTGGATAGGAACTGTGGCAGAATAACATAAAAAGAGAGAACTACTTGGACTGGACTAATTCCGCTGCCGCGGCCCGAACTGATGCCTATTCCCTTCCTTCTAGCACCTCTCCCCTTGTTCTTCCAGTTAAAATGGATAAGCTTTGGCCATGAAGGCGCCGCGCTATCGGTGGACATGCTACGCCGTGATGCTGACGCATCCCCGGTGTGCTCATTCGGAGCCAAAGCCATGTGGATCCGCCGAGGCAAGGAGCAACCTTATCGCACCTCACGCCTTCGATCTCGAGGGCGGATCAAAGGAAAGGGATTTCTAATCTTAGCAGAGACATCTTGTGGATGAATCCTCCAACACTTATATTAAGTGGAATAAATACGATAATAGACCATAGAAAAAAACGTGAGCATGATGTCTCTGAGAACGACCATCAAATGAGACCTCTATGAGTATTCACGTACAATATGAAATGACATTCAATGCTGTACATGTTGACTCAGAGGTCTCTTTTGGTGGTTCCCAAACCCATCATGCTAATTTCTTTTTAAGTTCTGTTATAATATTTTCCACACACCATAAGTGTTGGAGGATTCATTTCAATGTGAAGTAGCAACAATGATGTACCCTCATACAATATTCAAAGGTAATTGTCCAACTTACAATTGGAACGATTTTGTTAAATAAGCTACGAGATGTTGGTGTTGTACCCTGATATGATCATTTCTATGTAGCCCTGAAGATGGAACCCATTAAATACCGAAACGTTGGCAAAGAATATTTTTTTTAATCTCCCAGATTGACGACCTGGACTCAATTTGTTAAGGGATGCATGAATCAAGAGGTCAATAACGAAGATAGTGCATCTAAACGAAGACGCTGCCCTTGTGACCACGCCTCCGTTTTGGCTGACTGACGGCGAGCGTCGTGCGTTCAGTCGATTAATAACGAAAATCCCTCCCTGACGAAAATCATGAAGCTTTTTTCAGGTTTTCAGGAAGATTGCGAGGGTTTTTAATCAAAATAATTTGTATAACTTAAGATAGTATGATGACAGTAAAAGCTTTGTACAACATTTGAAATTCCTCTGTAGAGCATACATTGACAATCTCTGGGATTACCCAGAAAAATTTCTTTAATTTTTTCAGAAATTTTTTTAAATTTTTTTCCTCGTTGAAATCCCCTGAATCAAAACCTACACAAATCCCAATGGAAACCTTTCTATAGCATTTACACATCGTAAAGCCTGAATCACACGATCATTTTTTTTCGTCGCGAAAGTAATCACTATCGAGATCACTTTTCCCGTCGCGAAAAGCAATCGCTCTTGTGATCATTTTTCTGAATCACACGGTCACTCCCGCCGTCGCTTTTCGCATCATTTCCAATATCACAGCTCGTTGTCATAGGACCCACATCACGAAATTATATAACGTGTTTGTGTTGAATATTGTATCTAAGAGATCTAATCTGTTTACTAGTTACTGTTTGAGTTGAAGTAAAAATAACATTGTCCTGTGCGTTGTGTGAAGTTATTAGTGAAATAAGGAAGTCATATATGCAAAAACCTATATTGAAGAATTGATTGGTAAAGAATTGAGTGTAAGTTTACATGTGGATAATCAAAGCACTATTCGACTAATTGAGACTGGACAGCTTAATAGACGAAGTAAACACATTGATGTAAGATATCATTTCATTTCCGAAAAGGTGTCACAAAAAGTAGTGACTTTAAATTACTGTCCAACACAATATCAGTTAGCCGATATATTTACAAAGCCCCTCAATAGTATCAAGTTTCATGCACATAAAAACTTATTACTGTCAAGTAATTGAAGGAATTTTAATTTTTGCTAAAACGTAAATGTGTGATTAATTTGTTGCATTAAGGTTATAATTATATGAATTAATTCTGTGATGTAATTTTCAAGAAAAGTTTTATGGTGTTGAATGATGTAATTTGTTTTCTGTTGTTTCCAAAGAAAAAAAAATTAAGAGAGTGTGTTGAATATTGTATCTAAGAGATCTAATCTGTTTACTAGTTACTGTTTGAGTTGAAGTAAAAATAACATTGTCCTGTGCGTTGTGTGAAGTTATTAGTGAAATAATTAAAGAATAAGTGGAAGTTTCAACAGTTTGTTTATTTATGTCATTCCCACAATTGTCAAACGTTGCGCTGCAATCGCTCCATAGGGGAATGCGTTCCGATTGGCTGATATGGGGTTTTAGTGACGGCTTTAGCGACGGAAAAAGCGACCGGACGAGTGATGAAAAATAGCGATGGGAATCCTCATCGCGATCGCGAAAAACAATTGCCGCCGACGATCATTTTGCGCAGTAATCGCGATAGTGATCACTTTCGCGACGAAAAAAAAAATGATCGTGTGATTCAGGCTTAACGAACACCTTTTGAAGAAGTATGACGGAAAACGCCCAGCAATTGCCATGGAAACGTCTGGGAAACCCACATGCGATGCAATTTTTTCTTCATTAAACCTCTTCGATCTCTTAGATCTCTTAATTTATATTTAATTTATCTCGAAATTTACTAATTTTCGTCAGAAATGACTTCGCGTTTGCAATACAATTTAACGGATTGTGAGAACATTAGAGAAGGATGACATCAAAAGCAATAGAACATCCTTAAGAAGCCTGAGTGAATAAGATGCAAAGTGAAGACAAAATGCAAGTGACACGTCATTAAGGAAATTGGTATTCATCGTGCAATTCGTTGAGACGTCTTTTGGGCGAGCGGTTTTGGGGATAATCATGACTGCCCATATTTTATTATCGTGGGGAGGGTATAGAGTGACAGGCCCGAAGGAAGGTTAATCTTCCCAAGTACGGCTGCCATACGTCGCGAATTTCGGGGTAAATCTGCGATTTTATTCTAGAATATTTTACTATAAACTTAAGTTCCACGGCCAAACGCAGTTCAAGTAAAATTTTAGGTTTCCCAAACGTATAGATTGATTAAAAATTTCTCGGGTCTCCCACCGGGTGTGGGGTTAATTCTCCCAACGTTTCAACGGCCAAGTCTGCCATCGTCTTCAGGGGTTTACTCTTTATGGTACTTTTTAACGGTACTGCCGTTAAAGTATTCGACAATAACACTCAGTGATTCAACCCAAAGAATGAGTTCGATGGGTGAGAGTAGAGCCAACCCCGAACTAAGCCACAGGAGTGTGAATTTCACACACAGACATTAATAAGGCCATTTTAATCGGGGAATGTCATCGCGCAGGTGCGCGCGCGGATAATATTTTTGAAATTGCGGGAATGCGAGATCGGAATTACAGCAGGGGCTATTTATCTATCTCACATCCATGCATTATCGCATGCGTTCTAGCAATTCACCGCTTTACACCACGCAATTTTGTCTGCGCCTTCGCACATACGCCAAATTGTGCAACAACGTGCCCCGTGATAAACGACCTTTAGGAATTGTTTTTGTTATTTTGTTTGCTTTTCATGAGGAATCTTCAAATTTTGTTCCTTAGGTGCAACATAAAATTTGAAGATCTGGGTTGTAAAAAACTGCAAATACACTCAAGCCAAAAACACATTCCTGGCTAGCACTTACTCCGGATTGGCTGCAAAACGAGTACATTTACATCCAACTGCATTACCTTACAGGCAGGACTGAAAGGGGTATAAAAATTACCTTATGGAATTCCTTTCAATAGGGTGGTTCCCTATTTTTTAATTGCCTAAATAAAAATATTATTACTCCTCCTGGAGTATGTATTTCACGCTTTTGGATTTTTAAATGACGATATCTATTTTATCGCGATTAAATGAAAAGTGAAAATTTTCAAGAGCGCGAAAATGCAACGACTAAGTACGAAGGCTGGGAAAAGCCCGTGTGACGTCATTCTGGCTTCAGCTGCCGCATAACCTTAGTTTTCTAGTGATTTATCCTAATCCCATACTCCTCGCAACGCTCGTATAACGCATCCACTAAAGCCTGAAGCCCCCACGCTGACTGGCTAATCAACGCCTGATCATCCGCGAATCTCATTGATTTGAACATCATTCCTCCCACTTTTATCCCAGCTTCTAACTCATCCCACGCTTCCCTTACCATCTCCTCAGCGTACACGTTAAAGAGCAGCGGCGATAGAGGACAGCCTTGCCTCACACCTCGGCCAATGCTTGCCCACCCAGATTCTCCGTCCGCTACCCTCACTTGCGCAGTCTGGGCCATATACAGATTACGAAACAGTCGCCTATCCCTCCAATCTACACCTATTCTCTTGAGAATATCAATTAACTTTACCCAGTTCACCCTATCAAACGCTTTTTCAAAATCCACGAAACACGCATATACGTCCTGGTCATATTCTACGTTCCTCTCCACGAGGGACCTCATTATTGCTATTGCATCACGAGTTGACTTCCCTCTTCTGAAACCAAACTGATCTTCGCCCAAATACTCGCTTGCTGTCGCCTCCATTCGTCTGTTCAATATCACAGCTTTCTTCTTTTTCGGAAGCGGAATTGAGACCGTCTTCACGAAATCCTGCAGCCAACATCCCTCCTCATAGATCCTGCGCACTAGTTCGAAAAACCTTTTCCCAACTTTCTTCCCTAGATTCTTCAGAAGCTCACACGGTATATTGTCCACGCCTACTGCTTTCCTAGCCTTCATATCACGAAGTGCTCTCTCTATTTCCGAATCTAATATCCCCGGCCCAAGATTGTCCTCCTCCACTGCACTTTCCTCCTCTAGAGTCAATCTCTCTGGTCTGTTCATTCCGTCATACAGGTCCTCCACGTATTCCTTCCATCTACTCTGTGCCTCTTCTCGCTCGGTTAGCATCCTCCCATCTTTAGCCTTAATTTTAGACATGGCTTGTCCTCTTTTTCCGCCCGATAGCGACT
Organism: Ischnura elegans; assembly: GCF_921293095.1. Classification (NCBI taxonomy): domain Eukaryota; kingdom Metazoa; phylum Arthropoda; class Insecta; order Odonata; family Coenagrionidae; genus Ischnura; species Ischnura elegans. The sequence continues at coordinate 124,600,139 of NC_060247.1, forward strand.
TAACTTTGGCGTACAACGCGCCTACTTCTCCATCCTTCTGGAACTTTTCCATTTCCTCACACTGTATTTTCCACCAAGCCTCCCTTGCCCTCTTAGTTTCACGTCGTAATCGATTATTCAGTTCCCTATACATTCTTTTGCCCTGTTTGTTGTCCACGTTCTTCCACTTCCTCCTCTCCTCCATTTCCCTTATCATGTTCTCCGTTATCCACGGCTTCTTTATCCTTCTACTGTCAACGTAACCAATTGACTTCTCCGCCGCTTTGACTATTCCCGTTTTAATATTATCCCATCTTTCCTCTACCGTCTTAGTACTTTCAATCACCCGTATACTAATGCCCACTAGTTCCTGATATTCTCTCCCTATACTCCCCTTCAGGGCTTCTACGTTCCATTTCTTCGCCTTCCTAACTTTCATAAGTCTTTTGAATCTTACGTTACATTTCATGAGCACTAGATTGTGGTCCGAATCCGCATCCGCTGCAGGGAAGCTGCGCGAGTTTTTCACACTATTCCTAAACCTCTGTCTTACCATAATGTAGTCTATTTGATATCTCCCCACATCCCTTGGACTTTTCCATGCGTACCTTCTCCCTTTATGATGATTGAACCACGTGTTTGTGATGAATAATTTGTTTCTCCTACAAAATTCTGCTGCTTTCTCTCCCCTGTCGTTCCGTATTCCTAGACCAAAATCTCCTATTTCGTGTCCATCCCTCCCTTCCCTGACTGAGCCGTTCCAGTCCCCCATCACTACCAGATTTTTCTAACCCGGTGTGTCTCTAATTATTTCCTCGAGCTGTTCATACACCTCATCTACTTCTTCCTCCCTATGATTGCTAGTGGGCATGTAAACTTGGACCACCACAAGGTTGGTGGGCCGCGCCTCAATTTCTACCACCAGAATCCTATCGCTTACCTGGTCTATGCCTACCACACGCTTACCCATCTTCCCATTTAATACTAAAGCTACCCCTCGCTGGCTTTCCTCCCCACCACTATATATAATCCTATACCCATCACTCCAATAGTCCCCCCCATCCCGCCACCTCACCTCGCATAATCCTAAGATATCTATCCTCCCTTTATCCATTTCCCTTTTGATATTTTCTAACTTCCCCGCCCTCATCATAGTCCTCACATTCCACGTCCCTACATTTATAGCCGACTTCTTCTTCTCCATCTTCTTGGTCTTCTTTTCTTCTTTCTTCATTGCTGCTGCTGCTGATGATGATGATAAGTCTCTGCAAGGATTTCGCATGTTGACGACCCCGAGGACCTTGCCGACCTCGCTGCCGTGCCCGACACCCGCCCTTTGCGGACGGGTCCCGGGCGATGAGATTCCGAGGCTCATTTGGTTGTACTCCATGTTTTCAGGGAAGAGATAGTTGGAAGGGTTCCCCACTTCCATTCCAATAGTGTTTTTCACGTGACACCATCACGTGGACTACCTTTCGTCTGGCTCCTACCCTTCGTCCTATCTCGCATGGGTGGCCCTAACGGGAATAATTTAGAATTAATCCCGCCAGTGCAGCTCTAGGGGTCATAGGAACGCGCAAGCCTTTCCACCGCGACAAGGTTGTAGCCCAAGGGAAAGGAATTGACCATTAATATTCGTCAAAACTGGGATTTCTAAAACCAAATAATTTGTATATTATGAATACACTAATGTTGAGTAATGAATCGCAATCGACGCCTTTCGTTTTCTTTGACGAAGGAAACTACCCTATTGCCATGAAAATAAAATATAAGAGCTGACATCCGCACATTTTCTCAAATGGGTCCGTGAATCCGATTCCTTATACAGGTGAATTTGTTCTCTTAGTTTATGTGGATGTAGAACATTAGTTGAACAGCACTTACAATTAGTATTCTTACATTGAGTAGGGAAAGGTTTTGCCTCGCGTTGAAAGCGAGAAATTCGGAATAGATAGGCACCTAGTGCAGTTCTAATAGGGTGGTTTCCTTTTATTTTTTTAATGCCTAAATCGAAAGATTATTTTCTCCTGGAGTACGCATTTCACGCTCTTAGATTTCCGATTGACGATATCTATTTATAGCGATAAAATGAAAAGTGAAAATTTTCAACCGCGCGAAAACACGACGGCTAAGTATGAATGCTTGGAAAATGCCGTGTGACGTCATTCTGGTTCCCGCTGTCGGCGTGTGGGGTGACCTTGGGGCGAGGCTTTGAGCGCTGATGCGATGTAGGCTGCTAGCAGGTTGCAGAGTACCCTGCTAGCAGGTAGCGCTTGGCTTAAATAAGGATTATTAATACCCTATCAAAAGAAGGAAACTCTCCGACCTTAGGTAGTTTTAATAGGTGATTACAAAGACATGTTTCCCTGAGCTCTGTACCTCATGCATGCATTGGTAATCTCAGACGATGTAAAAATCCTATCTACTCGTATAGAAACTAGGTCCCTGTGACGTCACGTGGAGTGGCATCGCATGGGCGCCAATCTGGCCTTTTTCAAATGCGCTTAAAATTGACCATTGCCATTCGTCTAAACAGGGATTCTAAAACCAAATTTGTATATTGTGAATACACTAATGGTGGGTAACGAATCGCAATCAATGCCTTTCGTTTTCTTTGATGAGGAAAACTACCCTATTGTAAGGATGGTGTGCTTGAGTTGTCAGAGAGTGGGAGGCGAAAGTTCGGAGGAGACAGTATCGATAGGAGGTGAAGGCCAGATGACCGAGAGGCGACCAGATAAAGACAGACACCGCGATCACGATCTCCAGAAAAACGTTCATTAATCGCGGCTAAGCCGGGATCCCCACTAAGCAAGCCAAATATATTTTCATTTTGGTGTATAGAGATAATACTAATAATGGAGCTTCAATGAGGGCGATAAAAGTGGATGAAAGGCGCACGATGAATATTTGCATCAACAGGATATTGAAGGGGAAGGTAGGAGACAGAGAGTACAAGATCGGGGCGAGTAGGACAGGAGTATTGAAGAGCCTCAAACCCGGGCCCATGGATAACTCACAGAAGAAAGTTGTAAAATGATCACGAAATGAATATTAATTAAATAATAAATACTCAAGCCTCACATTCAGTTTTTGTGATTACTGCCCAATTTTCGTGGAAAAATTGCTCGAAGACTAATTTGGATCTGCTACTGAAATAAGCACAAAAACCATAAAAATGTCAAATGAACGACAATTTAAGTTTCCATGATCGTGTACGCTGCATTTATAGCAGGGACTTAAACTGTTTGGGAAATAAAATCAAAGTATATCTAACAATAAGAAAAGAGGCGTAGCCCGGGGGGGAAAGAGGGGGCACGAGCCCCCTAAAACCAATTAATTTTAGCAGAAAAAATTAACCCATAAATCACATTTACTCTACTCCACCTGTATGTTTTGGCAAAACGGCTTCTCCACGACCCATTAATTGTGTAATTTCAAGTTTCAAAATAGCATAAAATTTTATTTCTACAGATAAAAATGTTCACATTTTCCCCAGAGGGGGGTTTCACTCCCCTACCCGTCGAGTCCCCTCCCCCCAACACATCGCCCTGGCTACGCCCCTGAATAAAAGAAATAAATTATAATAGATGTTTACGATATCGAAATTTCACATGGCATGTCAAGAGAAGTGCCTAATACGTACGGTACACCTTCAGTCTACAAATTTCAGTGCCACATTTTTGGTATGCTTTAAATACGTGAATTGGCTAAATTATTAAAACGAATCTTGATAAGGGAACGTATTTTCCGCGAGAAAATCATGAGAAAATGGCATGTTGGGAGAGGGACAAATCATGAAACCGAATTAAACGTGATGATATATAAAGTAAATGAAAATTCTCGCCGTCAAAATAAAAGAATTATTTGAGAAATTTCTTTTAAAAAAAACAGAATTGGGTCAATGAAAGTCTCATGAGTTGAGGTTTCATTTCCAACGATCAAAAATAATTTCTGGTGACTCCTGCTCTTATTGTTAGTGCTATCATGGAGTGTTATCAGAGAACGTATCGCATAATGGATTTTACACGCATAACCGATTTGACACCATTTATTCTCGCAAATAAAATCAAAAAAGTAACGTTTAAATTAACGTAATCGAAATAGATATAATTGATGAGTTAAAAATCAATTTAAATCGTTAAATTCCATTATCCATCGATCAAACATTTTGAAATCGAGTAATTACGTCTACAGCAGTCTGAATATTTGATATACAAAATAAATTGTAGTCACATTGGAAACACGTCAGTAACTCCCGCACAAATGATAGTTCGTATTCCCGCCAGAGGTATGAGGAACACCTGAGCTTCCGCTACATTACTGGTAGAAAATCCTTAGCATGCACGACGTTGAACGAGTAACTGCATGATTCTGAACCAGATGATGTGGCAGGCTTCTCAAGTCATGTCACGCACACCCCAAAATACAATACTTTTTTTCCCAACTGAGGAATTAAATTTACCGACCGAATCAACATTCAATTGTTTTAACAGACGAGCGGCACTTCACGTTTGCTGCTGCATGAGCGGGATATTGAATTTTTCCGCGAATAGCTGGACGATTCACGAATAAGGCAATTTCTATGATTACGAGACTAATGGTTGAACTAAGCCGCATTTCAAATCCCTATGGCGGTCAACTATACGATTAAGTGGATAAATCACTATCGATAGCAGTAAAGTCTGTAAATTAGCTACTTTAAACGAAATAAAACATGCTCCATCGGTCCGCCATGATAATTTGACGATTTCACGAAGCTGCCTTTCTCTCATTGAGCCATCTTCACAAAACATTTAAACGCACAATTTTGAATTAAGTCCATTATTAAACTTTCCTAGAATGTGATAATCATTTGGCATTTAACACTGACCGCATTAATCATGGTTTAAAATTGTAATTTCACCTCCAAACGGTGGAATTTCCTACGTAGGAAACCTAATTGTAAGTAACGCACCTAATCATGAACTAGAACACTGCGATAAAAGACGAGAATTATGTGCGGAAAATATTCAACGGAATATCCGATCTTAAAAGACTGTACCTACTTGAAATAAAACTTGGACCATAAAGAAAACTAGGAACACACACCTAACAGCCCAGATGTAACGGCTTGAATTAGGGATAAGGTTAGAGCTTATTACTACCACGATTGATAAACTCGTATGACCCCATACAGAAACCAGCCCCATCAAATGGGCCAAACGCTAAATATAATTATTCGCAAGAATACGTTTAAAAAAGGAACCATTAACTGATGCCTAATCCTTAGTTCTCCAGATCAAAGCACTAACCTAGAAGAACAAATTCTCGAAATGAAATAGGATTTCTCATATCTTTTATCTCATGTTCCCTGTGATAAAATATTACCAAGCTTCACTTTCTGTGAATCATACTTCACACGGATAAACTCAATGGTAATACTCGCGCCCGGAATAAGGTCAAATGAATTTCATCACTTAAAGACTTTTCTATTTCCCAGGGTCTGCTACTGCTATACCACGGTGAAAAATGAATAATTTTACTTCAATTCTTTAATGAAATAATTCGCAAAGAGCATGGAAATGAATTTTATAGATAGGTAAGCTCGATTCACGATAGCATCAAAAAAATACAAAAAAATCATGAGAAATCACATTTGCTAGCATGCTCAGGCAAGATTAAAGCCATATAGCCATCATATAGGTCGAAGTAAAGTCATTGCAATAGAGATTCCCACTAAGCTACAAAGCGGCCTTAAGATCCGCAATTTGATATGATACTTTACCATGCTTCTTTCCAAGCCAAAACGGAGTACCACAGGGTAAACATAGTGCAATTGTGCAAGGGATGGTACACTTCGAGTTGCAACGCCCACTGCCCCTTCACACCTGTTCTCTCTCTTTCTCTCACTAGCACCTATGCAACACGCAAGACGAACCCCTAGGCCTCCGGCAATTGTCAAGACGAACAGCTGATGGTGGCGCAGCGTATCCGCACGCAGGGGAACTGGTGTATGGAAGAAAATGAAGAGACCGCACGAGTACGTATTACTGCAGGCCACGGGATGGCTTACCGAAGTACGGACAAATATCTGTTCAGCTCCACGCGAATATTTCTGGAAGACCGTTTTTGACACCTTCACATGCTCCCAAGATAGTCTGCCGGGCCGCTAAGTATCACGGGAAGGTTTGAGCAAGGTTTTTCGACACTCGATTCCGAGAAGAGATTTGGACTTTGTGTAAAGATATTTTAATCAGTGATAAGTAACGCACTGGTCTGGAAATTAAGGTAATCCTTATCTTTCAAAACCAACGTTGCGTTGCGATCTCGTTATTCAGCTCGTCAGCGTAAATATCGACGCACCCCACAACACTCGGTGTCAGCACACGGTGCGTTATTGATCGCTCAGAACAATCCTAGCGACTCGCCGGCTCCAAAACATGCTGAATACGCGCACTGTATCAGTTTCTGTAACATTGAAAACGACGCGAAGGATTTATTCTTACGATGCGACGGTGTTTTATTGGCTTGGGATAAATTTTACTGAAATACACACGAGTGATTTTCTAACAAAACGAACTTCGCGGCGAAGAAATGGTGACTCCTTACATTTCACCGCATCGTGCTTGAAGCACAACGAATAATGGATATTATGACACCGTCAACATTTTATGGCAAAAAATAACTAAGAGTTGCCGCTTTCATTAGAAGATGAAAGGACCTCATTATTACTATGATTGCACCAATATGGCTTACCCGATGTAATGAAAGAAAACTACATTTTTATAATACCAAGGAAATGGCACAAAAACCATTTCATCTCATAATAAGTTTGAAGCTAAAATCCGACAAAGAATAGTATAAAAATAATCCTTACACCTTCACAAATATTTTCATATACCTTAGATATTCTCCATGGAAACAACCAATGAGTTCCTTTATACTCCTAATGAATTACATTATCCAGTTCCACAAAAGAGTAAACATTATTGAAGTCATCTTTTTCCATGTGATCAATCCATAACAGAAAATTCTGAGGAGGGATAATAAGATTTTAAAAATCCAAGGTGGATATACACAGAGTATAAACGCAAGGAAATATCTTCCTGTCAATTATGGTTGGGACAAAGTATATTTTACTACCTCGCCCTGATTTGCATAGGCAAGAAAAACTTTGTGGATGCAGGGTTGCATAATTTAAAAGGAAACTGCATTGCTAAAGATAAATTTTTGACACCATGGAAAACTTGATTTTGCAACAATTTAGTGAAAGAATATGAATTTTGAAAATGTCACACTCAGGGGCACAGCTAGGAATCAAGGCTAGGGGGGGTTTAGGTGCAACTAATGCCGGGGTGTGTGGTGGTATGGAATACCCTCCAGGATAAAGGTGGTAAGTGCAAGATTAATAAATTGCGGAAATTTAATAAAAATGATTCAAAATGGTGAGATTTACGGCTTTCTGGGGGATATTTTATTAATCCTTATGCTATACTAGTAATAATATCAATCTAATTAAGTAAAATGGATTAAATTTAAAAATTTCTCTGGGCTCTGGGGGGGGTTTTATCCCCCAAACCCCCCCCCCCCCTGCGCCACTGGTCACACTAGAAAGGCTACAATACTTCTCAAAACACTATCCATTAGTTGATGGGTCATCCTTTGAGAACACTAATATTGATGATTCTACATACATACTACCAAATTTTTTAGGGATACCTTACATTGAATAATTTGCTTCCTGGCAACTATTTCAATCTATACTTGAATTTTTTTAAATGTGTAAATAAATCAAAAATATCAGTTAACTAAACACATACCTGACATTTCATCTTCACAAGATGTTCCATTTCTAAAAATTCATGTAATTTATTTTAAAAACATAAAAATTTTGGTGTTAGTCAGTATGTATCCAAATCTTCCATGCTTCCAAAATTTCTTATCTCTGGGAGTTTACAGATGCTCACTACTTTCTCTGCCACATCAGTCTGTTTATTTTTCTGTCTATTTAATGTAGATCCCTTTGGTTTCCAAATTAGCATTTAACTAGAAATACAACAATGTACTTTATCAAGGACTGTCAAGGAAACACCATGATATCATTTAAAAATGCTTAGCATTAAAAGATCACTGCTAGATAAGAACTTCTGCTGTATACTAGTATTTTTTGGTTTGTTCTCATTGCTACTGCAATAGAAATTTACAAAATCATGCATATGGAAGTATCAAATCAAATTACTAAAAATTAAAGAAATATGTAATAAGAAGCCAAAAAGTGAGAATAAATCTGTCACTTTTGGCAGATGACTGATAGAAGCTATCACTCACTGATCAGCTTTCACCAGTAACTGAAAAAGAGAAAATCTGGTCAATAACTACTGAATTTTTCTAGCAAGAAACTGGAGAATAAATAACCATAATTTTTAAATATTTACAAGTTAGAAGTTTGAAATTGATCAATAAAAACTCAGCAGTGGTTTGCTTAAAGGGAGGATACAAAATATTTCAAATGTGTTTTTAGCTATTACTGGGCTTCTCTCTCCATAAATACATATACAGTGAAACCTGTATTAAGCGACCACAGACGGTTCCACTGAAAAATGGTCGTTAAGAGGGGTGGTCGTTCTAAGGGGGTGCGGGTGTGTTTCTGACTGCATAATTTCAAGGGAGCAGATTTAAAAAAGATAGGTAACTACTGAGTTCACGCTTTACTTTAAGCAACATAAATCACTTTTTATTCAGTGATAGTTTTTAATTGCTGATAAATTTTACACAGTTAGTAATTTAATTAATATTAAATATTTTCTCACTACAAAGTAATGTAGTATATCGCACAGGAACATTTGCATTAACAGCAATCTACAGTAGAGATGATTACCTCTTTATTTTTTATAATGTGTACTATATAAATTTAAATATTATACGCATATACCATAACATATATAGCTGTATTAAGCTGAATTTTGAGAAAAATATTTGTCACTCATCCGAGGAAGTTAAATCTCACTTTGGAGCCTATGAGAAGTAAAACAAACAGTGTCAAAGCCGCAGGAACTATAGCATAAATCAAATGGTGGTCTTTGGTCGGGGTGAGGGGTGGTCTTTGAATAGGGGTAATAAATACATTGACTATACGGGCATCACAATCGGTTCCGAAGAAGACTGGTCGTTAGGAGGGGTGGTCGCTGGATAGGAGTGGTCGCTAAGAGAGGTTTCACTGTATTTCATCTTATCATGACCCATTCATGCTTAAGTTTCTTCTAAACTCAACTGATAGCAATAGGATTAAAAACTTGAAAAAATAAATCCCTCGTTTACAAGTACCACACACCAGTGGCTGGAAGATACTCAATGACAAGTCGCATACCTTGTTGCCTTTACAAGAGCTTAACTACTCAGCCTTTACAAGGCTTCTATACTGTAGAATAACACTGTGTGAGCATGGAACCGCATCTTGCAGCAACTGTCTCCCAGTCAGCTTGTGCTCAAAGCAATTACATCGTGTAGTATCTGGAATATGGATTTCAAATTGAGCAGAGATATGACACATTCATTCAATCCACAGTCCCAGAATCGTGATCACTCTGTCACACAATGGATACGTAGTAATTGAAAACCAGTTTTTTGATGAGTCCATTTTAATCGAATATTAGCCCAAGAGGCAGTCGTAGATAGTGAGGGGGTACACCTACCGTCTGCAATAAAAGGTAGACAATGAAGTTTAACGAGCTCTTATCAATCAAACAAAGCAACCAATCTCAATGCATCAAAAAGCATTAGATTATTTTTATTTTGGTTAGATTTTCTTGAACCTCAACTTCTATGTATTCCCTGTACAATTTTTTTAAAAGTATGTATTCTTTGAAAGAAAAATAAAGTTCCTCAACTTTCAAAGTGCTTCGTGTTACCAAATTTTTCATTCCAATTACTATTATACATTACTTTCAATTATGATATGAGGAAGAAAAATACATTTTTCACTGTCATCAGAAAACATATTGTTTATATCTCCAGCAGTGACTGGGTTGTAGGGAGAAATGCTAACTTCTGAAAATTTTAAACCCCAATGGATTGACTGAAAATTGATGGTTACTGCTGTGCATTATACAATGATAGTAATACAGATACTCAGAGGACTTATATTAAATGTCAGTTATTTATCCAACATTTCCAATTAAAAATTATCCTTCCATTGATTTTTGAACAAGTGATAAGCACACCCAAAAAACACATTTAATGATTCTAATATTAACGTCAATCATCAAAATAAATATCTTCCAAGTAATTTTGTCAGTATATTACCCAATTATTAATTGGAGCACCCCATAAAATACTATATGGCATACCATATTAAGCATGCATTGGTAATGCACCTGATCTCTCAATCTTTCAATATGATAATTCACCAATAACTTTTAACCACATAACAACATACATTGAAAATAGTAATGATTTATTGATCAATAAAAAAATTATATCACAGAGTTACCACAAATACCTTGAAAAGTAATGACCAATTTGATTTAGGAGAAACATGAAGCATAAAAGTACACAGTGAAGGTCTAGGTATCTGTGAGAACTACACCACCATTTTAAAAACATTTTCACAAAAGAATAAGGGGTCCTTTCATTCCGCATAAGTAGAAAAATGAGTAAAAAAATTTAATCAATTTTGTATAAATAATGAGTAACATTCACGAAGACAAAGAGCAGTTTTTCTTAAATAACTGTCATAAGTCACACTTTTCCAAAGCTAAGACACAGAGAGATAAAGTGATTTCACACCAATAATTAATTCCAACACACTCCCTTCTACAATTCAGCCAGGATAGCATAAGGGCTGGAATGAAACTATGAGGTACCTATACGCATAGTGGGATTTTCAGTGCATGAGAGAATTTTGAGTCCTGAGCACCTTGAAAACAGATTATTGATATGGTGGTCGGTATTAGCGTACTCTTAATAGAAGGTGCCAAGGGGATTACAACTTAACATCCCATCTGACTGACCGAGAGCTAACCTTGAACTATCCTCCACACAACACTCAAGCAGGGATTGGACAGTCTCAGAAAATTTCCTATGACCACCAGGACTTGAGCCTGGGCCCTCCGAGTGTGAAACCAGAACACTAGCCATCACATCAACCTGATCCCACAAATATGAAATTTACAATCTTATGAAACAACATGAAAACAAACTTATGAAACAACACAAACAAATTTTTGGCTATAGAGGAATAAGCACTTCATGAATTTCCACCTTTTTCCATTAAAAAAAATGATTTTTCAAATAAAATTTCGCCAATCCTATTCAACTCAGCATGAGCTACCGTATTTCTCCGAATATAGTCCCCCTCCGAATATAGTCCCCCCCCCCCCTAATTTTGAGGCTTCAGTTTCGGGAAAAGTTAAAATAATACATTTGAATTTAGTCCCCCCCTTTACTTTTACCACAGGCATTTATAAAAAAAGGGGGGACTATATTCAGACACACAAGGTAAACCACTTTTTATCGCCAACCTCAATATTATCCATCACAGCTGAAGCATTCTTCAACATTCAACCCACTCCAGCACTTTTGATCCATCAATTTCTCCAACCTATGTCAAAGATATCTAACTCTATCCAACATGAGCAAACCAGCCTCAATGCAATGAATTTAGCCACCATATTTAATTAAATATTGATAAACAACAAGAAATAGCTGCCATGCTAAGGTAGGACATTGGTTCTATGCTTGCTACTACTGGCTCCTGTAAAATAGTGAAAGGACCTCCCCCTGAGCATGATGAGTGGTGCATGGAATTTGCGGTTTGACAGCAAAAGTTGAACAGATAGTCGCAAAAATAAAGGTGGGAAAATTATATATGTATGGATTACTGATTATAAACAAATTCAGCACATCAAGGGAATCGAGGGACAATTTTTTTTTTTTTTTTTTAATCAGTGGGGTGGTGCTCACAAAGATGGTAATCGAATATGATATGGTATGTACATTGGCTTACTGATACAATAATTACCCTCTCACGAATCCTGAAGGTAAAATCATCTAGATGTAAAAAGGGCTGCAGTCAAAAAGATTATACCGAATTTCTCAAACTGAAAAGTGAATACCGAAAACTACTAAAGCATGCAAAAAGAACATACAACGATGGACGAATTGCCAATGCTCACAATAAAATGAAAGAAACCTGGAAAATAATTAAGGAAGAGCTTGGTAAGAAGGCTAATCCATCTACCCCTAAATTCTATAATAACGATGGATCCTTGGTCACTGATTCTAAAACAATATGCAATCTGGTGAATGATGCCTTCTGTAATCTCCCAATAATCAACTCCTGCAGTCATAGCACTAATTCCACTGTAAAGAACGCTTCCATAATATCATCCCTCTACCTTCACCCCTGTGAAGAAAAGGAAGTCCTATCGTGTTTAGGTACCTTATCTAAATCCTCAACTCCAGGTATTGATGGGATTCCTGGCAGAATACTTGCTGAATGCAAACACTAATTGGTTAAACCTTTAACTCACTTAATTAACACCTCGATGTCCACTGGTATCTTCCCAGACCAACTGAAGCCTAGCCGAATAGTACCCGTGTATAAAAACAAGGGTGACAAAAATGATGTAGGCAACTACCGACCTATCTCTCTATTGCCTCAGCTATCAAAAGTATTTGAGCGTATTTTTTATAACCGGCTGATCTCTTTTTTAGAAAAGAATGCAATTCTCTCTGACTCTCAGTGGGGTTTTCGCAAAGGTAGGTCGACAGGCAATGCTCTTCTGGATGCCTGGACTTTCATCTCAGAGTCATTTGATAATGGTGACAAAGTTTCTGCTCTCTTCATAGACTTCTCTAGGGCATTTGATATGGTTGACCATCAAACCCTCTTAAAAAAATGTTGTAACTATGGAGTGAGAGGTAATGCATTGTCATGGTTAGATTCATACTTGAGAAACAGAACTCAGCAAGTTGAACTAGTATTACAAGACTCAGTGGGAAAATCCAACCCTAAGGTGATAAACGTAGGTGTACCTCAAGGCAGTGTTCTTGGCCCCCTTTTGTTTCTCATATATATCAATGACCTACCTTCATTTATACACGAAAACAGCAACATTAGACCCATCATGTATGCAGATGATGCAAACTTCCTCATATCAGCGAGTAATATGACTGATCTACATTGCCAATGTCAGGAGGTATTGAACTCAGTGTGGACATGGAGTGCCGCAAACAAACTAAATTTGAATACCTCAAAAACTCAACTCTTGCTATTCAATAATGATGCTTCTTTTAATCAGTTGATGCTAAACAATGCCCAGCTCTATCCTACTACTAACACTAAATTCCTAGGTCTAATAATTGAAAACTCTGGTTCTTGGTCTATATATGTCAATGAACTTTGTACAAAATTATCTACAGTCCTATATAGTCTGAGATTACTTACCAACTCACTATCCCATAAAGGACTAATGACCCTGTATCACTGTAACTTCTTAAGTATAGTTAATTATGCCATTGAATTCTGGGGGTCAACAATTACTCTCCTAAACAAAACGTTTCTCCTGCAGAAGAGGGCACTCAGAACCATTTTGGGTATACCTAGAAGAGAATCATGTAGACCACTGTTTGTTAAGCTGGGAATTCTCACGCTTCCTTGTCTCTATAAATTTAAACTATGTGTACTAGTTAAACTCAACCTTCATAGACTAAAGCTAAATCAGGATATACATAATCACCAAACTAGATCACATACATCCATCCACATAACCCTCCACAGACGGAAACTTCCCTACACAAGCCCCATAGCTATAGGCTCAAAAATATATAATTCACTCCCCCCCAAACTTAGGAGCATCTCCTCAATGAACAGATTTAAAGCTGACCTAAAAAGATATCTTGTAAACAAATCTTACTACAGCATCCAAGAGTTCTATATTGATCCCTAAAAATATGTATAAATGTATGTGAATGTCACTTATTGATATATTGTGTTCAATTGTTTAGTGTTACATCTACTGTTCAGTATGTTACATTTTTATGATTCACTTAACTTCCATGACGTGTCCTATATCTATATTCTGTGGCTCACTGTAATATATGATCTTTTGGACAAATAAAATTATTATTAATTATTATTATTATTATACAACATGTAGGTCAAGAAAATTTTTATCAAAGGCATACATTTTCAAGAAAAAATGTAGACATAAAAGTTATTTTTGAAAATTGATATCCAAAATTCTCTAAAGGCTGACTACATAGATAGAAGCTGCCTGAAATAACAGTTATTCACAGCTCACAAAGGCACGTAACGGTCATCATAATGTGCTCCTAATTAACAACAAGTAACTGCTACACCACCAAAATATAAATATATCAATTAAAATTCATTTAAATCACAAAAAACTATGAGCTCACATGATAGGAAGTGCTGAGTTTTATCTGTGAAGTCAGCTTTATAAATTTATGAAGCTATTGCTGTTTTAGGCTAACATTTGCGTGCATTCACCCCAGGAATTCCACCAGGTAATGTTGATCACACATTACTGACATTTCCCTTCCTGATCAACTTACCATGTGGAACTCCAGAGAAGACTTACTCCAAATCATACACCATGAGAACATCGAGTCTTACATACATCTATATTTATTGCACCATATACACTACAGAAAGCCTAAACAGCAATACTCCCCTGGCATAACCATAGACTCCCAATGATTATAACCAACTCCTCAGGTTTAAAGATTATTTTAATGGCTACATAACCACAAAAAAAAACATTTTGCAATTATATAAGACAACATTCAGTAATACAAAATCAAATCTCATAAAAAAAAATTTCAGTCAAACAAAACAATAAAAAACCATTTAGTACATTCAAAACGACTCATTCAAATAACAAAAAAGGTCATGTCCCCAAGAGGTTGTAATAACACATTCTCACACACGAATACTATGCGAGAAAATATATATGGACACTTTGAGCCCTAGTAATTTAAAAAATATGAGGGTTCAGAAACCCAGGATATTTCCATTTTTCTTCCAACTTTCACTTCCTTTAAAACTGATCCAAAGTTGACTACTTGTTGTGAAGAGAACAAATAGAGCATTTATGAGCTATGTGGTACAACACTATTCATCTGAAGAAAGTATACATGACCAAGGCAACAGCCGCTAGAGCTAGATCCAAGCGCCACCAGCACAAGCAACTGGTCCACTCACCAAAACAATTTCTGCTAAAATTTATCATCCATCTCCCAAAATTTACTCAGCCGAGAATGAATGCATGCTCATTATTTGATATAGTTCCATCTCTTGATTGGAACTCAATTTTTAGTCGTTAGTGGCCAATTTGCACTGTTCAGGCCATCAAAGCCTTTGAGCAGCCATTAGCTGTAAAAATTATCTCCACGTGAAGTTTGCAAACTAGGTAATCACACCTCTACTGAATACCGATTTGTGACATTACAAAAAAATCAATTAAAAATCAAATATTTTTCAAAACTATGGTCATATAACTGAAGGACACAGTACTCTCATGTAGACCAGTATTCATAGACTAATTAGACAACTTTTTGCTAAAAACATAGACAAGATCCCCAAAGCAGATCTTCCAGAAATAGTGTGACATAGATACAGAAAAAAATGTGGTTGCAGAAAGATATCATACTATTATTGCAGCCCGTTCTCATGGAAAATATTTTGCAACATCATCAACCAAAGCAGTAATATAAAATACATTCTGCTTTGTGGTACAGGACTATTCTATAACCAGCAATCAAATCTATAGAGCACATACCAATGAGGACTAGGTATGCTCCAACTGAGGAAAACCACAATGAAAATTCAATATTTTAAGTAATCTTGAGTTCAAATAATTCCAAATATTTTACCAGGAATATATATCCTTAAATAAATGACATAATCATAGGATTAATAAAAATCTGATGAAAAATAAACACGAGTTACCAAGAGCAGTCCTGCAGCCAACATAAATTATGACGGCTTAAAAAGAGAAGGACATCAACAGGTTGAAGGGTCCTCTTCAAAGACACTGCCATTGTTCATAGCAAGTGTGTTGGCTAAACAATCATTCTTCCATTTTTTTCTTCATCGATTCAAGATAATTCTTGCGACATTCCATTTCATCACACGGTCTGTTATGGGGTGTCCAAACTGGCTCACCAACAAAATATCTCTTGGCACGGATAAAATTCTGCAAAAAAGCAATTAATAACAACCGAAATTGGTCACACCACAAGCAACTTCATAAAAAAATCTGTAATACATTATTCAACTCTAATATATGTTGAATATGGATAAATCATGAAATTATATTGGAAATCAACTCACATTTGTGTCAAGAGTGAATCTGTGGTATATGCCAGCTGGAAGGATAAGAAGATCACCTGGTGTGACCAAAATTCGCACCCAGTTTTCTTCATGATCTCTGACATCAAAGTACCCAGATCCTTCCAAAACCAATCTTATTTCTTCATCAGTATGCAGATGCTCTTGAAAAAAAATTTTCAACTGGAAAGAAGGAGATAAAAAGGTGATAATTCATAAAAACACACCGGTCCATTGAATACTAATCATTTTTACTATTTATGAGTATCTTTATGAACAAAATATAGCAAAAATAGTAGACATAAACTCTACGTTACAATAAAAAAAAATATCATTAATATCTTATACTAATATTCATCATCATCAGTCAACAATCCTAGGATTGGTTTCACTCAGCTCTCCATTCCTCTATCCTATCCACTAGTCTTTTCACACCAGCATATTTTTTCTCTTTTTCATCCCTTGAAATCTGTCCTATGTAACTCATTTGGGGACGTCCCTTGCCCTTCTTCCCTACCACCTGTCCTACGCTTGTCTTCATCAGGCCATCATGCCTCATAATGTGGCCAACTAAGTAGTCCCATCTTCTGCTTAGGTTTTTAATAGACTATTCTTTCTCCCATTCTTCTTAACACTTCCTTGTTACTTACACAGTTGATCCACTTTGTCTTCTTCTGTCTTAAGAGGCACCACATTTTGAATGCTTCTCCTCTTGACTACTCTGCAGCAGTGAATGTCCAAGCCTCGCTACCATAGGGAAACATACTCCCTACGTAGCATCTGATGAATTCTACTTCACCTCCCTCTTCGATACTTTTTCAGCTAAGTTCGCTTCTGTAGTATAATTCCTCCAGGTATTCCCTCCATCTCTCGGCTTTGTCTTCATTTTCCATTAGAATATTTCAATTCTTATCCCTTATGACATTACATCTTGTGCTTCGTTCCTTGAAATGGTTCCTCAGTTTTCTATAGGCTGCTTCCACTTTCCCCTGTACGAGGATCCACACTTCTCTAGCTTTCCTCACTTTGCGGCAAATCTCGTTCCTTTTTCTCTTGTGCCAAGCCTGTCCTTCCTCAGCACATATGTATTCGTATTTCTTAAACTTTCTCCATTCTTCAATAAGGTCTAGGACTTAATTAGTTATCCACAGCTTTTTATTAACACTTTTTCTTCTCCCTGGAACTAATATTCACTCTGTTGAAATTATTTTCAGAATGACAAAAAACGTTTTTGATTCTCCACCTTTTCAGGTTTCCACTATGTAGGGCTTTGTAGATACGAAACTCAATATATAGTGGAAGCACCAAATGATGGAGAGTCATCAATGTGTAGTACACAGAAGCCTAAAAGCAACAACAGTTACTCCCCAGTTAAACTTTGGTGTCCTAAAAATTAATGCTATTAATCCTAAGCTGGCTGAATCTGCTAGAGCATCAGGGTTCATCAACTTGGTGGAGAGAGAGGGATGGGAGGAGGGGCAGTGAGGAATGCAGATGAGTTTCATGCATAATCCGGTTGCGATTAAACCTGTAGTTCTCATCACCGCTGCCTGAAAATCCAAGTGGGCTTCGCCTGCTCCTCAGGGAAGCCAAGGGGTAGAGCACCTTCTGCCCATGCAGCTATGATCCCAATCCATCTTCTTCTTTCCCCATCTTCACCCACCTCCCATCACTAGCGAGCAAAAAAAATCTTTCCTTCCCACCCCTACTAATCCATCTGCACCCTCACCCCTTCTTGTTGAACTATATACAGTGGAACCTCGTTAAAGCGAGTACGGGCTATAGCGACACCCTCGCTATAACGAGAGATAGCCGATGCACCGTCAATTGACCCTATAATAAGCGTGTTAAAAAATTCGTTTTTACGACACCCTTTTGGTGCTGCCTCTCGCCATAGCGAGGGTTTCACCGCCGGAAGACTTTCATCAAGACTCCTTAATCTCTGTATTTTCTAGCGATCTGTTAGATATGAAGTTAATGGAGTGCTCAGACTCAAATTTATGTGGTAAACTGTCGTTCGATAAATAAGTAGTTAATTTTGGTGAAAATATTGTGGCATTAGCATTCGCGAATGCTTCATCTTCTTTTGTTCCTCGTACGGCAGAAAGCAGTCGGCAGCATACCCGCACGTCCGTGAGTTGCGTGAATAGAAAGCATTTGATGGCAGTCACCATGGCCAAAAAAACACCAAACACGTCTAAGTGAGAAAATAAAAATAAAGGAGTAATATGAGAGTGTCGAAATTAATTTTTCTTCCTATTTGCTCTGCAAAATTAAAAAAACAAAAGCGCCCAAGGAATGCAGACGATGAAGAGTTATAAGGAGCTTTGTTCGGATAGTTTTGCCCACTCAAATCTGCGGGAACTTCTGAGAAAGGGGCTACGCCTAAGCCTAAAGCGGATTATTTCAGGGATAGATTGCGAATCGAGAATTTCAAGAGTGCGGAAGGTTGATTATACTAATGCGAAGCACCAAAGCGTTATCTCCCCTCATAATTGCTGGTGATGCCTGCGGTGTAAACCCGAAGTCGTGGAAGAAAGGACTCCGATCGCAAGTATCTTTGGAAGTATTCCCCGCGTCATATAACATAGACGAAACGGAACTTTTTTACATACAACTCCTCGACAAAACCCTTGCAGTATGAGGTATTTCTTGCAATGATGCCCCTAAAGGTAGGTAGTGCGCCTTAGCGATGATGTAGGATGTACGAAGCAATGATACTCAGCGTGAATTGCCCGGATGAATGTATTTATTCTCCGTTGCGGATTTACAAGGGTGAACTATTCGCGTCAGTGGTCGGAGTCGTACTGGCGCTCTCTTTTGTCACGTGGGTAGCCGAGCATCCCCTGGTGGCCGCTGGAAGAACTCGCAGA
Organism: Ischnura elegans; assembly: GCF_921293095.1. Lineage (NCBI taxonomy): Eukaryota > Metazoa > Arthropoda > Insecta > Odonata > Coenagrionidae > Ischnura > Ischnura elegans. Next base: position 124,619,327 of record NC_060247.1, read on the forward strand.
ACAACTAACTCTCGTTTGCAGTGCCGTGGTAAACTCGGTGTATTACTTCAAATACGTCGCGAGCGTAACACTCAAAAAGAAACTTTTTTTCAACAACGGCAATTTTAATCACATCATTTTTCAAGGTTAGCAAACTTTTTACCGTAGATTATGTAGGTATTACATTATTTGATAGAAAAAGTCTTCCAAGGCGGGAACGTTATACGACCTTCCACCGTTTTCGCCTGTAGAAACAAATGCAATGCGTTATTTCACTTCACTGCCGCATAACGTACAGAAACAATAAACATACACCAATGGAAACATTTGAGGCATTAAATAACCGCGATACTGTTTTATCAATTTATTTTCGAATTTTCAGTGGAAAATACCAAAATAATGGAATGATCACGTAAATGAACTAATTAAGTGCATAGAAAAATGGCTTCGTCGGTTGTGCATTGGCATAATGATTGACGAAACAATGCTTTCCATGATTTTTATTCAATGCGGCGCTTATAAATTGTTTGAATAGTTAGTCATTGTTTAATTAAGGAAATTTAGTGATGCAAAAAAACATCGCCTTTCGTCTGGATTTATGCTTACGTTTATCGGATAGATGTTTATCTGTCGCCGCACCACTTCCGTTCCTGTATATCTGTTCGCAACAGGTATACTGGCTATTATTTGCTCCACCTCCGGTAAAGCGACAATTCGCTATAGCGAGTGTTTATTAGTACACCGTGGGGTGTCGTTATATCGAGGTTGCACTGTACTTAGGTATTGAGATCAAAATCTGTATCCGCACAAGAACATGCTGCTGAAACTCAGGTCTCAAATATGAACATCTTTCATAGTGAAATTTGTACAATTTTATCATTGCTGTCACAGTAGTATTTCCTCTGATACCACTAATTCCCCCTTCAGCATTTTAGGCAATAATTAACTATGCAACCTGGTGTTTCCTCAACACCACTCCACCTTGAGAACAATATTTCCATCAGTACCTAAGGTCTTGCACATGAGAGAGTCGGTAAGATACCAGGGCCAGGGCCTGTAGGGCATGGTAAAGGAATTTCCGACTCCTAAATCGATGTAAGAAACTCAAAGCTTTCTTGATTTATTGAATTATTATGGGAGCTCCATACCTGGCTGTGCTATTCTCACCCATCTCCTCTCAAGCCTCTAGACAAGGGGTCATACTTTCTATGGACCCATGAGTGTAACACAGCAGTTATACAATTTCAAGTTGGATTGACAAGCAGCCTCATACTCATTTAATCCTATTTCGAAGTTCCTTTTTCTATCACTACATATTCCAACCATTTTGCAGTACATATGTACCTTCCTATTGCAGATGGCTGGAGGCAAAGAACATCCAGAGGTGTATGCATCCAGAGAGGCTGATGAGATAATGACACGTTATTATCACATCACACCTTCGCAGAGAAACAGCTTACAGAGATTATGTTTGCAAATAAAAAGATTCATCCTTAAACCTTTGGGTGGAAATTCAAGATAGAAACATATCACGTAGCTCTTAAGTGGCTATTTGGGTCAAAGGACTTAAGTAGCTGACTCATGCACTGAATGCCCAAGCTGGTAGAATACGAATATGAAGAGGCGTTCAAGAAGTTCATTTAACGGTGGAGACTTTAACATCTAGAAGGATCAGTTTTGTTTGGACCATTACCTGTCATTTTGACAAGTACTGATTAGAAATATTTCTTCATTATGGTAAAATTAATTGATAACTTCATTAAATATAACCTTTTTCTTTAATTATCAATATATCTGTGTAACTTTTTATAAGTCACTTAACATTAAAAAATTTAAATGAACAGCAGTCATGTCACTCCTGCTTCCACTGCGCTGATCTACCACACAGCACTCGGTATGGCAGATATGCTGCTTATTTCCATGCGTGAAATGCATACATACATGTGCTAAATAAAACATCAAAATGGTCCAACGTAACATAGAGTAGTGATTTTCTGAATACAACACGAGGTACCCCTTACAAATAAATAGAAACGCCAACCCCGTCATGGCAGGTGTTGGTCTTTTAAGGTAGATAGGTGATATTACTTCATTTCTACATGAAAAAAATAAATTGTATTTTAACAAAATGCATACCACAAATAAAAGTCAGAAAAAAATTAAGATGACAGAAAAAAATGGTAAGCAATCTGATTAAGTAAGAAGAGGTTACCCATCAAAATGATGAGTCCAGCCCTTGGAGTGTTAAGTTGTAAGATAGGTGGATATACAGTGGGGGGAGTAATTTCTTTTGCAAAGGTACATAAATGAAACAGTGAGTGTGGAACATGGACAGAAGAAAAATTATGTAATTAGCACACGATGGTGTTCCATTCCAGAGAATTAATTGTGGAACAAAATAGTGGTTTCACTTGACAATCAGCAGGAATGGCTATTACAATGCCACAATCATGTTTTTTCAAGACATCTGGGCGAACAGACAATTGAGAAACAACTAGCATAAAAATACTGGTGGGCCACAACAGAAATGGTAACAGGAATGGAATATGCTAAGCACTGCATTTCGTGCCACCAGCAGAATTCAAATGGAAAGGCCGGGGCACTTTGCATTAAGTTCCCAAAGGCACATGTCCCTTCGAAATATTAGCTTTGGACATTACATGGCCCTGGCTGAGAACAGAAGGGAAAAAATTATATACTTAGATGAATATTGATCATTATTCCTCTTCCATAGTCATGGTGACTTTACTCGATCAGGCCACAGAGACTTTTTCCATTGGCTATGTAAAAAAATGGATCTTTAACAGTGGTATGCCACAAACTCTTCTAACCTGCCAAGGGACAAATTTTTAATATTAAGCCACTACACTATCTGAAAAAACAATGACCAGAATGAATGGTTCAGCTATGCTGTCACTGCCTATAACATTAATCCACACTACAGCACAGCATATTCTCTTCCTTGGATTGTTTGCAGATTTCAAATGCTTTCGTCATTTGAGAATAGCCTGTGATGATATGATACTCAACGAGATAATCCAGAGGGGTTTCAATTTGGTGAGCATTTCGAGAAAATGTGGAGGGTATACGGTAAAAATTATTAGTGAGCACAAAAGAAGCAAGCAAAGGGGTCAAAAGTCAATGCATGTCATTGACTGTATAAGGTAAGAGATTACGTGCACCTGAGTGAACCATGTTTGAAGGTGGGGCAAGCGAAGTCGTTTCACCAGCCAGGACCATAAGACCATATTCAAGGGTGCTATCAGCTTGTAACTTGGTGTCACAGCTTGCATATCACGAGTTATTTCTGCATAAAAAATGAGTGAGACCCTATTTAGGCCCTTTCCTTCCCCTACAGTTATAAAGAGGAAGTGACCAATCTAAAGATAGGCCAAGGAAAAATCCAATTCTCGCCAATCCCATGGTTACCCTCCACTCACTCCACACGGAATGCAAAGTAAAAAGAGGTGAAGTAGTGCTTGACACTAATCAATCATTGGGTTAATATGTCTACATGGAGAACCAAGCTCACTACAGCATCAAAGAGGCGGGAACCATTACAGCGTCCAACGGCAAGGAGTCCACCCCCCTTTCCCTGAACCATGCAGAGGAAGAAACTGTCCCACTCCCTGCCTCCCTCCCGAAGTGGTCAGCATACCTCTTGCAATCAAGGAAGCAGCAGCCCTTGCATTTCCCGCCATATGTGATTCCAACGCCTACCCCTTCTACCCTTATAATTTATGCCTATATGTACTCATCTCTCAAACTATGGAATATGGGACACACCAATGAGGCAGTCCAAGGAAAGAAAGAATAAGTACGGACTGGACATGGTTGGTAGTAATTGCTTTAAATCAGATTCACCATCCCCTTCATTGACCCTTGACAGAAGCACTTACAGAAGCAACAATTTAAAGCTAACAGACACGCAAGAAATTAAATTGGAAAGAATACAAATACCAAGATTGGTGTAACATGAATGATTCCATTCATACAAAAATACAAGTTGAAGCATTGAGCTTAACAATTTACTGTACCTTTTCTTCATAGTTTGGCAAGTGATCACGGGAAATATTTATTTCATCCTCGTATGAATAGCCTCTTTTTCTCTTAATATCCTCCAATTCAGTATCCAGTGACTCTAAATTCACCTGAAAGAAGAGGAGGACATTAGTAGCACCTTTCCTGGAAAATTTCCAAATGCAGGAAAAAAATTTAAGCATTTATTAGGTTTCATTACATGTACGTGTATTTCACTGGGAGAAAGAAAGCATTACACATGAACACCCCATCCTTAATTTTAAATGTCCTAGCTAAAAATAGGTATCGTGTAATAGTTAAAAATTACCATCAAATGGTTTCATAGTTGCATAATAATTTCTAAATGTTTATGCATCTCACATCCCATCTCTCCTTAACATGTCCTAATTATGTATAACAGGAAATTTTTGTCAAGGGAAACAATGATTACCAATGAATGTATTGATTCATTTTTATTCATAGCTCTAACACACTCACTTTTTAACAGGCATAAATCAGGGAGAGGTAATTAATAATAAATAATTGAGAGCAAGGTGTTTGAAAATAGTTGTTTGCTTTTTGCACATACTCACAGAGCTACAAACTTCTGCCTTTATGAATTCTCTTTTATAAATACTCATCATAATAATTATACAAATTTAAGGTGATGTTTGTAGCTAATATACATGAGCCAAATTAATAGTATAAGTTATTTAAAAATGCATATACATCTTTGTCAGAAAAGAGGTAGCCAACTATATGATATATATTTTTCTGCATTAGACACAAAAACAGGTTTTAGTTTTATAAAGAAGCAGAAAATTGAAATTGTTAAAAATTCATTTTCAAGGCAATTCATGGGAGGCTATGGGACACTATCACTAAAAAAACTAAGCATCTGTGAGTTTCTAGAAATTCTTGAATCGGACGAAGGATGTCAGTTGATTATCCCTAAAGTATTGCATTTCAGTGGTGTTTCGCTATTTAATTAAAAATCTTGAAAGGTGGCAGTAGCCTCCTAACTTTGTTCAATAGCAGATGGCTATAGCTAGAAAAGCAGAGGATGAGACTTTAAAAAAATCAGAATATATATAAGATACTCAGTAGATGAAGCAGTTGAAGGAAAATTTTCGACAGAAAACTTCAGCAGTGCACATTGCATTCAAAACCCCTTTTCTTGGTTTACCGATGTCGTCTTCAGCAAGTTTATTCAAGACAAGAATGCTAAATGCAGGAAACACTAAAAAATCATATCATTTACCATAACAATGTCAATCCAATTAGTTTGTGCATTCAAATTTAATTACAAATATCTAACTGATGAATTTGAGAACATGATAAGGAGAGAGTTGAGGAGAAACATTTATTGAGATAGATTTTAATAAGATTTTAGCATTTTTATGAACATGAAAGACTGTTGTTGAGGTAGAAACAGAGGGGTGGAGAGGGTTACAGGGATCCTGGTCCTTCTTTAGTCTATTGAGATATCAGAGTTATACACAAGGGCTGTTTTTTAAGTAAGGGCCAGTTTTCTATAAAAATAAACCAAATTCTTTTTTCTAAAGACATTTTCAGAATTTTCTTCCTTTTCTTCATTTTCCTTGCCTAGCACCTTAAAGCTAAGTTTAAAACCCCTCTTCAAAGAAGTTTACTGCCTACTCTGACAGCCAGGAGTTAACGGCCATTTTCACATTCTCGTCTTCCTTGTAGCGCTTCTCACCAAGATGATTTTTCAAGAACCGAAAAAGGTAGAAATCACTCAGAGCAAAATCGAGGCTGAACAGAGGGTGATCCAAAACTTCCCAGCCAAAAGAGTCGATCATTTCATAGGTCCGTGCAGCAGTGTGAGGCCTTCCATTGTCGTGGAGGAGAAAAATTCCCTTAGCATGGCACGTCTTTTGTTTTGAATGGTGCGTCGGAGCTTGGCCATGGTTGCACAGAAGGCTTCTGAGTTAATAGTCATGCCACGTGTCATTAAGGCCAAAAGCAAAACACCACGTGTGTCCCAGAGCACAGTTGCCATGATTTTCCATCCCGATTGTGTTTGTTTGGCTTCAACTTTGACAGGAGACGTTGTGTTCCACCATTCCATGAACTGTTGCTTGTATTCAGGAGTGATATGGGATACCCATGTATCCCCTGTGAAATTCCAATTAACATGTCATCTCCTCCTTCATCATAGCAGGTCAAGAAAGTCATAGAACTGTCCAATCTCTTTTGTCTGTGATCCTTAGTGAGGTGTTTGGATACACATCTTGAGTACAATTTTTTGAAATTTAGGTTCTATGACACAATTCTTTACAGTACTCACCTGGAAACATGAGGATATACAATAAGGAGAGTGGTAATTGTGAGTCATCTGTCCTCATGAATTTTCGCGTCAACTGCAGTCACCAAATCTTCTGTGATCACAGATGGGCAGCCTGAGTGATCTTCATCACATGAACATTTTTGCAGCCATCTTTGAATTTTTGGACCAATCTCCGGACTTTACCTTTGCTCATTGTATTAGCACCATATAGTTCACAAAGCTGACAGCGAATGTCTGCAGATGACATGTTCGTATCAATGACCGAATCTCACACGCTGTGGGCAATTCGATAATCTTTAACATTTTAAAGATCCACAGGATATTCCACAGGTTAGACACACAACTGCAACTGAAATGTGGTTGTTTGCAAGGAATGCCGGGATGTGGCACACATGCTCGTAACAGCAGGCTTGCGAACTATTACAGTGTACAGCACAACAAACCCTTACTTAAAAAACATGCCTCATAGTATACAGTATTGGCATCTTCCACAGTATAAAGCAGAGTAGGGAGTGCTGTAAATGCTTAATGCTGTGAATTAGCCACATTAACCCAGGTTACTCACAATAAAAAAAATAATTTTTTCTAATTTTACATTTCCTAGCACTCTAATTTCAAACAAACAATGAAGCCATTGTGGTCATACAAGTCACACCACAAGCACTATTTTTCCCTATTTTCATTTCTTTTGTTGAGGTCCGCTGTCCGGCCAATCACATGTATCAACTTGTGCAGAGCCAAATCAATTAAAATGTTCATTTTACCACAGTAGTAGTTGTAGAAAAAGGAGATTGTTCCTTAATAACTTGGGCTTACACCAATGGCCATTGGACATTCTGAAGATATGCTTGGCTACCATAATTTCAACTTAAAAAAAAAGTATGTATGCATAATCCCATTAATAAAGGGAATGTCTTCTGTGGCCGGCATCCATCATCATACCTCAAGCCTAAAAATAAACAGGGCTGTGATAAGTAGGTCAGGGCAATTAGGACAAATTTAGGGGATTTAAAATGGGTGAAGGAAACCAGAGAAAATGTCTGGCTTGTCCATCGAGACCACATGGTAATTTATGCCACTATGCACTTATCAAATATGTAATTGTTGTGCTGTTGGCAGGCTCAGGACTTGTGTCTATGACAAAGAAAGATGAATCCTTATGGATTGGTTAAAGGGAATTCCATGCAGACTTTATAATGCAACGAAAGGTGGCATTCCAAATAAAAGATTCTTTTTAAAGCATAAAAACCTATACACATTTTCACATTTTGATCAAAACCTTTATATTTGAAGAGAGAATCTAAATCATTCCATAATATTCTACTATGATTAATCTGTTTGGACCTGGATTATTTCATCAGTACTTTACCGAATATAACAACAAAACTAATTTTCACATACAATTTTCATGTTCAATACTTGGCCTTCACCAATATAATAGAATAAAGCCATCTTCATCACATATTTATATTTTGCTTTGTGATTTGTGGAAATTTTAAAACTTGTGTTGTTTTAAAACAATGTACTTTTGTAAAAATATGAAATTAAAGTTTTGATTTGTATTTTCCAAAAAGATGTTTCAAGAACCTATGCTGTGGTACATATCAATGGAAAGAACACACAATAAGATGCAAAATGATACCCTTTTTAGCAACATAGCACAATTAAGACAGCTCTCCGCTCGCTTTTCAGTGTTATACAATTTACTATTCATATTTCCGGAACGGTATGAATAAAAATTGAAATTCGGCATTTTATTGGTCTCACCACCCATTATCACTATCAGCACTAAATTTTGGCAAAATCTAATATGGTGAGGTGAGGTAATTGGGTGTGTTGATTTGACATACCATGATGGTCTTGTCTAATTCACGATTTTGAATAGGCATAGCCACAACGTTTACGTTTCCCATGCTGGGTAAGAAAGGGAGCCAAAGCAAATGCCTGTTCGGGATCATCGGCTGCGATACCATTAAATGGGCAAATCAAGTGACAATACGACATGAGACTTAAGAGTAGTCGCATCCCTTCGCGAACTTGCGCTTAACGAAATGCCAGGCACACTGGGTGCACACACGAAATTAAGGCATATAACTAAGTAGAAATGCACCCAATGCCTCGGAAAAGAAAATACGCTTTTTCACAAGCAGTAGCATGAATATGGTAACAATTTAATTCCATTGTGATTTGCTAATCTTCTTAACTTTTTAATCGCCCTCAAGACTAGAGTTGAAAGTGTGAGAATTTATTTCTGCTATCGAATTACTATTTCCTTGAGTGCAGGGAAACATCTCTTAACAATACTAAGCCACTGGATATAGAGGTAAATGTAAGGTAAGTACCTTAAAGTATTCAACTCCCGCAGTCTTCGATAAGTCATCGAGGGAGACAAAAACGGGAGGACTTCTGTGATGCTCCAGACGCTGATCACCCGAATCATTGTCCATTAACCAAGCAGAAACCATTTCGTGCGTATTTTACGGGTCTATGGAATAAAATCCTCACTGATGAGCACTAAAAACTTATTATACGACAATCAGCAACGGAACAGCGTCTACATCAGTCGCTAAATATCACACATTACACATATTGAAAATTATTAGCGCGGTACACGTGACTTGCACGTGACCATGAACACGTGACCTTGTTATTATTATTATCATTATTATTATGCAACTCAACTGTTTCATAGTATGCAACCTGAGATGTTTCAGTTTTTGCAGTTAGCCAACACAATAAATTCTTGCCCGCTAAAATTGAAACATGTATCAAAGCTGCTAACAAACGTAAACAAATAAAAGTTGGAATATATATTCGATAAGGTCAAGATGTTTATAAGCCATACCGACATACTAATCGCCAAAAATGGGTTACAGGCAGCTGGAACGCTAAAAAAAATTGAAATTAACCCATCGTAATAAAACATTTCGATATCTGTCCCTTTAATTTAATCCTTTCGTTACAGTTGTAAAACTATTGAGTTTATATTTTTACGAAATTAATGTGTAACACAGAGAATATAGATACAGCACACATTACCTCATACTCATCCCTGACAAAATAAGTGGACTCGAAGAGGTTCGTTAAAGTTTCTTTTCGGAGTTGGAAGGTTTTTTATCTCAATGAAAGCTTACGTTAAGAACATCCTGCAACACGCAGAGGTTTTTAGGGAATTTTCAGAGATTTCTTAGAGAATTTGAACATTGTTTGGAGTCAGAGAGATTACTAGTCCCACTTGAATTCTCCATTTGCAACCTAAAAATGCTATCACTGCCATGGTTCTGATGAGGTTTTCATCAGGATCGGTGTGGGTTATTCAACAGTTACTTCAGACAGGATTTCAATGAGGGTTATTTAAACCTAAACACAAATTTCTCTTGACAGTCCGAGCAGTTTTCAATGTAAGCATTGCAACGGTGTTTTTGAATGTTAAACAAAACCATATATCATGGACACCTTCATGAAGTTTTCATCAGGATTTCCATTTTAAATTCTCTTGTTAACATGACCATATTTTCTAGCTGCCTGATTTTTGTCAGGGGCCCCTGACAAAAATCAGCTCGCTAGAAAAATATTTGATGAGTCAACCAGTTGACTCATCAAAAATTTTTGGCCCAATTTAATCATTTGAAATTCATCATGCCAGGTCTGAAACTGAAGTTACTAATCTGGGACGTTAGGGTACAAGAAAACAGTGGTCGCATTATGCATCAAAATAATTTTCATTCACAAGGGGGTAAAAGCTGGAACTCCTGAAGAGGAGCAGGGGGTAGGGAAATAGGAGTAGCCAAAATGTGATAATTTAAAGGGAAAATGAGAGCATGAAGGGGTCATATATACCTAACTGAAGAACCTTCCTGGATGAAGCATAATTTACCTGAGGCCTCACATTATCGAAGTCAAAACTGTGACACCTCTATTATAAGATGCTATCAGTGCCACCCTCATCGCTGCATGAAAAGTACTCATTCCTTCTGTAGATCTTAGCAGAAGTTAATAGCAGCCTATGCGAAAGCAGAGAGGAGTAAGGAGAAAGTTACAACAGCGATGCCAAGTCTCTCTAGCTATTATGCTTCGATTTTCTCTCCAATATGTTGCAGAAGTAATGTGTATGCTAACAGGGATTCAAAAAGACAGTGTACCTATGCTATACCTTCATATAAATGCTTTAATGATACGCCTAGTAGAATATGATGTGGTGGCTTTGGCGACCAATTAATAATTCATAAGGCATGGGGCTATGTTAAACTTTTGATAAAAGTTGTCAAGAAATTGTTAACATACTTATAGTTTTACTAAATATACATTTATTGTTTTATCATAAATTCAAGACTTAGAAATTAATTGTTTGTGCCTAACTGAACATTTCCAAATTTTAAACAAAAATAAACTACTGTCAATGTTAGCTAACTTAATTGACACATCAAAGTTGGGATGTGTACATTCCCGTTTCATGTTTGTCCTAGGCAAACCAAATTTCCTTTGAATGCATTATTTTGATTAGTCACAACTCCTTTGTATAATTTGAAAAGTATGCATTACCACAAGCATACTACAATGGCAAAGGAATTCTCTGGGATTTCATTTATACCAGCATTATTCATGGAATGACCTATACTCATTCAAACCCAAAATATCAAGTTACTCTTTACTTCAGTCTCAGTTGTTCATGGGTTTGTAAATGTTGACGTTCTGTGTTTGAATACCTCTCCCACTGCACCTCAAGAAATTTAGGCAAATTGTATTTGGTCATTGAAATTGCAGGCTTTCGGGATCAGTTGAGTATTACCCTATGTCAAGCAAGCTTTCGTGGCCATGTCAGGTCACATCATCAGGAGATAAATGAAAATTGGAAGGTGGATGTCATTAATAAATGCTTGTCAACCCTCCTCACTCCACTGGAGAGGGGTGTCCCTGATGTCAGAGGATCTCTCATCCCTGTCCTTGATCTTGAGTGGTAAGTGAAGTGATTGCGGTGTTGTGTGCAGGTGAATCATAGTTGAAAACATTCAGGCCCTTGCTTCGTTCGGAAGATTCTCTTCCATGTCTGACTGAGTTTAGCACTGTCCACTTGGTTAAAAATCTGGGGGCATTTCTCAATTTCAATTGCCTCGCAAATTAATTGTTGGTGATAAAATCTTTTTTGGGCTTATACCTGCGTCTTGTATAATAAAATATTATGTTCTTCATAGAATGCATGCTCAGCTACGGCTGACTGCTCAGTGTCTCGATGCAATACAGCCCGTTTATGTTCTTTTAATTAGGAAGTTACGAGGTGCCCTGTCTGCCTGGCAGGATTTTCCACAGGAGCACCAGATTTTGTGAACGCTGTCTTCATTCAAGGAATGGAGTGGGTGCTTGGCCAAAGGAAACAGGTCTCTCATCTTCTTGAACACCCTGTGTTGCATCACAAGTCCTGCTTTCCTCAGCATGAAAGAAATTCTCTCCATAGTCCCCGAAATGTATGGGATGGTGGTATAGGCATGGTGTTATCCTCTTTCCCTGCACAGTCTCGTGCTGTGTATTTATTCAGAATTCTTGAATGGTGATGGATGAATGATTCGGAATAGCCGTTACGTCAGAATCAGAGTTGTCATTGTGCCGGAATACCATTCCGGCACTCGTTAACAAAAGACGTAACAGTCAAATCACACTTTTATCAATTTTGTTACCTCAAAATTTCTAATTTATGCATTCATAACCAAAACAAAAAATGTAGCAATAAAATGTCAATAATGACTTGTGATAAAAAAAACACAAGAATATTTCACTTCTAAAGGAAGTTAAGGAAAGTACGTAAGTCATGGGGTTCAATTCCATTTTTTTTTGTAAAAGGCAAAAAATATTGATTTTGCTAAATCACTTGATGAAAAATTATGTCCTCAGACCTTTGACTCAAAGAGGATGCTATTACAGAGAATAGCTTAGGTACCCTCCCAGTTTAAGGCCTGATCCCTGCTGCTTGGATCCCAAAACCTACAACCACTGCGATTGGAAGGAAAAACCAAGCCACAGCTATTTCTGTCCTTCATTCGCTTGCAAAGGAGAATCTACGATGGATATATGCATCGTTCCTCCTCTCAATCAAGGAACCTACTGACATATACATCTGTCGTTAGCAGGTAAAGGTTTAATTCACCGTGATTTGCATTTATTTCAAATTTGAGGTTATTTTCTTGAATTAAAACCCACCAAAAGATTGTCGAGATGAGTTTCAGAGAATAAAAGTTGACAAACTAAAGGTTATATATGTTAAGTGTGAAGTGAAGCTACTGTTGATCAGATATTTTGTACTTAGCTGGTGGTCCATGCTCAAAATTTGGTGATCATTTCCAGACATTTTGGAATTGTTAAGTTCAGGACAATAATACATAGCTGAAGCATATTTATAACTCTTAACCTCCACATTTTTTTTCCCATTTCCAGCATTTCAGCACTCACCTCCTAATTCATACCAATGTCCCTTACAAAGCTCATCTCATATACCCAGTTAACTCTGTAAGGCTCTCAAAAATTATGAAAGCAAACATACAACTCGTAGTTGCATTCAAAATTCCTTCATATTGTATTTTCGAACATAATGAAGGATAACAAAAACGTTATTTTCATCAATGCAATGATATCTTAGCATTATTTGGCCTCTCATTATCCCATAAGTATTTTACTATTATAAAAGCCTTGATCCGTCACAAAAATAGTCAATTTTTTCTTAGAACATAATTCCCAGTAAAGTCATTAATGCTTGAGGGCATTCGTAGTAATAGTACATACATAAATCTGAAATCTTGGTTTATCAATTGCAAAGGCTCCATAATGCTTTAATCAATATATTACCTTCCACAATAATCGATCACCATCAGAAATAGGTAATTTTCAGATATTTCATATTGGAATGAAATATCCTGGGAAATTTAGAGCTAAATAATAGGCTAGCATGGGTGAAACCAAGGAGGTCCAAGGGGAGGCCTTGCCTCTCCACCAGAAAAAAATTTGACAAATCAAAATAGTGGCAGATGTGCTTCACTTACTGCTTGCAACCACTTCAGTGTTACAGAAAAATTCCCATGGATATTAGGCTTAGTATAAGTTCTGATAAGCCTAAATTTGAAAACTTTCCAGAGAGAGAAACACTCCCTCCTGAATTAGGGATACCCCCAGAAGGTGGGTGGTCCTATGCCTCCCCAGCCAAATTCTCTGGCTGCACCAAAGTAGGATAGGTATAAAATAAACAATGAAATCAATTGTAGAAAGAAAGGCATCAATAGTAAAAAGTATTTTATTCAACCAGTTGGATTATACACGGATTTCAAAAGTTTTGTGATTTCCACAAAACAGAAATGGGCTATGCAGTTCTTTATAAAAAATATATGTGCAGAACGATAGTCGAAGAACACAAAAAAGTGAAACATACAGAAATTGAAAGAGAAATCATACAAGTTATCTTTCAGACACTATTAAGAATACTGTTCAAGATCCCCTAAATAATATGTTATAGTTTCATCTTTTCCATTTTTATATTCAGAACTCTTCGGGTTCTCGAGGAGCATCCAAATCCCTGTAGTGTATGACTGGTCTATAGTCGCCCCTGTAATCGAAAGGGAGGAAGGTCGAGGAAATAACATCATTTAACCAATCGATTTAAGCTATGAAAATAAAACTGACAGTCAAAAAGTACTACTAAAGTGAACAGAATATATCATGGAAATAAACTTCATGACACTCAATAATATTCTGAATGATTGATAACAATACAGTAACTTAATGAGAAATCAGTTAAATTCTGTACTTCAGAGGTAACAGCAACAGCATTGCATCATTATTAGAGATGAAACAATTTTTCTTTCAACACAGAAAATTTTTCTCTGAATATAGAACATATGAATTGCTCATCACTTCTCCCGAAGAGTTCTGAAACAACTGAAGAGAGAAGATCATCGATTTAAGTTCCACCCATTATTTATGAGGAAGAGGGCATTCAAATAAAAAAATCAAAAGCAAAAGTAACTTAATGATACATCTTACTTTCACCTTTGAATAGCCAATAAAATGACTTTTCAAAGAAATTAAAGACCAACAATCAAAAATATATTAAAACAGCCTAAATAAATACTCTCTGAAATATAAAGTGGGTCATATTTCGATAAGCATTTCCACTTGCTACAAACTGATAATTATTATTTACAATTTTCCAAACACATGCTCTCAAGAATCATCAAATAATGCTACTAGAAATTTTTCATTTATATAGACTCCTAATAAAACATTTAAAGAAAGTTTACGTAAACCCTAAAATCCCAACATAGCTAAAATATTTACCTGACAGGGAGGTTTCACAACTTTAAAATAATAGGAAACCTGTAAAATATTATCTAATGAAAGGTATGGAGAAGAATATCACATTAATTGATACCATAACAGAAATATGTAACTGCAAATTGAAACTTCAGAATTTTATTCAAAATTTATGTACAAAATTATTCTACGAATTTTTCCAATATTCGAACACTGTAAGGTTTCCCACTTAGAAAAATATAAACAGATCACAATTTTTAGACACACAAGGATATAACTGCAAGGGGTTACCTTAATATTATAGTGATAAAAACAAATTGCTATTGAAATAAATTCATTTCAAATATGAGTCAGTCCTACAGGTTTAGTCAATTCCATTGAAATTCAAATGATTGTCCATTAACTACACAAAAATTTCATTTAACTTTTACTTCAAATGATATGATGGAAGCATTAAAAAAAAGTATTCCTCAGAACCTGATAGCATGGAGGGTCAAATCCATAATGATAAGTACCACACTAATTTTAGTTGATTACACCACAAATACTACATTCAACTGGATTTCTTCACATTAATGGAATAACCATTATATTCCACCTCAATCGAGAGTTCATTAAGTAATGTGATATTTAATGATGTTGAATATATTAGGGAGAAGTAAACAAAAAATGTATTAAAGACTTCAGTCATTTTATGAATATTAAGTAGACCAAACTCCACTTAATTCACTTCTTCACTCATAAGGACATTTTTTCATGTTCAGTTCTATAAGATCAACTATGAACTTTAACACAAAGGTAATACTGAAAGCTACCCATCGTAGCTCAGGGAACCAACTGGATAATCAAAGTGAATTTAGTCCATTTAAAAACTATTCCCTGATTTGATTCCAGTAAAGATCAAATATAAAAAAGTGGAGTGGCTTAATTCCAGCCTTGCACACTATATGCCTAAAAACAACTCATGATATCTAATTAATGCATTATCAGAAGAACTCCTTGTCATCAGGCATGTCCAGGTCGTTGTAGGCGATAAGTGGACGATTGGAATAATCAGTTTGGGAAACCACCCTGAGAAGGAAAATTAGGTACTAAGTTAGCAAGAGCTTGCTTCTAGAAACCTTCAGGAATATGAGCCAAAGGACCTGATGAGCAATTGCTTAATTCCAAAAAAATGTAATTTTCTAAAATTAAGTCATATATGTTACGTTAACTAACGTATGGGAAGCAATTGTTAATGGTGACGATCTCTAGCATGATATTCATAATTATTTAAGCATACATTTTTTCCTTTCGGGCATATTGAATCCCAAAAAATGTGTTCAGCATTAGGTGATACCTTCAGCCATATGAAGAATGATTGTGATTTTCAAGAAAAGAATTGCCATATTTATTAGAGATGCTTACCTAGACCTGTTGTATGCTCTAGGATTTGACCGAGCGTATCCATCAACCCCTCTAACATAGGAATCTCTTCCATAGCCTCCATAGCCACCACTGCCATAACTGTTGGTGAAGTGTCGTCCTCCGCCTCCTCCATATCCATATGCATAGCTGGAAAACAAATGCTGATGTTAAATACATTATCAATGGTAAACAATCCTAAGATTGGTTTGACACAGCCTCCACTCAAATCTTCTATCAGGTAATCTTTTCACATCTACGTGTTTCTACTTAAGTTAATAACATGAAAATTATTACTTTATGGCTCTATTGGACATGTTTTATCAGTCTCAAGGCAACTGACTATGCTTGACTGCAGAACTACACTGGACAGTGTGAATTATTAAGATGAGTTACAGATTTTCTGGTTGGCATTATCGGGGCTTAAAATAGCTGTTTCAGATTATTAGCACTCTTTCTTAATGGTTTCCTCAGGCTGATTTATTTTTAAAGGACAACAGTTACCTTGCATTGAAGTTAGCACAGTCAAGCCCTGAATGAGCTGAAGAGATTTCTTCAACAATGGAATTCGCTAGGATAAAGATAATGGCCTAAAGATAAAAGGATCGGCGGTGAGGTATGGATCATAGGTGGCTGAGAATGTCGAAGTTTGGAAGTCCTTGAGTAGGTACACCCATGTCTCGTATAGTACAAGGGATGCGTTCCTTGGGGTCTTTGCGCTATACGAATTTGCATTATAGGAGAGTGTTTTAACATTGGGAAGATAGGGATGCGTTCCTGAAAAAAGGTGGGCCGAAAAAAGGTTTTTTGTCCCGATCAAATTTGCCCTGCGCGGAAAAGTTGCGAAATCATATAAGGATCTCGCTCACAAAATGTTTTTCAAATCGGATGATATTAACCACTGCCGCCCAAGCTCTAAAAATTGAGAAAAAAAAAAAAAAAAATCAGGCTGGAGGTGTTTACGAACAGGAAAGAGAAATTGAGATGATGGTAGTGTCTAAGGGCAAATAAAAGGCTGGAAAAGATTCTGATATGGAGTGAGGCTTTCTATGGAACAGGAAAGTGGATACCGAGTATTGAGGATGCGAAGAAGCTGGAGGAGTTTGAGATACCGGTAGGTAATTTTCTGCAGAAAATTATAGTACAGGCATCCCCCGAGTTACGTATGCCTCGACTTACGTAAATCCGTACTTACGTAAGTGATAACCGTATTTCAAGTGATTATGTTAATTTTCGAATATGAGCGCGAAGAAGTAGATATTTGCTCATATAAACAATGGCTGAAAAAATATCGAATATTTATCGAGTTTTTTACGTGATAAACAAAACAAAGTGACCCATTTTAATCATTCCTCGAAGGAATTTTCATTAATTTCTGTAGAAAAATCGTTTATAAACCCCACGTCACCAATCAACGTGAAAATTTGCAGTTCTAGCTATGGAAGTGTGTACAATACAGCTTGTTACACAACATACACATACAACATACGAAATCTCTGAAGCACTAACGCAGAATGTTCGACTTAGGTAAATTTCGACTTACGCAGGGTCTGCCGGAACGCATCCCTTACGCAACTCGGGGGATGCCTGTAGTTTATACTTTTTTGACATTGATATAAAGAATTTTTACAAAAAAGCCTGATGCCCCATTACATGTTTTCAAGAATGTTTAAAACCAATAAAATTTTACCTAGTTAACAGATGATTAGAAAACATTAATTTTTTAGATGATATAAGAAATCAGAAAGATTTTCCATTGAATAACTAGTAAAAACCCAGTAGCCTGAAAATGATAAACCAAGTCTCAATCAATTACAATCTATAACTATACTTAACTATTCCAGTGTTTAGAGTCATTAAAAAACCAAAGGAAACATGAAAGAATAGAAATAAATATCTAAGGCAAATTCCAGTTGAGCAAAAGACAACTACCAGGTTATAAATCACCAAATGAATGAAATTTGATTTACTCATACTGTGGCATGTAGGCTTGTGACGAATATGCCTCACGGTCTCCAGGACCTCCTCCACTCATGATGGCTTCTTTCCGCCCGGGCCTATTTCCTGGATGTTCAGCTAGTTGTGGACGCTTGGGATCTCTAAGGTAATTATTGAAATATTCCACCTGAAAGTAAGTATTGCATTAGCAACATAATGGATAATTAAAAAAAACTGAAATGTAACAAATGGACGGAAGAAACTTTCAGCAAATTTCTTCCGCTTAAGCCAGTCAGCCCAATTCAATTGAAACAAGACTTATAAAAGCATTTAATTCGTAAGGTCTATAATAGGGTGGTTTCCTATTATTTTTTTATTGCTTTAATCGAAAGATTACTACTCCTGGAGTACGTATTTCACGCTTTTAGATTTTTAAATGACAACATCTATTTTTCGCGATTAAATGAAAAGCGAAAATTTTCAAGCGCGCGAAAACGCGACGCTTAAGTATGAATGCCGGGAAATATCTCCGTACGTCGTATTTCTGGTTCCCCCTCCCGCCCGGTGAGGTGACCTTGAGGCGAGGCTTAGCACTGATACGTCGCAGGATGCTAGCGGATAGCTGAGTACCTCGCTGGATGGTAGGGCTTGGCTTAAAAAAGGTTTATTAATACCTTATCAAACGAAGAAAACTTTCCGAACTTAGCCAGTTTTAATAGGTGATTATTAAGACATATTTCCCTGAGCTCTGTGCCTCATGCATGCATTGGTAACCTCAGACGATGTATAATTTCTATCCTCTCGTGTAGAAACTAGGTCCCTGTGACGTCATGCGGAGTAGAATCGCATGGGCGCCAATCTGGCCTTTTTCAAATGAGGATAAAATTTGACCCTTGCCATTTGTCTAAACCGGTATTTCAAAAACCAAATAATTTGTGTATTATGAATACACCAATAGTGGGTAACGAATCGCAATCAATGCCTTTCGTTTTCTTTGATGAAGGAAACTACCCTATTAAAAATTTTCCAAAGAAAGGTCATATTTTTCACTAAGGGAAGGGAAGAGTTGAGTTTTTTGGCCAAAAAATATTGAAATTATTTAAAAAACCATGACATACATTCCAGTACAACTAAAAGCAGTACTCAGCATAAGACAAAGAGAGTATCTCCAAGTAGAACAATAGGAAGTGAGAAAACAAAAGAATCCCATGATTTAATTTCATAAGTTAAGAGGCATAATCTAGGACCACTCAAATCCCACAATATCCACAGCATAATTAATACAAATATCTACCACCATCGAAATCTTGAGACTAATGATGGGTTCCTAGATAGCATTTGTGGCAACATAATTTTTGTTGAGATGCAGAAATATAATTTGCATTGTAAGAATATTATTCAACAAACTCTTCACCTAAATGGTGACTGACAGCTCATAACTACAATTAATGTAAGGATAAACCATCGAATTCACCAACTGATTTTGAGCTTAACTACTGCTGCCATAATAAAATGACCCCAGAGTAACGGAATTCTCACCACAGTGAAGCAATTTCACACCAATGACAGAGGGTCAGCAGCTGAGTATCGCCAACATCGTGGAGAGGTAAAAAAACTGCTAATATTTCCATAAGACAATGCGCAATTGACCTGAATGAAATTCAGGAAAATATTGACTCAAGAAAGCCGGTATTGTCGTTTTGAATAGTGTGGCATCGTCCTCATGGTGGAAAAGTGCTTGTAAAAGAGAAGTTTTGGCTGGCAAATATTTTACCATTCTCATAATTTCTGAATAAAATAGTGTCACTACTTGTCTTTAGGTAGATAAGAACTTCTATGGAACAGAAAGTTCAATTGACTCTTGATCAGTTGATCCCTGTGGACCACAATGACAAGAAGAGTCAGCAAAATACTTAAATATGTCGTTCACCGCCGGAGCATGAAATTTGAAATTATTTGCACTGCTCAGGCTATTATTATACCGCTTTCCTTCGAGTTTATTTTCCACTTTTCAGGGTCTCTAGTAAGTTTCTTTTACCTCTTTTTTAACTTCATCCACTTTCTCGCCATGCTTGTTGAAAATGTGCTTCCTCACAAATTCTGGCCCTTTGAATTTTTTTCCAGAAAGTGGACACAGCCACTTTTCTTTCGTCAGCTCTTGAGTATTTGCTATAATAAATTTCTCCACCTCCCTATTAAAGCAGTTAAGGAAGACAAAGAATGAAGTAAAATGGATTTAAGCAGGCAGTAACGCCAACACATGACACAGAAAATAAAATAAAACAATGTCATAAATGTGACTGTTCCTTTACTAATAGCTGAGCAATTGCTTAGACAGAGAAACCAAGAGAATTCACAATAAATAAAAATATTCTGAAACTTAAAACCATTGTGGATTACGTGAAAGCCATGGGGCAAGATGAATAAGACATGACAGAGGATATATTCAAGATAATGCCTGTTATGACATGGGTTTTTTCAGCAGACCTAAAGATGTAAGAATACATATTTGCTGTTATAGAGTGCATCATGCACCATGCTCGGTAAAAATAATCTCACGATTTTTCCAGAGAAACAAGTTGAAAATTTCAATGCTCAGATTTTTGAAAGTTTTGCAGGCAAACAACTAGCCCACAAAATAAAACAATTTTGCACTAGCATACAGAATAGGGAGAGGAAGAGACATAAAAAATACAATGAGAAGTCCCATCATTCACCATGAGCATGCTGAAATGATATTATGATATGGCAAGAGCCAAGGAAAGAGAAAAAAATTAATTCAACAAAAATAGTGGCACTTCAAGGATACGTATCAGGATTTTTTGCCCCCAATTTGGAAAATTCATCTTCTGTAAGCTTTATAGTGGGCTGGAGGAAGGATGCAATTTTCTGCTCAAATGTCCGGCAGTAATCACTAATTTCTTGCTGAGTAACCTGAAAATACATTTATTTAAGACTTTTTTTTTCAATTTTGAACTGAAACCATGATTTCTAAATGATATTTTATGCAAAATTTCAACGAATAGCACAATATTTTTTAATCTAAAACAATAAGCTTAAATTTAATTAAGAATGAATTATTATTCACCCACATCTTCAAAATGCAGCAAACTAAAATTCATAAAATAAACTATTAAATGCTTTGATATAAATATAAGAGGTGCAGTGAATTTTTGCTATGATATGTGACATGTATAAGATGCAAGATTTCAGAGAATAAAAACAACAACAAGAAAAATAACTGAGCACATAAATCCACCAATTGCTCATCAAAATATTAGCACCTTCAGAAATAAAGAGATGATAAGATGTAATTGGCCACATGCGTTATGCGTAAAGGACTGTGGATATTTAATTATTAAAATTTAGTAGTGGTCCCAATAATTTAATTCTTTAACTTTAAAATACATTCTTATTGGATAGCGGGCTCTGATTTAAGGCACATGAAAGTGTCAAATGCTGAAAAAGTAGATCAAATTTGTAATCTACAAGATTCTCTGTCATTAAGTGAAAGCTATGTGTACTTTTAACAGGAAATTTTTAAGTTTTGATCATTACTGCAGGGAGTGCAAACTTCAATTCAATACATAATGTACCACAAATGTGCCAGGCTGGTTCATGAGAATCTTTTATGTTGGTAAGTGAAACTTGGAACATGTCAACAACTCAATTTGATGATGAAGATATACATTGCGAAATTAATCCTACGTGAAAATACATCAGATGAATGCAATGGCAGAAAATACCTCTTTGTGACGCATGTTGTGATCACCATTAACAGGAGGTAAGAAAGGTTGGTAAATCATTTTTTGGAACGATCAGATAAAAATAAGGTTATAAGAAAAAATCACCACATAATTAGGACACAATAATTACATCACTTTCTAAACTAAAAGATATAAATCTCTTCATATGTTTTTCTATCGCATGGGTGAAAAGAATACTTCTACAGCAAAATGCTCTATCCAATACTCTTTCTCTTATAATATGCTACAAGATGTCACTACAGTCCAGCCACCGAGAGTTGTCCGATGACAGGCAGAAGGGTCTAGTTTGGGGTGGGGGCAAGGTTTCCTGGTAAGAAGAGGAAACGCCCACGTCACATGCAAACAAAAGGCTTCCATGAAGAAAGGAGCTGGAAGGGACGACGAGCATGAAGGACCCAAAGGAAGATTCCCTTGTTTTGGTGGTTCACGCTTGTTTCGGTGCTTCATATGCACGTGATAACATTGTATGACTACGCGAGGGAGTGAGTTGCATTAGTGGGATAGCGATTAGCTGCATACCGTGCCGGCACAGGGTTCTCCGCCCCTCCCTTTGCTCTGTTATCGGACAAATCTCGCCGGCCGGACTGTAAGTGTGTATTCACAGAGGCAGATGCAGAGCAATAACTACCAATAAGCTTTACTGTAAGGGTATTTTAACTTTTCTATGAATAAAATATAATGTTAAAAAAAACATATAAGCTGAACATGGGTCTTACCTTAGAAGAGGGAGGACTGCCACGAGCATGCATAATTCCACATCTATTGGGCATTTCATCTTCATTTGGATACTCACAATGATTGTAGTAATCCACCGAATGGACTATTCTCAAATAAAGCAGAAGGCGATCTAATACCTGTAAATAAAGTCAGCGATGAGAATGAGGATATTTATCAAGTATTCCCTCAATAACAACTAAAATGAACTGAGTACAAGGACTAAATGCTAAGGTATGATTGCATAAAAATTTGCTTAACTGTCATGAAACCAATACATATGAATGTCGTTTAAAATAATGAAAATAGAATGTTACTAAAACTGTGATTGATGGAAGTGCTTGAGGTGTAAGAGAAAAAACTGAGCAGTGAACATTTGAAATCCATTAATTATCATGCAACAGGGAAGTAACCAAACATTTAAGAGGAATATGCATAAAAGTGCCAAAATGAGAGATGTACCAATAATTAGAAACTCTCTGTCGGATAAAACTGTAATTTATCAGAATAAGAGATATACCTTGATGAGAATTTCATCACGCTCTACTGTTGGATGAGATATTGCCACGTCATCAGCTGGGAGCTGCCCTTCTTCTTGGTCCCCGGTAGCAGCAGAAGATCCACCACTGGCACTGGTAACAGCATTATTATTACTTAAACCTAGCAATTCTTCCTCCTCAGCAGACGCTTCTTCAATAAGATAATCAGTGATATTCTTAAGAACAGGGTTATGAGATACCAACCCAAAACTCTGAAAATAAACATTAGATAATAGATAAGAACAGGAATAAAATAATTATGGTCACTACAGAGCTTATTGTTTATAGGCATTGCCTCATTGATATATTTATATAATACACAAAAAAAATAACATGCAGTTGTTAATGTCTCTGATATTGTTTCACCTGTGATTAGACATCTAACTGACGTGTCTTATGTTTGCACATTAAAAGTGGAACAAATTTCTGGACAAAAAAAACTATTACTATTAGGTATTATTCACAGCTTTTAAGCTAAAAATACACTTAAAAAGGCATGATATATTTCTTCATGACTTACAGGGATCTCTGAATCATTCTTTTGCTGCTTTCCAGAATTCTTTTTGGTCTTTACTCTCTTCTCCTCTTTATCAGTGCTAGGGTCACTAACACTGTTGTCATCCTCCTCATCTTGCCATAGGCCACATTTAGCATCCAAATTATGGACAATTCGAGCTGAAAGCTTGATGTCATGGCGCACTACTTGGCGATGAGACGTTACTCCATTTACTGTCCGAATACGACGACTCAAGTCACGGTTCACAATAGCACCCAATTCACAGTCTCTCAGCTGAAATGAGGATGAACATTTAAGAAAAAATTAAATAAAATATGTTTTTTATAGGAGATTACTCATAGATTAACACATTTTTATGACTCCTCACAATCCAATTGAAAATGAGTATTCTTTAGACAACAAATGCATAAATCAAAAACTTCGGAAAATTCAGGGTAAAATTAGAACAATTGAAACAAATATCAAAGCAATCACAATTGAACCAGGGAAATAAAAGATGAAATCAAATTCTGAATTTTTAATGAAAAACAAAAATTCACAACATCGACTGAAATCGATTAGACTACAACAATACGTTCTTAATATTGCAGTTAGACAGTGCCAATAAAAATTATGTCTGATCCAACAACAGCTAGTTTTGAGATGTTAAAATTCCAAGGATAGCATAATCGTAGAATTTTCAGTAAAATTGTGAGTAGCTTAACTTTAATAGAATTCTTTATTTTATGTGCACAGATTTTAATCTGTACACTCCAAACATTAGAAAGAATTGATGCAAGATGATAAAGTTATTAAATCTAACAATTTCAATTTTAATAGCTATATAGATACTATCTGGTAACATAAGTAATCTTGAAAAATTCAACTCCACAGTGACGTTAATTGGATAAAAATGGAATATTTCACTATTAGAATGCACCCTTAAAAGATCACAACCTATAATTACTCATAGTAAATTACTACAAGGCCTTAATCTACTATTGTAAGAAATAATGTAAATAGAAAAAATATTTGAGTATGGAATAAACCAATAACAATAAAGCAAGGAAATAATTTGGCGATATCATTTTACATAATAAAGGTTCATTCTACAGAGGAAATCCCACTTAAAATTAAATTCTGAAAATTCACTTATGATTCATCAATGTGAGAGAAAAGAAGTACAGTGGAACCTCGATCTGTCGTTTTTCAGGGGGATGGATGAAAAGAACGATGAATGCGGGAAAACGATAAATACGGGAATGGTTGTCCGGGTTGCCTATGTCCCAGGATCCGCTGGATTTTTGCGAATTATGACATTCATTAATGGATTCAAACGAGATTTCAGCTGATTACAGGAATATTATTACTTTATCGAAACACTTAGGTCATATTGTTGATTCGACTTATCTCTCTTTCTAATATCCTACGGGAACAAGCCGCCTTGCTAAAAAATTTTTGAACTCCACTCGGAATTTTCACTGCTATTTCACTGTAAACATTCTTATCCATCAAATGCCATTTCAAGTACACGTATTTACGCGAGAAATGTGCGTGTTATGCCTCAAACAACTGATTTCGCCGTCGCAGTGATTGGCTATGAGATGGATCAAGAAGACCAAAAATACAGTAGAACCTCGGTTATACGACCCTCAGTTATGTGATGACCTCACTTATACGCCGATTTTTTTTGGTCCGGTGGATAACCCCATATGAACCCATGTATTTCCAACCTCAGTTATGAGACTCTTCACTTATACGACGACCTCGGTTACGAAACGTATTTTTCCAGTCCAATGAGATAAAATACCTCACTTATACGACTTGGCAGAGAACTGCTCTACGAGAAGATTGCGGTACGCGCGCCGATTTTAGTCACAGGAGCGGGGGTAGTATGCGCTCATTACATAGATATGTCAATGAAGAATAATAAGTTTTAATAATGAGCGATGCTGTTTATTAGATATTATTTCTAACTGCATTAGATGATCGTTAATCCGGAATATCTATCTCTAACGGAAGATTGTCTAGAATTTTCCAAGGTTATGCTTCCCGTCGCCCGGCGAAATAACACAAATGAGCCGTTAAAAATCCTCGCATACCAAAATTTTGGCTTCCAAGGTCATCCGAAAAAGATTATCGTATTGGTAGTATGGACGTAAGTCGTTGGTGATTCAACACGATGGCAAAAACAGCATGCGTGGTCTCATTCCGCGGGCTAATCCCTCATCCGCGGGGCGAATTGAGCCGGGGGAAAGTTGCTTACGCGGCGCGCAGATCAAAACTGATGCAACATGTATCTCAGTGGATTTAAAAGAAACAAAGGTGGACCTTGAGTAGCTATTAGCTCGAGTCTGCCCGGTGGCAAGCGTTTGTTTTTTAACTGAACGAGAGTTAGTACGAATGCCCTCGGAGAATAACTCGCGTCGTTAGTAGAAACGTAATCATTAAAGTCAAATTTAAAACGCGAGAGATAAGGCAGTTCCTTTCGACTCAGGAATGACTCATAACCATTATATCGAAGTACAAAAACAGTATTGGTGTTGTTTTCAGATATGGGGAAGCAAAATATTAGGTGAAGATGAGTCACACGGCTTGTGAGTTGAAGTTCCCGGCGCTGAATTCGCGGAAGAATGCCGGCAGAGAAGCTATACCCGGTAGATTCAATCTATTATTGCTAAAATGTCATGGGAAAATTCTTTTTTGGTGCGTAAACATTATTGAGAGGGGAGATTTTTCCGGGCTCTAAATCTATTTTTGTCCATTCGTCACTGACAGCAGTTGCGCGATTATTTCAAATGCTCACTTAGAAGTTTTCTGAGCACCGGAAAAGTGAATTTACTCACGGAATATCCCGGGTACCAGTGGCGTAACTGGTAATATGCTTTGGGGGTGAAGGTAGTACCTGGGGGGCGGCCTTACTCCCCCCCCCCCCCCCCATCCGAGGCAATGGGGATTCCCGTAAAATTTAAAAAAATGGCATGCCTGTAAATATGTTCTACATTATTTTGGCACATAAAATTTAACTTAAAGTAGATGCAGTTGCTGTTTATCAAAGCTAGACTTGTGTTTTAAATTTTTTAAAATATCTCTGAGGCTTTGGAGAGGGATCTATCCCCTCATCCCCCAACCATAATTATGCCACTGCCAGGTGCTCCATATTATCTATGGCATGGTATTTAGAGGGAGAAAACCGACAGCTGGGGTCATTTGCGCCATGAGGTAAGAGAGGGATTATAGAAACCCTGTGTTGGAATTAGCCAGGTTGTAACAATAGGCTTAACCAGGGCTTAATGTCCAATCTGCCGGACAGTGTGTTGCACTGGAAGTTCCGTCCACACTACTCTCAAGCAGGGATAGAGCCATCTCTGAAAACTTTCTGCCTCTGCCATTAACCCGGCTCCATAGGGTGTGAAGCCTTCGTGATGCATTAGTGAAATTTTGCTCCCTAATGACGGGGTTAATTTGGATGACTTTCCTCAGGTATTTCATTTCTTCAATCTCCACTCTGGGGTTTGCCTATAGGTGGTAAAATGAATTTCCTGAAAACTGCTTTTGATGAGTCAACTTTTTTAAAAAATTGGCTTCTCTGTGAACATTTAGTGTCATCATTCCGAAATCTCTCCAGTATGATAGCCTTGCAGCTTAGTACCAGAAATGCTAGACGTTCAACCATGGGTAATGTTGTTCAGGAATGTAAAATTATGTTTCTCTTAAAGTAACACATCATCTGGGGTGTTACTTTTGAGAAAATAAGACCATTAGGCTTCAATTTCTTGCCTCCAAGTGAGTAATTGCATCCTGGAAATAAACCAGCCGCTATAGGAAAGGATTTCATGCTAAATACCGAAAAACCTCACATATGAAACTTCCTCACTTATGAAACTTTTTATGGTTTTCCGCTGAAAGTTTCATAAGCGAGGTTCTACTGTAGTTTATTATTGGAAATGTTCCTTTCTAGCAATGAAATTTTTAATATGATTGAGGCAATGTGGCGTTAATCGTCAGCGGCACGCCCACCTGATCCTCGGCTTCATCCCACTTCTTGTTTTCACCTGGGATTTTTTCGCTCTACCCCCACCCCTGCCGTCATGTGCTACCGGACAAACCGAGGCGTTCTGCAATATTCACGCATTTTCAGCCCGGATTCTTTTCTTCATCATCAATTATTTTGAGTCCATCTTTTAAAGTTCTCACTTGTATCTTCGGAAGGGCCATGGTCCGAAGACGAATAAGAATAAAACTAATAAAAATGAAACCGGACTCCATTGAACCCACACGGAAAACACTCACTGGTTTTAAGTCAACCCACCCCGGAAAGTACGGAATCACTCGTACGAGGTGAAGTTCGGCACTAATGCTATCGCGTACGGCGTAGGCAGAGCTTACTGCAGAGGGTGAATCATGACCATATGACTGCGCAATTAAATTTTTTATCCTATAGAGAAGGCAACTTACCCACTCATTTCTAACAATAAGTAGCGTAGCTCTAGATGAGCAGATGTATTCAGATTGCTAGTCGAGAGAAACAAAATATCCTGAGAAGACATCGCTTCGTTAGCAACTCAGACAAGTGAAACTTGTAGCATAACTCGTAAATTGTAACCAGACTCGTAATTGTTTTCGAAAAAAATCGCATCAACTTCCGTGAAGCTCACTATCAGCTGCGAGGATATCGGTATTCGCCAGAAATCACCATCGTATTATTCCAACTATTTCCTTGCTTAAAATGCTTAAATAACGTTAGAAATACGTCGTGTTTGGTATCAATCTTTACTGAATTACGTGCACATCACTAATATCTCAATATAATAAAAGTATAAAACCATTTGCCGAAATTCATTTTTAGATACCTTTTGGGCTAATAGGTGATTCATGCAGCAGTTGACCTCCACCTTTGAAGCGAGTTGGCTAAAAAAAAGTTAGCGGTCGAGAGAGGGGGAGGCGTGAAAAAGGTTTCTTTTGTTCTCGAGTAACTTGATATTTTCTTTCGAAGCTAAGGTTGTCGTAATACGATCCCTGCTCGAGCTGGGACCTTTTTTTTATTTCGGAGAAGAAGAAAGCTTCAACCAGGGGGGGGATACCGGATCTTGGGAAATGCGCTTATGTAACTATCCCACGGCACTCTGCTTCTCCCTATTGCATTTCAATCTCCTGGGGAAGATTCAAACTGTGTCTGTTGTGATTAGCCATAAATAACACGTTGTAAACACTTCGTCTCATTTTTATCAAACGATGAATGCGGGAAAATTATTCGACGGGACCGCGATCTTCAAATGATAAATGCGGGAAAACGATACTTCGGGGAACGATAGATGCGGGAAAAAATTACATTGTCTTTATGGAACTTAATTTGGGACCAGGAGCGGCGAACGATGAATGCGGGAAAACGATGAATGCGGGAACGATAAATCGGGGTTCCACTGTACACAGCATTTGTTATTTCAACACTTTCCACAAGACTAGGTCACAATTTTAACATTTTTTATAATTCATCCATGCATGCATGAATACCATCATAATCGGATATTAAACTCAATTTTCTCTGGAATCAAGAAAAGAAAAAAAACTAACAAGGAAATAATTGCATCACATACATGTGAATTTAGGTGATTATGACAACCATAATTTTTAACTTGCCATATTGATTTACTTAGCACATCTAAATTGTCTCATGTAAATTAAGTATTCATTATGTAAACACTACTTTGAATGCTGTCATTTAGTAAGCCCTAAGCATAGCTTGGTCTCAAAAGATGCAATGACATTTACATGTGTTTACCAGTGACCATATATCACATAATGGATTTGTTTTAGTAGAGCAAAAAACTTGACTAGAAAAACTTGTACCTTGCACTCCACTATGATTAATTACATTGTTTACAGGCTTTCGTAGAGTTTTGAATCTATGCACAACTAAATAAAATATGCTGAGAGAAGATTAATTAATTTATTCTACCACTTATTTTTATTTAAACCGTCACTTTCGTGGCAATATTTATGACCCAAAGATGTCATTGATTGAGAAGGGGAGCTTTGAAATCATTCTCTACCATATCAGCTTCTCAGCCAAGCTAAATAATGCAAGTGTTCATATTGATGGGTTAAATTCAGAATTTCCCATTAAAAAAAAAAAGGAACCAAAAATTTATCTAGCATTTACTTACCCTAATGTTATTGAGATTCCAACATATGTCTTTGATGTTCACAGATCTCTCAAAAGTCACCCAACCACGACGAAACCATCTTCTTTCTGGCTGAGGGTCAGCAATTGCTACACGAAGAAAACCAGGATACCGCTTGCACATCTAGAAACATAATACAGGATAAAATTAGTAGCTGATGAAGGGTTAACAGAAGTGACAGGAATATAATTAAAATTTACCACTTAACCCTTATAATGACAAATCTGAAAACCTGTCTTAAAAGTACATTGCCTGTAGTGACGATAAAGATTTAGGGTAGAGATGGGTCGATTCTGGTACCCGGTTCTCAGTACTGCTGGTTCTTGGCTGTGGAGCCAGTATCGAGAACCGGTTGCACAAAGTAGGTACTTTCGAACCAGCTCGGAACGGTGGCGAGGATTTGAATTTGGTGCCCTATGCTGAATTGGCCTGCAGCATATTTAAGGCCAAAAAGTGAAAAAGACATTAAAAAACACATATATTACTTTCTGATTGCATGGGTTCCAAGTTTATTTTTCATTTGAGAGTTGCTGGCTAACTCGCATATTTAAGGGTTCGTCAGTTATTCGCTCTTGCCAAAATTGTAACATTTCAATTGCCACGGCAACTTTCAAACAAGCTGACTTTTTATCGGTCTCTATGGACGTCTTCAAACATGCTGCTGACGGAAAATTAATGGATGATTTCGTCAGAAGTTGAGGGAGTTGCTCTATTGATCCTGATGATATACAGAATGTAAACTGTGCTCCCAAGCATATTCTATGCGACCCTTCAAAATCAACATCGACCACTACTGTTTTCAGTGAACGCCTGTTCATGGCAATATTTCTTCCAAAAAAAGAATAGATTATACCCAGATAGGGTAAAAATGTTGAATCAAAACCTGGAGAAAGAACCAGTGGCTGCCAGACATAATGTGACATATTGGTCGATCATGCATCTTTAACGTGTTATATAAACTTTTTTGCTTGATAAATAAAATTATGGAGACGATCTTAAGTTTTTTTCACAGAGCTTTCTTGGTAATTTACATCTTTAGTGAAATTATTTTCATTCACTTCTTGCAGTTGTTCATTAAAATTTGCAAATAATTCAGATAATAAGAGTTCATCCTTGGAACTGAAAACTGATGAAGGGTACCGAGAACCGAAAAAATTTAAGAACCGACTCATCCTTAGTTTAGGGCCATTCAAATCAACCAGGCCCTGACACCCACCGACCATAATTTTCATGTTTCTAGCTATGGTAATTTATTCTGATATGAAGAGAGATTATGTAAAATTTTAGCAGCCAAATGTCAATAGTTTATTAAATATGGAGAATAGAAATTTAGTAAAGACCTCTACAGTACAATGCATAGTAATTTTGTTTCATCCATAACTCCATTCCTATTGGATGAGAAGTCATGATTTTTTCAAATCTGCCACTAAGAACTCCAAAATAATGCCATAACTACCACTATCACAATAATACCTCCATTAAATAGTTGAGCTGCAAAAAAATGAAGTTTACGAAAAAATCCCACCTGAACAATTATTTGTTTGTTTGCATTCACTGAAATAAGCCATACGAATACACACTCATGGCTCGGTTTAAAAAAAACATTAATGAATGAGAATAGGTTCTGTAAAAAACATTGGTCTGACATGGCTTTTCATAAAAATAATACTTAAGACTAATCGCCGCAAAATATGGCAGTTTGTTCGAAGCACAAAAAGTAAATGAAATATAATGTAGAGATCAGAAGCTTTTAATTATGTGAGCAAACAATATTGGAGCATGCATTATGACACTGAAGATGATGATGATGGCTCTTGGATGCAATCAGGAGTACTTGAGCAGGAGGTCTTAATTTTTAAAATAACTCTATGGGCCATGGTGTACTATTACATATTGCATTTCTAGTAAACTTAGGTAACAAAAGGTACATTTCAGAACAAGATGTAAAAGCATAACAGGAATGAAAATTTACAAGTGCTAAATGGAATTCTCATCACATCACTTGAAGGAAGGAAATTTCTCATTCTCAAATGAATGACCACAGCAAGTTTCATGAAAGTGCAAGTCGTTGGTTTTCATTTGGTTATAATATTGATTGACTTCACGTGGAATGACTATTTATTAAACTGTTTATAAGTTAAAATGTTCACAGCCAATGAAATGGACAAGAAACTAGAATAAGATGATGGGCTATCAACACTTTGGACTACGCTTAAACATGTTCCATAAGCTCATTTCATTCAAAGGTATGTGAATTAATCAACGCATTATTCATCTTCGAGCAGTTTACTTTGCCATTTTTCACTGCCACTTAAACTATGGCATTGAGGTTTGGGGCCATTCTTCCTCCGCTAAAGAATTATTTATTTTACAGAAAAGAGCAATTAGAATCATTATGAATTCAAAAGCTATGGAACATTGTAAACCTCCATTCAAGGAGCTAGGCATAATGACATTGTATGGTCAATACATATTTAAATGTCTTATAAATGTAAAAATGAACTTGGACAGCCATAAAACTGGTAGTGACGTTCACCATCATAACAATAGGCTAAAAAATAATTCATTCAGCCTCAATGTAGGCTGTCAACAACAAGCAAGTCTTTTGACCATGTAAAGCTGTGCCTTTTCAACCACCTACCCCGAGAGGCCAAAGACTGTTCATTACCCAAGTTTAAGCGTTGTCTCCACCTATGGATATGTAGCCAAGCTTTCTACTCTATGAATGAATTTCTTGAATGCAGTACTCAGAATTGTATTATTTAGCTCTAGTATTTCATTGACTTTGACGAAAACTATTGCATTGTATTGTGTTTAACGTCGAATAAATCATTATTATTATTATTACAATTCCATGCATGCAACTTAAAATGCACCATCATGTGGTTTCCATTAACACTTAAATTAATTCCATAGGAATGGTTTCACAAGTGTGAAGGGAAGGGGAAGACAGACACACAAATGCAATGATGTGATTGCATTACATATTAAGAAATTTGTTGAGGTAGGACTCAACCTACCGCTTCAACTTCTTGCTTTGTTATGGTTGGGGCAAGATTGCGAAGGAAAATGGACGACGTCTTGTGGAGTGGCCGAGGGGTTTGTCTGTCAGCGTCATCACCCTCCTTGGCCTCCTCCTTCTTGGGCTGCTCCTCCTCCTCTGGGACGTGCACCTCTTTCTTGGCAGCCTCCTCTTCCTCATCATCATCCTCCTCCCCATCCTCCCGCCCCTCACTCTTCTCTCCATTCTCCTCCTTCTGCTTCGCTTCCTCATACTCGTCCTCATCTTCCTTCTCCTCCTCTTCCTCATCGTCTTCCTTTCCTTCCAATCCAGGGGGAGGAGGCTCATCCTCCATGCCTATGGAATGCGGACAAGGAAGGTTGGTCAATCAAGACGATAAATAACCATTTCCAAGGGAAAGTTTCCTCCATATCCTCAAACAGGTGCAGTTAATAAACCACTCTACTCTACACCTCTTACTGTCAACCAAAAAGTGATGTGAAAAAGTCTACTGTGATTGAGAGTATAACAATCTTGAAAAAAATATACTAGAACTAGAAAAAGACTAGAATGAAAAGCTTGAACGATTATTTCCAGGTGATTCATGTGGTAAGTAATAATTTATCTTTGAAGGCTAATGATGAAAAGTCAGCAAGGTGATAGTGGTTAATTCCACTCATGCATCCTACCAGAAAAATTCCAGGCAGGATTCACTATTGTAACCATGATAAATATTGCTTAGTTGCCATGAGTATCCTTATCAATGAAAATAATTACATTTTAGCGCAGTAGCATTACATTGGCTACATGAAACATTAAAACATACAAGTTAATGTGTAAATTCATGAATGCAAGAATAAACAATTATGCACATTTTTTCATCTAACTTGAGCAAATCCATGAACAGAAAATAAAACCTTTTCTAATTTGGTTCAAGCATTCATATAAATTTCAAACCTAAATGTTCTGTACTAATCAGTAAAAACATTCATGCATTAGCACATTATTTTATAAGCTCTAATACATAGTGTAAACAGGCCTTAAAATTAGAGATTTGCGAATAGTATCAGCGAACACTCGAATACCTCGAATACTAGAAAGTATTCAATACTCGAGGTTTCGAATAGTTATGCAAAAAGTACCGCCTCGAACACCTCGAATACTTTGAATTCCGCGTCGTACACTGTCGCACGCATGTTGTTGGTAGTTGACGTGGAAAAATGT
Organism: Ischnura elegans; assembly: GCF_921293095.1. Classification (NCBI taxonomy): domain Eukaryota; kingdom Metazoa; phylum Arthropoda; class Insecta; order Odonata; family Coenagrionidae; genus Ischnura; species Ischnura elegans. The sequence goes on from NC_060247.1 coordinate 124,653,197, forward strand.
AGAGAACTCGAGTTTTTTAGAGCATGCAGCGCCATTTTAGGCAAGTTGACGAACTACATCAAATTCGTGGGTTAGAGCGGTGAAAAGAGTTCGACGTGGTGAACCTCAATTGATCCGGGTGAAAAAATCCGAAAATCCCCGGTTTCCCCCACCAGGAAAACCTTAGTGCCGTGGGATAGTAACTATGTAGCACAATTCCCAAAATCCGCTTCCCCCTCCATCCATCAGCCCTCGGCCCCTCCTCCGACGCTTTCCTCCTCTTCGAAATCAAACAAAAGTCCCCAGCTCGCGCAGGTTTCTTATAAATGAGACGAAGTGTTTACCTTGTGTCATTTATGGCTAATAAGGACAGGCACTTAGTTTGAATCTTTTCCAGGAGATGAAACTACCATAGGGAGAAACTCAGTGCCGTGGGATAATAACATTGGCGCATTTCCCACGATCTGCTATCCCCCTCCATTCAGCACTCGCCTCGCCCACTCTGATGCTTTCCTCTTCTCCGAAATCAAACAAAAGGTCCTCGCTCGCGCAGGGATCGTATTACGAAGACCTTAGCTTCGAAAAAATATCAAGTTACATGAGAACAATAAAGACGTGTCTCATGCCCCCCTTTTCTAACCCACTGACCTTTTTCTGCCTACCTGCTTCGAAGTTCCCCATTTCTGGAGGTCAACTGCTGCATGAGTACCGTGGGATAGTTACATTAGCGCATTTCCCAAGATCCGCTATCCCCCTCCATTCAGCACTAGCCCCCCTCTGAGGCTTTCCTCTTCTCCGAAATAAAAAAAGGTCCCAGCTCGTGCAGGGATCATATTACGAAGACCTTAGCTTCGATAAAATATCAAGTTACATGAGAACAAAAGAAATGTGTTTCGCGCCCCACCCCTTTTCTCACCCACTGACCTTTTTCAGCCTACCTGCTTCTAAGTTTCCAGTTTCTGGAGGTCAACTGCTGCATGATTCACCTATTAGCCCAAAAGGTGTCTAACAATGACGTTCGGCAATTGATATTACACCTTTGTTGGATTGAAATATTAGTAATGTGCGCGTAATTTAAAAAAGAACAAGACCAAACGCGACGCATTTCTGACTGTATTTAAGCATTTTACGCGAGGAAATAAATGTCAAAATAGGACGGAGACTTGGCATTCTGGCGAGACTCGAAATGAGCAGCAGAGCTTCTCGGAAGTTGATGCAGTATTTTTTCCAAAAACATACATCAAGTTACAATTTATGAGTGGTGCTATAAACCTTTATTGTTACAGTCCCAGACGAAGGGATATTTTCTCAGGATATTTGGTTTCTCCCTGATAGCAATTCCAATTCATCTTCTTATCTCGTGAGAACTCCCAAAGATGGACTGAAAATAATTGAAGAAAATCCGGTGGAGAAGAGCTTATATTTTACAAAATGCCTCAGATTGTCAGCTAGCACTTGGCAGCAGGAGTGGGGGTAAAGCGATGTTAGTTGAATTAATTATAAGCCCAATTGTTTCCATAAAATTAAAATATTCCATTAACCAGCTTAATTCCTGTTCGAATCCTTTAAAGGAAATCAAAATTACTCCCCAAAATATTGTGTTGCCTGCTGCATAGGCAACCGAGTCAAACATTCCAGCATTCATCGTTTAGTATTCGAGGTATTCGAATATTCGAGCAATGATTTAATATTCGAATTCGATATTTGAGTTCGAGAAATCTGCTATTCGACCTGTAAAATGCTTATTTGCCAATAAGAGAGCAAAAAATTTGACAATGATAAACCAATACCATTGAGACAAAAAAAGAGAAAATTTGTCGATTTGTAGATTTTAGATGTAGATTTGTAATTTCTGAAATTTATTTATAGGTCCACTGGCCCAAGGATTAAATAGAATTAATTTCTTGACATATGGCAAACAGAAAAGTGAATTAAACTGGGATGTGAATCTTAAATACAGCCAGATAAAAAATTTACCAGGTGGGACTGGTTCTTCATCTCCACCGTCATCATCTTCATCCATGTCGTCGTCATCATCATCTTTGTCGTCATCATCATCGTCATCACTTCCTCCACTTTCAAAGTCATACTCTCTCTTCCTCTTCTTTCCTCTGCCTAAATTAGGGGAAAATAGGAAACTACATTACAGAAGGTGGTATATCAAAAATAATACGGCTACAGATATCGTATCTTTCTTGTTGTGTGGTTGATTACCTTTAATTCATATTCCAAAATGAAATACATTCTTAAGCAAGTATTATTTAGGAAGTGAGGTTAATTAAAGCATATTTGAAATTGACTATTAATCATTAGAGAAAATTCGATTTTTTTTCAATTACCACAGATGGGTTTCACCCACTCTGCCACAGCAAAAAAAGTGCCCCTTAAGATAATTGTATAACATTGAGAATCAGCTCAAACTAACTCCAAAAATTGACCTTGTATTGGATTTGCACCGAGGTGTAGTTTGTAAATACACCAGGCTAACAAGAAAAATAATTTTGAATCACCAGTCTAATTGTAAATGAATGTTAAAAATATCAACCAAATTACAATGGGCATACACAAAGTTAATTTTTTGCAAATGTTAACTGGCAAATCTATTTCTCCAAGGAAAACCAAATCTCTAAATTCAATGAGCTGGAAAGGTTATTATGGGAGGCACGTAAGTACATGAAAACTATTTAAGAAAAATACATAGATGGACAAGGATGCAGAAAAAAAGAAAGACGAATTCAGGGTTGTTCCTTGGAATTAGCCGCTAAAGTACCCACAATTTTATGTCTTCCATCAAGAAATATGACACAACTAATAGTTCCCAAGATAAGTTTAGGGACATACTGCAAGGTTTCTATACCAGATGGGATTTTATCACTGGTCTCCATAATAGGAACCTAGCCATCATAATCCATCAATACAAAACCAGATAGCTAGATGGAAAAAATAGCCATAAAAAATTAGGCATAACAGGGTGTCCAGCCAACCAAAGCAGCAAAATTTACCATTACCTTAAAAAATTTAAGGTTTACCAAGGAAATTTTACAAAATTCCAGGTTAATCTTTCGTGATTACTGTAATAGGTAAGAATTTTATAACAACCAAAATTACTTCAATACCTTTAAATAACATTACATAGTTGTAATTACAAGGTCAAGGAATTGGTTATTGTATATAAAATTTAAATATATTCAATGCAAGCCACGAAGCTGCTTCGACCTCATATGTAGATGGAGACGTCACCTGGCATTCCATTTTTCGTGTTTTTTTAATCTTACTTGAGTCAGGAGTGCTACATATTTCGAAGCTGTGGTGATGTCTGACATTACCCATTTTGACGTGGCTGTAAAATTCTACTAAGCTGCAGCACTTAAAATTTCAATGCATGCTTTATAAGCCAGAAAATCAGTGTTGAACAGGCATTTTTTTGGTGAAATTAATTTTAAATTAAAGATTTAGAAATTCCAGGTTGGAGCAGAAATTCGTGAATAGTTTATGCATGATTCCAGGGACTAAAAATTCACGCACAATTCCAGATTTTCCAGGGTCGCTGGACACCCTGGCTTAATTGCACTTTGAGTAATCATCAACATACCTTTAGGCTTAGGTTTACTTGGGAGAGGAATTTGACTTTCTATGATTGGCTCCGTTTCCATTCCGTTATCTTGCTTCATTTCCACTTCCTCTGGTTTCACACTGGAAAAAAATTCATTCTATTACGCAATGATAGATGGAGTAACTTTGTGGAACTCCTTCATGTTGTGTAGGTAGGAAAGAAGCTGCTGTTCCACACAACATACATTAAATGATTAAAAAGCATTGTATACACGGTATGAGTGTGAGGCTGGGAGACTGACTCTTGGCAAGAAGAGGGGAGTGTGGTTCTGGGAAGTAATGACAATATACTACTACGGCAGGTAATGTGGTTTGTCACAACATTGGATTAAATGAGTTTGGTGCACTGATTGTGAGTGTGGTTTGGAGATAAAGAAGGGGTGAACAAGAACTGTACAAATGCACATTGCCTTTAGGATATGCAGTTGTTGACAAAGGATGACCTGCACACACTGGCTCTCATTTTGAAATTGTAGCCATTGCATTGGAGCCTGTTGACTGAGCAGAGTTTGCTGCTGTTTACACTCTTGTGGGCAATTCTTTCCATCGGTGTGAGGTTCTCCCTGTATGACTAAATGGACCTGAACTCAAATGAAATCACCAACACATGAAAGGAGGACAAAAGCCTTTAGCGTATTCTTACTTTTAGCTTTCGAGGGAATTGTTGAAATTATATTTTATCGTAACTCCTATTTCCCTACCATTATCTAAATGAATTGTGAATTTTGGGTCAGAGTGAAAGACCACATAGACATGTTATGCAAATATTGGCTGTCATTAGTCACATATTCCAAAAGTTGTAGTCAAGGGATTGACATATTCAGCACAGAGCACGCTCTCATGTGGCCACAACATTTTTCAGAACACCCAACCTAAACCACTTCAGACTTATGGGACTCCCAACCTAATCCTATCAACCACACTTATTGAACCATTCCCAAGGAGTAAGATGAACTTTAATGAACTCCCAACCCAAAATCTACCCCAACCACGTACCCCTCCCAACCTAGCACTACAAGGCAAGAAAATTGGTACATAGCAACAGAGAGAGGAGCAATGTGTCGATTGCTGCACTATGTGGTATGTAAAGATGTACTGTAAAACTTTGATTTTACGCAGTTGGAGGGACCGAAATATGGGCACTGTGTAAAATCAAAGTGTGTAAAATCAAGAGTTGGTATTGAGGAGGAGTATACTTTTCAGGATAACTCTAGCTCATTATTTTTAGAAGGCTTAGTAAAGTTTTTGTATAGATCTGATTTAAGCCAGAACAGGAACCAGAAAAAGTCTCATACGTGAGGTTTTATGGCAAAAGAGCAATGAAATCCTTTTCAATTGAGTCAGATATATGTTTCCGGATTCAATTACTCATTTGGAGGCAAGAAAATGAAGCCTAATTATCTTATTTAATCACAAGCAACACCACAGATGACATGTTACCTTAAGAGAAACATTACATTCCTGAACAATGTTTCCCATGGTTGTACAACATGGTTGAATTGCTAGCATTTCTGGCACTAAGATTACTTCTGTTACCCAGGAGAAATTTTGCAATGGTGATACTAAATGCTCGCAGAGAAGCTAATTTTCGAAAATATTCTCATTAAAAGCAGTTTTCAGGAAATCTGTTAAACCACCTGCAGACAAAAAAAGATTGGAGATTGAAGAAATGAGGTATCCGAGGATAGTCATCCAAATTAACCCCATGAACAGGGAGCAAAATTTTGCTAACACATCACAAAGGCTTTACACCCTGTGGGCCTGGGTTCAAGTCTTGGCAGTAGCAGAAACTTATCAGAGATGGCCTTATCCCTACTTGAGTGTAATGTGGAGGGCACTTCCAGTGCACCTCTCTGTCCAGCAGATGGGATGTTACGTCCTGGTCCCTTTGGAGCCTGTCATTACAACCTGGCTAATGCCAACATAGGGTTCCCATCCCCCCAGCCCTTACTTCATGGCGCTAATGACCCCAGCTGTCGGTTACCTCCTTCCAAATAGCATACCATAGATAATACGGAGCACACAGGACTCGGGATATTCGGAAATTTAGATGTTTTCGGTGTTTAGATCACTTTTTTTAAGTGAGCTATTTAAATAGCCATTTAACTGCCGTCATGTTGCAAGCAACTTTCCCTCGCCTCCCTTCGTCCCGCAGATGTAGGGTTAGCCCGAGGAATGAGACAGCGCATGCTGCTTTTACCATCGTGTTGAATCACCATAGACTAACGTCCATACTAGAAGTACGACTATCTTTTTTGCATCACCTTGGAAGCCAAAATTTCGGCACGGGAGGATTTTTAACGGCTCATTTCGCTGTTGTATTTCGCTGGGGCGACGGAAAATATAGCGTTGGCAAAATTCTAGAAAACCTTCCATTAGGGATAGATATTCTGTAGTTCATAATTCCGGATTAAGGACCATCTACTGTAATTACAATAAATTGTTATAAACAATCGATCGATCGATCACTAAGTCAAATAATAAACGAAATGTGATAATGTTAACCCGTTACCTGTTTCTGACGTAATATTTCGCGACAGAATTGCAGACGCTCTGTTTTAGACATAATATTTCGTTCCGGTGCAGTCTTTCCTATTCGTCGTGTTTTTGACGTTTTATTTCGTTCTCTATGCCGTGACTGCATGCTACTGCCATCTATAGGGTCTCTCTTGTACTATCAGCTCATAGTTCAGTCGGTTTAGGACATACTGATACTATTTCCCTTCCTAATGTGAACAGAAGAATACCGTATTTACTTTTTCATCAGTTCTGAAAGCATGGCTGGCCCTAGTAAACGTAAACTGTGTAAGGAGTCAATACTTTCGTTATTAGATGAAGAAAGTGATGAAAGTGATGAGGAATATGCAATAGATTATTCCGAAAATGATTCTGAGAGTGATACCTCAGTCAGTGATTCAGAATGTTCGGAAGTTGACGCCTTTGAAGAAGCTCTCCAGGATCAAGGAGAACAGCCAATATTTCGAAATCCAAAGGACTTACAGTGGAGTGATCGTGTATCGTGTATTTCAATATACCAGTTTTCAGGAAAACCTTGAGTGAACGTACAGGTGAAAGATGCGAATGACTCTCTCGAGTTGTTCAAGTTATTTTTCGATGAGCAACTGGTGGAAATGATTGCAACTGAAACAAACAGGTATGCTGAACAACAACTCTCCAATAAAATATTATTGAAACATTCAAGATTGCGTAAATGGAGAAACACATCTTCAGCTGAAATCAGGATTTTGTTAGCCTATTTCCTAATGATGGGCATCATTTGGAAACCTGAAATGAGTTCTTACTATACTCGTAAATCTTTATTTGAAACCCCATCTTTTCGAAAAATTATGTCTTATAATAGGTTAGTATTGTTGTTGAAGTTTTTGCATTTTGTGGATAATTTGAATGTTCCTCCAGGTCTAAACAAAAAATTGTTCAAAATACAACCGGTGTTTGAATATGTGAATCAAAAGTTCAGTGAAGTGTACACCTCAAATCAAAATTTGGCTCTAAATGAAAGTCTGATGTTGTGGAAAGGAAATTTAGGTTTTGTGCAGTTCATTAGAATCAAAAGGGCTAGGTTTGGCATAAAAACCTATGTCCTCTCTGAATCAGACTCGGGGTATATTTGGAATATGACAGTAAACTGCGGAAAGGACAATGACTTGGTAGCTAGAGAAAATGTAGGGCATGCAACAAATGTCGTGATGACAGTTGCTGAAAAGCTATTAGGAAAAGGGTACTCCATATATATGGACAACTTTTATTCAAGCCCAGAACTTTTCCTATTGTTGAAGGAAAAACAAACAGACTGCTGCGGAACCGTCCGCAAAAATAGAATAGGTCTTCCAAAAGATGCTGTGGGGAGTAAGTTGAAGAAAGGAGAGATGGAGGTCAGATATGCTGATGATTCCCTGATGGTCATGAAATGGAAAGATAGAAGGGATGTTATGATGCTCAGCACATTTCACAAAGGGGATGAATCAGTAAATGTAGTAAGGAGAGGAAAAGAGGTAATTCCAAAATCAATCGATGATTATAACAAAAACATGGGGGAGTGGACAAATGCGACCAGATGTTGACTGCGTACCCTACGGAAAGGAAAAGGATGAAGGTTTGGTGCAAAAAGACATTTCGTCATTTGGTAAACATGTGCACATTTAATGCTCATGTATTACACCAAAAACTAGGCGGAAAAATGGATATGCTTGAATTTCGAGAAGACCTTATTCAAAGTATTATTGTGAAGTATCATCCAGGAATTGGAGATGCTGCTGTGAAACGTGGGAGAATGTCATCCGAAGAGAATCCACTCCGGATGGTAGAACGACATTTTCCTGACTATGTACCTGCCACTACAAAAAAGACTCATGCGACAAGAAGATGTGTAGTTTGTGCAAGGAAAAATATTAGAAAGGAGTCCCGATACCATTGCAAAGATTGTAATGTAGGGTTGTGTGCCGCACCTTGCTTCAAGGTATACCATACACAAAAAAACTATTAAAACTATATAACGATCAATTTGACTAATTGTAAAAATTTTCTAAATATCCCTTTTTGTCTGATTAAAAAATTCTAATAAATAAAGGAGTTGTACTGCTTTTCCTGAAACTTGACTTTCAGCCATTTAAATACCACCAGAATTAAAGCAAGGGGCGATAGCAATGGAAATTGAATTGAAACAGTTAAGGGGTTAATATCTCCGGCGATTATCTGTCTTAATCAAAAGTAGTTACACATACACGGCGATTGCCGTAAGTTTTAGGTTTCGATATCCTTCTACGGCAAATTTGAACTAAGAGCGATATTTGCGTTCGTAAAGGAGTCTGAAATATTACTGAGAGGGCGCAGGGAGAAGCAATAATTAGATTCGCGATGTTTTTAGTTTCACGCTCAACAGCGTGACGTCATTTCAAGATTAGCGGCCTTTTTGGGGCTGGGGTAATGATGCACAAAATCGAAAAACTGCGTAAAATCAAGAAAAGATGTAAAATCGAAGTTTTACCATTGCAATTCCCTATGCTTTCCGGCTGTGTCGCTGCGTAAAAACGAGACTTGATATAAAATCAAAGTGCATAAAATCGAAGTTTTACTGTAATGTTACTCTCCAGAGGGCACGACCAACAGCGAAGCTAGCAGTTGCTATGTTAAAGAGGATGTCAACTGCCAAAAATGATGACATCAAGATGAAAATAGTGTTGTAGAAATGCAAAAGGGTGCAACTTCATATTGTGATATTCAAGTTAGTAACCAAAAATATATTTTTTAAATCCCTCGGTGCACATAGACTCAAATTCTGTAACATTTGAATGATGATAACACACCTGTCTTCATGCTTGTCATCCACAGATTCTTCAGACTTTTCTTTCACTGGTGCTAGCCCAGGAGGTGAAGGTTCCCCAGGAGTAACTGCTGAACCAGATGCACTTTCAGTAGTACCTGCAGCAGCAGTTGGTGCAGGAGTACTTCCAGCAGCCACCTGAAAGAATAAGCCATCAAAATACCCTCAATCACAATACATTTAACTCCTGATTATCTAGGATAATAATGGATGGGGAGAGGGGTCACGAATTAATGTAAAACACAGATAGTTCAAACTTCCACCTTAATTTACACAAATAAAAAAATATTATTATTCATATAAATAGTCCTCCGTCTTAGATTGCTTCAAGGAATCATTGAGAGATTTCTTCACCCCAACTGCAGACTTTTTAAGGGGCGATAATGTCATTGTGCTTGTATTCACACTGCTCCATAAGCACCAGCAAACTGCCTATGCAGGCAAGCACTGTGACTCATGTGATCTCTGCTCCTTTCATGTCAGCTTCCACATCCCTGACCGCCTTTACATTCACTCCCTTCCTCTACCATTTGACCATGACTATTCACAGCATAAATGTGCCCGAGTGCAACGAAAAATCCAGTTCCCTTGGACTGAATTCAACTGATTGCCATGCTGCAGTAATAACTATGCATTTGCAATATGAAAAATACATCTGAAGATTGTAAATAACATTTTCTTCATTTAAAATTTACTATTGAAGAAATATTCTAAAATTAATCAAGTTTTTTTATACTGCTCATTGTCAACTGAGCAGATGGCTAAGTAAACTTGTCACTTTCCTTGTCAGAAAGTAAAGATAATAATAATGTTTTATGAACGGAATTCTTATAATAAATTAAGCCTTGTGTAATATTAAATTTAAGAATGACAATACCGGTGTTTTTTTGCATACAATTTTACCTTTATGAAACATAAATGGAGGGTAAAACTCATGAACAGATAATCCATAAAAAGAATACTAATATGCACACAAATAATGGGGAGTTCACTGAATGATTCAGTTTGTGGAAGTTATTCATGGTAATTACTTAAAATAATCCATTGTACAGCTACATACTTATTTGTGCTGACCAATAGTTAAAAACCTACCTTAATTGACGACGTCACACATCATACCCACTTTTACCTAACAATTTCCCTGACTTATTCCTAAATATCAAGACAGAATTTTTTAAAATAGCCCTGATTAAATATCAATAGTAAAGCAGCAGTTAACATTTATTACTAAAATGCAGCAGGTGAAATTTACGTAACAGTAGTCAAGCAATTCAAACTACTAGTAACTGATTTTTAAACACCAACATAACTTTTCCCTAAGTGATTCCGAATATACATTTTACTTATAACAGCAAGGGATTCCACAGATAGTGTCACATAAAAATTAAACAGAATTGCAAGAGTTGTTATTATTTCAATTTAAATGAGTCAATTCCATTAATTTCCATCTAAAAACTTGTCACAAAAAGATAATTGGGTTCAGATCCCTAAGCATAAAGAGAGATCCATTACCTGAATTGACGATGCCACCTGGTTGTGAGTTTGATTGTTTGTATTCTCTGGCGGGTGCTCGAGGGCTCTCAAATCCACAGCAGTACCACCTTCCAATCGAATCACAACAGCATCAAGCAAACGAACTAAACCCTCAGACTGGTCTGCGTCGACAGTTACGGAGCCAAGGCGCCCACTTTCCAAAAACTCCAGAAATATGGCTACACGTTTCTACAACAAAAAAAGGAATTCACAAAATTGAAGCTTGAAACAACATTAACATCAGCCTAAAACAACAGCTTGAGGAACTGTTATGCACATTACCATTCACTAGTTACACAAATACTAATGAATTTCCAAGAAGAAAACTATGACTATAACAAAGCCATTGTAAGGTGCCACACTGGTGATTTCAAATCACTACTACATTATCAAAATAAAATCATTGTTAATTAGATCACAAAAATCCTGATAAAAAACTTATCCTTCGTTCATTAGAAGCACCAAATCAAGCAATCCTTTCCAATGGCTGAGGTAAATTCTACGATAAATGCATTTACATGATCTATGTATTTTACAATGAAATAATAGTGATTTTAATGATTTAAAAGATAAATTATGATAACTTATATTGTAAGGAAGAATTATTTTGCAATGGAAAGAATGCCAGAAAAGATGGACCATCCAAATAAATTGAGCTATTTACTGCCCAGCTATTTTCCTGAGCTGCTTATTGCCCGCCTTTTATCAGAATACCTCAAAGTGGAATTATTAAGCTGTGAAATAGTGACCACATGAAATGTTAAGATCTCATTTTCAATAGCAGCAAAAGTTAATCCAAGAAATATCAAACAATAGAAGAAACTCAAGCGGTCAATGCCTGTCAAGGAAATTCTCCACATAATTTTCAAATATGAACAAACGTGGCAGCAGAAAATTATCTCTAATCCTGTGACACAATTGATCACACACGGACTTAGAATTTTAACCTTAAGAGATTTCAATATGAGAACTGAAGTACACACATCATTTATAATTGAACAGACTTCATTGCGATTCGTCACCCACCATTAGTGTATTCATAATACACAAATTATTAGGTTTTAGATATCGCAGTTTAGACAAATGTTAATGGTCAATTTTAACCTGGAAAAGGCCAGATTGGTGGCCATGTGATGCCACTCAACGAGACATCACAGGAACCTAGATGGTATACGAGTAATCAGGAGTTTTACATCGTCTGAGATTATCAATGCATACAACAGCAGCCAGAACTGGGAAGACATCACATGGGCTTTTCCCAGCATTCACACTTAGCCGTCGCGTTTGCGCGCACTAGAAAATTTTCACTTTTCATTTAATCGCAAAAACAGATATCGTCATTAAAAAATCTAAAAGTATGAAACACGCACTCCAGGAGTAATAATATTTCGATTTAAGCAATAAAAAAATAGGAAACCACCCTATTTTCCATTCAACAGGAAAATTGATAGATAGGTATACTGATATATGGACGCACAAAAAAGTAATTTAAAGGTAAAGCCAGAAAATATTGGACATTGAGTTCTTAAGAAAGTTAGCAGCACCCGGATAAAAATTGCTTTTGGGTGAAAGTGACCATTCTCTCAAGAGACTCCATTGAAACCACTAGAAATCACTGCCAAACAGTGCATTTGCATCCATGAGATAACCATCTTAAAATTAAAAATCCAAAGTTGGCCACCCTAATGACCTCTATGAAGCCTACAGCATAGGGGATCTTATGCTCTCCTCCCCCACAAATGCTATCCACCTTCTCCCTGTCTTTCTGCAGCACCTAAGTACAAGAAACTGCTAAGAGAGCCAAAAGCAACGCGTCATTGTAGCAAAAGTTTATATGACAGAGTGAGACTGAATTAATAACTCTGTGACATTAAGATAGATTACCTAAGAACATAGCACAGTAGTAAATAGTAAATGATCAGCATGCGTTAGTTCATCTCCAGAGGAATTTGCTGCACACAATTATATCAACCCTTGATTACATATCCATACTCATTCAAAAATTTATTGTTTTCTTCTATTTTAATTTTATTTAAAATATTACTTATAACCTTGCAACAAAAAAGTAAATCAGCAGGAAATACCTTCAGAGCAGCCATTTGTTCATCTTTCCGTTTGACTGAATCTTCAGGATGGTATTTGATCTTGAACCTAAAGACAAAATTGAAGGTATTAGAATAATGACAAGAGTTGATGCATCAAAACAGAAAACAAAATGAAAGAAATCTCAAAAGGAGGTGACTAATGAGAATTCACCACAGACAATGGAAAATAATTAGGAGAAATTTATGACCCAAACTGAAATCCCCACCCATTTTTGTCCTTTTCTTAGATCGACTGAAAATTTTTCAAACGAAACTCTGCTTGAACCCAATCGAGAAGAGACATGTTCCTATCAAATGAATATATCAACTTTCACAAAAAAAAAGGCACAATCACATGGATCTTTAAACGTAGTCTTAAAGGGGCCTCACCTGTGTTATGCATGTTGCTGATGCAGATTGGAGCTTTTGCAGCTCACCCTATGCTAACTAAGGTTTAAAATTCTCCCTATGCCTGCTCTAAGTCGACCTTGCTCACATTTCTTCATGCGAGGGCTAATTTGCCCAAACGATCCGTATAGAATTCGCAATTCACACACGATATCATCTCATTGCAATATTTATTTTCCTTGCACGAGATATATTTTCCGTTTCCAATGTAGTTGATGCTTGAGAAGATCGATATCGCTTATTTTGCACGAAAAATATAAGAACACACCAGATAAATATGCGCAATGATTCAGATTTGTTCCATTCCTCTTCATAGATGTTCCTTACATTTGGTGTCTCCATCAAATTGCAGTTTTGATGACGGCAATTTTTTTACTCTAAGCAAAGCTGTTCAGGAAAAATAAACAGGTTATAACTTAAGTTTTACAGGCTAACCATTATACACACCTTATGTTTGATACTGGATTAACCCTAAAAAATTCTAGGCAAGATTATTGAGATTACAAGTGAATGATAGTTAAGCCTTAGAATATTAATAGGGTTTCACTCAAGTCATCATCATTCTAGAATTCATTAAATCTCAAAGAAAATCAAAGAAAGACTTGATACTTAAAATAAGGACTAATTCAAGGAATTATATTTTAAGCATAAAAATATAAAATATATATAAACCACCATTTGTGCATTTTAATGAGAAAATTTTTTTCTACGAAAATTAACACCCACAAAAGATATATAATTTATCATGGGGCAGCTCATGCAAACTTTTGTTTCAACGATCAGTATAATTAGCCAAGCGTTGGTCTCAGAGCATTCAGTATCATTTACTTGATATGTAGCATAAAAATTTAAAAAATATAAGAAAATGTACACCAAACAGTCATAGCTACAGAAGAAACTAAAAGTACTAAAAAAAGTAGTTTAAAGTTGAAAATAAGGGAAAAATAAATAAGACATGCAAATTCAGGATTATAACAAGATGCCATTAATAAGATAATTCAAAATTTAGATACAAAATGAAACATTGGAAAGAATGAATAATTACCACTGGGTGAAAATGCTAAAAAAATGTAAATTCTAAAAAGTAAGCCTTAATAAGTCCCCAATTCTAAATCAAAATCTTCTTTGGGCAATTATTTTTTAAGTTGCCTTAGTGATAACTTAACAGTAAAATGCCATATAAGCTATAAAACATAATACCACAGAAAGATACCACATAACTGAAAAATTCATTATCGTACAACTTAACTTACACTGAATATTCCAACATATAAAATATGAACCTAGGACTAAAGAATACATAATCACGTGTATTTCTAAAGGCTGTTTTACACGGGGTACATCACTGCGCAATCTGACATATGTACAAAAGAGCAGTCAAAATTGCATTGTGCAAAGCAGTGAATTGCAAGAACACATGCAAAAATGCATGTTTGCGAGATGGCAAAATAGCCCTGCTCGGATTCTGAGCTCGCATTCTTGCAATTTCAATAAATGTTTTCAGTGCTAACCTGCACAATGATGTGTTCCGAGTAAAAAGACCTTAGAATAAATATTGCCTATTACTTTTGGGTGCATGGTCACAAGCAGTAACGAATCCAGAGAGGGGAAAGAGGGAGAGGCTATAGCCCCCTTTGGGTATCCAATTTACACAAAATAAAATGCTAATTTTTTTCAGACCCCTAATACTGTATAAGGTTACCTCCCCAGACCCCTATACGTAGCCCCCTCGCTTGTCTCTGTCCTGAATTCGCAACTGGTCAAAACCATTGCTGCAGATTTACAAGCACTTGAGTTCAGATGTGAATAACTAAATGTTGAAAAGGAACGGAGAAATTACAACACAATTAACTTCACTCACTTTGGCTGGCAAAGACTATAACTTAATTTTAAAAACACATTTTTACATTTTATATCTTCATGGCAATGAAAAAAAAATGTACTTGACACTGTTTGACCTAAGCGATGACTTTAGTAACTGGGAAATGGAATTTTTATGATTAATTTTACACGGATTTCAATTTCGAACAAAAAAATCTGAGACATGGAAATAAATGTTGAAAGTAGAAACATTAAATGGATCCAACTGTACGTGTTATCTAAGAGTAGATTACCTCCATCACATTTTCCCACTAGTATCTTTAGACTTGGTGCTTAATAGACTCATTTTATTTCTTTCATGAATAACTTCTTTACCCCAAAAATAAATTAATGAAAAACAAAACAAGGCATGCCAACCATTATTATTTACATTAGTTCAGATTAAAAATTAAGGCAATGAAGTTTCCGATGATGAACAAACACTTTCGAAGTACACTTAAATTTGTATGCCCTGTAACATTTTTTTTCTTCTCCAGATCCACACTAAATGAGACAGGAGACCTGGCATGAATTCTAGTAGAACAACTTATAGAAAATGCAAAGAGATTATGATAATTACAATTATTTAAGGGACATAAAGGTGAAACTGCTATCAATAAAAAGGGGCAATAACATACTCCAACAACCAAGGCACTTCCAAAGATAGGAAGTTAATTTATAAAAAAAAACCTCATTATCAACAAAAATTATAAGTGCACAGAGTTTCAGCACAAAAGAGTCGGATATGAGGAACATAGACATAAACTGTACTAATTTTAGGCATGTCAAACACCAGAAGGGACTTTAGAGATGATACAAATAACATTCCTCACCTAATTTGTTTTGAAATACTTCCTATTGTAAATATTGGACTTCAAACATGTGAAAAGGTACAATGAGGTTCTGCTGCTCACTTCCATCCTTACTTGGCACATTAGATGCCCTCAAAATATAACTAGTAAACTTACCATGCCCTCATGACCATTAAACAAAGTGACTTGAGCATAAAAAATAGGTAACCCACACAATTAAATCATGCAATGCACGCTAATGAATGCTGGCTGTCTTTGTATCAGCTGCTATCAGCTTTCAACGAGACAAATATGGGGTAGGCATGGTCTTCACATAAATGGTAACCTCATTTTGCCGAGAGCATCATCGTTAAAATAGTCCAGCATAAGTATTATCACATTTCACCCATATTGGAACAGTACAAAAAAGCGACCAAAGCATAACAGATGCCACAACCACACTATCAGCCACTGCATGGCAGGGCAGTGAGTGACACAACACTGCACACAATGCATTGTGCGGGGTTCCCAAGTCAACTTTTTAAAACTTCGCAATGCTCGGCTCAAACATCATGAGGGCACAGGAGGTTTCACAGAATTTATGCATAAATTAATGGTAACAAGCGCATGAATTATGAATAGTATCAAGCCAGACAACTTCGTCCAAGTTCCCAGTTAGTGCAAATTTAGATATTATCTCTAATATATACACCTTTCACTCTGTTATTCAGCATTTACATAACATATCTACAAACAGTGACTCATAAGTTACTTCAATGAATTTTCCATGAGACCCCGCTACTAGTATTTTTCATTTATTTTGGGGCCATATCTTAAGAGCTAGTATTAAAATGCACTAAAAAGTGCATTCATGCTCATGCAAAATTTAGCAGTCAGCATATCATGTGGTCTCTGAAACCATCACCCAATGTCAGATGGATTAAGCCATTTACAAGTCATTATAATTCTTACATTATATAACTATCAAGTTTTGAGGACAAAAATAAGCTAGAAGTATAAACTCTACCAAGTAATGCAAGCACCAATGATTGTATAGGTATACATAAAAAAAGTATACAGAAATGTTTTACATACTAGCATAAGAAAAGCACAATAAGATTAAAAAGCCTGGGAACATGAATGATAGCCAGTCATGCCTTTTTAGGACAGATATTCATACAATCTTCTATATTAAATAATATTTTTGTAGTTTTAACCGAGCTCTTACCACCATAAATTTTACAATCCATTATTACACTCAACGAAAGAATTACAGAACATTAAAACAGGATATTATAAAAATGTGAATAAAACAGTAAAATTATTTCTAAGCCTAATTAGCCTAAATTAATAAATGGTTCTTCATAATTATTACTAATATATAATATATTTCTTATTACCATTCTTCCTCTTTATGAGCAACAAAGAACTCATTCAGCTGTTGACGACGGAATTCCATCTTGTATTCATTGTACTTGCGAATAGCATCCTCATCAGTTATGTTGTCATCTTGAGTAGCAAGGTAGCCCTTGAAGGATAGCATGGGAGGCTGAGTCTGACCTCCTGAAACATCTGAAATGCCTCCACCACCAGCCATACTCCCGCCAATGCCAGCAATCTCCGAACCCCTAATAAAAGAATGAATATCATTTGAAAAATAAACTAAACATTTACACGAGAGTAAATAGATTGCTATGGGCAAAATGCAAAAATCATTTGCATAAAAAAAACTTGAAAAATCACAATTGTTAACAATTGCTTCATATTAATTCATATCTATAATTGATTTTTTTGAATTGTGTCACTTGGTAAACAGCTTTGGATTATAATCAATGCCAAAACCAGAAAAAAATAAATGATTATGATAACACTTTAAGTACACTAAGGTAACTATAACTTAGATGACACGATAAACTTCTAACGATTAAGATTTTACAGTACATATATCAAAATGATAAACATTAAATGCCCAGTAAACCTCCATAGAGCAAAATTGAATAAAAAAACTCCTGATTATGAAGATCTGATCCCAGTACCTTCTCATTTTTTACACAAGGAGAAAAAACCTCCACCAATGAACCTCTATTATGACATTTATGTTTATTTCTCATTCCACATATCCAACAGCCTATCTTCTTGCTTCAGAGTTCACCATAATGAATCCACAGATGATGCTTTCACCTAAATGTTTATTGAGTTGAAACCTCTCAAAATTTTTTCCAGGAGAATCTAGCTAAAAGGAGAAAGGGAAGAGGATGCACTGATGCACAGTCAGGGATTCTTTTTCCATGTCCAGCATTTCCTCCATCAATATTGATTTTAAATCATCATACCTATAATGGGCCTTATTTAAGGAAAAAGTCAACAAAAAAGCTGTTTCAAGTCTGAGTTTAATCTTATATTAAAGAGATTTTCTCATAAATAATTTATATCCCAACTCTGGCCCCTGTAAACACCCAAATTCATACTGACAACCTCTATGCTATGGTAGGCACTGACTACTATGGTCAGCCTAATCCTGTTTAACTGATTGACCAGTGTAACCAATTTAAGTCTGACTGTACCGATAAATAAGTAAGTAGGTGTGAATTGACTCCTCAGAATAGGAGGACCTGACTTGGTAGAAGCACTGGAAGAGTCAATTCAACTGGTGCCCTAGGAAAATACCAGAATTTATAGCTAACCAGATCCTTGGGCACTACAAAAAAAGTTGCAACTCACCTCTGACCTCCATAGCCACCCCCACCACCATAACCCATGTGAGATCCATAGCTGCTTTCATGGGACCATGCTGAGCCATAGCTGCTGTACCCAGTGTCGTGGCCACCCCCATACCTTCGGTCCTCCCTGTAACAGCATTGGGGAAGACCCAAGGATGCTATTTTTGCTCATGAACACCAAACATAAAGCAACAAAAAGTTGGTGGGATAATAATTAAGGCCTAAGTTTCAGTTAAAGTTTTCCAGAGTATAGAAACCATAAGAAATGAATCATCCAAATAATAACCATCACCTTATCCAACCATCAGTCTGATAATTTGATACGACTAGCAAGAATTTTCGCCCACATTCAAGTTAGGATCAAGATGTTGCCTTCTTATGGCTAAATTTTACTGGACATTATAAAACCAGCATTTAATAGAAGAGGAAAATTTATACAGTAGATCCCATTTCTCATGAAGGCTGAAGGGGTAGACCATTAACTTCATTATAATCGGGTTACACCATGCATGAGTCAGAGTTTTATTCTGGGCATGCTGCAGAACAGATGCAGTGATTAATTGATAACTTGTCACCAGAAAGGAAGGAGGACATTTGAAAGCATGGACAAAATAGGAGAGCATCTCTACATTAACTATGAAAACTTTTTTCTCATTTGGCCACCAACATTTACCCCTGGAAGCAATTTTTACGAGTACATTCTGATGCAGTATATATTTATGCAAGGAAGATACGAACAGTGGTATTTCTGAGATTTCATATTAATATTAATGCAATAATACATTCCTCCTTGACAAGAGATGCTTAACAACACGATCATGTGAATACAACAGAGGCTGCACTTTCAGAGTTAAATGAGCTGGACCAATGAGAGTATACAAGGTTTAGTCAACATAAACGACATATGCACGTTGATTGGGCATGTCCTGTGGGCCTGTTGGAGATGAAGCCAGCTAATCGAAAGGAAAATCTGGCAGAGGAAAGAAGGTAGAAGTGGGAGGACATACCTCAATTGCTAAACAGTATCCGTCTCACATTAGCCTTAGCTTTACTTGAGCTTGAAAATGCTGAAATGGTTTACCTCAAGTGAAAGATATCAAAAGCAAACAAAAGGTAAACAGGAGAAGGAGAATCCTCGACTTAACTGTGTCATTCTCTCTTGATTTTAATAGGCAAACATGCTGAACTTGGAACCATACTCAGATACTCACCACAGGAGGAGCAAAATGATGCCGAGTGGATGGATAGCGTCAAATTGATGGAATTACATATGTATAACCTATGACAGACACTCTCTGAATTTAAGAACAGTGGCCAAAACACAAAACTGAGTAAATTTGAGGCAATAAGGGTGTTTGGATGACAGCCTTAAGCTATCAGATCTTCAGCAATGCCTTGGAAAGTTGTTCACTGTTGTTTGTCAGCAATGGTGAAGGAAGAAAGTAATTCTATTGTCAAAGTCATATTGCCGGTTGAGCATACTGTTTTGGACATGAAAAGGCTTTTCAGACAGAAGGAGGACATGCATCACAGTAGTACCAGATGCCAGAGAAAAGGAGTCACAAAGCATATAAAAGTAAAAAATGTATCATGCTTCAGTGGCAGTGGAATGGAGTTGACACGTCATTAAGTCTGAGAAGAAGTCAGATCAAGAGACAGAACCTCCAAGTTTTAATCTGCAGATAAAATTACCAAAAAATTTCTTGAAGCCAAGTGCAAGAATAAAAAAAAGTGTCCCTGGTACGAAAAAATTGATAAAGTGAGAGTATGAAATCATTTCATGCTTGACATGGTGGAAATGCGATATATGTATCTATGATAAAATACAAACCACAAACGATAATTTCCACACTTAAAAAAGTAACTCCACTACCGACCATGGCTTGGACACTATATAATTTTCAAGATTACCTTGGAAATTCATACTAAAAATATAATTATTACATAAGGATAAGCCAAATTCCCTTTTATAGAAACCATGCATCACAAAAATATCTGAAGAAGTGAATTACATTGAGTATTAATTCAAAGACTTTCAAACAGCAGATAAATTAAAAACTAAGCATGCAAATAGAGGAATGATAAGATTACTTATTTGTGCCATTTTGTTAAAGATTGGCCCCATTTTTAAGAAAAAAACAAATAAACACGCAGCTGGAGAACCCATATAATTGCACCCATCATGGCAGTAATGTGTCATCTTTGGACCCATTCTTTTTTCATATTTGGTGCACAATGCTAATGTTGGAACCATTTGGAGGTAAAACGGTAACTGTGGAAAGTTATTGGCTGTCACCAAATAACACAGTAGGTGACTCATGTTATCAGCTTGTTTAAAAATTTGGGGCAAGAAAGTAGACCGTGTGAAAAGAGGTGGACTGGCAAGAAGGGGAGGGGCGATATACTCAAGAGAAGAGAAAAGAAACCACTTCCCATTGCTTTCAGATAACTTGTAACTTTTGCTTGATGCCCTTTAAATTTTCTCAGGCAAATTAACTCCTAGCTTTATCCCTTCCAACTCCCCATTCCATTTCCATTTTCAATTTTTGCGGGGAAACTACTTCCATGTTTAACAGACTTCAAAAATGCCAAAATACACCATGCTTGGTCTGATTTTCTTTTGAATTTTGTGGATACTACAAATGTTTCAATCCAATGAAGATACCTTATTATTTGCCAAAAGTCATTGATAGACACCTTTGTGCCCAATAGGTGACTCATGTTGCAGTTGGCCTCGAGAAACTGGGAGCTTTGAGGAAGGTAGGCTGAAGAAGGTCAGTTGGCGAGAAAGTGGGAGAGGTGAAACACGTTTCTAATGTTCTCATGTAACTTGATATATTATTCAAAGCTAAGGATTTATGGTCTTTGTAACATAAAACCTTCAAGAGCAGGCATGATCTGGGGTTTGAGGCTTGTTGGAAGATTACAGAGAGGAGAGAAACCTTAGAGGGATGAACAGAGGACTGATAGGTGCGAAATAGCGGATTTTGGGAAATATGTAACATAGTTAGCTCCACCTCTTAGCAAAAATTCACACTATGTGCCTGTCGTGTATAGGATTAGCCTATGAATCAAACTCCACTTCCTCTCGCTCATGGAGTGGATAGTACAGAAAGAAAAGTGTGTACAGTAATAAGTGTCAACCCCAGAGCATATGAGTCCTGCCAAAACAAAATTAATACTTTGTTGTGTTATCAATGTAGCTTTAATGTTCACGCTGAAGTGGCTACCTATTACATGAGACATGTTGCCGCAAATGCTAAAGAAAACTCCGATAAAAATATCGAAAAGACTGGTACCACCAAGAAAAGAAATGGTACTTCCTTCTTTACGGCAGCTTATAGGATACAATATAGAAAGAGATTTGAACATATTTCAGTCCTACAACTCGTCATATTTCGTATGATATACAAACGGTAAGTGCTTAGTAGCATGGTATTTTCTTTCTTCAAGTATCGTTGTAAGTCCAGACTAAGATGAATGATGTTTTTCTCTCAAGTAACTTAAAAATTCTAAACAAGTTCACTACTACACCATCCTTACCAATTAAAATAGATATGTTCACCAATGCTACACTTGGAAGAAACAAATGATAGGAATTTGAGGGAAATTGGTGCGCGGCTTACATAAAAATTAGAAGGATTCGTGCAAGCTGCGCAACCCCTTTTTTCACCGGAATTTCCTGAAAAAAGGTGTGTGGCTTTTATGAGTAAATACGGTAGTATTTGCTTAAAACCGTTCTTACTACCAGATAGCACAGTACTCTGCCACTGTGATGCCCAGCTGCTTTTGTGCCAGTTAAAATGAAAATGTAATTCATGTGTTTGAACTGCCAGAAAATTGTTAGTCGGAGTCTCTTTCATTCACTCTCCCTTTGACTATTCTCTCACTTCAGCGACTATTACTTTCAATTACTGAGAATTTCTTCTTTCATTACTTTGGTTTATCATCTCTTTGATTCCTGGCAATCATATCAGGATTACTGTCAGTGTTCTTTCACTATCATCCCTTACACCTTTTGGCAATCCTAGGGATGCTACTTTTCTTTATGTAACTGAAAGGTCTTTTGGCAGCAGACTCAATTAGTTTCAGATTCGATGAGAGGGGATTCACTTTAATCAGGGAAGTTAATCTGATGAATTTGTGGCCAACTATAATTTATGTCAAACTAATAATTACCTTCAAACTATCATATAGCATAAGAATGAAAAATGCCTCTTGCAAGTTTCCCACTACTACCTTGCACCCTCCTGACCATACATTCCCAAACTTTGGTAATTTGAGGCTAATCTGCTGCCATTCCAAACATTCCAGGAAGCTCATGGATTTTATTTAAATTGAAAGTGGTCAGCAAAATGCATACATAACATGCAATGGGACATCTGGAGCAGACATCTTCCTGTGGTCAATTACAAGATTCATTGCTCATGTTACATGACTTAAGGCAAGTCATTTTAAATACAGGTTACCAAGTGTCAGTGGGATTTCTTCAAAATGACGGTTGATGCTAAGGTATAAAGCAAATTTAAATTTGCATTTTTTATTGCATTACCCCAACATTGGTTGCCTCTATAATGAAGTTAGAACCTGGCCTTAGAATCTGGCACATGCCACCTAGAACTAATATTTGAGCTTCCACCAATCAGAAATGAGTTCTCAGGGCAGCCAAAAAGATCACACCAAGAAATGACTGAGGAGCTCATACTGAGCTACTAAATACAGTAAAATTCATGGAGATATTCCTGAGTTACATTTGGAAAGTCCACAGTTATTGAGGTTCCTTTGTCTTACTCTCCTGAAATGTACTTATTTATTAAAAGGCAAAATGTTTGGAACATTGCTTTCCTGTAAAGTTTACACCTCAAATTTGGATACACTTGCTATGAAATTTTCATTTTCCTTGGACAAAAATGTATGATTGCTGAAAGAATGCTGGAAATACATTCATGAAAAAATTAATCCACGCAAAAGAAGGAAGTAACTAATGAAGACAATAGTACAAAATTCTTTAGTGCAAATTATTGGATGGTTGTACTGCATTTACATGCTATACATCATAACCCATACCTTCTGTTAAAGCTAGGGACCACAGTGCCGAAACATGATCAATATAGTTAACATACTTAGTCAAATACAAATAAAAGTAGCAACTCACCAATCTGATACCCTGGCTCTTTTCAGCGGAGGAGATATGTGATCATGTGGATTTGATCGGGGATGTGAGGCATGTGGATTAGGTGGGCTGTATCTGCTTCCACCACCTTCTCCCCCTCGGCCACCACCCATACGTCCCCCAAGATAGTCCCCTCCACCCCGACTACTGCTTCCTCCGCCTCCACCCCCACCATAATCTCCTCCTTGCCGGCCTCTACTTCTGCCCCATGATTCCCTAAAAAAAGAAACAAAATTTCAAATGGATCAGTACCTGGAAAAATTTCATTCCTCAAAACTCGCAAACGGACGGCAATTGTTGAAAGATGGGGTGCATAAAGAGGCATAGTAGAAATATATTTAGCTTCAAAACAAGAAAATTATCTACAATGCTTTATGTGGGTATTTACAATGAACTTCAAAAATGAAGTAGTGCAAATAATTCCAATAAGGGTGGTATGACCTAAACTCATAAGCTAAACACTCACTTAAATCAACGGAAATTCAAATGGAATTACCTAATAAGATAACACGAAGCGCGCCATAAGTGACTGATAACCAAACCATGGCCACACTAATAGATATAAATTCAGGTGATTGCGGTAAGTGCTGATGCGCTGGGGGTGTAACTTCGACCTTACTCCTATCACCGATGTGAGACAGTTAAATGAAACTTATTCACATGAGTGAATAATAATCGTAATGAATTGATATATTAAGCCTATAACTTACCTCTCAATCCAATCTTCTCTACGCCGGTCGTCACCTCGTCGCCCATCTCGGCTATAAGACTCTGTCCTTTCTCCACGGAACTTATCACGTCTTTTCCGGTCATACTCGTCTTCACTGTCACCCATTTCTCACGCCCTATTAAAATTACGTCAATAATTTAACATCAAACACAGTAACTAATACAAAATTACCCAATTGAAGATGCTCAACAAATAATGAGGACGCAATGAAATGAAGAGAATATGTAGGCCAAGCATTTTCACTTCAAACACTTTATCTATCAGAATCAAACACGAAATAGAAATGTTACAGAATCTAAAAACATATTATGGTTACCTCAAATATACAACGAGGCAATAAATGAAATTATTTAATGTGCCTCACTGGTCATACAGCCACTCTTACCTACAAAGAGCAAAACAATTTCAACATCCGGTATGGTGCGATGGTGCCGCTAGTTAGAAACTAAATTGATATTTTAAAAATCTATAAAGCAAATATGCTTAGTATTATTGGTTTAAAAAATGAGTATTAAACATGTGTGAGCATTAAATTTTATTTAAACACATAGATTTTTAAACAACTGTCCAATTTACGCCGGTCGATACTGGATTAATTTGACTAATTCTCTTTAACCAATCGTGAGTCCGCTGACTTTCAGCGGTCTTTGATACCCCAGCGCCAGCGACAGATGTCGGGTCGGTCGTTATTGAACGCACATCGCCTCCCGTTGCTGTCCATCGGTTGCAATTCGGAGGATTCGGAGCCTAGAGGATTTGAGGAGCAGCGAGGTTACTGTAGTTGAAGGTGAAGATGATGATTGCGTCAGTGTTTTGTGGAGCGTTCTTAGAGTTTTAGTGTGTGTTGACGACTTCATCTCACTTCCTAGTTTAATTCGTGACAAGTGCTTTTACCCCTGGATCCTTTAGTTACATCTAGTCAAGCTGGTAAAAATGGTCAGCTAGTCAAAGAAGAAAATTCGGCCTCAAAATCGAAAGAGAAAATGACGACGATTAAGGCTTCCGGAGCCTCCACTTCAAGAGGAGAATGGACTGTATTTAACCATGTGAAATACGAGCACTTGGTTGCGGGGATATCAGGTGGTGTTGCATCAACCCTCATTCTGCATCCATTGGACCTCATCAAGATACGTTTTGCTGGTAAATACCCCCGACAAGTAGTCGGGAACTCCCTTTTGGTTTTCTCTGACCGTGAAGATTTTTGGGGTGCATTTACATGTCAGCCGAAGTATTCTCCGCCTTTCTGATCCAGTACCATTGTGTGTGTGGTAAATTCTGTCCCACACTCGTTTTGTTAAATTGCATTCCTCCCCTAGTTAGTGTTAACTCGTGTTTATTTCAGAATCAATCCTATGCTATATCTATCAGTGGTTTTAAGCTCATTTCCTCGCAGTGTTGTGCTCTTCAGCGTTTGGTGTAATCCATCCGAATTTATGGGACTCTCACGGGTCAAAATTTTGACCCTCTTGCCTTATCAATAATAATGCGGGTTTAAGGTGAACCATTGACGTCCTTACGAAATTAAACATGTTATCATCCGAGTCGTAAAAGTATCTCGAAACGGCTGTCCTTGGGTCCC
Source organism: Ischnura elegans (assembly GCF_921293095.1). NCBI lineage: Eukaryota > Metazoa > Arthropoda > Insecta > Odonata > Coenagrionidae > Ischnura > Ischnura elegans. Next base: position 124,679,007 of record NC_060247.1, read on the forward strand.
GAATGACATGTCCTGCCGAGGTCCAATGCCACCAGAAAAATTTGTTTAGTGCGTTTTTCATGGTTCAGAGTTAGGCTAAGTCCTATCGTCTGCAGTATGTTGCGTACTTATGGGACGGATGTTAGTATTACCGTGTATTCTTTCTATCGTAATTCAATGCTATGCCTCTCCTTGATTAATATGATTCAATAGTTTTTATTGTGCTGCATATTGCATAGCGAATTGTGTACTAGGTAAGTTTGGCCCGTATTCAGAGATGGTTAACCTTGACGTGACGTCTTTTCTCAATGCCCATGAAACAGTTTCCGCTGCGACCTAGCTGCATTGTATGACGTTTTTCCTGGTGTGTAAGGCTGACATCACCGGGACCAAAAAAATGTATCTAGGGAAATTGTCTAACATCTGAAAATTGCTCTTCCTGGTCTTCCCTTATTTCCTAATGATGTCTTTTCTAGTAAATTTCTCCGTTTCTGGGGAATGAGATGTTATCGCTGATACGCTTTCACTTGCCAGCTGATTGACAATGATCATGGCGGTCGATTTAGCTTTATTTCAGATTTTCTTCGCATTATCGTTGACCATTCGTCTGTAACATCTATTCTCACACCTCATGAATTAAGTGTTAAAGAAACCTGTGACTTCATCGGTTTTATCGTCTTAAGCAATAATGAAGTTGCTCGGTCGTGACTGCCTTCTGCGATGTCGCGAAGTTGTTTTGGGTTGCAGCATCAGTGCGCTTGTACTTTTCGTTAGATGCTCGTGGTGTATTATGTATTCATGCTCACAGTTAATGTCTCATACTCCCTCCGAGTTTCTTTTTTGTTTCTGTTTTCATTTCGAGTCTGTGTCGCTGTGAATTTATTACAGATAATATGATGTAATACCAATTATTTAATGATATTTACTATTGTTAACACTTGCTATCAATTTTGTTAATGCTCTCGTGAATATTTTCAAATAATGCGTGCGAAAGAAAAGTAGGATTATGTATACTCTGCTCCATACTCGCATTATACCATGGCCAGCGGTAAGGCAAATGGTGTAATGGTGGTTTCTGTAAATGCTGTAATGTATTTGTTATTTCATCTTAATAGTTTTCCTTTGACAATATCTTTATAAGCGAAGCCCGTGGGTATGCATAAGAAAATGGAGTGGGTACAGCCACTTGGCTAATGCGTGAGTTACGGTAACATATTTCCCTCCAGCAAAATTGTGGGTTTTTTTACTATTGATTGAAAAAATAATTTTGACCTGTTTGTAGCAGTGCAGGTCCATTGTATTAGTCATGAAAATAATATTTCACGGAAGGGGTCAGCGGTAGTGTAGTGGTGAGTTTTGGTGTCATATGCCAATGCCAGGGGTGCTAGTCATGACACTGGCAGAAATTTTATTTAATCCCTGCTCAAGTGACGGCACCTTAAGTACAACATTGTTAATGGTCCCCTTTCTGTTATTCTTAACTCCTTCGTTGCTGGTCATTTGGAATGGAAATAACATGCATTTAGTAGCTATTCAGCTGTCAAAAATTCATTGAAAAGGAAATTATGTAAACAATTCTTTTCTGAGAGTGGTTGGTTCCTTAAACTTCCGTCAGGCGCAATATTTGAACTCCCTAGTTCAGGCGCATTGTGCCTGATAGACACATACACCTAAAGACATTAAGTTAAAGAATGGCTCAGAACTGCAACTTGAAACGTTAATGCACTATTATCAGTGTAGTCTAACACTTAAATCATGTCTTACGTGTAGTATATACAGCCCTTTTCACCTCTTCATACAGCTCCAAACCGATCCAGCTAGGTGTGATTTAATATGCTCTTTAGGTAATTATGTTTCACTAAATGTATTCAAGCATTGAGTAAAAATGCCTAAAAAAGTATTCTGCCTACATAAAATACGTACCTTTAAAATTGTGATGAGGTCGGGCACTATGAGCTTCTCTGATCCAAACTTAAGCAACTTCCCGTGGGGACAGCCGAAGTCAAACTAAGCAAGAAGGCTGCATAGAGCGTTTCAAAACAAACAGCTACTATGAGAATCAAGGGTTTATGCTGCCTTATAGCTCAAAGAAATGAAAAAGCACTTGCGCTGTGCATGTCAGATCCATTGTGCCCGACGGAGGAATAAGCAATTTTAGCACATGACATCACTCGCAGTGCAAGAGGTTTTAGTTTATGCATTCGTCACAAGGAAGTACCCCTGAACAATTCTAATGATTATCTGGAAACATGTAGAAGTATTTTCACTGTCTTTCGGTAGTTGTTGGTAGTTGGTAGCACATATAGTGTGCTACCCAAAAATGTTATTTTCTTCTTCCCTATTGCTAAAGGTGTGTGAAGTGTCGAATGTATCACATGGTTTATTCATATCATGTTTCCACTTCCAATTTAATACAGAGCAATATTTGCAGAAAATGTTGCTGATTTTGTTGGTCAACGTGGCCACTGTTAGGTCAAAACACGCCAATCTGAGTGCTTCCAAACTACTGCGCTAATTTTTAAACTCATCTTTTTATGGCATGATCATGTGATTTATTGGGCTGTTTGCTCTTCTTATCATCATTCTCTTGCCTTTGAGAGTATTGTTACTATGTTTGGTGTCATCATCAGAGCTCTTTATGTTAGATCCTGGGGCTAAGGGACATCTTACAGGGTGCTGAATGGACTTGAGCATTTATTGGTTCCATGCAAAGACTAGCATCACAGATATTTCAGGCCCTACACCAAACCCTGATAGTTAGAGGAATATAAACTTTTCCATGTGTTTCATTTTGTTCCCTCAAAGCATGTGCATAATGAAAGTTAGGTTTCATGGATAGGGCTATGCGATAAGGTGTTTTGGATTACTGGCAGGTATCTCTGTGGCATCTTAGTATTCAGTGCACTTTCACTAGCTGAATCAATCGGTTGTCTTTATTTATTTCAGTTTTGGGCCGCTGCATATCCCCTCACACTTGCTCTTGACCTCCCTCGTCTATTCCCTTCACTCTCCTCATTCACTCTCCCAGTTGACTTGTGTTTTGTTTTCTAGCATTTTGTCCATTGAGTCTTTGTGATTAAGCCAAGATTAGAACCTTTTAATACCTCTTACTTTAAGCATTTTTTCCTTGTTTTACATCCATGCTTACTGAAAATGTTCCATCCAACTGTCTACCTTGTATCCAGCATTCCCTTTCATGAGCCACTTTAAGTAACCACACTAGCACCTTAAATGGTTCTTAAAATTGTAGTTTTTCTAGGCTATTCATGTCTGTGCAAGTATCGATCACTCCAGGCCATCAAATTGCTGAGTGGATGTAGTAATTCAAAAGTTCTAGAGGCCAGTGGTGCAGCGAGGGGGGATTTTGGGGGATAAACCCCCCCCCCCCCTCAGAGCTCGGAGACATTTTTAAGTTTAATCTATTTTACTTGGATTGATATTACTAATAGAATTGTGTAAGGATTCATAAAATGTCCCTCAGAAAGCTGTAAAACTCGCCATTTTGAACCATTTATGAGATTAGCCTATTTTGCTTTTTTTCATAGTATTCTTGCCTATGGTGTTCGACTCTGGGGACATGCAAATGAAACCAAAGAAATTCTAAAACTGCAAAAAAAAAGCAGTGAGGATTCTGAGTGGTGCTGGGCCCCGTGACCACTGCAGGCCAATTTTTAAAAACTTTCATATCCTCACCATCTACAGCCTCTTTGTGTTTCACAGCATTATGCACATTAAAGATAACTTAGATATCTTGCACAATAGGGCAAGATATCCAAATCGCTCTATATTATATCTGTAAACGTGGACGCCAAGTGTCGTTCCTATGGGTTCCCGGGCACATGGGAATAACAGGAAACGAAAAAGCAGATGCAGCTGCAAAGGCGGCGCTCACGCTGCCGGCACAGGCTTCGACTTCTGTAACCTATCAAGACCTGCAGATGGCCATGCGCGGAATAGTTCTACGGCAGTGGAGTGAGGTATGGACGAACGTAACGAATAACAAACTGAGAATTATCAAACCGGTTACGTCAATGTGGCCCTCTTCTGTTGGGAGGAATCGTAGGGAGGAGGTCATTATTACTAGACTGAGAATCGGTCATTGCGCCCTGACACATTCCTATCTCTTCACCCAAGACAAGATCCCACCTCGATGTGGCTATTGTGACTGTCCCCTGACTGTGAGACACCTCTTGACGGAGTGTGATGAGCATCATATTACGCGAAGCCGGACAGGCGTCAGGGGCAACCTAGAATTTATTCTGGGCGATGACCCTGGCCGCCTATGCCGCGTCATAGAATTCGTTAAGAAAACTGGTCTTGTGAATTCGATTTGATAGGCTCGAAGTTTACATCAATATTGTCAACAGTGCCGCACCAAACTGAAATTATAGTATATGCTTATGTCGCAATTTGATTGCGCGTGGTGCTAATGACCTTAGCTGTCGACGCACCCTTAACCCCAAACCTACTACGATAACTTAGATACCTACCCCATTCGATCCACCATCCACTCTCATGACACTAGGGCTAAAAATAGCCTAAATACTAATTACTGTAGGCTGTTTAAGACCAACAACCAGTCTGATAATTTGGGAGTAAAATTATTTAATAAATTACCCAGCAAAGCCAGATCAGTGAGCATCACTAGACTGAAAAATGTGCTGGAAAAGTGGCTGTGCAATTATCCACTGTACTCAATTCATGAGTATTTTGAGCTGGACTTTTCTTCTCTTTTATTTTAAATGTAATCTATGTATAATGTAATCTTTTTGATCCAATGTACATGTTTTGTATGTTTCGTTGTATCGAATGTTTTCATAAATGTGTTGTATACAACATCCGCGAGGGCCAATCCTCGCCGTGGATGAATAAAGATAAAGATTTATCTTTAAATTCTGCAATTTACCAATCTCGCAGCTACCACTTATCCTGGTGGGTATTCCATACCCCCACACACACCAGTATTAGATGCACCTTAACCCTTTTGCTGCTTCAATAGATTTTTCATCGGTTCCATTATTTTGCCTATTATCCAGAAAAAAATGAATTGAATCATTCATTTGACGTCGCTGAATGTCGCCGCACGAATGGACGTAGTTCCGCTAGAATTTCGAGCAGATGACAGCACCTACGACCGAGGGGAGGGTTTTTCGAAAACTTCGATATTTACCCGCATGTCGTGTTGAAAGGAAAAGTTTTTTGAAAGTCGTGGAATATCCCCGCATGTCGCAGGCAATAACCATAATGTTTTTTGCGGGTATTCCCGCTTGTAGCAGCGAAAGGGTTAACACCCCCCTCCTCCTCCCCCCAGCCTTAATTCCTAGCTGTGCCCCTGCAAGAGGCAAGTAAAAGGAAATGGAAGAGCCTTCTCCTGTCCAAATAAGGCATTTGTCTCTCCCAATGCATTTCAAATGAGCTTAGCACTGACTGATTACAAAATATTTTATCTTTTAAATTGGATGCCTAGCTTCCCAAATAGTTTCCCATCATTTTCTGAGTAAGCCAAATAATTATTAAATAAAACTATAGATAATGGCAATTATAACAATATTTATGTTTTAAAAATTTTTAATTAACATTATTGATTGTAAAATTAACAAGTGCAGCCGTATTATTGCCCTATTTTTGTTTCTCTAGGAATGAAATTAAGAAATATAAGTCCTTTTTCATCTGTTTTTGGTTATATCTTCTTTAAAAATGTCATCAATATTGTGTGTTCACATAAAATGCCATTGTGAAAATGACTGAAGCAGGTATTTGTTTTGATTTCCACAAAACTCTTTAAATAGTAATTTTTGTTTGAGGAGGCAAATATTAGCACCAATTTTTATAAAAATCTATGAAGTGAGTGGGCAACTCCATTTGCAGTTTGCATGCTCTGACCCTTGTTCTAAAAATATTCTTTTTGTTATACTTATCTGTGGTTCTAATAAATTGGTGGGAAAAAAGTTGGTTTCTGGGCAATTTGTCATGGCTTGGTTATTTTTTTTTCAGTAAATGATGGCAGAAGTGGGGGTGTCATGGGAGTGGGAGGCGGTGTGGCGGAAGCGGCTGCTGTCAGACCTCAATATAGAAGCCTTGCTGGTGCTATTTCCTCCATTGTGCAACAAGAAGGAGTCAGGGGCTTGTATCGAGGTGTAACACCTAATGTTTGGGGATCAGGAAGTGCCTGGGGCTTTTACTTCCTCTTGTAAGTTACAATTTAAAACTCTGGTAACAGGAGTTATTCTATTGCACAGAGTTTATAAATGTATTGGTCTGTGGCACTCACGTTGCATTTGGTCGCTAAGGACAAGTAAAGCGGTCGAAAGTGTATTATCTTATCACTTAAGATGATTGGTGGTTTGAAGATGGAGACTATTCCATAAGTGCAGTAGATTACTTTATTTTTTATTGAAATATCTTATGAAAATAATTATCTTTTTGTCACTCATGGCCTTATCAATTTTAACAAGTGTTCATTAGGCACATTAGCTGCTATTATTCATTGTTTTAGGTAGTGTGTAGTTAATGTTGTGATTTGGTATTAAAGTAGTCATTTAATATTTTGGCGATTGAATTACTTCAACTTAATTGTTTGAATCAAGTAAGTGAGGTGTAGGGAGGGTTAGCCATCTTTATCCATCTTTATGATATGCTAGCTGTAAAGGTCAATGTTGAATGAGCTGTTGAATTTTTAGCTCAAATTATGGTGATGTTTCAACCGATAGTTAGTTATTTCCAAATCCCCTTTCATTTATTGCCTGCTTTGTACATTCATTTCAGTTGGGTCATCATAACCTGTTTGAGGCATGTCAGATTGAAGAATTATAAAAAAAAATCCCTTTGCAAACAAGGCAATTGCTAATCACTATTTGAGTCAGTATTGGGTCCCTTACAATGTTAGGGAAGTGGCAGAAATGCAGCAGATTGTTGGTCAAAGAAATAGATAATGAAATGGATCGTAAATCACATAAAGTTTTATGTTAAATATGTATTATGATGGTGAATGCAAGAGAGTACATGCTCAAATGCACCAGTCTCAAGTGAGCTCATGCTTTCCCACCTCTAGTGCACAAATTAAGTTATTCACTTATTTGCCAAGCTTAGTGAGCAGAATGCTGTGTTGGTCGAGTACAAGGTTTAATGAAAGATAGTAAGTATGTACTATTCCTGTAGAGGGAGAGTTTTCACTCCCAGGTATTTTTTATTACTCAATGCCACATGTCTCTATGGGTGCAGTGCTTCTGAATTTCTCCAAATTATTCAGTTGATAAATACTCCAGATTTCTCACAAAGTGAAGTACGGACATACTACATCACATAAATAATAGTCACTTTGTCCACCATTCTCAGCTTTTGAAATGAGGTTAAATTTGACGTTTGATTTCCAAGTAAATTGAGATTTACGTTTCAGTAAATTTCATGGGTCTATCACATCAATGAGGAGCCACAAGCTGGAATTATTATATTTTGTTTCATGAAGAAGAATACCTTAGTTTACATGGCACTGTGTTGTAAAAATTTTATTTCAGAGAGTTCGAAATCCACCAGAGCCATATTATTGCCTCTGTCATTAGATGCTATTGCAGAGAGAGAGAATAAGCTGCTTGCCTATCAGAAAATTTTTGTGAGACATTATCACCAGCTTTCCAATTCCTCTGTACTGGAAAAAGAATGTATTCGCCTCTTTGAGCGAAGTTAGCTGGGGTATTATTGTAATTGAGTAAATCAGCTCAATTGTGCAGCTGCTGCTTCCAGTATCAGCCAGGCAGGATGGACATTTATGGGATGAATCGAGAAGCACGGAATTCCATAATTCTTAGAGCAGTGAATACTGTAACAGTAAACAGCGTTAAAAATGCCTTGCCTGGTTTGTCATTATATCTTAAATTATTGCCTTGGATGTCTTGGTAAAAACGTCTAACGAAAGTGTAAAATCATGTTGTATCTCAAAAGGGGTGTGCAGCTTCAGAAACAAGTATGCACCATATTTCCATTTCTGTCCATTCCTATCCACATTTCTCAATTCCTTTAATTTCTGTCCATTTCGGTATGTGTGTTTGTGATTACAGTTTTCCTTTTGTCTCCATCTGTTGGTTATTTTCTGTAATTTTTAAGTCAAGTATGTGCTACTTTAAATTTTCATTTGCACCAAGAAGCTTGAGTAGTGTAAAGAGCTTTGTTGCAATTGTTTTTATGTTAACTTATATATTTAGCTTTGAATTTCCCAACCTATCACATTTTTTTACATGGCCTGTGAACATAGAGTGGTGATTGAGATTGGTGTACCATTTCATTCCTGAACCTTTTTTCTGGTAATATTTTAAGGGAGTGAAGGTATACAACAGGCAATACCCTTTCTTGAGCAAAGCTACAGAAGAACTGTTTATATTATAGTTTGATTGGATTGCTGTTGTACAGTGGGTTACATAGATCGAGGTTATTTTTACAAATACTTTCCGACAACAATATCTGGAAAATGCTAGGGCCTTTGGGTACTTCATCAAAACACTCATCTTTTAAAATTTCATCATGTATTGCAATGTTGAGTTAAACTGCAATCTGGTTTTCACACTTGAGTGCCTTCCCTTGTCAAAAATGGACTGCAAGTTGTACTTTCTGTGGGATATTGAGTATGAGTAAATTTTTAATTGCCCCGTAGTTGTCATTGCATGATAACTTGTCCTAACATTTTATTTTTGTTGGTAAATTACTCAGCATATCTTACTTCATTCTAGCTACAATGCCATCAAGACGTGGATACAAGGGGGAAACACGAAGAAACCACTTGGTCCAGGCCTTCACATGCTGGCAGCAGCTGAAGCTGGTGTCTTGACACTTGTGATGACCAATCCCATATGGGTTGTTAAAACTCGTCTTTGTTTACAGTATGGTGACACTCCTTTATCAGGAGTAAGACTCAGTGAGAGCCAGTCTTATAATGGTATGATAGATGCTTTGAAGAAGATCTACACTCATGAGGGGATGAGAGGGTTGTACAAGGTAATTCTTTAGTACATACTATTTCATTTCTAAGTTAGAATTTCACAAATCGTGTGCAGATAACTTTGAGGCATCAGATTGACATACAGAAAACCTTCACTGCAGGATTTAATGGTGGACTTTAAATTTTTTCATTTAGTGTAAGACGGTTGAAGTGAACAGTTGTATTTAAAGAATCAAATACTTAGTCACCAATACACGTAATCCTGCTTTGTTTCCCCAGAATCGATGATTTCTAGCTGGTTTAGTTTTAATTGGCCTAAGTAGTGTGCCCAAATGGCTAAGTTCATGTGGTACAGCCATTATACATTTGAGCTGTTTGGTTCATTAGTATTATTATTGGTTGTTTATTCAAGTTCCAATTCAAAGTGCCAATTTCAGGGGCATCAAAGCGTTCCTTGTGCTGTAATTTGCAAGTCAAGTAAATTTCTCATTCCTGCTTTATTCACTTTAAAAACCTTTCCTATAGTGATGATAAACAATTTTCATTATTTACCATGAAGTACAGTGGCTATCAAAACATGAATTTTAATCTGTGTATCTTTAATTGAAATTATAGTTTTTATCATCCATTCTGGTCTATGCCTTACTGGTCTATCACGTAATTTAGTTACAGTCTGAAAATAAATGAACGCCTAAATTAATTTGCATGGAGTGCATATTTTGAAAGTGCTTTGTATTTTTTCTGAGACGTTAGTTGATATTATTCTTAGAGTGCTGTAGTTTGTCTATTTCAACTGGCAATTTTGCTTGGAAGAGCAATATAACCCTGTGTACATATAAAATGAAACAAAACAAATTTTTGGGTTCCCATTCAATTTTTTGTAATTATCTATGTTCTTGATTGGTAAATGCAGAGCAATAGACAGGGATACGGAGCCGTCTGGAGTACAGCTTTGGCTTCCTTTGCATGTTTTTTATGGTGAGAACCATCAGAGTTGACTCTGGCCTTGACAGAGCTGGAGCCTCAAGTTTCCTTCGTGCCTGCTGCAATTCTGCTTCTTACATATCATGCACATATCAATGGAAAAAATTACCTTATCTTGAGGGGTATGTCCTATGTTTTAGGCCCAAGCACAAACATTGATTTTTCTTTAATGTCCCTAGTCTCAGATCTCAACTCGGAGCATTCAACATGGTGTACACTTTTGAATCTTCATGAACCTGGCATTGGAATTATACACAGCAGTAGCAGAAGTGAATTATGAAGCGTCATGCGTTGCCACTCTATTTTTTTTTTTAACTGTACCTGTGCGTATATTTGGGCTAATCATATGGTATTCCTTGTAAAAACGGCAAAGGTTGAGCATGGATGGGAAGTGGGAGGCTTTTAAAGCTCATTATGAAACAAGTAACGTTTTACACATGCATGTACACATACCTGCATGAGTGCAAAGTTACTTTACTTCAAGGTGAAATTTGGCATGAAAGAATCATTTGGCTTGGCCAGGATTTTAAATCTCCTGATTGGGCTCGAATCCTGGGTATGCCAAATAATTTTTTCATAGCTGATTGCAACCTTGATGTGTACAGTGGAACCCTGATCTATCGTTCCCGCATTGATTGTTTTCCCGCATTCATCGTTTGCCGCTCCTGGTCCCAAATTAAGTTCCATAAAGACATCGTAAATTTTTCCCGCATTGATGGTTTGAAGATCCCGGTCCCGTCGTATACATAATTTTCCCGCATCCATCATTTGACGAAAATGAGACAGTGTTTACAATGTGTTATTTATGGCTAATAACGACAGACTCGTAGTTTGAGTCTTCCCCAGGAGATGGAAATACGATAGGGAGAAGCTGAGTGCCGTCGGATAGTTACATTTCCCAAGATCCGCTATCCCGCTCCATTCAGCACTCGCCTCCCCCCCTCTTAAGCTTTCCTCTTCTCCAAAATAAAAAAAATGTCCCAGCTCGCGCTGTGATCGTTTTTCAAAGATCTAAGCTTCGAAAGAAAATATCAAGTTACACGAGAACAATAGAAACGTGTTTCACGCCTCTCCGATTCTTGCCCACTGAATTTTTTCAGCCAAGTTCCCAGTTTCTGCAGGTCAAATGCTGCATGGATCACCTATTATCCCAAATGGTGTCTCACAATGAATTTCGGCTATTTGTATTATACTTTTATTAGATTTAAATATTGGTAATGGGCACGTAATTCAAAAAAGAATTATACCAAACACAACGAATTTTTAACGTTATTTAAGCATTTTAAGCAAGGAAATGTTTGGAATAATATGATGGTGATTTCTGGCGAATATCGTTATCCTCGCAGCTGATAGTGAGCTTCATGGCAGTTGATGCTGCATTTTTTTTTTCGAAAACAGGGCATCTGGTTACAATTTACAAGTTGTGCTACAAGTCTCACTTGTCTGAGTTGCTTACGAAGCGATGTCTTTTCAGGATATTTTGTTTCTCCCTACTAGCAATCTCAATTCATCTGCTCATCTAGAGCTACGCTACTTATTGTTAGAAATGAGTGGGTAAGTTGCCTTCTCTATAGGATAAAAAATTTCATTGCGCATTCATATGGACATGCTTCACCCTTTAAAAATTAAATTTCTAGAAAGGAACATTTCAAATAATAAACTACTTTTGGCCTTCTTGATCCACCTCATACCCAATCACTGTGTCAGCGAAAGCAGTTGTTTGAGGCATAAAATGCACATTTCTCTCGTAAATACGTGTACTTGAAATGGCATTTGATGAATAAGAATTTTTACATCAGACAGAAATGCATAATAGCAGTGAAAATACCGAGTGGAGTGCAATCATTTTTCAGCAAGGTTCCTTTAGGATATTTGAAAGAGATATAAATCGAATCAACAATATGACCTAATATGACCTTGTTTCGATAAAGTAATAATATTACTGTAATCAGCTAAAATCTTGTTTGAATCCATTACTGAATATCATAATTCTCCAAAATCCAGCGTTTCTTGGGACATAGGCAACCTGGCCAAACATTCCCGCATCGATCGTTTTCCTGCATTCATTGTTTTTTTCATCCATCCCCTGAAAAATTATAGATCGAGGTTCTACTGTATAACTATGCACCCATGCATGTGACTCATACAAAGTTACTTGTTTCATCAAGTGCTTTGGAAACCATCATTTGCAAAATTGCAATAAAATAGGGTATATTTTCCGATATGGCTCAGTAAGCACAACACGTTGTGCAGTTTACTCTATCTGAGATTCTTTTTGGAAGAAGATGGAAGCATCTGAGTTTCGGAGGCCCCAATCCTACTGCCTACTGTCACCTCACTGGTAATGGGGAAGTTGCAAGTCAAGAAACTGATCTTCTGCTCACTCTCACTTAGTATAGCCCTGCCACCTTCATCTGAAAGACATTAGGAATAAATTCAGTGTTGGCTAGATGCCTACATTTTTTAGAAATTAATTTGAAATTCAATACTTTTTAGGAGTGATAGCTAGGATAAAAAACAATTATGTAACATATTAATAACAAATTAGAAAACTATAAAAACACAAAATCATACCAAGGGCCTTCACAAATAAGATATTGAATGTGTCAACTGCTTAATTCAACCACCATCATTAGCCGATGACAGAAGACTGAGAAATTTTCTTGTGTCCATTTTTTGTCTCTCTGTGTTCATGTAACTTTCTCCATTTGAAATTAATGTGCTTGTGTTAGGCACATGTATTAATGTGAAGTTTCAATGAGTAATTGTATGATGCAGAGAAAAGTTATTGCAAAATTTCAACCCTGGATAGCAGTGGCGGCTCGTGAGTCAAATGCTAGGGGGGGCGCACTTCACCGGGGGGTCATAATTTTTTAATATTTCGTGTATTTTATTAAGTTTTTACGGCAATCTAGGAATTAAATTTTGTGATGCCATATGTTCCGTTTTTTTCAACAAAAATACCTAGTTTTCCTAATAATGCTTGATTAATAAATACTTAATGCAGAAGACTCTCGGTCATACGGATCGGCTTAGTCCGGACTCTGGATTATACTGATCAATGATCTTGAAGGATAAAAATATATTTGCTGCGATATTTTGCAAATACAGACGAAAATACGTAACTTTCGGTTTTAGCGCCTACATTCTTTGTGCGAATATGCCCGTAATTCACTTCTGTTGTTCGTTTTGCAATCATTATGCGTTATTTGTCAAATCTATACAATATTTGCAATGATTTATGTAGCAATGACACTTGTAACACCTGAGGAGGGAGGGGAGTGTCACTGACTTCCACTAGGCAACAATAACACTACTAGAATGCACGCGCTTTGCTATGGCAGATGTAAACTTTGATTGAGGTGTTCGCGTTGCTTCTTGAATACAATATGATTTAAAGTCAATAATTAAACACACAATTTTAACAAAATCTAAAATACTCACATTCCTTTAGTTATATTGCAGAAGTCCATCCTTCTTTCCTTTTGTCCAGCAAAGTGATCAATTACACGTAAACCAGCGCCGGACAACAATTTCTTTCCGATTGAACACATGGCAAAGGTACTAGTCTATAATAAACAAGGGACTTAATAAACAAGGGACGACACAAAATAGGCCGACGAAAAATACGATCAAAAAGAACAAGGTGGCTGGACACAGAATTGGGACAATTGTTCCCTATATTTCCCTAAATCAAAAACGAGCACTGTTGATTAATTAAAATTGTCTTCTTGAATGTACACACAGCACTAAGAAACTTCTTAATCGGCAATTACACACAGTTAACTCCTCGAAAATGATGTCTGAACTCATTTCACTCCGTTCTTTCCGAGAGTCTTGCCGTTACTATCATACTATAAGGACGACTCAAGGGAGATAGAAGTCGTGGTCCACTAATGCTGATTCAGCTGAGGGACGAATTTAAGGTCAGCAAAGGCATTCAAGCAAACAGGAAGACGTCACGGACCATCTCCTTGAGTCTAAGATTCATATGTGGTAAACCATGGCCACCTATAATACAGGCCGGAACATGCAATTTGGCGACAGCGCTTTACGTGACGTCAGGGGTGCTACTCTGCACATCGCCTGGGGTGCGGTGGATCGGCCTCTCAGCTGTTGACGTTAATACGGTTGGACCTCCGTTCACCTTCCCTAAAGTTAAGCTAAAAATTACGGTAGGGTTGAGTTATTCGAGTAGTTATATTTCGTATTTTAACAGCTATTTATTAAAAGTAATCGTGAGAACTAATAACAAGCCAAGGGATACGAGAGATTATTCACGGAAATATATTTAAGTACTGCGATCGACGTCCCAGAAGTTCAGACCAAGAAGGAAATACCGTTAAGTTTACTACTTAACCCATTGGTTGTTAATATGGAAGAACACCCTATAAAATTTATTGACTTAGAAATAAAGAGCGGCTTTTAAATAAACATCATTTCACCTCCCTGCATAACCTAAAAAATTAACATGTTAAAAAGTACATAATTCGTTATTTTCTAGCACCTTTCGTCGCGGTATTTCAGGAGAGAAAAATAATTTATGAAGTTCAACAACATTTATTTAAACTAAAAATCAGATATATACATTTTCCGGTAAACATTTCATATTGAAGAGGTCAAACAACCTCACAATGTCACAAGACATGGCCATAAAAGCATAAATATTACTCCAGAAAGTGGAATAAATAAAAGCTGCCACAGGTTCTTAATTTCAATTTCAGCTGGAAACAACCTCCATAGATCTTGCCATTTGAAGTTCACCGATGAACCGTCACCAGCAACAGCTATCAGTTTCACAGGCACCACATTACCTGATGGAAAAAAATGATCAGTACAAATGTTAGGGCTAATTAGAAAACTATGTGATATAAAAAAAACTAGTCTTAGCATTATATAAATTGGACAACGTTTAAAAAATATGAAGCCACAAGGAAGATAAATATATATTCAATCTAATATTTCTTAACAACAAGATCAGTATAATGAAATATTAACGACTTCCGAATTGGAAAAATATCTCAACAAATAACATTATACTAACATTTAACTCAATACTTATTAAAAGAAAATCAAATTTTACAAACGAGAGGAAATTATTGAATTAATCTCGATAATGGTAGCCACAACAGGTTCTTCATAATTGATTATATGGCCAAATTTTCAAGGTTCACTAACAAACGTTCACTCAAAAGGGAGTTTTAGCTGCAGAGAAAATTATTATATTGTTCTAAATACTACATACATATATGTAATTTCACTCAGCACTCATGGATTTTCCAATATACCTACTGTATTGGAAGACGGCTAGACGTCAATTTACTAAGTATTTTCAATATGAAAACTTATATAGTCATTTCCTCAGAAGTTCTTTCATGTTCCACTAATTCATACAATATTCGTTCATTTCATCTTTAATTATTTCCACAGATTTTCATGCTTCACTGATCACAATAAGGAGTTTTACCTGCAAGAGAAAGATGGATTAGTTCAAAAATACCACGTATAGATATATCACTCAGTACCCTTGGATTTTCAATATACCTAGAATATTGTAAGGCGGATAATTATCAATTAAGGTGCCCTTATCGATAAGAGAACAAATATTGACATTTCATCAATGTCCTTTCATGTTCCACCGATTCATAAAATATTTGTTGATCTCATTTCCAAGATTTACATCTACTTATGTTCACAGGTTTTCATAGTTCATTGATCACAACAAGAAGTTCTACCTGCAAGGGAAAGATGAATTAGTTCAAAATACCACTTATATATTCCGTATCACTTAGTAGCAATTGATTTTCCAATGTACCTTCAGTAGTAGAAGGCGGCCAGATGTCAAATTAGCATGTATTTCGGAAATAATGATAAATATTATCATTTCATCAGCAGTCTTTTCCTGTTCCACTGATTCATACAATATTTCCTGATTTCATTTCTTAGAAGTACAACTCATCTACTTATTTTCACAGATTTTCATGGTTCACTGATCACAATAAGAAGTTTTAAGAAGAGGAGAGGGCCTGAAACACTGTGGGAGTAGCACCAGGGGACAACTTTAGGCGATCTAACTCTTAACTTTTCACTTCAACGTTCTTATTCATGTAAGTTACACGGTGTAGGATATCCTGCTCAGCAAAATGCTTGACGCAAACTATTGCGCTTGAAGAAAGATTCCAATCCTTCCGAGGGATATTCTTCAGCCACTTCTGTCAACTGCGTTCATCTTTGGTGAACTGGAACACAGTCACATACCCCTTGTTCTTGGTGGATAGGTAGTTGCTTCTGCAATATGGCACACGATAACGTTTGGGCACCTTAAATGAAAACAATGGAAAGTTGCATGAATAAAAATAGTTTCGCTGATTACAGAAAAAAAGGAGTGCATTCATGATTAGTTTGGAAAATATGAATGACATTAGTACCTAGAAACATTAATCGAGTTAATGAGTAGCCATTCTTCCTTCAATAATATACGACGTTATTATAGATACAGCTACACATAGTTATTCATAAGGCAACCAAATATAGCAATCACTGTTAACTCAAGAATAATAATATTATAAAAAACAACGCAGCATTTAAATACCCGACAAATACACTTCGTTTCATTTGTGTTCTCTTAATGTTCCTTCGTGGCCGGCCGCCAAGAGACGCAATGCTTTGGATGAAATACTGCTGAATATCCACTCACAATACACTGAGAATATCTTTTAACTATTTTACTTGCCGTAAGGCAAAACACAGTACAGAAAAATAATTCTTTTTCCCCATTTAAAACCAGTATTGTTGCACTCTCAATTCCCCTCCATTAATGGCCGGCCTGCATGTGATCACAATACTTTTGAAGTAATAAACGTGATTTTCCTCCTTCAGCTCCCAAAAAATATCTTTAAACTATTGTACGTACCTTTAGCCAATGGGATATCCACAAAATAAGTCCAGTTCTGCCTTTTTAACAAGAGATTTAATGCTTCTTAGGTCACACGGACACTCTTCACGCATAAGTCGCCATGCTCTTAAGCAAACACAATCGCACCCCGGCACAGCGTTGCCAAAATTCCATGTTCCGGCCTGTATTATAGGTGGCCATGGGTAAACACACGAAACGCCAACGGGTCGCACTTGGAATAACCATGTCTTCGAAATAATTGCCATGATATAATAGAAAATAAATTCTAGATCGTAAAAGAAGACGACTCTGAGCCACAGATGGGAGCTGTAAGGATCTCCGCACCATGATATGAACTCTTCGAAGCCACTTAAATCAGACCCAAGTGGACATTTTCCGTCAGACAGCTACCGCTCTGCCGCTGAGGAATTAGGTGAACATGAACTAATAGAACAAGGACGGCTAGAAAAATGATGAATCTACACACAAAAGGTGCAATGTACGCGGCACTTCTTGGCATTCATTGAATAACTCTATTTAAAGTCACGTTTTACGGGTTAAATCATGTTCAATCCTTCACCCTATCACGCACGCACCTATTTCTTAAATTATAAATCAGTGGGGAATGTTAACTGATTTTTCCCAATACTGCAGGCCTTTTGATAAATTCATCTGAAAAATAGGTTCCGCATTTCTAATCATCGGGAAGATATGAATACATTGTTAAGGCCTAAATATTATAATATTAGTTTCCCCAAGGTTCTTGAAATTCGTAATCATAACAGAACTGTGGCAAATACTCGAGAATAGTTTTCCTACGTCAATACGGCCTTTAACTGGTTGGATTTTATGTGCTCCGGAATTCAAACACCCAAAAACGCAAGCATAATGAGATAATTTATTTTCTGTAGCAATACCTACCAGTAATTAAAAATTAAAATCGTATAGCTACACCCAGTACAGCGACCATTCTGATTCCGTACGTCCCTTTTCTGTGGCAGCACCAAGTAGACGCCAGATTATACGCCCGCCGGCCTGCGCAGCGATGTCAACTCACACGTCGCTCTGCGCATTCTCGGACGACGTCCCAAGACTTCCATAAGACACAACGTTAGACGCGTCATAGCACCAGCGGCCCCCACCACTACCACTCTCCATATAACTGCATGGGGATGGATTGGGACGTTCTGGCCAGCGCCCCACGGCTACAAATACGAACTTCTCGCGCTATTTCTTTTCGTGTTTTTCCTACACTTTCGATGTATGCGACTGAAAAAACACTCTGATTAATTAGATGCATCATTATAAATTAATGGATATTAATTTTTTTTTTTACTTTTTAAAATATTTGGGAGGGGCGGCGTCCGAGAGTCCTTATGGGCAAGCCGCCACTGCTGGATAGTTGATGCCAGCAGGAATCAAAATTACCAATGATTTTTATGTGGAAAACACGCCATTTTCAAACTACATAAACTATGAGCCAATGCTCCGATTGGCCATTAATTTTCCCCATTGCAGGATGCCTCGTGTACATCACGATCTCTGGGAGGCAAAGCAATCAATGTCATGAGCTGTCCAGAGTATTCGGCCAAAGGACAAACTTGTGGCCAATTGGATTGCATGGCTCTAAGTTTATGTAGTGTAAAAATGGTTCATTTCCAACCTAAACAACATCAGTAATTTTGGTTCTTGGTACTGGCATAGGCTATCCAGGGTTTTAAATTTCATGACAATTTTTCTCCACCCTGTATATTGTGGCATCCCACCCCCGACTCGCCCGGATACCACAATAGAACCGGGGGGAGACGTCGCACAGAAATAAAAAAAAATACAAATCCGCGAAGATCCCTCCCGCATGGGACCTACGGGACAAAACTATGCCACTCACTTCTCGTAATTCACATAAAATAAAAAAAATATTCCCCTTCTGTGAGGATGATTGCGGGTGGGGGGTTCCCGATTCAAACTGATGGGTGACGTTCGGGCGCTGATGCACTCGTCCAACACGCATTTACGGGAAGGAAATCAGACGGGGCGAAAGGAAGGATGAAGGATATTTTCAATGGGGTGACCCGTGGAGGAATCAGAACAAAAACACTCTCTCAAACACTTTCAATTCAACAAAATATAATTCACACAAATAAGGTTGCATATGACAAAAAAAACAAAAGGAACCCTCTTATACGCTAATGAAATATGAATTGGTGAAAGCCACTTATGAAACATCGATGATAAATTAAAATAACAAACAATATAACTTGGTTTCTAGATGAAAATCAATATAGAAAATGATGATAACAAAGTAAAGTTCGGTGGTGAACACGTAAATATGATACAAATTCAATGATTTCTTGACTGGGGAGGTAAATGATAGTCCATCCCGTCGAATGTAAATTTGGGGTGCGAACGTTAATTGTACTTGGTGACTGATTTCACTTTCACTAATGTAACGGGTGCGTTCCGTGACTGTTTGTCTTAACTTGGCTTGGCAGGAGACACAAGGGGGCTTTGGGGGGGGGGGGGGAATAGCTGCAATCTTACTTTATCGTAGTCCGAGTCTGGACCAGGTTGGATCCAACACTCTCTCGTTCCAATTTACTGCACTCCTTTCTCCCTTGTTGGAGGAAGCTGCATCCGGAACGGAGATAATGCGTCCTCTTCAGCTGGTCCTTTGCTCCTTCGGACGGGGGGGGGGGGGGATTCTTCTTCCAGATCAATCTTTCTGGAAACACTTGGGCCCCTTGTCTCCTCCTGCCGTGCGTCGCACTGATTTTGGGCATAGGCTCCGCCCGACAGTCACTTAGGAATTCTCCTTGTTCTCTTACGCGCACCACCTTTTATCATACCTCAACTTGGGGTGGGGGTAATGCACAATGAAGGGAGGGAGGAGTAATACGCCACTCATTCAGGGAAAACCCGAGCTCCCCTCCTCCCAAACACACACACTCACACACAACCATCCAAAAATCGGCGAAAACACATTCATCCCCTCTTACTCATCCACGCCTTCCTCCACGGGCCATGGTTTGGGGGTGGGGTTTTGGGAAAGGTCGTGGAACGAGCGGGTAAACTGGTAGGGAAGAAAATGCACCGAGTAGAAATGCACTGTAATGGGGCTTGAACCATTACAATATTCTACGTTTCATTCAAACTCCTTGCCACTGCCATGTCACCGTCATGCCTTTGAGTTACTATCTTTTTATTTCATCTTCTATTTTGTATTTAGTTATGTTCCTTTTTGCTTTTGGCAACCTATTGGGTGTGTACGTGACCAGGATGGTTGATTTCTTGTTCCGATCGGCTTTCTGTCAAATGCTGTCCGTTATTTATCCTGCTGTGTATACGTGTCTTTCATTTCATTTCATCTTCTGTGTATTTCTTCTGTGGTGGCTGGAACCATAACCAGAGCAATCTCGTGACCCATACATTGGGTTACATTTGGAGGGCAATGGTTGCATAACCCCCTTCAGAAAGAACTTAACATTGAAGTAAT
Source organism: Ischnura elegans (assembly GCF_921293095.1). Lineage (NCBI taxonomy): Eukaryota > Metazoa > Arthropoda > Insecta > Odonata > Coenagrionidae > Ischnura > Ischnura elegans. The sequence goes on from NC_060247.1 coordinate 124,699,287, forward strand.
TTTGCTAGCTAAATGGTCTGAGCATCTTGTGTGATTCCTGGTGGAGGTTAAATTTTTCCATCCATTTTCGGCCATCATTCCATTTCCATGCTTCTTCCATGTCATTGTCTTGTGTTTGTGCTCCTAACTCTTTCTTTCATCTACTAATTTGTACTCATGTTTGTCTTTGATCTATTTAAATAATTGACCGAGATATCAACGACTTTAAATTCATAATGAAGTTGTTGAAAATGGGTTGGTTTCAATCATTATGTACCTAACAGCTGGGTTGTTCAGTTTTATTGACCACTGTCCTTCCACTGAGGATTTGAGGGCAATTACTACTGACTCATTTGAATCTGGGAATATTAATAAAATTGTTCCCTAAAAATACAGATGCTCTTCTTACTTGTGAAATACCAATTAGAGATTTACGGAGTGATGATTAATGTGATTCTGTTAGAGTCTCTAATGTTCCTCAGAGGCATCTTAGTTAGTGACTACACTGCTTGTCATGTAATAAAATATAATTTCCTCCACTGTTACTTCATGCAGCTGAAGTGACCCGAATAGTCTCATAAGCACTTACATTAGATATGTTTCCATGCACTTAAATACTTCAATTGATTTGGTATAGTGATAAATCAATGCAAAACATTATTTGTAGGGATGGGTCGCTTGTTTCCTTCCTTGGTTCACTCAGTTCCCTGGGTTCTTGCAAGTTGGAAGTGGATCTTAGGAGTATGGGCATGATCCACAGTTACACGATCAAGAAGTTTGCCTGAGCTCAGTGAGCACTATACGTGAAACCCTTTTGTGCAGCTACAAAAACACCGTTAAGCAAATTGGTACGGGAGAGACCAGCAATACTATTTACTTTGATAAAAAGTAGAAAATTGGGGTCCAGTAGTGTTTTCTGTGCAGTAGGACCAATATTACAGCAACAAGAGAAGCCCCTATGTATTCCTATTTTCTTGTATTCTGTATTAAATTTTATTTTTTAAGTGACTAGTCTCGTTCAATTTGAATAATTACATGTGTTATATTTTTTCACTGCCAAGCACACCCATTATCAATTTTTGCATTTGGCTTTGTCTTTAATACTTTCTTTGCTTTTTCATTAGGGCTTTGTTCCTGGTATTTTTGGAGTTTCCCATGGAGCCCTGCAGTTTATGACGTATGAAGAAATGAAAAATTTCTATAACCAATACCGAGGAACTCCAATTGATACAAAATTGGTGAGATCTGTTATCATCGCATAAGTCTTTAATATTTCTTGCATAATGTTTTAGAGGTACTTTTCGGAGTTCTTGTTGATGTTTGGAGGAGATGCCTGACAGCTAAGGTCATTTGCTCCATAGCGGAGGATGTGGGACTGGAATCTGCTATTGCAAACTGGAACTTTATTCAGACTTTTTATGCCAACTTTTGATCCTATTATATACCTCTTTTTGAAGATTTTTTTTACCACAATCATGGAGCCTTAGCAATGCCTGTTAGTTCCATATATTTTTATTATACTACATCTTTACATTAGTTGAACAAAGGCCGTTTTCCAATCCACGTAGTATGCACTCGTTCCCTTTCTCCCTTGCACTCTGGTCCCTTACTAATGCTCTACTGGTGCCATAAAGTGCGAACTGAAATAATGCGAACTATTGACAGTAACGAAATGCGAAGCGCAGGGTAGTGTTAGGACATCTGGTGGGGATTTAAGAATCAATTTCACCTTTATACTTATATTTTTACTGGTGAAGAGCAAGAATTCACAATGCCGATGTAATATTACGTAAAAGAGCTCACATAATAAACACAACATTACTTACAACTCCAGTTCAAGATTTCTGAGTTTTCCATTGCCACCATTTTCACGTCCACTTCCTCCGAGGGCACGTTAACGAGGGAGCATCCGCGTTCCCTTGTTCACTTACCCTTCGTTCCCTTGCGCCCTCGCCGATTGGATCCACCCTTGCTGTCGTCACATCCATAAGTTGGCGATTGAAAAGTGCACGAAGGGTGAATATATAATTGGGAATTGGAAAACGGCCAAAATTGCTGTCTGGCATTATTTTCAAAATTACGGGAAATAGATGCCATTCCTGTTTTAGCTATGTCATATCAGTGTGAACAATTCTCTGCTTTAATTATTGTATGACAGTTTCTTTAGTTATTTATGGTTCGCACAAGGTAAATAATTATTAGAGCATGTGGATACATGAGTTTTGGCAATGGCATGGATAGTAATTGCTAAGCTAGAGTGAGACTTCAGAACATAAGCTGTGACTGCAAATGATGGTAAAACATGTGAGAATACAAAACACTCATTATTATAGATTTTGAGAGAATAATGCATTGTGTTATTAGTAAGTTGCTCTTGATAAGTGTTAAATATTTCAGTATTTTGAGGAATCCAAATTGGTTTTCCTTTTTCACGCTGATGTTTCTTGCAACTATTGTACTTAAATCAGTATTTTCGAAATGTAAACAATCTATACATTCAGCAAACTCCCGATTATCTGGGCTAGTGATGGGGAGAGGTGGCACGAATACAGTGAAACTTGGTTAGTACGTTCCTCTGTAGCACGTTTTCCTCCTTAACACAACGATTTCTCTCAGTCCTGGTACCATCCTAACAAAATACAGATAAAAATATTTGGTCAGTAACTTTTAAATAGTGGTGCTTTCCTGGGTAGTTTGCACAATTGCTTGTCATGAAGCAACCTGCAAGTCGTTTCCAAGTATCTTCTGAAGGTGTTTTAACCTTCGAATTCATTATTATTGTCAGCCATTGATCTTCTTAATTTCATCCCACACCTCTACAACCGTGATGCATCCATCATGTGCATCATTACTTGACAAGTGTTGTAGGTGCAGACGATGCTTTGGATCTCCAAGCAAAGCTTAACGCAAAAATACTTATCTTGGCGCAAGAAATAGAAAGTAGACAACATAGGACAAATTTTTTAAGTGACTGTAATCTGTAATATAAAAATTTGTGATTGTGATAATCTTTAAGTGGGTTGTAAATTGTCATATCAATATCGATATATATCAATTGATAAGGTTTCATTCCGAGAGCAAATGTGCAATTAGGTGGTTGCCGTGATTTATGGTGAATTAAGTTTTGCCAATTTTTATGATGTTTTAAAACAACGGAATGATGTATTCAGACTTATCGTCATATTCTCTGAGTAAGCTGTGAGAAAGAAGACATCACGTGGCTTACCTTGTCCTCTTCAAACATATACATGACAAATCTCAGGAGAAAGGTGCCGTTTTTATGTATGTTTGTCTCAGGGAAATCTGTGAAACATTGTGATTTTCATTCACATGGTACTGTTTTTGCAATGCAGTACTCAATTTCTTGATTTGCTAGGTGAAAAGAGTTCAGGAAGGTGGTCCTATGAGAACTTCTGAAAGTAATTGTAATTATGATGACTTTTTGACAAAGTGAATTATCCCTATTGCTATCATCTACTTACCTAGTTAGCATGTTTTCCTGGATAGCATGTTCATTTTTTGTGGTCACTTCAGAAACTTTCGAAACAAGTTCTTCTGTAATCGGAAACCACGAATAATCAAAACTTTCTCTTTAATTTCTTGTAATTTTTATAATTTAGTTAAACTAAACAACCTACTATTATTTAGGCACTTTGTCTGTTATTTTTAATCACTTTCCAGTATCACTAAGAGGTTCCTTTTTCTGACAGTGATCATTTTAGTGGCGATGGCTTGATTGTACATACTTGTATTCCTACTGCTCCATGTAACACATGGTTTCCGGAAAGCATGCGATTGTGATTGCGAGATCACGGATTCAGAAAAGTGGTTTGCATGAATCCTTCAAAATACTGCCCGAAATCTAAAACTATGCTGTCAGGCATCACGCCTCATAGTTGCATCTGACACAAGTTGCCTGGGAAGCAACTGATGCGGGATGCGGTTCCATGATCTCTGAATGCAATTGTGTTCCACAATGCTCGGACATATGGAGCACACAACTACAGTAAACTCTCGATTATACAAAGTCAGCGGGACTGGAAAATAGGCAATTCGTAATATCGAGTTTTGTAATTTTTGTAATTTGTCATCAAGGCCATTGATGGAGGGAGTGAGGTGCCATGTTTACATAACAAGTCTCTCATCTTTTACGCCAACAGGAGCAAGGATCCTACCAGATAAAAGCTGGAGAATCATCTTCCATTATAAGAGAAATAAAGAGGAACGTTATTATCCACATTCATATTTTTCGTACAACACAAGTTTTATCATTTGTCAGTATATAGGTGAAGTATTGGTTCACTTGCGTGAATGCCCACAAATTATACCAAAAAACTTGTGCCTTAACCTCATTTAGTTATCTTGTGTCTTTCTTCATCGTATTGAAAATTATGCTAAGTATCATTAATATAGAGAAAAGATTTTTTGTGCCAGTAATAAAAATTTGTCGTGCCATTATCATAAAATAAGTAGTAGCGTTTAAAGGACAAAGCGAATAACTAATTTCTATTGAAAGTCTGTAGAGAAGAAGAGATACAATTTTGTAATCGCAGCACCTCACTCCCGGTAGGTATCAATGGAATTGATGACGAAGTATATTCGATTGAATCGTCTGCTTAGAGGTAGATGGAGCGCCAACCTGGGAAGACATCCGAGGGGGGTTTGGGATGTGTAAGTTGGGTGTCAGGAAGATCAACAAAAGGCTGTAGGAGAGAGTAAACAAAGATTTTGGAAAGAAAGATCTCTCGGAATGGGTAGGACTGCTACAAGAAAGTTCATGGTTAGAGTTGGAAGTGCCTCTTCATTACGAGCAGCTTGCAAAATAAATTGGTGGTAAATAGAGCCCATTATTTAATGCACTCCTCACTTTCATCTTCGTGTTCACTGCTGTCATGTACGCTTAGTCCCGGCCGCTGCTTCTACTCCATGGTTTGCTGCTTTGATACTGGCTAGGCACCGACTGAAGCTCTTTGCACATTCTCTCATAAATTTGGTTCTATCCCATACCTTACGATTCAGCACTTCCTGGATGAAAGACAGCCAGACACTGCCTCTCTCATGGATAGTTAGGATGGTAATTATGGAAAAACTTAATGCACAGAATCGTCAAATCCCCGTTCTAATTGAGAATAGAGGAGCCATTTCGCCCTCAATACGGGCTCGGGTGTAAAATATTATTTCATGTGTGATATCCTTACTACATCTCCCCACCTACTTGTTGACTGCTGCAGTATTTTCCCCGACCTTTCCCCCCTCTGAAAAGTAATGTTGTCTCAAAAATGAAAAATATTTCCTCCATCACTGTCTTAATTCTCTTCATTCCTCATATATCCAACTGTTGATTTAAAATTTATTGTCACGAGGTCGCGTATTTACCAGCAAGAACATTGAAATTTGATCAATTTTATGGAGTTACAGCATTTTCTTGGATATGAATGATTCAGTTATGTAGGGTTTTAGTGGGAGTGTAAGAAATACCCTGCGCGACCTTCCTCACATGTTAAACTACGAAGTATTGTCAACACGATATTTAAGAGTATGCATGTAAATAGGGAAATTGTGTCAGCCACAATATTTTTACTGAACTCATACTTCTCCTCGATTCCTATCGTAAGTTTTTAGGCGAACCCTTTCCCTCCAAAGTTGCACTATCATTTAAGATTTCACAATTTGAATGCTATTTGCTCCTTGGGACCGAGCCCGAAGTTTGTAATTTCAAAAAATTTCATATTATCAAAACTCCGTATTATCGAAATGCGCCATGTATTTGCCATTGGCTTTTCGATGGGACCACAATTTCACTTTGCATTATCAAAAACTTCGTAATATCCTACTTTGTATTGTAGTGGTCCCGATCCGCTCCCCTCCCTTTCGGGTTTGTACCTTATTGTCTTCCCCATGGGATTTAACTGGGGATGATGAGTCGGGGTTCTGCTAAATAAAGGTAGTGATGTTTGGCCGTGACAGACGATGAAACCGTATGGTCGAAGAGCGATTGATGCCCCTTCACAACCAGACTTTAGTCGCGAAAATGTAATAAGGGCACAGTTTTGGTTCCTCGGTTTCCGCTGCACTGCGTTACTACTCTTAGAGGTGATCGAATGAAGGATGTTTCGACGACTTTGGCAAGATAAACGAAATATGTCCTTTTCACAACACATTTAATGAAAAAAAATAAAGAGACAGGACAGAAATAACTCTTTTCAACATGAACGGTATCTCCTTCAACAAACAAAAAAATAATGAACCTTTCAAAACACACATGGAATCACCTTTAAATACACAAAAAAACTAATGAACCCTTCAAAACACACGGCGTCATCTTTAAATATCAAATAACTGAGATGGGATACCAGATTTGGTGTAAGGCACATGACATCACCTCAAATGAATGCCCGTGATAAACACACTTTTGGAAATAGAGAATTTCTCTTAAAGTTCATTGTCTCTTGTCTTCTATTTCTGAGGATTTAATGACTAAGGGAGGACAAGACGCTGAGGTAAGTTATGAGAGTTCGCAATCCAAAAGAATATGTAGGGAGTCAATGATATTGAAATGTGGGAACCATTGGAACATGTGGCGACGAGAATTCTTACAACATTTTGTTGTTGAGCGAGGATCCTGCAGGAACCTTGGGTGTTGAAAGGCGGGTCAATGAGGCAATGATATCAGCTCTTGAATATTGCCCATCACACCACTGTTAGCACGGTTCTGCTCGCTGTTCACTTGGCCACGTTCTCGTGCCTTGGCTTCCTGATTCTACTATGACGGCGGACTCTCTACTGTGAAACACTCGACCACAACTGTGGGCACTCAGGTCTCTCTCTCCTTTCTCCTAAATCTCCCCTTTTTTCTCTACTTCACTTAACCTCAGGAAGAGCCTTATATAGGATTGAGGGCCTCCCAGAATGCATCACTTTCACTGTCATCTGCATTTTCGGCATTCACTTGTTTTTTTACCGGTTATTTCAACTGCAGATGGCAAACTTCACTACACTTGTTCCACACTTTACAGCACATAATAAAATAAAAATACACCCTGTGACTTTACTTGGAAACAGACTTAAAATTCTGAACAAAGAACAGAAGAAAAATAAACCCTTCTTGCCAAAATCGCTAAAACCTCCAACGATCGGCACTCTAGTATAGGAATCATATTTCTTCTTAAATATGTGATGGCCTCGGACTATCACAGTATGAACAAGAGTTTACTGTACCATGAATGCAACAGGGGCGTGATCACACCATCGTAGGGCTGCAGTTGTAGGAAACCGGGACTAATGGCATATTGTCTACGTAGGCGAGTGCCTCTGGCTGTGACTCATGCTATTTCTACTTCCACTTTCCCCGTTGCCTTCATTTCTACTATTCCCTTCCTCTCCAGTTACACCTTCACTAGTCCCAGCCTAAACATGCCGGAGTGCGATGAAATCTCTGGTTACCATGGGCCATTTTCAACTGCATGCAAGGTCACAGCAATAATTTTGCATTTGCGATATGCAACGTACAATTAAAGATTGTAGATAACTTTTCTTTTAATATACGATTCATTAACCATCGAAGAATCTTCTAAAATTAATCTTGAGTTTTTTTTCCCCATCCCTGATCGTCATCTGCAATGCTATAGCAGATGTCCGAGTAAACTTGAAACATTCATTGTTGGCAAGTAAATAAAATAATTCCATTCTACGAAGAGGCTACTAATGTACAGTGGAACCTCGTTAAAGCGAGTACGGGCTATAGCGACACCCCCGCTATTACGAGAGATAGCCGATGCACCGTCAATTGACCCTATAGAAAGCGTGTTAAAGAATTCGTTTTTACGAGACCCTTGCGGTGCTGGCTCTCGCCATAGCGAGGGTTTTACCGCTGGAAGACTTTCATGAAGACTTCTTAACCTCTGTAATTGCTAGCGATCTGTTAGAAATGAAGTTAATGGAGTGCTCAGTCTCAAATTTATGTGGTAAACTGTCGTTCGATAAATATAATGATTGACAAAACAATGCTTTGCATGATTTTTATTCAGTGCGGCGCTTATAAATTGTTTGAATAGTTAGTCGTTATTTGAGTAAGGACATTTAGTGATGCAAAAAAACATCGCCTTTCGTCTGGATTTATGCTTATGTTTATCGGATAGATGTATATCTGTCGCCGCACCACTCCTGTTCCTGTATATCTGTTCGCAACAGGTATATTGGCTATTATTTGCTCCACCTCCGGTAAAGCGACAATTCGCTATAGCGAGTGTTTATTAGTGCACCGTGGGGTGTCGTTATATCGAGGTTTCACTGTAAATAATAAGCCTGGTGCAGCCTTGTATGAAAATGCAAATATCCTTGTGCCTTTGTGTCCGACTTTTTTTAAAAATAAAGATCGCCAAAAAAGTCGAAAGAGTATGATCTCATGCGTGGATAATGCGCAGCACGGATGTACTGCAGCCGTATAATCGGCAGTCTGCTGTAGTTTTATTTAAAAATTTCAGGCTCATGGTCAGGTATGAAAAATTGCAAATATCGGCTAGAAAAAGGTTCAATATTGTTCAAAAAGTAGTTAGCACCCTGAAGACAAAATTATAAGTCCAAAGTTGATGCTTACGTGACAACGTAGCCAACCCCAGTCCCAGGGCCACAAATATTTTCACATCTTTGGTCTTGCCTCCTAAGGCCTCTAGCATTAAGGGACCCAGGAGGGGATCATGGTTTTTGTTGCTATGGAATTTTATCTTAGTGAAGGGAAGGAAAATCTTTTTAGCAAAACTAGGATTACAAATTTTGTCCTGCCATGGGTAACTTGAAAATTTGTAAAATTACTTTAAGAAAGCTTTTGATACTCACAAGAATTTAGCCTTTTCGCATTATTCATAGGGACCCTCAGAAAGCATTAAAAAGAATGAAGTTGTGAACTCAAGGATTCGTAGACAAATCCTGAAAAAGTGGGGCAAAAATAGGAAGACCGTGATATTCTGGAATACGAAGGCAGTATTCTGCTACCATATATTTTATTGCAGAAAGGTCTTTTTCCATCATTCTGTAATGCTCCATATTACTGCACCTATTGTGAGAAATGAGGTATCATTTTAAACGTCGAATCGCCGGCTTCTGAAAAAATATACAATCACAATCTCAAATTTCACTATTTATCCATTAATTAGACTTGAAAGTTTCGATTTTTCCATATCAATTACTTGCTCGATATATATCGACTCCTCACATTTCTTGTATTCTAAACGTCTAATAAAGGTTTGAAAACCCATATTATCCATAACTATACTAAAGAAACGTAACATAAGCAGGTAAAAATATTAAAAAACAATCCAAGAAGTATGAAGAATGTTTTATGTTCTCTAAAAGAGACATCGTGTGTAAGGAACTTAAATGATAACTTGCATCACAAATAAATAAAAATATATTGTTGAAAGTTTTCAAGAATTAGTATCAACAGAATCAACAACAAAAAATGAAAATACATAGTACAAAACACACACTGTGATTGCACATGGGTGAATAGTATAAAGTTTTTATGTATAAGAATGAGAGACCCATTTTTTTGTGTGAACAGTTGTATGTAGTATTTTTTAGTGCTTGCACTTTCGGTGATATTTATGTTTGTGTTGAAGAAACTAATAACCAAAAGGTTACAGGTGACAACATCGTTACTTCTTATATTGTCTTTCAAGAAGCTTTGTATATTGCATGTCATTATTCAGTAATAGACGTCATGATCATTCCTTCTAGCACCAAACTCTCTTTCCTGTATTGTATTCCTATGTTTTGTATATTTTGCAAGAAACCAAGTATAAATAATGTACTCTATGGTACAAATCTTTCTCTATTTAAATCCCAGTTGTGCCATTTCCTCAATATACTTATTCCCTGAAGGCATTCTACCTTTCACCCGTCGTAAGTCTATCCTGAGTCATAATTACCGATTACCTGGACATCATATTCCTTCAGTCACCTTTCAGAAGGATTTAGGGGTTATTTTTGACTCTAAGCTGCTCTTCCATTTGCACATTAAATCTATTTCCGCCCACGCTATGTATTTGGGAGATATGATTTATCGCTACTGTGAGGTGTCAGATATAATTGCTCTTTGCACCTTCTTCTTTTCTTGTATCTCTCCCGTCTTGGAATACTGCAGACAAATCTGGTCTACGGCCCCGCTTTCTTCATCAAAGCTCCTGGAATGCCTATTGAATTTTTTTCTTTCTTTTGTCCGTTACCGCCTCAAGCCTTATCGTAACTTCACCCTCAATAAGATTAGATTCTCTCTTGGTATTGCAACTTGGCTATATCCTCAATGACCGGATACTCTTCTTAAATATTATTAACGGCAAGTACAGATCAGCTGATCTTCTTTCTCTTTGCCTGCTTCCTGTTCCTTCCTGCACAATGAGGTCAAGTGACTTATATCATTGTTTCACCCCCTGCCTTTCTGTCTCTAAACTCTCTTTTCTATTAAGACTTCCTTCTTCCATTAACTCCTATTAAAAATGTGTTCCAAATTTTAATCCTTATTTTTCATCCCTCATCAATCTTGCACCATCTGTATTTTAATTTTCCCCCTACTCCTCGCACCACTCGATGAAGGCTATTATTCTTTGTTATTTAATGGTAAATGCTGTGGAATATTATTTTGTTGATTATTGGTTACATTTTGCTTAATATTAGTAAATTGTTCTCTTGTTATTGTAGAGTCCTCTGTAGTTGACCTCGCCCTGTTTTTGGACTGCATTAAATAAATAAATATATCTCTCTTTAAGGTGTCGTATGAATGAATGAAATAATATTTAAAATATTTCTCATTAATAGTTACAAAAGTTGTGTACACTACATGCCAAGTAAATGCTCATTTACTCCTCAATGTAATTTCCAATCAATTTTGGTTACCTGGTAGAATTTGCTGTGAATGAGATCATATGATCAATATTCAGGGGTTTGGGTTTAAGTTAATATTCAACATATATTTGCAATTCAAGTTGCATTTCCGTCAGTGTTTTAACCCTCTCTTTTTCTTGCATTTGCTTTCAGAGTACATTAGAGTACCTTTCTTTTGCTGCAATGTCTAAGCTTTGTGCGGCTGCAGCCACATATCCATACCAAGTAGTCCGAGCAAGGCTGCAGGATCAGCGTGGAGACTACACCGGTACTTTGGACTGCATACGCAGGACGTGGAGGTACGAAGGTGCCCGAGGCTTCTACAAAGGGCTTTCACCTTATCTACTTCACGTCACTCCTAACATCTGCTTAGTCCTGCTCATCTATGAGAAGGTCACTGCTGCAACAGCTGATACATCGCCTGACAGCTGATTGTGGCTTCTTCTTAGGAGGAATTAATGACACGTTAATAGCTTAAATGCAGAGGAGTGAATGGTAGAAAGAGCTCATCATCGGGATCTGAATGGATGTTTTAGTATTTGTAAGGTGTGGCGAATTCTCTTGGCTGTGTTACTTACAGCTGTATTGTCTGGAGTGAGCGAGGCTCAAGGAAAAGAAATTGCTAATCAGTGGAGTTTGTTTTATTTGGAAAAGAAGTGGCATAAATTGTAGTTGGTTTCTTGAAATGAGTTCAGCTGAGCTGTGACTCATTAATCATTGGCTTTTGGTGATATAATATAGAACATGGCAGATTACATGTTGTGCTCTGTCTTTTTGAGAGATAAATTAGGTACTTGTAGAATGGCATACTTAGTTGTGGCTGTGTCTCAGTTATTTTATTGTTTCCTGTAGCTCTTGTTCCTATGGAATTTGAATATTCTAATTTATATTTGTGTATTGATGGAAGGACTAATTCACACTAGATTATTTATACAGAATTTTCCCACCATTTCACAGCCTGCAGGAATACCTTTAATGTTGAAGAATGCAAAAAAATGATTAATATGGGAAGATTGGAGCTTTTGTTTTCTATGCACAGAGAGTAGGATTAGAGTTAGTGGAAATAACCACCTATGTTGACCTGTCCATTTATTTAGGTGGTGACGCGTGCAAATAGTATCAGTATTTATTGAACCTTGAATATATAACACTTTTCATCTGTGCAGATTGTTCAACAATTGGAAAGGACATTTGTTTAACTATGTCCTAAAAGCACGGGTAAACATTGTGGTTAAATCTTTTTCTAGGAACTGAATCTTTTCCCTTGGCATGTGATGCACTGATATTCTTTTACAAAAGATACTTCCAACTACTTTTATGGAAAGCTACGACATTTGTAAAAATATTCTTTTTCATAACTAATGAAGCAATTATTTTTACGTTTGCTCCTTTACGCATAAGTTTTTGGGGAAAATTAATGATGTCTCATGTATTGCATTTACCCCATTTCTGTTTTGCTATTTGATCAGCATTATGCCGCATCAAGAACCTTTTTATCCACTTTATTCACTCATGAAATATATTTTTTTAGTTTATATTGGAAAGAATGTGTACAGTGGTAGAGTAATTGTAATTTTAATTAATTGTGGCTTGCTGGTTCAAGGCACATTGGGAATACATTGCGATAGTAGACACAAAGACAAATGTCTCTACTTGCCTGTCACTATTAGGTTCAAGTTTTGACTGATCTCATAGTCATTGTTTTTGTGAAGTAGAAAGTGGGTAGTTTATTTCACTTTTTGGGTTATACTATCATAATATCCCCGAGTACAAAAATGTCTTTGGACATTTTTTACTTCTGAAGACAGTACGTAGTTTATTTAAAATGTATTTTAAACAGTCTCTCTGCACTAAAATTATTTTATTGTCTAAGGAAAGAAATTCTTTTTTAAGTAACATTTTCCTTCAACCTCTTGTTCACTTTTGTAATTTTGGTTGAAGGCCAAAGAAAAAGGCCGATTTTCTCTTCATTCTTTTAAATTTTCATACATGTAAGTTTATATGTCAAAGGACTAATAAGAGCTGACTGTATTTCATTGAGGGTATTTTGTTTTCATCACACCTGCAAATGCAAGCTCATTTTTCTCTGCTGTATTTTAACCCTCAATATTGTCATTTTAGTAAAATTGTCTTTAATGAAACGAATATCATTTGTGTTGCACATTAAATGGTGCCTACCTTATTTGTACATAAAATAAAGATTGCAATTGCCTTTGAGGAGCATTTGTGCATTTATCCTATGGTTTCCTGGTAGCCCCGTAATGTCTGTTAGCATCCAAAATGTTAGCGTTTTCCTTTGTTAGTCGATATTTTTGTATGGCAAGTTGACTTCTAATACTGTGGATTGCACATTTTTGGTTTGTATGCAACTATTATTTAAATCTTTAAATGATTTGCACTTTTAAATAATTATCATTCTATTACTCCTTGCTGAAGTGCACCCATAGGTCACTGAATTAATTTCTGGAACTGCCTGTTCATTCTCATCAAATCTACTGTCAGATAAAGGACATTGAAACTTATACTTATATTGCTTTTCTAATGATTTGACATTCTAATTTCAATAATTTTTGTCGAGATTACCTCACAAATTTTCAGCTTATCCACGTTTAGGTCTTAATTGGATAATGAAACTGATTTCGTGTACCTGATGTTATCCTGTATGGAAAATTCATTTTTTGTGCAATGTTTTTAAATGATGTATATACTGATTGCTTTAGTAACAGCATGAATCAATTAACTTTATGCTACTTGTAGTTTTCATGAAAATTCTTGACCATCATTAACCGGAAGACTGTCTCTTTGTACATTTTCTGCTTAGGTTCGAAGGGATACGGGGATTCTATAAGGGGCTTGCCCCAAACCTCATCAGAGTTACTCCAGCAACGGCTATCACCTTTGTAGTCTACGAGAAGGTCTCCCATGCCCTAATGAGTAGGAGTGCAGAAAGTAAGAATAATGAAGTTACAGTGAAGATGACAACTGTTGAGAAAAGTTAAAGTGAAGTTGCTTTTTTTTAAACATAGAATTCTGAATCTGAAGAAGTTATTGTAAATAATTTTACAGTTATACAGATTATATATACACCTATGTTTTTGTAAGATTTACCTTGCGCGAAAAGTAGTAACAATAGAAATGGCCATAAAGCACTTGTTTCATTGGACTTAAAATTTATATAGTGCAAATAAAATGTTGAAGACCACATTTTTGAATGAAGTTTTAATGTGTTGCGATGCAGCATCTATCTCATAAATAATAACCCAGTCTCTGCCTTGTTTGAATTTTCTTGACAACGATTTTAATGAGCGACTTATCAATCCATTCGCACGCATGAGTAAGAAAAAAAAGATAACTCCTCTGTCATTGAGATAACTGCGTGGAATGAGGATGGAACAGTTGAATGGTCAGACCAGCTCATTAATTCGACGAATGCCTGCGATTCCATCAGTGAAACGTTAATCTGTGCATTCGAATTCAGTGACTTCTTAGGGTTTGATACGATAAGAGTGTGTAGTGAAAATCCAAGTATTTAAGTTCGAATATCAATAATGGACGATGCCGGCAGCTACTGATCGACCACTGGGACTAGTTTTTTTTCTGTTATATATTTCATAGTCGCCGAAACATACAATTTTTTCCTAATTATTAGCAAATAGAATCCAGAAGAATATATCACCAGCTTTTTGCCCAGAGCGCCTGAGCGTAGGTCTATTCTGTCGTCACTTCCGCTTCGATATCACATGGGATCTTCTGTCGTGCAGTCTACAGTTGCGCATCGTTACTCGCGGGAGAGGAAATCTACACGACGTTGTTGCAGATGTGAAGAATATCCCTGCAGTCACTTAAAGTTTCTGAAGTACTCAATGGTGAGGAATATTTTATTGTTATGGAATTGTGTAGATGATGTGGAGTTGGTCTTGTTTACGCTCTTATATTCTTTTCATTGTTATTTCATATCTTTCCGGTCCCCTGTGGTTTGTTTATATATGATGATACCTCATTTTACCAATGTTTTTCGTGGGTAGCGTTTGTAGATTTTCAAAATATTAAAAATTTGACGTGTATTTGTGTTTTTTGCTTCGTATCAAGTTAAATACTGGGTTATTTGTTTCGGTTTTGCCCGATTTGAAAGGGTTTTTAAGTTTTAAGTACCCGTCGTTATATATGTTCTGATAAAGGTACACTTTAGTTCTCATTCGTGTTTATCTAGTATGTATAAATATTCCGCCCCCAGAAATGATTGTAGCCTTAACTAAATCTACGTTATTACAAAATTAATTGATTCCCTTTACAGCTACCGGTTTAAGTTTTTTTTAAGTCACAGTCAGCATTTGAACTATAGCTTCTTCGCTTGTGTTTTTTAGTGAATATGATGTTTTACTTTAAACCTGGTTCATGTCGTAATCTTATTTTCCTTCGCTCCCCCAATGGACTTCCTTCATTTTTACTCACTCTTGGGATTTATCTCTGTGACCTTTGCCCGCTTTTGTGACCCAAAATCAGTGACCCTCTCTCCGTTGGTAGATTTTGTATTTATTTGGTGGCTGGAGCAGGACATTGTGGTTTTAGTTCTCCCTTTATGAACTGCTGGAAATGTGCTCTTATAAGTTGATGTGAACTTCTGACATTTTATAGTTTCCAATTGAATAGATTACCATTTATTTTAAAATATTGTTTGCAGTCTTTATCGTGTGGGATCAGTCAGTTTTTCGTTTGGCTCCGGTATTTAAGACAAGTTGCTCATGATATATTGCGCTATTCGTCCAGTTTGTTATTGATGACACCCCTGTGGCCTTGTCAGTCATACGTTAAAATCCAGTGTTCAATTCTATCTTGAATTATAAATTTGACTAACTAGTATTAAAATGCGTAAAGAAGTGGCGTCTTACCGCACAGTTCAGCACCGGAGGAGGCGTGCACAGCTTGCTGCATCAGTTATCAACGGGGTTAGCCCTAAATCTCCGGTAAGCTTGCATTTTCATAGCTATAGTCAACATAAATTTGCCTGCCTTAAAGCCCGTCAAAAGTTTGGGGAATTTTTTGAACCCCACCTTCGGATAACTAATCTTCTTCCCTCTGGTTTATTTTTAGTGTTTATGTATGCGTTCAGGTTTTTTTGCCAAAGGTACCCACAGTGAATCAATGCTTGCCCTTGTCAGTGGCTGTCTCTGTTTTTAATATTGCCTGTTTCATTGAGGAAAAAGCCCACGCACATGTATTAACAGTATTTCACATCTGTTTTAATGTTAAAAATACCCCTTAAGTAATATATTTCTATTCGTTGCCCATGTTTTTTTCTCAAGGGAAATTTTGAAGGAATCTTCCGATGTCATGCAATTTTTTGGAGGCTACTTTCGGCCTCAGAAGCACTGTAATCAATCTTACCACCTATCATAGGGTTATTCATAACAGCTTACATCCCCTTTAGTTCGTTGAGCTAATATTTGATAGTTATACTTTGTTAGCCATATCCTATTTATTTGACCTGTCATGGCTATATATCCTCATTATCCTTCGATTTTGCCAATGTGCTCATGTTCTATCTATCCGGGAAGATTCGAGGTGCTCGGGTTGCACAGAAATGATTGAGGAGTGTATTATTGACAATGCCGAGTGTCATCCTCTTCTCTACCTGTGGAAGATTGTTTCATGCTTTGATAAAGTACTCGGCCATCTGGTAGGCTCGAACTTGGCTCCTCTACCCGCGGAAACGAAGCTACGTATCTCGTGCTGTTTCTTTTATAACCATTGTGATTGAATGCAAACTTGAGCTCCTTTCTGATGCATATATCTCTATATTTGGGAGGTATGAAATTTGTAATTGCTATTCACAACCTTTCTCATATAATGTCGATTTAATTCACAATAAGAGGGTTTGTCTGGCTTGTTGAGGAAAGAGTTCATCCAAGAAAGATTTAATTGGCTAAAAATTTCATTTAAAGATTAAGATGGCTAAAAAAAAACTTTCTCATGATTCTTGATTTGCTAGACTGAGTTAGTCGGGCGACTATCAGCTCCTCTCCTTGGTTGTTGAAGTACAGAGATTTTTTGTTGGTAGGGCCCAATGCTTCGCCTTAATATATGGGACTCCTCGGTCACAAAAAGTCCACCGTGCCAACATTTTCTTTGTGTGCGTTTATAGGTGCATATAAGGTCAATCGCTGGGAGCATCGGTCATTCGCTCATCACGGTCATTTCTTATACCTACCTCAATTTTCGGTTTTCTATGTCGGATGGTATTCACCCTAATCTTATGCCTTAATTTTTGTGTAGGTCTCATGTTTACTTGCAGTACTAATGCGGTGCGAATGATGACCCTACTTTTGAGTGTGTGGATTGGTCTTCAAATTTGCGCGAAATAATGATGAAAAAATCCTACGACGGTTCACTGGTACTTTAATCTGCGAGATAATTGCTAGTTCACATATAAACCCTAGTATCACGTGGATAGTTGCGAATTTCCATTACTAAATTTCGCATGGCCTTCCAATAGGGTTGTTCACCATATTTTTTTTATTTAAGAAATCGAAAGATCGTGCTTCAGAAGGAGCAATGACAATAATATTATGCTATTTTCTTAATTGTACATGTTTAGAGAAGGCTTTAAACAGTGTCAAATTTTACGTTACGCCAAAAAGCCCTACTTCCATCTTGAATTGATGTGTGACGTCACAAGCCTGTAGATGCCCTACTGCAGTGTTGTTTAAGTGGCTCAGCAGGGTTATTCCACTTTTTTTCAAGATCTCCAGCGTCTGCCGCCAGATCAGTGTTTAAAGAAAATCCAAATTTATCCTTTAATAAGAGTAATAATAAGCAAAATTACCCTTACTTGTACATATTTATTGCTCATCATATCATAAATAGCACTACAACGTACACATTTCACGAGTTGTCTTTTTGATACGAATTATTCGAATATATTCCGAATCAACTGATTCAATGAAAAACTTGACTCACAATAAATATAAAACACTAATAAAACATGATAATCGGTTTTCCAATCACTATGCACACGCTAAAAGAATTTGCACTCCTTGAAGTTCGAAAGATTCTCCACACCTCACTTCTCACTCATCACTAACGACTTAGAATCAGTTTACGTTATTTCACATTGACATTTCGAGGACAATGAAATGAATAGGCTGAAACAAATAGCTAAACCGGTTATTGTAACATCAAAAAACTTCGAATTTCACTATTACTCTTACCCGTACTCTTACCGTAACCAAAATATGACCAAAACAAAAACAAACAACAGCGCAACGAAATTCGTGAAATGTAAACACTCGTGAATGCTCAAAATGAATAGGTAATAAAATCAAACGGAACTTAGATGCGAACAAACGATTGAAAATTAATATGCGTTCGATGTATCCCTAAAGCACAACTAGCTCAAATATGAAAAATATCCCCTAGGCAATAGTTAGATACCTTAGATCGAAATGTATAGGGTTGATTGAACTAGCATGAAAGAAATAAATAATTTCGTCGAAGCAGTTACATTCACAACTCACTTCACTCTTTACTTCATCGTCTATATGCAATCATTCACTTAGGGGTACATTAAGGGCACAAATTGTGTTCACTTGCACTAGAAGCACAATGAAAGTTCACTGCACGTAGTTTCCTAGCAAATGCAGCAATACAAAACTTTCAATTCCTGTCAACGCTACATACATTGCCTGTCTAACTTGAAGAATGGATTTCATGTCGCCTTGATCCATCCGGAAGCTTCATGCACAGCATAGGCCATTTCAAAATAAGGAATAACCTTGGCAAATGTCCAGTCGGCATGCAGAGTACTCAGCTTGGCATCGAGCGATCCAGGGTACAGGCCAGCCGTACAGGCTTGTGTCGTCATCACCTCTATTTCAAGATGGCCGACCGTTTTTGGCGGCGTTTAAAATTGTTCGAATTTTGATTGCTAATAATTCCATCATTACTTTTTCAACGCATCTGTCATTCATCCCAATCAAAATGAAATTACATCAGAAGTGATATACATTCGTTTTTTTAGACCGTTTTGATAGGCTTGAACAACCCTATTGCGGAATAAGTTTAATATTTTTTTTAATATCCTCTTTCTGGCTCCTAAATGCTACATCATTCTTGCGTTTGTACTCAAGAATTTCTTGGAACATTCCCGCCTGGAAACAGGCAGATTGATGGAGTTAACTATTTGTTTACCTTTCGATAAGGCTAGACTCCCGAAGGCAATGCAGCCAATCTAAGATTTCTCCAGTAAACACGCTATGGCCGATAAGGCTTCTGGGTCGTCCTTCCCCGGCTGCAGCAGTTGAAGATGAGTAGTCTTGATGATTATTATGGAATCCCACCCCTTGTGAGTCACTCTATTTTCATGAAATTCACCCTTCGCGTTTTTTCGTTGGTCTTCGCTGGTATTGGTTTTGAAGGTCTTATGATTTGAATTTTCATATGTACGGGGAGAATACCGAAAACGGCAGTACATGGTGACCGATGTTTCGACTCACTAATCGAGAATCGTCCGCAAGGCTGGTTGTGAAGTCCTCAGGGCCTTGAGGGTCTTTCAGACAGCAATGCCGACTAACAAAATATATTGGGGGGCCCAAACCGGGGATCTTGCCCCGGGAAATTTTGTAAGGAGAGAGTTTTAAGTTTTTTAATCATTTTAGAAGAGTCATATGATCTGCATTAGAACCCTGTTATCTCGAATCTCGATATCTGGACACTCCGGGGAAAATCGACAAGCCTGACACATTTTTTCCTCATACCCATAATGAATTTATGAGGGGGCTCGGGCCCCCTCAAGCCCCATGGAGTCGGCGCCACTACTTTCAGAGGACGATTCTCGGTAAAAAGTGTCGAAACGTCGGCCTGCATGTACTTTCAAAACTTTCGGGAAAACCCAGAATGGCTGAGACGTTCTGGTATCACTCCCAGAAGTTAAGTCTGTTTGACATTGAACTTCCAGGAATGATAAGTTTTTTCTAATAAACTGTGGGGATGGCTCGACAAAGAGTTAACCTTGCCATTTAACTCCCTCGCACAGTAGCCCTTTACGGGTAAAAACCCTTGTTTACGTTGGAAGTATATCGGAATGTTAAAGATTGAAGAATGAAATTAGAATAAATGATATTGCGTACTTTTGTGATTAAATACTGTCAATTACGTATTATTTGGCGTATTTAGAAGATGCTGTGAATATTTCGCTTATTTTTAAAAAGCATTCGTTATCTAGAACAATGTGCCACTTACACCGCTCGGAAAGTTGTTAACAGGTCTCCATTGTACTTGTGCGAGTTACATTGTAACATAGTCTTCCTCTTTAAGTCCCAGTGATATTTTCTGCCATATTACCAACTGGTATACTTCAGGAGGATGCAGAAGAGGCGGGTGGTAAGCTAGGATATTTTAATATTTCTGGACGGATATTCCCGATCCCGAGAATCGACCAAGGAACTCATTTATAACTTACGTCAAATAGTCTTAACATGAGCCATTCATAGAAAATCCTTTATAAATACTCTAAAAGGAAGCTGACTCGATTGCCAAAAGATGTTATGGGTGCATTCAAATAATTTGAATTTTGCGAGTAAGTGGAATCTGATGGTTTTGTGGCTATGAAGTTAGAAGTTTTTCTGTGATTCTAATTCATTAGATACTGATTTCCATCCGTAAACATTTTTAAGTGACATTAAAAACTACTGGCATTATTAACTACCTTTGCCTGGCTGGCTTTTACTTTTTTATATCAACGCAGCCCAATATCCTAGAAAGCGTGGTTCTTCTTCTTTGCTTAGTCTGTTTGACCGTTTCATCGATGGAATCTTGTAATTGATTTTCAATCCACTTTCCATTGTCAGATCGGCTTTAAATCCTCGGTAAAGATCAGAAACGGATGGCAATGAATTCTCACACTATTCCTAGGCCTTCAGAGGCAATATTACCCACCAGCGTCATCAACTTCTCCATTTAGAGGAGCTTTGTCTGTAATACGATTAGAATCTTACTTATCCACGATTTTCGATCTAGAATGAATATGCCGAATGAATTTATTAAATCCACTAATTTAAGGTACTTTCGTGGATGTGGTGGTGCTGTTCCATCATCTAATGTTTATTAAAATTTAATTTCCCTCTGTCGGTAAACTATTTAATGAAACCAACGCGTCTGCCGAGCGACCAGAAGTTTACGGGTTCGAATCCAGGAATAATCGATTTTTTTTCTTATATTTTTTTAATGTTCTTAACAAGTTCACTTATTGTGACTTTCTCATTTATTCTTTCCTATTTTGCACGTAATATGAGGAAGGTTTTGATAGCCCTATCGGCCTCTCTTTTATATGATAAAATTATGAAAATAACCTTATTAAAGATTAAAAAATTAATTTTTAATTCGCATTTATATTCTTAAGTTAAGAGAAGAAAATTAAAAAAAAGATAAAGAAAGCTTTTTCAAAAATTAGTATAAATGCACTTAAAAGCAAAAAAATAACCTTTTCATCGGGTAATAAAACGTGGGTTCCAATTTTTTAAGCACCTATCAGGCTCTCCTACTCTCATTTCTAATAAACCTAATCTGCACCCACGACTTATCCTCGGAGGGATGAAAAGCTTATATTTTACTTGTAGTGCACTTTTAGATAATATTTTCTCAATTATTTCAAATTAAGATTGTTTATTAAGGACGTGTTTATTATTTTTTTGGTTTTGGTCCGGATTTCGGCGAATTCGCCATTGTGCCACGTCCTGGATGCTTCTAGTCAGAATGAGATGTGCCCTATTTTCCCAAGTATAACTCACAGATCAGCCTTCGGCTTGTATCCACGTGCCTCCTAATTTTCAAGTGTAATGCACACTCGTGCATTACGCGCGCGACAGCCTTGAGAACAGAAATTCATGTTCTGGGAACCGTTGAAATTAACATTGTTCTCTGCTCCTCATACTCGAGAATTCAGGGTATTTATTTCTAAGCAAGTGGAGAGCGGTAGCCAAGTGGCTGGAGCGCTTGGCTGCGGACGTAAGGGTCCCAGGTTCAAATCCCGGTTGAAGCCTTCGAACACCCCCACGTAAAATTTTCCAAGTGCGAGGTGGCTCAGGTAAAGGAACTGGCAACCTTACTTGAATGTGTGCAAATCGCACGCTTGTGGCTGGGTGTGGGATGAGTAGTACCCTCGCCTATCCAAACCAACCTCAGGGTTGCTTCATAGAGCGAGTGATTACTTAGCACTTGCTAAATGCGATGGTGGTTGGCGTAACATGGTGAAACTCTTTCATGATGCACAAAGGTTAAGAAAAGACTTAGCTGTTTCACAAAATAAAATATATTTGCGACCGGTATCGATACAGCGTATCATCATCGGTTTCGATTCAGCGTATCATCATACGCTGTATCGAAACCGGTCGCAAATATATTTTATTTTGTGAAACAGCTAAGTCTTTTCTTAACCTTTGTGCATTAGCACTTGCTGACCGTCGTCTAGCACTCGGCAAAAAGTTGAGCTTTTGCTCCTGCTCCGCTCACGAAGCTGGAGAAATACTTGTGCTCACTTTTATGCATCCGGGTTTTATGCGTTTCATAGTGTTTTTGTGGGCCAGGGTGGTTTTATTGCCCTGCTACGGTGGGAACCCCAATTCGTGAGGTCCGCCCCCGCTTCCGTGATCCATCCCCCCCGCAGTGAATTGTGTGTACCGGCCTCGTGGGTCATCGATCGGGACTCCGAGAAAAATCCCCCTCACATATGTTGGGCCTTCACGGTAGCGCCCTTATCCGAGCCACTGCACTTTCGCTGCCCCGCGCTCAACTTCGAATCGGCCGTGAAATTGTGGCAAGGGCGTGCGCCTCAGCGTTGCGAACGTAATTGATTCTCTCTCTCTCTACCGTTCTCATTTTTTTATAAATCATTATTTTATGTGATTGTCGCCGGCCTCGGTGGCGACGGGATTGTCCTTGCCTGCCAAACCAAAGGCCGTGGGTTCAAGTTCCGCCTGTATGGGTTTCCTTTATCCGGGGCATGGATGTACATGTACGTTTAATTTTTGGAAAATGCTATTATAGCGCTGTTTTCGCTGGGGTAGAGATAAAATAAATGCATCTTAACTGCATATAAATAATAATTTTTCCGGCCTGGGTGTCAACGGGGGTGAATCCTCGTCCTCCGTTCTAAGGTCGTGTTTAAGTCCCGCTCGAGTGGTTTCTCAGCTGCTCATGGCATTGGTGTTTGTGTCCGTCCTAAAATTTTCGTTGGCCCAGGTGACGGCGGGGTTAAGTCCTTCCTGCCAAATCAAAGGTCGCGGGTTCGAGTCCCGTCTGAGTGAGTTGTCCCTACCCAGGGCATGGTTGTTGGTGTACGTTTAATTGTTGAATTTCATAAACCGCGATGCAAAGACCTAATACCGCTGTATTCGGTGATGTGGTCATCAAAAAATAAAATAGTCGGTACGGTATTTGGAGGAAGAGACCGACATCTGATGTTGTTTGTGCCATAGGGAAGGTAGGGTGGAGTGAATCCCGGCGTCGGCATTAGTTTGCTCTTGAGAAAAGGCGCCAAGGAGAACAAGGCAACGTCCCACCAGACGTGCCCATAAGTCCTCGACGGGCAAAATTAAATAATTAAATTACTCCGTTATCCCCTAATTTTATCCCGCACTCACCGAATGATACCACTTCAATGTTTATTTAGTGTGGAGCAGTGGCGCGACGAGGGGGGGGGGGGGTTAAAACTCCCCCCAGAGCTCAGAGTAATTTTTAAGTTTAATCCATTTTACTAAACTGGATTGATATTACTAATAGAAAAAGTAGTGTAAGGATTAATAAAATATCCCTCAGAAAGCCGTTAAACTCGCCATTTTGAACCGTTTATCTTAAAATTCCGCAATTTAATAATCTCGCACCTATCGCGTATCCTGGTGGGTATTCCATACCACCACACACACCGGTATTAGTGCACCTAAACCCCCCCAGCCTTAATTCCTGGCTGCGCCCCTGGTGTGGAGCCCATCCCGAGTACGGAATGTGAAATGCATAATGTGAGGATAGTAGGGCCTGTGTCCTTTCCTGTAACTGACGGAGGACTTCGGTTGTGTCCGAAAGTTGTGTCCTAAGACTTCACTCGGGATTGGAGCCTGATGTCCATCCATCATTGTCTTCCCTATCGATTGAATAATTTTACAGAGAAGTCACATTTAGTATATCGCCAGAAATAATGTTAGGAGATCATTCGATTTGTTAAAGATTCGCCGTTCTCGCAAAATTACTTGGGTTGCTTCGGAATCATATGAAATATTGAATCTTTCTGGTTCATGAATTACCGACTCGAATTATTTCGGCTGGATTGTGGAGCCAAATTTTTCTTGCGCCCATTTTGTGACATTGTGGTGTTCCATATTTCTTCCCCTCGGTCGTCGTCTTTTTGATCTAATCATAGTTGCGCACCCGTGGTTCATTTGGACTAGTTGATTATCTGGGTCGTCGGTGACTCTCTGCTGCCGGGATTATACTTTTTCCCTGGTCTTCAGTCACACTCTCGACTTCCTAATCCTTTTAAAGGTTGTCGTCCAGGGGCAGGCCGTAACCCTTAATCTCCGCCCCACCATTGTGGTCGGAGCGATGTCCCGCCCAAACCCCTCCGCTCCCTCACGCCGAATAACTCTTGAATGGCTTCTCCCGTCCATGGAAATTACATATAGAGCCTCCTCGGTCGTTGATGGTTGAGAGTCGAGGAAGTTGATATCTCTAAGGTTTCATTTCCCGAAAGATTTCCGTGAGCCGCGTCTTAATGTGTATAAACTTACAAACACGGGCTGTCCACAGACCCCAGGGAAATTCGGAGATAATGAGTTTTCGGTACCGGGGAATGTTTGTGGATTGCTCGTGAATTTATATTTAAGTCCAAAAAACCTTAGTGCAAGCATGAGATTTTAGTCCTCAATCCTTTATTATAGGTATAATGTATCTTTTAGTTGAACTCTGCAGCTAATATGATAGACCAACCTTTGTTGCCATTTAAATAAGAGAAAAAATGACCAAATCACTGTCAAACTCTATTAACTCTTCAAAATTTCTGTCAGTAGACTGCATCTTTTAGTACCTGATGCCACTACTTGTATGTGATTTTGTTGTACTCGTTTACTACTCGTTTTATGTTATTACTGGGGATTGGCTAGTATAATAATGCCATACGTTGAAATTGGAAAACATCGCATGGGCGCATATAATAACAGCGATATTTAAAGCTTAGAATATTTTAAATTTAGACTCGCTAATTTGGAATTGTGAGAAGCAACTTGCTGCAGGGCTGCAGACTAGAGACTATTTTTTCCATACCTGGTGTTGGTATAACTGCCGAAATCGGTTTTGTCAAATTAAAATCAGTCGGTCGAAATTTTTTTGTTTGTGGCTAATTGTATATGTATGGCAGCTGATGCCGCTATGAGCCTTCATGTATATTTTTTGAGTGGATGGTGGGAATGATAATGTCAACAAGTCACTGGCCACAAGCCAACAAAAAGTACTCTGAAGTACGACTGAAAGATGGCGTGGGCGTGGGATTGGCGTGGGATCGAAGCAGTATACCAGGGAAGATGAAGAATTCTTGGAGCAGTTTTGGTGCTACAACGGAATAATTATACCACCCATAAATTTCAATCTGAACTAATTTCGCTTTCTTGCTTGTGATACTCTGAAATATTATTGTGATATGTATATTAAAGAAATATTATCAGTGGAGCCGTTGCGCTGCTACATAGCGGCGGCACAGAAGTACGTACTTATCCACTGGAAACAGTTCTATTCCTTTTTAGCCAGCCTAGTCCCTGATCCATTTATTCAGAATTATAGGGCCTGCACTATGATTTGCGCTGTAAAAGAGACGAATTAAAAAGATACTTATTAAAATGGTAATTTTGAGAGAATAGAGGATTACATGATCTATGCATTAATTTGGAAATTATTGTACACCCTGTGATTAAATATGCTGAAAGCTATGATTGGCGTGTCGAATTTTATGAAAGATATTTAAGGAATATATCAAGCGGGATATTTCTCATAAAAATGTGATGTCTTAATAAAGTCGAGGGTGTTTCTTATTGTAAAAACAGTCCGGATCTTCGAAGTTGGTGTATTTGTAGTTTTAACTGCGTTAAAACAGTAATAAACGAATATATTGAGATTCTCTGGAGTTTCAAGACCCTCTGAGAAAATATTTGGGATACTTTGTGTTTGATGATGCGATAATAACGGTGCTCATTAATCCCTTTCTCTTTGAATCGGATCTGACTCGGAAATAGCATCCTTAAGTTCTCGTGGAAGATAGTCATCATGGCGAAATATTCGGCTTTGTGTGAGTGGTATCGTTCGATGGCTCCTTCATTTTTTTCCCGCGCCGCATCCTGAATTCATAGCGGCGGCGACGGCGTCTCTTGGGTCGAGCCCACCGTCCCAGAACCAATATATTGTCTCTTTTACGTCTCCCTTTTACGGGAGACCCCCTCACAAACATACGGGCGTATACACACCCTACGGCCGAGGGACCCGTGGAAGCAGCTCCCGATGTCTCTCCACGGGGGCGCCTCGCAAGGGTCGATATTTCCTTCACGAGAAAGAGGCGCCGGCCAGCCGCAGCGCCATCTCCTCCGGCCGCCTCCTCGGTCCTCCCGCCTGACACCGTCGGGCACCGTACATACGCGCCTCTGTTCGTCTCTCTCTTAACCGGTGAGGTATCATCACACCTACTAGACCCTTTTTCCAGTGTGGTAACCCAGGTAATTGCTTAAAGTGGAAAAACCCAGTCATTGCTTTAAGGCACCGAAAAGTTTACGCATGTAATTAAAAAGGGAAAGTTTCGTTATTTATTTGAAAATTGAACTTCGTACCTGATTTTCAGTGTTCCATTAATATGCAGCCGGTTTCGTCTAGCCATGGACATCATAGGGCCATGAAATTTCACGAAGTTGAAGTTGCGTTATCGTAAAGAAATGAAAGAAAGGAAACGGAGCACATATATGTACTGTCATTTACAGATCGAAAATTCCTTCGAAATACCGGAAAGTGTTCTGCAAGTTTATATGTATGTGGAATGAAAGTTCCGTTATCTTCAAGAATAAGAGAAAAGTAAATGAAAGATTTATACCTAATTTCTAAATCATCAGATCCTACTACAGGGTTTTTTTTTTTTAAGTGGGGCATCTGTAAACGTGTGGGAATTTTCAACTACAATGGAATAATGCAGTGTGCTTCGAATACTCGTGAACACCTGCTTTTTTACTGAGCCTTCTTAGAATAGGCTTACTGTCTTTGGGGGGTTGAGACTGGACCCCCGTGATGTTCACCTTTTTCTCCGCCGCTGATCCCAAGTATGCCTTACTTTCTAAACATTGCCCCGCGTCTTTGAGGATCTTTTAGGAAATGAATAATGCTAATGCATTCAGAATTTTCATACATTTCAGCGGTCATACTGTTTAATTAGATAGCACAGTTCTCCTGCTTCTTAAAATGGCGCCAATTTCAGTTTACTGTCTATTGTAATAGTGTGAAAAATTACGGGAGACTGTATTTTAACGTCACGTCACGTCGCCTCCCTCTCGACGATGAAAAATCGACGGCCTTGACCTTTACGCAGGTAAGTTGATAACGTCACTGACTCGTATCGAGCGAGTCACTTTCTCTCATGCAAAGAAAGGTTTTTCTTGCACGAGTGGATTGACCAGCTCTCAAGAGACATGAACAGATGAAAAGTAGGTGGCCACTTTCACAGATTCTCATGCGAGAATATATACGAGGGGTTAATTAATTGTTTCAGGCGTGACTTTATGGAATCTACTTAACGTGATGAAAAATAAAGAAAACTTTGTAATTCCGACATACGACAGAATGAATGAATAGACACGATTTTTTTCGTCGTTGCTTATCTTTACCTTCCATTCACCGAATTCTTTTAATGATCCCATTTGTCTAATGCTCTACAGTTTTCAAAGAGTATATGATTCTAGACGGATATAAATTTATTCAGTCCGATGTCATTTCCTCATCGTCACCAAGATTGGGGTCATTCCTCTCCTGAGGCATTCACGATGTCGCTCATTAAAATGTCTCATCTTTTTGCTCTGTCTCCTCTTCAAGTGATACCACTCACTTTGGCATTATTTACTCGAGTGGTTATGTGTATCCCGATGGTCAAATAAGCGCCTTGAGGTCCTGTGGTGCTGAGAGGGGCAGAGACTTCCTTGGGGTCAGGCTGTGCTGCTTCGATTTTTTTCTCGGTTGAATAGCGTGTATGATGCAATGATACGTGTTAAGCACGAGCTTTTCAGGCTCGCGAATTTAGAATGAATGTTAGCTCCCTGCGCCTGTCTTTATATTCACATTTCCCTCGAGAATCGTGTGCCTGCAAGATATGGCGAAATGTAAATTCGGCCACATATATATAGAAGAGGTAAATACTTGAAAGTGTAGGTTTAAGTTACATTGGAAATACTATGTGGACTCTTCGTACGAGAACATGTTTTTTATAGCGTAGTTTCTATGCGATCGCAAATTATTCATTTTGGATCTTCTTTGATTTATTTTCCAGTGAGAATCGATTAGTTTGCGTACTTCAGGTGATTCTCTATGAATCCTCGCCCTACGGTTAAATTGTAGTTTTTTTTTCATGGGTCTTATTTTGCAGAAATCTGGGTGAGATTTTGAGTCCATCCTGGAATGCATTTTATATTTCTCTACAAAAATATTTAGTTAACTCAATACTTAAATTTATGAAATTCCAGTGTGAAAGACCAGACGGTTTAATGTTCGTAATGACAACATTACGAATTACAGCCAAAAGTGGTGTAGGCGTTAAGTTTTACACTTTGATTTATCTCAATTGTTCACGTATTAAGTCTATGGTATTATCAATTTAGTAATGCTATGATTTAGGTTAGTATTGTTGCTAGTAATGCTATGATTGTGTCTAATATTTCGAATGAATCCTGACTATCCACGCATCTAATGTGTGTACATTAATTCCATGCTAATCTCTAATTGTGATCTTGTTCCCACGCAAGTTATGGAAGAAATCGATGCTACTGACACTGTTGCTATTAATAATAGTGCATAGAAACTTAATTTTCATCATTCTGTGTAATATTTTAGTTTAGGATCGACAGTTGGAATTTTAATTTTACTTGTCACATGTCTGTGGTCATTTCATTAGCAGGCCCAACGGCGTTTTTATAAAAGGATCAGATAATGGATGGACATTAAATTGCTATAAATGCCATGATAAAAGATTTTATCATCACTTGAGCGAACTCATGAATATCGATGTCTTGGTGGTGGCATTTCATTAACATCCCTGCACACGTGACAGTTCCTTCCGCCTCCGTAGATAAACTCCCTCTTTCGGGCTCGCCCAGTACCTTCCACGTCACTTCAGCACATCTTAACGCGAGTGTTTTTTCACCGAATATGAGCTGCGTATCTCCCTCTTGGTATTTGCTGAGTCTCATTGACGCGTATGCTTTTCTGAATGAGCAGAAACCGACCTCCGGAATGCATCATAACCGTGGAATAATGGCATTCTCAGCGCGTCCTACTCGGTGGGGGCCCTTATCTTCCAGTCTCGTCAACACGGCAACTATCGTTGTCTCCTTTAAATTGCCATCAGGCAACATATCGAATATGTTCAGATATTTTTCAGTAGCTGGTTTGGTGCATGGAATAAGTGATGTGCTTGTTGGCGAAGTCGTTCCTGAACAGTAACAAGCATTGAGTAAAATTTCCTAAAGGAGGCATTTAAAAGTTTGAGCACGCTTCAAGCCGATGTGGGTGACGCAACACTATAATCCGTGTCTCTTGCCGGTCGCAGTGTCGCCGACTTTAATGCTGTGCCGAGAAGCAGGTCTTATGGAAATGAAAAAAAGAATTCGATTCATTCCGAATTCCTTTCGATTGTCACCGCTCCACGCGATTATTTAGGTAACCGAATACCTCTACAAGGTGACCATAATCGTTGTGTAAATAAATCCATGTTGATAATTAACTTGTTGCAGGTGTTGTGTTTATGATAGATGAAGAAATTTGACATCGCTCACTTTATTAAAAATCAAACTTTGTTTTACGTATATGTATTTTTTCGTACAATTCCTTGGAATAAATTCTTGGCTGTGTTTATATTTTTGATTAAGTATGAGTTTTGAATAGTATCCATTGATTTTTTGCAATTTTCATAAGGATTTGCCTCCAAAATTAATGTAACTATAATTAATATGTACTGTATATCGTCATGTAATCTACACATACGGATGAATGAATCTGGGACTTGTATAAATTTTCCATTGTATGTTTTAATGTTTTTCTTGAGCCGCCTTGGTCCACAATTCAATGGGAAACCAGTTCTTCGACAACGTTTAGCTGTATTATTAATGCAATACCAGGGATTCAAATGACATTAAATAAATAAATAATTGATCGAATTTTCTGAAAAATTTATAATACAATTTTCTTATAACTGAATTGCCTGAATAAACTTAGGGAACCTAAGCTCTGGTGAAGAACCTGACCAGACCTTTGTGTGATATGGAGAAACGTTATTGAAGTGATGGTTTTCTTTTGAATGGTGGAACAACGCTCCCGAAAAAACGCACCATTGCATTAAAGTGGTCAAGATGTGGGTATCTATTATGCTACTATTATTTACTTTTGTTTTTACAGTTTGTTTCTCTTGTGAGAGTAATCAGTCGAAGTTTAGTATGTTTATGAGTTTCTTTATCATAGAGTATCTAAAGTGTACATGGTGAATTTTCTGTGCTGTTTTATTAATTACATAGTCTCTATGGGATTGACATAAATACTTCTTCGATTGTGCAATGAGTTCTTATATATTCCGCGGCTAAATCCATACCGATATACTCAATTTCACCAGGGTAATGACGCTGTCATATTTTCTAAACTAACCTTACAACTCAGCCCATTAACAGCCAGTGGTTGGAGACTCGGAGTGATAAGTATGATGATTTTTACCTCCTATTAACACTAGCTGTGTATGTAGGCTTCATTTTTTCCGCTTCTCCACGTGAAGAATCGAAAATGATTGTAAAATTATTCCGAACAATTCTGCTAGCTTACTGTTCCATGATTCCAACAATCGACCGAATATTCTTCTCAATACTTCACTGTGTCTACTTGCACTAAAATCTGGGGAGCATCAAAAATTTAAGTGATGTCGATAAAAAAAATCTTGAAAAGCCGGAGATTTTATGGAAAAGATTTAAATTCGGTAGGGATGTCTCATCAGAAAATTTCATTTTTCATAACGTTCGTCATTGCTGTCTGTGTTGCCATTGTCAAAAATTTAGATAGTATATCTTACCATAAGTTCTCCGAATTCAGTTATGAAGTGGTGATTGATCTTTTTGTCCCGGAAAGCCAATATGATACGTTTAAAATTCTGGGTAACGTTGGAAATTTCTCTATCACGTGTTTGTTGAGCATATGGTCCATGAAGTGGCTCAGCCTTCTCCCCGAGTAAGCTTCCATTTAATCTTCCATTGAACTCTTTCGAACCTTCTTCCATTGAATAATGATTAATCGGCTCGAATAATCGATGGGGATTATGTGATTATTCCGCACGACTCGAAATTTCTCCAGGAGTACCGTACCTACAGAACGTCTCTAACGATTTCGAAAAAAAAACTTTTGGAGTTCAATTACCTTTCCTTGAAACTACTGTTGGCGTGCTGTTTGGAGGAGACGGCAGACAGCTTAAGGTGTACGAGGAATGAGGGAGGGTTTGGGAAGGTAGGGTCGTGAGAAACACGTCGTCGACATTAACCTGCTCTTAAAGAAAGGCACCACAACTCAATATCCAAACCGACGGACGGCATGTTGTACTAAAAGTGCCGTCGACAAAGCACTCAAGAAGGCATCGGGCAGTCTCAGAAAATTCTTCGCCACTATCGAGATTCAAACCCTGGCCCACGGGGAGTGAGGCCAGCGCCAAAGCCATCACAACAACCCTCCGACACTATTGTTCCTTTTAGGCAAAAGTGCGCCTGAGACAACCCAAAGAAGTAGAAATATCAACATCATTTAAGCTTTATAATTCGTGGTTACTCGTCGAAAAATGCTGAAATTCTTTTTCTTAATAGTTCGGAATCATACAAGGGTTTCCCTTCCCCAATGATACACTCACCTTTCCCCTATGAATTCATGTTGGTGCTTCAATTTTCCTCGCGCGTTAAAGGCTGGAGGTTTATTCAGGATTTAGCAGCCATGAGGACGATTCACTCGGCGGCAGCAAAAAAAAGTCGCCAGAAATAGAACACTTGACCTGGTAGAGAATCCGAGATCTCGTCATCTTTTTTGAATGTCGCGATATGGATGCTTTCGTATTTTTTTTAAATCCATATATACGGCAGTTTTCTCTCATTTGTATAAAGATACCAACTATGTCGTCAGTGGTCGTTTTTTTCGAGGTTTAAGTCCCCGAGATTTCAATATTTAACGAGATCAGTACGTTGAAAAAAACTGTACAATATTTATCCTGTTGCTCGTAAAGATTTAATACATTATGGAGCATTGGAATATAACCTAAATAATGAGGATATTGAAAGCCAATGAAATGCGTAGATCTGTAAAATGATAAATGATGGATGTGGATCGTATGGTATGAGTTCTAATTTACCATTTTGTGCTCTTTTGAATTCATTATCCGTGGAATGGTCTTCAGTTATGGCTCTTAAAACATTATTTCACATTTTAGTTGCTGTAGCGTAGTGTTCACTGCAAGATTTGTGGCTTTACATCCTTAGAATCACGTATTTAATTGGTAAGGGTAGTTGTACGCGGGAAAATGAGATTATTGCTTCTTTATTTTAGTAAGATGGATGAATATTATCTGTTAACATTATTTATATTTTATCGCTCTCGCGATGCGCTTCTGCGGGCAATGAGTTTATCGTTGAAATAAATCCGGTCGCACTGGATGTGAGTACGTTTTTATTTTACCGAATGAGGTTTTCAATTTGGAACACACCATCATCAAGGACTTTGCTTATATTCTGTTGGAAGCACAATTGGTAAAAAAAACTGAATGTATTATCAAAATAGTCAGATTCCGTTAATTTTTATTCCCACAAAATTGTACACTTTGAATCAAATTATAAATTTTCATTGCAAATATCTCTGAGCTAAATTGTACACTATTTTATATTGTCAATCCACATATGTCCACGAAATGAGCAATTACTCTGAAATCGAATAGGAAAATTTGAAAATAAAATCGCGTTATCTCTCTGATTGTTCAAAAGTTTCGCAGTATCAGTAATCATTATGGACACTTATTTATTGAAATCACGGTGAAATGTTACTGGTGTGTTATACATGGTTTTTCGTTCGTTTCGCTATAGTTATCTCTTTAATGCAGAAATTTCTTCGATGGCGGACGTTGGAAGGAAGGACTAAATATAATCCCAGAAGGGAGGAAGTCCAGTGCGTGGCAATGGGGTCGCTGCGGGGTCATGTATATTACTCTGAGAAACAGTCGGCGGACGCGACTATTAAGAGGCCATTAGCAACATTCCGGAGACGTTAGTGGTGTGTTTGATTGTTCTATGCATTTTCTCGTGATGGTTCATCATGTTTAGCGCCTGCTATAAAACATGCTATCGATCACCATTAGTGTCACTTGTTTCATTCGAGCGGTGTGATTTTATTTTACGATGCAATTGATTTCTCATATTGCGGGAGAACGGTCATCAGTTATCTTGTCATTGGCGCTATTATAAACTGATCTCTTTGGGTGTTGTGAGCGTCAGGTTCATACCCCGAGATATTTCATTAAACCTTATTCTATGCCTTGTATCTGTAAAAATAGTGATATTGATCTTTTTAGCATTGCGTTGGGAACCTGAAATTATGGACTGGAGTCTTGAAAGAAGAAGTTGTATTTTTGTATCATGTATTTTTCATGCGAAAAATCGTAAATGCAAGGAAGGTAACGATGTTAATCCAAGTCCAACCAAGGTTTAGAACCTGGAATTTCGAATGGAGTTAAAGGTTTCTAAAGTCATCTTATCCATGTATGAGTTAACCATTTGCCCTTTTTTCTAACTGAGAACCATGAATTAAATGTCACCCCAGAAAAATATCCAGTGTGGATGATAGCTGCTCTGATACTACGTAGAATTATGTGACTTATTTGTGTTAACCGTGTGTGTTACGAATCTATGATAAGGAGGATTATTGAGATAATGTTTTCATCTTTTATTGTCCCAGATGTTGACAACACATGGCGACATACACCTCGCAGTATCTTAGAAATATCGATTCTGATTGATGGCGCTAATAACCCAGGCGTCGAGGACGTGCATTGCAAGCTTCAGGATTTACTGGAGAGTTAGTACAAAGTGTTGAAGCTGCCAGTGCTTCACTCTTTTGGGGATAAATGGGATGAACGTCTGTGAATGAATAAGTAATGATATTTAGTTTCCTCACGTTATCGTTGAAAATTCGCAATGGCTGTCGGCATTTGCTGAACTACAGCTTTAGCCAGTCCTCTCGCATTCCACATTTTGTAGGAGTTGTCTGTTTCGAAAACTTTTTGCTTATATGCTATAGAAATTTCCATTGTAATACGAATTAAGATTGTCCGAGTAACGCTTCAAAATAGCATTTCCACAATTTCTTAGATTTTTATTGTGTGTATTTTATCTGTAACTATCATCTTTCTTTGAAGTGACAAACTCAGTCGTCCCGTTCTATCCGCTTTCCGCCTGAGTTCCATTTTTATCATGGTTCTTATTTGGCATAAATATTCCGTACTTTTTTACGCAATGAAGGAATGGATGACCCTTTGGCATCAACATTGTAAGTTTATTTCGTAAATAATATTTTTCTATCTCTTACTTCTATTTCTATCTCTTACTTCTATTTCTATCTCTTACATGGCTTTAATATTCGAGTCTCATAGAATAGTCCATATAGTTTACGGGAGAAAAAAGCTCCGAGTTTTTCAAAGTACCTATATTTTTCCCCTTTGCTGCAGTAATTGGCAGCTATATTTTACGAAATGACGACAGTTCGAGGTCCCCGGGCCATCTCAACCTTTTCCAAATGCCTTTTCTCATCACTTCTACTGTCCTCTTTTCTGACTTTGTCGTTGTCGATTTAAAATGTGATGAGCTCTTTGTAGCCTACCGTTGCAAATTTTGTACTTTCTCGCTCTTTATTGAAAAGAATTCTTTGTGCCGTGCTCAGAATTTGAAACGTCTCTTCCAATTACGAGCTAATTCCGTTTGAGGGGAAAGGAAATACCCGAAGACGGTTTAAATATTGATTCTCGAGCATAATGAATTGCCTCGTCCGTGAAACCCATTTTCTCCCGTCGCAGCGAGCTCTGTTTTTGTTTAAATCTCCTCGGATCCCGTCACAGCTCTCCTTGTTTGATTGAGGGGGTCAAGTGTCGTCGCGGCTTTGGCTGGCCGTTCAATGAACCGTGATTCGGATTCTCCGTCGACGCCTCCTCTTATCCTTCGTGGTGGCGGCGTCGCCGATATGGTTTGTCCGTGGGGAAAACACCAGTGAAATTGAGGCCAAATATTTTCGAGGCTTATTACGTTGCTCTGTTTTGGGGGTAGGGATGTAATTGGGCCGTGAACAACCTTCGCTTTTTATATTATTTTTTCAGGGCATTGTGAATATAGGCTTTTTTGAAGATTATAGATGATGTACTTCGCGACTTTGCTATTCAAGGCATTCAGTATAACCCCTTCATACTCCGCGAATTCAAAATTTTAGCAATCCCATTCTTGCTCGCAGTTTTTTTTTATGTGGTGGGAATATCCGAACGTTATCCACTGTTTTGTACGGCGCGCCGCGCAAATGAGTGGATAAAAATCGTAGCTAACGTCGCCAATACAAAAAATCGGGTAAAAATGCAAAAATATGTGAACCCACAAACCATTTGTATTAGTTAAGTGATACAGTGAAATATTTGCATTAAATTAATTTTCGCCTTGTTACTACGAATTGTCTTTATTCGCAAAATCTCGTCTTTCATTTCTTGGCTAACAACTCACAAAATTTGTTGGTGAGGTGCCCGTTTTATTAAATTTATATTTTTACGTTATGGTAAATATTTTATACTACATACACCTAATGTAAGTATTTTGTGGAGCCAACATCAAATTCTTCGCCGCTAAAGAAGTCATCCTGTTGCACCCTGTTCCCTTCATTGAAAAAGTTTTTTCTATATTTTCGTTGATTATATGATTTTTCCCGTAGTTTTTTGCAGTCCACATCATAGAAAGTTATTATCTTTTGTTTCATTATTTATTTTACGTTACTTTAATATGTAATTTGAGGTGTGGTTCCTTGACTTATTACCAATTGTGGGTTTCATCACTCTCAAATAACCGTAAGCCGCAGGGGTTGTTGCATTTAAGTGCTTATTTCATGCTTTTGCGATGTATTTGAATAAATTGGGAATCTTGTGAAGATACGTATAACCCGCAAAAGACAAGTTAAGTTATGATGAATAGCGGTCTTTCATCCGTCTAACTTCGTTATCAGCTAAACCATCTCAGCTCGCTGAGTTTGTGGAACGCAGTAAAGATATCCTGTGCTCTTAGAGAGGAAAAAAAGAAACTTTTAATAATGCGCATGGACTGACGAAATGGAATATCCTTGGGAATAAGTCGGAGCAAGGCTTGGAATTTTATTTGTTTGAACGATCATTGGACAACCAAATTGAACCGGATTACTGTGGTCGTTACTCTTGGGGTATTTGTGAGACTTAGGATGTAGAATTAGCGTTGTGAATAATCGATTATTGATTTAACTCTACTATAAATATTGCGATAGCTTAAAGGTCTTAATTAGTAATTGAGATGAGCTTTTTTTGCTAGCAAGGTAGGTGGGTTGCCGGTTAGGTTTTTAGTTAAAATATTTGTGATGAGTTTCGGTTGAGTTTAGAATGAATAAACTATTTACGAGCGTTTTGCGTCCGCTCCCAGCGGGCTTCCCCCGCTCTTTTCAATGCAGGTCCACAGAGGGATAGGCGCACTTCTAATTTTAAAATGTAGAAAAAAGGCAGGGTCTTATGTACAAATTTAATTGGAATGTTTATGTACAAATTGAGGTCAGAGGACCTCTTTAAGCGCAACATTAGGAGTAATTACACTATCCTCTGTTAAACGCACATGATGACTCATACTTACGTATCAACAGGAGACTTGAATGTGGAATCAGCCGCATTTTGATAAAAGTTATTTAAAGAATGCGAGATATTGTTGCAAATGAAAAAATGTATCAGTTTGTGCGCCGTTAACTTCAGGAATATTTACCGGTTTTTTATTATTTAAAAACCAATTTTAAGAAACAATAGCAATATTTAGGAAGTAAGATATGCCGTCACATGTTCTCTGATAAATTCTGTGCATTTTTGGTACGTCATTTGTAGAGTTTAGTTGCGTATAAGTTGACAAAAAGGTATCTATACAGTAGAAATAATATAGAAGATAGTCTGCATACCATAGGGTGGCGCCCGGGCCCGCCAGCTACCTGAGTCGGTCCGCGAGCGCCGGGGGGAGGAAAGGACCGACCATAAAAACTCAATGGGACCGACTCGGGTAGCCGACGGGCCCGTGCACCACCCTACTGTATACAGACTATAATCGAAAAAGAATCTAATGCCTTTCCGGCTGGTAGTGAAGGTATCTCGGGTGTTCCACCGGATAATCTCCTCCATAGCTGCCGAAGTTTCGGGGTACGAGTCGTACTCCATCCTCAGGGTTGAATGGCTTTTTTTTAATGCCCAGCATTGAGCCCTGAGAATGGAGTACGATGCGTACCCTAAAATATCGAATCGATATTGAAAATCAAGTTTTGAAGAAAGTTGTTGGAGGCTAGTGGACGAGATAAACTTCATTCGTAGTTGTGTCGATCGTGGTGATTCAAAACGCATTCTTAAACGAATGACTCATCCATTTGAAGTATTGATAAGTTATCGTGACGCATATTGCCGGAACTCATGCCTTGGCGATAAAAAATGAGTTCATGATAATATGTGTATTAAGTATAGAGTTTATCGTAGTCTAAAGGGTTTTCAGTCGTGACTCAACCCTAAGGTTGGTTTGGATAGGTGAGGGTCGAACTCAATGATTGTGACTAAAGTGTAACATGATCGAAATGTAACTCCCCGATTTCGATGAAACTGAGAAGGCTCGTAGACTATATTGGAAATATGAAGTCTAAAATTTTGCGTGCCCTGGTGACCAACGAGTGGATATTTTAGCGATCAAAATTTGTTTCAGATATTACGCAACCCGCGTAACACGTTAACGTCACGTCAACCGCCTCTACAAGCGGTAATCCCTTCCCTTTGAGACTCTGAAAATTTTCCCATAGCCTCCTTGATTTCACGTCAACATGGTGAGTGATTAACTTTCTTACCTGCTGCCTCAACTATCGCATAGATCGTAAGCTCGCGTAAGTGTGCCATGCGACGGATTCTCTTCTCAAGCCTTGAATCCGTGTCACTTTCAGGCATTATTATCACGAAGAACATGCCTAAATGGACTGTCGAAGACGCAATGAAGAGCGGTGTGAAAGACTGGTCATTTATCCTGTAGTGGGAGTTCTATGGGGCTACAGAATTTCAAATATGAAGTCATTATTAAGCTAATGAGGAGTGAAATACGTGATTGGATTCCTTTTATCGAAAATATGGATCAAGAAAATATTTTGAATGATATTATGGTTCGCCACAAGGCATTGCGAAGGTGGGCTCTTGAGAAGAATAAGAATTCGGTTCAGGGGATACCAAATATGAGGATCACTCCGGTGTTTGTCAAGTCGCGTAGTTTCGCAAAAGATGACCAGAGAGGGGTCCCAAAAATATTCTGTGGAACTACATTTCATCTAAAAGAGTGCAATGGAACAGGTCGAGAAAGAAAGAAGTGCAATTCCCAGTGGTGCATCGGAAGTTTTAAATACCGATCAGATTGGTGTAATAAAATGAATTCTTTTCGGTCGCTCACTAAACTTCATGGTCGTAAATTCGATTTCATTACTTTTGAAAAGTGCCCATGCAAACAAGCACTTACACGCAATCTGCCTACAATATCTATCTAAAGGAAGCTCCAGTATCCTTTCCTCATATTTTCCCTGAAAAAAAGGCAAATTCCCGAGAAGAGCATTTAGTGAATTCTCCAATATTTGTTAGGCTGAGAGATCCCATCTGTCATGTAGAGACCAATTTGATGACGATGTAGTAGTTTTAACATTCAGATATTTCGGAAATTTTAGTTTTGGGTGAATTTTAATGCTTGTAGTCGGTGAAGACTTCCTGTTACGTTCGCTTCTCCTCGGAGCAATTTCTTCTTCGTATTGGTGCGCGGTAGTCTTTGTAAAATGCCTTCCAGGGACGATGAATTTATTTCGGGCGGCCTTTGCGAACTAGTTGAATTCGTTGAGGAGTGAAGTGACTCGAGTTAACCTCAGTTATTTTTGCCGCATCGCTCTCGTACTGATAAGTGCGAGGGGACTGATCATGGCTCTAGCGGCCGCCACGAACGTATATTATTTCCTGAACTCTGTCCTGCTTACAAAACCTTTCGTCGCCTTCCAAATCCCTCACCCTCTTCGGTTATTTCCCGTCAACACTCGACTTAAGTACGTTTTGGAATTTTCCTCAACATATTCCTCCCTTATAATTCTGCTTGTGAAGCTCCATTATTAATGTTCAGTGGGAGTTAAAAATCTTTTCTCTGTTTTCATTTCTAACCTTGCCCTCAAAGGTTTTCAGTGTCGCTTATTATTTTCGTGTGATAAACTCAACGCTTTTCAGTAGGTCTTATTTCTCCTTCTTGCACTCATAATACCGTAAATAATACGCGATACCCAGTGGACCGCGCGACGACAAAACCAACGCTCTCTTCTCTTCTTCTTTCCGCTTCTCTCCAATCATCCCGGACTTCCATTCGCTGCGGGCTTTTATTTTGTTATCTATTCACCTTTTCTTGGGTCTTATTTCGTCCGGGACCGTATAGTTTGCTAATTTAGGATAAACATCGTTATTCATTCGCTCCACATGTCCTATTCAATTCAATATTCTGCTTTTTAATAATCCCACTATTTTATTGTCCCCATGAAGATCATATATCTCCTGATCGTTTCGTTTTCTCCATTCTCCTGTTAATTTGTGCGGACTCGACCGTAAATTTTCCTAAGCACCCAGCTCTCAAAACTAATAGTTTGTTCAATTAGTGTTTCCTTGTGCTCCAGCTTTGGCAAGTACAAATAACTACTGAGTGAAGTATACAATATACATACGATTTTATGGCCTTCCTTTTCTTTGTTAGCATGTAAAATGAACCCAATTTTCAGACCCAGATGATGTAATTAGAGTCTCAGCATTAGTGTGCTGAATTATTTAATTTGCATAATAATTTCATGTTTGGCACTTCTTCTCGTGGCCTTTTTCGCCGTGGGTGACTCTGCTACTCCAGGTACGACTTGTACTATGTCCGGCCTATCTTTAATTTTCATCATATCAATTTCTAATGACGCTCGTGGCAGTTACATTTTCTGGTAATTTGAAAACGATGACACGGATGAGGCGTTTAAAGTTGTCATTTAGTTTATCTAGATTTGTGTAAAACCTGATATCATTCATGCGTTAGTACATCCCAGAATTTTTCCCAAAGATATTTTGTGTTCATGATTTTTGGTTAGTTCCTCCAATGTTATTTCATTGCTCATTTGCAGCTTTGAAATCCTAACATAGCTTATGAGAAGCGACTTTTGAAGGAACTTTGCTAAATTTTCACTAAAAACTCTTAAACTCAGTAGTCCAATATCTCCAACGCACACTTTTCTGTTTTTTTAATTTAAGTTGATTTTTTTATTAACGGCTGGTTTCCTAGCACACCCAGCTACAGGATACACGCCTATTGAGATGGTTTGCGGTGTAGTATTTTGACATATGCTTGCATGGATTTTTTTTTAAATTTTTGTTTCTTTTCGCTTCTCTTTGCTGCGTTATTATTAGCCAATGGTTGCATTGATTCGTCGTAATAAATTGAGATTAATAGTATGTAAATTCACTATATTAGCTGAATTTCTTGCAGATGCGTACGTGGTCGTAAGCAGAATGTAGAAATTGTCCGGATGACGGATGAGCACATGACGTTTTAATCTTGGACTTTGTGTGATAATACTGATAGTGAGTTATAATTTAGTCCCTGATTGTTCATCATAACATAAACCCTTCTTATGCTTTCTTCTTAGTACATAGTATGTATAGTCACTTATCAATGAATTAATTATAGCGATCATGGAAAAAATTTTGTGACAGTGAAATAATGTTAAAAATAATGTTAATAGAAATAAACGTAATGAGGAGGTTACTTCCATTGATCACTAAACGGTAAATAGACATCTTGCATTTTAAAGTCGATGAAAATAATCGTCAGATGAACTTTGATCTCATATCATCTGACATCCTAACCAGAGTTCTATTTCCACCGTTATTTTACTATCCCCATATTATTTTACCCATTCGCCCACAGATCTTGCATGTACTAAAGGAGTTTGCGCCTTCGAAATAACTTTTCATGTAAACGAAGATTTGCCTCTGTATGTCCTTATAACATAATATAATATTGTTAACAATATTATATTGTTAATGGCAATTAACTGATGAGACTTGATAGAGCAAGACTACGCCAAGAAGGCAACAGAGACAAAAATGTAAAAGGAAAAGCATCGCACTGGCATCTTTTAAAAAGTGTGCTGTCAGTCAATGTCAAAGATTGAATAAACAATCGGTAATGCCATGAACACTTGAATCCTATTACCCGTGAACCTATTATTTACCCTTGCACTCGTGACGAGATTGAAATTATTTGCATGCAAAATATACGTTCAGGGTTCAATATGTCCATAATCGGCTGAAAATAAGTAGTTTCAATGAGTTAATTCTAAGCTTGACTTCTTTGAGACTTGTTGGCTTTTACCAACTCAATTAGTTGATGGCTACATCTTAATTTTGCTGGAAACCTTTTGAGAACAGGATATAAGTTGTAGAAAGCAGAACCGTGAGATTTAAATTGCATTATGGGGGTGAGAATTAATGTTCTGACTATGCAATCACAGAATCGTATATCAATGCAGAGCAATTCTTTAACCACATCCAATGTCATTTCAACTGGTACGAATGACCTCGTGGGGTTAAGTTTATTTCATTTATAGCTACTTGATTGAGGTGTTTATCTTAGCCATTAATTTTTATTGCTTCGAGATGCATTGAGCCGTACGTGATTGATGGATACTACGGTCGGAGGTTGTTAGCCGTAGGATCAGGTTGACGTGACCCTCGCGTGTGTGGAAGCATCCCGCCCTGCTGGTTCGCGTTGGAATCCCTCAGTGAAGGTTCGACCGTCAGGGATCTTCATATTATGCGAAGTCTTCCTCGGACGCACTATTCGAAAACAAGGCTTCAAGTTTGGTTGCGTAACAGGTGGCATACTTGACTAGCAATCGGGAGTCCTAATCCTGGCTTAGGATAATTTCGTGATGAATTTCTTCCTTGGTGTGTATAACTTTGGAATCATTCGCGTGACTGTGTACGAAACCACTTGTTTCATGCAGTATGTTCAGCTATTACTTTTTTATTTTTGTCGCGGGCAGACGATGCAGAAGGGCTTTTCTCCGTTCGTGATCCTACCCGCTTTACTCCACGAATTGCGTAGGAACTCTCTCGGTTGGCGTGATTTAGTAGGGCCTTTTTAAAAATGTACGGTGAATACATATGTGAAGACCGCAATCATTTTAAAATTGGCTTTCGGCAAGTATTTCAGATTATCTTTTGAATGTTCAATTGCCATTCGTTTCACGTGTAAGTTTGATGCCTACTAATTTATCGAGGACGACGATACTGGCGAACCCTGTAGCGTCGACATGTTTTGGATTCCCGTCAGGAACACCGTGAAGCAGTCGGCCTCCACCCCCACAAGCACACACGATGTTAATGCGCACCTACTAGGGTAGATAGTTAGATTGAAGCGAATGAGCCCGATGACAGGATATCCAAATACCAATGCTAGTTAGTGGGAAAAATGTCTCCGAAACCGGTTTATCGATTGTCATAGGCAATCATTTCCGGGGAGGAGATCAGTCGATCATCCGACGACTGCAATGCTAAGAGTTTTTAAAGATTGAAGATTCGGGGAGGTATTGACAGGTTCTTAGCTCTCGGTCTATGGTACCAAACCCATGTTCAACATGCGGACATTTGCATTTTCAGACTGGGTATGAATGAATACTCGTTTACATACAGTACTTGCTTAACTTCAGAGATCTTGCGGGAGCTGGTGTGTTCCCTTGCCAACCTTATAGGGCTCGCTCATGTAGATGTAAGACTTGATGAACTCATTTACAATCTTCATTGGGTTCGATATAATGCATAATTCACATGAGATGTAATGAATGGGTTAGCTCAGATCAAGAAAGATGGGGAAAAAAGCCTCAGGGAGGGTAAATGAACTGACATGGGATAGGAAGGAATATTAGGCTGTAGTATGTATAAAATTCTTAGAATTGTAATGCTATGAGGGAAAAATTAACTCAGAAGTCCCCAGAGAGAGACCAACAGACAAGTATCTTCGTAGAACAGATCAAGAATAATGTGGGGAAGAAGAGCTTAAGCGAAGTAAAACGATAAGCTTGGGATAAGGAGAGATGGAGGGCTGCATTATATCAATCTTAAGGATTGCAATACTCTGAATGAGTGAACGAGATGTAAACCATCTGCGTTCCTAGTGTTATTGACTTGGTCGCGCTGCGGCGGCTTAGATTGTGAAACGCGGTGCTCCGGTCCGCGCTAATGAACTGTGGGTAAGACGAGAGAGCCCTGCCTTTCCGTCGCCGCTAAGCGGTGATGTCGGAGGAGTGTAGCAATTGACACAGATTAGGGGGTGAGTGGGGGATCGGGGTTTTT
Organism: Ischnura elegans; assembly: GCF_921293095.1. Classification (NCBI taxonomy): domain Eukaryota; kingdom Metazoa; phylum Arthropoda; class Insecta; order Odonata; family Coenagrionidae; genus Ischnura; species Ischnura elegans. The sequence goes on from NC_060247.1 coordinate 124,743,103, forward strand.
CAGGGTGCCGTGCTCAGGTCGCGTGTCCGCCTAAGAGGGGTCCCCTGGGATTAGGGGAGGGGGAGGCGTGTTGCGTGCATGTGGGTCGTGTGTTGTTGGTATCCGTCGTCTCGCGGGGCTCTCGCATGACGCGCTACACCCGAAGGAAGGCTGGAAAGCGGCAAGGCGCGCTCGTAATGCGAAACTCCCATTGTCCTTGTTCACAGTCGCGAGCGATCCTCCCCGTTGAGGGCGGAAAGTGGGTTAGGTGGTGGGGGGAGCGAAGGGCGGTCGGGTTCGTTCCTGTGGCTCCTGGCTGCGGACGAAAATATTGGTTGACACCGCCGGGGGTGGATGGATATTATGAAGTGATGAGGAATAAATTGTTCCGCTGAGCTTACGGTGACGTGCTCTGGCATTTAAAACAGGTCACTCTACTGAAAATTTTGGAAAATGAAGGAAAAGCCGTCTTTGGGTTTGAAGCCAATCAAGTCTTGTAATATGAGGACAAATAGACCTGAAAAATAATTTTTGCTGCTACATTCAAACGGCCTATTTTCTCATCCACTTGTAAAGGGTTATTTTGGATTTCTTTTAAACATCCTTTTGTTTTCTGATTGTTTGCCGTTTCTGTGTCTCAGTGTGGTTACGCAGTCTTTGAGTTCCCGTGTAGTCATGTTATATATCAACTCTCATTCTGAATGAAATTGATGTTTATTTCCGTGGAGATGCGCTTGTCGTAGAATTCATGCTATGATTGCAGGTTCAATTCCATTCCGATGATGCTACATAGACCTAAAATTGATATTTATGGATTATTTAACAATTGAAAACAAGTATTAATACGGAAGGAAATTTTTTCGGAATCCGGAACAAGCCTATAAAATTAATATTGCACCAACCCTATTATCTTTTCCTAATTGTTAACACTAAATTACTCAGTCTCTGTGAATTCTGTGCATAGGATATGAGAATACGTTGTGAAGTAAAACATTTTAACAGCATTTTCTTGTGTATATTTCGCTTTGTCGTTAATCAAAATGAGTTGTTACGGCCTAAAACACAATTCAATGTTTTGGACGTTACAGCACTCTTTGGCGTAGAATATAATTGTTTAGATCCCTTGTATTTCGCTCGAGAGTTCGATATTGCTACTTTGGATACTTATGCTATAATTAAGTGCTTCCCTTGCAGTAGTTTCTCCCTCACCTTGTTGGGTCGATGTATTGTAACCAAGGTGATGACGATAGAGGCCTCTCGTTCCTCCGAGTTGCTTATCTACGTTCGAAAGCCTTTGATAGCAGATCGTGTGAAATTCTATTTAGGTGCCACGAGGATGCTTCTCAATGCCATGAGTCCAAATAACTCGAGGTTGTCATCGATGCTGATGAATCTGTTTGATGTTTTCGAATGGCGTTTTTTCCGAGGAAAAATAACCTACTTATCAATTATCCTTTAAACTCTCAGGCGTATGCGGTGGGTCGAAACTGAACTCGACGGAACGCTCGACGGATATGAACTTTGCTGTTAATGACGACGCAAAATTTGCATGTTCGTATAATTGTAAGTTTTGATGTGAAATCCTTGTTTGCTAACCTTGTGTTTCTTCCTCTAGATTACATTGCTTAGTGAATAGAACGTTCAGCGATTTGCTCTTATTTAATTTTAATCATGATGATTTTAGTATGACACCTTTTGTTAAGTGGTTATCAAAACCACATATTCCATTATAAGTGGTTTACGACTTGGAAATAAACTTCTCCTAAGAGGATTTTGAAATCGTCTCAATTGGTAGAACATCACAAAGTTGATTATTTTAGTTTTTTCGATTTCTAATGATCATCTTTTGTACGCAGAGGCAAGCATCGCCATACGAGAGCATGAAAAGTTTTAGATTTTTAAGCGCATCGTCTAAAAATATATCTTACAACCGTCAATCGGTAGAGCTGAATTAGGTTTAGATATTTTTATGAGAGCAACATTATGTTTTGTGGTGCTTGCAAGTTGGAATCTCTTAGCTGAAAATTTTCTCGTTATCTTTGGATGCAAAGATACCCATGTTACCGCATTAAATAACTCCACATAATACGACTGCCTGTTTGTTTTTGTGTTTACTATACGCAACGAATGTTCAGAACGCAAAAATGCCATTCGTTGTATTTCAGTCCCTATATCTGTAGTTACTATACGTTTTTTATTATTTGTCTTTTTTTTTAAGTCTAATGTATGCAGCTCTGTTGTTGTAAGTAACGCTGATCGCTGTATTTTCGCGTCAACTGTCTATATCTAGATACTTTTTCTCAACAGTAGACACGCTTAGTTATATTTGAAGACAATACCTTGGTTTTAATCAAGTGAAACATATTTGGGATCGATACATAATAAGCTAATAAACTAAAACTTCGTTAGCTTCTTATTTATGTAATTTTTTCTTGAGATATTTCTCTTGGTTAAGGCGTTGCTAATTTTCCTGACTTCCATGACGTGGTTCACGTCATCCTGGATTTTGTTATTCTATCCTCTAGGAATTCGATGAATCCTGTTATTTGCTCTCCTAGTTGCTTTTTAAGTCTCTTTCACGGCAGAATGTGGAATCAAACACCAAAAATTTGAATGCAGTTCACCGTGACATTTTAAGACATTCAAGCCACTGGGAAATGAATGACATTCGTTTAAAAATAACATCAACGAAACGCGCGTAGCTCGACTTAAAATCGAGTCGAATTCTCTCTTTGAACCGCGTCTGTGGATTCATATATGTCCTTTTTTCTACGATTATCAATTAAATCGAACTGTAATCAGACCAGTTACTAAGGTGCTTATCATCCATGAGTGTTCCTATATTTTTGAATACTTTTCGTTTATCTCCTGTTAGTCACCGTTGATGAATCTCCTCGAGTGCTGTGAACATGGGCGATAGATCTTAATCCGTTCATAATACCGAAATGTCCTCTTCATGTAAGTGTGTCACGAGATCAAATAATCTTGAGATAACTGGTGGCTGCGGCGTTGCTATTTGCTTGCTTACTTTTCCACGGCGTGGATTACTTCCTTCATGAGGTCATTCTACTTCCACCAGCGAAGGTTTTAGTCTAGATATTGTTCCTGGAAGAGATCACTATGGTGAAAGATATTTCCATGGATATTTCTTAAAAATTTGGGTCTATGAATAGGTAAATCAGTTGTTGCAGCTTGCAGAAGTCGTCCCAAGTCGAGGCTATTCGCTTGTGGGATATATGTAGTCAAGCATGTGCCGAAGAGGCCTCAAATGTTGCGGATGTAACTTCAAGGAAAAAAGTCCGTGATAATCACAATCTATCCCCTTTTAGACTTCGACCACTTCTCTCGTAAACAACAATATGTTTGCTGGGCTGCGGCTCTTTAAAGGATCGTTCTTGGATCAATGGCCCTCAATGACTTTATCGATTCACGGAGTTGCTCTTCGGAAGGAGACTCCATCGCCTCCTCTTCGTCGCATGACTGCTACTTTGGAACTACTGTCATATTTCGACGGATGTTCCATTACGCATCTAAAACGTTTGTACCCCGCTGGCTGCCCGAACGGCGTGATGTAGGTCGTCTTTGCCAGATCGAAACCTATTAAAACTGACAAATTCGTCGAAGAGTGTCACCTATTCTATTTTTTTTCATTATTTGTTCGGCGAACAATCCTCTGGATGTACGTCGTCTTTCGACCGTATTCTGTTAACATAGAATTCACGTCCTATTTTTATTACACTCTTTTTATTAACTTCTTCGTCTGTTTCATCGATGGAATCTTGTGATTGATTTTTAACCCTCTTCCCATTGTCGAATCGGCTTGAAATTTTCAGTACAGATCAGAATCATATGACTATAGATTGTTACACTATCCCTTGGATTTGATAGGCAGCATGAGCCCCCTTTTTCGACGAATATCATTTGTATTAATAGCTTAGCTTCAGGGTAAGTTTCAATGATTTCATTCCTCACAGCCACAGCAGGTGTTATCTGGCGCAACGGTTAAAGCGTCTGCCCAGCGACAAGAAGATTCAAGTTCGAGTACTGGACAATTAATTTGTTTTCATTATATTTTTAAATTTTGTTTACAAGTTGACTTCACGCGACTTCCATGTGGCTTTGGTATTTCGCTCTATATAAGAGGAAGTTTTCGGTAGCCTTATAGACTTCACTTGTATTAAATAAAATTGTAAAAATAACTAATAACTTCAGGCTTTACTTTGTGAAACCTCTCCATATTTTTTTTCATTAATTTCAATGTAAAAATAACATTAAAATTGATTTGAAATGGATGTAGAATTAATATTTATAATCAAAATAATTTATATTCAAAATAAAAAGAAGGACATGAAACGATTTAAAAAAAATCACGCTTTTTTCTAAAACAATATAAACGCACTAAAAAGTAAAAAATACATTTTTCAATTTCGAAGAATATAGCGTGTTTGCCAATCCGTAGTCGCCTATCATGATCTTCGACAATCATTTGTAGTAAACCTAATCAGCACCCACGCTTATTTCTCCGAGGGATGGAAAGTTATTTGGAAAGGTATTGAGTAAAATAGACAGTACACTTCGTTAGCTGAACAACAATGGTCAATATGATGTCCGCTATCTTGGTTGACTGTGGATTTGATCGGTCAAAATCTGCGGTCAATTCGGCTGATCATTTTGATCTCTTATTGGACTTTGCGGAACTGGGTGGGCATAATCAACCGTCAAAGTAATGGGTTAAATACCATTCAATACTTGTATGGTCGTTGGTGGAAGCGTCCCTCAGAGTTGTTCCAGATGTTAATAGCATGTAATAAATGTAAAAAAGGTTTGGAGAAATTATTGGGCAGGAGGACCGATGGTAGATATCGTAGGTTTGTATTGACCAGGGGAGGGTTAATTTTATTTTTTATTATATCCCCAAACCACCGAATACAGCTCATATTGGCCTTATTATATTGGGGTATTCAACGAATTTAACAATCAAACGTACGTGAACAATCATGTTCTGTATAGGGAAAATGTACTCAGGCGGGACTGCAACCCGCGACCTCTTGTTCGGCAGGCGATGACATTACCCCGGCGCCACCGAGGCCAGCAAATGAGATAAGCAACAGGGCGGTGCACGAACTTGGAAATGAGTGCGAGGGGTTGTCGAGTCTTCGATGGAGGGGGGAATGTTTGTTATGCCGAGAATGAAGAGTATTTTTATTGATGGGTGTGGAAATAGGTGGGCTAAATTTAGAAATAAAAATTAATGTGTTCGGCGAATAGTAGGGGCTTCTTCACCCGGGGGCGCCCACCCCCCAGTGATTGGACGGCTCTCCTCCCCTGAGTATAAATATGATACAGGGTTCCCACTCAACCGTGAATAAGCCGTGAATTTCGTCTACCGTGAAAAAACCTGGAAATAGCCGTGAATTTCGTCATAAAACCTTAGAAATCTCTCAAACATGATTGTAGAACTACGATAGACAGATTAAAAGAAAAATCGATGTTTCGATCGTGTTTCAAGGCCGAGTCACGCATTTTTCTTCACACGTGTATTCGAAGCGCAATTATTAATTGGTCCGTGTGCAATGACAGCACATTGACCTTAAGCCTGCGATTGGAAAACGTTAACCCTAGCAAAAAATCAGGCACTTCTTCATTTCCCTGCCACCCTGCTCTCTCCATTTTCCCACTCACGCCCTAAAAACCGTGAATTTTATAATGTAGTTAAGAGTGGGAACCCTGATATGTCTAGCTAACTCTGAGAAACAATTGTTAAATTTAATTGAATTTGAAAAAATATACAATTTATATAACTATTTTAGTTTCTTGTAATACTCCGCTACGTAGTGGAATCTGGAATCAAGGTTTAGGACTTTTCATGTCTTGTTCGATGTTTTTGAAACTCGATGGGTTGCGAAACCCTCGCTTTTTATGGTAGCCATTAATTTTGCTTGTCCGCTAGTGGACGTTGTGTGTGCAATGCCATGCGATCTTCCTAAACAGATCGATCTTTGATATCCTTGAGACTACAACATATTGGCTAATAAAATATGCATGCATAACCATGTTTACTTTGAAAGGACGAATTTTTCTCTCGAGCGCATTACCCTTGATGGCAACGACCTTGATTTTTTTTCAGTTGTGTGCCCGACAGGGCCAACCGGATGTGACGTTGTTATGAACTGCATCCCTTCCCTATAGTTCGCTTGGTTTGAATTCCTTTGCAACCGTGCCCCAAGCGCCTTCAAGTCGCGTTAATGTCTTGTTACGCATTTAGTATGGAACATTCGACGAATCGGATAAAAATTATTCGATTTTCCCCAGGTAAGTCAATTTAAACGTTAAACAGGTCGAGGAGATCTAGTTTTTTTGCATGTGCGAATTCGAAATCATATTTTTTTAGTAACAACGTAAGTAAATAGAATTTAAATTATTTTAGTGACTTTATGTTTAAGTGAAAACAATAAAAAGTTGCGGAATCGACACTTTATGGAAAGCAATCGTAAGATGTACGAGGAAGCTTTTAATTTTGGAAATAGGTGATTTATTTCATGGGAAGTCAAATCCTGGGTCCGTTTTCTACATTTTTTATGGAGCCATGCCTTTGATATTCGATGAAAATGAATATTTTTATGCCTCGTTTATGTTGTATGGTATGGTATTTGGAGGAGGCGACCGACAGCTGAGGTCATTTGCGCCATGAGGGGAGGGGTAGGTAAGGAAGGGTGGAGAGAAACCTGGCGTCGCCATTAGCCTTCTCTTAACGAAAGGCGCCAAGGGGACCACGGCTTAACGTCCCATCCGACGGACGGAGTGTTGCGCTTGAAATGTCCTCCACACAACACTCAAGCAGGGATCGGGCAGTCTCTGAAAATTCTCTGCCGCTGCCGGGATTTGAACCCGGGCCCACCTGGTGGGAAGTCAACACTCTAGCAACCACACCAACCCGATCCCCCGTTTATGTTGTAATATCTTGTTGAAGGAGAGACAGCACTATTACTCTACTTAAGGGTTTAGTGAAGGTCTTAAATCAAGATGTCATTTTGGTTTGATTTTAAATTAATGACAGAAAGAAAGAAAGAAAGGAAAATTCGAAGTTCCCGTTATCGGATTTGTCCGAAATTGAAATTTTTATTGTTTGATGCTTCAAAGAGAAAACGCTGTTTACAGAAAATGATTCAGGAATTAACACTTGAATTTTTTAGAGTACCGCGAAATTTTCAAGATTTTTTATAATGCTGGATTTAAACTGTTATCGTCCGGTGCGTTTACATTCCAATAGGACTTCGTCACGGGACTGGGTCCATGACTCGTCCCAGATGTTCACTAAACTTTTCTTGGCATTTTCGGGAAATTATTTGTCCCAAAACTGGTCCCGGAACTGAGTTCACTGACCACCACAGATATGGTTGGATTTTTCTTGGGACATGAGACTTATGGTGCTATTATGTGTAAGATTTCAGAACGTGCTCAATTCAATCACTAATTTGCTTTCGTAGTTCAAGTTGAGATCAGCCCTAAGTCATGAAGTCAGTGAATGGGAACATGAATTATTTTCTTGCGACAGTATTACAAAATCAATCCCTAATTTTAGCTTCGACCGTCGGTGATATTCGAGAATTTCTGCGGCTTGAGCCATAAGGGGTGTTACTTTCACGATGCCTCGGAATAAGGTAGGTATTTGGAGGAGGCGACCGACAGCTGATGTCATTTGCGTCATGAGGGAAGGGCAATGAAGGAAGGGTGGAGAGAAACCCGGCGTCGGCATTAGCATGTTCATAACGAAAGGTGCCAAGGGGACCACGGCTTAACGTCCCATTCGACTGACGGAGTATTCCGCTTGAAATGTTCTCCACACAACAGTAAAGCAGAGATCGGGCAGTCTCTGAAAATTGTCTTCCACCGCCGGGATTTGAACCCGAACTCTCGGGGTGGGAATCCAATACTCTAGCCACCACACCAACCTGATCCCCGCCTCGGAATAAGCTGACACGATTTTCCTAATTCTTGACGGTAATTTAGTTGCGGCCGTGGTCACACAGGTCACTTGTGTGAAGGAGTTTTTCACGAGACTTCGCTATCCAAAGAAAATCCTATTAGTGTATGTTGTAAAAAAAGTTTTTCTGTTATTCACAAAAACCATCGACGTTCAAAAGCAAAATTTTCTCTTAAAAGTTGAAAATATATTACTTATATTTTCAGTGTTAACTTTTTTCGGCTATTTGAGCTGACTGTGGTGACAATTTCAGGTAACTAGTGAGTGATTTGGCTTCAGTCTTAGTATTCGTTTGATAATAAACTAATATTGTAACTGCGTTTAATTGTGATCTTGATTTTTTGGAATTATTATTCAAACGGCAATCTGTCAGTTGTCGAAATGACACTTATCGAAACAATGATCAAAATTACTCCAATTCATGGATTACTGTCATAACAGCCTGTAAAATTTTGGATTTTTTAATGCAATTTTGAAACTTAGGTTCATTTTGTTGAGGCCGTCAGTTGGAGAAGCAGAGTAAGATGATAATATTTAGAAGATTTCGTGAAAATGACTTGCTCGTCGTTACTCGCACCAAACTGCTTAATCCTGGCTATGGTGACGCTCGGTATCTCTCCTCCATTTATTGTAATCCTTTACTAACCAGCCCACTTTCTCACAATTGCGCTAATTGCCTCGGCTATCAATTCTTGCTGTGGTTACTTCAAGCCCAGCAACGAAGGTGATGACAGGTGTTTTTGATATAAGGTAATGATGAAAGGCGGTTTTTCGTGTTGTCACCCACGTAATGACGCGATAAAACTATCCATAAACTAATCGTATTGTTTCATTTAAAAAACTTTTCAAATTCACGCTTGTGAAGGGAACGAATTTTAATCATGTACCCAACGAATGTTTTCAGGGATCTTTTTTCTAAAATGTCGATTCAAAAAATACATGTAATACATTATTCGAAATAATAGGCTGGTATATCTTTATAAACTCGATCATCATATTTTTGAAGTAGTGTTAATGTGATATTAGTGCCCGGTGAATAAGTATCTATGAGAACTTTGATGACACAAAACCAAACTTATTGGAGTAAATTAATGACGACGAAGATCCTCCATTTTCGTCCGGAATATATACCCGGTAAAGGGACAGCTGCCTGTCATTTATCATTCCACCTCTTCAGCGGGATTTAAGAGTGCGTAAAATATCACTGAAGGGGCAAATGGCACGACAAGTGTGGAGGGACCAGTGTAAGTTTTCCAATGTTAGTGAAGTAGAACGAGAAAGACAGGCTACTAGTGAGAGCGTGCAATGCACACTAAAACTAGGAAGACTAAACCTAAGTAACCTAACCGATATCGGAAGTCGGGAATGGTCCGATTGGACTGAAACACATGAAAATACAAAAGCACTTGATTTTTATTGAATTTTTAGATAATTTTATCATTTTTTGTTGTATTTTTATGTTGGGTTTTTAGTCATTTAATCATTTTTTCTTCTTGCAGCAGTCATATATTTTTCTATTAACAATTTAATCAATTTGATTTCATTTTACAATTTCCTGCTGAGGCTGTAGGTTAGCTGCGAGGACAAAAGCGAAATACTTAGACAACAATATGCATTGATAATGATAGAAATCGTTAGGGAAGAATTTGGAGTCGCCGAATTAATATTTCTTTTTCAAGTCTGTAGCCTCTGATGCGTTTTTGGTATACAGGGCAATCCCATATATGAGGCACAAATAATTTTTAAGTCTTTAATGTTTAATATCAACTTTCCCAGATAAATCGCGTTACCATTTTGCTTGTGTACAGCATACTCAGCCGAATAATTCTAGTCGGTGGCGAGTGGTTGGGAAGTTATGTTTTCTTGATAATTGTTTTTCGAGTTAATGCCGCGTCGACTCATTTTTGGTGGACCACAGATTCGGGCGTTTTCCAGCTCCCGTCTTCGGCAGTAACTCGAAAAACTGTTTTCAGTTAAATCATCGCGGAAGCCTCTGTAACAAGTTACCTATATTTTCTTTTTTGTTATTCATTGATTTCGATCGCTACGTTGAGTGGTTACTTTATACGATTTAAGTGAACTCAGCGCTTGAAACCATCTTTAGCTATAACGCACGGCGCACACCATCTGTGTGAGGAATCGGTAACCATTTCCTCTTCGTCTATTCTTGCCTAGAATTCAAAAAAGAGGTTACGTAATGCACCGTTGAGACATGCTTGCATTTAAGAGTTTCCTCGGAATCGTCCACCTTGTTTACGTGCAGGTGCCACCAAATAATTTGGCTAGGTTAATGCGGGAACATGTTCGATAATAGCATATTTCATTTATCCATGAAACTCGATTACTTGACATCTGTTTTTCTTAAATTTTTCCTTTGTGACAGTATCACTCGTAAGGTTTTTGAGTCGTAAACATTTGTTGCATGGCAGAGTTGCTTTTTTTTATCCTTCGTTTGGTTGAGAAATGATTGCATGATTCCCAAATTAACTTGCTTTGAAGTTTACGAAACTGCTCCTCGTGTTGCCGTTGTCGAATCGTCAGGGTTGGGTGTGGTTCCCACTCGCTTCTGATTTGGGAATTCAGAGTATTCCACCCAGAGAGGAAGGAAATATTTATTTTCATGAAACGTTTTAAGTAAGCTCTTTTTTTTTACTTCTATTTTTGTACTTCATTTAATAACTGTTAAAATATTAGCCTTCGTAATCTGTATTCTATAAAATTTTATTTGAGATCTGTATAAGCCTGTTATGACTATGCTGACCTACTTATTGTAAAAAAATATTATTTACCGCTTCAGTAATTTGAAAATCAAAACAATTTTTATTTCGGGGAAACGATTTTTTTGCATAAAATTCATAATAAATAAAACATTGGTAGCTATTCAATAAAATAATTTGGTAACCTTCGTTTTACATCCCCCTGAAACTCCCGCCTTAAAAATTTTTCGCTTTCACTCATGCACATAATTCCGTAAATGTCTTTGATTGTATTCTTGCATTCAAGAAATTGTCCTCGGTACTACTGTTGCTAGACAATTGGATATGGAAGATTTCAGGCGCCTTAAAGCATCTTATTTTCATCCCATTTTGATTAAGGGCGCAACTTGCCGAGAAGCAGTAAAGTTTTAAGAACTGTTCTCTCTTTAAGAGTTTCCACATCGTCTGATTTCAAAAATAGTTTACCAGTCAGCTTAATGGTTTCATGGTTAAATAAATACAATGGTGACTTTATCTATTTCGCAGTGCTTTATTTGCTACAACCTCGATCACTTTCAACGCTCCCATGTAATTTTCTAGAGGAGACACAAATTTTTCTCTCAAATAGGGTGGTTAATAGACCTATGTTTAAGGGGTATGGGACGGTGGAGAAATGAGAGGGTTGAGAAGATTTTGATTTGGGCGTGGAGGTCAGAGGTGAGTCTACGGGCTGGGGGTGGACGTGACCAATTATATTTTTTGGAAGGGGTAACGGGAACTTGGTATTGAGAAGAACGGTACAATGGTATCGGGTCAGCCACGCCTTGATTTATAATGCAAACGATTTCTTTTAAACGGGAAATCTCGTCACGGTAAAACATCCATATACTGCACATCGGAATATTTAATCCCAAGGTAAGGGCACTGTGATGTGCTGAATGAATTGCTATTTTTTTCCATTAAAGCAATTAATTCTGGCACTTACCACCAGTATCATTAGGTTATGAATGCATCATCACGTAGTGGCGCAAGTTGGGGTGCTTATGCAATTTTGAATGTCACTGTGTCTACGCATGCATAATGGTTTGGCGTGCCCATACATCGTGCAAACAAGGCATTTGTAAAAACGGTATTGTGTAGGAAGTATTATATTTTCCTTACCTCTTTGAAATAAAAGAATAGTGGCACATCAAATAAGCCGTGGGGCTTTGTAAGTATATTAGTTAATGTTTCTCGATCTCTGCTATGAAAATGGTGTTAGAAGCGACGAACGTTTTATAATTTTCTTCAAATTATTGCCTCAAATTCCGTCAGAAATGATGCTTATACTTTCCCAATGCAAGAAATATTTTAGGTGATTATGAATTGGCGCATATAATGAAGCGAGTGGCAAGATTTAAATGCCATAACATATAATAAACTTCGCCAAAGGAATACCCGTTGGTTGTGCATTTCCCGCGCCTCGCGTGAGCCGTCTAATTAGAAGTGGGGGCAAGGGTTAGTGTGTAATATTCCAATCCTGCTGCAGTAGCGGCGGTAAAATTCGCATGAATTGCCATTGTAAAAATTAGCCTGGACCTGGAATCGGGCCTTTGACTTTCCGGGCCATTGGGCAGACCATCTCTACGCTATCCAGAGACTTTGATTCCAACAATCCTTGTGAATTTCACCACCGCTAAGGCGGCAGGGTTGAAATATTACGCATTACTGCCATGCGCGGCAATAGTGCAGGTTTTAGGCTCTTAAGTTTTTTTGGCTCTATTGAAGTTCTTTTTCCCCCGCTTTGCCATCCTTGATGGACCGCGAGGGCCTCGCATCTAGTATCATGAGCCGTGGTACAATTACCATTAAAATTAGGGAGGGTAGTGCCACGGCCAGTGCTCCGACCAGTACATCTCGGGGCCTACGCCTGAGCACTCTTCGCTGATTGGCGGTAGCCCCAATGTTAATTCGAGATGGCCAATGATGTGTTTTTAGATCATGCAAAAGCTCCACCATAGCGCTTAAATAACTTATCACATTAAGGGATACTGAGAATACGCTACGTAGCGGTTCGCTCCCAAAGTGAGTGGGAACTCTGTCAACTCACTCCCAACGAATGCGCCCAACGCACTCCCAACGAACGATGTTTCAGTTCCTCCATCGAAACGTGAAGTGGCTTTGCAATGGGATTCAAAGAATAATCGATCACGTCACGAAGGAATTGCCTGAAAGAATTGATCCACATTGAACATTCAAATGGATCTCAACTGGCTAGCGATTAAAAATAGTAAAAAATCTAGAGCCAATTATCGTAATTACCGGCTTCACGGCTGGCCCCTAAAAGATATGGTCGTTTAAAATTAAAAATAAATGTAAGGGATCCTTCAAATAACTTTTAAATGCAAATTAAATGGCTATAGAGCAATTAATCGGACGCGAAATTAACATCTTCTCTCTGCGAATTTAGTGGCTACCGGTGATTCTAATTTAGCAAACAACATTCTTAGAGAAACGGCATCCAATCGGGGTAAAAAAATCCGAGAATATTCTTCCACGTGGAATACACAAACAGAAACAGGGTTACGTCGAAATTAATATTTTTTAGTCAGCGCACATATAGGAGAAGCATGCATATCTCAGTGAAATGTTGCACAAGAATGAGGCCAAAATTGTTGTGCAAAAAAATGTTGAAGGAAGATACGTTAATCTACGTACCCTCTACCCCGCAAGCTGCTTCAATGGGGTGTGACGGGGTTGTTAGTACACCAGCCGTGTATCAGGAAACAAGTGCGGTTGAAGATGATGTAATTCTTTCCCGGCGAATTATTTGCGTGAGTTCTTCTCGGGATTCCCATTGGTTAAATTCGTTGCATATTACCAACGTTTCAACGGTCGACTCGTCCATCGTCATCAGGGTGAATTATTGAGTTTGACTGAACAAAATATTTGATGATATACAGCGAATTATACCGGTGGAAATCCCGAGAAGACTCCACGCTAAGTCCGGTTGAGTTCAATGGAGTAGGTAGTTATTAAAGCCTTTATTGTGTGGAGGAACACGAATTTCCATACATATTCATTGGGTAGAATCTCTCTCATTTTACCTTTTCGGTCCTTTTTACCTACTTCGAGGTTCTAATATGGTTTTACCTGTGGCTCTGAAAGATATGTTCTAAAATTTTCATGCAATCTATGCCTAGCACGTGACCTCCTAGATTGCAAAAAGTTGTGTAACGCTCTCTTGGTTCGTAGCCGTTTTGGACGGATCGCGTGGCTTTCCTTTCCGTTTAATTTAGTTTAAGAATCACAGTTTTCCACGCTGGATTCTATATAATTGACGAGTATTCGAAGTACAGCATGACGAATGCGAGTTTGCACCTCCCTCCCTTCTCTTTTCATTCGAAAAATCTTCCCACAGCACGATTAACGAGTCCTAGCTTCTAGGCTCTGATAAAAATATTTATTGTCTTTTTCTCGCGATAGGTTTGAAGTTGTCTTAACTCCAATATCGTACTTCATCTGACGCCTTTGACTCCATTCACAAATTAAAAATGAAAATTATTCTGCGCAAGAAATTTATTGCCGTGCATTTGGTGTGATTTAGTACCGTCCCCCCGGCTCTAGGTATGTATGTTATTTAGGACCGACGGAAGCCCCATCCAAAGTCAGAACGCTCTCTCAATCGCGATGGATAACTGCGTCGTGAGAAAATAAACGTATTTCATAGCTAATTTTGTATCAGAGGTTTCAAACAGTAATCTTAATATAGGATTTTATGGTTACGCCGGTGTCGTTATCCATAAAAATCACGATTACAATTAAACGTAGATCCGCCCCCATATACACCACGAATGAAATTGGTCACGAAAAAATCTTTTCGTCGGGAATCGAACCCGTTTCTCCCGATTGCTGGTTATATACGCTACCGGTTACTCCACCATATTGACGTCAGGCCTATCTCAGACTGGGTTTACCAAACAAGGTTCACGTCTCAATTCCACACTGTTGCACAAGAGATGGAGGTCGTCCTTACTTAGCCGATGTTGTAGAAATAAACCTACTTTTTCGCTCTTTCGCGGCAAACGTTTTCCAAAGCACTGTATGAAACAATGACTTGTTAGTACGCATGACATGAGCACGCAGTCACGCGCACAGTGCAAAATTTTATACTCCGCGCCAGTACTAGATGAGGAATTTGTAGCGAACCAAAGCCTTCACATGAATCAAAGCTACATGTTTGCAAGAAAATGACGCTACGATAAACTCATTTAGCTGAAGAAAAGTATTAGTCTAAAATACAAGGATCGATGTGTCAACATCCTGCTTACCCTTGCTTAATTTTTTTTTAACATTAAAGGGTGTCTTCAGTGGCATCAAAGTGTTTCAATAAAAAAATACACGAAATTATATTTTTAGTTGATGTGTCGCGATGAGCCCTCCTTCTTATCATGGTCTTTCCAGCCGGGTCAACTGAAAAACATTATCTGTACGTTTATCATCGCTAATGAAACTCCGACGTGAGCTGAATCGGTAGATGTTTATGGAGCTGAAAGGGACAACCGATAATTACTGGCCATTACTGACTGTTCCACAAATGAAATCACCTTGCATTGAAAATTCCAGAAAAGGGGAGCCCGACTATTTTTATTTTAATGAATATTAAGTGGTTCTGGAGCAATTAATCTGCTGCCTCAGGAGTATCGCGTTAAGTCCTGATTCTAATTTGGTAACACGTCAGCCATATCAAACCGAATTCCGAGATAGGACTGTTTTTCGTTTGACACCACATCGACAATCCTACCAAATGTTCTCATTCTTACAAATATCGGCCTATACCAAGTACCATAGTGTCAGACACTTAAAAAAAATGAGAAATATAGCATGGAAATGCACATCACTTAAAGAGTCTGTAATCAGCTTCTTTTCGCTCAAGCGCAATGCAAGCCATACACCTTTTTGTAATATTACGACTTTTTTATATTTAAGACGCTCAACGTATTTTTAAGCTAATTCCGGGCATTTCCCTGAACTGTAAGTTTACCTTTGTTCCGATTAAAAATTGTATCTACTTAGGATGGAATGGGTACAATCGAATGATTTGAAATAAAAATCACCGCCGCAGGTGCACCTGGGTACCGGCAGTCTTACTACACACAAATTGAATATAAATAGATCTATACTGAAAAGAGACTATGTTAAAAAAATTTGCTCTATATCAAAGCTATGATAAGTTTAGTAACTTATCCTTATTAGCCTTTTAAGTGGTTAGTCCAATAATCACGGTACTTTTGCAGCTAAGAAAAGTGGAGTCATAAGAACTGAATACCACTACGGAATGTGGCCAGGAGAATAGACTTGTGTGGAATGCCTACACGTAAAACCCTCTGGAGAACACAAATTTAGCTCCGAGTGGCAAAAAATGGATTTTTGTGTCCCGGTTTGGGAAAGGCTTGATTTCATTCTCATGTAGTCAAGTCACTGCCGAAATCTTAGAGCGTGAGATCAAAAGCACCTGATACTGGCAGTCCTCAATTGTAGGATTTAAAATATATTTATTCATATAAACATTTACTATAATCCATAAGGCCTAGTGAAGAAGTGGAATCGGTTTTTATGAACTTTCCTTACGTTTTGTTTTTCTCCTTATCAATTTGTATTGAATTTAGAATACTGGTTACTCAAAGCACAAAAAAATGACGTTTTGGAGAAATATAGTCTAAAGAATCAACAGGTTTTTCAACGATATACGGTAGCTTTTCGTGCCTTAAATCTTATGGTGCCTGATTTAACTCACGATTGTACCCATTCCATCCTAAGTAGATACAATTTTTAATCGGAACAAAGGTAAACTTACAGTTCAGGGAAATGCCCGGAATTAGCTTAAAAATACGTTGAGCGTCTTAAATATAAAAAAGTCGTAATATTACAAAAAGGTGTATGGCTTGCATTGCGCTTGAGCGAAAAGAAGCTGATTACAGACTCTTTAAGTGATGTGCATTTCCATGCTATATTTCTCGTTTTTTTGTAGTGTCTGACACTATGGTACTTGGAATAGGCCGATATTTGTACGAATGAGATCATTTGGTAGGATTATCGATGAGGTGTCAAACGAAAAACCGTCCTATCTCGGAATTCGGTTTGATATGGCTGACGTGTTACCAAATTAGAATCAGGACTTGACGCGATACTCCTGAGGCGGCAGATCAATTGCTCCAGAACCACTTAATATTCATAAAAAAAATAATTCGGGCTCCCCTTTTCTGGAATTTTCAATGCAGGGTGATCTCATTTGTGGAACAGTCGTATGGCCAGTAATTATCGGGTGTTCCTTTCAGCTCCATAAACATCCACCGATTCAGCTCACGTCGGAGTTTCATCAGCGGTGATAAACGTACAGATAATGTTTTTCAGTTCGGCCTTTACTTCTTCTTCTTCTTCTTCTTCCTTCCAGGATTAGGCTACTAAGCCTGTTCCGGCTCCACATCACCATCTTTTCCTTGGTCTTCCTATGCTTCTCTTGCCAAATGGTTGATATTCCATTGCTTGCTTTGGAATTCTTTCATTTGGCATTCGAAGTAAATGTTCTTTCCATCTATGTTTGTATTCTTTTAATTTGTCAGTGACTGCTTGGACACCCAGTTCATCTCTTATTTGAGTGTTTCTTATTTTATCCAATATTGTGCAACCTTTAACTGATCTTAAAAATTTCATTTCAGACGATTCTATCTGCCTTAATTCCTTCTTTTTTGTTACCCAACATTTTGATCCGTAGAGTACAGTAGGGACTGCCATCACTTTGTAAAATTTTATTTGTGTTTCTTTTCTTGTTTTGTTCTTTAGGGTTCTTCTGATAGTGCCACATATTCTCTGGAAAGTGTTAACCTTATTTATAATATCTTTTTCCTCGTCATATGTTATGTCGCATCCTAAGTACTGGAAGTGCGACACTTGCTCCAGGACTTGATCCTCAATAACAATTTTTGTTCTTATCGGGTTGCTTCCTAAAAATGCCATGGTCTTTGTTTTGTTTTTTGAAATTCCCAGGTTGTATAGCTTGCTCAACTCGTGTAGTCTGTGTACTGCCATCTGGAGTTTGTCCTCTTTATCTTGTATTATAACCTGATCGTCAACAAACAGCATCGTATTTAAGTATTGAGATGGTCCTATTTCTATGCCTGGTGATACATTATTCTCTTTCCACATTCTTAGAACGTCATCTATGTATAGATTAAACAAGGTTGGGGATAGGCTGCAACCCTGTCTAACTCCTCGGTTAATGATAATTTCTTGGGTGATCTGTTTCCCTGTGTCAATTACAATTCTGGTGTCTCTGTATAGACTCTGGGAAGCTTTTATCAGATGTCTAGGAAACCCTCTTTTCTGCATAACTGACCATAACATTTCTCTATTTACACGATCGAATGCTTTTTCAAAATCTATGAATGCCAGATGCGTTTCCAGATTGAACTCTCTTCGTTTTTGAATTATTTGTTTTAAAGTAAAAACATCGTCGATGCAAGATCTACCCTTCCTAAATCCAGCCTGTCCTTCTAATAAAATGGTATCAGAGATAGTTTGTAGTCTAGTATTTATTATTCTACTGTAAATTTTGTATGCAGTATTTAGTAGGCTTATACCTCTGTAATTCTCTGGATTATTTCTTTTTCCTTTTTTAAACAATGAAACAACCTTCGCCACATTCCAATCCTTTGGGATTTCAAGCTTTTTCCAACACATGTTGTATAGATGGAGGATTCTTATTTGTAGGGATGTACCTCCATATTTTATCAGCTCTGATTCAATTCCATCTATGCCAGCAGCTTTCCTATTTTTTGTCTTATTCAGAGCACATTCTAGTTCTTTCAAGTCAATAGGGTCTACTCCTATTGTTTCCTCTGGAGTGTTGATCGTATCATCTAATGTTGGATCATACCATAATCTCCTATAGTGTTCTATCCATTCTTCCTTCGGTATAACATTTAGTTGGGCAGTATCTTTCTCTGATTTGTTAAGTTGTTTCATCAGTTTATATGCTATTTCTTGCCTACCATGAATATCATCCTCTACTCCACTTATAAATCTATCCCATGATATCATATGTGCATTCCTTATTATTGCTTTCGTGCGGTTTCTGACCCTGTGATATTTTTCTTTCGTTTCCTCTGTTTTTCTCTGTAGGTATTCTCTGTATGCTTTGTTTTTATTTTCGATGGCCTGTGCTATCTCTTCGCTCCAGATTTTTAAACCTCTTTTCCGTTTCTTTTTATTTCTGGTGCCCAAAACTTCATTAGCTATTTGTAAAATAGCTTTCTTAAGATTTTCCCATTCCTTATTGATGTCATGTTCTGGTTTTATCTGTTCGAGCAGTTGTGTAATCCTGTGTTGGTACAGTTTTCGAATACTACTCTCTTTCAAAAGGTATGTTTTGAAGATTTTCTTTACTTGACATTGTTTCTTTTCCGTATTATGCTTTTTCCACCTTGCCCATAGTTGTATTTTTGCCTTAACAAGGAAATGATCGGTGCATATATTTGCTCCTCTATATACATGTGTATCAGTTATCCTCGAGGCTAATTTTCGGTTAACAATTATGTAATCAATTAGGGATCGGTGACCCCTGGCTGACCAGGTGAATTTATTGATATCTGTTTTCTTGAAAAATGTGTCGGCCTTTACATTGAATTCAATCGCCATCCTTGTATTCTAAATCATCGCGTGGATTCTTGGTGGATGCCTTATCTGTATGTTTCTCTTCATCCTTCTTTCTGCCTTGCTCGATGCGATGACGGAGGGAAAGAGAGGAAGGTTCCAGGGTCGCTGGTGTAAGTGGCTCGCTCGTACCTTATCGAGAGTATGCGCTCCGTGTATAGGTACCGAGCGTCGTGTTCCGTTCTCACCTTGGTTTCCCCCGCTCTTGTGTCTCGTTTGGATTCTCCGCGTCTCACATTTCAGGTTATTTGTGCCCCATGGAACCCGTTTGTCTACCCCCCGTCTCTCTCATATCTCCCGAGGTTTGTAATTCTGCGTCGCTGGTCGCCTGGCAGCGTCGTCGCTCGTTCTGTCACCGGCTTTCAAAGATGAAGACACCGAGGTCTACCCGCGACTGTGGTTTTCGTTTCAAATCATTCATCAGGGTCAAAAAAAGCTAATCATCGAACCCATCACGGTAGCGATAGCAATCTCGTTGTTTCTAGCCGTATTGTTGTCGACAGCGTGCGTTTTCAGAACTCTTTTTTTTTTGCTGTAAATAAATATCATGGAGAAAAAATTGCTGGGGCTTGGAATCTAAATTTTTAACTTCAGCATTTACGGGAACTCAATCTCCAAAATTAAATTCGATTTTTTCGCGTGTGTTATTTTTCTGTAAACTTTTCCTTGAGATGAATAATGTTTTCTGTCGATCGAAACAATGAATATACAATGATAGTGGTAATAATAAAAGTAATATATTGAGAGAATAGTTTTCTTTTTCCGAATTCCTCCGCGCCACTAATAAATTTCGTATAGATGTAATCACCAGGACTGTGGGGGAGCTAAGGGAACTAGCAACCCCCCTCACTTGGACATCCAATTTACACTAGATAGAATGGCAATTTTTGTTCGGACCCGCAATATTTCTGGGAGTTTACCCCATACTTAGCCCCCCTACTCCATACCCTCCCCTTGTCCCTATCCTGGATCCGCTACTGCTGTGAATCAAACTACGGTACTTTAATATTCAATTGAATTTTATTTCGATAAATTAATCCGAAGATTTTGCGTGGATAACTCATCTAAAAACTATATTTTAGCTACCATTTTTGAAAGACTTTGTTTCATTTTGAT
The DNA here is from genome assembly GCF_921293095.1 of Ischnura elegans. Taxonomy (NCBI): domain Eukaryota; kingdom Metazoa; phylum Arthropoda; class Insecta; order Odonata; family Coenagrionidae; genus Ischnura; species Ischnura elegans. The sequence continues at coordinate 124,763,569 of NC_060247.1, forward strand.
GGAAAGAGTAAATATTACATTAAGAAAAGGCGATCAACAAATTCTTCATTCAGTACTGTTCAGCCCACTTATCCACTCCCTCTGAACTCATTCTTTTCCCCCTTCCTTCCCCTACCCTCCGATCGGAAGAGGAGATACGCGAAATTGGTTGATGTCTTAGTCGAATGATCTGGTGCGTTCCCTCTGTGTTAGGTGAGTTAATTCTTCTGCAGTCTCCCACTAGTCGAGGTTTCCGTAAAACTTCTCTGGTTGCTGGTTAACAGCGTTAGCGCTCTACTTTTTTAACTGCTCCTATTTTGTAACATCGCTCTTCCACCTCTACCCCTTCAATGTTTCCAGTATCATGTGATATTTTTTATGCCTATAACGGCTATCCCGATTGAGATCGAATCGTAAATATTATGGAAATGTACGAAGACGTGTTTTAGTTAGTCTGTAATGGTAAAAATGTTGTAAAATGTAAAATGAACTGTGATAGTAAGCCTTTAGTAATGTGGCATGGTAAAGTATTTGCAGACGACGCGGACAGCTGAGGTCATCTCCGCCTTGAGGGAAGACTAGGGAATGAAGGTTGGAGAGAAACCCGGCTTCGCGACGCGTCGGCTTTACCCCTTGCGCTGTAATGACGAGTCCATCTCGTCACGAACGTTCAACGCCAAACCGCGCAAAGACGAGTGTATCTCGTCGTCGAATTTTCATAATTTTAGCACTCTATATAGGAACAACATAATTATTTTGAAATCTTAAAAAAGTTAAAACGTACAAAATATACATACATAATTCATATTTCATGAAACATGATGAATTGGAAGGATTAAAATGATTTTATTTGAGTAATGATAGGCTGTGTTCTTCATGTTTAATAATCACATTATATTTCATGGTTCTACGTTGATTAAAAATTGAAAATATCATTTCATTACCTACCATTTGAAAAAGAACCACCGAAAAAATAAATAGAGATATGAGGAGGATATTCAGAAAATTAATCGAAGTGGAAGGGGTTAAAGAAAGTCGGCTCGGAGAAACCCGGCCTGTTCTTACCGAAAGGCGCTTTTGTGATCGCGTCCCGTCCGACCGAAGGAGTGCTGCAATAAAGTTCCCTAAGTAAAGTACTCGAGCAGGTATGGGGCAGTATCAGAAAAATCTCTGCCACCGTCGCGTCGGTATGTCAATTCGGCCCTGTGAGTGGTAAGCCAACATTCTGGATGCCCTTGGTAATCAGTAATTGGATACGTTATCGTTCTCATTTTGACGGTTTCCTAATTTCACGTTTGCAACAGCATATTTATAAATTTCAGTCCGTTGTTTCATCCGTTCTTTGAACAAAAAATGTTTCCTTTCTTTTTATCTAAGGATAACAGGAGTTGGACGGCCAAATGCGCCATGATTATGAGATATCGTTTAAAAAATAACTCCGAAGAAGTATTTCACACAGCCTTTTCCTTGTTGGGAATTCTGGTAGTATTTTTTACCATTGGATAACTTGAAAGATTAATTACCTGACTTATTACTTGTTTATGATTCAGGCTAACACTTTTTCATTTTCAGGCCCAAAGGAGAAGTCCCTTGTTAAGAATTGTCTTATCTCGAATAATACAATTTAACCTCAATTCTGCCATGAGGGAAAATTTTTAAATTAAGTGGCAGGCGATTCTTGATGAGGGTCTGAAGTTTATGTGCTAAAAATTTCGTTGTGATATAGTCAGTCGCAAAAAAGTTATGTTTCAGGACATGGAAGCAAAGTACGACCTGTCGTGCGAGAATGAAGCGCGTCCTTTCGACGACATAATATTGATGACCGCTGATATTGTCGCAGGCTTTAGATCAAGTACCTACGGTCGCTAAGTGATGCTGAACTCAGTCTTTTGTTTTCGTGGGTGGAGCCCCTCGGAGCATCTCATTTATCACCCCCCTCCCTAGAACACTCCCACCCTCCCCCTCTTGCGGCCGTCCTATTCTTACTCGTGGCGGTGAGGACAGTCGGGGGGTGCGCTATGCCACTCTTATTTCTTTCCGTCTGCCGGCTGATTGCGTAACTCCGCACCGAGCGCCTCCCTTTCTTCCCTCCATCCTGAAGGGTCTGTCTCTCTCTCTGCACCAATGATCCGCTCTCCTCCATCGTTGTTCCTCTCGTCTCGACATATTCCTTCGTCCGCCCGTTCCCCCTCCCTCTTCCCAATCGCCTCGTTCGCGAATAACTCTCTCTCATCCGTGGTCGAATTCGATCGACTCCATAATTACTTCCGTTTGTTTACAGCCTTCCTCTCTGCCAAGTGTACATTCCTCGCTGTTCCTTTATTTAACCTTAACCCTCCCCCTCCCAGCACATCACCAAGCGGCCGTGACGACAACATGTCTCTCACGAAGTTACCAGCCGTCTCTTTTGCATCCCTCTCTTCCCAGGTCTTCATTCATTTTCTCCTTAGCTATCCATTTAACCGTTGCCTTTTCGATTCGCTTTACATTTTTGGTATGGAGTGTACTCGGGACAACATTCAAGCATTATATTTTATCAGGCATTAGCAACTGCTGCAAATAATGGCACTTTTGACTACTTTTCACCCCGTGGTTACCCGCACATGAATCGAGAGTAAATAAAACCTCTCGTAGCTGCGTTCCAATCGATTCCTTTGGATACGACTGCGCGATTGCATAACTAACCAATAAAATCGCGTTTTTCATGTCGTATAATTTTACGTTCTCGCACTGAATTCGAACAGATATCCACATATCTACGAAGCCAGTTTTAGGGCTACTTTCAAGAAAATTGGGTCAACAGTAGATACAAGCATATCAGTCGTTCAGATACGAGCTAGGATCGCTCATCTCATTACCGTCCTCATAACGTCCTATTTTGTCTTATTTAAAGCCTAATTTCTTTTAAAGTGAAATCAATTGGATTATTTTATTGCTAGTTTTACCTCCTTTGAAGTTTCATCTATTAACGTTAGAGACCGTTGTGGTTGATGAATAATAATGTTTTTCACCTCATTAAGTGAAAACCAACTATTCATCATCATCAATAAATAAACACCAGCAACAAATATAAACATGGTACTCGTGGAAATATTATTTTGGAGAGATATCGTATGTGAATGCGTTCGTCATTTTCTTATTTGCTAATAAATTGTGTCCGCAACTACGTGTCTTATTTTGTGCTAAGAATTACTCTTCGACGCTTTACTCACACGACCAGTTAGACTAGTCTTATTAGTCCATTTCCAAATGTAAAGTCTAGGTTGAAACCGGTCTTATATGTTTATTAATTGTCGAATTTAAAGTGTTTAGGTACCAAAGCGCCATTTCTCGAGTGCACCATGTGAACTTGACGTTCGCGAATTTCATTCTTCTCTTACTTATTCACCGGTGCCTTCGCCATACTGTTCTGTCGAGGGCTTGAATTGAAATTTTGCATTCACGTTGTTTTTTTTTCTTTTGGTTTGTATTGTTTTTGAGAAATATACAGCGTTAATAATAGCGCGTCCATCCTTTAATTCTCTTGGACGACGACAAAAACGGTGGATTTTAGAATATCTTTGTGGTAGTGGTAGTGTACACTTTATTTTTCGATTCCTCTGTCGTCAGTCAGTGCGTGTTTCTCACTATTTAGTCGCCCGAGACACGGAAATACTCTCACCCGTGGACTTTTGCCTCAAGAAATCCTTTCACTCATTTTCCTTGCATTTACTTCGACTGCAAGAATTCATTTTGAAAGATAAAATCGATGCTTAATTCAGCTCTCTTTTGGTAGAACATCTTATCTCACCCGTAATAAAGTCACCAAGTAGAAATACTTGTGTCAAATTGACATAACCATAATAGTATTAATTCTGAGGAATAAATAATACAGAATGGTATTTCAAGAAATGTGGCTCGACTTAGGTCCGCCATACACTTGAAAATCCCAACGTAAGTTCTCAGAAAAATAAAAAAATGGTAATAAAAAATTTAATGTAGAAATACATAGTAATAAAATTAATGACGCAAGGCCAATGTATAAAATATAATATCAAGGACAGCGTATTATTTTTTAATTTTTCATGCGAGGAAAAAGAGATTTCGGATTTCCTATCTTATATCTTAATGCTTAAAAGCATTAAGATATAAGATAGGAAATCCGAAATCAAAAGCAAAAGCAAAAAAATACGAAAGCAAAAGTCCACGCTACAATAATTTTGAATAGTTTTCATGTTTATTTTTGAGGCTACTGGGACGGTGGATATTACTTTTAGTAGCTTAACTATTCACTGGGAAAAATCGAAATGATGGCTTCGTTAGTTTTGAATATTTAGACAATTAACAATACGTAATCCCAAAAATTTACTGAGTGAAATTGTGCTTTTTTTGGAAATCGCGGCTTCAAATGTTGTTGTGTACATTTCACATAGCATGCTTGAGTGGCAAGTAAGAGGGATTGATTAATTTTATGTAATTTTAATGTCATTTTAGTCAGTCTTTTCCATATTTCATTTTCTTTGGGCGCAGCGTTCGCTTAAACGTCTATCGAGCTACATCCCTTCCTGAGGCTGCTACCTTGGTGGCGAGACGAGATAAAGTCAGCTGATGTTCGGCCACCGAGATGTGACCGAACTCGTCTTGTTGATACAGAGATTTACTCTCGAAACAATGTATTCTCCTTATCTCACCCATCGGACTTGAGGTCCCGTTACATCCAATTCTCCGTCACACTTTCTGTTCACGTAAATATATCTCGCATCTACTTTATAGTGACAGCTTTGTAATGTCCACTGTCTTTTCTAGGTATGTTCTGTAATTTAATTTGCCTTATACTGCTGTTAAGTTTATAGTCGGCCATGTTAAGTGCTATGGAAGACTAGATGGTGACCGACCTGAAATAAAATCTCATTGGATGCTACTTTGGTTCACGCTGAAAAGTGAATTTTTTAACGTCTTCGTCATGTTATAATTTTCTCTTACTCATTATTGTGGTCTTATATGTTGCAATAAATAACGTCCCGTTAGGTACTTTAACCCTTTCCAACCCAGAGATGATTCTGGAAGAAACCACATTTCAAGATTTTTCAGTTTGAAAACTTGGAAATCTAGAAACCTAGGTATCGCAGTGGTCTGGAAACCTAGGTATCGCAGTGGTCGGGAAAGCCATAAATCAGTGATTTCCGGTATAGGGATTTATTTACCATGTAAACAACGCGAACTCCCAACACTCACCTCAATATCGCATCAACTTTAAAAGGCCCGGGGATTGAGGGCAATGATTGATATAAGTTGAAAAATGTATATCATCCAATGAAGAATTTTTGGAAAAAGAATTCCACGTGTAGTCCTTTAGATGAGCATCATCAAAACACTTTTCAATGCGTGCATTTTGTGTGCGCTTTTCTCCCTAAACGAGGAACATAAGACAGAAAATAATGGAATCAATGAGGCAAGTGCAGATGTACTGCAAGATGATAAAGAAGAAAAGGATGGAGACAGTGCTTGATTATGAATCGACCCGTATGACATTTAAATAAAGAATTCGAGATGTAGAAAGCAGTTACCGACGAATAGTCATAGAAACCGGGTCAGACGAGGTGTTTTGCAGAAAATTTCTCTTATCTTTCTCAATCATTTAGCTGTCCTAATTTATTATGTTTACGATTTTATTTTTGGATCTAATTGGCCTCTCGTTTATATACTTTTTATGAGTTTAGAAAACTTTGTGAGAAATTACTTGGAGGAAGCCTTCTTGCACGGCAGTGCTGAATAGGTTGGCCCTTACCATACTGAGTGACACGTGACGCCTGCTGGATACAATTTCCGACGAGCATGTCATTACAGCCGTTATAGGGAAGGATTTTTCATGCAATTGTTTTGTAATTTTCAAGCTGTTAATTTCCGTAACTTCTAATTATTCCTCGATAATATGACAGGGTTCCCACTCAACCGTGAAAACCTTAAAACCGTGAATAAGCCGTGAATTTCGTCTTCCGTGAAAAAACCTGGAAATAGCCGTGAATTTCGTAGTAAAACCTTAAAAACCTCTCAAACTTGTTTTTTAAGTATAGGCATCTGATATACTGATCCGATTTTCGGTCGAGTGCTTTAGCCAGTTAAGCTACCGAGGCGTCATTCTTCCCTGTGGATTTTTTCGGACACTACCGGCCAGTTCCGGGTTCGAATCCCGGTCAAGGCGAATGATTTTTTTCTCTGTGGATCTTTCGCACGATTGTGCATTGCGGGTGACTCCCGTAAAAGTTATCACCGCGGCTAGTCCCGGTATACTTTAAACTAGTCTAGAGCGAACACCCCTTGTGTTCTATGTCCGGGCCTGCTCTCCGGCTGTGGCGCTGTGCGCACGATTTGGACTGCTTGTGGCATAATATGCTCTGCAGTCCAGCAACATCTTGTCCGGTAGTGTCCGAAAAAATCCACAGGGAAGAATGACGCCTCGGTAGCTTAACTGGATAAAGCACTCGACCGGAAATCGGGGGATCCGGGTTCGAATCCCGGTCAAGGCGAATGATTTTTTTCTCTTTGGATCTTTCGCACTCTCAAACTTGATTGTATATCTATGATTGACTGATCAAAAGGAAAATCGACACGTCGATCATTATTTCAAGGTCAGTCATTCGCAGACACTGTCCACGCATTTGCCTGCACAATTCGAAGCACAATTATTGGTCCGTGTGCCATGACGATTCACAGACCTTAAGCCTGTGATTGGTAGACCGGTAGCTAAAATGTTCATTAATCCTAGCGAAAAGTTGACATCCCTGCCACCCTCCTTTTTCCCACTCACAACCTTCAGCCGGCTCTAAATTTTGGCAAGGATTGGCGACGTCATAAGAGAACTTTCATTGCTGCGTTTGCATTCCCGGCGTTTATCGCGTTTGCTAAATTTTTAGTTTAGTTAAAAGTGCGACCAATTATCGTTACGTGATCAATATTTCTTCCTAAAATGGCTTACGAAAAGACCGTGAATTTGGCGAAATTTAGACCGTGAAAACCTGGAAAAAACCGTTAATTTTATAATTTAGTTTGAGTGGGAACCATGTATGAGTGGCCTTAGGGAAATTAAAATTTTTAATATCCCTCATCCTGATATGATTATCAAAGCATTTCATTTGATAAGTACAAATCAGAGTGGGTGTAAGTTCACACCCTAAAGTGAGGGTAACATGAATATTTTACAAGTACATATTATGTTATCAAGATAGTATGTGTTCATCAATTACTTAACGATTCTCATTCCTCGTTATTTACTTGATTCAGTGATTTTACTTGTTTTTAATCTTTTATGTCACATTTCATTTCGAACATGTTTTTAAGTTAGTGTGTGTTTTCTTTATCTTTGCAGGTAAGTGTTCCTTGAGTTTCCTTGTGATTGAGTGTCCCTGCTGTGCAGTTGGTCTAATCTGTGAGTAAAAATAGTAATAGGTTTGTGTTGCAGTAACAACAGTTACGTGCGTGTTTTGATTAATAGAAAGTGCGCCTTACGTCATTATCGTCACGAGCGTTATCTAATCATTCGTTGTTTATTCCACCTCATAAACACCATTTTTTCCTCCCGCTGAGTTCGCATGACTCCCTTGCCTTTCGTCCTTCAGTACTTATGTAAATCCAAAGTTTTATGAAAGCTCGCTCGCATTACCTAATCAGCTCACTACTCGGAAGATGCATGTGTTTTCACGTATGCACTTACGTAACACCCGATGCCAGTAGTACTGGAATTTCACTCGAGTTGGAATCGATGGTAATATTTAGTTTCCCTGGCATCTGGAAAAATGTTTTTCAAGCGATGTGGGACGGTTGGGTGGCTTTCTTTGTTTTTGCTCCCGTGGTCCATCTTCTTCCATTTCCTATCAATTTCATTCCCCTCACCGGTGGGTTGTCACCACACCGCTTCCACCTCCTTGAGACCCCCTCGCCCTTTCCGCGATTTCCCCTCCCTCCCCCCGCCTCCTCGCACGCTCCACTGGCCAATTGCTCCGCCCTCTGCTCCTTCCTGTCACTCCTCGTCTACCTCCTCCCGCGACTCTTCTTCTTCTTCGACGGGCGGACGGACGGGGTCGCGGTCGCTGCCCTCCCAACGTGTCTCCTAACCTCTCCTCGTCCCTCGCCTTCCACGTATTCCTCCTCTCCTTCCCCTCCCCTCTCCCCGACGTCTCCTGTTTCTCTTATCCCTATGCATGGGATGGGAAGGGGGAAATCCTCCTCCGCCTCCCGCGTTTTTCGACGTTGGCTACCATCACGTCTCGTGGAATTCATTTTTTTTCGGGGGAGTTTCAATGGGCCACGCTTACAGTCAATGGGAGAGAAAAATATTAGTATGGGAGTCGCTGCCGGAGTTGTGGGTTATATTCATTGTTCAACGTGGGAGGGAAGGGAGATTTTCCTGAAGATAGCCGAGAAAAAAAGAAAGGTACCGTCACTGAGTCCTCAATAACCTTACTTGCTTTATGTTTCTAGGAACTGAGTATATGTACGTTTGGACAAATTTCGTTTTATTTTTTTTTCGTCATGAATAAGCACTATAATTTTCAATAACCCAAACTCAAACTGGAAGTAGTGGTAATTAGGGAGAAATATCGCATCTAGAAGCTAAAAGGTTGCACTTCAACAAAGTGGACGTTTCATTCCTAAATGGGGCAAGTGAGGCTTGAAGCAGTCTGCGTGTGGAGCAATTGAGTTTTATCTGTGAGTTGTATCTGTGAGTTGTATGCATATGAAAGGAAAGGTATAATTATCGGTGTACATTTTATCAATTATCGTTTTATTAGTTTCTTTTTGAATACTTTCTTCTCCATTTGTTGCAGTGGCTAATCTGAAGCCCAAAACTAAGTATGTTTCGTGGTCCAAACCCGTGCGGTAAGCCTCGTACATTTCATATACTGTATTCGTTGTTGGATTACTAGACGATTAATCTGAATCTCTCTTAATTTTTTGTTCCTTATTGAATAATTATTGCATTTGTTTATTTATGTTTCCTCCTGGCTTGTAGCCAATTGTTATCTTTTCTTGCGTGATAATAATTGTTTTGATCGATTTCTTTCTTTTTCTCCCTCACTGTTTGTTTTTTATGTCAGTGACGAATGAAGTGACGATCAATTTCTCTTTGTCTTGGACGTCACTTTTTCACATGCAAGTCTGGGACATTATTTAATCGCAGGAGGCCGGGAACTAATTGATTACGTATGAAGGCTCGAATACACTCGTGCTCGGCCCAGTTTTTCTCCTACTCTTCAGGTTTTGTAGCAGTGCGAATTATATTCAGCGCAGGGTATTCTTACAATGGGGTTTATAACTATTTTTTGCTTGCATGATGTCGCGAATGAGAGTGATGAATTGTTTTCAGTTATGAGCTGCGCACACGTGAAGGGCGCAAAGTGAAACAGTCTCCTCGTGTCGTTTGAAATGGAAACATTCTTTGTTGGGTTTAGACCATATCCGTAAATTTACTTCTAGTTTCATGTTCTATTGAAGAATCCCAATTAGTGGTGCTCTAACTAGGTATTCTATTCCATGCTATCCGAGACCTTTAAGCGGAATATTGCTCAGTACTTTTGTAGGTACTTTTAAATTTCTGCGGAATATGTGCTAGAACTGGTGCATTTTGATAACGCTTATGAATATTCTTGAATGAAAACATAGATATTTCCATATGGTTACCTACTCTTTAACAGTATAAACACTGATTTAGGGCTATCGTTAATCCAAAGATCGATTTTCTGTGCCTATCGACTGCGATTCGTCATCCTCAGCCTTTCGTATTTACCAATAAATTCCTTAATTCATATGAAACTTGCGCAGGAAGTTTCATAAAATTGCCTGCATAGCATTGTGTAAACAGAGGTATTATTAATAGGAACACTTATTTTTCTCTCCGATAAAAATTCCTGGGTACACATGTTCAAAATCCCCCCATCATGTTGCCGTGATAGGTCGTGTATTGGGAAACATGTTCCTTCTCTCTGGGATCGTTAGGTCGCATTGCGTCCCTGTCAGAAAACCCTTAAGGTGTAACATTGAGTGGACCGTCACTTCCCTTGTACCCTGAACCTCCTGGATTTTTATTGGAGTCCGATCGTTAAAAGGAGTTACGACGGGTCCACCGTGTGATTTTACATGCTTCTGGGGAACTTTTTTTTTCAAATCCGTTAGTTGGTCTTCATCTCTCTTTTGGTGTGTAATTTGTCCAGGTTATCAGCCGGTTGAATTGACTCGCATTTAAAATTAAATGCTCCCACAGTAGTGAATCGAAAGAATTTATTTACCCGTATTTTAACTTATGAAATTTTCAAGTGAATCAGAGTAGCTAAGAGAATTGAAGTAACTCTTGAATAAAGAATTTTTTAGTCTTTCGTTATCTTATTACTGTATCGACTGCTTTTGGAATCCCTGAAATAGGGTCTTACGTGGTGTAAATAGTTGGTATGAAACCTTAATTTGGTCATGTACCTCATTATGAGTCCAATGGCCTGAATTCGTGGGAATTTCAGAAAAATATCCTAACTCAGCGTACTCTCTACTTAAGGAATACGAATCTCCCGTCAAAGCACTGATTACATTTTAACATTATTTTCACCTTTCTTTTAAACTTGAACTTCTATAAAATTTATTAACTAATGGATAATAATGCGGAATAATCACTTATGCATTTTATAAATTATCGACAGTGTGGGAAAAAAACTCAGTATCCACCATCGGGATATATCTGTGATGCGAGCAACCCGCTTCACGTATGTGCATAGCAGGTCATCAATCATACGATCTTTGCTGGCCATTACTCATGACCGTTTATATGTCTGCGGTTTTTCATTAATGTAAATAACGATTGTAGGCCGTGGATATTCCTTCGGTGAAGTAATTGTGGTCATTTAATTGATGATGTACCAATTTCCAATGCCATTTGAGTATCGGGACGGTAAAAGTTTGAATATAAAAGAGTCGTGACACCTTTCTCTGTTAAATTTTCGCGAACTCATCTAAAAATAAACGAATGGTACACTTCATCGAATCGATTAATATTGAAGAGAAAGGGCAGTTTTACTGTATGTTGACCCAGAATACATCTAATTGTCAGTGGTCCACTTGTATAACTGCGATTATTTTTTCATCGTGGTGGTCCTTGTGAAAGGTGCTGCAGTTCGTCTTTTGCATCAACAGAGGCAATGCAAAATTGTGCGAATGATGGAAATTTACTTAACGTTCAGCCTCTGGAGACCGATGATGAAGAAAGTCCGAAATAAGGAAATTAGATTTAACAAGAGCGAATATAAACACCCAGGAAAAATCTTTTAACTGCGAGTAAAATAATGACATTTTTTCATGTTAATCACTACCCAATTTGTGTTTCATGTGTGTATTCATGTGTTAACTTGCCTGTCATTTTTTCGTCATTTACTATTATGAGTGTTTAAATGTGTTATCTGTCGATTTTGATTTCTTTTTTCGAATTTTAAGCATATATATATGGACGCTAATACTTATTTAATTCACGCGTGTGAGTTTAAGCTCTGTTTCATAGACTTCTTTAAGTGCTGCAGGGAGTGATGTTGACGTCGTGAAATGTTCTTCTTGAGCCATTGGAGGGCGGTGTTCCCCTCCCATTGTGTGAATGTCTAAGGGCCGGTTTTATAATGTCTGGTTAAACCTCACGTTAACTAACGTGGAGATAACGGTAACGTGGAGTTTAACGAGAGGTTGGGTTTTATAAAGCAAATCCTACCGCCGGTTGGCTGATGGGAACTTTAACGAGAGGAAAGCGCAGCTACTGTAATTCTCATACCAACAATTGATCGCGAAAAGTGAAACAGACGAAAGTCAAAATTGAAAAAAATCGAGTTGGAGAGTGGTGAAAGAATTGTTTACGTTTGCTTTGAAGTGATGGTTAGCTTTGAAAACGAAGATGACGCCAATATTTTCGGTTTTAATCGTTGACGATCTTATGGTCAATCATCAGTGTGTCGTTAAAATAAAAATACTCGCCTCGATTTGTGAATATTTGGCAAGTATAAGTGTTAATTGTATGAGTGCTGCTATACGTGTAAACCATAAATTACACGGAGATAATGAATTACTATTTGTTAATGGATTGAATCAAGGTGGAGTCCCTTTGCAAGAAATAGTGGTAAATTAACCTTGTTTGTACTTATTATTCAAGAACGAAGATTCTCATTTGTATAATGAAGCCAATTGAAATGGTTTTCTATTGAGTGCGCCACCAGAGCGATTTTAGGAACATTTTGAGGCTACAATTTAATCATAATGACGATAAATTTTAATCATACTTTTGCAGTAAGACATATCTTCTTAGCGTTAGTATGGCCCCTACGCTAATTTATTATCATCTCTGCGTTCCCTACGGAATTAGGAACAACTTGCAATTTGTGAATAATCAAAGCCTTTCCCGTTTTCAAAGTACTCACCATGGCCATAATTTAAATAACAGAATTTATAACCAACCACCGTCTAATAGAAAAATTCATCAGTGTTCATTAAAACGATAACGAGAGCATTTTCAGTTTTATTAAAATTTTCACAATGAGGAGGTATATTCAGCCATGTGCCACTCCTGTTACAGACACGAAAAGAATTGAGCCATATAATTGTCAGCTAGCAGCAGATATTTCATAACTTTAAATTATCTCATCTTTTTTATGATTATATATATATACTGTTAAGAAGCAATATGTTTCATGAAATCCATAATCTCTGGCAAATAAATTTTCAATAAGGGACAGAACTAAGTTTAAATTTCTTCATTAGAGAGACCAAAATCTATTGCATGACACCAAGTAGCCCTTACCATTGAAGTATAAAGTGAAACATATTTTGATACTGGCTGTCAATAGTGTAGTTGATATTGTAATAGGGATGACTGTGAGTCTTTGTGATAATGCCATTGAGAATGTATTCATTGCCATTTTAAATTGAATGGATGTTCAGAAATCACTGATTATGAACATAGCTTCACAGTCTAAAATTAAAATTAGAGAAGAATGAATAAAGTTTGAATAACTTATGCATAACCCTACCACAGTTACTTCAAGGGCTCCTGCTATCCAATTATTAAATAAATGTACAGTTTGCAGCAAACCTTTCATACTTTACAAGTAGGCTGCATGTTGTTATAAAAATATGCATCTGTAACAAATATTGAAACTATTTTTGGCTCATAGCTTGGGATGGGGGATCTATTCTTTATGTAAATACTATTTTTGCAAACCTTGTGTAAGAATAAGTTTTAAGTGCTAACATAACTAACTTCATATCTAATCAACAGCATTGGCTTGTATTGTATTTAAGATTTAAGGAAAAGAGATGGGGTGCAAAGATATTAAAGTTGCTGGGTTCAATTTATAAAAAATCTGTCGAAAAACATATCTAATCAGAATGAAAGCATTAAATTTCAACTCTCAGTGGTGTTTATGAATACTATACTATACATGTGATAGATATTTTCTTTTATTTTCAGCCCACAAAATATGAAGCTTTCATTGAACATGTTTTAAATATTTAGCAGAGTACTAAATTATACAAAGACAGTAGTGGATCCAGGATAGGGACAAGGGGGTTGGACTAGGTGAGGTTAAAATTCCAGCTGTAGTGGGGGTTGGAAATAAACCACCATTCTATCTAGTGTAAAGTGGATGGTACCCAAGGGGAGCAAATTGGATACCCTCCTTAGCCCCCCCCCCCCCCCCATGTATCCGTCACTGTACAAATATACTGTTATTTATATAGCATTTAAAGAATTTATTTGTATCAAATGCAAAGCATAAGGATTCCATCATGATGACTCCTTCATTGCAACTCTCTTTTTGGGATATGGGTTTTCAATGGAATTATGTTGTTACATGTTGTCACAGTAAGTATTTTTTTTTTCTACCTAATTCTGGGGTAATCCTTTTGAATGCTGTCCCAAGTAATCTCTGAATGCACCACACTGACATCACTCACTTATAATAAATGTATGTGCTTCCATTATCATAAATGCAATAATATGACTTCCTCACAGAATTTTATCGTACCATGTTCTATTTATGAAGTGATTATAGAAGCAATTTCCCTTACATCCACTCCACTTTCACAAATCTATTAAGAAAATTTGCCTTTGTGACATGAACATAGACTGTTTCTCATTACATATGTTGCAGCTATGCATGTTAAAATATATCTCTAGTGATGCAGATCGGAGCGAGACAGATGAGACAGAGATAATCCTTGGAATAAATAAAAAGAGGAGAATTAAAGGGATAATCACAGTACCAAAGTGCAAATAGAAGTCTGGTTAAGATATATGGAGTAAGGTTTGCTATGGAACTGGTATTTTTGACCCAGAAGAAGGATAAGAATAGAGGTATACAGGAATGTATAGATAATATTGACAGGAAAAGGAAGTAGGAAGTGCTAGCTAGACCTGATAAGTGAGGTGAGGGAATAATTGCAGGAGATGAATTAGATATAAATGATGTAGATGAAGTGTATATCAAGCTTGAAATGCTGACAACAGTGATTAAGGTAAGGATTTTGAGTAACGAGCAAGGGCAGGGAGACAATGGTTCTGGAATAAATGGAATAACCATGTATGTTACAAAAAACTATGTCAACCCTAATGAGTAGATCACTTCTAACAGTAAGTAATGGAATGAGATATCTAGTCATGCATTATTATAAGTGTTGATGATATTATACCTAATAGATTTTTTGAACGTATGTACTCATTAGTGACAGTTCAATGGATGGAGCATGAAAAAATTAATAAAAGCTACGTATGGGATTGACATCCCAAGAAACTAACGAGTGTACCAGATATGTGATATGAATTGGCTGATGGAGCATGAAAAAATTAATAAAAGCTACGTATGGGATTGACATCCCAAGAAACTAACGAGTGTACCAGATATGTGATATAAATTGGCTGTTATAGGAATATGTCTTCACTTATCCTTTGAAGACTTATTAAACATATTAGTTAGTTAAACGTTGACAAGTAGTAGTAAGGGTTAATATTTTAGGATGAAACCATACCAAGGATCCCACTTAAGACTTTGAAAGAGTTATTAGTAAAATTAGACATTGCAATATTTCCACTGATTTTATTATAATAAAACTCAGTGGAAATACTGCAATGTCTAATTTTACTAATATGAAGAACTTCACCATATCTTGCTCAATATCATACAAAATACTTTGAAAGAGCTTATCGATGAAAAAATTTCAGTAGTCACTGATAAGCATGGAAAATAATGAATGTAATGGTGGTGAATGCAGTCATTTCCTGTAAATTCAACCTCATGAGCAAATACATATGTACACAGACAACAGCTTTCCCCAATTGCAAGCAAGAGTATTAAGCTGGCTCAATATTGTAAGAAATACAACTGACTCTGATTGTTTCAAACATTCCCTTAGCAGACTATGCTTGAGAACCTCAATAAATATATTCCCTTAGCAGACAATGCTTAAGAACCTTAAAAATAATATTTCTTTGATTAATCTGGCTTTGATGTTCCATGAGTCTTCAGGTGCAAGGGTCCAAATTCTCTCCTTGAATTAAGGCTCAAATGTGTGGAATAAAATCAAACTTTTTCAGGATAAAGTATCGAATTGTTTACTTTCACCATATTAAAATATTCAAACCTGAAATAAGATAAGTATTGGTAACCAAGTTGGCACTCTTATATTTTAACATGAGGTATCTAGATGGGCACCACTGATTCTATGGCCCTGAAGCTACTTTTGATGGCAGATACACCACTGATTCTATAGCTCTGAAGCTACTTTTGATGGTAGATAATTTGCTATGAGGTTTTAGTAGTACATAACCTATGTTTGGCTACGAACTGCCCTTAGGCAATAAAGTCGCATTTTTTTCCGTTGAAGGCTACACATTAGAACCCTCAGAGAAGAGAAGACTTTTCTTGTTTAAGGTGCCTTTCCAAATCTTTTTCTATCAAAAGGATGAGAGGTCATTAATTTAGTCACAAAAAGTACAATAATTAGTAAACTTCCACACTCTAAAGGCTCATTTGCCTAACAAATTCATTAATATGTCATACCATCTTATGAGCAAATCAGTCATTCTTACTTTTTTACCCACACGAGCTGTATTGATTGCATCAATTTGCCTTTCTCAGCTTCCAAAGAAAACTCAAACAGTATCTTGTATACATTACGTACGAAACGTGCAAAATCCTTTCTTTTTCACGCAATCTTTCACTTGCCTCACTCATTCCTACATATTTATTTCCAAGAAATACCAAGCCGTACACCAGATATTGTTAATGGACTTACCTACAATTTTTTTGTAGTACTTTGACAAACATATCTTTTGGAAAAGGAAATACGAAAATACTTTCACCTCATAACATATATCCTCACAATTAATTATAAATTCTATAGTGACATCAAATGCTAGTAAATCAGAATGCAATCAGTAAGTACGATCTTTTTCTCTCTTTCGATTGCCAAATACGAAACTTGGCTGTTCTTCTAATTCAAACTGTCTTTGTAAACACCGACACATTTTAAATTCGTTGATGAAGTCAGCAAAACCAGGTAATAACAGATTTCTATACCTACACTCCTGTTACACCTCCTTCTTTCTCTCCGATATGTAATTCTAATATTTTTCATCAACTCACTTGGCTGGCACAAATCATAACAAACTCCTACACCGGCACAAATATTGCATAACTTCAACATTTTCAGGGGTTTGGCACACGATCTCCGACTGCAGTCCATAGAATAGACAATATTATTTATTGGATGGTGATTATTATCAAACTTGAGATGTTTGTAAGGATTTCGTAGCGTATACCGTAGAATACGTCGAATAGCATGAAAACAGTGGTCCGTTCCGGATATATCACCGGTCTTATGGAAATATTACACTTATTAAATTGCTAGTATGGTGCTAAAAATATTGGAAATTGATTGCTGATATCGTAGATACGGATAAAAACGGAGGATGCCGCGCTTGGTCGATTATTTCTTCCGTATATTATCGCAGGGTACTTCAGCATTTCATAACATCCGCCATTTTCAACAATTTAAACTTCACGTTAACCTTTTACCCAAGGGAAATCCATGGTTTAGCTTGACTACCACTTTAACGCTCAGATTTGACTTAACCATCGATTATAAAACAGAATTTTGGGACTTAACCGACGCTTAGCTTAAACTCCAGTTTAACCAGACATTATAAAACCGGCCCTAAGAAGGCAAAGGTTGCTAAGATCGATTGAGAAGGTGAAGCTTCCGCAGTGTAGCCGTTCAAATAGTGTGAGGTTATCAAGAATGTGGAGTTGCATGCTGCAGAACTCGAACTCGAGTACTCGACCCTAGAAAAATGGAGCTTTTCTCGTCGATTAACTTTTTGACGAACTTTGGGTTTGATTTAGATCCATTATACCTGACAAATCACGTGACGGTTATCTTCAAAATTTATCTAGGATGTGCTTATATAGATTACATTTTAAATGTAAAAAAATACCATTCATTAATATTTTCTATAAGAATTAAGTAGTCGGCAGTTAGTTATCTACAGTAAATTTTCCCGCTTATGCGCAGGATCATTAAAGTATTATAACTTAAAGTTATTTCTGTAATAGTATGACAAATTAAATCCATTCGAATTCATTCATGGAAAAGATGTGTTTCTGGTTGGTTGTGGTTGGTTATATTAATTGAAATGCTGTTTTCATACATGTTTTCTTTCAATTGCCATGACATCAAAATGAAGGACATATTCTCGTAAGTAAAGCACCAGAAAGAGCTTTCTCGTACTGAAACCAGTGATTTTGAACCAAGATCTTCACGTGTGTTCATTGGTCTTCTATTGCTCTGTGTTTTGCTGTTATAAATGTGAAATTTGACGATGTTTTGGTGGAGCGTGTTAATAATATACAAAAATCTAGCCATTAGTTTGCATGAAAATCTAAATATTGGAAGTTACAGCCCTTATTTGTTTCAATTTTGCTATAGAATGGATTTTCAATACATAAGCTCCGTAACAATAGTAATATGTGGTTCACTAATTATTAAACACAATTTATGTAATAAAATGAATTTTGGAGTTTTGGTTAACCAAAACTCCAAGAATTGAATTACATTAAATAATTTTACATAATGGTAGAGATGGTTTGAGTTTATTTTATTCTACCTTTAAATCATTTATTGGGAATTATTTTTTGTGCTTGGAAGTAAACATGCTGTACAAATATTTTAAAGGTCTATTAACGTCAAAATATGGGAAACAATCTGTTTGTATTATTTAGGACTGGCCAATTTTTTTAACCATAAAACCTCTCCAGAAGGATGTCAAACGGAATACGAGTGAACCTAGGAGAAGTAAGGGTAACTTCTATGGTGTTATCATATTTCCTTGAGCCAACCGCAGAAAGTGAATCTATTGCCTTGCAAGTCATGCCATTCGTCAACCTATCAAAGAGAAGCATCCCGCCAGTGAATTGGTCAGTTTCCTACTTGAAGGAAATCATGCTGCTTTGCTTAATTCATCCTTTGTTTTCTTTCCATTTCCATCGAGGCACCGCTGGCTTGAAAATATTCCTTATAAAATTTTCTCTCAAAGATTTTTAATGTTAATCAATGAAGTTCGCGTAAAAATCTTGTGAACGAAACAGCCGATCAGCGTGGATTTCTCACGTGTGGTCATCTTAGGAGATAATTTTGGTGAAGTGTGTCTCATTTAAAGTAGGATTGGTGATTGTGCCTTTTCGCACTCCAGCTGTATATGTCGGAAGGGTATAAATATTTTCGTCTCCGATTTCATGCCTCTACAACTCAATACTGAGAGCGAGTCTGACAATATCTTTTATTTCTGTCTATTACGTATTTGGAGCGATTCTGTTTTGTAGTGGTGTAATCAATCTCGTACCCGATTATCTTCTGTCATGAAACTATATGGCTCCATTCATAGCAGGTTAGACTCATTATCTTCATTGTTGGTGAATCTATTTACGGAAGTGAACTGATGTTCTTGAATCAATGTTATAACGTCCGTTTATTTGTAAATACGACTCGTTACATTTTAAATGGCGCTGTAGTTACTCTTTGCTTAACTTGCTCTGGACTTTCCTCTTAGTGTATAGCGTTTTTGTCCTTCCTTATTTGTTTCAGCGTAGTGCAGTGCCCCGTTCAGTTCAGAGCATTAACAATGCATCGGTGTGGGAACTGAATTCCACTAAGAAGCGTGTTGCAAAGTCCCTGTGAAAATAAAGAAGTCAAACTGTCATCATTGACTTTTAATTGGAGTTCTTTTTTATATTCTTGGATTAGTAAATTGATTGAAACTTAACAATTTCCTTTTATTTGGTTCAACCCGACTGCATTCAACACTCATATGCTTGAATTAAAATCAACTATTGTAAGTTCTCTAGTAGACTACTTATGTTTAAGGGAAAGTCTAGGAGAGGGGTGAGATGAAGAGAATGACTATGGCGTTGAGGATGAAAGTGAGACAATAGTCTGGGGGTGGACTTGACCAATTATTTTCTGGGAAGTGGGAGACGAGGATTTGGAGAGGAGAAGTACAGAAATAAATTCTCTTAATCCAATGATTTAACCATGAATTCGAAGTTCCACTATGTTAGCTAACTAGCCACGTAATGTATAATTTTATTGCTGTTTAAATCTTTATTTTAATAGGTTTAATAAGTAAAGGTAAAAATATCAGCAAGGTCCAATTTGTATTTATATGTTATTCACGTATTGGTTTCTATTCAAGACTAGATATGATAAAGTTCTGATGAATAATTTCCTCGTAAGTTACCCAATCAGATTGCATTTATATTTCTGGTGTCAGTTTCAAGACCAGCAATGTTTCAATATTTGGACGTGCCGTTGTTTTATGGTTTTATGATCTTTCTTTTGGATCTTCTTTCGGGAACTTGAATTCTAAAGTCACATTGAAGTATTAAAAAAATTCTTGATTCCCCAAACAATTTTTATGAGAATAAGTAGAAGGAAGGAATTAGTTTAAAAAATTCCTGCCTTTGAATTGTGACATTCTGTAGACTATCTAACTCCATTTGACGTTACTTTGTTCTTTAATATCATGCATTTTCTTTACTTTTGTGTATTTTAATAATCACTGAAAATATTTCTAATGGAAAATGTTTCTTTCTTTATCATCCACTCTTTTTCCAGTTCTGTTTTATTATTCCCTTGCCTATTAAGGGGTGGTTAAAAGTTGTTTTGATAGTTCATATTTTGCTTTTCTGGCTATTTATGTAATTTTTCATATTTTCATTATATTTTAATGTTTTAAGAACAGCCATGCTATCAATCGACTGGAAATAAAATCGAAAGTTATAGTGTACGTGTAGACATTAATTGGTAGTTTGAAACTTACATTTAGATCGGGGAAAACCGCTGATATGGGATGAAGGAAGATGTACAAAAAGGCGCAGAGTCCAGCTACTTGAAACGAAATTGTCACCAGTAGAAGTAGCCAAAATAACACGCAACAGAGATTATTGCCCTCTCCTGCTCCTTTGCCGATACCCATTTCGGGGAAAGCTTCTGCGAAAAGTCAATATTATTCGCGGATTATTCCCTTTTTTAAACTTGCTGTTTCCGTTTCATTCAAAGAAATATTGTTTACTGTTAAGATAGCTCTCCACTTATCTGTTTTGTTCCCAGGTCCTGTTCTTACCTTATTGCTGGTTTCTTTGTTAGAATATGCTAATTCGATAGTGATTTAGGGTATTCTTGATGTTTTTCTCTGTGAATTCTATAATTTCGTTTTCTAACCAAGACATAATGATAAATATGTGATGATAATTTTCTGTTTAACTTGCTTAATCACATTTTATATGGTATTCTGACTTGTGTTACAACGCAAATAATGTAATCACATTGGGGTTAACCGTTGCTCGAATAGTTTGTTATTGTTGTTTACATCGTGAAAAATCGCGATGCTCTGGGCGCATTTTTCTTCCTGCAGTAGTTGTTGAAATTCGTGTTGTATTCAATATTTACGATCATTTGTAGCTCATCTATAATTTTTTTTGTATTTTTGTAAGTTTATTGCTAAATTAATCTTTATCGGTATATGGCTATAAGGCTAATGCATTTCCTTTGTCTTCCTCAATTTATGTCGTATCTTTTAGCTGATGAAATTATTGTGGAGATATGCTTATAATTCAAAATATATTCAAGTTTATGACAAGCAATTGAATGCATTAAACTTACCGATAGTTCAGTTGCCAATGCTGACAGTGGATGAATCAATATATACAAGGTAGCGCATAATGCTGAAATCGGGAACGCTACTGTAATTAGTAGAGCTAGCCACACTAAGGATGAAATTATATTGCCCTTTCCTGATCCTCTTCCGTGGCCCATTTCAGAGGGAATTTTGCTGTTGACTGTTATCTTTATCGGTACCTATCTGCGTTAGGTATAAAGAATGCAGTGGGAAGAACATTTAATGGTGGATTTATAGGAAGTAAGATTTAAGTGAAGAATCAATCTTTAGTTAATGTTATTTCAAATACCTCTCTGTTTCTCACCCTTGTTCTTTAACCTTCCTGGGCTATTCAGAAGTTTTTAGGGATTTATTCAGCTCGGGACTGCATGAAATTACTCCTTCGATGTTTTTCTTTACAATTTTTTAGGGAAAAGTGGTCTCTTTTAACTTAACAGTTATCTTTCAGTAGTGTTTCATGGTATTAACATGTTGGCCTTTACTTGACCGTGGATGCGTCACAGAAAATTTAGTGCCGCATAGACTGTGGCTGGTTGGTTTATTCTTTTATGTGAATGTGTCAGTTTTTTCGTTTCCACCCCAACGCGTCCTCGGTGATTGTTTATTTACTAATTAAACAATTGCGAAGCGATTTGCACATTTTTAATGATTACAGATTTAATACGAGATGCAACAAGATGATTAGCTTTATTGATATTGAATTACCAATTACTGCTTTATACTAAAATAAACTTATAATTTTATCACTTCATTAAGCACGAACAATTTGTGCGTGCTAATTACTAGCCTTTATTTTTAAGTTATTTATCATCATTTATTTAAATCTGTCCTACTATGCATTGATCGTGGAATTGAATCAAAAATGTGCACTTAAGGGTGTTCTATCCTAATTCAAAAATCCAAATTCAACCGTCGCCGGATTTTAGTTGCGAAGTCGGCCGCAACGGCCAGTGGAATGGGAAGCCTCCTTGGGCGGAGGGGAGTAGTCGCTGACCGAAGGAAAAAAAAAGGAAAAGACGAGGGGTCGAGCTTCGCTCCGACCGAAAAAAAACACCCGGCGCTGTATCAAATTTCACTGCGGAGGTGCGATATTGAGAGTGGTCGGGATTCGGAGGTTGATTTTTGCTCTCTGGTGGCATTAGTCCCATCTCAGCCACTCGGTTGACGTTTCTTGGAAGAATCCAAATACGCACGCTCTCGACGAGGCTGGGAAGTACGGCCTGCTTCTATGAAGAAAGGCGATTACTTGCATTGTTCTCTCCTTATGCACTCTCCTCGAAGGGGAGAGCTGGTCAACGTTCTCATCTCAAAATTGTTAAGTGTTCTTCAAAGCATCGTAATAGTCAATTACGCTAACCGAAATGCGCGTACTTCGTGAAACTTTTTTTTAACGTACAACTTTACATTTTTACGTTATTCCTCAGTATGAATGAAATAGTAACCACCCACGTCCATTTGAAAAAGTGTATTCAATACAGTTACTTTCCGAAACATGTTTATTCAGTAATCATAGCGCTACAGGGAGAACACTAATGAGAAATATGACAAATAATGAATGAACGAAAATTGATTTTCAATCATCTTTAATATTTATTGATTTATATGGTAAGAACATCATAAATTTCATATTGCATCAGACATCACATACAGCTTTAATAAAGCCAATAACCCTGAATATATCGCATCGGGTAATATTGACTTTTTCTTCGATGTTTTTGTAACAAAATGATGCCGTTCGAACTAGAGTTTTTCTGGTCTCTAATTTCTTGTAATTCTGACTGAAGTAACGTTTAATATTCAAAGTGTTCCCTAATTTTGCTCCAACCGACGTTTTGACCCGATGCGACCGAAAGTGCTACAATTTATTCTCGCTACCGATCCATCGTGGAGACGATTAAAATTCATTCGCTCGAATTTGGCTTGATGAAATCGCCGATGACTCATCTTCCTGGAATACACCCATGTGCAAAGTGTGTATAATGTATCATCAGCATTTCGCCTCTTTTTGCGCAGAATTATTAGATATAATTGTGAAAATCACAAATCTCTACTTTAATTCTGTTTCTGGAAATTATGCAAGAGATCGTGATACAAGCAGTTCAGTGAAGATGAATAACTGGCTCTTATTAGTCTCCTTTTTCTCTCAGGTGCGTATAAAATTTCCCATGTTGATATTAGGGAGATTTGGAGCAAAGAAGTCTATCAAATTTTTTCCCGTACACTGAACTATCGGATTTTTTTTCTACGGTGCATTAGTTTTTATGACCTCAGCACTAGACTATAAAGTAAGAAAAGTGACTAGTAAGCTGCAGTTACTGAGTTCATTAATAAAATATCCAACAAATTTGAATTTGCAAATACACCATCAGAGTGCATCACGATCCTTGAGCAACTATTTCGAGGCCGATGTCCTTGAACGCAGTATCTATCAAAAAGCCAAAGAAATATGTTATTGAAGTCATTGCTGTGGTGGATGCTAGGAAATTTTACCTAAAAATTGAAATTTATATGGGCAGGTAGCCAGATGCCCTTTCAAAGAATCCAATTCACCTCATGAAATTGTCAAACGCTTAGCAGAGCACATTGACTGCAGAGGAATAAATATTACCAGTGACAGTTGGTGTACCAGCATGCCTTTAACAGTAGAACTTTATCAGAAAAAGATTGAATGTGGTAAGGACGATGAGTAAGAACAAAGCAGACGTTCCTCCTGAATCTTCCCCAAGAAAAAAATAGAACCTTACATCATAGGCTAGGGGCAGAGGGGGGGGGCAATTGCACCCCCTCCAGAAGCAAAAATCGCAGAAGTCCTTAAGCAAAATCGGTACTGAATTGAAACGAAAGTATTCAACAAATTTCCTCTAAACCCACGAAAAATGATATGCATTAGTAGGTATAAGATATGTACTTAACTAAAATAAAAATATTTTTTCTATGAAATGATATCAGAAAGTAATAATGCGCTGTTATAATTTTCTTAAAATATTTTTTTCATTCACCTTTTCCATGCTAAAAAGTCACAACTTGGCTTGCGCCCCCTTCTAGACTATGGCTTGCCCCCCCCTAGTTATGAAGTTATGACCCTGGGTATGCCCTTGTCTTACATCCTTCCCTTTTTGCTTTACTCCCGACATTTCCGCGTTGTAATACCTACGTTTCAATAAAATCCATGTAGTATTTATTTCTGCCATTATCCATGACGCAAGTATTACTGCCTCAAGTGGTAACAAAATGCTTCCTGGCTTTATATCATTTTACAATACTACCAAGGGGGTGTGGATTCAAATGATCAGCTTTGCTTAAATTATCGCTGGACGGCATGAAAATCGGCCCTGACACCATTCCTGCTATTTCGTTTTTAAAATGACCTCCTAAATCCGAATATTAACTCTGTTTTTCTCCATCACCCACCATTTTCGGAAGAGCCTCCAATTTTTACCACTTTTCGGTCATTTGGAGAAATTAAAAGGATTATTTTAGCATTTAAATTTTTTCTAGGGGTTTTGAGGGGTGCAAAATTCTGAAAAAATAATATTAATGGTAAAGATGTAGATTTGAGGGGAATTAGTCTCCGTCAATTGTGTAAAAACGCATTGAAAATGACCAATTTTGCCATTTTTTCGCAAATTTTCACGTATTTAAAAATATTTCCAGCTTCTATTTCACATCATCCTCCCCGAAAGATAATAATACAAAGCAGCAAGAAACAGCAGTATTAATAAAAATATTTTGCTGTTTAGCATAGCAGCAATAATTAAAATATATAGCAATAGCTCGGAAGATTCACTTTACTACTCTGGCCCTCGCAGTGCCTCTCCCGCTCAGGCTTGGACGGCAATTTTCTTGATTTCGCAGCTAAAAAAAGAAAAGTAATACTTTCTAGTTCCACGAAGAATGTAAAACTGAGATTTTATAATTTCATTGGATTAAAAAAGTATTCTTTCTCCTTAGTCATGGAATTCCGCAAAGTATCAGCCTCTAAAATCAATTATGTATATTGAAGTTGTCATCATCTTCCCTCGGTATACCTCTAGCGATCGCAGAGTCAACTCTTTCGGTGTTCTGGACAAGGATCCTTTTTTTCCAAGTAATTTAAATAGAGCTAAAAAGTAAAAAATGTTTTACTCCGGCTTTTTCCAGGTGAATGTCAGTATGTGGGCTTGAGTTGTGAATATTACCGTGATTTAATATGTAATTAAATTACACGTGTGGAAAATCATCGTCATCGCTTCTGCTATGTTTGCGGTGAATTGACTAAAACATTGCAACAATAATCTCTTTCTTTAATTCTTTAAACTGCTTATAAATTTTTCTCTGGCTGCCAAATTGGCGGTCAGGGCTAGGATTAAGCTCCAAGTGTTTGCTGCACCACTTGTTACAGTAATTTGACCAAATACTTGGAGAAACTAATGTAACATATGGTACGAAGTTGCACCTATATGGATGCCAATCTCTTACAAAAGGGCATACAAATCTTTTCCAGTAGGACAAGAGCGCCAACACTGAAATTAATTTCTACGTAAGATGAAGGCTTGGTTTTTTTACTGTAATTAAATGCATTGTTGATAGAAATTATGATGCCATGTGACCCGGAAAAATGGAGACTGTTTATGGATTCGTCAAAGACAAGCTTTGAAGTGGTCCTGTTGGCCAATGGGAATGAGTTACCTTCTATCCTATCTGCATACTCTGCTGATATGAAGGAGACGTACCGATATATCAGTTGAATCCTTGAGAATACTAATTATCGTGATTATAATTGGTAAGTTTGCGCTAATCTGAAAGTTGTCGCTCTACTCACGGGACTGCAATCAGGCTTCACGAAATACTGCTGCTCCCTTGAATACAACAGCCGCGCCCGAGAAAACATTACATCTTACGGAAATGGCGTCTGCGAGAAAGCTTCACTCATGGTTATGAAAATGTCACCCATGTTTCCCTGGTTCCGACAGAAAATATTCACTTGCCACCATTGCACATCAAACTAGGACAGATGAAATACTTTGTGAAAGCAATCGAGCTGAATTTCAATTTTTAACTAAAATTCCTTGTCTTAGTTAGGCTAAAACCAAGGAAGAAATTCTTTTAGGTTTTTAGAAGACTTATTTTAATTCCCACTTTCTTAGCACTCCTTCATTACTTACTCATTCAATCAATTTTATCTTCGTCATTCTTCGGTGGCACCACATTTCGAATGCTTCCAATCATTGACTTCTCTGCTGCTATCAACGTCCAAGCCTCACTTCCTTAGAGAATCACACTCCATATGTAGCGTATGATGAATTGCTTCCTTACTTCTATGCTTGTATTCTCATGTGTGAGAAGATTCATCTTTTTGTAGTAAGCCCTCTTCGCCAGCGCTATTCTACTGACTATTTCTTTCTTGCTTCGTCCATCGTTGGTAATTCGGCTTCCCAGGTAAGAAAATCTCTTCTAGCTTTTGATTTCTTACCTTAATGTTTGTCCTAGCCTCCTCTTTTTTACTACATACTAATATCTTAGTCTTCCTTTGGTTGATTTTCAACTGATACCTGGCCATTTTCCTTTCTATATTTGTGAAAGTCTTCTTAAAATTCTTCTCTGTCTCGGCTATGATTGCTATGTCGTCAGCGAATCATAGAATACTATTTTTCTCAGTCAATATTGACACCCAAACCCTTCTCCTTCCAATCACCTAAAATTATAAGGCTTTCTTCACGTCTTACCTGTTTGATTACTGCGGTGATATCTTCATAGACGCCTTAAACTTCTTCATCCTAGTAGTCCGTCGTAAGTATGTTAACATGTACCACTACGGTATCTACCGGCTTAGTCTCTAGCTTTACCATAATTATCCTTTTATTTTGGGCAGAACCTTTTTCCCTGAATTTCTATCGTATGCTCCTTATCTTTTACATAATTAACGGAAGGAGGAATATTTCTCGCAATTTTTCAAAGTAAATTAGTAAAGGCATTAGAAATAATTTATCCCCTACGAAATTAAAGCGGGCCAAATATTGGCAAAGTCGAATCCATTAGTTCGGAATCAGACATAACTTAGTCCCAAGAAGATACATTGAATGAATAACACGCCATTTGTACGTTGAAGATGTTGTTATATCATTGAAATCTAGGTCACAATAACTTTTCTTATAATCGTGGAAAATTGCAAGTGTTTGTTTCAATATGGAAAAATTCCGCTCCATAACGTTTGAATCTTCGGATTTTATTTGTAAGTTGAATTAAGTATATGTTTTTATGTAGAGCGTTTGAAAATCATTAATCATTCTACCAAATAAAGTTGTTAAGCATGGAACGGCAACTAAATATTATCTATCGTACAGTGGTAACAGTTATTTGTGAAAGAGGATACTCCTGCGTCACATGCAAAAGGTTTTGTGCTCTCACTCATACAAAGTACTGCGTCGAAAAAGCAACTTTGTACGCAGTCACGCGCACGAGTGCATAGTTAAATACACTAGTGCATAGTTAAATAAGTATGATAATCGACATGAAAAAATCATTTGACTAACCTGGGATTCGAACCCGGATATCCCCGATGGCCGGTCAAATATGCTACCAATTATACCTCGAAGCAACCTTTTTCCTTGAATATGAAATTCTCCTTTTACTTGTGTCTAAGATTCGCCTAGAAAAAAATTACTTGGTAATGTAGCTGACCGGAAATCGGGAGGATCTGGGTTTGAATCGCGGCTAAGCGAAATGTTTTTTTCGTGGCAAATAACAGTCTTGGTATATATGTATTCTCATTCGTGTTAAATAATAGTGGAGTATAAGAACTAAAATTCCCTTCCGAATTAATAAAATGGGAAACATATCAAGTAGAAGACCTAACTTCAATGCAGGGTTCCATCCCGGAAGGGTCATACAGTGTACTCAGGGGTAGAGAAAAATTGATCGGGTAATGCTCCTGAGAAATTTTAGTTTCTTCCCAAAGACTACAACCGCGCTGCGGTGATGTTCGTATCATTCTAAACTGAAGAATTTTTGATGAAATTACATTTATTTGTCATAAATTTCTAGACGCATTATTATGCCGAAGAATTTCAACAGTTATATATAATGAGTCTACCTGATCCTGTGCACTAGTATTTTATATGAAGTCTCGCATATTTATATCGCAATGTGGTCGTTTACTCTGACACGAAATCGTAATTTTAGTTAATAATTCGGTCCATGGATGGGTAAAAAAAAAACTAACTACCTCGTTCAGTCATTCTCACAAAAATTAGAATTGAAAAATTGCGGAAGTTGCCGGCCACTTCTGAGAAAAGTTGCATTCATCATCAGAGTTTCGGTTCATTACGACCTGTAGTGAGAACCATTCATTGAGAGAATCAATCGCTCAGAAGTGTGTAAGCAGCACGTGAAACAGGTTGTTGGTGAGAGATATACCGCGAAGTTAGTTTGCATAACTTCACTCGAGCGAAATAAATATCCCACATTCAAGTTTTATCCGTGTGTATTGTTTGTTTTCTCGTCATTCCTGCTACACAAGTAAAATTCTTGCCTTATACTTGTAAAACTGGTTCGCAGGCAGGATCTCGTGTATCTATTTTTTGCATACAACAAGCATATTTACGTAAATAGGAGATAGTTAACGATTAAATTCGGTTATCTTGACGTCATCGCTGTATTACATCGACCAAACATCAACCCCTGCTTAGTGATACGATGGTTCAAGTTCAAATTCTTTCTTTTGGGTGACTCACGTAATAATTAATAATAGTAATTTTAATGATAAGAATATTTTTATAAGAAAATAACTTTTCGAAGTTTTCCCCCTCGGTTGCAAGTTATCGAGAAACATATATGTCGGAAATGCAAGACAAATAAACCAGCGTGATACTTTTCATATCGTGTTTTGATGACATAACGGTTACTTTTGAAAATATTTAGACACGAAATGAAGATATGCACGTTATATTACCTACTCGGTGAAATATTTATTCTTGATTATCGTCTGCGAGAACTTAAAAGGCAATGGTGTAACCTAGAATCTAATTGATAATGTGCAGTATATTCTCTATATTCATCTTATTTTCAATGCTTGGTTACAAAAAATTAATATATTATAGTCATGGCCAATACATTATCGAGAGGTACTTACTTAAAAGCAGTTTCTTCTTCTGCAGTGTAAATAACATCTATTGTTGCAGGTTTGTAATGACTAAAATGGTTAAAATAATTTGATAGTCTATTTATAAGCTGCATCACGTTATTAGAGATTTTACGTGGATGAAAATACGTGTCTAAAGATATACAAACTATTATTAATGAAGCACACTTCAAAAGGATTTATATATTCACCATTATTCCTAGTACTTCTTTTCCACCTTCCCACATAAGATATGCTTCCTCTATGATTTCCTTTCACTTTCCATGCATAAGAATAGAAAACTTGAAAACTCGCGCTAGCCCCGTTTCAAACATGCCGCTCCCAACACAAGAACACAGGGCTTCGGATAATAACGAAAAGAAAACTGTTGGCCTGCTGGGTCAGACGGGTTTCTTAGGTCGAGGAAAGCATAGAGGAAAAAAAACAGATGGAGGGGACCCAAGAGACGATGGAGGGGAGGTAGTGAGAGAGACTGCTGTGGGGTGAGAAGCTCTTTCACCGAGAGTGGGGGGTCATACAGCAGCGCCATGGAAGAAAAGATCGTAGGCGCTTGACGTTGAGAAAACACGCTCGGGAAATTGGGCTATAGCGTGGTTATTACAAAGATCACATTGATGAAACGTATCTTATTTCCAAGAAGAAGGAAGAATGTTCTCATTTCCCGAAAAAAAAATTCAAATCGCGCTTTCTACGTGGTAGAATTACATCGAGAAAACAGGCGTTTTATTGTGTTTTTCAGCGCCAATAACTAATTAGCAAATGCTTTTCAAGTATTTTTTTTTCGCTTGCCGAGAACAATAATCTTAGCTTAAACCATATCCAAAACTAGTTCTCTCCAGAGTGTATAATAAGCGAGCAAATGGCGAGCAACCTGAAGTCTGCAGAGCCGTTTTTCGCGGAGGTATAGAACACCCTTAATTTTAAAGTTTTGATCGAATGATTTACAAAAAAAGTTCATGTCGTCCTTTTGTCGACTCGTCTATTGTTTGGTGTTATGAGAAAATCATTCTGTTGAGTTTGTTGCGTTTTAAGTGATTGCGGCTCGTGAACTGGGTTCAAACGACATGATACTGATGAATTTATGGAAGTAAGTTGGTAAGTAGCTCATCTGTATCTTGGCCGATTCCTGAGTTATTTTCAAAGAAATAGTCGGAGATCACGTTTTTGCGAGTAGGGGGAGGAGCGGAGGCTGTGGAAATTTGTAAGACTCTTTTCCGATTGAAACGTGGAGATGTGATCAACGGTGCTCTGGTCCGTGTGCTGTCTAGAGTTTAGGAGTCTTATATTGAAAACTTCGGCCGTCACTTAGTGGAAATCCATTACTCCTCATCATCCTTTAACATCACCACGTTTATCCTTCTAATCCCCAGTACTCCAATTGAAATGTTATAATTGCCTAACGATGCGTTCTATTGACATTTTACCAAAGGACTGGGTTGGCTTTCAAGATTTCATAAATGTTCCCGTTGACCCTTGGAGATTTCACCGCTATTTGTATCCTCATCTTATGACTCGACCCTATCATACTTCGAAACCTCTTTCTTCCTGATGTTCTCATGCTTTTTATTTTTTAAACTTTTATCCGAGTTAATTGTGGGCGTTCACGGATGACGTTACCCTATATTTTAACATCATACTATAGATGATGTCTCTTTTTAACTTCCCCGTCCATTCCGTGGCACTATAGAAGGTTACTCCAATTCTCTAACTTTTAAGTCCCTTGAAAATTACTCTGTACAGTAATAAAATCTCTATGGAATAGTGAAAAGTCTATGTTTTCATGTGTTATGCGTCGTATCCTGAATTCCCAGGTTCAAATATTGGCTGTGGCGGAGATTTTTCAGAGGGAGTCCAATCTCTATTATGTGGAAAATGGAGGGAATTACAAGGAAAGAATTCCAACTGGCACTCGTCTTTCGTGGCGCCATTGATCGCAGCTATCGGTCGCTCCCTCCGAATACCAAGGCATGACGAGTTCATCACAATAATTTAAGTTTTTTGGAGTATTGCAATCAATCGCAGCTAACCATTCATCTTACCTGCATGAGAATAATTAAATTATGTGGAGAGATTAATGAAAATAAAGTTATATTTCTTGAATCATTAGATTTTATTATTTAACTCACCAATGTTAACGCTTGTTGTTTTTTTTTCTTTTTTTTCTATCGTCCAGATTATTTGAACTATTTTTTTGTCTGTTACTTCTGTGCATTTTCCTTTATTATAATGAAAGAAGGTTTTCTTGTTTCAATTATGGTCCGAATAATGCATTATATGACGTTTTGAATAAGCATTTTTCATGATTATTGTAATCTCGTGACTTGAGCTAAACAATCACTCATTCAATGTCAGTTAGTTGAGCTGATCCGGAGGCCAATATTAGGGACGTATCAGAAACAGAGTTAACGCGTGCGACTTTACGTAACCACGCGATCTGGAAAATCCTAATGGATACAAGGTCAAATCCCCTCTAGCATTTTCTGTTTAGTTTACATAATGACCTCCTCTGCTCTTTAACTTGACCCGTTTGTCATCTTGAACCGTCAGGTCACTTTCAAGTATGTAATATTGCTTTGCGTTCCGCAGCAGAAGAACTTTTGTGCTGGTGAGGGTTATGACTGGATAGTAAATTATTCGGTAGGTTTTATTTACAAAAATGTGAATTTCGGTTGACTATCGTAATTTTAGCCAAGATTTGTTTCATAAATTATTGTAATTAATATGCGTTTATTTCGCCTCTAGTTCAATTTTTTAAAGTATGAGTTGCTCGTTATTTAAAAAATGATCGATTTTAATTATTTTGGCATTGACTCCATTTGAGTCCTGCTTTATTACTCATTAACATTTTATCCTTAAATGTCTACAGTCGTACCCCAAACCGCCAAAGACAGTACCTGCCTTTCATCAATCTACCATAAATGGACAAAATAACGAAAAATGAACCTTTTTGGCGCATGCTGATAATGAAGGCTATTTGACCGGGTCATCTTTTTAATCGCTTCCGACGATTGAAGAAAAGAACACGTTCTAAATATCTTCTGTCGCGATGGATCAAGTAAGCCATTGCGCACCTGCTGAGCCTTCAATACGGTAGGTACCAAAGTGAAATTCCAAATAATTATCGAGCAGAATCTTATGAAACGCAAACCGCATTTTAAACCTTAACCGGTGACGTGCGGTCTGAGAGACCTCTGCGTTTTTTAAATTATGAATATTTCAAATTGGCTGTTTTTAAATATCTAAAACCATCGTTAGCTTCAGATTTTTGTATAGTGAGTATATTATACTTTTAAAATTGAACTTTTTTATTATTTAATTCTGTAAATTTACAAATCAATTCGATTAGTGGTCAGAGAGACCTCACGTCACGCCCGCAGAATGCATCAAGAAAAGGAATAAACGAGATAAATTCAATTGTTTCCTATTAGTTAGCCATCTTTCTTTGACATTGAAGACCTTATTTTGAATTATGGCGAGATATTGGCACTTTAAAAAGTTAATAATAATTCAAGTGTTTTTCATATCAGTTTTTGGACCCTGTTTTAAATTAATTTTTTTACCGAAAATTTTATTCGTATTGGTAACGCATAAAATATAAAGTTTGGAATAGTTTAGAAGATAACGAAAAACAAACTTAAGCAATAAAAATGCCGCCGCATCATTTTATGAATATTTGATTTATTGTGATTTCCCAGACCGCACGCCACTGGTAGTTTAACAAATATTTCACGTCACTGGTTAAAGGTTAATGCACATCAAAAGAAACTGAAACTTTTCACCTGGAATCGGACTTTGACTGGTTGGCGACTTCGTTTCGATGACGGTTCATCAATTTAGCAAGACTCTATCTTCTTGCTTCTCTAACTCGTTTATTAATCCCCGAGGATGGTTTATATAGTGGAGGTTAGAACTCACTTGCCGCAAAGCCACAGCTGTGTGGATATCTCAACTTCAGGTTAATGGGACGCATGCCTCTCTCTCGACCGGTCATTTTTCGCGTCGGATTACTCGCGTAAAACGTGACAAATAGAAAAAAATTAACAATGGATAGAATTTTCAAGATGATTGAATAACTAGATATAGAGTATATAATAGCTATCATATTGAAATATTTTAGGTAAGTGTACGTCACGCCCGCAGAATGCATCAAGAAAAGGAATAAACGAGATAAATTCAATTGTTTCCTATTAGTTAGCCATCTTTCTTTGGCATTGAAGACCTTATTTTGAATTATGGCGAGATATTGGCACTTAAAAAAGTTAATAATAATTCAAGTGTCGTGTAGGATCCGACCAATTTGCCTGTTTCTCAGACTTAAAAAAAAAGCGCTTGAGAAAATAATCACGAGGTAAAATTTTAAAATATGACAAATCAAATAGGCATCGACAATGGTTTACTTATTACGCGCTTAAAATTTCACTGATGACTATATAAGCCTCATAAGCGAACTAGCTCCACTCTCTGGTCTTGCTTACTCCGTAAATTCGTTTTTTTAGGGTATCAGAAAAAGTATGCTAGGTGGTCCAGGTAAATGATCTGGTCCCCCTACCCTGAATGTGTGAAGTTCACGCGCCGCCTGTGGCCTAGCCTGGTGAGCTCTAGTGAGCTGTACCCTCACCCAACCAAACCAACCTTCGGCTTGAATCACTGACAAGGAGACGTCGCCAAAGTGATGTTCAGGATCTGGATACGGATGTTATTTTCTGAAACTATATAGGTAAGGTAGAAAAAGTGTCACGGCTTTCTTCCACATAGGCCCGGGTTCGAGAGATATTCGATTGTAAGGACTTCGCGCAACATGACATCCCTTGAGTAATCGCCGTGGTAAGGCACAATTCGGAGTTTCTTTTAAAATCCATAAATTGACATTAAATTTAAAAAATCGCGAAGTAAGTAACTAAAAAAAAGAATGGGGATAAAATGTAACGGTGATTTCAAAAGTTAGAAGAGAGAAAAACACGGCCGTAGTTAAGAGGTAGCGATTACTCAAGGGATGTCATGCTGCGTGAAATCTTTACAAGCGAATATCTCTCGAACCTGGGCCTATGTGGAAGAAAGCCGTGACACATTTTCCACCTTGCCTAAATAGTTTCATTTAATAACATCCGCATGCAGATCCCGAACATCACTTTGGCGATGTCTCCTTGTGAGTGAGTTCGTGAAAAAAATATGTTTCCACATACACCCAGGTCCTTTCTATCGGTTTCTCAACGCCGTACCCAGTAGGGCACCATGCACCCTTTCATCAATATGACTTATCGCCTTCTCTCTTCTCCGCTCTTTCCCCTCGCCCTTCGTGTGTCCATCAGATGATTCCTCGACGCCTCCTCATCCGCACCATGCACCTGGAGCATTTGCTTTATCCGTAGCAGCTATGCAGACGCCGCCCTCATCATGTCGTCTGTTTATTTTTTTTACCTCGGCCCCCTTATTGGTCCTCTCTGTTTATTTTTCGCCTCATCAGCATCGTAGCTTGCGGCACCCTCGACGACCTCCCGAGATGATTTCGCTTGGAGAGCTGGATGTAGGTTACTCCGTGAACGGTCGTTGCGATATATTTTGAAAAGCTCCTGTGTATCGCATGGAACCTCATAAGCAAGATCGCGCATCGTTTTCGTAGCTCGAGGCTAAGATAGAAAATGCGAAAACCTAGATGACTGGACGAATTTTTTTTGGGTCTGATTAGCCGATTCCAACGATATTGTTTGTTTTCATGCTGATGATTTAGATTGGAAATTTCATTTGCGTAAATGTAATGCTTACGAAGAAGGGAAAGTATCAGGATTTTTATGTTCTCTACTCATAATTATTTGTACCAATTTATTTACACCGTATAGTGAAGGCGTTTTAATGCCAATTAATTTGCAGTGCTGTTTTCATTTCGTATAATAATGAGGAAGTTTGGCATTCGCCATCGGCATTGGCATTTGGCCATTCTACAGACAGCTTGCGCGCTATTGCTTATTCTTCCTTTGTAAGATGACGTCATGTTTCAGCGTCGCAGATACTCGTATATACATGTTTTATAAATATATGTTCATTTCTCTAAATTTATGAAAGAGATTATTTGTATATCCGAGATCAGTAGACTTCAACTCTGTTTCACCACCACGAAACTTTGCACGTTTATGTATATTTTCCAGGAGAATATTTTTATGCCATTTAATTTGTTGTGACCCTCCTTCAGGGCCCTTCACTCTTCTTTGTGGTCCAGATGCTGTGCTTTGGGTTCAATACAGTTGTGTCATTCTTTGGATTTTGAAAGTACTTCACTCAGGATAGAGGTTGAATACTTCTTAATTGGATGGCTAATAAAATGGTGTCTGTTGCCGAAGTAGAGTGTTTTATTAAAGTTATCGAAGGAGACATTCTGTACAGAGAAGGCTGAAGACGGGCCAAAAATGCAAGAGTGTAGAGGAAAGAAGTAAGCTTAAGCTGTAGTCACGTTTGTATGATAGAAACGTGAGTCTGGAGGAAGTTAGGTGAATATAAGCCTCTCAGGTGTTGTGGATGTAAATGCTGTGGAGATTGAGGAGATACGGGAGAGGTGCGATGCAAGCAAAATTAAAATCATGTAAAGCAGTCCTGATGGCCGCTCGCATGTGTTTCCTTCACCGTGAACCCATTCGTTGTCATTTCGTTGACATTGTCGTCACTAATCGATGATGGTTGCCTAATCCGAAAAAATGTAATATTAGCCGTAAATGTAATCAGGCGTACGATCGGAAGATTGAAACCTTTCCCCTATTTACTTCGGGAAAAGGGAAAGGAAGAACAATACGGGTTACTCGTTCGACTTTCGGATGATATCTGTTTTCCTGCTAACTCATTCTCTTCATTCGCACAGCTCTACACTTATTTTTCCCTTTTCCACCTGCTGCATTGCTCTCGATTCTCGCATGGTGAAAATAAAAAAAATAAAAATCTTTTTCTGCTCAAATTATGAGATGTCTCATTATGATTAAGGTTTCGGAGAAAAATCAAAGCATAATCTGTGTGTGACATTTTGATATATGACAGATTTCGGTTACTTAATCACATTACGAACCACTAGATGTTTTGTGCATCACATCTCACTGCTGGTATCGAATTAAACGCGAGTCGTCGACACCACTTGCCGTGTTCAAAGATATTTTTTACTCTCGAATTTGATAATGTTTTTGTTCTTGAATATTTGAGAAGCCTGTATTAAAGCCTTCGTGGATGTCTTCTATTTTATTTTTCTTGATTATCAAATCCGATGCGCCATTTCGTAGCGGAAGTTCAGCTGCTGCGCCTCGTTAGCCATGATACATGTGATTGAATCCAATCTTTCGCATCCGAGTCTTAAATCTTAGCCTGGATGAAGTGGAATGAC
Organism: Ischnura elegans; assembly: GCF_921293095.1. NCBI lineage: Eukaryota > Metazoa > Arthropoda > Insecta > Odonata > Coenagrionidae > Ischnura > Ischnura elegans. Next base: position 124,800,250 of record NC_060247.1, read on the forward strand.
GGTATGGTTAGGTGTCAAGTGTCGTCCCATTTGATTAGGTCCCGTGTTTCCCCTTGACACGAAATACTTTGCTTCTAATGTGCGCCGCGATCCGTTGTATGCGATCAGTGGTCTGATGGAAAATCACTGTTCCCATTAACAGATACTAAAGGAGCTAGATGCTTGAGGTTTCTTGCGGCCGTACGCTATACACTACACGATGACTATTATGTAATCGCAGGGTTCGTAGTCTTGTCACCAGTGGGCTCTCTTGAGGCTTTAATCCATCGAACGTGCTTAGGCAGTTCAATTAAATATTGGTACGAAGAATTTAGAGTGCATTTGAGTACCTATATCACCGCAGAGGGCTCAGAAGATAAGCATAAACATTATATTCCATTAGCAATTAGCTGGAAAATTGATGCATTCTTGTTGGCGTTTTGTTTAACCACAGGCAGTACAAGCTTTAGGCAGTCTAATACAAGCTTTCACCCAAGTTCATATTTACCGCTTGGTGACTCCGAGTAAAATTACTCCCCTTCAGATTTTTTACGCATATTGGTAAGAAGCGTCGTTCAAACCTGAGAAACACGATTGGGTTAGGAATTCACTCATATTCTTATCTTACCTTGTGGATGAAAATTCTCAAAGAGTTTAGTGTTTATGAAAATTCTATTTACTTTTTTGGAACTAGACGACTTCCGTTTAAGTTCTCATCGCGCGCACGCTGTGGGCTTTTCCTTCGATATGCACGTACTTCTCTACATCTCGGAAATTGAAATCGACCGTTCGGCAATTAGAATAATCAAAGATTGGGTAAAATTTAATTTTGAAAAGCTATTTTTAATGCGAAGATCTCGTTCTCTCTATAAAAAAACAAATGAAGTGCGCCAATCAAATATTTTGCCCGTGACGAGATGAAGAAAACGATTGTTCCGCCCTTCTCATAGTTTTCGGCGTGTTCTCCTACACCAGTGGTTCCCAAAGTGGGCACTACCGCCCCCTGGTTGCTGTAGTCTATGGGGGCGAAAAGTGTCAAGGGGGCGGCAGGGGGGCGCCGGAGGGTCCTGACAATGTGACAAATGCGAAGATTTCGTAACCTTCCTTTTGTCTTTCTTGTGGTGTTTGAGGACGAATTAATTTGACTACGAAGTGACATTGAACTGAAACCAAAGTTTAAGATAAATTATCAAGAGTTTTGGCTACAGAAGGAGATTTCCAATAGTTATCCTGCATTATGGATGGTGGTTAAAAAACTCCTGCTTGCGTTTCCGGCTTCATATTTGGTTGAACGTGGTTTTAGTGCAGTCACTCAGCTTATTTCCAAGCAGAGAAACATACTTCAGTTTTGCGAACGCGGTGATGCTAAGTGACATTAAACCGGACATAGGAAAACTTGTATCATGCCATCAAGCTCATCCTTCTCATTAAAATTTAATTTGATGAAAATATGTAATTGATTGTAGCAATAGAATCTTCTTAAATGACTTCTAGACCATGAACAACTATAATAAAAAGTCACTTAATTGTCAAAATAATTTTAACAAAACATGATTGGTCGCGACTATAAATTGAAAATTTTCATGCTATACAATTGCTTATCTTAAGTAAAGCAATGACATGTAAAATTATAAAAAAGATTTCTTAAAATTATACGTTTATGTCACAAGTGCATTATCAGTTAATTTCCTTTTATTGTGTATTAGATCATTTGCATAAATGATTTAAAAAACTATACATGCATTGGATTCTAAAAAAAATTAATTATTCCTTGTTTTTAATTTAATTATTACAATGTTCCTCATTTGGTTAATTAATATATGATTCTGATTATTATTTTAAAGACACCGATCAGGGGGGCGTTGAGTATAGGTTTATGGATCCAAGGTGGCTCGAAGAAATTTGGGAAACACTGTCCTACACCCTTTCAACCGTAGAAGCTAAACTTTTACGTTTAAACACTGTTTAATGATTCATTGTTGTAGTCGAATAAACAATGACTAAAAGAATATATATGACACGGGTCTATGGAGCTTCGGCACAATTCATACAAATGCTTCAAGTTCGGCATTCTACCTTTTTTGCGCCGATAGTCGACTATTCATCGATAGCCCCGATTTTTCGCGATCCCGTTTGATCCTATCCCTTGTTCAGTATTTACGTGCAGCTATGCTAAGTATATGATATTTAACAAAATTGCTATAAGTGGACATGTAAGAGCAATTCGAACCATTCCGTCTCCACCAACATTGTCATCATCATTACCTTTTCTGTCTGGTGTTGTTTTTTTTGTTTCCTTTACGCGTGCCGTTGCTTCTCTTCCACTCCCATTTCTTGCTGTATTCAATCGGCATGCAGAGTCAATGCTGGGAAACGTCGTAGTTTTCCTCATGATGGATACCTCTATTTTGTTCTGGCTGTGAATCTTTTTCAGTATCGTCTTTTCAATGTCAAGGAAACCTCTCTGTGGAGTAAGTGTGAATACATTTACCAATTGCGAGATTGTTGGGGGAGTAATGCGGTCGTGAATGATATCATTTTGTGATACATCCCCTCATCCGATAGACAATATTCTTCTTGTTCTTCTGAATTTTTCTCTTTTTCTTCAGCTTACCTTCTGTCTGCGACCGGAATACTACCTCGATTCATACTGAGTTTTTGTTCTTCTAGCTTTCTTTGCTTTGACCGCGTAACCATTGAGTGCTATTAGTAATGGCAACTCGTCATGACTGACGTGTTCTTTTCAATGAATGCGGTATTGATCGCCGGTTAAGTGCATGACTCCACGAGCTGTATAATTGCTGTGATCCAATGACGTAATTTAGTAATTAATCAGCGTACGTTCACCTCAGCAATTTATTTATTACAACTTGTTTCTATGTAAATGAAAGTCGATTCTTTCATAGATCGTGTCAGCCCATGTCCCCACGTAATCCCGGAAAAATTAATGCAAAGGCTCTTCCTATTGAGTTTGGGTTTGTTAGCTAGCGTGGAATGGTCTTACCTAATAAATAACTTCAAAGAAAATTAAAATTAACTCTTGGTCTTACCTAATAAATCACTTCAAAGAAAATTAACTCTTTTTATGCGACAGAAGATGAATGCGTGCATGACTATATTTATCTTTGTCAGCGTTCGTTTAAAATGTCTGCATTATTTTGAACATAGCTCTATCTTCGTGTATCCTTTTCGTAACTGATGAGGTCTCCCTAAATATTTTACTGATTTCTTTTCTTAATTCGAAAATATTTAAATATTCTTCTTTTTTAGCCTTTCCTAGGGAGGGCACAGTGGCACCGCAGCTACTCATCGAAAATCATTCCTACTTATAAAGCAAGGTTGGCATTTCTCATATTTTCGCTATTCCTTGTTTCTTGTGGTTCGTGGTCAGAAACTAGCGAAAAACCACAGATTTCTCTGTGATTTTCCCGTCGATGACTGCTTTATCCGAGAATTGGAAACGGAGACGTGAGTGTGGTTGGGTCAGAATGATTTTATCTGAAAAATTTATTTTTGGAATTATGTAAAGTCAATGCCTAACAAGTTACACAATTATTTTAAATCGATACAACGAACTTTGAAATTGAAAGCTATGCCACAAGAGTGGCTGCATTGAACGTATCTCCATGATATGAACGTGTATGTCTTAAATTTTTCCCGACGATGCATTCTACGGATCAGTGGATCTGAATGTATCTGTTACATCTTATTTACGACAAGTTAGAATATAGGGTAAGGTTGGCTTATATCAAAAAAGTTTGTATTCTTTGCAAGTGCAATATTATTTACAGGTTAATACCGGGGATTAAAGAAATAATTTGATCATACACATGAGATTTCCAAATTGCATGACATTTAAAAAAAATAATATGTTCAATTTATAATTTTACTTATTACATCAATGAACGAAAGATCTCTTTTATGAACAGATTTATATTTAAAGAGGATCTCATTTCCTCCGTAAATGAATTCCGCATCGTATAAGAAGTTACATACACCGATCTACCATGTGCAGTTTGCACGGACATGCGAGTAAAAGAACCTCTGTATTCCTTTTCATTTTTTTGTATTTTTACTTATATATTCTTTGATAAGTCGCTGAGACACTTTGTGGATCAATTAAAGTGAAAGAGGAACAGTAGATTGATAAGAGTCATACAACGGTTTCACGAATAGGTCAGTATATTTCTACGAGCTCCTGATTTCATGTCAATATTTTTTCATGGTATCAAATTGTCGGAACATCGTTCTCATTACGCTCGTGCGGCTTCGTGAGTCCTTAATCGAATGATATTCAATTGCACCAGCATTGAGTTTCTCTCGTGTGAGATGAAGCATGGTTTTTTCATTGGAAATAGATTACTTCCCCTTTTACGAACGCTGACAGGTTTAGAGCGAAAAAATTACAATAGTTACCCGAATGAAAATCACTGGTGAATGCTGGGTCAACGATTTACGCAACTAAGTTAAAATTTACACCATTGTATGCGGTATAAAATATTTGTAATATGTATCATTAGTATGTAACGTGAGGAATTTCTAAGTGAAGTTGTATTTCCAATTTATTCGTCAATCTTGGAATGCTATATTGATCAATAGGGTGGTTTCCTATTATATTTTTATTGCCTAAATCGAAAGATTATTACTCCTGGGGTACGTATTTCATGTATTTAGATTTTTAAATGACAATATCTATTTTTCGCGATTAAATGAAAAGTGAAAATTTTCAAGCGCGCGAAAACGCGACGGGTAAGTATGAATGCCGGGAAAACTCCGTGTGACGTCGTTCTGGTTCCCGCTGCCGCAAGTGAGGTGACCTAGGGGCGAGGCTTTGAGCGCTGATACGACGCAGGAAGCTAGCAGGTAGCAGAGTACCCTGCTAGCTGGTAGCGCTTGGCTTAAATATGGATTATTAATACCTTATCAAACGAAGAAAACTTTTCGACCTTAGCCAGTTTTAATAAGTGATTATTAAGACATGTTTCCCTGAGCTATGTGCCTCATGCATGCATTGGTAATCTCAGACGATGTAAAACTCCTATCTACTCGTATAGAAACTAGGTCCCTGTGACGTCACGTGGAGTGGCATCGCATGGGCGCCAATCTGGCCTTTTTCAAATGAGGATAAAAATTCACCATTGCCATTCGTCTAAACCGGTATTTCTAAAACCAAATAATTTGTATATTATGAATACACTAATGGTGGGTAACGAATCGCAATCAATGCCTTTCGTTTTCTTTGATGAAGGAAACTACCCTTTTGGATAATGCATAATTTTATAATATGTGTACTATTCCGATTTCCATTTCTTCTGTAACGTGTTGCAAATATGATCCGTAACAGTACAGTCGTTTCCAAAGCTTTCAATCCTTAAGACGCTAATATAAGATGAGGTGATAGAAGTAGGAGATATTAGAAAAAGTAACGGGGGAAAGTAAGCACACATAAATGAGAGTGATCATATTCTACTGACAATCGGACAAATCTCTTAGGGCATTTTCATTCGTTCGTGAGGTCATCAATTTAAATTCGTTTTAGGGAAGTGGAAAATTTCAAAGTTAGCCTAGAAAATCTTAAGTAAGACACTCAAATTCTACTCTTCCGCCCCCGATAACCAAGTTTCAGAGAATATATATCATTCTAATTCCAAAATCATCTACTACACCGGGGCAAAACTTGATAAACTGTCGCGGGGAATATAAATGGACAATTCCGAAATTCGTAAATATGACCTTGTGGATGCTATTTTCCACCCCTGATGACCAAGTATCGGAGAATGGACCCTTCCAGTCCCAAAATCGTCTACTGTGCAAATCCATAAAATTTCGCGGGGGGGTGTTGACGGACAATTTTCCTATTCTTCTGAGAGATTGACGCCTTTATCAGTGGCACGCTAGAGATCACCGCAAATAAATTTCTCGCCGCATTTCGGGAGTGTTCGCGAGCAAGGTGCGTATAATAGGTATAGTGCGTAGGTGCGTATATTGCGTAGTATAATAATCCTCGAGTGTTCGGGGATTTCTCGCTACACGGTTTCGGAGGCAAACAATGCAGCGAAGGCACGCTCCCAGGCTTCAAAATCATCTTTTGCCTCGAAAAATTCATCTCAGCCATGAAATTTCGCTCGAAATCCTCATCTTTGAAATGCAAGGAGCACACGTGGCCGTTTTCAGGATTCCATATATCCTTCCTCTTGCAGGCTTCGACCCACTGTTTTCTTAGACGAGGATCTTTCGGGAAACGAAAATATCCTATGTACTTCTCCCCACTAAGTTCCCGAGTTTTATAGAAGCTGTTCGTGCACACAGCAACGGGCTCACCTTTTTCCAGGCATTTTAGAACAATTATACGCACCTTGGTTCGCGAGCTTCTCAACCGCTTGGGGTATGGCAGCGGCCATTCGACGGAACACGGATAGACTCGCCAATCAATCCGTCCCTGCTTCTCTGATTCGAAAGTGTCCGTGGGCTTTCATAGGCTGTGGCGTTTGTGTCGTTCCGTTTGCGGTTTTCTCCGATCATTCTCCGCGACCTACTCGAGTGCTTAGCATCTCATTCGCCTTCTAATGGTCTCTCCGCAAGTCCCATCTCGAGTCTATCAGGTGTAATTATGCAATTCTCGCCGCCGTTTTATTTCCACAGCTTCGGTTCCAAAAGATTTGCTCGTGCACCGTTCACGTTTCTTATGCTGTGGTATTTGAAGGAGGTGACCGACCGCTGAGGTCATTTGCGTCATGAGAGAAGGGTAGGGAAGGAAGGATGCAGAGGAACCAGGCGTCGCCATTAGCCTGCTCTGAACGAAAGGCACTTAAGGGACCACGGATTAACGTCCAAAGGAAGGAGTGTTGAGCCACGAGCTCGGTTTGTCCTCCACACAACATTCAAGAAGGGATCGCGCAGTCTCTGAAAATTCTACCACCGCCGGGATTTGAACCCGAGTCCATTGGGTGGAAAGCCAACGCTAGCCACCACTCCAACCTGATCCTATCACATTTCGTATAATGACGTATTTCATCCCTCATGAATAGTGTGAAATTGTCACGGAACTAGTTTAGCGCAGATAGTTTTAACATCAAATTTGTGTATTAGGCCTCGCGAGCTCATTTTAAGGCTTAGTCTTATGTAATTTGTGAGCTGCTTCGAGGCCTTGCAGCGGAAAAATGCTAATATGCGTGGGATATTTCGCATCGATATTAATAAATTTTCAAACATGGCCAAAATCAAAAGTTTGTCTCTAAGTGATTGATCTGTATTAGTAGTATTAATAGTTATAAAGTCTTCTTGATTTCTTCGAGAAAATCGGAAGACATTTCTAATGCAGTGGTCAACATATGAATGATCTCCTAATAGTAACTGAATCAAATCAAACGAGTGTTAAAATATTTACAGCGTGAGTAATATTAGATAGCCTGAAAGCAGAAGTGTATGCAACTACTCTCATTTCATTATTGGTTATGCGTTTACTCTTTCGTAATTGAGTGTTGCAATAGGTAATTACATAAGGATATATGGAGTTATTATCTCTTACCGGAATATCATCGAGAATAAATTTTGTCATAGTGAATATTTTTAAGTAAGGCGAAGTAAGAGTTGGTAGTTATGTATAAAACTCTTCTTTCATTGCTATAGTTGTAATAGTGGGGAGAGGTAGTGTAGCGAAAAGCGGTCATAAGTCAGCATTAAATCCGTGGAAGGTTTAATGGTATCTTTAAATATTTTTATGTACTATTCGATACCTTGTGTCACCGTCCCTCCTTGATAATCCATTATTAACAGAAAAAATCATTATTGCAACCTCGATAACAATATTTTTATGATTTTAGCTTATGATGCCGCAAAAACTATTTTGCCATTGATAGTTGGCGTAAAATATACAGCTATACCAAAAATATAGGGTACCACGGAGAAGAGACTGTTGTTTCCATATGTGTAGGTATACCTATCGTCTCATACATCCGCTGTGACTCGCTTTTACCTCAAGTATCAAATACTACGTAAGCCTTGCTACTGCTCATGACAATCATCTTTTTTTTAGTAGGGGTCATACCGGCCTCAATAATTCTACTAGACTCGCCGCGATATGCAAATTGGATTCTCTTTTAAGTATTTTTGAATGGTAGAAATTTAGTTCTTTTCACATGCTCGAGATATTTATGTTGTATAAAAAATATATTCGCCTCTATACAATCATAATCTGAGGGCGCTTCTGTTCATGTGCATTTTCCTGATAGACTCTAATGTCCAAGAACAGCATTCTTTTCTTTATTTTCATCTTTCTCCCCCTGAGTATGGCCTAAATAATTTTACTAGACTCACCGTGACATGCAAACCATAATATCTCTCCCACAGGGTGTTGCCTCAGTATGGGCTTCTCACAAACCGCGTCTGGCTTCTGGGGGTGGGATATCCTTGCTCGCGTAACCGAATCTTAGGTCTAGGAAGTAGGTCACGTAAGCAAGTGCATGCTCAATTTCATGGGGCGGGCAAGTACTGGTTCTTGCTTCATTGCTCGGAGAGGCTTCGCTGATTCCGTCAAATCAATCTCTTAGTATTTTTCATCGTGGAAGATGTATAAAGGTTCATTGTATCTCGAAAAATCTTTTCGCTTTTAAGGAAGATTATATTACGCGTGAAAAAAACTAGGTGTGTGAGATCTAGTGGTTGCTGGAGTTTGATTTGCTGTTGATAATTTGGATTCGTTGAAATACTCGAGCATTGACATTGTATTGCCTATGATTTTTTTAGTGTAGTATACTTTCTCAGATTAAAAATATATTTGTGAAGTAAGGGTTGTGTGTATTTGCCTCAAAAATGTTATTACGTATTGGTTACATCCCTGGTTTTCTTTCAAAGGGCATTAGCTCAGTTATTGGCCTTAAGTTTAATTGCCGTTTTTTATGATACCACGGAAATTAATTAATTTTGTATTGTATTTTTTCCATATTTGCTTGCAAAGAAAATGGTTGGACTTGAAAAAATAAAGCAGTGTTATATATGCGATTGAGTTATCTGTTACATCATGGGAGTAACAAATTAATTTCATTGCATGAATGGATTTAGCAGGTGACAATTTAGTTTTAATAAGAATGTTATAAATATTCTCATGATATTTATTAATTTGTACGTTTAATGATTCTCAGATTTTCTTAACTATTACGATGTGAAACTTTTTATGTCATAGAGTAATGTGGAACACCATTTAGATGCTCAGTCTATTTTATTTCAATATTCAAATCTCGCGTCCCATTCCAACTGGGCGACGCCCATTATGTAAGCGTGATGAAAGAGTCTCTTCCAGTGATACTCACTGCGTGTGTGTCTTTGGTTTGTACCCGAGGAATGCAGCCCTTCCCACTTAAATGTCCTTCTCCCTCGGACGTCCTATCTTTTGCACTTCCGTTGCATTTAAACGTCTCTCCCTGGTGCATTTCTGCGAAGATTCTTTGCTTCTTGACAATCTTCTGGTAATGCGAAACATTTTTTTTTGCGATATGGAAATAACATTTTTACACGTCAGCCACTGATGTTCATGGTAAAATTTCCGTAAGTTTTCGTCGTGGAAGACCTATTCGAGAAGTTGAGCAATGAGGAGTGATAATTACCTTATACGCATGGCTCTCTCTTCCTGTTCTCTGTCCTTTTCATCTACCGATATTTGGCTTATTTTACGTCGTAATTGTATCATTACGGAGCTACGCAAGAAAAAATAGTTAACGGGCTACGCATTTTTACCCTAATTTTTATTTTATTTTATTTTATTGGTTTCACTTACATCACCTCAAATTCGGAGCACAGCGATTGATGCATCAGTTTTACGACTTCGCTGTCAATACAGGCGATTCTGATGCTAAGGAGGGTCTATATTTTGTTGAATCTCAGGAATCAATGCCGTTCTCCAATTAATGACGAGGTTTATTAAATTGATGGTGATCTATTTGAATGGATTGTTTGTTATCAATAAGTATTCTACTTAAAACGTGAAAAGCCGTTTATTATACTATTTCATGATGGCAGGTATTGAAATAGTAATATTTTTTAATTGCGGTTGCTTAAATCACTATCGAGTAAAAATGGTGCGGATTATACTCGAACTCATTCGTTCCAGCTGATCCGCCTTTGCCCTCTGCCGTCTCTTATGTCCCTGTTGCTGGAGATCACTGTTATCAATTTGTAGATACATTAACTTCCAATGTGCTACGAATATGGGTGAATCAAGATAACTCGAGGTATTGTTCATAGTCTGACTCGAAGGAAATTTTCAAGTTGGTCTATTTTAATTATTAACTTTTCGAGTAAAATTGGAAATGAAAGTAAAGTCAAGCGTCATTTTTGCATCTTGAATAATGGACTTCGTAACAATCCATCATTCGAGGATCATCATCATCTTGTGGTGTTCTGCCCGTCGGCAGGTCCTCCGCGCCAATGCTGTCTCCATTCCCTCCTGTCTCCGGCCATCTCCTTGAAGTCTCCATATCTTCCAATTTTTATGTTCTTAATGAACTTCAGCCTTCTCCTTCTTCTGACCCCTTCCACCGATCCCTCCAAAGCTACTCTCAAAATTCCATTCCCTCTCATCAGATGTCCCAGCCTGTTACCCTTCCTTTGATTTATTTTGTCCATCAATGTTCTTTTCTCTATCTATCCTCTTTAACACTTGCTCATTCCTAACTCGATCCGTCCACCGTATCCCCTCCATCTTCCCCCAAAACCACATCTCAAACGCCTCAATCCTGTCCCTGTCTCTCTTCCCCATCGTCCAAGTCTCACATCCATGAATAAACACACTCCACACATAGCATTTCACCAATATCTTCCTCAATTTTAATTCCAGTTCCTTGTTCCACAAGGCTCTTTTCTTCTTATTGAAAACTTATTTCGCCATTCCTATCCTTCTTTGTGTTATCTCCTATACTTTTCAAGTTTTCAGTTGTCAAAGTCCCCAAGTAGCTGTAGGTTCTCACATTCTGTATTTCACCTTCTTTTGTCTTCTCCCTCATACCATCTACATTTCTCACTTCTATCACTTTTGTCTTCTTAATGTTTATTTTCATTCCATATATTTCCATTCCTCCCTCCAACGCTGTTACCAATATCTGCAATGACTCTATGTCCTCGGCTAAAACCACCATATCATCAGCAAATCTAATTCGAGGATAATACTTTATAATTGAGACTCATAACCATCGTTTACTTGAACAATTTTTATTACATTTTTTCATCAAACTGTTTCGAAATTGAAGCTTTTCCTTTGTATCCAAAATTTATTGATCACATGGTTGTTCACGGGTTGACGCTGCGTTTCTTTGGGGGAAATGAACGTCTTATATCATCTTGCATTTTTCTCAATGATTTTTTTTTCAAGTAGGTCTACTTTATACTTAACATTTAATTACGCTATCGATCTATCTCACTCCGCTTGCTACGAGGTGTGGTTGAAGTTCGGCGTCACGTTGATGGCATGCTAGGCAGTTCACAGTGGCACTTGTGCGTAGGTTCTTGGCATTTGAGTTGATTATATAACGTATCGCAGAGTGGGTTTGACCTTCCTTGCTCATCAGGATGCCAAGATTTTTCTTCAAATCTATCTTGCGTTATTTATTATTTTTCTTCTTATGTGATCCTTATGCCTTCATTATTAAGAAATTGCGCTTGCACTTAAGTTTTAGCAACGGCGACATCATGACATAATAGCTGAGGAAATGACGCCAACTACGTAACGTGGACATCCGATGTTTGTGCGATGGAAGGCACCTTGTTTTATCGTTTGATCGCAATCGTCCAGGTTGTAACACTGAGCGGAATGAAAAGTATAATTAATCTGTTCATCTGTATTCATAGGCAGGGATATGAATCTTGTTATATTCAACCTCCTTTTTTTATCAAGTCCTTGAGCTTTTATGAGTGACGGGTATTGGTATCTACTAAATCATGACATTAGCTTGAGCGTCAGAGTTCCTGTTTCTGAAGTTACGTAGCTTTATTGTGATAAGTGAATGCAGATATTTGCGTGGTAGAATTAAACCTTGAAACAGTTGATTTTCGCGGTTGAGAAAAATTTGATGATGTAATAGAAAATCAAGATTCGCTCGCTCTTGAGGGTCTGGTTTTCAATCCCGAAATTGAGGATTTAATGTCGTCATAACTTTATTTTACCCTTTCATATACGAACCATTTTCCCCCAGAGGTACCTTAGTATACCACGCCGTAAATATCTGTCAATCTCTTCTTGTCATGCATTAATTGTTTGGTCCCCTCGGTAAATCCCACGACTATTTTTCACGCACAATAGCAGCTGCAATAACTGCGCTCCAAGACCATCGATTTTACGGATAGCATAATTAATATGGCTCTCTCTCCCTTTTCTTCATCTTGCGTGTATGTCGCGTTTTACCCCTCTGGAGGCTTGCATTGGGGAGTGTGGTAGCCTAGTGGGTAGAGCGGTTGGCTGCTTATCGGGGGATCCCAGGTTCGAATTCTGTGCTAAGGCTTCGGACACCACCACAAAAAATTCCTGAAATGCGAGGTGGCCCAAGGAAAGGAATTGGCCCTCCTACCCTGAATGTGTGAAATTCTCATGCATTTTTTTTTTACTGTGGTTTTTTGGCTTTGATTTTCATTATCATTGAAAGGTGTAGTTTAAACAATTTCTGGACTTGTACGTGAAATAAATTATCGTGTGATTCGGGTTTGACTTTTATTATCGAATTAAAATCCATTGTCATCAGCCTCAATCATAATCTGAATTCATTTCTCATGTGTGGCGATCGATAAGAAGACATTGTGAAATTACATGGCTTGAATCTAATATTGCTATGAATTTGAAACCCTCAAATTTGAGTGCAAAAAGCCTGCGTTTTAATTTCATAACTTTAAAGGGTAGTTGCAAAAAAACAAAGAATATTACTTACAGGAACTTGATCATGAAGGCCATGTTCCTATACTCTTAATTGGTCTCTAATTACTTTATTTTGGGGTAGCTACAACCAGGAAAATATTTCATCTCATCCACTCAGGTCTTATTACCTTCAAGAGAGGTACGTGACAGTTTTTTTAATGTGCGAGGAATGTAATTTCACATTCCATTCCTTGCCTCCAATTCGTTTTTTAGTGGCTAACCCGTCAAATGGCTATAATGACATTTTTTACGGTGACATTGCGTTACTTGAATTTTACTTTCCTCTGAAATGTGACTAAAACATTTTTAATTGTACATTTACTGTAAAGATATTATTAATTAATTATTATCATGCCAATTTTGCTATTTATGATATATTATGTGTGTTTTGTATACTAATTCCTTATTGTGTGCGTTTTAATATATTTTATCTGTCTTCACCTTCGCTGAGTAGTTAATGTAGCCTATTAATAAACCTGCAGTTCGTTTAATCGTTCAGGACTTCCCTCTTCAATGAGCAGATTTTTGTAGTGCTCTTATTTATTTTATGGGTTAAGCACTTAGGCCTCGTTGTCTAGTTATTCACAATTGAAAGTTCGTAGTTATTGTTTTTGATACTTCAACCCGTAATAATGAAGGAAAATATATAAATACTCTCCCATATCTAAGCTACTGTGCTATTTTCAAAGTAATAAGTTAATAAGTGATACTAGTCGTTCACTGAAACGCTTGAGCTTTCTTTCAAAAATTTCCCTATTTGTTTTCAATTTAGCCATGTATTAAATTTTAACCTAATCGTCTTTTAAAAATTCCTCCCTGCGTGAACATTTTTCTATTTTAAATAACAAATTTTTTTCAATAATTTTGTCCAAAATTATATATGTGACTTTTTAAATTCATTTTATTTGACAAGAAAGAATTTCACCCTGTGACGCCACGAATTATTGATTATAACATTTTTGTAGATGAAAAGATATCACATTTTGACGGTAAATATCCTCATATTTTGTAGTTATTAATTCTTACATTGGAGAGAGCGCTGTTTGTTTTTAACGTTCACCTGTGTCAGGCCGGAGTTCTCTGCTGCGTTGCTTTAAATTACCTCCGCTTGCGGTGATCCAATGGCAGCTTAAATGGCCGAGTTAACGATGTCATCAGTCGGTGATCTCTCCTTGACGATCAATTGTGTTTCCCCAGCCAGCCCTTTCAAAGCTTTCCATCGATTAGACCTGCGTAGCCCTCAGGCCTTTTCTCTGGATCTCAGCATCCATCTATTCCTGTTTTTGTGTGCCATCTTCCTCGACATTTTCTTCGTTTATTTAGGCCTACGGCGAGGAAAACAAATTATCGTGCGAGTTGGAAATAATTTCTATAATTGAAATTCCGTCATTGATTTTTTTCTAATTTTATTGCTAAAATTATTTGCAATTATTTAAATTTCTCGATATAAAAAAGATGCCTGCTATTAGCTGGTGAACGTTACTGGATAGTTTTTTTTAATGATGTGAGAGATGAAGAGAGCATCCTCGATAGTATTTTGATGCAGTAATGTGAAAATAGCTGTTGAAATAAGTATCGACGTTATTAAGATGAATGGAGAAATCATGAATATTCTTCGTTACGCCCATTTTATGGTAGTTTTACGTCATGGGAGGCCTACATGGACCCTGTGTACTATGCAGAACTGTGCAGCGGTTTTAGTTCAAAGCATGAAATGGGAATATTCATTTTTCCGGGGGAGGGAAGATGAAGGAAATCCTTTCGTTAAGTCGGAGGAAATGAAATCCTCTGTCGGCCTGGGTAATGTGACTGTATTTACGGTAAATTAGAAGAGAAAAGTTTTTGCCCAATGTTTTTCCACTCGCGATTTTATAATGGAACAATGGACGATGGTTGGTTAAGTGATAAATAAAATAGTGTGGATATTACAATTTGTGCTGTAATCATGGATATAACATTATTCCACAAAATTAAGCCTGAAACGATTTTATAATTTTCTTTCGCTTTTTCTTGGGAAGAAAGAAAGACTTTCCATAGTCATTCAGTGAGCTGAGCGATATGTAATTTGTTGTGTCCGTGCTATATGCCTCCGCCCATTTCATATAGGAGTTGAAAAAAGAATTGATTTAAATCAAAGAAGACCTTCGTTCAACGATAGTTCCGAGAATTTTTTTTCCAAAATGTCAAAAAGCTGCAGGATACTTAAGATTTGCGGCAATTAAGGAAAATGTTAACATGAAACTCCCGGTGAGAATCGAAATATACCTCAGGTGATTTCTAACTAATAATAAGATAAAAATATCGTTCTAATAGAAAAAGAGGTAGTAAGACGTTAGTTTGTTTATTAAAATAAAGAGAGCTTTATTAGTGATACGGTCGAAAGATTAAACAAACCTGCCCAATAACAGAACTTATCGTTTTAGGGCACTCGTGTATTGATGGAAATAATGGAAATTCAATGAAGGCATGTAAAATGAAAGAAATAGAGGATGAAAAAGAGGAGTGGTTGAGATGTATATACTTACTGTGGGAGCCGTAGGTGGTAGTAAGAATAGCAAGAATTCAACACGCCTGCATGTTTATGACTTACATATTAGTAAAAAGTAAAGTTAGTGATCCTGTGACGAGTGCCATCGCTTTATTGAATATTAGGAGAAAAAATTATTAGGCAATTTTTTTTTCTACTCTTTTGACGTATTTTAAAATGTCTAGCAATAAGTAATAAATTGGCTCAAATCTTAATTATGTTTTAACTTTGTTAACTTTATGGCCAAAATTTTGGAGCTGTCGTCGAACCAAGGACTTCTTGGTTTTAAAATCAAGTTCGACCCGAGAAACCGTAGCATTTCTGTGCTCCGCGATGCTTAAAAATGAAGGTGTGGAACTGAAGCGCGCCCGCAGTCATCGCATGCCGTTGTTGGCATACGCCCCTGGCAATCGACAGCGCTGTCAGCTGATGACCACGTGACGTCAACACGATGGCGCCATAAAGCCCGCGACTCGCTCCGTCGCGTCGGAGAAGCTTCCGATTTTAAGAAGTTCCCGCCCGCCTTTCTTTCTCTTCAGTTCCCACCGACTCGGTGTGTTCTGCTGGCTTTGCCTGTGGGCGCACCTACGAATGCACGAAGTACGGGCTATCATCTCACGAGAGAGGTGCATGGAGTGAATATGCACGATTCATTGCCCCTGGCTTTATAGCGAGGCAGTTTAAAATGCGCTCGTAGAAATTCTAAGTAAAGTATTCCTTTAAAAAAATATAGATTTTATCTGAAAAATTTCGTGAGAGCCAAAATTTATCAGACAATTGTTTTTTATTCTCCTTTGATATAAGTACGTATTTTAAAATTTCTGAGCAATGCATTGCCTCTAAACTTAAGCATGCTGTAGCTTTGCTGACTTTTTGGTAAAAATAATCGGAATTATAGTTGAGTAAAGGACTTAATGGGTTTAAAATCAAGTTTGACCCACCCTCATAATTATAATCTTCCTCTACTTTAAGTACCGATCTGAAACACGTGCCGAATACCATAGTTCAAGAGGATATTCATAGAAAACTGCTAAATACATGCATTCTAATCTATGTTATTCCCGTTTTTGTATAAATTATCCAATACACCGTAGTTTTGTCCGTTACTCATTGTCCTTTAACTTATTCCTTTTCCTTACTTTTCATTTTTTCTCTAGCAAAGAATAACGGGTGTCATGTTGTCTCCAGTTTTGAGAATGGGGGCAGCCTAGGGTGGTCAGTAAAATTGTAGTGCCTTCTTCCAAATAATTACCAGTTGGCATCATTCGATTGCGATGATATAATTTTTTTCCACGGAGTTCGATGCTAATCTCGCAAGAATGTAAAAATGCTACGTGATCTTTCCAGAAGTTTCCAATGTTGGTAACGTTTTTGAGAAAGGTCGTGCTAAAGTGGTTTTTCCTAACTTTTTCATTTGAAATGTATACGCAGATCTTTGCGTGATTTCATGATGTATCTTTTTTATTATATCTCGAAGAAACCTCATGTGTTTATAATCAAATTTCTTACCGTCTCCGAAAACCGGAGGATTCCATCCCTTCACCCCCTAACAGGCCAATGCCGATGGCGCATTCGGCGAAAATCACTGACTGGATCCAGGCTCGATTGCCTAAATAATTTTGCCAATTGTTAAACGTTTTTCTATGTATTCTGTATGAAATTTTCTCGGTTATTCGTCTGGGTTTGACTCGATTAACGTTTATCAATTTAATTAGTCGCAAGGGCAAAGCATAAGAAATTCCTGTGTGTTAAGTACCTTCCTGAAATACGTGCCGAATGCCGAATTGCAAGAAGATATTTATGGAAAACTGCTGAATAAATGAGTGCATGTTTTTTTATTACAGGTTTTTAATAACTTTAATGAATGTACTGTTGTTCTGTCCGTTACCCATTGTCCTTTAATCTATTCCTTTTCTCTACTTTTCATTTTTTTCCACGAATAATGGCAGTGGAATTTTTAATGCTCAGCTGCTTTCATTTACACGCATGAGCTTTCACCGGAGTATGGTGGTAAACAAGCTTAGTGTATCCCGAGTATGTTGTGCGGTGGCGGAAAAAAATTAACGCAAGGCTCATTGGCGTCTGGAAGCGGCTAGTTCAGGAACTACATAATTTAAAAGTACCCCGTTTTTGTCGGCGCACAACGCCCGTGAAATTTTTGTATTTCTGTTACGGGACCGATGTCAATCGATTTTTCAATCCGGTACACCTGTCATTACCATTGATTTGATCGTACATATTCCTATCTAGTAGATAAAAAGAGTTGAGCTGATGCTAGCCGAGAATTTTTGTGGATGTTATTCGATTAAAACATTACCCTCCTCTCTTTAACGCTATTATTATCTGGTTATTAAGAATTTATTCGCCACGTCTATACACAGAGGTCTGTAGCAATACCCTATACGTATTAATACGTACATGATGATTTTCTTGTCTCTCAAGTTGGTTCACATCCCGTAGATGTGAGTTTCAGGAATAGCCTCTGTCGTCGGACATGAGTTTCATAAATTTATTTGCTACATCTCGTGAAATGATTCCTCTTTTAATAATGGATATCTCCTATAAGTCGTTCTGTATTCGAAATTAAATATTAAAAATTATTTCTGCGTGTAATAGCCCTCATTTTAAATTTGCGTTGATAGACCATTCATTGGCGCGCTCTCTGGAAACTAACGTGGAATCGCGGAGTATGATTGCTCGTTATCTATATCTCATCCATGTATCGATCGTGTTCGGGAAAGTGCGATAGCGCGAATTTAGTCCTTGCCACTTTCCGAAGCTTCTCCTTAATTTTTTTCTGGTTCTCTCACATGTTCACATCACCTAAGCATTTAACCTGCTCCATATTTTGAACCACATTCTCCGGGAAGTTTAAAGGCATGTCGCGATTATGAGTTTTTAGTTGATAGTGAGTCCGAGAGGAAATAACTCTAGTTGAGTGGAATTCTCGGTCTTTTTATCGCCCTTGAATATAAATGTCGTTATTACTTACTCGCATCTGTGTCATGATGTTGATATTTACGAGTTGCATACGCGGCCACAGAAACTATAGGTATGCTATATATTCACTCAATGATACGATTGCCGCCGCGGTTTCAGTGTCAGCATTTTTAAATGGATATGTTTATCACGAGAGATCGGCGTTAATTCGATTGCATTTGCTTACAATGTTGATGAGAAACGTATAATTCTCACTAGTGGAATTACATGCTTACGTAAAGACAGTGTGATACTGACACTCGCAGTTTTTAATCTGCGGTTATGAATAAAAAAGTTGACTTTTAAAGCAGTGTACTATTTTGAGCAAGTTTTTTTCGCTTAATTTGTTAGTAATGGCTTTTCATTTTTGTTAAACTTTTAATACTTTGGCTTTGTTCAGTTCTGCCTTTTATTCATCTACACCATGATATATCCTGCATTTTAGTCGTTTACTTGACGGCTTCGGTGGCGAAGGCGAAGTTCACGGATTCGAGACGCGCCTGAGTAAACTACCATATCCAGGGTATAGTATTTCGTGTCGTGTTTATGTTGTTAGTTGATCGAGTTCCCCCCTGATGTAAAAGTAGTTAATCCTGTTTTCGGTGTCATGAAAAACAAAATAAACCATATTTGAAGCATTTAAGCTTTAGGAGGAAGCTAACTGTATGGTACTGTGAGTAGTAGATGACGATCGTAAGCGCTGTGGTAGTGAACACTTCACGCAAAGGTAGGATGGTAATCACAGGTTGTGTCGCTCGCTCCATTCATTTCTCGGCTTCTTTTGGCCAGACTTATCTGGGACACACGAGAGGGATGGTCGTGAATATTCATATGGATCTTAACGATGAAAGACTCGTTGGTGGTCTCCGTATTCACTCGCGGTGCAGACCACTCAAGTAAGGATTACTGACTCAAAATCGAGTCTAGCCGTTATGCAATGGGATATACCACGATGGGATTCCCCATTGTATATTTACTTTTATTCCAAGGAAAGGTTTTAAGTAGGGAAGTTGGTGTAGGTTGGTGAGCTGTGTTGGGGCATGGCATGTTACATGTCAGTGTTGCCTGCATCAGTTGATTTAAATGAAGAGATATCTAAAAATACACCATTATGATCAAATGCGAAATAAACTTTATTAGAATGGCATTTTATTTTTAAGAGGACTCATGTCTCCATGTCGACGTGTCTCTTTTGGCGACGAATTATCCGCGTAAAGCCAATGCAATCATCTTGAAATTTTCATGGTTAGCAGAGCAGACTCCATTCAACATTCGCCTGTAACTTTAACATTTAAAGAATATATTTTAGAAAATGTTTGAAAGGTAAAATTTGTGATACAGGCAAATTTTGACAACGATCTACTTCATGCACTCTAAAAATTTCAACATGCTAGCAAATCTTTTTACGTAATTAATCCGTCACTAAAAAAGACCTGTCGATCAATAGGCGTCCGTTCTTTTAGGTAAGCGGAAATAAGACTGTGTGGTGAGCATTGTGGAGGAGCATACCGTGTACGAATAGGAAAGGTAAAAAGCCACGTACTTAACAACGCAGGTTAAAAGAGGAAATCTTTGAATAAAATGGGGATGGGAGGTGGACTGGTATGGTTTAACAGTGCAGTCAGGGGGAGGCATGTTGAAACGGATGAAGCAGGAATATGGAAGTTAGGAACATCATTTGCGGTTAAATCAAGCAACTAAGTACCCCGGGAGAATATTCTGTGTAATGACCAGCTGCTAAGAATATCCTCTTTGGTCTTCATAACAAACAATAGCAATTTATCCTTGTTTTTAACATTTAATGAAACTTTATTTTCCGGGATTGATATTTTAGATATTACAGATATCGTGTGAATGCGCGTTGGAAGATTGCGTACATAGCGATCTACATCGTGTGAACGGGGTGTAACGGTTGACGGTTTCACGATAGCGCATGCTTAGTACGCAATGATGATATCGGATTTCATTTGTTGTCCGTTAGGAGAAAATGGAATACAATATTTTCGTACTTGAGCTTCGCAACTGGAAAATATCTTCTTGGAAATAATGCTTGAAGTTCATTTCTACGAACAATTGTTGAATGTCCCGAGAGCTTCTTGATACCGGTAAATTGACCAAATCGCGAATTTTCTTGCCTACTTTTGGAAGCACCAATTACACTAAGCAATGTTTATCACGGAGCCACTAAAATTGTGCTATAATCTGGACCCTAATTTCTCCTCTCCTTAAGTGATCTAAAAAAACTCTTAAGAATATTAAAAATCATTAGCATTCAAGATGGCCCCTAATCTTATGATAAATATCAGGCCGAAGGCACACGAAAGGTGACTGGACACTGTCGAGAAGCATTCCCGATTACAGCAATCGTTAATTGCCTGGCGGGACATCCA
Organism: Ischnura elegans; assembly: GCF_921293095.1. Taxonomy (NCBI): domain Eukaryota; kingdom Metazoa; phylum Arthropoda; class Insecta; order Odonata; family Coenagrionidae; genus Ischnura; species Ischnura elegans. The sequence goes on from NC_060247.1 coordinate 124,821,020, forward strand.
CAGTTTACGGTTGCAGTTGACGCCAATCGTAAGGTAGGCTTAACCCCCTCGAAGGTGGGAAATTTCTATCCCGTTGTCAACCACAGATCCCATCCACAGAGGACGCATAACTCATGCTCTATCGTTCCTTGTTGGTGGCTAATTACTCGCTTAAAACGTGTGCTCACAGCTTGAAATTTTCAGTGCACACAAAGCAAACAGTTGATCTCTGCATTCTATTCGGGTTTTCACCGCGTCCGTTGTGTTTAGCGACAACAGTTTCGCTGACATTGCAGTCAGCGTCCAAATAGAATGCAGAGATCATCTAATCAACGCTGCGAAAATCTTCGAACCTACATTAAAGCAAACAGTTGTTAACATTTTTTTTATTTTCATAATTTGATAATTTCACCTTTTAATTATTTTTCTCGTATGAATTTATAAAAATTGAAAGGCAATAAAATGTTGAATAGTGTCTACTCTTCTTACATTAATAATTTCAAGCTTATAGCATGATCTTCACTCGAGAAATTCGTTATCAATGAGGTTGAGAGGGAAGTAGGCGTCCTTTTAACCATTTACTTACCTATCCGCTACTTCGCAGTTTCTGGTGAATTATGTATTTTTTGCGTATTTTTATGTATTCCTGTGTCGCCGAAAACAGCACTAAATTGGTTCTTTACTTCGAGGTTTTCTAACGAGTAAACTTACTTATACATCAATGTCCTGGATAGGGGCAACCTAACGAGGCGGGACTCGAACCCGCGACCTTCGTTACGGCAGGCTAGGACTTCATTCCATCGCCACGGAAGCCGGCTGTTGGGTTAATATTACATAATGCGGATTCATAGTGAATTTTTCTTTTTCATTGCGAATGCCAGGCAGGAATATCGGACGATGTCGGTGATAACGGTATCAAGTGCTTATACACGCTACTTCCATATAGAGTGAGGCTTTTTATTTTCCCGGGCATGGAGCTTCGTCGCCGTGTGCATTAATGTCCTCCCTCCTTGTGAGAGAATTCTTTTCTCTTGAGTTGCGAGGCAGCATCGCTACCGTTGTGTGTTCAGCGGGGCCATTCAAAGAGGGCGGAGCCGTGAGCGAGAGGGTGGCTGGCTGGCTTCGGAGTGAAATTGGAGAAGTCCAAGGATTTTTATTTCGGAGGGGGGAGAGGGGCGCTGCAAGCGGGAGTCGTGTGCGGGAGGCGTAGAGAAGGGGGTGGGATGGGTTAGGTGGCTGGTGACGGTGGTGTGGTGCGGGTCCCCTCCCTCTTGCGCCTGAGGCTTGTCTCGAACCGACCGAGCCTCCTCCACTTCGCTCTAGCCAGAAAAATTTACGCTACCGAATGGAGAAACATCGTCGTGAGTCACTATTTCTCAGCAGAAAACGTTTTAAAATTCGTCATTGAGGCATTGAAATGAATACTTTATTTATAACATAAATAAAGTATTTATTTCAATACTTTACTAATAAATATTTATTGCTCATCTTCAAAATGATGTAATAAGTTTGAAACCTAGCTTTAAAAAAAGTTTATAATCGTGGAATATAGCTTTAAAAAATTTATTTTAATGTGAGAAAATTCCACTCCATCACATTTGAATCCTTGGATTTTATCCATTTTTTAAGGTGTTTATTAATGAATATTGCATTTGAATATTCTCCATTCAGCCGCTAAATCTCTTATCACCCGCCGTGCGTTGAAATGGGTTGGCAGAAGTCGCCACACCATCAAATTATTGCTTTTAAATGCGATTTCAACCACTTATATTGCAAAATTAGGAATAAAATGGATCGCTCTACACTGCCGCGCTGCGGAGAGTTTTGGAAACAAATTAAAGTGCGCCCGAAGCGGAAACGTAAATCAAACTTTTATCTCCTCCATGTAGTCCTCTTGGCTTGATCACCAAATCTGTGCTTCAACCGGAATGTTGGTTTTTACAGGTGAAGGTAGAGCTGACTGAGGACCAAGCTTCGAGTGTGTGAATTTCACGTATTCAGGTTTTGGGGGGGGAGAGGTATTCCTTTCCTTTTGGGCGCCTCTCTCGACGAGGAATTCTGTCTGGGGGAATCTGAATGCTTGGCCCGAAATTTGAAACCGGAATCCCTCGATTAGCGGCCAAACGATTTACTCAATAGACTACTTTGTGCTCTGTACTACTGAGTGTTTTGCCATCAATATTCCTGCCACTTTTCAATGGTGATGGAGGGCTAAATTGTTCGAAATTTCTCAGAAGAATATATTCCCCATGCTTTGTGTTGTGCTTGTTCAACTTTCCTCGCACACGAATAAATGCCCAATTGTTTTAGAAAATTTAAATGAGACCACTCAAAGAATCGATGATCTATATTTTATTTATGGGAAAAGTAAGGTGTCCACACAAGAAAAGCATAGTTAGCCGTATGAATACTGGAATGTTTAGTTTCACAGCGATTGATGAATGCAGAAGATCCAATTTTTTAGCTGATTTTTATGTGATCATCGTTAGAAATAGACTTTTTTGCCATAACGTATTATTGGGGCATTGGATGAGATTGCGACAACTGTCATAGTGGGTAGTGAAATGCTCCTTTTAGCTTTGCTGACTTTTTAAAACCATTGTGGTGGCTCATTTGTATCGTGTCATCGTTAATGCATTTTGTAGATCTGTCTTCGGAACCTCGATGCGTTTCTCTTGATTTGAACTGCGGATCTTGAATGGACGGAAAGGATATGAATTGGTGAAGGGAAAAGCAGTTGTGGTGGTTGGGGTTGCACGTGCTTCGCGGTTGGGTCGGGAAAGCTTTCCACCTCATTGCGCTCTCCTCGGTGAACCTCACGAAGGGGGCCCGTCGCTGGGGTTTTCGGGGATTGAATGGGCCTGTGTTTTAAATTTAGGGAAGAAATACGGGTAAATATGCGTGTGTGGAAAAATGGGAATGACGACCTGAAATATGCGTTTATTTCATCTGAATAAAATTGCAACTGGCGTTCAAATTATCGCATATTTTTTTTCCTTTCCCTAGTGACCTAGTGCGTCGAAGTGGTCGTGAATGGGACCTTTGATCGAGATTAATAAAGAGGACGCGTCCATTGCTTTCGACCGGTCGTATGTTGTCTTTTTTGTATGGTGTGTATTACTAGCTGAAATCTTATGCTATCGTCTTGAAATTGTCAAGGTATTAAGTGTAGTCTATCATAAAAATGTGCCTGAGTCCCTATTATAAAAATAGATTATTTCTGAGAAAATACTGAGATAAGGAATGGTATGGTACTAGAGCAGTTGGCGTACAGCCGAGGTCATTTGCGTCATGAGACGAACGTAGTTAGAGAATGGTGGAGAGAAACCCAGTGTCAGCATTAGTCTGCTCTTAACGAAAAGCGCCTAGGAGGCCACGGTTTAACTCCTCGTCAGATGGATGGAGAGCTGTACTTGCAGTGTATTCCACTAAGCACTCAAGCAGGGACCGGGCAGGTTTTGAAAAATCTCAGCCTCCGCCGGCATTTGAACCCAAACCCTCTGGTTGAGAAGCTAACACGCTAGTCACCACACCAATCCGATTCCCCCTGGGGGGAAGTTTTAAAATTTCAGATTCTGGGTAATGTTTACTAGGTTCCTGAAAATATATATGGTTTTAAAACAGCTCTGGAAAATTCTCTCGCTATGAAAACGAAATTTAGGGATTTAAGTAGCGACAGGCATTTCAAGTTTTCCCCATGTTTGGTTTGTATAGTTGTGGATTGTTTTCTCCCCAGCCGTCGCATTCATATCACACATTCAGGGATGGGGTGTCAGTTCCTTTTCCTCGGCCACCTCACACTTGAACCAGGGAACTTTGGATCAGTAGACCAACGCACTACCTATCTCCCCAAGCGGTATACATGAGGATAGACAAGGTTAGTATAAATTAGGGATGGACGGATCCAGGATTTTTTTCGGATTCGGATCGGATCGTTGATTTTCGGAGCCGGATCTTTCGGATCGGATATTTTCGGATCCAAATTCATTTTCAAATTCCTGACGCTGAGATTCCCCCGATGATTTTTCAATCTCTTGGGAAGAGTCACACTATGTGCCAGTCGTATTTTACCTTTGTTTATTTTCCACGGCTGAAATTCTCCTACGTAACCACTGCGAGAGCTTTCAAACAAAACGGTTCATAAGTAGGACAAGAATCGCATGCGACGGCGCATTCGAAGATAGAATCGGAACTCTTTCTATCCTTATGGGGCGTTGCATTCACGGAAGCAATTATTTAAAATTTCGGATCCAGATCCGATGTCTTCCGCGACTTTGGATCCGATGTATCCGATGCAGGGCAATATCCGCGGATATTTGGATCAGAGGTATCCGATCCGACCATCCCTAGTATAAATAATAGATAGTCTAGCAGAGGAAGCCTCAAAATAATTACATTATCATATTATTTTCTTCTTTACAATATGATTAGTCTCACTTTTGGTCCTCCGTATCAGAAATAATTTTTTCTCTAACATGCCTCTCGTTACTTTAATCCCTAAGTTTCGTTCAATTTTCCAGACATATTTAAAATCATATTTGTAATTCAAAGAGGGGCGAGTTTATAATTAAATAATAGAGTAATTTATATTATGCACCATACCTCTATGCATTGAATATATTTAAAACTAGACAGAGACTTGCATTTTTTTCCTTTTATCCACGGATATAACAAAGTAAAACACTTTTGCGAAGTTTCGCAAGAATAAAAATAAGCCTCCGTCAACCTTAAGCGGGGAGAAATAATTAGGGAGGTGACCGCCGCCGCCGCACCGAAATCAACTGCGCCGAGGGTGTGGGAAGCCATTAAATTGTCGTTCAGAGAGAGAGCGTGAATGAACAGAATGCTTTACAGGACGTGCCACGACTTGGGGTTGAGATCTTAGATTTTTTGCCTGTCCGTTCTCAATGAGTGACGTGTACGCTCTCATTGCTTGTCCGCTCACGGCGATGAGCATTTAATCACTAGTTATATCAGAATCACGTACGTGGGTAAGGCGATCGAAAGTAAAACCCCGCTCCTTCGGCCAGGTAGGGCTATCGTTTTGTAACCACGCGTATCTGTTTCCAGATATTGGAGAGACGATTAATTAAGAGAGATATTTTGCTATAGAGATAGGTATAGGAATTCGTTTTTCCCCGAATAATTAAAATACTTAAATAAATGCTATTAGTAGCTACACTTTTTCTTTTTATATTTTAGTCTATTATTTTCATGGCTGGTGTCCTTAACAGACCCCGCTACATCCATATTGAAGCGGCCTGCGGAGTAGTAAGTAGATGTCTAGATATAGATCTCTCTTTTTAGGGTATTATTAACCGAAGGTCGTTGGGGCAGTTTTTCCATCAGTCGCTCAATATTTCCTTCTAGATTTTTAATTATGCTTCTGATTGGTTCCATTGAATTATTTTTTAAATTTATCTCGATGGTTAATATTATATAATCTTTACCGACCACATTTTTGAAAGGAATGATCAACCTCATCTCACCTGCAATCTAGCCCTTGAAAACGCCTGACTAGAGCTCGAATTAAGTTTTCCCCGCGTTGTATCAACGCACAAGTGTTGTTTCATTTGTGGATATACCGCTACAAATTATCTCCATCCCGTTCCCGTAGAAGCTAGATTGCAGGTGAGAGGAGGTTGATCATTCCTTTTAAAAATATGGTCTGTAAAGATTATCTACATGATAAGCGGTTTTTATCTATGAAATTCCCACTTTCCGTATCTATTGCATAAGTATTTCCTCGCATGTTTCTAAAATTCGTATACTTGAGGACAAAGTCGCAGATTTAGCCCACCGCAGTTTGACGGCGCAACTTTGTGACTTCCATTTTCCAGAGAACTGATTGTCCGCGAACTTTTACTGGTTTATCATGGAACCAAGTAACTGAGACACGTAGTGTGTTAACGTCGACGAGAAATTTGGATGTTATATCAGTAACTCAAGGGCTGATATGAAACAGTACTAGTTCCCCTTTGTAAACCACTCCCTATTATTACCCTTAATTGGTTGTGGTTGATATTCGCGGACCTTTTTTGGTCATTCAAAAAGATGCGGATTTTCTAAAATCAATCTTGCAATCGGCATATCAAATGAAAAATTTCATGAAAAAGGGTGACATTTTGATTCTGGGTACAGGATTTCGGGATGCTGTGCCATATTTAGAAGATGATTTGAAGTTCAGTGTGCTGATGTCGACGTTGAAAGGTAAGCGAGCTGAATTAACGACTAAAGAATTGAATCAATTGTGATTCGTGGCTAAACTAAGACGGGTAGGTAATGGTAATAGTAATATTAAGGAAAAAATAGAAATGAACTATAATTTTTATTTAGAATATACTTACAGCAAATGGGATCGTATGAGGCAGCATATTGAGATAATGCTGTGGTTGTGGTAACGTAAATAGAAGAGCATGGTGTTGCGCTCATATAGCAGCAACAATTTATTATTTATCCAATGGGCAGTACCGAGATAAAATCGAAAGACCGCTCGTGATTTTAACTAGGATTGTTTTGACGGACTATATAATAACATGCATCAATAAATATTCAGAGGACGACGAATAGCCTTTCAAGACCGATTTTCATTGACATCCTGGAGTCAATATAAAATTGTATAGTGGAAATTTACTGAAAATTCATCTGTTTGGCTAGATACTGTTCACCAGATTTTTTTATTGGTATGCCAAATGGGAAAAAGTTGAAACCCATAATTTTTTTTCATTTCAGCAAAGAGCTATCATTAACTTATGATGAAATCCCGATGGTTCAGCATAGGTGAGGTAATTTCAATGAATTTATATCTGATAAGGAGGACATTGAGGACGTTCAATAAAGTCTCATGGTGCGTTTATTAAGGTAAAATTAAATGTATTCTAAGGTTTGAAAGGAGTGACGGAGGGGGGTTGGAGGTCTGGAAATTCTTTTTAGCTTACTCGGGCGTTTTTAAGGGCCGTGAAGACATTTTCGGCACCAGTATATGTACAATTCTGTCCCTGTGGTGGGCACCTTAATCGGTAGAATGCTGTAATAAATGAAAAGGGGTGTTATGGAGGGCCAGAGAATAGAGCCAAATAGCCAAAATCGCATATTTTTAATCGAATTTTTTCGCGATGTTCCACCACCTAAAACTTATTTTTTCAATACGCCAGCCGAAAGGTATTAAAAAACACCTCCAGAAAACGTTTTTTCTTTTTGGCCCTCTCAAACATATTTTATAAAAACATGCGTTAGAAATTTTCAAATCAACGCCATATTTTCTTGTCCCACTCAAAGTTCTTGAAAACAATTGTAAATCTGCTCCATTAAATAAGCTTTCAAATGCCGCAAACAGCATAAAAAATATGCCTTCTTTACCGAGATATTTAAAAAAGAGTAAAAATCGTATTTTCGATCTAGCCGGCCCTGGTGAGCCTTTAGCGGGCTGGAAAATGTGGGGAGGTTTGTCCTATTTGATCCCAAATCGCATACCCTAAGTACGGGAAAATTCCGGAGGGGGGGGGGGGGGACTTTTCGCCCTCTTATCCAGCTATGCCCTTTGGACGGGGACATGTGATGTGCGTGAGTCTCTGGTGGTATTCTTTTCTCATCTCAATTAATTTGTGGGAATAAGTGATGTATTTGGACAGAATTCTTTGGCTTTTAGTGTAATTGTTATAATTGAGCGTCGATACCATCTACTGTGGAAGTCAATATTTATTGTTACCAATATCTCCCGCAGGTATTTTAGCATGAATGAAGAAATTCGATTGAATTTCGGATCATAAAATATTTCCGTATGTTTTGCCGTTTCATTCACCACAGAGCGACGAATTGCTGGATGTGGTGGGTGTGAATAGGCGGCTTTCAGATGAGATACGGAGGAGATAGAAGGTGTGGATGGAGCGAGTATTGAGTGGGGATGTGATGTTGAAAACAGTGTTAGTGTGTAGAATGTTGGGTAAACGAGGGACAGGAAAAAAGAAAATAGAATTTTTATGTAGAATGAAAGGGAGCAGGCCATATAGTGATTTTAATAGGCATGTCCATGCAGAGAGTAAATACTCCATGGAATACTTCGTATTTACTCAATCGGAAACCTACCTTAATCGGTAGTATACTTTATTAATAATTCATCTAAATTTCATGAATGGTGGACCTCAATCACTTAACCTCGTCCGATAAAAGCCAAGCAATAGTAGTGGATACGTTGCGCGCAATTCAGGTCACAATGTTGCACAATTCCTCCTTTTGCGCAGACGTTTGAGTGTAAGGAGATCATACTGTTTGATTGACAACCTTGATGGGGGATAAGCGGTGGCTCTTTGTCGACGAAGGCAAAGCCACGGCACGGGAGGAGATGAAGGTTTAATCCCAGGTTGGAAAAAATGAAGATGCGTGCTCGGCCGCAAGTCGTTTCTGGAGCGGTAAGGCAGGCAAGAAGGGGGCTAAAGCAGTTATTACCACAAAGGTTTTGCACGGATAGAGGGCGGAGGGGGGTTGGGAAGGATGGGTGGGGAAGGGCGGAGGATGGGCTTGGGTGGGTCGAGGAAGCACGGAGGCAAAACAAAAGACTCCTCTTTGGCGCTCCTCCCAGAGTCTTCCTCCCGGTCGAATCCTGCCCGGAGGTGCCCTTGTTGTGTTGTGTGTTCTTTTCCTATCTCCGTCCGCTGTCGCGTCGGTTGTCGCCGCGATTTCTGCCCTTTTCGATAAGTGTTGTCGTCGTCCCGTCCCCCGTTCCGTCAGTCTCCCCCAAAGTGTTCCGTTTCTTCCATTGCCTTTGGGTTCCATGAGGCCATAGCAGTAGCGAGAGCGAAGCCTTTTCGTTTCCCTACCGCGTTTAATTTTTCTGTCATTTACCTCGTCCCGTGTAAGTGGGTCTGAAGCCTGCTCGGGTGGGGATGTTTTCCCTCCTTCCATTCACTGAGTGAGCAATATTTGTGTGCGGCGATTTCGACTGAATCGCATGCCTTCTACGTGTTGATCTTGATCGTATTCGAGAGAAGAGCCATGTTCGAAGGAATGAATCTTTTTGAAAATACTTAGGGCATTTGGCTGGGGGAAACATTAAAAGATTTGAATGCCTGCAGCGGTGAATCGTGTGTTGTGTGCTTTCACATTGAATGAATGTATTTAGGATTTACCCGGGATCTTTAATATTTCATAACGCTGGATAACTTTCAACCTTTGGCTGAGAGAACAAAAAATCTTTATGAGAACTGAGTGAACTATTGGCAAGATTACAATTTGAAATTGCGAAACCAGACTGAGGATTTTAACAGAGGAGCTGAATAGAAATGTGCATCTTGAACCGGTTTTCATGAAGTGAATTTCTCTCACGTGAACCTTCTTATATCGTGGAAAACTGAACTCCTCTTGTTTTGAGGGGAAAAATCAGAAAAGAAGCGATGTAGTGCTTTCTTCTCTCGAGATCGCTGTACTATCCTACGCGTGATATAACAAACTCCACGACAGCATTTGTTCAGTGTCTCCTGGAAAGGCAAAACCGGAAATTCCGCACCTTTTATCGGCTCTCTGGAGGAAGAAATAAAAGGGGCCGGGATAATTCGAATAATTGCTGCTATCACTGTGCGGAAGAAGACACGAGAGAAAATCTCTGGCTCGTAGGAGAAATCTCACGTTGGCTTTCTCACCCCCTTGGCAATAACAAGCAGGTGATATGTGGATAGAGGTATGAGGTTGAATGGGAGGTGATCGTCACGCCTGCACTACGCACTCCAGTCGCCCCCTCTCATGTCACACCGTGCTCGCTGCCAGTTCACCCCGTGCACTCCTTCCTCCCCCCCCCCAATACCCTCTCATCTCCCCCTTTCCAGGGATATCCTACCCTCCCTCTGGCCCCCCTCCTCTCGCGACCTCCCTCTCCTCCTCCTGCGAACCCTCCCGTGACCAGTCATATGTGCGGCTGCTTGGTGGCCGAGGCCTCTCCTCTTGTTGCCAGACACCTCTGCGGAGAGTAAAAGGGAGGAAAACTTTTTAGTAGAGCATTCCTTACGCAAGGAAAACTTTTGCATCTCCCTCCCCATAGTGTGCGAGTGTCGTACCATACGGTGTGTCCTCTTGATGTTATATCGAAATTTTGGAATAGCTTCCTCCGCCTCCCCCTTTACCCCGGAGACCTAGAGAGTGTTGGAAAACCCCTTTTGCGGGGAAAGCGGACCGATCTGTGCTCTTGAATCGGAATTTCCTATCGATAGCCGGGGCAAGGCTTCGTGCACTTCCTTCGCTACTAGTTACTCCTGTTGCCACTGCCCAACTGCGACTCCTTGTTTTGTTACGGACGGCACGGATACCGTGTTTACCAACCACGGGTGCGTGTGCTTAAGGAAGAAACTTGAACGTGAGAGGACCAAATCATTCGTTGTGTCAGCCTGTCAATATTCCGTCTCCCCCCGTCCGCTTTCCCCTCCCCCTTCTCCTCCCAAAACCTCTTCCTCATCCCCATTGGACATTCAACCCGCATCCACTTCTTCCGGTTTGGTCTTCGCTCGAACTCGGCGTATGATATTTTTTTCCGTGCCCGAACTCCTCCGAGCTTTTCGCCTATCGGATTACCGGTCGCCTTGCAGAACTCAGTCGCGAGGAGCAAGTTGCTGCGGTGGAAAGAAGGGCCAGTCGTCTATACACCTCCGCGGAAGGCGCGCGCGCGCGACGATTTGGCGACGGTGCGTCCAATAGGTGGCGCTGACAATGAGCGGCCCCCCAGGGTCGGGGCCCCCGAGCGACGTGGCCTCCGGCGAGGAGGCCTCTGGGGGCAAGGTCAAGTCGAAGAGCAAGGGGCTTGGGGCCTTCAAGAGCCTCCGGGAGGCGAGCCGCACGGGAAGTTTCCGGATCGGTGGACGCAAGAAAAGCGCGGACGAAGGGAGCATCGGATCGGGCGAGGGCACTGACGGCGGCACGGCCAGCGAAGGCGGCAAGAAGCCGGAGAAAAAGGGCTCCAAGAAGAAGAAGAAAGTGGAGGATTCTTCTGGGGGCGCGACGTCGTCCGCAGCTGAGGATTATTCTGTCGGTTCGGCGGGCGGCGATGGAGGTGAGGGCGGATCGCCGGAAGGCCCCGCCAAGAAGAAAAAGAAGAAAGGCTCGTCGCTGGTGAGGAAGCTAAGCAACAAGTACCGCCAGAATAAGGCGTCCTCTTCGTCCGGGAGCGGCGAAGGCGGCAAACGTGAGGCCACGGTGGTCGAGGAGACAGAGCCGCCCATGTTGGAGGCGGCGGCCATCCGTTTGCCGGTCGAGCCGGAGGAGGACCTACGCTCCGTGAGCAGCGCGGCATCGGCAGCGACCGCCTCTAGCGCAGCCACCGCAGAGCCGCCGAGGGCGCCCTCCCGGTCCTCAGCCACATACCCTTCCATCCCTGAGACGCCGCAGCCCGCCTCCTCTTCGTCGTCCTCGTCTGTGGTAAGCACGCCGCCGCTGCACTCGACGCCTCCGGATGCATCTCCCAAGGCCCCCGTCCCTCCGGAGAGAGCCACGAGGACCCCGTCGCCCATGGCACCACCGTACATGTCCTCTTTCCCGACAACCTTTCCGCTCTACTACAAGCCCGCGCCCACTCTCGTGAGCGCCTCCATCCGAAACGTCACTCCGCCGCCGTACCAGTCTGCACTGCCTCAAGGAAGCGGAGGACCGTCCTCGCGACCCGAGTCCCCTCCGCTCAAGTGGGGCCCGAGGCCCAGAGGACCTTTAGGGGCCTCGATCAAGGCTAGGGAATACCAGGAGGTGGCCTCGGCGGCAGCGGCGGCGCTTGTGGCCGCGACGCCACCCCCACCGCCGCCGTCGCGGGCGTCCGCGGCGGTGAAAGGGGGAGAGGCGGAAGAAGCGTCGGCGGGAGGCATGAGGTTGGCTTCATCGGCTCCTCGTGGGAGGGGCGGCGCGGGAGTCGAAGCGGCGATCCCCGAAGCAGGTGGTAGCGGAGGGGAACTCCCCGCCTCGGCGGAGAAAGTGGACGGCAGCAGGACGACGGCGAAGGAGGAGGCCCCGCCCACCGGCGCGAAGGGGGATCGGGCGCTGGGGGGGAAGCCGAGTGGAAACGAGGAAGAAGCGAGAGCGACCATAGTGCTCTCGGACGCGGCCCCCGTCGCTTCAACAGTCGCTTCGCTGTCCGCGATCCAGGAGTCCAAAGTGGAGGAACGTCGTGAGGAGGGCGTCGGAGGAGGGCCATCGGGGTCGTCCTTGGTGCGTAGGAAGGGGTCATCGTCGGGCGAGGAGAAGGGGGGAGGGGGCGGCGAGGTGGCGACTCCAGGGGGAGCGATCGGAGGGGAGGGGGAGAAGGAGGGGGTGGTTGCGGCTTCGGAGGGTGGTGTCGGTAGCGAAGAGGTGACCGAGGATCAGGGGCCGGGAGAAGAGCGAGGGGCGCCGTTGAAGCAAGAAGGCAACGCAGAGCCGCTGGAGGAAGAGCCGCCTCAGAGGGCAGACGAGATGCAGGAATCACCGGAGCCAGCGACCACCACGGTAGGCGACACTCCCCGGCCACTTGATTATAGTGCATCTTCAGCATTCGCCCCTTCTCGTGTGCGAGGGCTCGATTTTAATCGTGGGAGGGTGCAGCCGCTCCCTCGCCGGCTTAGCATCTTCAATCCCTCGGCCGTCTTAACTGCCGCTGAAGTTGCGTAATTCACTTTTCCCACCCTACCGACTCACGAATGTCCGTTACATAATCCGCCTTTATATCCCTCCACTTTTATGCCTCGATTTTAACTATCGTCAGTTAGGATCCCCGCGATTTTTATTATCCTTTAAATTACGTGTAGGAATCTTATATAACCCGTTTGGTGATTTTCTTTGTATTTGTTTCACCAAAAAATCTCTTCTTTTTGAGGTATATCCTCAGGTGCTTGTAATGAGCCCACAATCTTGCTGTCGTTAACCATTTTTTTTGGATGTTGGGTAGAGTTTCCTGTTTTCTTTTTAGTCTTCGCAGGTCTTCCGCGAAGCCCTTATTTTAGCACCACCCTGTTTCGATGTCTGTTTCACTCGTCAGTTCAAGTTTAGGATCTGAATGCAGCGTGAGGTACATATTTTCTTTAAGTTTTGATTTGGCCAAATTTGGGAATGAAACGGGGAGAATAAATTGACAAATCGCGAAACCTGTTGGAAAGAGAAAAGGTTAGAAAGATTCTCAATCGTCTTACCCGTGTAGTTAGTTGAAATTTAAAAAAATACATTCGGTTCTTGCGACTGAAATTATTTTTACGTCTTCGTCCGTCCCGATTTGCGCTCTATTTCTGTGTAATTAGGCTTTGGTTAGGTTACCGTTAACATTGCGATATGGCCGCAATGCCATTGTTTCGGGGTACTGGTGGGGGTGTGTGGCCAATTGGTTTGCGTAGCTCTTGTCCCGTCGTCCGCCCGCGTTGGCACAACTCTTTGTGACCTCGGGGGCTCGGGTTTGAGGAGCAACCACCTTGAAAGCCAGGAGAAATTCCACGCCTCCGTAACGGTCAACCTTGATGCATATTTATCATTGTAACTAGATTCACCTGCCGGAATCCGTATAGCTATTGTTTTCGTTCGATGCATTTTATATAATATTTCACTGCAAATGAAACTAGAATTACCATAAAGGTTTGCAAAACCACGGCGTGTGACAAATACGTTAGAACTGTATTATACAATCATCATTGTCATTAAAATTATTTACGTCACCGCTCAGGATTAACTATCGTAATTAATGTTGTTGGATGTCTAGTTTTAAGCTAGTTCACCTATCAGTCGAATCCTGTTGTAGGAGTTATTACGTTATGTTAAAATTGAACTTTGTCAAGGACATGCGTTTACAACTAGTATAGAAGCTGTCAATGCTTCACATATGGTATTATTACATTCAAAGGTTTCAATTAAGTTCGCACATACATCTTGGATGTTTCCTATTAATTCTAATTCCTGCCATTCTTCTTGTCGAGAATGTTTATTATTCCGTTTCGCTTCTCATCCTTGGTTATTTTTAGCTCGACCTTCGCCATCCCGATGTCTCTCGGTACTGCTTCCATTTTTCCGACTTCATGGAATCCTTTCCGTAGAATGCCTCCCCTAATCGTCATACTGACTAAAGTAATTCGTCAGCGATTATTTCGATAAAAAGTTCATTTCGTTTACATAGTTTAAAAGGCGGGGTATGAGTTCGTTTATTCCTCGATGACCATTAAATCACTTAGGGAACTGTCGATGTGATTTTTAAAAAGTAAGTAGTAATTCCATTTGTGTTGGAACTGTATCTTGATTAATAATGCGCATTGAATATGAGTGACTCTCTATATGCTGTACAGTATGAAAAATGCTTGCAACTATTCTTTGCCTCTTATTCGTTTGAAATTGACTTCTAACATTCAAGCCAAGGTAACTTTTGATTCCTTGAAAAATTCTGTTTCTCTTTGATAAACGATTTGAAGAGGAGTCAATCGCAGATTAACCCAGTCTTATATTTGAACTTAATTTAAGCTATTTTGTCTCCAACTGGCTTTTATAGTTTTACTTATTGACGATATACACGTGAGATATACAGTTGACTTTTTTTGTAAACGATTGGATGGAAGGGATAGGAGACGGCAATTAGTGGGGAACCTGAAGGAACATCAGAAAAATAGATTCGAAATTTGGAAAATGTGGAAAGTTATCTTCTCTAACGATTATTTCAGATTTGTTGTCATCCAGGTCATTGTGGATTTTGCGTGTTATCTCATGTTTCTTGGTTGTTTGTTTGTTTGTAGATTAGATATCCTTAATTTTTCATGAAATTAAAGTTTTTATCCTAGGAATTTTAAGCGCGTGTTTACCGCTCCAATTTGAAGTCATTTGGAGTCCGCTTGTCGGTGCAACGGCCGCCCGTCCAGACTTCCTTGGTGATTGAACGATGGGTTCCTGCGTGGACGAGGAGAAACCAGTACGGCAATTGACACATTGCCGCCTCGTTCCCTCCATCTCTTCGCGTAATTTGTGTCGATTAACCTCGGACATTTATGTTACCTACCTTTTTGCTCACTTTGTATCGAGCCAGGTCTTTCGGTAATCGTTAGTTTAACTCAATTAATAACCGAAGGCGAACTTACACTTTAGTTTTATACCAACTCTTAGTTATTTTTATGAGCATTGTTATATTTTTAGACTTATATTCTTCCCCGATAAATATAGTTTTCTTTAGGAATTTATATTTTATTGGCTGTTGAATTTTAGTTCATTTTTTCTTATATTTAGTTTGATGGTGAAGTCCTCCGTATTAGCGAGGCTGTTTTAAAGTCGATCCTCATTGCATCTGATGCTGAATGGAGTAATTTCGTCCATATTCAGCAAGGTATTCATTTTATTCAGCTAGGTGTTATTGGTCCAATGCCCATACTAGTGGACTTCATCCTTACAATGGACAGTGCTCATTCAATGATTCTCATATCTTTATTAGGTACTTAAAACTTTATTACAATGAACGTTGGTTCTAGTAAACTGTAAATAGTCAACGCATATCGTGTAAATGGAGTTCATTTTTTCTCGGAATTTCTGGAATTGTTACCGAAACATTATTAATGATTAAGTCCTATGTCGTTGTTTGCCGACCGTGAACCCTCCGATGTCGATCTTCATCAGATGAATATTGAAGCATATAACAAGTACTTTATGGTCCTCCAATCTTTTGCCTTTTAAGAAATATGCTTTTATTTTGTGTCTCGGGTAGAAATAAAATAATACTAACCTCTTTTTGGCATTTAATATTCAAGTCGTCATTATTTACTTTGCTTACTTTCATCGCAGCCGAATATGTAATTGTAAATGCTGCGTCATGATTTCATGTTTCAAAGCCATTTTCTTAGGTGGTCTACATCTTTCATACCTCGCCGCAAGCCACCTTAGTAGACGTGTGGCGATGGTATGCGAGCCTTCATCTTATTGTATGATGGAGTCGGGGACCGGTAAATTTCATAAAGCCAATATATTCTAAGATACCTTGCATCATTTAATCGGAATCTGGAATCTTGTTCTATTAAATATAGAAATATATTTTTTGTGATGATCAGGTTTGGCGTTCTTAGGCATTTAGATAAGCCGTTTTATCTCACTAAATCCTTATGTTAAATCAGGCGCTTACTTTGCCTCCTTATCTCAAACTTATCTAAATCCTCTTACCGTTCTCGGTGGCCGTCAATATTAATATTCGCTGGGCTCATTTCTTCGGAATATATATTTTGTGCTACTGTGTGCTTGAATAGCGATGTAATTTTAAAGTTACAGGTGGACGCAATACATTCCTCCCTCTGAGTGGTATCTGTGGCTTCAGATCTCTAAATAATTGCTCGTAAACTGTTTTGAGGTGTGAGCATAGTTGACCGATATCCGCTGTTGCTGCCAAAATTACGATTTGGTAACCACTCGCAATAGGCTGGTTGAACCACACTTTGCCTTTCAACTGGGTCTTGACTTCGTTTTGTGTATTCGTTATCTACAAATTAAATAAGCAACATGTAATAGACATTTATTTATGTGCATATCTTTGTATATTTATTTGAAGAATGTCTTTCCTGTTGGTTTCGGCATCGCGCCGCCCATGCCATCAATTAACTTGCGGGGATAGATGGAGATTGATGCCCTTAAGAATTGTTCTCGCATTTTTCCCAATTTTTATTGCGTTGCTCCTCAAGTTCTAACATGAGAAATGTTTCAATTACGCATCGCAGGTTCGTTTCCTGAAAACAAATAAAAGGTTGTAAAGTTGGCCGTAAAAAATGTGCGTACGTGTAGATTGCTGTATTTTCTCCTCATACTATTTCCTCATTTGGAATCAGGATAATTATTGAAAAGTTAAATGCTTTTTGACATATTTTCGGCGCAACTTTAGAGAATTCCTGTAATCGCTTTTGCTATTTCAATAAAGCCACATTCGCACTCTGCTTCAATTCGCAGTCGTCATGCATGACGTCCTTCCGCATGCCAAGTGTTTGGGAAAAAATAACCCATTCCTTCCCTGGATTCAAAAATATTTCTAGTGAACACCGTGGACAACTCCTTTTATCGCCCTTGCTACGTCGTTGATGGACACGTGCTGCTTGAATTCGCTGTCTCTGCACGTGACGCCGTAGCGTCCTTCCGGGAGCAATATTATGAATTAATTGCCAAAAAAAAAACCTCCATTCTTTGGCCGTCATGTGATCCTCGTAACGTAGTCTTTTCGTTTGTGGTGACCTCGTCACGAGTCTTTTTCTTTTGGGGGCTGGAGAGCCGTGCGTAGAGCGAGCCGAGCGGTGGAGGTCGGCGGCGGCGAGGAGGTAGTTTATGTAACCATCGATGGAGTTCTGTTACGTAAGGGCCACCACCCCCTCCGCCGCCCGCCGAGACGCAGGTGGGCCGGGAGGGGGAGGATCGGCGCGGTGGCGGCTGATCCGACCGGGGTCTTCGACGGTGCGCCGACGTGGGATGCGCGAAGGCGTTTTCGGATGGGAGGGTATCTGTGTGGACGGGTTCCGAGGGCTGTGTGCACTTAGTATTGTGGGAGCGTGTGTCCGGGGATGAATGGAATGCTGCTGGGGAGGGTAGAGACGTGATGTCCCGGGTCGCTCCCTCTCGCCTCTATTTTATTTTAATCTTTAAAGGACAGTCGTCGTCGCTGGCAACTTGCCTCCGCGTATAAGCTTTATCGGATTCCTGAAACGCTAAACTCCCACCGCAGAATTTTCCCTCAAATATTCGTAACCTTTATCGCGCGTTTCGTCTGCTGTACTGCCATCGGGTAAAAATATTGTTGCAGGCATGGATAGTTTTGACGTATTTTTCTATTTATTCTTTGAATGGAAGGAATAGAGCTGTTTCTTTTTTTTTTTCAATTTAATTTCGTGCTCATTTCTTTCATTTTTTTAATTGAAAGGAAAATTTTTCGCTGTCAACTTGCCTTCGTATTAGGTTAATCTAATTCCTGCAACTCTGAATTCCGTACATTGAATTTTACCTCAAGTTTTTATTAATCGTAGTGCGGTTTTCAACTGCTCTTTCATCATCGGGTAAAATTACTATAGGCGAAGGAGCGATGGAATCTCCAGCGAATTATACAAGTAGGAAGGGTTTTTGGTTATTGGGGAGCCATATTAAATTATACATTTCAGTTAAGTGTTCATTTTTGTATAAATCAAGCAAGCGTTTAACGGTCCATTTTATGATAATCTTGAATAGTCGTTGCGCATCGTCGGAACTTTCGTGTTACTATTAATAATGCAAAATTTTCGAAAAAATTACAATGAATTATATTTCGCATTTCATTCGTTGTGCTAATATCGGTGAAAAATGTTTCAAGATTAACAGAATTTGAAAACAAAAATATTTTGTAGAGCTGCGTCAAACCAATACTTGAATTTTTGACCGAAGATGATGAAAGACACGCCGCTATCGGTATTTCCGCAAATTTTAAAAATGGGATGTGTGCAGGCTGGAGTAGTTGAGACGGAGAGAATAGTTGGTGTTCATGGGTATGCGTTTGGGGTGACTTCTTTAGTTTGTGAGACTCTCCTTCCCGCTGCTGAATTATTTCCTTTCGTTCTATAGAACGCCCGCTCGTTCCTCAGTCGCAGCGGTCTCTCTCCAGGTCAAATTGGTGCAGGTGCACTCAGTGAAAGAGGGTGTTCAAGCACGAGGGAGTAGTGGGAGGACATAGCCACTGTCTCCCCTCATTCCCTTTCCCGGATCGACTCGAAAGAGAGGCGAAGTTTTCGTCTATCTGCCCGTTATGAAGCGGAGTCAAATCACAGGCTCGCTCCGTTTGATGATAGGTATTGCTCTCATAGATTAGACCCCTGTCCTCCTCATGGAAGTTTTTATCAATTCTGCCGCTTTATGCGTTTTTCTCGATCAGTTTTCAGAAATTTCCGGTGCTCGGTGTTGAGTGCAGAGCGCTCTAAATGTTTGCGACACATTGTTTACACTTGCGAAGAATATCATTGAAAAGTTACTAATTTTCTACATCATATCTTTAAAACTGTAAATTTCGGTGTACAGCCCTAATTTTTTTATAATTTCCCTGAAAATTCCGGATCGCTCTGGCATTAGCGACACGATTAGAGACTTTTCTCAAACCTACTTTAATGCGCGGTGGGTTAAACAACACATCTAGTAGCCGGCAGAAGAATTTTCTATCGCAATATTCTTGGTTTCCAGTATTCGGGTGGGGTATTTTTGTATTTAATATCTCCTTTCCCCATACCTAACAATGTGCATTAACATTGGCTCAATCGATCACAAGTAAGGACGAATTATGTATTCATTCATTCGCATGTCCGACGACCTTTACTAGTATGACTTGAATTTGATGCCATCGTACGTGATCATGGTAGTAGTTATTTCCCTTGATGACGTGCGTCTCCTCTGTCAGAATAAATATATTATATGCTTAAAAAATTCTCAGTATTAAGTATTTTTTAAATTATGTATGTTCCGGAAAGTGTGCTGACTTTTTCCTTGTTTTTCTATTTAAATTTTATTATTACCTAATTCATTATATTCATGTCAGCATGTAGAGCAAATTTGAAAATCAACTAAAAGGCTTGTTCATTATTTTCATCGATTTGGTGAGGTCGTTCTCATTCATGTGATTTCAGTGACATTCTCTTGTTCGCTTTACGAGCTTCGAGGCCACCGCATTCAAGTCTCCGCTCCCAAATGTGTATTCGAATAGCATTCATGCTGCTTTTGAGGTAACTGGTTTTATCATTATTTTGTTTTTTGGGCGATCAAAAATGTGATCGAACATATTTAATCTCTTCAATACCTTCTGGGAACCTTTGCTATTTTTACTGGCATCACTTCCTCATGTGCGAGAATGTGAAGGTTGGGCTTATATTCTCCAGATGTATATATTTATTAGCAGGCCACCCGGCTTTTCTCAGGAAGGATAGTACCAAGTAAAGTATGAAACTTAGAACTTGGATATCATGTTCATATGGGGTTTTTACATTTTATCATTGATCGTGTCAAGAGGTGAGCCTATCTGGCAGGATTTACAACCGCAGGAGTTGAATGACGTGACGTAACAAATGGTAATGAGAAAACGACGTCAAAAACGTCGGACGCAACCGAAAGAAGCACTACGGGGTTAGGGAGTATGAGATAACTACTTTGCAATCCGTACAGCCATGTGGAAATGCATTGCGGACAGACAAACAGGCATGAATTAATCTATTACATTCAAATTTATCTCCCTCCGTTGCATTTGTCTAATGCCTTCTCAGTATTTCTATTTGCCACTCCGTAGAGGAGAACGCGAAAACTTAAACATCACCGTTTTAGTGAGGGCGATTATTGATAATTCCGGGGATCGTGGAAGAGAGCAGGGATTAAGTTTGGCATTGGACGCGATCCAAAACAAGGTGGTAGCCGGATAGTAGTACGTGACCGGTTTCACTTTCACGGGAAGTAATTCTGAAAGTTTTAATGCTTCGACCGATCAAGTTTTCTTAGCAGTTTCTCTCCCACCGTGGCCATCTCTGGAGATCATTATTGTTATTTTTTTTGCATTTTTCCGTCCTGAATTTACTTTTCTTCATAGTTAAATTTATTTCCTATCGTTGTCTTTTGCAAAATATGCTCACAGTAGTCGCGTTTTGTGCAAGTATTGCTAAATCCTGTTGATTATTCACCTCCTTTTAATTGTAGATAATTTAACTTGGTGTTGTTCGTGGTATTGGCCATTTTTTTAAACTGTATTCATTTTTAAATTCGGTATTAAAGGAGAAGTCGGACAACTTATTTGTTCACTTATGAACAGGCATGATGAACTGATGAAAACAATCGTATGACAGGTGTAAGGGTAGAACGGTAAGAGACGGCCTCGACTTAGTTTCATAGGACAGGTTATAAAGGATGTAAAAGAGAAGTCGTTGCTATGAAAAGGCTAGCGGATTGGATGGCGGAATGGAGAGCTGCGTTAAACCAATATTAGTATTGAAGGAATTCTTCTCGGGTTTTCCACCGGTTGAGGCTTTCCATGGTCGACATTTCGAGGCTCGACTCGAGCATCGTCATCAGGGCAGGTTGACGTCAGTGAGGAGCTTTTTATGATCGTGGAAGGAAGGTGACGGAAAAATAAATGTATTAAGAATTTCGTTTTTGCGAAAATGTCTCAAGAGGCATACGAGCATTTTTCAACTCTTTGTTTTTGGCGAATCTCGAGCATTCCGACTACGCGGCAGACGTTGAGTGTACCATCGCCGGCAGCAAGAGACGTCAATCTAGTCGAATTAATTCGTCTTGTTGTATTTTTTCCCAATTCGTGAAGCGGTTCCTGCCTTTCATGTTCATTGGACGAGTTGAAGTGTCGAGCGAGAAATGGCACGGCAGTTCCAGCCGGTTCGGGAGAGGGGGAGGATCGTCTTTAAAAGGGTGCTGATGGAGAGAAAGTGTCGACTTGCGGAGGGATGGTGGTGTGTGTGTGGGGGGGGGGTGGCTTGGTACGTGAGGGAGAGGGGGGCAAGCAAACGAGGTGGGGGAGCGGTGATCATAGGACCACGTGACGCGAGCGCCCGGCCGGAGATCTCGACTCCAATGCAACTCGTACCTCCGCGCGCATCCCACGTGGCGCCGGGCCGAGCGTTCAAATCTCCGCTCTTCTCCCGCGCTTCCACTCGCGATTTCGCCTTCAACTTTTCTTCTTTCGCCTCCGACTTCCTATTTTTGCACCGACGGAAGGGGCCTTCCCTCTCGACTCAAAGGTCGTTTCATAAATACTCTACACAGGATTCTCCACTCCCTTGGTTCCCGTGATTCCCACCGGTCGCATCAAATAGCGGCGCTGATGTAGCCAGCCCCGGTTGTTCCCAAGCGGCACGCCCACAAGAGGCACGCTACGCGGCGAATTTGAATCCACGTTTCGCAACGCAGTGCTGTGAAGGGCAAAATTTGCTGGCGGAGCGGGAGCTCTCGTGGCGTCGACGCAACGCGGAGCTGTGAAGGCACCCTAATATGGCCGCGAGAGGCACGCTTTGCGGCGAATTTGAATCCATGTCTCAATCGTTCATTGCTAAAAAATAAAGTTCGTGTCAACTGCCCACGAAAATATAACTATCACCGTGAGTTTAAGTAGTTTCCTGGTGGTGAAAATGTACGTAATCACAAAATCGGTACGCTAATTCACGTTGAGAGAAGGGAAGAATAAGTGGGTAAGGAAACGCTGTTAACTTTCCCTAGCCTGAATTAAGTTTGAGGGCCCATAGATATCAACCATGTCTTTAAACTTCCGGCACCTATGTTTTAGAGAATTAAAAATGATTCCTGCGCAGCTCATAAAGAAGAGCACTCGTTGAAATCATTAACAGACCACCTAGGCACACTTGGGGACGGGTCAGATCCGGTATTAGGACCATAGCAAGAATTTTTATCATACAGACTGTCCCAAGGGTCGTGTGTCATTTTTGACCTGTAATTTTACTAACTTTGCATGGAGCAATATTCATGAAAATTGTCACACTTATGGGGAAAGGTCCTAAGTTTTGTTGAGTGTAAGCAAAATTTGACAATTTTGACCTCACAAAGTAGGTCCAAACCTAAAATTTGAATTTGCCTTATGGGGTTTCAATGTTAAAAAAATCGAGATAGACAAAAGTGTGAATTTCATTGACCAATATGTCAGTTCTTAGGTTTTCGGACACGAGAAAACCGAAAATAACACTTTTATTTACGAATATTCAACCGTTGACCCAGTAAGGTCACCGTCAAGGTCATAAGGGTGGCAAATGGAATAGCATACCAACAAAGGTGTCGATCCATGGGTTTTGTAGGGTGCCCAAGTCATTGTTATTGTCCAAATACCCGTATTATTCACTAATTGACCTCCGAGGGTCACCACGGGGGTCAAAGGTCATAGAGTTAAAAGTCGGGCAATCATAAAAACCAAGGGGTCAAACCATAGGTTTTGAAGGGTGCCAAAGTCGGTTAGGCTGTTCGTAGATCCGTATTGTTGATTTTTTGACCTCCGAAGGTCACAATTGGGGTCAAAGGTCATAGAGTCAAACGTCGAGCCATCACGACGAACAACCTTTGGTTGGGGATATTAGTTTTCCTATTATTTAAAAACATACCTCTATGACCTCTGACCCCATTTTGACCCTCGCTGGTAATAAAAAGTCGACAATATGGATTTAAAAACAGCAAAACTGACTTGGGCACCCTTTAAAACACATTGTTACACTCTTTTGCTGTCATGGTGGGCCGATTTAACTCTATGACCCTTGACCCCCATTATGACCTTCGGAGGTCAAAATATCAACAATACGGATGTACGAACAGCCTAACCGACTTTGGCACCCTTCAAAACCTATGGTTTGACACCTTGGTTGTCATGATGGCTTGACGTTTGACTCTAAGACCTTTGACCCCAATTGTGACCTTCGGAGGTCAAAAAATCAACAATACGGATCTACGAACAGCCTAACCGACTTTGGCACCCTTCAAAACCTATGGTTTGACACCTTGGTTGTCATGATGGCTTGACGTTTGACTCTAAGACCTTTGACCCCAATTGTGACCTTCGGAGGTCAAAAAATCAACAATACG
Source organism: Ischnura elegans (assembly GCF_921293095.1). Lineage (NCBI taxonomy): Eukaryota > Metazoa > Arthropoda > Insecta > Odonata > Coenagrionidae > Ischnura > Ischnura elegans. The sequence goes on from NC_060247.1 coordinate 124,844,510, forward strand.
GATCTACAAACAGCCTAACCGACTTTGGCACCCTTCAAAACCTATGGTTTGACACCTTGGTTGTCATGATGGCTCGACGTTTGTCTCTATGACCTTTGACCCCAATTGTGACCTTCGGAGGTCAAAAAATCAACAATACGGATCTACGAACAGCCTAACCGACTTTGGCACCCTTCAAAACCTATGGTTTGACCCCTTGGTTTTTATGATTGCCCGACTTTTAACTCTATGACCTTTGACCCCCGTGGTGACCCTCGGAGGTCAATTAGTGAATAATACGGGTATTTGGACAATAACAATGACTTGGGCACCCTACAAAACCCATGGATCGACACCTTTGTTGGTATGCTATTCCATTTGCCACCCTTATGACCTTGACGGTGACCTTACTGGGTCAACGGTTGAATATTCGTAAATAAAAGTGTTATTTTCGGTTTTCTCGTGTCCGAAAACCTAAGAACTGACATATTGGTCAATGAAATTCACACTTTTGTCTATCTCGATTTTTTTAACATTGAAACCCCATAAGGCAAATTCAAATTTTTGGTTTGGACCTACTTTGTGAGGTCAAAATTGTCAAATTTTGCTTACACTCAACAAAACTTAGGACCTTTCCCCATAAGTGTGACAATTTTCATGAATATTGCTCCATGCAAAGTTAGTAAAATTACAGGTCAAAAATGACACACGACCCTTGGGACAGTCTGTATGATAAAAATTCTTGCTGTGGTCCTGTATCCCCAACCGCTTATTTTCCCTCAGCTCCCAATCGTAGCCGGAGATGCATCCGGGCACAAAACACCGAGATTTACCCATGATATTTCGTAAATATCTTACTGGTGGAGAAGTACTAAAAAAAACACCAAAATCGGTGAAATTCTCGGCTCACAGAGGATGATAACAGCCGATCACTCATAAGCCGCCACTGACAACAAGCCAAATGATGGGAATATTAGTGTCGGTCGCGCCACAAGTGGCAAAAGTTGGAGTTTGAATTAATGCGCGGGACCCGTGTTCAAATTATGACTGCTACTGCCACCTAGTGGGGCCTCCTTAGTAATGTAAACTCTATGGGTCGTTTTCAGTGCGATCCGCCGAGGGTCGTGAATGAGGGCGTTCATTTCGCGTTCCGTTGAAACCTGTTTTCGATGGCGTCGCCCCCGCGGCATTTGTTTTTATGCGCTGTAAAGGCGCGCTTTTCGCTGCGTTGAATCAGCTTTTGAATTCGCGGTGTAAATCGCCGTGGAAAAAATTCTCCTCGTAGTCGGCGCAAGACCAGCTTTAGGTGCTCGTCTCTCCTGCTCCCAACGGACTGCCACTGGACTGGACTAGCAGCATTCAGTTTCAATAGCATCCGAGTATTTTCGTAGCGGATCTGTTTTTATCTGTTGATTTTATTGGAAGACGACTCAGATCGCTAGACGGGATCGTATATAGATCGCCATGGGGATTACCGTTAGCAGAAGGAAAAGGATTGGTCTCAGCTGGACGGACACGCCGGTTTTGCAGTCGCCTACTTACCCAATTCGTCGGAGACATACATCATACATGGTGAGGATTAACGGCTATTTGTTTTGTTAAACACTCTGACCTTCGGCAATGTCACCGAACAAGTCGCTGTTCATATCGAACTAGTATCTTCATTTTATCGTCACCTTCCGTGTGTATCTCGCCTGAAACATCTGTTTAGTACCGGAGACTAGATCAACATTCCTCCAGTATTCTGTACCCTTAAGGATTCTCTAGTACTTGATCGGAGTGTGATGCGCGCGTATCATTTTGAATGCTTAATGTGTCAAAAAAGTTTCAAAACTGGTTTATTTTCTGGTCTATCTTTGTTTAGTTTTAGTGTTAAGTGTAGGTAGGCTTCTTAGGTTTTTTAGTGTGCATTTCATTCATGGTATTTCCAAGATTATCCGATGCTAACATTACTATTATCCCTCTTTTTTCATTTTAATCATCTCTCTTGCTTTTGGTCAAACGTGTTGGGATATTAATTTTGTATTTTTACTGAACTATATGATTATTTTTTTGCCTTTTTTCTACCTAATGGAATATTTAAGTGGTGGGCTATGTGTGAATTTTATCAACTTTAATTGCATTATTACGAAATTTTTGTGAAAATTAAGTTATACTATCCTTGTTGGTTATTCGGCATTAAGTTCGTAGGATCTGTCATCAGAATGGTGTAGTCATGGCTGAGTCTTGAGCAATGTTGAGCCTTGCACTTTATCGTCGCAAGCTCAGCATGTAAAAGTGCTATTGCTTGGAAACCTTGACTGTGATGGTGGAAGTTGCTTCGTTGCAAATAATCTATTTCTTTGAAGCTTTTGTCATATTTCTGTACACACAAGCATTGAAATATAGCTTTTTATGTCATTTTCAGAAACTAATTTGTACGTATTGTTAATTACTGTTATTATTTAAGACTTTAAATGACATTCACAATAATGAAATCATTTGGGTGCATGAAACTTTTATTGCATCATATTAGAACTGTGAACTTATCATTTTCGCTGGTATCAATTCTGGCTCGCTTTTGATGCATTTCCGATACTTTTTTAATATGGGCAGTTAATTCCTTAAGAGTGACCAAGTATATAGTAATAGTTGAAAATTTCAGCGTTAAAGTTTATGTATTTTTGTTGGAACTAGATTTACCATCTTTGGAAAACGAATTCAAGAAATTGTTATATTCAATGATCTTTTTCATTTTACACTCATGGTCAATATGAAACCATTCCATGTTCATAAGTAATTCCTGAAATAAAATTGTCATTTGTATCTTGTGTCAGCTTGAAATGGATGAAAGAGTTCAATCACATTTACTTTATCTAGCTTAATGATTTTAGAAACTTATATTTATTGCAACTCGTGAAATAATTCAGCTTGGCATTGGCAATGATATTCTGTAATTTGATTAGATCCCTGAAATATTGATATCGTCATCATTAATATCTTATCAAACATACAATTATTGGAATGCATGTAATAGTAGTGACATAGCATCTTGTTAAATATACTTTATATCTTAGAAATCTATTATTAATCGCTGAAAAAAAAACACGTGGAATAATGCGGCGTGACGTTAAACGCATCGTTGGTTGTGCACGACATTCGCTCGCATTTGTCAGGGTTTTATTTGGAAACTTTGGTATCGTCTCAGTGTAGTTTTGCGTGGCGTCATGCATTTTCCTTTCCTGTGGCTTCCCTTTCAAATGGTTAAGGATTTTCCCTAATTGTGTTACGCCAGCTTTGGAATCCCTTCATTTGTTTCCTTCGGTGGGACTCCTCCTTGTTATAGGATCTGAAAGGCTTCGGTGCGGCCGGAATTACTATCCTGCACGCGTTTTATTTTCATGCATTGTGAATTTTTCATGATTTTTATCCCTGTCGAATGACTCTTGAAACTGACTGCTGTGAGCCCCTTGGTGTGCACTGCCTGCTAGCCTCGGCACACTGCGCTTGTCTCTCGCTTCAATGGAGGAATGCTCCCCCTATACTGTGCTCATCCACACACCATCTTATGTAACGCGGGAGTGAGCGTCGATGAGGCAGCTGAGAGGAATGGCACCACGAACCGGTAGAGGCCAGTGAATGGTGTCCCCTTCCAAGATGACTATAGCCATTACTCATTCCTTATTCCTACGTTCCGTGATCTGAAAAAAAAGTCTCAATTCAACTCCGGAAAATTCTCTAGATTCTTAAGCTGTGTTTTTATTGCCTTGCTGCTTTGAAACATTACGTAAGGATGCTGGAGGTCTTGCCAAAATGTTATATAAGTTCATAGGTAATGTTGTTCGTTTAACATTCCTCTCTACTCGTTGGATTGGTTGTTAGACAATTATTGTCTCTTTCGTTCCAGATTTGAATCCCCACTGTTGCTCTGGAGTGTTACTTATATGCCGATGTTTGATGCTTATTGACCTCGCATTTAGTTCTTAATCCACTATAATTGCTTAGCTCTAGTTGAAGTGGTGTATGTCCAGCAAAGGGCAATCGTGTCAAAGCCATTAAGCCCATTTGAGGTCTCTTATTCACTCACTCAGCGTGGCGACGTTCAAAAGCAAAGTTTCATAGATTTCAAAATCAAATAAATTTATGTTGGATTAACGTTGTAGTCTTTAATTGGTCGATTAACGTAGTATGTGTGAATTATTTACGATTTTGTTTCCCTCTCCAGAGTTTTCAACTACAGTTGCTCGTGGTGACAATGAATGAGGATGAGTCATAGGTAAAGGAAAGTAGTGGGAAATTTTAAACCAGAATGCTTACTCTAGACTAGAGAGTGAGAAAACAATGTGAATCGTTTTCAGTAGGACTAAAGGTTACGGTGAATGGGTCCCTTATAGGTGTGTACAATTTCCATGGTGGGTAAGAGAAGTTTAAGGCCCTCAATGACGACAAGTAACGAGTACGTTTCTGTTTCGGTAAACTATGAAACAAAATATCTTAGAATGGATCGGGGGGTAGATGATGTCGGATTATCGAAGGATTTCAGGGTTTAATATTAAAATAAAGAAATGGAATACTTGAGGAACTCCTTGATTCTAAGATTTTCAAGGCCATTGTAGCAATGCTCTTTCCTCTGAAATAGACGTAGGAATTCACTCCCAAATATTACGATGACATTGGTGACCTCATCTTCGGCCATGTACCGTTGCTATGTCGTCTGTTGGAGAGCTTTAAAATTGGACTTATTTTTGAGATTCCCGTTGAACATTTGAAATTTTTCTGTCAATCAATTGACGTTGATCTTTTTCCGGGGTCATTGGTAATCGTTTCAGGTTGGAGTACATGTTTTTTGTGTATAGTTTGGGTGTATAATAAAGCCTCTACAGGGTGGAGAAAAATTATGTCTCGAAATGTAAATCTGGGTAACTGATGCTACCCAGAAGAATCCAAATTAGGCAGCAGGAATTAAAATTATTAAGGCTTGTTTAGGTCGAAAACGCACCATTTTTAAACTACAGAAACTTCGAGTCAAGCGCTCCAATTGGCCGCGATTTATCCCTGTCGGCGGATGCTCTAGACATTGATAAAGGCAAATGCAGACAAAGTATTCCAAGTCATGAGGTGTCCAGAGTGACCGTCAACGGAGCAAACTCGCGGTCAAACGGAACGCTTGGATAAAAGTCTCTGTAGTTTAGATATTGTGTGTATCCGACCTAAACATCATCAGTAATTTCGGTTGCTACTGGTGTCAGCTATCCAGGGTTAAAATTTTGCCACATAATGTTTGTCCTCCTTGTATTTTATGAATTCGTTCATTATTCTGCCTGCACGTGGACGCTTTTTCATGGTCCGGAGTGTGCGCCCTTGAATATGCTGCATTGCTTGGGAACCGGTCTCGTGTAGGTAATAATTGGTGCGCGTTGACTTTTTTACGCATCGGAAGGCCTTTGTCCACCTTTGACTTTGATTTCCCGTCCGCCACCATTACCTAGCGTCACAAGCCTCGCTAATTTAAGACAATTAGGACGATTTTTTAAAAGATTTTTGTATGCTCATCTGCCATGGATCCTTCACATGTCATCAACTAATCGTTGGAAACTCATGGGATAGTTCTTGAATCGCCTCCTGAATCCAGAATTGAGTTATAATCTGTTAACATCAATTATTGAATTAATTACATGATAAGTTATTAATTTGACCCAATTTGGGCGTAATTGAGCGATTCAAGTAATTTGTTTATGCATCGTGTTGGGCGGAATCGATTGATTTAAGTTGAATTTTTTTGAAACAAGTTTTCATTTTGTTGGTTTTTCATTGGGAATCGTTCTGAAAATTTAGATTGAAAACAGTGAAAAAAAACCTCGAAGTTTCAAACTTCTGGAGCGGAAACCTGAAATCGGGCCGAGTGCTCGATCCATTAAAGTAATCAGTAGTAATTAAGTCACCGATTGGGTTGATGGCTGAGAGCTGGCGCAACTCTTCTCAAGATACATCTATCTTGAGAAGAGTTCTATCTGTTCTTCACAAGATATTTCTTGCCTTGATGTGTACTTCAACGAATGATTACGAGGAAATGACTTCCAAAATTGATATTTTCTTTGGAAATCCTTGCTAAGTTAATTAATAGTTTCATAAAAAGGCTCTGAGGAATGGCTACTGTCAACATTAATCGTAATTTGGTGGATGAAAGCGACAATGTTGAAGTCGTAGAACCTCCATACACTCCCAAATTACCTTGGCAAATCCTTAAGTGTTTCGGTAACCGGATTCTTAAACTTATTCGTTCAGAACAATTCCTTTAATTAAGTTTCGGTTGTTGACTGGAGACTTAATATTTTTTGTGTTGTACAGTATAAGATGAGGATGGGAGTCTGAGCGAGCGAATCAATGGTAGTAATTACTGCAAACCTTCGTGAAACATGGGATAATGTTGATAAATACAACCGAAAACACGGTACTCCTCAAATTCTGTATTTAAGAGGCTTAAATTAGGCAACTGTTTCAGAAATGGATTCGGGTTTCTATGAGAGAGGTGCACTTCGCGATGTAATGTAATCAATTCAAAACTTGTCGTTGAAAGAGCGTGGAAGGGTATTAGATGCGTACGTTAGATCGGTATGATTGAATGGTAAGGTTCTTTAAAATAGTTCTTTAAAATAGTTCTCAAAGAATTAATGACGGGAAGTTATGTTACTTGTGTGTGTAGCATCGTATGATTTTATCTCAATAATTGAGTAATTATGTACTCGGTTTCATGAGAGGGACAGGTTTCAATTAGTCTTGAAATGCATCATAATTGTGAACGCTTTACGGTAAAAAAAACTATCGTCGTCGGAAATTCTTGATGTGACTGTGAGGTAATTGAGAGCGATTCAAGTAATTTTCCTCCACGAGAACTGTTTTTTCATGTATATCCTATTTGTAAACTGAGCATCATAAATCTCAAAAGGGTATTTAAGTATCAGTTTCTGGTAACGCCTACATCCTAGTCGTAGGAAATAATATGAAAATTTAATTGCGTTCTCCATTTTGTTCTTGTATGGCTTGTGGAAATTCGTATCATAAGGGGTTAAGAAGTACTACATTTCTTGGGAAAGGGTTGCATACAGATTGGTTGATGAACTGAAATTTTGAGGTTTGTCGAAGCTAGTCATATTATCATTAGATTGCGAGTGTATGGTACACTTAAGTTGCCGTTGAGTTGTTGCAATAGCTTTTAAAGAACTAGCCTAAGCAGTGTAATCTTCCCATAATCGTGGTCGTATTCTCGCGTAACCCGGGCAACATCTACTTCTCGATTGATTCGTGGCATTTCCTGTTTTTTCCCCTTTTGATACCAAATGCTGTTTTTTTCGTTAATGAAACAAAATATTCCGATTGATATCTTTGGAAATCTGACATTTAGCGGTCTCAATATCCATCTCGGCCATGTCACGTATGTAGCTCAACATTTTTTTATTTGATTCTTCATGCTAGTGCTAATCCGCGTTTTCTCCGGTGGACTCCAGTCTAAATTTTGTTTGGATCGTGTCTGGCTGTCACGTGACAAGTTTTCACGATGTTGTTTTATTTATTCATGAACCAGTCATGTGTTCTCCTTGGTGAAAGTTTCCGGAGTTGGAAGTGGACTATTGGAGTTAAGAGATTGTTTACACTGTTGCCACTTCCCGTTAGTAGTTTTATTTTATTTCCCTGTTGGATCTCATTGGTTTAGTTATTCGGGAACGCATGCTTTGAAACCCATTGAAATCGTAATTACCTACCATAAAAATGCTCAACTATTTTATTTCAATTAATTTTCAAGTATGTACAACCACCAGCATTATGATATTAGCATCCCAAATGTGTTACTGTGAAAATCTCGTTGTATAAGTCAAACTATAATTTTTTATGCCTTAATTTTTAAAAAATACGGTTAATTCTTTTTCATAAGCGCTCCGTACTTCACGCCATCGTACTAAGTACCAACTTGCAATTTTTGTAGCGCATTATGGCAGAAAAGCAGTCATGTGCAATTATCTATTTCTTTGAGCAATTGGGTCGAGCATACGAAAGCTGTAATCTTTAGTATTTGAGTGAATTAGCTTCTAGCAACTCTCAGGTCACATTTTTATTTTTTCACGATAAGTCTTTAGCAAGCTTTGATTTACCATCGCTTTTATCGCGTGCAAATACAACTTAGAAGGTAAATTTACTAATGCGCCTGGGACATGAGTGTGCGGGTGCGAGAGATCTTACATCTAATTATTTATTATCTATTTTAGCATGAAATATTGCAAGAGCGAGAGTTGAGTCGTTATTTTTTCTTATGCTAATATAAATCGGTCATTTAATCGAATGAATTCCTTTCCCGTCGACAATGACCTAAAGCGGACGTAAAAATTCCTTCCAATCCGTCTTTTTTCGTCGCGAATTACTTATTCACACATCATATTGAAAATTTGAGGGCGAATGAAGGAGACTATTGTCAGCATTTGCCTGTATTTCAAGTTTTCATACTTTGACTCCGTATTTCCCCATATGCACTCCGTTTTTATTCTTGAGATGACGGGAAAATTTTTGCGAAGGTCTACCCATTGTATCCGGAAAAGTTAAGGATTACAGCGTAAATTTAAGAGCAACATTTCCCGATAAATACGACGGATATTGCGAGGGTGATGCGTCGTTGGAAAGCTGTTCAAGGGTTGATTTTTTCCCGATTGATATCACGACATATTCACAAGTTTTCCTGTGCGCAAGAGTACGCCATATTCTCTCGAGTACAAGTATTCACTAGAGGGTCCACAAAGGTACTCGATCACACAGATAAATACTAGTGTGCGCATGTATTTGTCTGGGTACTGAAGTACTCTAACGTAGTCTGGTTATTGATCAACATGCCAGTGTGGTACAAATATTGGTAATCGAGTGCTCACGTAGTCATTCGGGTATCCACCCCAGATAGTGAGGTATTCGTTCACTTATTTGAGTATTCTTTTATCCGCGTGGGTACTCCAGTACGCATAGCATATTTCTTCTACTTCCGGTATTACATCGTGCACCTCTGGATATGTTCCCTCTCATTCTTTCTTTTTTTGTTTCCTATTTTTTGAAAATTCTGCGTCGAAATGTTATCGGCCTTGAAGTGGACTTGAACCTCGGAACGCGTCTGAGTTGGTGGCCTTCCAGGACGCTCGTTCTCGTATAAACTTTAACTTATTATCCATGCATATCGTAAATAAATGTATTTCACGAGTAATTTATGATTAAGGCTAAAAAACTATGAAGGAACTATATTGGGTTGAACACGAGCCAAAAGTTCGTTTGTGAAAGGGGTGAATATTACGGGTGTATATAATATCGGTTTCGTACATTTTTCCGCTCGGAATCCGGCACTCCTTTGTTATATAAATGCCCTTACGTAAGAGATTTCCATGGGTTTGTGACCTCCAGGTGTGGGTTCCGTGCGGCTCATTAAGCGCAGTTTCGTGATCGTGTCACGGCATGGTGACGGAAGTGACTTGCGTGAAACCATTGTAATACTCTCGCACTTCCTCCAGTGCACCTGAGCTCTTGCGTGCTTGCTTATTTCCTGTTATTTCGTCGCCTCAGCGCTTCATTGCTTTTTATTTTGCTGACAGTTGCAGTTCTATGAGCGCGTCTTAAGGAACAGATTCGCTTTTTAAAAATCACGTCGCGAATCAAAACTAGGAGTATGTTCCCCGTTGTCCTACGGTGAATTAAATTATTGAGGTATTTATAGAATAATATTGTTCTCACTGGATTTCAAATCAGCCGAATGTATGAAATTATTAGGTATATCAAAGTACTTGATTAAGGTATGTTTTGAGTGTCTTTAATTTTTTCTGGTATATCCGTTAGAAAATGTAGAACCTACCTTGGAAGCGGAAACACGATACCCAATAGTGCTACGGAACATCGTTTGGGAAATACGAGTTGGTACCTATAAGGTTAATTAATTCTGTTTATCCGTCTTGTACCCGTGTGGCCTCTAACTTCTATTGTTGAATGTAAATTTCAATCGAAATTTCTTCTGCTTTTGCTCTTTTTTTATCAGTTTCTTGCTACTTTCTCCTCAGGGTGGGTGAGCAGTTATCGATGTTCCCATTAGAGGTATTGTATCATTCATGTTCCGCTAATGTGAACAAGTTAGTTTCATAATAGTTCTTTCTTCTTAAATTTTGGGTAACATCTTATCCTCAAGTTCTCTTCAAGACCTCACTTGGAGGAGTCGCCGATACGGTTATTCGCTCGTGCATTCGGATTCGTTCGTGTTGACTTGAACAGAGTTTGTAAATTAGTTCATTAGCTTGGCGTTCCTAATATTTCGTGATGACCCCATGTAAGATTTCGTCCCGCTGCTATTGGGGAAGACGGCTTCGGTGGTTTGCCGCGTTAGTTTTTTTCGTTTGCTCCAATGCTTAGAAAAAGGAAATGTTACCGAGTTTATTTTCGTTCTCTATAAATAGTTTAAACTATTACAACTTCGGTATATTCATTCGATGGAGTATTCTCAGTCGATGGACACTTATTTTCCATATACTTCAGATTTAGTCTTCCATATAGTTTGTGTCTCGAAACTATCTTCATCATGTTCGGTTTCGCCATATTTGTATTAACTTTTTATCTTCATTTGCTGCCTAGATCTTCATGAGGATTTATGATTCAAAAATGGAATTTTATTGCTGTACTATAGCTTATGATGTGTCATTTTCATCCGAAAAAATAAAACCTTCTGATTTTATTTTTAATGCAAATGAAATTTCATGACCTTAAAACCTAGCCGTTATCGCTTCATCCTTGCTCTTTATTTTTGATGTAACTTGGTGTGAAAATAATTGAGGCGTTCACCAAAATTGTGGTGATTTCATGAAGAATAGTTATTTAATTTATTTATTATCTAATAAATTAACTTAAATTAACTGCAGTTTCTATAAAATATTTATAATCCGCCTTGGCTGAAATTTTATATAATTCAGTTCGCTATTTTTGGTGTTTATAGCTTCCCGAGTTCGCCGAGGATATTTTAGCTTTAATGAGGGGAGGCTGTTCTCAAACTTAAGCGTTCAAATTGTAATTGCGATGAGAGATGCTGGATCAATTGAAGCCGGAAGCCGTGAACCGGCTTTCGCTTTGCAGAACATCTGGGTTCCATCCGCCGCAACTCTCTCCAATTGCCTCACCCTCCCCTTTCTGAGCATTAATCGGCGCGTAATAACAGTGGAATTAATTCCCTCGCATAACTTCCGTCTCTAATTTTCATGTCAGCGTCCTCAGGACTTCTGTCTGCTCTGCATGATGTGAATAAGCATGTCCCCCTTATTAATGTCCTCTAATATAATTAGTTTCAGTAGGAACCCAAATATTATCTGTTGTGAAAATATTTATTGTGTAATGGGCCAGATTGATCCCCATTCCGTGCTGAAATTTACGTTTCATCGCGTATAATTTGCTAACCATATATTTTCAAGATATTGATGGCTAAGTTCTAACAACGCGCATCTCAAATTCGGCTTGTTTGAGACAGGTATCATAAACAAAGTGTAATAACATTGAAGAAATAAAATACAAGCAAAAACAACTCTTTGCTTGCAAATGAATGCTTCTTTTTCAGCTTTGTGAACTTTTGGTTTTTAATTTCAGCGTACAAGTAAAAAAAATAGTTTTTTTCTCTCCTTAAAAGTTGCCATTTTTGAGATACGTGTTGTTAGAACTTGGCCATCGATAGACGCCTATAGTTGTGATTGACCCTCAGTTTTAAATAAAATTTTATTTGATTCCATTAGTGATGGTGTCATTACTTTACCACACAATAAGGCCTGAATCTTCTTAATTTGATAATTGTAATTGATATAAATGCCACCGCCCTTACAGACAGAAAATATTTTTTTGCCGAACAGTAAGTAATGGCTGATGTGTACTATTTATCACTAAACCCTCCCTTGTTGGTTCATTTTCAAATTGCCGTCACATTTCTGTTACCTAGCTCTATCATTTAATCCCAGTCGTTAATGGTTGCAATACGACTTGTTAGAATGCTATCGACGTTCCGCCTTTCGTCTCCGAGATCTCACGTCGAAAGTATTCATCTAAATGTATATATATATAAAGAAATTTACAAATCCTGGAGTAGATTTTATCAAACTGGGCGTCAGGAAGCGACGAAAAGAACATACTAATTCGCTCATTATTATTAGAGGTCATTAACTCTGAAGTTTTGAACCCCTCGTCCGTCACTATTTGGTAATCTCCTTTTCTTCGCGTGCTCATCCCCTTGAGTGTTCATTTTTCTTCTTTTTTAAGCCCTCTTATCAATTTCTACCGAGGATCCCATCAAATAACTAACTCCGTAGATCTTTTCATTCACTCTTCCTTCAGTAAGTCCTCATACTGGAATAGGACGGTATAGTACATACTACGGGAGTTTTTCTTGTTTAAAGTTGGCGCCATATTTTTAAAGTATAGTGGTGTATACAAGTTGATGAAATACATTGTAAATTTCAAATGTAAATAACTTTGGACGACTGGTTTCATCGCTTATTCGACAGTACGTGGTTATTTATACAGGAAATATCTATGTTGTGAGTGTGTGAAATTTATTTATTTAAAACTTTAAAACTAAGAAATTTTACACAGTGACGCCTCTAAATATTGAATGTATAAAGTGAGAGTATACCTTAGTCAACATTTGCCTGTAACTCAAAAATGATTTTCCACCTTTATTTTCTCTGGGGTGATTTTTTTTTTACTTGAGACGGGTAAATGTAAACGAGGGACTCGTAGGTTTTTCTCTGCCGACCCTGAAAGTTTCAATGCGATGGGATAGGTTTTAAATAAAATTAAAATATGAATACGGCACGAAGAAAAATGAATACGACCGGTCGAGCTGAAGTGACCCGTTATCTTCCTAGCTGGATTCGAGAGATAGTTTGTTCATTTTAATCGTTGAATTGGCATTGTCAGTAGATGCCAGACATTTTCGGTCGGAATTGGCAGTGAAAAGAGTAAAAAAATACACCCAATGATATTTAAAAGCTACTTTAAAATTAAAAAGAAAATGGTTGGTATGTTTTAATCCGTATAACCGTTTGTCAGTTGCGATGGAAAAATCATGAATAAATGCGTTAACGGCATTGTTGCAGGATGCTGAGTTACGTTCTTGGATTATTCCAGTATCAGATAATCCTAGCACATCTTATTTCACAATCTTGGGAGTGGATGGATGGATGGTGTGAATAGCAAATGATACTGACTATGATAATACCCATTGGATTCTCCCTTCTAAGTATTTCTATCAATCTTATTCCCAGAGATATTCTGAGGATGTGTTGCAGGAATATGGTGGGAACGGTGAGCATACTGATGCGGAATCGTCTTGCTCATTATGTGCGCGTGTAAATGTCTTCGCACCTTTTTCTTTTATCTTCGAGCCTTTCTTTTTTTCTTTTGTAGTCTTGGTAGAGCATCTATACAGTATTCCGAAAATAAATCTTGTTTCTCATGGGCGATTGACTTCGGCTTGGGATGAATTCTATCGAATGAAGTATGTACTAATTAATTCAGTAACCGAGAAACCAGAGACTCGGCTGATTGTTGGCTTTTCTAATGTCATTTTCCTTTGGTAGACAGCCAGAGAAAATTAAGTCCTAAGAATACCAGAGATTGCAGGAGAACAGATCTGGTAACTCTCGGAACGTGAGTATTTGATGGCAAAAAATAATCCCTGCATACTTTCCCGACCTCATCGAGAGGAGCCCCTTGTGACAGCGTGCTAACGATGCTCGGGTCTTTGGCATACATAGTGTGTTATCGGATAATCTTGTGAATAGTGATGTTGTCGTGTAGAATGCATGATGAGCACTGAAATCTGTCTGAACGAAGCGCGTTGCCAGAAATGAATCGTCAAGGTGTGGATAAGACTTAACAAACCACACCATTGGTGCTCCTACAAATTTTTAAGGGGATTTTCCGTTGTCTTCTCAATTTTAAAATGAAGTGTAAACAAAGTTTTATTTAATAAGTATATTTTAAATACTACAGAAGGCCTTAATGTTTATTTCAGTTTTGCTTCCTATTTGTAGTCCTAGGTATGTCGATCTATTGGAAGAAAGTGCTGCTACTAAGTGTCTGTGACTTGTCAATTTGAGTCGTTGTATTTTAGTTTTATGAGGAGATAAAGGAGGCGCCAATTCCCCTCTTTCTCTTCTCCCGTCCCCTTCCCCCTCCCAAGTGTAGGCTAATGTCGTGTACATTTTGGCTACATAGGAAATGAAAAATGTACTGAAACCCGCGGTGGAAGAGAGGATGATCAGATTTTCCTAATTCTGGGAAGCTGGGCTTCATTTTCCTACATTAGGAGTTACTCAATACATATTTTATCGTGGTCGTATATTCTAGCCTTTTTTCGTAGTTGTGTTCTCTTGCTCTTACTTCTCTCCGAGCGCTCAGAGTTTGAATTGGGTTTTGTCTTCTTCATTCCAAACGTTCATCCGCAGTTGAATCCGCATTCACGTGTTGGGAACCGCTGTCTTTCCTGAAGTTTTCTTTCTTTGGGAAAAGGGTGGTAGGCTCTACGTACAACCTGAGGTAGATAACATCGGAGATTTTTGTACATCAGAGATTGAGTATTTAGGTTCCCACGATTAACCTGCCTATTGTCCTTGTAAAAATAGGAGAGACACAAGTTTGAAGCGTTGTATCCCTGTAACTAACTCATCCATTGCGATCAAACAATCTAGATTGAACGGTAATTTTATTCTTGCCTTCATCGTTGCATTGAGAAGTTTTTTTATTCGGTTTAGTATCGCAAAGGCGCGGCTTTTGGTGCGCGAAATAATTCAGCTGCAACAGAGCAGTAAGCTGGTCGTATATTACTGTTCTAGCGGTGATTTCGTTACCCTTGTAAACCGATCTGAGGGCGCTGGCAACGCCCCGTCGGCGGTCGCCGCACCCCGAGAGCGTGCATGCGAGCGGTCGCCCCGGGCGTGGGATCGGAAATTCCCCGCGACCACGAGGCGCAGAGTCGACCGCGGAAGACTTCTCTGTTTTCACCGCAGCCGCGACGGCGAGGGGCGCGCGAATCTTTCCCTTCGATTGTTTTGCTATGGTGCTCGGGTGACGCCTCTCAGGCGGACTGGGCGCGTCCCGCCCCTCCCGTCTTCCTCCTCTTCTTTAGAAGTGATGATGTCGTCGTGTGACCCTTCTTTTGCTCAGGAAATACTCTCCAATCAGTTAAAAGACCCGTCAATCATCATCAAAAGCCTGAAGATTGGCTTTTACGCAGCTCTTTTCTCTCTAATCAGCTTATCTTTTCATATTTAGGAATTTTTTTCGGGCCCTGCATCAGATTATTGGCTACATATGCGGCAATGTAGGCGCAAATGAGAAACATAACCTGGTGCAGAGCCCGTGAAGAATTCCTACGTATTATTCAACGGCAGAAACTTAAATAATGTATTACATGATTCTTTTCACGTTTACCTATCCCTTCTCTTTTACATCGTTAATAACGTGTTATGAAAATCGTTCGGGGCCTACCTTTCCCTTACTTCCCGTCCATTTGTTATTCGAAAACTCTCTTATTCAGGTCATCGTGCCTCATAATATGACCTACTAAGTTTTATGACTTAATATGGCCGACTCGTCTTCTGCTTAAGCTGTTTATAAGAATTCTCTTTTCTCCCACTCCTCCTAGCACTTCCTCATCACTTATTGGTTGATCCATTTTAGCTTCATAATTCCTTCGGTTGCACCACATTTCAATTGTCTCCGCCCTTTGACTCTTCTGCTGTTGTAAACTTCAATGCCTCGCTCTGGTTAAGAGGCATGCTCCAGATACGTAGCATCTGATGAATTGTTTCCATAATTCTATCGTGTATTCACAACTTAAATTATATTATTCTTAACTTCGAATGCTATTTTTGCATGTGATATTTTGCCGAGCATTTCTTCTTTGCCTCATGAATCGGAGTTTACTCGGCTTTATTGGTAGCCAAACTCTTTTCACCTATTCACGGGTTTGTTTTTCTAGCTTGATGTTTGTCCCGTTCTCCCTTTTTTGCTGCATACTAACATCTTGTTTTTTTGTCGATTTTAACTGGTATCTGGCCATTGTCCTTTCCATATTTATGTCTTCTTCAAATCCCTCACTGTCTCGGCGATGACTCCTTTGTTGTCAGCGAATGGTAAAACGTTTTCCTGTGCTAACACCTGTAATGCCCAAGTTGTGACATTCTGCTTTAAAAGTGCAATTTCCAGAAAATGTAAGCATGAAATGACCAGTTTCATTAATCTTGAATCAAGAAAATATGTGCGTATAATAAACAAATCAACCACTTTTCTATTAAACCTCTTGTGAGGACGTAAAACTCCTGCTTGACCGGTGTGATTATATCATGTGTAATTTATGTTGTGAAGCTATCATAGTGAAAGTTTCTAGGGGCACGAATTAGACATTTTGCAATAGTTTCCTGAATCTCAAAAGAGATCATTTGCCTCGGTATTTTCTCCGAGGTAACAATCTCAGATTTGATGTGCAGGGAAATGATGGTAAAGGTCATATTAAAACTTCACTACCTTTCCAAGTCTCAATTGAAAGATTTAACGGCAAAAGTTGGTTCGAATTATTTTGTCTCAATTTATCTTAATATTGGAGTTTAGTTGAGGTATTAAGTTTTGGGAAAAAACTGAGTAGTCCACTCTGTCATGGGCACATCTCATCTTAGCTCAGTAGTTCTTCTCTTTCGCATTATTCCTTAGTTAGTTGTTGGCAACTTTGTCATTCCTTCTTCTTCTCGGCGATTATATGAGAATTTGTTCTCCCACTCCTCTTAGAGCACATTGATCTCTCGATCGATCCATTTCATCTTCAGAGCTCTGCTGTTGTAACACTGCCTCCCTTTATTTCTCTGATGCCGTCATCGTCCATACTTCTTCAACGTAGGGATCGATGTTAATGCTTAGCACAGAAAAGTTGAAGTAAGTTCTCTGGAGACATCTACGGGTGCAAAAGCGTTGTGATTTATCGATGACGTGGAGTTAAACGACTATTGCTGTATCAATGAGGAAATTACTTACGCTTCGTCTGTTTCTTTGGATTTTCAATTTTTCAAGGCTCTGTCGTCTATCTCTCGCCTCTTTTGACGCCCTGGAATCCGAAAAATAAAATTGCCATCATTCTCGCAAAAATAAACTTTTGGTTAAATTTCTTTTTAAACTGTATAACAAATACACATATGAGGCAGGAGATAAGCTTGTGATCGTATATGATAATGTAAGTATAAATTAAATTTTCTTTATTAATGAAGTAACCCTCAAGTTGAAAGAATTTCCCATCGTAAATGAAAAATTGAGAGGCTCTCTTTAAGAATGCTCTCCGTGACATTTCTGTGAACGCCGTGTACGCCATAAGAACAGAGGAAAAATGAAATGTATGATTGTTACATGATGAATGTTAATACATGTCATACGCTAAGACGAAATTTGTGATATCGTTATGATACCGAATCCATTTGGTTTGAATTTCTGTTTTTTTTTTATCTTCTAGAGCTGGCTTGAGCGTGATTTCTTCAGAATAGTTTTTCTCCTCCTTGTTTATATTTCCGTGGGATCTTGTCGGGGCAGCTTTGGGCCAGCGTATTGCCGATTTTATCGTTCATGCTTTGATATTTTGATCGGATCTCAGCGACTTAGCCTCTTACAGCCCCACAGAACGATTTTATGACCTACTTGACTTCCTAAATCGTGCCCCAAAAGTGTTTGTATGGAGTTAAAGGCGCTTGGCGTCAAAAGTGAAAGTGCACGGATTTTCCTCGTATTTGTAGCAATTGTTCCTCATTTTTTGAGCCATTCACCATGAACCAATTGACTGGGGATTATCTATTTAGTTTTTAGAAATCTAATATCTTCTCATCTTGCCACTTTGTGTGAAGTTTACATTAATGCCAATAAATATCATTTTAAATTCTTCTGAACGATTAATATTTTTATTATGATCTCTCTGAGTTATAATTGTTAATATAATGCCGGGTCCTGTAATTAGCTTCTTTCTTTCGTATCTTACTCCTTGCTTGGTTTCACTGGTAGAGAAAGCCTTACTTGCATGGAAAAATAACACTCCGACTTAATAAAGACCCATAATAATTCTAACGAGAGTTGCTGGGAAGTGATTTTCATTTTATTCTTCTACCATTAAGGCACTACTTCTGTTTATGTGTATTATGAATTGCGATATTTAAATTGTAAAGTATATTTTGTTTTCATAGATAATTAATGTTGAATATAAACTTCAATTTTATCAATTAGTGTAGTATTTTTGATGAGCATTTGTGCTGCGTGAGAAAGAGTAGAAAACACGTGTGGAGTGCGAATTAAGTATCACATATTTACGACTTTTGGATTTTCCAATCTAGTCCTCAATAAGTTCAATTTCGAAAGTTCTATTGAGAGGGAATACAGAAAATATTGATCTCACAATCACTTACTTCCTACTTCTTTCGTTAATAGTAAATGATTTTCAATGTAACCGATGTCGAATTATTTCAATTTTGAGCTCACGCGATATCTATATTATTTTTTAAGTTCTACAATGCTTTACTGTGGGTTTGTTTGAAATCAAAAGCTATCCGGTTTAAATACTTTTATTACGTATCTTATCAAGTATTTATCTGAGTTGTGTAAGGTTAAGCAGCATTGATGCATAAATAAATTATCAAAGGCGCATTATTAGTGATTAGCAATGACTTTGGAAGCCATAAAACTTATTAATATGGGCACAAAATACTGAAAATTATATAGTTAGCATAATATTTTTACCAAGCCACTGTGATGGACCAAACTAAATTAATTGGAATTGTCCGACCATACATTTTCCCTTTGTCTAATCTTTCGCTACTCTCTAGTTAATTTACTTTTTACGAATGATCAACCCTTTATCCATGTAGGTAATATTTCAGAAAGCCATGAGAAATCTGAGAATGTGTATCATAATTTTTTACAGTCAGGTTTACGATTTGTAAATATGCTGGTAGCCAAGATCTTAATTTTTCTTTGTGTGAGCCTATGCGTATAATTTTCTGTTTTATTTGGAAAATAATATGTAGTAAATGATTCTAATATAGTGTATGTTTCCCAAGATGTAGCTTGTGTTAGTTCTTTACATAATGGAAATATTCGACCATTTATTTCCCCAGTGAAGTAGAAATATCCGGATGAATGATAATCTTTGCGTGTTCAGTGTTATTCTTCAGTGTTCTCTTCGCGATGAGTTTGAAGGTGTGGTGACACCCAAGAAGAGTTGACGTCATCAGATGCGCTCGTATCGACGTAACAGCGTCATTGAATGGCTGTGGTATGATGTGAGTTTTTTTTTCAGAGTAATATTGAGTGGTTACCATTGAGGATGTTTTTATTGGGTGGAAGTGGATGGAAGAGTCTCAGAGTTTCTTTGAAATTAATGATATTGTAGGAGAGTGTAATTTTTCTCCAGCTTGAAGTCGTAATTTACTTCAGCGATTTGGTAAAAAGACGTGAAAATTCAGCGGAGATGTTTACGGGATACTCACCGCTTATAGACAAATATTGACACACGCGGCGCGTATCCCGTGAACTTCTCCACCGAATCAGTAGCGGATACAGAAAAAACTCGAGAGGGGGGCGCAAAAGATAACTTGAGTTACCTTTACTTTTGTCGTAGCAAAAAAATAAGTCACATGCCGAGTTTAAGAAAATTTGAATTTAAGGGATTATACGCACATACTAGACAATGCCATCTTATGATGTAAAATAGTTGCAATTGTGCTTCTGCAATGTTTGGCAATACGAGCGGCCACGCAAGGGGTGGGCGCGCCCCCCCCCCCCCCATCTGTATCTGCCTCTGCACTGAATCTTTATCTCACCGCGAAAGCGTACGCAATGAAGATACGAAAATCGATGACTGCCAGAAAATTAATTGTTGTCAGTTGAGTTAAAAAAGTCTCATCCTTCGGCGTGTTGTGCTCCACATTTGCCTGTCTTTTCTTATTCCTCGGTATCCCCTTCTTTCGCCTCCTCCCGATCCGTTCATTTAATCTTCATGCTGGAATATCGTCCTCACTTCTCATGCCACTTCACGTTCCATTCCACACACTGATCATTCACTCTCTTTGTGTCTTCCCGTCAGGCACTCGCCAGTGGGGGCGGCGGGGGTGCGGGGGCCATGTCTCCCGGCGGGGGCGGCAAGAGAGAGCACCTGTACAAGATCCTGGTCATCGGAGAGCTGGGAACGGGCAAGACGTCCATCATCAAGCGATACGTTCACCAGTTTTTCTCACAGCACTACCGCGCCACCATAGGTGTCGACTTCGCCTTGAAGGTCATCAATTGGGATGCGGACACGATCATCCGGCTGCAACTTTGGGACATCGCAGGTGAGTTTCTGTGCAAATCCTAGTGTGGCCTCTTAAAGGAGGACGCAAACATACCTGCTCGACCGTTTTTGATGACGATGGGTAGCTTAAAACGACTATGCTATCACCTTGAAATTGTCAGTTGTCAACATTGGCCTTAATTCTAAGTTAGGATATATGTATAACTATATTTTATATTTTGCTTTGTACAACATAACTTTTTAACTTCGACTAGTTTCAATTCACTGTATCATTTTCTTGACTACTCTGTAAACGTTGTTAGTTGACGAATAGAAGTTGTAGAAAGCAAAATTTGTTATTTTTCCTGGCCTCAAATGGAATTCTACATGGTTAAAGCCTTAACAGTTCAGTGTGATTCTAACCTAATACCTTCCTCTAACATGTTTTCCAACTTTGAAAAGCCATTCCTCGACCTCAATTGCATTGCAAATTTTAAAAATTCAAACATGTAAAGATTTGCCATTCGGTGAAAGGGTTGCAGGCGGAGGTGAATGCCCAATTTAAAAGGTGCGAGAAATACGGCATTAAGTTGAATCATGAGAGGACATGAATAACGCGGTTTTCTGAAACTTCGCGCGTGGCTCTATGAAAATGGCTCCGCGAGTAAATGATATAAAACATCTGACGGCCGCAAACTTGAGCGGGTCAAAACACACTTAGCAGCCAGATTATTGATGAGAGCATTGAGTTAGCTAGCAAAGAATTTCTTTGAGAATAGGAAAGAGCTGATAAGATGATTGTGTCGTTGAAAATAAAGAAAGCTTTGAAAGGGTTGATATCTAGCTTAGAACTTCACGGTGTGGAAAAGTTAACGCTCAGGATTCCGAGAAAAGACAGGAGGCTTTCGAGCTGTGGTCAGGAGTAAAATCTTTCCAACGGGAATCTTCTTTTTTGTAATCGGCTGGGGTCCTATTTCGCTCCGCCAAACTTCTTTTGAGGTGACATGAGGGGTAGTATGTAGAAGAGGGACAGATGAAGGGAGGAAACTAATAAAGGAACAATGGAGGGGGAGATGGTGAGAACATATTGGTAAGAGGATGTTAGAAACTATGGGGGCGTGAGGAGATGTTGCTGTAATGATGGATGATTGTTAGATGAATGGTAAAGGCGGAGGAAAAGATGAGAGTACCGGGGAACAGGCAGCAGGTTATAAGGAAAGACACTTGGTCGGGAGAAGGAAAGACGATGTTAAGGGCGTAGGGAGAGTGTGATTGGGAGAATGGCCCATGTGAACCTGACTCTATTACCTGTGATGATGATGACGTCTGCTATCGAACCAATCGTAATCTTTTTTCGTAGCTAAGGGAACGACGCAAATACTTTGAAGAAATGTACAATAGATCCCTCGTTTTATAAAAATTGTTAATAAAAGGTGTTTAGCATCAGAAATTTGTGTAGGACGAAGCTTTGGGATTAATATAATTGAATTCTTTGGGCCCCGTGACCTCGTTCCCCGGTAGAGTTCGGAACATCGAAAGCTGACTGATGATTGGAAGAAAACTTTTCTCTTTTTTGCAGTCCCCTTGAATCCATAATAATCGGAGGTAATTTTCTGATTGAAGGTTGTTTACATCGATCGTTACATGCATCACCACGGCCTGTTCTCCTTTCCCCTTAGAATTTCCGATGTAATCAGCAGCAGGGCGTATTTTCTTCATTGTAACCATCAACACTATTCTCTTCCTCCCCCGCTTACCCGACAGCTTTCCCTGTCATGATTGGAATCCACCACCTAAAATGTGTAATGACTCATTGGGGACTCTTGGACCCCTATGTTATGTGGGTTGCCTACGTCGTAGGGTTTTCATGTATTGAATGTTGCATATGCTTGAGGATACGTCGGATCGAAGTCTACGGGATTAGAATCGTTGCCAGGATTTCGGCCTCCCCTTTCCATCGTTTCGTCATTAATAGTTCTTATTATATTTTTGAAAAACCTTTTCTACCTGCCTATAACTTAGGTTGTCAACACCCAGCCTACCCAATGTATAATATTTTAGTGCATTATTTTCCTCATTATCATTACTTTTCTTGGCCCAGCAAATTAGCTCTTATCAGGTACAGTGATACGAATAAAAATAATTGCCATTTTTATATTTTCCCCAGTAAGTGTTATTAAACAGAAATTTTATTTAATGTAGATATATTTACTGAAAATTAGATGAAAAATATTTTTGTCAATTTTTTCCAATTTTTTCCATCCATAAGTCCTAGCTACTTCTAAGGAAGGTGTAAAAACTTGCATTTCCAGGATATTATTCGAAAAATAACTGGAATTTTGTGAATTTTCTCCTAAATACCTTGGACTCCTTGTTCATTAAAAACATTTGCAGTTTTTTCTACAAATTAAGGAATATTTTTCTATGCTCTGCTCATGAAGCAAGCCATGGGGTATAATGTAAATACTGCTCATTTACTATGGTGAAATTAGTATACTTTGTGTCATACTTATCTAAGATTTATTTTTTTTCTAGGCCAAGAACGATTTGGAAACATGACCCGGGTGTACTATAAGGAAGCAGTTGGAGCTTTTATTGTATTTGATGTGACCCGTTCAGCTACATTTGATTCAGTTGTGAAATGGAAAGTAGATCTAGATTCTAAAGTGCAACTGCCCGATGGAAGTCCTATCCCTTGTGTACTATTAGCTAACAAGGTAAGCTAATTTTAGATCCATCATTGAAATTGTACAATTGTACCTGTATGTATATGATTAGAATGTAAACTGCTGAAAAGAAGCCTCCCAACAGTTAGATTGATTTTTACACCCACTGAAAATCTTTAAACTCATGAAACTATTGATAGTGAAAAACACTTTGTTACTTCGACAAAAATCACAGTTTCTATTTTATTACCGGTTTCGGCTATTACACCATTTTCAAATACATCTATTTGAAAATGGTGTAATCATGTATTTCAAAATGGTGTAATAGCCGAAACCGGTAATAAAATAGAAACTGTGAATTTTGTGGAAGTTACAAAGTGCTTATCATCATTAATATGGAGCCCTTCCATCACGTAAAAGCTTCAAGTTTCGATGTAAACTCATGAAACTACTACTTACCATAAACCACTCTCTTACTATCCCATGTAATGTGGAATTTTCCAATGCAGCCCAATTCTTGTTGCCAGTTTGACTAGACTTAATGGCATTACTATTTAAACCTTTATTCCCATTTAGTAA
Source organism: Ischnura elegans (assembly GCF_921293095.1). Classification (NCBI taxonomy): domain Eukaryota; kingdom Metazoa; phylum Arthropoda; class Insecta; order Odonata; family Coenagrionidae; genus Ischnura; species Ischnura elegans. The sequence continues at coordinate 124,868,054 of NC_060247.1, forward strand.
ACACTAGTAATGTTTTATCCAGTGTGTAGTATATTAATTTATGCATGCACTGTAACTGAATGAGCTAAGTTGATGTTCTTGAACTCTGCCCTTTCCACTGCATGTGACGAGTAGGTTTCTGGATAGTGAGCAGCAGTGAAAGGGTTAATAGGCACCGTGAATTTCTCGTTGACTTGCTTGTTAGCCCACCATCATTTTTATGAGATGTATGTTAGTGCTTCTGACTACTTTTCCTGTGTGCCTTTTGCAGTTATGAGACTATTGCTGTTTGTTCGCATCTTAGGCCAAGTGAGATACCCAAAAAATTACATGTCTCTAAGCTGTAGGTTTTAATTTCTTAGTGGAGAGTTGTGTGTTAGTAATCTCTTCGTTTTCATTTGGTTGTATTATTTACCTCTGGCTGGCTTGATATTGGAGGTAATAAAACTCGACCATAATTATAGTGGCTCATTCATTATTATGCATTATTTGTGTTTCTTCTTTGATTTATTATCCTTCAATGTGTGTTTAGCCTAATAGGACTCTGGGGCTTTATCTTTCAGAACTTGTCTAAATGTCTTTAGATACCTATGTCTTAGTACTTACTCTTTCTCATGAAGGAGATTTGCGTGAAGGTTTTTATTTAAAAATTTGTTTCTTTATACATTTCAGTGTGACCAGCAGAAAGAAGGTGTAGTAAACAATCCAGCAAAAATGGAAGAATATTGCAAAGAAAAGGGTTTTTCGGGGTGGTATGAGACATCGGCCAAGGAAAACATCAATATTGAAGAAGCTGCTAGGTTTCTAGTCACTAAGGTAGGTGTAGTTATGACTTACGTTTCCACAGTTTTTCTCTGAAGGCAATAAATCATCAAGGGTGGAACTGAAACTTTTTACGCTTGGATTTTACACTCCATTATCAGAATGATGTGCATATTTGAATGCTAAGAGAGAATCAGAAAATGGAATTTTTAAGGTCATCAATTTCTGTGCAAAAATGTTTGATTGTGTGGTTGCGATGTTTGCATCATTTCTTTATTTGAGTGGAACACTTTGTGGCATGTTACTACTAATCTAATTTCCAATCAAAAAGAAAAATCTCATATCACTTGTGACTTGGCTCAATGTTGTGCTTGAAAATTAAACATTTCTATGTGAATAAGCAAAACCATTTTAATACCAGGTAGACGTTGATGAAAACAATCCCTGTTTCAATAAGATGTAGAGATGTTGTGGAACTTGCATTTACTACAAATCTCTGAATCCTGGTTTGCTTACAATTACAGTCGAACCTTGCTTTATGATATTAACGCACTCCAGAGGACTAATTGTATAGAAAATTCCATCGTGCATGTAATCGGCTGTATTTCCTGATGAGGAATCAATTTTAAGAGCATTACAGAATGTAAATGTTCTATGTTATTTAATGTGTTTAATTGGCAAATACATCAGTTTTAGGATCTCATTATTGATGACAAATTGTGGAAGTGGAAACAAAATTAGCAAAATTTTTAATGTTAATAAGTGCAAGCAAAATCAGATCAGATTGTTCTCTGAATCCATTGTATGTCGTACCATTGTTAAGCAGAGGTCCCCTGTATATACTAGAATGTTAAATTTTTTCCATATTAAATACATGTATCTGTACATAAAATTGCTGTCAATACATATTTTCTTCCTTTAATAAGTTGGTGCTGTAGAAAGTGTAATGTCATGAAAAGAGTTTCTGCCAATTCATACAAATCACAGGAAGGATGCATAAACGGCATCTTGTTTGCAATTTTGCTTCTATGCCAATGTTTTTCTTCCAGTTTCTTTTTGCTGATTCTTTCATTGGGATGAAAACTTTAGTGTTCTTGAGTGTAGAAACTCCAGTTAGTGAACATAAGTGTCTTGACTTGAGCACCTTCATTCCCAATAACTAATGAGGATTTGATAATTTCTTTTTAGATTCTTAAGAATGACAAACTGACTGGTATGGAGGGTGCAAAGGATTCCGATCGATTTGCCCTGGATGGGAACAGCTCAGGGGTGAATGGCAGTGGAGGAAGGGGAAGCAACGGACGACAAGAGAGCAAGTCTTGTGCTTGCTGACGCAGCTGTGAGATAGTGCCTCTCTTGGTTACTCATTCCAAGGCTTAATTGGCATGGTAAAGATTATGCACTTCAAAGTGAAATATTTATATTGCCTGGGCCAGCCCCCCCATGATCAAATGGGTACAAATTTTGCTTTTGAGTGTGGAGCGGGATGTCAAAAGAGGGGAAGGTTCCATGTCAAGAGCTTCATTGGATATTTTGTGAGAAACTGTGTGAGTTGCCTGAAGTGACTCTTCCCTGCGTGGTATCCCTGTTATTTTAATGTATTTTAAGTAAGTGATGTGTCATATGAGATGCAAAAATTGATGTTTTCAATTCAAATTTTAAGATATTATTTTCAACATTCCACAACCATGCATTAGAAGTTGCCCATAGCATTGACTATTTTATAGCTACCTTAACTCTAGTTTTCAATTACTTCTTCATACTTAAGTACACGAGGCAAAATTGTAGATATTTTTATACAACTTATGGCTATGGATGCCTTCTGACATATCATTGGCATTTATAGTGGCTGAATGTTAGTACAGGTGACAGTGTTATTGAATTTAGCTGTAAGTTGCCTTAATACCAGCATGCTATACATAGTGCGGTCACCTAAATGTTATCTTTTCTCAAACAAATAACTGTGGCTGTTCTGTGACTTGAGCTGTATTCATCCAATTGCAAGTTTATAGATGATGGTAGCCTGCTGAATATTTCAGAAGTGGTGACTGCTACTTTCCTTTTTATAACTTGCCATAATACACATGAAGAAACTACTCTTAATTTAACTCACATAACTCACATTCAGGCTTGCTCTTATTTTATTCAAATTGAACATCATTTATTTGTTTATATTTGTTACATTTATTTTAGTCTTATGCTAAATTAAACTTGTTGATCAGTCATTTGTTACACACCTCATCTGCTCCAGTGTTAGGCTAGGTTTACTTTTATGCAGTTATTTTTATTCTTGAGTCTAGTCTTTTTGAGCACGAGGTTTTTTTTTTCAAATTTTAAGAGTATGTTTCATCAGTGCTTACTAAGGTTTGCGTATCTAAATGCTCTTTTAGGTTCTTTGTAAATAGGTTAGGGAGAGTTAACAAATTCATTTTATTATATGATTTTTTAAGTAAATCACATAGTACTGACTGAATGACTTTTACACGTACAATTCATCAAACTTTGCATTTAAATTGGTTTTATTTGGATGAAAATCACTTGTCAAGTCCAGCTGAGAGTCAATATGAATTAAGCAAGTAACAGCATTCAATATGACCTTTTTTGTAATTATGAGGCCAACTGGTCAATTAAAAACCCTTTCACTATCCAGGTAATAACTTCGGGTTCTTTGACATTTTAAATGATAGTGAGTACTGATGCTTGACTTGTTAATGAGGTCGAACCTGATGTGATTGCTCAATCATAATTCATTGTCCAGGAGCTCCCAGAAACACAATAACATAATTAACTATATTATTATCCCGTTATATTTGAATAACTAAATACCTGCATTGGTTTCTTTGTATGTATATAATTTTTGGCTGGATAAAACTGGTAGTGAAATTTTTCATTGATAACAAAGTTCCATTATGTACAGGCATTGAGAAAATGGCTGAATAAGTTTACATTCCACTTCAGAATTGTACATTTAAAAAATAGCTTTTATTGGTTGCTTTAAATTAGGGATAGGTACTCTAATAAAAGGAATGTATTTTATTTAGTTTGTGTGCACATCTGTTCATGAAGTTATCTTGCGTGTACTTCAAGATAGCAAAGATGGTGTTTCACTGCCAAAAATTGACTGCAAGTGCAGTTGCCTATAAATTTTAATTTGAGCTGATTGCAGAGTCATTGCTGTGCCTTGTGCTTGTTGAAAGCTTATCCCAAAACCACACATTAAGAAGGATTTTCCTAAAATTATATCTGCCTCAGCTTTTAAAGTATGTTTTATTATTTTGAAATACTTATGTAGATTTCATTAGGCAGCTGTACTGAGTATTGGGGAATGCTGATATTTCAACAGCCAAATTCCACAATTTATTTTTATGCGAGGCTGAATATTTTAAAACGTGTCAGGTGAATGGAGAATTTTGATAATGATCATATTTTTTCAGTGCTGAGAGATTGTCCTTAATTGCTAGATGTATTATAAGTGTATCGTTCTACCTATCAGATTTTGCTTGGTGTGTAATAGCTCCACATGAGTGTTGATGTAATCATGTAAGAATTGAGTACCTTTGTCAGTTTTATAAAACATTTTCATGAACTGGATTTTAGTTGTGCCAATTTGTTAAAAACTTGGTGCCAATTTTTTACACACAATTTTGAGTGAGTGTTGTATAATTTGTATATTATGTGCCTGTGTGAATGAAAAATGAACTCTAATAAATTGTGACTGTTTTACTCTCCTCAGAGCATTATTATTGGCTGCTATATCTAACTATTAGTGTAAATACACCTACAGTTGTGATAACAGTTATGAAATGGCAATGGGCTCATTCACTCAGACCCTAAATCGTCATCATCATCACTGGTCAACAATCCTAGGATTGGTTTGACGCAGCTCTCCACTCAGTTCTCCCATCAGCTAATCTTTTCACTCCTACGTATTTCTTCTCTTTCACATCTCTCTTTACTTGTTCCATATATTTTGTAATCCATTTAAAGAGTACTGTAGAAGGAATGGAAAGATGATTTACGATGGAAAAAATCTTCCCCACGAAGCTTCATCCTATAAATTTCAAATGAGAAAATGCAAAAAAATGCCTCCCAATTTCCATGAGATTGGGACCTCATTTAGAGTCCTGGCTCATTTTCTTGCTTAGGGAGATCCTTACGTAAAGGGAAGAAATTACTCACCAAAGTGAATAAAAACAAACCACACTATAGTGCTCGCAGAGTTTTTTGTGCACTAGAGAGTTTCCCCGAGCCCAATTGCCCCTGGTAGAGGCACTCCGATAGGCTGCCGGCATCCAATATCATAAACTGGTTCTTGACTCGGTATACGCCGGGTATGAAACTTCCAAAGTGGCAGTCCGAAAGAATACCCGAAAAGCAAACACAATGCTGCTTTAAAAAAGAATGAAAATACACAAATTCTGGGTAATTATCATAAATGTTAATATTTATACCACTGGAAAAGAATTCACCCAGCTATGTTAAATTCAGTACAGCTCGTCACTCGTATTTTCATCATTTAAAGTGAGCTAAATCTGGTTCTAAACTGAATGCCAAAGCTATTTGAAAAATCTGCTGCAGTATTTAATGTCCCTTTTTAATTGGTTATGATCTTTTCGGTAATATATATTGTCATTAGTATAACTATGAAAGTAAAACTTACTCATATCCAAATCCTATGAAGTTGTATGCATTGCAAATAATGCCTTTCATGTCTTCAAGTAGTCTTTGTGAACCACTTCTTGACCCACCAGGATGGTAACAGTAATTTATCCTCTACGACAAGAGTAGGAGGTGAGATTCTGTCTTAAAAGTGCAGGAGACCCTTATTTACCCATTCCTTCATTAAAGCTTCAAGGCAGGCCATGACATCCTCTAAGTGGTCTTTACCTCACTCTACTACTAGCATGGAAGAGTATTTTTTGCACCTGGATGAGGCTCTATCAAGGTTTAGGGTTTGGAAGTGCATGAAATTCTGGATCAACTCGGGAAAAATTCCAGCTCAAAGCTGTATTTATTTTCGTACATGATAATACAAGTTGATCATAGAGGAATGGTATTTGAATAGGATTCAAATGAAAACAGAATTATGTAAAGTTTATGTTTTCTATTTTTCAAATTAGTCATCTCAATCATTTTTTTTTTCATAATAGGGTGGTTTCCTATATTTTTTTTATTGCCTGAATTGAAAGATTATTACTCCTGGAGTACGAATTACACGCTAATAGATTTTTAAATGACGATATCTATTTTTCGCGATTAAATGAAAAGTGAAAAATTTAAAGTGTGCAAGAACACGATGGCTAAGTATGAATGCTGGGAAAACTCCGTGTGACGTCGTGCCGCAAGTGAGGTGACCTTGGGGCGAGGCTTTGAGTGCTGATACGACGCAGGATGCTAGCAGGTAGCAGAGTACCCTGCTAGTTGGTAGCGCTTGCCTTAAGTAAGGATTATTAATACCACGAATCGAAATACCACTTATCAAACGAAGAAAACTTTCCGACCTAAGCCAGTTTTAATAGGTGATTATTAGGACATGTTTCCCTGAGCTCTGTGCCTCATGCATGCATTGGTAACCTCAGACGATGTAAAACTCCTATCTACTCGTAAAGAAACTAGGTCCCTGTGACATCACATGGAGTGGTATTGCATGGGCACCAATCTGGCCTTTTTCAAATGAAGATATAATTGACCATTGCCATTAGTCTAAACCGGTATTTCTAAAACCAAATACATTGTATATTATGAATATACTAATGGTGGGTAACGAATCGTAATGAATGCATTTCGTTTCTATGATGAAGGAAACTACCCTATTAATAAATTTCAATGTGTGCATCCTTAGTCCCTTGACAAGAGAGAAACCCAGAATCAACCTTAGCCTACTCCTAATGAAAGGGACCATAACCTGCATCATATCCGACGGACAGAGTGCTGTACTTGAAGTTGTGTCCTCAAGACTTTCAAGCAGGGATCAGACATTCTCTGAAAAATCACTGCCACCATATCCCTACTATCTTCCTCTCAATTACTAAAACTGCAACATTCTCATATAGTCACCCTGTACGTAAATAACTGGTTAAGGAGATGGGAGCTAATCGGATAAAGGAGCATATCAGACTCTGTGATGGTTTCCAATAGTGTGCATGGGGCATTTTAGCTGTAAATCAATTGCAGAATTCTAAGTTCCAAAAATGAATGATTGCTTGCACCTTGCTCCCTCTTTTGCAAAGATGAGTCAATTTATTACTTTCTTGTGAATTGATATAATTTTTACCACCTCATTGTTGTTGAAGACTTTCGTTAGAATTTTGTCATTATTCCTTTATGAAATTTCATCAAGGACATATTTACTAATAATGAACCCCACTTCCAAACTTTCCGGATGAGTTATCATTTCATTTGAATTTAAAGCATTAGGTTACATTGAATAGTTGTGCAATACACATACTTCCCCCTTTTATACCAAGATATTTTAGGATAGTCTTTGAGTTTAACCCTTATTTATGTGTGTGTTTGGTGGGATGATTATTTTATTTTATCTTACAACATTAACATATTTTCTTTCCATGCCACAGCTTATTTTTACAGCATTACTTGGTTTCATTTAACCTCTCCGATAAGTATATGCTGCTTCCACATCTTTTGCCGCCTCCTCTCCCAGCAAGATTCTCTTACCACCCAGACTCTCTTACTTCCATGATCATTTTTCTCTCTGTGCTTCTCGCCCTCTCCATCAATTTTAATTTAACATTATTTTGGATAGTTGCAAATTTTATCTTTAGTTTGACTTTAGCCATGCAGATGTATGTACTGGCAATGGTGAAATAAATTTATTGTTATTATCCTCCTCCAGACCCACATCTCTAATGTCTCCAGCCTCTTCTCACCCTCCTTCCTCAGCATTTATGTTTCCAGCTCATAAACCATTATGCTCCACAGCACTCATTGCAGCCTCATGTAAAAATTTCTACTCAATGAAATTTGCATTAACTCTCTTCTACCCCATTCTATAGCTACTTAAAACCACTGAGCAGGACATCTACCTCTACCCGCTGAAACTATTCTTCACACAGATTTTTCTGCAAGTCTCTCTTGCCTCCTAACTTAACGATCGTAAATGATTGCTATTTCCCCACCCTTCTCCTTGGCTCTTTATCCATATTCTTCCACTGCCTCCTTTCTCATATGATCCATGGCTTCTCAGTTCTTTTGCTACTCACTCATCCAATGGACTTCTCTGCCCCTTTCATAACTTCCACATCAACACTCACCCATACTTTCTCAGCAGTCTCTGCATCTGTGAGCATACTGATATCGACTATTTCCTGGTACATATTCCTTTCTCTCAGTCCCTATAATCCCCAAGACAAAGTGAGCTGCATTTTTACAATGTAAGCATATATTTCACTGTTTTAAATATTGTTTGCCCGAGGAAAATAAGGCATCTCCCTTCACAAAAGGTTCAAATGACCAAATCGGGAATTATGTACTACAGTAGAAGATCGTTAATGAATAAATGGATCACGAGAGTGTATATGGATGTTCTCATTATAAATTTATTTTATCACAATACACATTCATGTAAGTATAACTTAGCATCAATATGTGGCTAAGTAGTCTTGTTCAGACACATCAACCATACATTAATTTCGTGGTTGATGTAACTTTTAAGTAAATACATTGGGAAATAAATGAGTGCTCTTTAATGACAATTTACTGTGATTAAAAAGGAATCAACAAATACTTAAAAAATACTTATCAAAAACTTAAACAGGTAAAATAAAAGTACATAACTATATTTTTATCCTACAACTAGCTTGACCTTTTAGGCAAATATAACAGTCGGTTCCTCTTTGAGAGACATTATTGCTTTCAATTCCGGATACCCCGGAACTACATCACACAAGTAATCAGAGAGGGATGGTATCTTTGTTTCAAACAACTAATCTACACCAAGTTCACATAAAATGGCTACACGGAATAGATCTATTGTAGTTTCAGACAACCATACAAAAATACTTCACCGATCAAGCATTTTAGAAAAGAAATTAATCAATTATGTATATAAGTATGCTGTAACTATCCCATCCAATTCAAAATTGTCAAGGTGATGTTCACTCATTGAATATTTAGGTAAGCTTATTCATACAGCAAATCTAAAGAATGCATGTACATAGAAAGGACAATAATAAATTCAAGCTAATGCTTTGGCTATTCTTGCTTTGTCCTTCCTGAATACATACCATTAACAGTTATTGAGAGATCAAACTTGGGAAATGTGACATTAGAATAATATTAGATCTTTCAGTGCATCAAATAAACTGCATTCAAAACTTGAATGAGCCAAACACCAACACAATTAATAGAAAAATGCAAAATTCCATGAGGATGGGTGGAAGACCATTAACTTAAATCATAGTTATAATTCTAGCATTGACTTCTTCTATTTCAATGCTTGATTCAATGACTAATAACTCATTATTCCGCTTATTCTCTAAATTTGAAAAGCGTCATAAAAAATTCAAAAAAATAATTAAAATAGTACATGACCGTTGGCAATTCCAAAGAAAATCTTTGTTGTTTCAAGCTCAAGTCCATCCCCGTTTAAAGCAGCATATTTATGTAATACACTGAGAGGATCTAGATAGGTTCATTCTTCATTTAAGAGTTACAAATACATAAATAAAAGAGCAAGAAGCAGAACTAAACAATACATGCTGAAATAAGTCATAACTCCCCCTTGAAATCAAGCTTCTTTTTGTATTTGAGGCACAAATATTCTAATTCAATGGAAAAATTTCTCTAAAAATTTTCACACAGACAACTGGATAACTACAGCATTACCATACTTCTTTGTGAGGCTTTTTCAGGATCAAAGGAAAAGATTTTCAGCAAAAAATTTTAAGGAAAATAATTCTTAGCAATCACTTTCATGGTTGAGATCTCCCACTGGAGTTCCTGATTTTGGAAACAAAGATTCTAAAAGGCCTCTCAAGTAGCAAGTTTTCAAGATAGAATTGAGTACTGAGTACTGAAATGACAACAGTTTCTCATCAACAGATGTGATGGTATCCTAACACGTATATGTGATCTGAGCATTTGGAAAATCACAAAAACTTAACAAGACAAGCATTAGTGCCTTATCTCAAAGTGCTCTGGCATTATCACTTATTTCATGAGTAATAAAGCATGGTCATAAACACAATACAAGGATGAAATTAGTAAACATGCAGTGATAGAATGTGAATTAATGAATAGAATTCTCAAACCTTCACTGAAATAATATACCACAATTATCTAATACATATTTCACAAGTTATGAAAATTGAATTATTTAAAGTTGGAATGTTGTCCCAAAAAAATTACAGTCTTTAGGTGTAGCAGTTTCCGCTTAATTTTATGATTTTGATAATAACTTTTAATTAGCTAACAATGATAATTTCTGAGACAGTAGAACCCCCAAATAAATTCCTAGCTGTGTAAGAAAATGATCACCTAGAAGTCCCATCCCAAGGCTTAAGATTAAGAGTAATACTCTTTAAATCCAACATATTGTTGAACAGCATATCTTAACTGTTCAACCCAAATTAAGGTCACAGTGGCAGATTAAGAGCAAGGGTGGTCCTACATAATTTTGGTAAAATTGATGGTAATACTTCAGGTGGCCCTCCATTGGAAGTTTTTATTTCACCAGTTTAATAAACAATAATTAAAAGTATTGATGATTATCTAAAAGCCAACTATCTACGCATGTCAAACCTCAGACACATTATCTCTGGGAGGAATTGCATACCACCAAGGTGCCACAGAAAGTGATGAACCACCCCTCCCTAAAATTGATGCCCTTAATCCACCCCTGTAAGGCCATTGAGTCTTAAAAATCAAATGCTTGATTGAAACCCTGCATGAGGGTCACATCCCTTGCACATCTTTTCCATTACTGTTTTTTCCAAAGGAAAAAACACATTCTTCTCCAATTTCACATAAATCTTGAACTAATATGATCATATGCATACATTCCAATTTCGTAATAGATCAGACACACTTAGATTGATGCTTACTGTATGTATTTAAAACGCTTTAATGATGGCTTAAGGAATGTAATACCCACAAGAAATACATAAGTAAATTTTCAGGAGGAATAATATTAGAGAAATGATGAACACAATTTAGGTTTTTCAGCAGTGTCCAATGATATGACGAAATAAACATGGAATGATAGTTGACTCATGAGTATAACGCATTAAAAAATCTTTTTTCCCAGGATATTTTCAGTACCCAATAGGATAATGGTCTTAATCCTAACTTTTCCCATAAGTAACTATTGCTTTGACCTCAGGATAGATTGCATCCACTTTGTTCTCGGTGCTAATTCTTAGATCCGGTTTTTAATCAAATATTTAATTTTCATAGTTTATACGATCTTAGTGAGGATATGAAAACTTCCTAGAATAATGCATCAAGTTATCTCACAGGCAATTGGTTCCATAAAATCTCTCTATTTTAAGCAAGTACAAAAATTAAGTTACACAGAACAAAAGTTTTCAAACTGGATTTTGCAAAATGATTACGCAACTGATCCATTTTAGCTTCGATTCCAATTCTGGTTCTTATCTCAAAAACTTGTGGGAGCAATGACCAAATTGGCCCTTCCCTACTTTCAACTATGAAATGAACATCAAGGCAGAATGCAACAAGCAATAGGATATACCCATTTGGTATCATTTATTCCCAATGATCGGCAATTATGGTTACCATTATCCTTGAAAGAATCAAGCCCAACGGCTAATGCACTATATTTCAATGCAAGAAATAGTATGAAAAATAGATACCCATGCACTACATGTTTAAGCAGTCACAAGAGATCTACCTGAAGAGTGTTAGGTGTAGAGAAAACATCAACTACAGGGGTTATAGTAGTATTGATGAAATGTTATCAGAGATGACACAATGACAATGATCATAGGGTTATTTCAGAGTAGAACCTGAGATATTTCAGTAGCCCCAATTGGTAGGTGTAAACAATAATTACTATTGATAGCACCAAAAATAATGTCACCACGCTACTTTCTTAAATTCATACAGTTAAAACAAAGCTTGTGAATATCAAATGTCAAAAAGAAACAGATTTAAGCCTATCATCATTACATATACAATTAAAATTCCTGACATTTCACTTACACTTCAGGCATTAGTATGTACATTAAAATTTAGGGATCACATGATGATTCAAAATTAGTTTCATGGTGCACATTAAGAATAAAATTTTAGAAGGTTAAACATTAACAAATGTTCTCATTCTTGTTTTTAATAGGCAAAAATACATAATTTCATATTAATTTGAATATTCTGAGATTTAACACTAGAATTTTCACATAGGAGACAGACTGAAAAATAGTTATCTAATTTAAATAGTACGTACATATGTACAGGCTCAATAGGCTAAAATTAAAACATACATTTATACAATTGGCAGAGGTGCACCCTCACCTTGATATCCTGTGCATTTATTCTAAAGATAACTCTCATGGCAAATCAGTAAGAGGCACCAAGACAAAATGTTGTCCTTAACCCCATTGGAGGGGAGCAAGGTTTTAATGGAGATGCAGAGTACACATTCAAATCTACTCATCTCAGAATTAGAAGCTGGGTCGAAATTTAACCTTTTGTCATACTTACTTCTTCCCAACTGATTGGGAAGCAAAAGTGCAATCATAAAAATTAAAAATATTTTATTTTCTTCAAAATTAATATTATTTTAAACAAAAAGTTGTAAAGGTCAATTGACAGTCTTTGAAGCTTAACATGAGGATATAACCTTAAGTATTTCTCATAAGTATACATTCCCACATTATATGATGAATAATTATAGCATAGCTGCTAATAAAAGTATATAAAATATAAAAATGCAGCAAAAAAGAATTATCATGAGTGAAAATAGACCTGAATAATATATGTAGTGAATAGTTCATGAGACAAAATGAGTCACATAATATAAATAAATGCCACATGTTAAGCATTTTTCACAGGCAGCTGGTACTAAAGAGAATCCTGTTCTTTCCAAAAGAGAGAGCCAGAGAAAATGAAGTCAAGTGGTCCTTGCTGACCAATATTTCAGAGCTCCACTACAGTACCATCAGTAAGGCAATTATGTGTCTATTCAACTAGGAGACTTTCTAGGAGGTTAGCATAAAGATGATTCATGTGTGTGCTCCTGAGGTACAAGAGCAACAGCAGAAATCCTCCATTGATGCTAGATGATTTTCAACATACATTTCCATGGGTTACCACTCAAAAAAACAATTCAATCTGAATTTTGATGCTTCTTTCAAGAGACATTCTTCAAACATTGAGCTGGTCAAAATCTTGGTATCCTCAAATTGAAATCATTTAAGAACAATGGAGAAAGGCTATCTTTTCTTGGTACTTAATCTCTGTCACGAAATTCAGGCAGCAGGAGTATCTTGATTCAGAGGAGATCTTGAGAAGATTATATCTTCACTTGACTATTACAATAAATTTTTCATTTCTATAGACACATTTTACCGCTACCACTTGGGCCTTTACACAACTATTGATTCAGCCAAAGATAGTAAAAATAGAGCTACGCAACCCATGTCTTAAGTCTCCCAACATGATTACACACCTCCATTCATTGGCAGAGCATATAAAAATTTTATTCAATTTAACTAATAACTGTACCTATTTCATAATACTATATGCTTGTATACTTTTCAAATAATCGAGGGTGATTCATAGAGATTTAACATTAACTCAGCATTTCACATTAAAAATCTCATACTTCACCAACACTAATACTGCATCCAAAGCTCTCTAGAAAAAATCAACACTCTTCAACAGGATCAAGAGCAATGGAACACCAAACCAAAAACTAAAAGAGCTATTCTGGCCCTAGGATTCTAGAAAAAAACATGAAATTTGTTTGGCAAGATATGCAGTTCCTACATCTCAATCATTAACACTTTATTTACTGGCATTATGAATGCTTCAGAGAGCTATGAAGCTGTCATGTATGACCTTGCAATTATTAGACTATTACAATATGCTAATAAAATAACCAAATTACAACTGAAATTGAAAACAAAACCTTCGTAAATTTTTTTCATAGATAAACTCCCAAAAATAAAATATTTTTTTCTGAAAATTTAAGTGTAAGTAATAAGGCACACTTGGAACCCGTCACGATGGTGTCTGTGAACTTCCCTCAAATCTAGGAGTCGAGGATTGAGATCCATTCTGATCTTCAATGAGGGAGACATCTAGGATGCAGAACGGGCTGCGACATGTGGGGCATGGGCATCTCGAACCCAACCAAGTCTCTGGATGATCCTGGTCTTGTCTAGAAGCAAACCTGGAATTTTTATAACATAAATTATCATAAAAATATTGATCCAAACTTATGATTTTGCTTTGGTAATGACAATTTTTCTAACTATACTATACCTAAAAAGTACAGACTGATTTAATTCATAAATATTCAAAGCAACACAACCTAGACACTCATCAGTTTTCTCCAAGCACACCCCATCTCTCAGCTTACCCTACACTCATCCTCTGGAGCATTAGCGACCCCCTCGATCCCACCACTGTACACAACTTCCATTCTCACATCTCAAAGGTGATAAATCAGTCAACAGACCCATAGACTGGGCAACTCAAACTTAGGTCCCAACATAAGTTTGGAAAGATAGGGCGAATGCAACGAGGTCAAAAAGGCAGACTGGGGGGAGATCATGTATAGGTTGGAGGTAGACGGTGGAGTTCAAGTTCAGTACCTAACACCTTTGTATAACTTGATCCACCATTCCCACGATAAACCCTTGACAGACCCAGGAGCAATTAAAATATTATAATTAAAACATATGTACAATTAAAAAAAACTAAGGTGTGATTTTCCCTCTCATAGTTATTCCTTAAAAAGGCATAGCATTACCGACAGAACATACTGAACATACTCTAAGCTGAAGCCTTTTGGGCTCCAGTTATGAAACTAATAACTTTTTAACATATTATCCAGTTATAAACTATGGCTTTACCATAGTTTACTACCAAGTTCCACAATATGCCAAGTTTCTCTTAATTGCAACCTACAGACCCATACACCTCAATGGTCATTACCACAAGCAGTGCATCTCATCAGAAGCAATAATACCAACCTAAGACGCCTTACAAAATTCACCATCTTTCAGCGGCTCAGTGAGTCATGGATATTGAATATGTTAGGGTGTTACGAGTGTGTTCTAAGAGATTATTGATTCTTGATCACATGAGAATTGCTATTTAGGGGCTGAGGGTGCATAATCTGAAGATGCTATGTAGCATGGCCAGTGAAGACATTTTACTGTCTTGAGACACCATAACACATAGAAAAGCCCAAAATCTTCTTTCATTACGGATGAATGGCACTAGAACTCAAAGCCTTTTAATGGGAGTGAGAGTAAATGACATTGTCACCAGCAAATATTACAAGGGAATTCATTCTTTGTACTCATATGAGCTCACTTTGAGAAGAGCTTGTAATCACTTATAACACATTGTCTTCGTCCGTCCACACTCATGGAACACTATTATTATCATAGCATGCTACCGATTAAGGTAAGTTTTGATGGAGTACTAAATAAGTAATCTGGGAGCCTCCCTTTCCTTCCAGCACTGTCTTCTTCAATTCACTGCAAGAACTAATCCCTTGCAATCCATCTAAAAATCCTAATCTCTTCCTTCCCCTCCCTCCTTTACCTTACATTCTACCCTCAAACACCGTTTTCAACATCCCCTCTCCGCTAAGTATGTACTCCCTACATCTGATATCTTCTGTCGCCTCCGTATCTCATCTAAAATTTGCCTCTCCTCACCCACCATGTTCAGCACTTCGTCTTTCCTCCTCCTTTCTGTCCATTTCACCTTCTCCATACCCACCAATCCTCCAGTCTTCTCTCCAGTCTCCTCCTTCCTAAGCGTCCACCTTTCCATACTGTAAATGAGCTACAATCCAGATCAAACTCTTCACTAACCTTTTCTTAAAAATCTTACAAAATAATCCTCTCATAAGCTCCTTCCTGTTCACGAATGCCTCCTTGGCTAATGCAATTCACTTCCTGATGTCCTTACTACTGTATCCGTTTTCCTCTAATGTGCTGCCTAAATAATTGAATTGCTCTACCTGTTTAAGTTTCTCCCCACCTACTTTTATCTTGAGTCTCACATTCCTCACTTGCGATGCTTTACAAAACCGCATTACCTTGGTCTTCTTATGATTAATCCTCATCCCATACTCCTCTCACCGCTCTTCTAGTGCATCCACTACAGCTTAAGGTCCACTCACTGACTGGCTGATGAGCACCTGATCATCTGCAAACCTTACAAATTTAAACATCATTCCTCCCACGTTCACTCCAGCTTCCAACTCGTCCCACACTTCTCTTACCATTTCCTCAGCATAAACGTTAAAAAGCAGTGGCGATAAAGGACAACCTTGTCTCACTCCCTGGCCACAGCTTGCCCACCCAGATTCTCCATCCGCTACCCTCACTTGCGCAGTCTGGGCCATATACAGATTACGAATCAGTCGCCTATCCCTCCAATCTACACCTTTTCTCTTGAGTATATCCATTAACTTTACCCATTTTACGCTATCAAATGCTTTTTCAAAATCCACGAAACAGGCATACACGTCTTGGTCATATTCTAAGTTCCTCTCCACCAGGGACCTCATTATTGCTATTGCGTCACGAGTTGACTTCCCTTTTCTAAAACCAAACTGCTCTTCGCCCAAATACATGTTTGCCCTCGCCTCCATTCGTCTGTTAAATATCCTCAGTACCACTTTTGCCGTGTGCGATATTAGACTAATAGTCCTATAATATCCGCATTCCACAGCTTTCTTCTTTTTCAGTTGCGGAATTAAAACCGTCTTCATGAAATCCTCCGGCCAACATCCCTCCTCATAGATCCTGCACACTATATCGAAAAACCTTTTCTTACTATCCTTCCCTAGATTCTTTAGGAGCTCACACGGGATATTGTCCACACCCACTGCTTTCCTAGCCTTCATATCACAAAGTGCTCTCTCGATTTCCGAATCTAAGATCCCCGACCCAAGATCTACCTCCTCCACTGCACTTTCCTCCTCTAACGTCATTCTCTCCGGCCTGTTTCTTCCATCATACAGATCTTCCACGTATGTATTCATTCCATCTACTCTGTAACTCTTCTCCCTCGCTTAGCAGCCTCCCATCTTTAGCCTTAACTTTTGACATGGCTTGTCCTCTTTTGCCGCCCAATAGTGAATTAACTTTGGTTTACAACAAATCTACCTCTCGTTCCTTCTGGAACTTTTCCATTTCCTCACACTGCCTTTTCCACCAAACCTCCCTTGCCCTCTTAGTTTCACGTCGTAATCGATTATTGAGTTCCCTACACTTTGAACACAAAAGGATTGTTATTATTTCCAGAGCACTGCCTCCTAATTTTGTACATCCAAAGCTCTAAGAATATGCACTACCTCTTTGAAGTAAAAATTTCCAACCAACAAGACCAATAATTTTGGGCCCAATCACCTTCAAAAAGACGTAGTAACATTGAAACCTGGGTTGTAATAAATTTTATAGCCGTAAAAAATTATTGAAGTATTTCTTTCAATATGGAAAAATTCCACTCCATCATACTAGAATCTTTGAATTTAATCTTTCCCTTGGTCGTAGGTTTAAATGCTTAGATGATCAGATTCAAAGGCCAAAGTAATATGAATAAGTTCCTCATCCTGTGATGATGCAACCTGCAAATTGCCTCAGTATGACGAACTTTTTTGCATTGAAGTTGCCATTTTCCCACTCCTCTAGCATTTGCTGCTTGCAAGTTAAACTATAAAGGCCGTTTTACACGGTACATGGAATTGCGTAATCTGACGTACGTGCGAAGGCGCAATCAAAATTGCGTCGTGTAAAGCGGTGAATTGCGAGAACACATGCGAGAATGCGTGGATGCGAGACGGCAAAATAGCCCCTGTTCTAATTTCGTTCATGCATTCGTGCAATTCCTCGCCATTTTAGAAATTAATGCAGCTCTAACCTGCGCAATTCCGTGCCCCGTGTAAAACGGCCTTAATGTTATTTCATAAAATATTAAGTCCAGCTAGGCAAAGAAAGCCCTAAGAAAATCTTTAAATTGCAATTCAAAATCGTGAATACCACATATTAGAACATTCATATAATGAATATTGATACAACAAAATTTTGTATTTACAAACATTTTTCTGCAGTCTCAACATGGAGTATGTAATTATGTAAAAGCTTTGTTACTGTAAATTTTTGAATTACAAATGATATAAAAAATAAGTCAGTTTTCATATCAATCGTAGAAAGTTGTGGAAATGAAGACAAGTGGAGGGAAGAACACACTTAGAGGAAATCACGTGAAGAATAGTACAACCATAGCCCTATGCTCCGCTGAAACTGATAGCTGGTCAAGGTAAAGACATTTAACACAAAATTATATTCTTGGAAATTGAGTTAATTGAGACCAGCATTCCTGGAATCAATGTTGGGAGAAATTTCATTGACAAAATATTCGTAGCATTCGCTCATAATTTCATCACAAGAACATTGACTGATGGTGAAATTAAATATCATATCGACTAATAGAGATACGACGCTAAGATTCACAGTAAAAAAATTGGTTGTAAAAGAAAGAAATGGGAAGTGAAGTAAGTAGGCTTATTCACCATTTTGCCATGCATTCGATGCACCACATAGGTCGGCAGTAACAAGCAACACAAGACCGCTCCCCCAGCACTGGAATACACCTTCTTTGCAGTTTAATCTCAGCAGGGGCTTGCATACAGCCAATGCATGGCTCAAACTCCTGTAAACATGCCATAAATTGAGAATAAAAATTATGAAGATAAAATGTAACTTAACAAAAAACGTTCAAATAGGAACGAAGTAATACCTCTGAAGAATGGAAGCGCTCATTGCTCATAACTTGATCACGGAAAACAGCTTGAAATTTGTCACTCAGTGTTTTGTGAATTACTACATTCTTCAAATTGACAATAGGCATCTGCAGTTTATCTTGAAGATCCTTAAAGTCAACTGCATTCAACCTAAAATACAGCTCATCATTATGTTTTCATCACTCTAATGAATATTTTCATATAAGAGGAAAAAATAGAAATTGCCTACCTTATAAAGAAAGGCTTTGTTCTTTCTCTACAACTTTGTACTTCTATGTTGAGGTACTGGGTGCTACCAGAGCTATCAGGCGACATAACATGATGGTCCGCCTCCAACAGTGCTAACGAAATGTCACTTTGGTGGGCTATTTCCATTTTATAGGGCATTAATTTCATAATCCAATTATCAGTGACCACGGTTTTCAAAACGTAACCGGTATTTATGCATGTTTTGTCAATTCTGGAACCGAATGTTAAAACCAATGAATAACTAACACCGTATAATAAGCAGTCACAATGATATGAACGTCTTAAAGACGAGACATTAAATACCTCCGGAATTCCACATTGATATCCGAAGCTACACTCTTCCAATTATTGGGTGCATTAGAATATCTTGATAAGGTTTTGGCAATTGGATGACCGCCCCAGTCATTCTTATACCACACCCAAACATGATAGCCTGCCACCAAAGGAATGACAGATGCAACTGTACTAAAGAGTACAAGCAAGGTGTTTTCGCGTACAAAAGAACCTGAGTTCCAACACTGAGTCAACCCTATGACGTATCCTAAGAAATAGATGTAAAGAAATTACTGAAACAAAGCACTCCAAGCAGTCTTCTACAAAAGCATTAAGAATATCAGGAACAAGTTAAATTATTCAGTAAGTTGACATATGATAATATGTACAGCGATTGGTATTGTACATAAGAAGAAACTCACCCAGTGGCAGGAAAGAGTGGCTTAACACAGTGGCAGAAGTCCTACGAATATTATACTGTATGAACTGTTCATTTTCACTTCCCAGCCATTTAGAGAATATATCCTGTACAGTAATTCCTGCTGAAACGAATGCACTCGGAGGAAAAATGAAACAAATAGAAAATAGTAAATAAAATAAGGTAAACGTTGAGAATGCAATGTCCCTCGAGAAGTATAAGGGGTCATCCATTTTTGTTGGGTATCAATTTCGTTTCTCACATGTTTACGATTTCGGAGTCACAGAGAAGCTTAAATATCATTTATTTTAATCTTATTTCGAATATTTCTTTGTATATAATTTTAATAAAAAATAAATATAATTTTATACTCCCAATATTCTTTAAATTTATTCGTATATTATATTGCATTTGTTTTACATGTTTATTTTGACTGCTCGTTGCACAGGTGTGTTTGATTGAGGTGTGTTATGGGCGGCGGTCACCGTTGAAAGGAATTCATAATGGGTATCAAATATTGTGTTGGAATTTCACTACTTATCTGGGCTTTTTCTTTGTGTGTTGTCAGTGGTAAGATTTGTTATAATATCTCTAATGTATAGTCTTGAGATTATTATTATCGTTTGCAGTCATGTCGTTTGTTCCCCATAATACTTGCCTTTTACCCTTCACAAGTGAGATGTTACTTCTTATTTTAGGGTATTTTGGACGTCTATTGTGTTACAAGTAACAATTTTACCAAATTACATCAATAGAATTTCATGTTTTCGTTTTAAAGAGCCGCTTTCTGCCGTGGTGTCTGTTATAATGATACTTCGTTTTGCAGGAGAAACTTTGGAAGTTATCAATGAAGAAACGGAATTGATTTGGTGTACGGTGAGCATTGAAGAGCAGTCAAAGTGTAAAAATCTTTCTCGTGCCATCGATAATGACATTAACAGTTTTGGTTACGACCGCATGAAACTTCGCTGCAAGCGGGTAAGTTAACTCGTAAAGGATTTTGTGAGGAATGAGATTTCCCTTCTCTATTGAAACCCATGTTTTGTGAATCTGATATGATGAATCGATTTTTCTTCTCCCTGCTAAATCGAAAGGCAATAAAGCAGATTAATCACTAATTAAGTTTTTGACATATCTGATATCGCATACCTAGAAACGGAATGTATTTCTACAATTTTAAGCCGTTATTCCCAATCACATCTATTATTGATCCGTGGGGGATGGCCTGTATTCCCCTCAGGCGATGTGTGGCCAATTTAATTTGGCTCAGTTCCGGTGAAAATAAAGCCTAATTATAATAAAATACATTTTGAATAATTATAATTTCTCTAAGTAGATAGCATTTCTCTTTACTTGATATGCTCATGTTCAGTTGCATAATATGTCTATAAGTGTGTGTTAATCATTTCAGAGCTTCAATAAAGACGAGTGCATGAGTCAAATTGATGAGGAGACTGCACATATTACTTCTCTGGATGCAGGTGAAGTCTTTGTCGGCGGAAGGTATCACAGTTTGATCCCTATAATGCAGGAAGTTTATGAAGGTAATGCTTTTCCTTATTTTTAGTAATAATTTTATTTATGCCTCAACTAGTTATTTAAAATACATTTCCATTCCTATTTACTTATTTTATTCTATTTTTATAAGTTTTAATGCTTCTATTAGAGTTAATATTGGGAAAAACCAAAGGAGCTATTCTCAAGGTTGTCAAGGAGGAGGGTTAAATACATAGACAGTTTTTTTGCAAAAAGAACTGCCCAAAATATGGAATTTTCTTATTCTAATCAACTGCTTCACAATTACTCGTTAAATACAGAACTGTGGTTTTGATTTTTGGACATATTTTTGCCTACAATTCACATTGTTACATTTGCAAGGAAAGGTGCTGACTTGTTAGTTATGCATCATAGTTTATTCATTCCAAATAGTTAATTTTAATAAATTCTATGATTGCTTATGATTTTCACTCCATGCTTCTTGCATATAAGTACTCTGCACCATCAAATACCAAGGACTAAATCATTACGTTGCAAGAACACAAGTAGGGTCATAGTCAAGGAAGATTTTATTGCCTCACTATGGAATCAGTCATTCGTATTTTTTAATACTAAGTATAGTGTGTGAAAAGTTTGCCAAAGAATTATCTTTGCTATTTTTTCATATTTAGTTTAATGTGTGTGACAAATTTTTAAATTTATTTTGATATAAGATGTGTAACACTTACTGTTTTTTATGCTTAACCCATCTCTGTTTATAACTTTTGGTAATTATAGTACAGCTATGTTTTTATGTGGCACTTGAAATCTGAAAAATCATTCATGAGCAACTAATATAAAATTTCTCATGACTAGCACAAAACAATTTCATGCGCCAAATTTTTTACTGGTTCTGCAAACAGCTTATTTGGTGGTCCCTCAAAACAATGTTTTGTAGATTTATGGTTGGTGGTGTAACCTAATCATAATCAATCAGGAAACCTGCATCTGTTAAGTCAAGAGATTTTTTTTTCTATGTTAATTTCTTCTTGTGATATTTTTATATTTTATTTGAATGTAAATGAATTTAGGTTAAATTTTGCCAACCCTAATGAATTGCCTGAAGTTAGTTTTTATAGTTAAATATATGTGGCCCTATGGAAGGGCCATTAGTAATGATCATGGGTTTGTGCTCCTTAACCACTGAATAAATTTCCAATTAAAATTAAAAATAAAACGGGGCAAAAAAAACTTGTCATCAAACAAAAGGGTTATGGCTTTGGGGACTTACTTTTCAGGAATGACTGTGCTATTTTTGCAGAAACCATAAGTTTGATTACTAACTTTTTTTTTTAATATATTTTTTGTCAGGTGGTGACAAGTTTTACTACGCTGTTGCTGTTATGAAGAAAGGCTCACTTCCTGAGGTTCAGAGTATAGGTGACTTGAAGGGTAAAAAGGCATGCTTTGCAGGAGTGGGAACTTTGGCTGGTTGGGTGATTCCAGTTTACACCGTAAGTGTTGTTGCTTCTGGTATGCTGTGTTTTTACTGAAATTTGATGAGGAACTGTTTGAATTCCAAATTGATTGGTCATTGTCAGAAATGGAATGGAAAAGGGACGGTGAATAAGCCTATTAAGAATAGGGTCATTCCATGTCAAATCAACCAATATTTTGACCAAATGACACCCACCGACTCGGATTTTCATGAAACTTGCCATGGTCAAACATTATGGTATGATTAGAGAATGTGTGCAATTTTAGCCTCCAATTGTCAATTGTTAATGAAATATGAGTAATTGAAATTTGGGCATGACCCCTAAATTGCCGCAACGTGCAACACATGGTGATTTTTATTTTCATCCATAACTCCATTCCTGTGAGATGAAAAGACATGATTTTTTTTTCTAAAGCTAAGGAGTCCATAATGATCCCACGATTGTCATTAAATATTCACTGCATGAAGTAAGTCAGCTGCAAAAAAATAAAGTTTACAAAAAATTCTCGCTTGTACCATTTTTGATTGTGAGCATCCACAGGGAAAGGCCATGCGAATACAGACTCATGGTTCAGTTTAAAATAATCATTAATGTATGAGCAAAGATCCTGATGAAAAAAAATCATGAGTCCGGCGTTCCTTTTAGTAAAAACAAAATTCTCATTCATGGTCACGGGAAAAAATGGCATTTTTTTTCAAGGCACATAGAAATTACACAATTTAGAGGAGAGATAAGCTTATACTCATGATTAAAAAATATTGGAGCATGCATTATCTCACTACAGTGTATGCTACTGGCTCTTACAGTAGGAAACACATAAGCAGTCATGTCAATGTACTCCCCCACATACTGCTAATTTCGTGTTATCAGGACTATTCCTACTATCTCTTCCATGGGTAATGGGTAACTGAATAGTATGGTATAAAATATAAAGGCAGAAGAGAGCCATCAGAAAGTTTTCTCCAATTTCAGTCCAAGTGAAGTTAATTAATTTCTTCATTAATTTCTCATTTATATGGTGCTGCCTTAGTGATATCCTGGTTGAATTTCAAACTAAGTAACTCATGTTAGTGCGTCTGATAGCCAGGCTTACGTTGTAATATCTCTTGTTCGTATCAATGAGGTCTGTCTTCAAAGTACATATTTCATAATAGCAAAACAAATGAACTTCTCAGTTCTCTCTGAAAATATTTAGAACACCATTATCTATGTTGTAAGCAGTTAATCACAAGTAAGTACACCTATCTGAATATCAAACATTGTAACATTCAAGATGTACCTTATGAAGGAGTTACAGTGGAACCTCTATCTATTGTTTTTCATGGGGATGGACAAAGAAAAACGATGAATGCGGGAATGTTTGGCTGGGTTGCCTATGTTGCAGGATATTTTTTTTGCGAGTAATTATGATATTCATTACAGGATTCAAACAAGATTTTAGCCGAATACAGAAATATTAGTACTGCATCGAAACACTTTGGTCATATTGTTGATTCGCCTAATATCTCTTTCAAATGTCGTAAAGGAACCTGCCACCTCGCTAAAAAATGTTTGTACTCCACTCGGCATTTGCACTGCTATTATGGATTTCTGTCTGATATAAAAATTCTTATACATCAAACGCCATTTAAGTACACGTATTTACGAGAGCAATATGTATAGTGTGCCTAAAACAACCGCTTTTGCCAGCGAAGTGATTGGTTGTGAGATCGATCACAAAGGCCAAAAATAGTTTATTATTTGAAAATTTCCTTTCTAATAAATATATTTTTAATATAATTGAGGCAATGCGTAAAGCGTGAACAATGTTACGTCTTCAGCGGCACGGTCACCTGATCCTCGGCTTCATCCCACTTCTTTTCACATGATAGCTCACTCCACCCCTACCCCAAATGTCATGTGCTAGCGGACAGCCCGAGGCGTTCTGCAATATCCACGTACTCTAGCTCGGATTCTTTTCTTCATCTTCAATGATTTTGAGCCCATATTTTAAAGTTCCTACTTGTTCCTTCGGAAGGGCCATGATCAGAAGATAAATAAAACTAATAAAAATGAAACCGGACTTGATTAAACCCACACGGAAAATACTCGCTGGCTTGAATTCAACACATCCTGGAAAGTACGGAACTACTTGTACGAGGTGAAGTTCGGAACTGATGCTATTGCGTACGGCGTACGCAGAGCATACTGCAGTGGGTGAAGCATGACCATATGGCTGCGCCATTAATTATTTATGTCCTTCAGAGAAGGGAACTTACCCACTCATTGCTAAGTAGGGTAGCGCCAGATGAGCTGATGAATTCGGATTATTAGTGGGGAGAAATAAAGTATCCGGAGAAGATTTACCTTCGTCAGTTACTCTGACAAGTGAGACTTAAAGTATAACTCGAAAGTATACTCTCACTACCTCATCTCATTGTTTCATATCTGATGACCTTAACCATGATGTGGCCTTTGTTATGAAAGTGCAACGCCACCTGATAGAATTTTTAAAGAGAACTTCGCCGATGATCCAAGAAGTTCAGTACTTCACAGATGGATGTGCTGGGCAATATAAAAACTGCAAGTCTTTTTTAAATTTGTGCCATCATTATAATGACTATGGCATTAATGCAACCCGGTCTTTTTTTTCCACGAGCCATGGGAAGTCTTCTTGTGATGGTATAGGTGGTACCATTAAACGAATGGCGAGGAAAGCCAGCCTGCAACGCCCAATGGCACAGCAAATAACAAACAGCAGCGGGATGTATGAATTTTGTAGAGATAATGTGAAAAACATCAACATCCATTACATTAAGTCTAGTGATGTGGCTTGGTCACGTAGTAAACTTCTTGAAAGATCCACCAAGGCAAAAACAATTCCAGGTACAAGAAACTTCCATCATTTTGTGCCTTTATCGGATAGAAAAGTCGCTGCAAAGTTCACTGGCCTGGATGATGAGTACAGCATTATATTTGATTTTTGTTCTGTAACAGTGGATTTCCCAGATAATTTGGTTGTTGGTTCATATGCAGCTTGTATTTACAGCATGCAGTGGTACATTGGAGTAGTGGAAGCTCTCAACCATGAAGAAGGTGATATTTCAGTTAAATTCATGACGCCTTTAAAGGACCCTCACCTTCATTCTCTTGGCCTGAGAGAGATGATGTTTGCTGTGTGCCACTAGGACACATATTGTGTGTGCTTACTTCTCCTGCAACTACAAGCTCTGGGAGGTCATACTACTTCTTGAGGGAGAAAGTGGACCACATTCAAAAAAAATATATACACTGTGAAAAACACTAAGACATCTTAGAATGTGATCAGCCAGTTAAAAGAGGAGGCTCACTTTCAAATCAATTGGTAAGGTTGTTTATTTAATTGTACTGTTTCTACCTAAATTTCCAATGATATAGAATCACTAAATGAAACATTGAAAATAAGCATAGAATCAATAAATGAAACATTGAAAATAAGCATTAGTGTGAAGTACCTGAAAGATTTCTCAATTCAAATGATTTGATGACGGTTCCCTTTGACATTCAATAATGTACATTCCTGTGATGTCAATACATCTGGATATGAAATGTATCTGGTCTTTGGACTAAGATTAAAAGGAATGTAGAATGTGTCTACCATGGCTCATGCAGTTTTTTTTAATTAAAACTCCCTCTACTCAAATAGCCCTGATAGCACGAAATTAGCAGTATGTGAGGGAGTACATTGACATGACTGCTTATGTGTTTCCTACTGTAAGAGCCAGTAGCATACACTGTAGTGAGATAATGCATGCTCCAATATTTTTTAATCATGAGTATAAGCTTATCTCTCCTCTAAATTGTGTAATTTCTATGTGCCTTGAAAAAAAATGCCATTTTTTCCCGTGACCATGAATGAGAATTTTGTTTTTACTAAAAGGAACGCCGGACTCATGATTTTTTTTCATCAGGATCTTTGCTCATACATTAATGATTATTTTAAACTGAACCATGAGTCTGTATTCGCATGGCCTTTCCCTGTGGATGCTCACAATCAAAAATGGTACAAGCGAGAATTTTTTGTAAACTTTATTTTTTTGCAGCTGACTTACTTCATGCAGTGAATATTTAATGACAATCGTGGGATCATTATGGACTCCTTAGCTTTAGAAAAAAAAATCATGTCTTTTCATCTCACAGGAATGGAGTTATGGATGAAAATAAAAATCACCATGTGTTGCACGTTGCGGCAATTTAGGGGTCATGCCCAAATTTCAATTACTCATATTTCATTAACAATTGACAATTGGAGGCTAAAATTGCACACAATCTCTAATCATACCATAATGTATGACCATGGCAAGTTTCATGAAAATCCGAGTCGGTGGGTGTCATGGCCTGGTTGATTTGAAATGGAATGACCCAATACTAATATTACTAAGCACACTACCAGATGCCATAAAATGAAAAAAAAAGATTTCAAGGAAAATACCATAGTTACGAAACATAAAAACTGACTAAGAACCATTTAGAAGCATAAAATATTAAGATATGTGTATGGAATGACAGTTGTCTGTTTAAAGATATGAAGTGTACCTGAAAAAGAAAGTGGTAAGCTATTTGAATAACGGATTAAAATTAAAAATATTGTTAATTGAAAACAATGGCATTTTGTCTGGTAATAGTTTGTGTTTTACTAACTGCAGAAATTTGTCGAAAGTGGGTTTCTTTTAAGTTGGATCCATTGAATGTTAGCCAAAAATTGAGTCACAATTCATCGCATTCAACACATCAATATTTTTTGTAACATGTGTGATTTTATATTTACCTTCCTTTATTTGCAGCTAATGCAACAAGGTGGTTTGGAAATCATAGATTGCAATAATCATGTGAAGTCAGCCACTAACTTCTTTGGGCCAAGTTGTGCTGTTAACGCCTTGATAAATAAGAACAATCCAGTTGGTAAGTACTCTGATTTCAGTATTTTTGAGATATCAGTTGGAGTGGTAGCATGTAATTTGGTATTGTATTTCCATGAGTTGTAGAAATTTCATGTTGACATGTACTAAGTAGGCATTTCATGTGGTGGTAAATATATGTCTTGGTATTTTAAAATCGGTTTTATGTGTGTTTTAACATTCCACATGTATATTTCTTCTCTCATATTCAATAAAGAATTATTGATTTTGGTTAAGTTGGGTTTGGAGGAGCCCGTGTTCTGTCTGTAAAAAAGCAAATGAGGCTGCTATCTACGCAGAGGAAAAGGTATGCACATGTCCACAGCTACTGTTGGGTCTGGATATTGACAAACCCTCATAGTATTACGTCTTCCTAAATCAGCACATTGGGAAAAGAATAGGACAGATAACTTGAAGAATACTCAAAATATAAAAAAAGAAAACTCTCCAGCATATGTAAATTATGTATGGGATCGATCTAAAAAAATGGAAGGTGACTTTACTCGTGAAAACTGCAACATATGCTGCAGTACTCTATGGGATTTATCATATATATATACCCGTGTTACGACATTTAAGGTTCTCATTGTTATATGCTGAATGGAAGTAATTTAATCAACTCTAACAATTACCTTTCAGGTTATATTTCTTGTACTTATGTATAACATCTATAAGGTGGACCACTTCGTAGTTGTATTCCTATCATTGTTTTCTGTTGCTGACTTTTACCTTCTCTCCTTGCCTATACCAATTCAAGGTGGCTAAAAGCATCATGTGAACACAATCTTGTATGTAACTTAGGATAGTGAACACCGTAGTCCTAGTCCAAATTGGGTAGAGAGAAAAAGAACTGCAGAAGTAGTGATTGTTTTGTGCATTCAGGCTTTGCATTTGGTGTTGATCTATCTTTCTGAGTTTTTTCCTGTCAGTAATCAGACTGGCTAAATTTAAATCAGTGCTGAAAATGCAGTTTGTTTATAGAACTCAGTAATTATGTCAAAATAAAAGATATATTCAGACTTCCTGAGACTCATTCAGACTTGCCCTCATACTTTTAAAATAAACTGTGAAAGTTGCTTTCCACATTTATTGAGTTGGTGACGTCACCAGAGTTCCTGTTCATTGCATCGCTAGAGTTCCAGGTTATTAACTCTTTTAAGGAAAAAAATGCTCATTGAGATAAGGAATCACTCGCAAGAATGTTAACAACAGCAAGCCAATGGAGGCTGATGCTCTAGGTCAAGGATTAGAAAAGGGGTGATCTGGGGCCGTATTCTGTAACTCCAAACCGATCGGTGCGGCACCGATTCGTCGGGTGCGACGTCACACCGACTCCCGGTAAGAAGTCGTGCGATTCTGTACGAACCCGGTCGGTGCGGCACCGACGAGAGGACGGGAGATCGTCGGTAGCCGTACCGACAGCAAAGAGGTGTCGGTACGGCCACCGACTAGTGGGTTTCATGAATTCCCCGGTGCGCATTGTACGTTTTATTTTGTTTTTACCTCATCACCGAGTAAATAATGAGGTTTTCTCCAATGTTATCTTTTTCTGCCCCTTCGAATACGCCTCTATAATTCACTGTGTCATCATCTATATTAATTACCTTGACAGAAATATAAGATAATGGTTAATAAAAATGAGGTTTGCTAACATATAATGACTTTCTCTCATTTACGTTACCGCACTTTCACTCGCTTGTAATAGGCTTTATTTCTCTCTATCATCATTTATTTGCTCCTTTGACATAAAAAAGATATTTTTGATTAAATATGAGTTTTGCCGCAATGTTATCACTTTATATCACTCTGAATAGGCGACTGTATTTTCACTCAATCATTAATTTGGCGTTTCTCTCGGCATAGAAATAAGATCTTTTTATTTAAGTATGAAGTTTGCCACAACGGTATCAGTTTCTTTCATTTGTAACGGGCAACTATATTTCATTTCATCGTCAGCCATTGATTCCCTTGACGATTAAAAGAAGATATTTGTTAATAAGTATGAGGTTTACCGCAATATTATCATTTTCTCTCACTTGGAATGCGCAACTTATACATATGTATTTCACCCAATCACAATTTATTTACTTCCTCGTCATTACACTTCTTTTAATTGCACCCAGCTCCATATTTTTATAACAATTTCCTAACTTGTTCCTCTAATATTACATTTGCATTTGAATCCTACGTTCACGTTCCATGGTATGCTATTTTCGTCTGCTACGGTGCCAATGGCATAACCTTCCGTTGATAACATTTATACGGAACTTACTTAATGACAACTATATTACCAAATCATGAATAAATAGCATTATACGGAACCAATATTTAAAAAAAGAAACTACGATCTCAAGGATAGTTTCAATGATTCATTCCAGCAACAACAATCTCCATCACATACAAACTTTATTGTGATGTTGTAATATTGTTTCCTTCGATTCTGTAGGTACAGCATTACTACCACACATTATATAAGCATTGTTAACAACTTATCCAATATCGTTTATCTTAATCTAGCAATAAGTCGTAATTTCCGCAAATAAAAAGATTGAGAATGACGACAACAAACTGTGCCAATGAGTCTTATCTTGTTTTTACCCTTCTTTCATTGGTGGAGACACGTGAAACTTCGGATATAGTCGGATTTTCCCTGTTTGGGAAGGAGAGGGAATCGTACCGACTGGTTTGAAACCGACGACCTTACAGAATCGCTGAAAGTGTCGTCGTCGGTGCGGAATCCGTTGTCGGTACGGTTTGATGTCCAGTCGGTGGGCTTGAAAGGGAAACCGACCGGTGCGGCACCGACGAAATACAGAATACGGCCCCTGCTCAGAAAGACTTTCAGGCATCATCAACTTACCTGCCAGAGGGTTAAAGGCATTGATTCTCTGCAATGGTTCTCTGTAAAATATACAATTAATGGAGATGTACAAGAATAGCGTCTCATCATTTTTTTAAATTTTATAACAACCGATAATTTAAAAATATTGGTGTGTGAACCCTTTAGGGTGTAGAGAACCCAAGTTTCAGCTAACTGAAAGATGGGGTCTCTGGATAGAATGGTTCCACCCAATGGATGGAATTTCAAGCTTTCCTCCATCATAGAAACTGTAAAACTTGTGACTGCTCCTGCCTGAAATCTACCCTAAATTATTCCCTACTTGTGGGTAGTCCATGAGAAGTCACTATTTATTGCCTGAAGGAGGAAGTTCTCAGCTAGTCTTCCCATCTTCTTCATTCTGAGTGTAGTACGAAAATATACTGGAAATGAGAAGAAATGAAGTGATGGGTAGTCTTTTTTTTCTTTCAAGTGGTTAAGGTAGCTTACCCTGAAGAGGCCGTGTGAGTTGCTGAATGAAATATATCTTCCGTGTCATTAACCATGGATGATAAATTTATAAATGACTGTAACTTTCTTTCTATGCCTTAACCAGCATATGTAGGATTCGATGCACTGAATTGTTGAGGCCTTTACTTTGTAGAATTCCATTATATGGTTGGAAGGAAATTACTTTGCTTTTCTACAAAACACACACTTTATTGCCAACTAGTTTTGGTTACACTGTACCATTTGGAGTCTTGAAAATGGTACAGTGTAACCAAAACTAGTCGGCAATAAAGTGTGTGTTTTGTAGAAAAGCAAAGTAATTTCCTTCCAACCATATGTAGGATTCCATTACTACTGCATGCTATTTGTATAGTTATACCTTTAAAAAATCCTATCTAATAGATCATTTATAGGCCTTTTGCATCTATACTGGGTGTTTCAGGACAATCTGCAATATGTTCTTCAGAAGGTGGTACGGGAGACTATTTTAAGCATTTTTTTTGTCCATAAACTGGGGTGTCAACTTCTTTGGTATCCAGCCTTTTCGACATTTCATTTAATATTCTAGATTTTTAAGGACGTTAAATAATTAAGGTTGCACAAAAATGTCCGATTATTATTATTATTATTATTATTATTATTATTATTATTGCCTGAAACAATGAATCTCAAAATGTGTGAGATTGCACAATCGTATGGTGTATAAATGAAGTTTTCTCAGGTTTCCGCGTGGGTAAGAAATTCAAAGAGTGCCGATGTTGACGAGTATTGTTTATACTTGCTCAAAGCACTGTTTAATTAAACTGGAAGATTTTTCAGACAATTATAATGGCACAATTTTGTACAACCTTAATTATTTAATGTCCTTAAAAATTCAGAGCATTGAATAAAATGTTGAATAGGCTGAACACACAAGAAAAACTGTTTTCATGGTAACTGCAAAGTGCATGCAAAAAAAGGTTTGTGTTGCCATAGCTCAGTAACTAAGGAGTAGCAACCCCATATTTATGGACAGAAATGTTTTAAATGGTCTCCCATACCACCTCCTCAAGCATTTCTATTGCGCCTAAAAATATAATGCTGTCAAGATGATGTTCTCTTTATCACTCTGAAATATATGTTTATTTTCTTATTTGTTCTAGTAATCTAAGCCCAGTGGGTAGCCTCCAAGTCTAAGCCAGATCCCAGCCTAATATTTTTAAAAGCTCTCTACAGCTCTCTGTTTGCTCATGGATGAATCATGCTCCATTCCTATGTATTTTATTTAGTTCATGAATTAAATCTTACTACGCTGAATCCCACATGCTTGCCTCATATTCAAGGTGCAGATCTACAAGTGCAATGTGGCAATTCTTTTTCATCCAAGAGCCTTTCCTCAACACCCTTTATGAATCCTAGACCCACAAATATTTCATATTGTAATATCTGCCAGATTTATGAGAAGAACACCCTCTAAGAACACCCTCAATGGTTGAATATAAACTGCTACTATACCAGTGACTGCAATTAAGCCCAATTATACTTTATCCTTCTCTGGTAATCTTGAAATTTACAGTTTAGTTCTGTGATCACTCAATATTGTTTACACCAAAGCTATTCATATGTTTAGTTCTTGCTAACTCATTAACCCCTGCTCTATCACAAATACTCCATCACATACTTTCCATGATCCTTTTTCCAGTTGTATGAATGTTGATGTCGTGTGGATAAAAATGCTTTTTATCCACCCAATTAAATAAACTGTTGACATTTCAGTGCAGCACCTTCTTGTTCTCAATTGCTAGTTTTAGCATCAATAGAATTTTCTAACTTTAGAAGTGATTTCAATGAAAAATGGTAATCTTTTCAGACATGAACTTTATCTGTAACATGAATTTTAAATGTAATTAGTATTAATTTTAGGGATGGTTGGATCGGATACCTCCAATCCAAATATCCGTGTATATTGCCCTTCATCGAATACATCGGATCCAAAGTCGTGGAAGACATCAAATCTGGATCCGAAGTTACGTAGCAGAATTTCAGCCGTGGAAAATAAAAAAGGCAAAATACGACTGGCACATAGTGTGACTCTTCCCAAGAGATTGATCAATCATCGGAGGAATCTCAGCGTATTAGGATAATAGCTACGTCAAAAGTAACTAAATCGTAGATTTTGGAAAACCACCCTGGGCCGTCCATCAGCCTGTGCCTCTGTTGTTTTTTTTCCGAAATCACACGGACCATAAATCATTGTCTTCCTTGGGAGGTCTAAAATGGGGGGGGGGGGGATTTTTAAACAACAGGGTACAAAGTATAGGCTTTCAAACTAATTTTAATACCCTTCATAATCGAAAAAAAAAACTTCATTTTTCAAAGAAATATATTGAAAATTCATGATTTTTCAATATTTTGTTACCTTTTATGAAGGAAAGTACTTGAATAATTACTTCTTTTAATAGCAGGAATATGAAAATTTGGATCCGAAAATATCTGATCTGATAGATCCCGCTCGGAAAATCAAGGATCCGATCCGAAAAAATCCTGGATCCGTCCATCCCTAATTAATTTATATTTATTTCTTTGTTGCTGTTGTGATATTTTTATTCACAAATTTTTACACTGTCTTAGCATTAGTTTTTGGCTGCATAAATAATCAATTTTTGCTTGCTACATAATTAATTGCTTCATTCTTTTCCGCAAAATCTAGGGGATAACTCGAATAAGCTATGCCAACTGTGTGGTGGACATTCACCAGGGCAGAAATGCACAGAAGCTGACCCGTATGCTGGATATGAAGGAGCATTTCGTTGCCTAGTTGAAGCAGGGGATGTTGCATTCCTCAAGCATACAACGGTAGAGACTGTAACCGGTTCAGGAATTGATTTAGGTGTGTACTTATCGTCTGATTTACTAGGATGAATATCTTTTAAAGGATTTATTTTACAGTGAAGATATCTTTTTATATTCTTCAAAAGCTTATTGTACTCTATGTTACCTAAAATTTCTGTCAAGTATTATTTCCCTTGTCAAATTTAAGCACCATTGAGTCTTACATTCATGAGATTTTTCACCTACAATTAATCCATGCCAATAGGTTAGGTGACTTATTAACTATTATCCATGGTCTAAATGCTTGTTATCCTATACTTATTTGGGGATGGATGTATTGAAGTTTGGTATCAAAAAAATTGACCATCATAATTTAAAGACCATTTTCTATTTTCCTTATCAATTTATAAATTCATTGTTGGTTGTTGACGTAGCTTAATTATTTCCAGCCTCTGTATCGGATAGAGATTTTGAGCTTCTGTGTTTGGATGGAAATCGCCGTGATCTGAGGGACTATAAGCTCTGCAACTGGGGGACTGTTCCATCCCATGCCATTGTGACAACATCTGCTAAGAGCAGCCAGCTGCGTCGGAAATATTACCGCTTCATGAAGGTGTGTTGCGGAAGTAATTTGTATGTTTCCATTTCTATTTTTATGGATGCATTTCTTCTTTTATGGATCTACTTGTCGTGAGAACTCTTATGGCTCTATCTCTTCTTATTACGTCACACGTAAACTATCTAAAATTACATGCTTAAATAGTGCAAAAAATCCGCAGAGAAAAAATCATTTGCCTTGACCAGGATTTGAACCCAGATCTCCCGATTTCCAGTTGAGTGCCTCAGCCAGTTAAGCTACCAATTCTTCCCTGTGTAAATTTGAGGTGAAGATATCATTTTGTCACCTTTTCCAGTGTAGTCCACAAATTTCCACAGGGAGGATTGACGCCTCAGTAGCTTAACTGGCTAAAGCACTTAACCGAAAATCAGGAGATCCAGGTTTGAATGATTTTTTGCACAATTTGTGCATTGCGGGCAACTCCTATAAAGTTATCACTGTGACTAGTCTCCATTTGCTTAAATTACATGCTTTAGTTGTCTGAATTCTAGTACAGTATAATGTGGTGTACTTTCTCTAAGAATGGCTGCTTCATTGTGTTTGAGATGGGTTTTAGCATATCATATTGGTGCAAAATCATGATTGAAAAAGGGTGTGTAACTTATCACCAGAACCAAGAATGCCAGCCAACTAATTTTAATATTAAAAAAGTGATTTCTCCATATAGCTGTTACTGCCTTCACAAAAATTTGCATCATTGGGATTGGGAAATAAATTTCTGCTGGGGTAAAAATGGAATCAAATTTCTGATTTTTTCCTGGCAAACAATGGCAGTAAAGATTTCTCAGGTCTCACTGTGGTTCCCTAGAGTCACGCATGTGTGATGCATGACAACATGAATGTTGTTTGGTTGCCTTAACAGGAGCTCCCTGATTCTGGTTTCCTTGCGTCACTGACTGTGAGGATTCAAACGTTCCATTCCTATTATAAGCCTTTATTGATCTTCTCATTAATTTATTCTAATC
This sequence comes from Ischnura elegans, assembly GCF_921293095.1. Classification (NCBI taxonomy): domain Eukaryota; kingdom Metazoa; phylum Arthropoda; class Insecta; order Odonata; family Coenagrionidae; genus Ischnura; species Ischnura elegans. The sequence continues at coordinate 124,903,320 of NC_060247.1, forward strand.
ACCTTACTCTCGTATTCTTATCATTCTAGGCTAAGAATTTCCTTGAAATTCACTAATGAATATTATTGGTGATGTAATTTGTGCATGTTGTAATATTATTGAATTTTGTACTTTAATTAGCTCTTGTTTTTTTATATTACAGAAAATTGTTGAATTGTTTGGTAAACCTCCATATAATTCCACCAGCGTCAGAGGTTTTGGGGATTCCTCTACAACAAGAAACCCATTCGGCGAATCAGATGATTTCAACCGTGACTTTGGGAGGCGAAGAGAATTTGATAATTCTGGAGGAGTTGATGGTCCTCGCAATTATAACGATAATACACTCACCAGGGATTCAAATGATTATGATTCCAGGGGAGTAAAGCCATTGCACTCCGATAGTGCATTTCATCTTTTTGAGTCAGCTCCTAAATATGGGCTGAAAAATAGTTTACTTTTTCAGGTTGGTATTTGAAAGTGATATTTTATTTTATATCTATGCCCAGTGCTGAATTGGAAGACTAGGAAATTTTAGGGAATTATATTTTCACTGAAATATCAAGGGAATATCAAATTTACTCTGGAATTTCCGTAGGAGTGAAATTATAAAATTGCAATGCCAGTATACTGTGTCTTTTTTGGCAAGGTGCTGAATCAAATCTCTCTTGTGTAGTAGAATTTGAATACCTGCAATTCAAAGCGAAGTCTGGCTGTAAGATAACATTGTTCATTAGTGCCATCATGGCAATGTTTAAATTTAAGAAAAGGAATTAGTATGAATTTTCTCTTTAGATATTTTGAGATCATCTGGAGAAGTTTTTCGAAACACTGATTTTTATTTCCCTCAAAATTAGGGAGTTCACAAGTAATTCTTTGTCATAGAAAATATACAAAATATTCCCTTAGAATTGATCAGAAAGAACCCAAAATTTCCTCTGGAAAAATACAATTTTTTTCTGGATATCTCAGGAGGTTTTCGAAAGCCTAGCTGCTGGACACTGTGATAATGCTGAAACATCTGAATCTTTGCCTTTAAAAAAACCTTCGTGAGGTTGTGATTGGTTTAACCTTTTATGTGTCTTACTATTGATAGAACTCATTGAATTTTTTGTAACAGAAAATTATTTAAGTTGTCATTATGAATATCAGTTTTAAGTTAATTTGTGGAAATTTACGTTATGTAGCACCATTCCAGATATGTATGTACATGAAATTAATTTATTTGAACTTTTTGCTAGTTAATAAACATATTTTATTGAATTAAAATACTAATGCAAATAGGTATTATATAAATTATTTCACCTGAATGGTGTATGAGTGTTTGTGTATTGTCATTTTGTTTTGAACACATGAAATGACATGAAACCATTTTTATGTTAGGACACTGCTAGAGATGTTCACCTGTTGCCTGAATCGCAGCAAACCTACAAAGGTTATCTGGGCAAGTCTCTCAAATTAATTTTGGGTGTCCGTGATTGCCCAGTCCGTCGTATGACTTTGTGTGTCACATCTGATCCAGAATTGGATAAGTGTGTTAAGATGAAAGTAAGTTCAGAAGTTTTTGGTATGATCTTTTTAGTGATATATTACATATGATTTCCCTCACTTAAGTCTTTTGGTGTATTGTTTTTGTGTATTAATTTGTGTAGATTTGTACATGTTTGCTAATATTTAATCTGTTTGAGATTCTTTTAATTCATAATCCCTTTGGAATTGTATGCTTGCTAATAATGTTATGCATTAATGTTGTTTAGTGTATGTTGTGTGTGTTGATGGTTATTGTCAAATTTTATTAATATTTGTACATTTTTAGATTGCATTGAAGGCTCAACTACTCAAACCTGAGATGAGCTGCTTTAAAGCTGCTAGCCAGATCCGTTGCATGCAGGCTGTACAAACTGGGTATGGAATAAGTTTCAAAGCGATGAATTGAATGTTCTGTTACAGTGAATTAGATAACTGTTACAGTGGAAATTGTGTTTTCATTTGTTGAGTTTAAGATGCTACACTCCATTTAAATCAGTAATATATAAGACTTTGTGAATTTTAGCACTACAGTATTTAACCTGATGATTTTCAAGTTCATTACCAATGCTGTACGGAAAACTATCAATCTTAGATATTGATTTTACAGTGCATTGCAAAGGTTAATTTAGAAAGTGTGTTTGGGAATCAATCATAATGGTTGAAAAGGAGATAACATGATTTAGTAATGAGTTATGTAATGCTCAGAAATTGGGAAAAAGGGTTTGAGTTCAGTTCTGGAAATTTAGTTTCAATTATGATGCTCTTTCAACCTTTACCCTTTGGCAGCTTAATGATTTAAATAATCAGTTCAGATTTGAGGGATCCTGGATTGAGATCAAGTCAATGCAAATAATTTTTTTGAGATGTTATGCTTTAAGTACCCTTGCTGGCTGCTCAGTGTGAAAGTATACCTTCAGATTATGTATGAATGTTTCCATTAATATCTCCATGTATGCCAATGACTTTATGTCTTGTACCTTTTTTTAGCATTTAATTTGTGCTTGCTTTAATGTTTTACTTTGTACTTGATTGCTTGTTAAAATATTCTCCTTTGGTATCCTTTGATTAGCTAAAGTATTTTAGTCCCTATTCCTGAAGCAAAATTTAATTTGTACAGCATAAGATTTTTAAGTGATGTAATTAGAGAAGAAACTATTGTGCAATCCAATTTAGTGCTGATCATGGTTTCACCATGAGATATAATTACTTATGCATTAGGCAACAGAAGTTTAGTTTCTCTAAAAAATTGGATGATTGGGGAGGGGGTTTGGGAAGGAGAAACAAGTTTAGCAGAGTGAGTATCCCTGTTTAAATGGGTAGTGTAGAAATAGCAAATGTAAGGTAAAAGTTGAAAATGAATGCTCCACAAGCTTTGAAGTAAAGATTGGTGTGAGACAAGGAGATGGCCTATCCTATATTTTTTAATTTGTCATTCATTGGAACTGCACTAAAAGAAATCAGGAAAACGGACTTGGAAATAAGAATAGGGGAAAAGATACCAGTGCTCGCCTTTGCAGATTATGTACTTAGTTTTGCTGTCAGAAAATAAGGAAGACTTAAGAATCATGACAGAAATTCTGATAAAAGAAACTCGTGAAGTTGGACTGAAAATCAATGACGATAAGACCAAATTTATGTCCTTCAGTCGAAACCCTGATAAATCTAGAAATACTGCAATTGAGGGTCGCATTTTTGAAAGAGTGAATGAATTAAAATACCTTGGTTCCATAATCAGCTCAAACAATAGTGAGTCATGTGACTTACAAATCAGAATAAATTCAGCCAATAGAAGTATGTATGCCCTGAACAAACTGCCAACATCAAAAATTTTATCCATCTGAACCAAACTTAGAATTTATAAAACCATAATAAGACCTGTCCTTCTATATGGAGCTGAATCATGGGTTATCGACAAAAGAACGGATAAGAAGTTAATTATATTTGAAAATGAAGCGTTAAGGAAAGTTTTTGGACCAACAAGAGAGAATGGAATCTGGAGAATAAAACACAACAGGGAAATCAGGGACCTTTTCAGACGTAAACTAGCCAGACGTAGTAGCTGAAGCTAAGAGCCGCAGATTGCGATCGGCAGGGCATATAATATGAAGAGAGCAAGAGGCCCTATTAAAACAAGTCTGGGCAGAAAATCCTGAATGGAGACGACCTCCAGGAAGACCAAGAAAAAGATAGAAGGATGAGGTGCCGAATGATATGGGGAAAATGGGAGTCAGTGAGGCGGATGCAAAAGTGAGAAAGAGTTGGTGGCAGACAATTGGCAAGGCTAAATACCATTTAGGGCATAAATGGCCATGGGAGGGAGTGAGTGTGTAGAAGAAATATTTCGTTTTGAAACCATGATTGATTCTTATTAGTCACAACATGGAACAAAGTAATCATTATACAGTAGACTCTCATTATTACGAAGTTCACGAGACCGAAAAACTAGAGCTTTGCAATAACAAAGTTCATATGAACGTTTCTTATAGGAATCATGGAAAGAAAAAAAAACTTGCTTTGTCTAAATTTCTTGTCTCTTCAATCTCCTGCACTTTAAATCTTCAGAATCAAGATTATAATATATGCGATTATCCTGCAGAATGCAACACTGAAGCACAATCGTGCGTTATCCCCCATTTTTTTTCCCACGGATTGAGACGAACTGATCTAGCTTGCAACGTAGTTGGAGCCGAAAAAATCACTGTCCGCAGGAAGAAAAAGTGGGCAAAACACGGGACAGTTCCTGACTTCACACCGGATTCAATGATACTTTGTTCAGATTGTGCCCAAAGTGCGAGTTCCTCTACGCCACGTCGTGTCGCATCGGCAAACTCCAAAGGTGCCAAATTTGTAATTTTGGGCATTTCGAGCCGTTGCTTTTTCATGGAACTTTGTAATAAAGTTCATTTTGAAACGACCGGGACCGAGGTTCGTAATTTCATGATAACAAAAATTTCGTAATAACGTTTCTTTTACTATTGATTGGATAGGCCTTTTTGTTGGGACCAACGAATTGATTCGTAATAACGAAAACTTCATAATAACATTGTTTGCATTAACGAGGGTCTACTGTAAATGTTTCCAATTCCCCATTCCCATCTTTACCTTTCTATCCTGATATAGAATGGCTATTTTTAAGGATTTTCATCTCATCCCACTAAGTTAAAAATTTAATGGTTACACTCCTGAGTTACCCAAAGAATATGTTCCAAAAACCACTCTCAAAAAGTCCTCTCATGGTAATTGTGAAAATGAGATCTTGCAAAGAGAATTCTTGCGTCCACATGCTTAGCAAGGAGTAGACAACTGTGATCATATTGTGTAGCTCAATGAAGCCTTACTTCATTGAAGTTACTGGAGCGTTAAAATTTTAAGAATGTTTTGATTGTGATTTCTATACAAATTGAACGGAATAAAATTCACTAACACTTGATTAACATTGTGGTATTTCATTATAAGTTTTCCTGGATATTTATTATACTATTATTGAACTGGTCTTCTGCCATCCTAAATTCAATAAGCTCCCCTGATATAAAGGATATTAATTAAGCTGTAAAATGGAAGAGGCCTGGTTATTGATATAAATGCCACTGACTTTTTAACATTTAAATTTAAAATAAGGTATTATGTATCACATTAGAAATGGTAAAAAACTTTTAAAACTAATGAGTTCTTGCGATTCCTACTATGTCTGCTTCCCCATGAAAAAACAATTGCCTCGTAACTTTGTTTGATATCACTTAGTTATGTTATTGTTGTTTGGTATAATTCATACTTATTTGTACTGGTGTTATGCATGGCATAACAACTTTCTTTCAGTATATACCTAATGGGTATTTCAATGAAATTTGGCAGTTGTAAAATACTTGAAATACTGGTAGCCCCTCAATAGAAATAAATTATTCTCGTATTTATGGCCTTGAGTGTGATTGAAGTTGTCACCTAAGATTTTTACGGAATATTTAATAGTGTTTTCTTATTTCAGGGTTGCGGATGTGACTGTTCTTGATGCCGGTGATATTTACACAGGAGGCTTACGATATGATCTCATCCCATTCATCGCAGAGGTATACAATTTGGGAGCACCCGAATATTATGTTGTTGCTGTGGCCAAAGAAGAAGATCCTGACACTGAGTTGACATTCTTGAAGGGTTCGTATGGTTTCCTCGTCATTTTTTCCCTCTTATTTTCACATACTCAGCAGTTTGAAAAATATACTGTAGTAGTCCACTATAATGAGTGTTAAAGAGTCCTGTAAAATCTCTCAATGTAACACATAAGATTCAAACTTGTTATAGCCATTTTCCATCCCTATGAATGACTGACTCTCTTATATTGTACAAATTCCTGGCCACTTATGGAAGAGCTAGATAGCTGAAAATTTTGGTGGATGTGGGACAGCAAAAAGCATTTCTAGGAAAATTCCTTGACTCTTTCATCCGCAAAAATTCGCAATGTTAGAAATTCAGATGTTTTTGGTACATTCCAGTTTTTGAATGGCTTTAGCTTCAGAACTACAGCAGATGCCCAATTATCTGGCTGCCGTTTATCCGTATTGTGGCTTATCCGTGCATGAGTTTTACACTTCTTCCATGTTTTCCACGATCTTTATTTAAAAAATCAATAGGACACAAAAGCACAAGGATATTTATATTTTAAATGCAATGCTACTCCGGGATTATTATTTTGATTATTTTGATAGGAATGTTTCAAGTTTACTTGAACGTCTACTTATGCATGCAGATGACGATTTGCGGTGGAAAAAAAACTCTTGATTACTATTAGAAGATTCTTCAATGATTAACCAATCGTAAATTAAGGAAAATGTTGTCTACGATCTAAAAATGTATATTTCATATCGCAAATGTCCAATTATTGCCATGCACTCGTATTCCTTTGAATACGGCCCAAAGGAACCGGAGATTTCGTCGCACTCAGACACATTTTTTGCTGAGACTATTCAAGGTCAAACTGGAGAGGAAAGGAATAGACAAAGTGAAGGCAGCAGGGGAAATGGAAGTAGAGAAAGCGTGAGTCATAGCCAGGCACTCGCCTGCATAGAAAAACTGCCAAAAGTCCTGGTTTGATATAATCGCTGCTGTGCGAAGGGGTGATCGCTCGGCCATTACCTTCACGTAAGCTCCTTGTTCTTGTTATCTAAACATCGCGGTGCACAATCGCGTTCAGTGATCACAGACCTCCGTCCCACTTCAATGACATACCTGGCAACTTGCGCGAGATGCGACTACCCAATGTGGTGCCTGATAGTGTAGTTTCCTACGTAGCGCAACGATTTGGAAGCATTCCTGCAAACCATTTTCTGAATGTGTTATCTCGATTACATGGGTGTGCTGTTTTCGAAAACCAGGTACATGGAGCAGCAGGAATAAGAGTACAATCACGTTTTCGCCTATAAGAAGATCGCGGTTGGGAAAAGATAGGTGTGAATGATTCCGGAAAGCAACCTAAAATAACAGACGATGTGCATAAATAATATTAATTTGTTTGATTTACATGAATTATGAAAAATGCATGAAATTAAAGTGGGAGTTTGGATTAACCGTGTTTTCCCATTATTCGTGCTGCCTCTCCCCATCATTGCCCTGGATAATTGGGAGTATGCTGTACTAAGCTTACTCCGAATCTTATTGAGTATATGAATACTGGATATATTTACGATTCATGCAATTGTCACTTATTTCTCTTTACCCAACAATGGGCCTGCAAAAACCTGCCAAAGTTTCAAACCAAATTTCATTGCAAACTTCTTGTGGTAGGCTAGGGTCTTTTACGGGTATACAATCATGCACATGCCACCTTTACAAAATTATTTCTAATTTTACTTCTTCAAAATAAAGTGCAGGCTTGAATTTGATTGTGGTTTATTTAATCACAAACCCTTCTCGGTAGATTTTCCAAAGCCATAAGTTCCCATGTAGTTATCCTGGAAAATATTCAAAACTCCAGTAGTAAATGGCCAAGCCATTTCTGCCCCACAATAGGGTGGGCCGAAAAAAGGTTTTTTTCCCTGATCAAATTTGTCCTATGCGGGAAAGTTACGAAATGATATAAGGATCTCGCACATGCAATTTTTTTCAAATCGGATGATATTAACCACTGCTGCCCGAGCTCTAAAGTTTAAAATTTTGCGAAAAATGAGGCTGATTTCAGAATCAAAAGGCTATGAAGACGAATTTTATGAAAATATGGGATAGTGGATAATATTAAAGAGTTAATACATGTTTATAGTTTATAAAAAATGAAATTTGAAGTTTATTTGACAAAATCTGTGGCTTAAACAATGTCTATAGATTAACAACAAAATTATAATATAGACCACCCGCACAACACAATTCATTTTTTGCCTACGTTTCTAAAATTCCATTTTGAGGGCTAAATCGCAGGTACAATAATATTTATTTCGATTGAATTTAAGTTTTTAGCAAATAAGTCATCATATGGTAGTAAATAATCCCACAAAAAGTAATAATAAGATAAATTGTTTTCAATTAACATCAATCATAATGACGAATAACGTACCTGTGGAGCTATTTTCAACAAGAAATTCAGCTGAGACTGAGAAAGAACAGAACCTGAACACCATGCATCTCAATAAGTAGCTCTCTGCTAGTTTCACGAAGAAACTACCCAGAACTCACCTAATAACCTAACATATTGCTCCGGTCAGGATTTTCAAAACAAGTCGAAAGACAACTGCGTAAAATCAAGAGTAGTGGCCTCTATGGGGCTGGCGTTATGCTGTGCAAAATCGAAAAAAGAATCATAAAATCAAGAAAAGATGTAAAATCAAAGCTTAACAATAGCAATTCCCGATGCTTTCCGGCCGGACTTGAGTGCCGCTGCGTAAAAACGAGTCGTTTGGTAAAATCAAAGTGCATAAAATCAAAGTTTTACTGTAACCATCAATATCAATCACTTGTAGCGAAGACAATCAGGTTTCTTTTTCCTGTCACAATGATGCCTTACCTTCTTGAAATGCATCTGAAATGAACTTACAACCGTAATGTTTTCAGTTTAGCATTAGGGTTATCCCTAGTGTTATGCATCCAGGATGACTGCCACGTAGAAATGGTCCCGCTCTAGTGAAAACAGAAGTACTTGTTATAGGCTGGTAATTTATGTATGCTTTTCTACATGGACCAACAACACAAAAAAAATCACTTGCTATAGTGCTATCCACGCCATAGGCCTAACTCGTTCTTACGGACTTCTACTGCACTTCTTGTCTGTGAAACCTAGTGTAGGATAGGTCAATATTGTGATAGTTTTTCTGTATGACTGCATGTGTGATATAACATGTAAACTTTTACCATTTGCCAAGCCAGCTTTCTTTTATTCAAATTTTACAATGGGACAAACACAATTGCTTTACCTTTCATTTATATATTTTTTGTATTTCACTTGCAGGGAAAAACACGTGCCATACAGGGATGCAAATGGCATCTGGATGGGTGATTCCTATGGCTTACATTATTTCAAATGGATGGATTAGAAGCTATGGTTGTGATTCTGTCCAAGCTGCTGCTCAGTATTTCACAAAATCATGTGTCCCAGGAGCCATTTCACCTGAGTATAATTCAGGAGTGCCTTATGATAACATGTGTGATCTTTGCCATGGCTCTAGCAATAGTTACTGTAAGCGTGATGCCTCTGAAGCCTTCTATGGACACACAGGTAATTAATTTTCTTTCAGGTACTTATTCCATTTTCATCAATGTTTTATGGGGATAAGAGGGTGAAGCTCATATCGTAACAGTTGTTTACTTCTCTCTTATTTTAATCTTCCTCAGTTTTTCTTTAATCCCTTTCTTTGTAGATGATTTGGTAGGAAACATTCCTGTGTACGCAATGGCCTTTAAGAAGCAATTGTAAACTAAGAGTTTTTTCAGGATTAATCGTATGGAATTCTAACATTTTAATATATGAAAAGTCACTATCAGATTACCTCAATTACTTCATTGATTTCTAGGGATGTGCGAGTACTCGAAAATTCGAGTCGAGTTGAGGAGTTGGTAATTGACACAAGTGATTCGAGTAGTATTACGAATGTCGAGTCGAGTAGTTATGGTTACAGAGCTGTCGAGGCCAGTAAGTTCAGAAATCTGCCGACAGACAGTGCTATCGTAAAACTCGTGTAGTAATATCGTTTATCGTATAGTTGTTCTAATGCCTTAGCGTAGGAGTTTCAGCTTTTGTATATGTAGCATTCAACACTGTAGTAGTTACCGTGGGTGCCGAATACCTTTTCGTCAGCCGTCTGACCGTCTTCCGCCCCGGCGGGGTTTTCAGAGTAATCGGAGGGGACCACAGAATTGCTCATACTTTCTTATCTGACACTTTTCTACCCTAAAATGCTTGCTTTACTCAAACGCCGAGGAATTACATTAAAATTATTTTATGATTTCTATTGAAAAAATGTAACTTTTACATTTTGGGGGGCAATGCTGGTTTTTCCTGGTGTTTGACATCACAAGTGGGGCCATCTGTTAGCGTTTTTAGTAAGGGTGAGTCGGTTCCTAAATTTTTTTGGTTCTCGGTACCAGTCCAGTTTTCCCCCATCGGTTCTCGATACTGTGTTCCAAGGATGAACTGTTATTATCTGAATTAATGGCAAATTCAAATGAACAACCACAAGAAGTGAATGAAAATAATTTCATTAAAGATGTAAATTAGCAGGAAAGCTCTTTTAAAAAAAACTTAAGATCATCTCCATTATTTTACTTGCCAAGTAAAACTTTTAAATAACATGTTGTTAAAGAATGCATGATCGACCAAAATGTCACATTACATCTGGTTCCACTGGTTCTTTCTCCAGATTTTAAATTCAAAAATTCAACATATTTCCTCTATCTATTCTTTTATTGCCAGAAATATTGCCTGTGGTGCTGAACAGGCATTAAATAAAAAGAGTAATGGTCAATGTTGATTTTGAAGGGCTGCACGAAATATGCTTATGCGAAATGCAAAGTTTACATTCTGCATAGAATCAGGATCAATGGTGAAACTTCTGACGACTTCATCTGTAAATTGTTTTAACTTGTGAGTCAGTTCAAAAATATTCTGTATTCTGCGATATAGCTTAAATTGTTACTTTAAATGGCAACTTATTTGCATGCTTCACTGTCATATTTCTTATAACCTCAACAATAAACTGCTCAGCACGCCAGTATAGCAACACCATGCATAAACTGATCAGCCGTGAGTTAACGCAAAATTGTAATGCAGTGTTGCTTTCTGCATGATAACTAAAATTTTCGATGCCTTGCATTGGTTTATGATCTTACAAACAAGCTCTCGGAACGCATCTTGCTTGTATTTTGAAGTATTACTTTATATGTACATGATTGAGTTGTGAGACCACTTTCAGGTGAAACGATTTTCTGCCGGCCGCCGTTCACGGCACGGCACTGAGCATTGCAGACTGTCGTATCGTCTGGAAGCGGCCTAAAATGTAGCATTGCCTGTATTTCACGCCTGATTGAAATGGCTGCCATGCTGTCAATTTTTTTTTCAATTCAAAAGATTTGACTCGTTTGACATAGAGACCTGTGGTAAGTTGAAAGAACAACACCATGCCGTGGACAGCAGCAGGCAAAAAGTCCGATTGTTGGAAAGCATGAAATGGGCAAGCATGGGCAAGAAATATATGGCTATAGAAATTTTACAATGATGGCAAAAGCGACAAACTGATGAATCATTAAATGCACATGTTAACGAACAACTCTCAAAAGAAAAAAACGTGGACGCCATGCAATTGGAAAGTAATACATATATCGATGGCTAAGTTCTAACTGCAGGTATCTCAAAATTTGGCCAGGCTGAGTTAATAATGTTAATAAAAACTAAAATTCAAGCAAGAAACAACTCTTTGTTTGAAAATATATGCTTCTTTTTCAGTTTTATGTTTCCTTGGTTTTTAATTTCAATTAAATTACATATATACAATTTTTTTTAAATCTTTTTTTTTTGTTCTGAAAAGTTGCGAGATTTTTTTTTTTGAGATAGGTCTTGTTAGAACTTAGCCATCGATATGCATTTTTAAGGTTTTTTTTCACTTATTGTCCTTGAATATGCTGCAGATTATTTTGGCTTTGGGCGCCAAATTCGAATCCTCGATACAGGTTCCACAGGCCAAGAATCTGCAGTACTGAGAACCGGTTACCAGAACCGACCCATCTCTACTTTCTTTAAATATGTTGATACTCAACTTGGTTGTGCCTAATAATGACTCTTTACCTGTTTAACTTCACTAAACACCACAGAAACAAAAGAAAAACTGGAAATACGAACGGTTATGAGACTTCAGTGGACTTATTCAACACCTTCAGATACAATGAGTGCTCGGTTTAGCGAATAATTTCAGAGGGATTATGCGCACTTGTTAAACTGGTCTTCTGCTGTACCTCCTCACTGGTTCTTGTAGAGCCCTCTAGTTCAATTCATCTATTTTTGTCATCTTATTGTGTTAAGTGGAAATTTTGAAAACTTATCCTATTCGAGGTTATCCTAATGAGATTCTTATGTTTTGCAGGTGCTTTTCGCTGTCTGGTGGAAGGTGGTGGTGATGTGGCATTTGTAAAGCATACTACAGTCATGGAAAATACAGATGGGAAAAGGAAGGAGTGGTGGGCAAGAAATACCCTGACAAATGATTTCCAACTTCTTTGTCGTGATGGTAACTATGTTTACTATTTATTCATCTTTCTTTCTTTCTTTGTGGGAATAAACTTAAGCATAATTTTTCCTCACCTCATGCATCCTATCCGCAAGGCAATACATATGGTGATGTACTGTGGTCTCCAGAATAACTTTCCTCCAATTCATTTATTACCAATATCAGTTACTTCATAGAATGATGCCTGCCGGAATGCAGTAGAACCCTTATAAGAAGTTCCTGAATTAATAGTATTCCTCGAAGAAGTTTGATTTTAAGTCAAAAATTCAAGCCCTTTAATCATATGATTATTTTTCCTGAATAATTAGGTTCCACTTCAAAATTTTTCCAGCCTAAGAAGTCTTAACTGACGATATTTGCGTGGCATATTTCTATTAAATTTTACCTGCACAAAGAGTTTTAAAAAAATTATAAATATTAAATTATGTTGTTTGGTTCATTGTACCCATTCGTTTTGTTTTTAGTGAAAATATCAGTGCTTGTCTCATTCATTTTAGAGTCAAATAAAAAGTAGAGATGAGCTGAATAGCATTTTTCTCAAATCGAAAACAAATGCCTAATTTTTTCCTGAATACCTCACTTGAATATTGACTAATGCATCACTAAGTGCAGAACATGCATTTTTCCACCAATTTTAAATACAAGTGGCTATAAAAATAAACAATTTTGAGCACTTTACAAATCATTCTACTTCAATACATCTCCTAAATCCTAATGCAACTGTCAGCCACGGCTACATCAAACATGGCGAGCACAGCAGTTGTTTTTTTTTGTTATATAAATATTGAAGGTTATATTATTTGTAATGCTTTATGTGTTTGTTGCAAATCTTACATTATTAAAAGACTTGACAATTACTTTAAAATTAGAAAATGTAAACGTAAATTTCATCTTGCAACAGGGTGTCATAAAAGGAAAAGCCAATCTCATGTGCATTTGAAAGTATACATGCATTTTTCTAAGGCTGTTCTTGTGGAGTCATGAGCATTAGACAAATTTAAATGCTTAATTTTGATAATAAAATATAGTAAAAATATTAAATATTTGAAACAATCAAATGTGCAAACCTTCATGTAAGACCCAACCTTGGTCAACGGATTTAATTGGAATTACAGACAATCTGTCCTGTGTATTCGAAATTTGAATAATTGATAGATTTGTGTCATTGGATATGGAATAGTGTAAAAAGCTCATTATTCAAGGTATATGGTGATTTGACTATTTGAACGCCCCACCCCTAATGAAAAGTCAAACAGGCTGTAATTTCAAGAAGAGCTCAGCAATTGCTGGGCAATGGAAGCTTTTCTCCTGTTGCATCAACTTGATACCATTAAAAGGGGCTGCATATGGTTCATTTCATATTCTCAATGCAAGATAGATTCTAGAAACAATTGCAATTTTTAGTAAATACTTCAGGTGCTGACGTAACCCTGAGAATAAATTTTGTAATCTCACAGTGTAATCTCCAATATCCTTAAGGCTTACTTTGTGCTTTCGGGACAACCGTATTTAGTGAAATAGATATTTCGCTGTACTTTACTCAGTATTGCTCAATGGTTAGCTCTTCTTAGGCTTCATTGTGCACTTAACTATTTACCCATCATTAATTCTATCCTGATGAAGATTTGATCCATAGCTAAAAATCCTATCTTCACTTTGCTATTATCAAATTACTTATTCTTCGTATCTGTGCCGTGCAGGTAATACAGTAAAACCTCTATGTAGTGAACCTCTCTACATCGAAAACCTCTATACATCATACCAACCCTCTGGTCCCGTCAGTTTTACATGTAAATTTATAGGCAAACCTCTCTATAGTGAACCTCTTTATATCGTAAAACCTCTACATATCATAGCAACGAGACACCCCGAGACGGCCTAACTACCTCCGCATTTCGTACCGAGACAACTAGAGACCATCAATGCAGCCGCGATAACGAACATGGAATGACATTATCAGCGATAAATGTTTCACGCTTATTTTTTTCTTATACACCTTTAATAATTTTCACGTTAACCATTAGTTTGGGCCATTTTGTTCCATATGAGAGCATACCTAACAGTAAATAAGAAAAAGGCATCCAACTCTCCTAATCATATTAAGTGGTAGTTAATGATGATGATGACAGAAGACATTGTTTTCTCTCAAATCATGGTCAAAATCTTGCGATAGCAATCGCTTTCATTTACTTATGGCTTTATTTTCTTGTAAGTGCTTACATACAATGTTCAGTTAATAAAAGAGGCGACCAGCGCAGCTTATAATCACTTGCTGGCGAAAATATTTCAACCAACTTCTCTCCCATCCATGGAGACAGAATTACTCGACCGCATTGCTACTTCTGCTTCTAAAATGAAAATATTTCATGAATATACTGCGACTCGAAATAAATCAAATACAATTTTGCAATTATTTCATTCCCACATTTCCCAGTGTAGCACTTTCTTACTACCGCCTTGGTAATTTTTTCGATGCTTTCGTGAACGATCGTAGTTTATAATTTATTGCGCTTAGCGACAAATGTCTTGCCTGCGTATTTATGCCGCAAAATCTGACTCTTCCATCGGGAGTCCGGGATGTCAATTTCTAGCAATACTGACGAACATCAATCCATGCGCGACAATGTTAGGTGAAGGAGACAGCTAATTAGCTGATATGCGGTAGGGCAATGAAATTTCTTACCGTCGCCGCCGCATTCTAAAGTAGTTCGCCCAGCATTCTCGCCGGGAAATCACGTCCTTTCGCAGACCTAGCATTTTTGTGTGCCCCTGACAGATTTTTTCTTCGGAACACTACTTGCATTATATTTTGGAGAGAGAGAATTCAATGAAATTTTCAAAATTGTGCTCAATTTCTTGTCTATTTTTTGCAGTAGTCACATGTTTATTTATATTTTTATAATTTTTAACAAGTCACATGTTATAAGAATGATAAATCAGTTCTCTAAAAGATATTATCCGGAGTATTTTCAATTATTGCCCATAAAATATAAAAATTACTTAATTAATCATAGGCTGATGATGGATTCGAGAAATAAAAGAAGGCGACTACTTGGCATTACCACATAATTAGCAATTTCTCTAGCCATCAACGAGGGCTGGCAGAAGGAAGATGTAGCAGTGACCTTTGGAAAGCCATCATTCACCCTGACATCTATTTTAAACAACCAAGGAAAAACATAAGAAACTGTCTATCTAGGCTGCACAATTAAAACACTCAGGCAGTGAAATACGAGGATGAAGAAATTATGTTGAGAAATATAAAACTATTGTACTTTCCTCTGAACACTATTAGTAAATTGAATAATTTCTTAGGTCAAAAGGCATTAACGAAAACAGCAGGTGATTTATTTATAGTGAAAATGACATTAAAAAGTGCTCATGTAATTGAAAACATTACTTCGAAAGAGTTTGAAAAAAATTTTAAGCAAAACCAATAACTAATTTATTTTCTAAAAAGGCCTCTTTAACTAGTTACTTTACCTTTGTGTAATCCTTTTCCTAATGTATAACTGTAAATATATGTTCACTTATGCATGCATATATGTTTAAATATAGTTATTTAATGATTAAAAAGACAGTAGCACCTTTCATTTCCCAAGGATATGAAAAAATGGTGCCTTCCACTAAAACCTCTCTATAGTGAACCTCCATACATCAAATTGCCCAAATTTTGGTCCCCTCCATTACGATGTAAAGAGGTTTTACTGTATCATTCTATCAGCTGCTCCAGTTTATGTGCTCTTGGTTATATGCTTATTTTGTCTTTCTTTGAATAGAGGTTCTCATGAGTTAAATTTAACTTTGTTTTTTACCAATTCCATCTTTATTTCATTACCATACTGTGTAAAATATTAGTAGTTCCAATTCACGGTATTTGGTATTATATTAGAGATGGATGTATCCAGAATTTTTTCAGATCCGGATTCGGATCAGATCCTTGAATTTCGGAGCCGGATCTTTTGGATCGAATACTTTCGAATCCAAATGCATTTTCAAAATCCTGCTATGAAACGAAGTAATTATTCAAGTTTATTCTGGGTACATACAATCAAAGGGATGCTTTTTAGATTTTCATACACATTTAAATATTTTTATAAATTAAAAATCATTTTTATAGGCTTTTAAGTTGCTTTTTAAAAACATCTTCACATGCTCAGGACCTAATCTGTTATGCTTCGGTTTGGAAATGAAAATAGGAAAAATCTTCGGATAAACTACTGACCACTGACGTAGCGAGAGAGGGAAGTCCGGGGGGTCTGAACCCCCCGAAATATAAAAACACGATTTCTTTCCTTCATGAAAGGAAACAAAATATTGAAAAATCATGAATTTAAAATAGATTTATTTGAAAAATGAAGTTTTTTTTTATTGTGAAGGGTGTTATAATTAGTTTAAAACCCTCTACTTTGTACCCTGTTGTTTAAAAATTTCCCCCCCTGGTTTTGGACCAGCTACCCCACTGCCATAGTCTGAATTCAAATTTCCCTCACGCTCGTTTCCCCCAAATTTTGTCACTATCTCATCACATACCGACTTGGGTTTCACCCGAAAATGCTTCAGTATGGTGAGGTGGATTTAGCTCTTCCTCACAATAATTTCATGCCACAGTGCACGCACATGGCATACATTGGTTCTCCTTATCTCAATAGAAATGTTTCTACAAATGAAGGACATTTTTATCAGTATATCATTAAATAAAATTGCGACTGCGCAATCAGCAACACAATTAACAGTATTTATAACAGCATTAACGTCACGTGCGGCGTGGTGCTCGACTGCTCAGCATGAGGAAGGGGTGGACAGCAGAAGCGCGTATAGGAGAGGTGGAGGGGAAGGAGCGCTCTCCCTGCGTATTTCAAGCAACGAGGCTACAAATGAGGGAGTAAAGGACGAACAAGTCAGATCTTGCTCCACTGACATCGTTGCCTTCAAAGCGAAGGCGGGCACGCTACGTGATATACGCAGTTGGTGTTTCCAATCCGTCTCTACTTGATTGAGGGGTTAGTGCTGCGCTTGTTTCTCTGAAAATTGTGCTGTTTGGACAATGTTGCATATTAGTATAGTCTAATTGTAAATAGAAAACTTAGTGGCAATCAATTTGAGCTGAAAAATAAACAGAAATATCGTCAGGAATGTGTCGCGTTTGGTCTAATTTATTTTTAAATATGTGCATGTCATCTGATTGTCGAAGCTATCAAGACATCTTCGGGCCGGGAAAGTCACTCACCTAGCATTTGTCATCTAGAAACGGAGAATCGACGCAGGTAGGCCAAAAAAGCTCTGTTGGTGAGACGGGGTAGGGATGAAACACGCTTCCTTGTTCTCGTGTAATTTGATATTTTCCGTAGAAGACAATGTATTATGGTCCAAGTGATTTAGGAAAAAAACAACAGAGGCACGGGCTGATGGACGGCTGTGGGTGGTTTTCTGAAATTTGCGACGTAGTTACCGTATAAGCGCGTGTAAGAGGCGCACCTTTTTTCCCAGATATTGCAGCCGAAAATGGGGGTGCGCCTCTTACACAAACTTCTTATCTCCCCCCCTCCCCCCCGAAGGACATACCTGGTTAATAGTCAACATCTGTCTTGCCGAGCAATTTCCATTACGTTGAGCACCTGATTTTTCAAAAATCATCTTCAGATGCTAATATGAGGATTTTGAGGACTGAAAATTATATTGGTGTCTAAACCTGCGGTTTAAAAAATTCGAACGAGTGCGTTCATTGTTGGACTAAATGGTGGATAGAAGAAATCGGAAATGCTTATAAGTGAAGAGCGCTGAAGGCGAGGTCGAGGGGAAGGAGCGCGCTCCCTCCCCTCCGTATTTCAAGCTACGAGGCTATGAGCGAAGGATCAAGGGAAGAATGCGTCCGATCTTGCATGTGACGTCGTTGCCTTTAATGCGATGGGGCGAAGGCGCAGCAATGTGATATACGCAGTTTGCGTTGCCTGAAGTTTCCAGTCCATCTCAACTTGTTTGAATGCGCTTATGCTACGCTTGTTTCTTCCGAAATTGTGCTGTTTGGACTATGTTGAATATTAGTAGCCTTGTTTTAGCTATAAATCTTTGTGTCAATCAATTAGAGCTCAAAAAACATAAATGCTGTCAGATAAACATCGCGTTAGGTCAAATTCTTTTTAGAACCTCGTGCGTGTCTTACAATTGCTGAAAGATATCGAGATATCTCCGAGCTCAGAAGGTGACTCACCTAGCATTTGACCTCCAGAAACTCGGAAAATTGAACCTGGTAGACCGAAAAAGGTCAGTTGGTGAGATGGGGTAGGGATGAAACAAGTTTCAATTGTTCCCCTGTAACTTGAAATTTTCCTATTTTCCTGTGGAGTCTCGGAAAGGAAAAAAACGGCAGAAGCATTGGCTGATGGAGGGCCGAGTGTAGTTCCGTTAGGCCCCTTGCACGCACACCGATTTTGGACAGCCGGTAAAATATCGGCCGATATTTTACGGGCGAAGCGATGCTTGCACACACGCCAGATTTTTACCGGTCAAACGATAAGTTGCTATGTTTTTTAGCCGGCGCCGGCGACCCACAGTGACAATGGCCGGCAGCTAACCGGCATTTTGCCGGTGCCGGCGCGTGGTCGGTACGTGTGCAAGCTCCAATGCTCTCCCATTGTTCACTATTGGAATGTGGACGGCCGATATTTTACCCGCCGTCCAAAATCGGTGCGTGTGCAAGGGGCCTTACATCTACGACGTGGTTATTATCCTACGGTGCTGAGATTGCCCCGATTGTTGTCCAATCTCTTGGGAAGGTTCATGCTATGTGCCTGTCGTGTTTTGCCTTAAAATTTTCCACGGCTGCAATTCTATTACAATACTTCTGCGAGAGCTTTTAAACAAAATTGTTCGTGAGTAGGACAAGCAACGTAGAGCGATGGCGTATGCGAAGAGAGGATCGGAACTCTTTCTACTCCCTCTTATGCCGCTATTACCGCCGCAGTTATCAAAATTTCCTCTTTCAAATAGTACTGAAAGAGGAAATTTCGATTACTGTCGAATATCCAGGCATACGTCTGCAACACCGCATGATAGGATAAAAAAAATGCCGCAAAATTTTTTCTTTATAGCTTCGATCCTCAAAATAGGGGTGCGCCTCTTACATGTGTGCGCCTCTTACACAAGCTTATACGGTACTTTTGACTTAGTTATTATCCTACGATGCTGAGATTCCCCCAATGATTTTTCAATCTCTTAGGAAGAATCACACTATGTGCCAGTTGTATTTTGCCTTTTTTATTCTCCACGGCTGAAATTCTGCTAGGTAACCTCTGCGAGAGCTTTAAAAATAAAACAGTTCGTGAGTAGGATAATAATCGCATGCGACAGCACATTCGAAGAGAGAACTGGAACCCTTTCCACCCATATGCATTCACTGAAGCTATTATTTAAAATTTCGAATTCAGATCTGATGTCTTTCGCGACTTTGGATCCAATGTATCCGATGAAAAACAATAACCGTGGATATTTGGATCCGAAGTATCCGATCCGACCATCCCTAGATTATATACATGATCTGAAAGTTCATTATTCTCTCAAGAGTGGTCATCTGGATTGAATTAACTGATGGCTTGAAGTATTTTTTTGAGATGGCCATTCTTCCAAATTTCTCCCATTCTCTGTGAAAGGGAATCCCGCATTTCATACTAAAAACTAACTTTGTTTTTAAATTATAGATGTTTTTTCTCCCAAATACCAATTTCCTCAATCAATATATTTCCCACTTTCACAATTTTTTATTGGATTATTTTTAAAAGCAAGGGATTAATTTTCTACCCACTGTACCATTCTTGTGATTTGTCTTCCCCTTCATCACCTCCTATACTTGCTTGTCATTAAATATTTCCTGATTTTAAATGCACGATTGTGGCTTAAATCTGTCATGCTCGCATTCATATTTCTGTGAAATGAGGCTGAGAAATGGTGTATGTTATCATTTATTATGTAATAAATTGAAAGTATAACCCACTTTTTTTGAAACTATATTGTGCTCTATATTGACCATTATGATGTATGCATTGGCTATTTGATGGAAGGTATATATATAATTTCATGATTTGGTATTTTTTTTAGGCTTGCTCTGTGCACAAAAATTTTCAGACCTCTCTGATCTAGTTATTTGGAAGGAGTATAATCTTTTTTTGTTGTTGTTATGTATTTATAGGCAGGAGAGCTGCTATCACGGATTATGCAAAGTGCAACTTAGGAAAAGCCAAGGCAAATGCTATTGTAGCTCGTGGAGGTCTTGGCTTTAACGAGACAGAGCTGAATGCATTTGCCAACTTGTTTGTGTATGCTCAGCAATTTTATGGAAGAAAATTTCAAGATGATTTCAGGTTTGTATAATCTTTTATTTGTATGTACTCTGTAACAGTGTGCTTGGCAAAATCCATCCCATTTCCAATGTTTTTGCAGCTGTTTATCCTTGTGTAGAGGTAAGTAATATTTTTGCCAAAGTTGCCATAAGTTTTAAATGCTTGCATTTTCCTGTGATGAGCTTTTATTATGGTGTGAACGGTATTGCAGTTATCTACCATTCAACGAAATGTAAGGGATCCATGAATCTTCATAACCTTATCATAAAATTGATTGTTGGAAAACTAAAATTTATATGCTCATATTCATTGTTTCATAATTACAAATTGTGCATAGAGGAGTGCAGAACCGTCAACTGTGCGATTCGACTGGCTTGAAGACAAGCATTGAGACCAATGGTTATTTGAAAGCACAGTGCCATGCCGTTGACGGCGGCCGGAGCAAAGCAAAAGTCTGAAAGCGGCAAAAAGTGGCTGTGCGCCGTCTATTCCGTGAAATACTCACTGAGCTACATTGTGGCAGCTTTCAGCCGAAACGACTTATCGCCGGCTGCCGTTCCTGGCACAGCGCCGTAAAATTCAGGCCACTTTACGACAAGACGACTCTCTGGATTTCACGGCGCTGTGGCGGGAACGGTGGCCCGCGGAAATTAGTCGCGTCGGTGAGCGGCCAATGCGGTGAAATAATTACGGCTTAAATATATGCCTCAAAAAACAATTTCATGCAGAGCAGAAGGAAAAAATGATGAAAATTCCGAGTTGGTGAAAATCGCCCATGAATTGGAGAAAATTCATGATTTCCACAAAGAAACACACTCGAGGAAATAAGGCAACCTGTTTGTCCGGAGGATGTCTAAACCGCATTCACGATGTCTACAAAGTAGCCAAAATGCCATGGGAATCTGATGGTTGACTTAATAAAATTACTGCAGGGTTCAAACTATCCAAATGCTCACATTCTATAAAGAGTTAACCCTTTCGCTGCTAATGACGAAAATATGCGGCAGGACGTTTCTTGACCCAGGAGACGAAAGGCAATAATTTTCATCTGAGATTTTCTTACGCAGGCCTAATGCCGAAAATACGTTTCTTTGCTCTCCTATTATGACATTCGTGGGTTCGTAAAGTCTTAGTTACGGGACCCAACACAGGCCAACAACATGGACTGGCTAAATCTGTAACTACCGAAATCCGGAAGCATGAACCTAGACCCTCGTCTCTTATTACCCCTCTTTGTGGTAAGGGACCACAGTCATACAATTGTTCATTCAGTTAGTTTCCGATATAAATATATGACTCTTTCTCAAAAAATATAAACTAAGAATTGAATTCTTTGTCTTTTGAGCAGCGTTTACAATTTTAAAATGAAATTCTACCATAAATATTAACTAATATCTCCATTTTAGTATGAAGTCAACATGGAAATTGTTAATAAATTCGTTAATGCTGATGGTGGAGCTTCATTCAAAATTTTAAAACTCTCAGAATAAATCAAGGAATTCAATTGGAAGTCTGCAATTTACGTGCAAGCAACAATCATCCATACAGCTAATTCACATAAACAAAGCATGAGTTGACAGCGAACCAATGCCGCTGGTAGGGTTATAAGCCACGAAAGGAGGGAGACCAACTACCCTCAGAGTGCAAGATAATGCAAAATGCCCACTAGGAAGGATCAGAAAAGGTTGGTTTTGAGAGTGTTTGATTATCTGCAAGACCTTTCTTAACATATGTCCAACATAAATGCTCCATACAGAGAAGACCGAAGAGTCTCATGGAGCGCAGTCCTGCATTCATGTTAAGGAGAGAACTCCAACATTTTGAAAGTTAAGGGAGTTAAAAATGAGCCTCGAGAATATTCATAAGAGTACTTATTTAGATAAAACCACTTATTACATCTGCAAAACATGAAAACCTCTAAAGCAGCTGCTGTAAAGTCAATACCTATGCAGATGGCTGAAAAGGCATCAACCAAACTTAGTTCTCTTATGATAGAAGACCTAAGCAGAAAAATAGGTATTTGAAAAGATCTCAGTTTTTGATCCCCAAGAAGTTCCGTCTGCAGACATGAACCCGGACTTAAAAACAAAAAATTTATGGCCTGGAATCAATGGAGACGGAGAAGTTGATGTAGGGGTTGGGAGAATTACAGAAATTACTACAAAAGCAAAATTCCTGGGGTTCAGTGGATGTAATTAAAGCAATCCAGGAGCTCAAATGTCTGAGACATCGTTTGCATCTAAGTGCCTTTAAGCAATTTGGATCCCTTCTGCAAACATGGACTGAGAAAGATTTCTTTCCTGCTATAGCACTGTGTTAACAGATAAGAGAACAAATGTAAAAGATGACAACTTTATCACAATAGCAATATTTCATTTGAAATTACAGGCATTTAAAAGTAATTTCTCTCTATGTAAGCTAGATATATGTATACGCAAAGGATAAATATGTAGAATAGGTGAATTCAGTCAATACTTCATGTATATTATTGCTTAAATTATTCCCAGTCAATAATATCCTAAATTTAGGGCAATGGGTGGGCCACTGGAAGGATGGCTCTCAATCAACATCAATTATTTTGCTGTTAAAATAACACCGATTTCAGGGCAAAATAACATTGCTTTTGCAGAAAAATAACACCACTTCTGGCTATAAAATAACCCCACCTTTTGCATGTCTCTACTTATATGTAATGAATTTGAAGGTTTTTTGTATGAATGAAGCTGTATGCATGTACTTGTTTTAAGTTTATGTTCTTTTTGATTTGTATAATTAACCATTAATTTCTTCAATTTGTTTACAGATTATTTTATTCTGCTCCTCCGTATTCTGATTTGATTTTCCAAGATGCCACCTTACAGCTCCATGTGCTAGAAAAATCCAAGCAGAATTACAGGTCATACCTGGGACGCAATTTCCTCCGTGCCCGTGCCCTGGTTGATTGTTATGCTGGTGCATGGGCTTCTTCTGCATCACTTCTGCTTGTATCATTGTCCTCTGTTATTCTAGTTTTTATTGTGGGAAGACCATGATTTCCCATCATTATACTTCAGCAAAAATGCCCAACTTTTACTCAGCGACTCAGTAATATCTTTTCAAGCATTTCTATGTCTGATGTTCATCAGAAATTTTCCAAGTTGCATAGGGACTATTTTTAAAGATTGTAAACTTCTATTTTAGTTTTCTTAAGACTTAAGACTTGACTTCGTTAAAAAAATAATATTATGTATTTTAGATATTTTTAGCTGTGACATTTATTGTTGTTACATTTTCTATTTTTTTAATGTATCTTGTAATGAGCAGCTAATTCAGTTGTCTTGAATTAGTATTTAAGTTTTCTTCTTTTGAGTCATTGATTGATTTACCGTGTCTGTGGAATTTATTGTTATTCCCAGCCAGTAATCTAATTAGAAAAAATTTCACTAGAAAATTTAAACCATCTCAAGTGAAAATATTTTCCTGTTAACTCTTGTCAAATTTCAGAACCTAGAGTTCATTTTCTTCTGGTGTTCTTAATTTTAAGGGTTAATAATTGAAGTGGCTCACTATGGGTTCGATTTTCATATGGCTCCTATTTTTTGCATTTGTTAATCAAAGAAGACATGGTGCATTGTCAAAATGAGTCTCTACATTTTTTTTTTATTTTAGGGGATGAGACCTTGCTAACCACAGTTATTTCTTTTTATTTTATTTTTGTGAGAATCAATATGTCCATGTTTTAGATGGATGGGTAACTCAAGAATGGTATTTTTGTATTTACTATGGAATTAGGTGTCAGTGTTGTGAACTGTAACATTCCATCATTCCGTCCAAAGATATGCTGGCATTTGTGATATTGTATTTTTATAAATATGGCACTTGATAATTTTTTATTACATTTTCAAACACTTGAGAATAGGCTTCAGGAAGTTACTGAAGCAATAATTCAAATGCAAGTATATACCTCTGTAATTGCCAAAATTTTTGTTTATGAGATGTGTGATGTGTGACGTATGTATTAGTATATATATTTTCTTTTGTTTATGTAAATATTCTAAATTTCAGCCAATGCCATTGTTTTTTATATGTATGTTGTTTTTATTTCTTAGATGAATCCGTCCATTTCATAATCATTCAGCTAAAAAAAACATCAGTGGTGGTGGCATTGCATTGTAAAGTAAGTTTGTCTTGTCTTCAATAAAATATTGTTAATTTTTTCCCTTATTTTTACTTGTTGAGAGAGCTTCTTATTTTCAAAAGTGCTTGCATTACAAATTCAACCACTGGTATACAGCATTTGATTCGCTGTATCACATCCGAAATACATATTATAAGTGATTCAACAATTACTAACCTGAATTTATATTAAATCTTTTTAAAAAGTCATCTTTGATTAATAGTTTTCAATACCTCTAATTTATCCAATTTTTTGTGAGTTGCATTGTTGGAAAACTCTTGAGTTAAAATCTTAGATCTTGTCTATATCATAGTTTGAGTCCAAAACTTAGAACAGGTCAAAATCTTGTACGTCTAATCCTTAGTCTGGGCAAAATCTTATGTTGGTCCAATTATAAATCTTAATCCCACTCTAAATGTTAGTCCTGGTCAAAATCTTGGTCATGGTCTAAATTTTAGTCTAGGTTTAAGTCTTATTCCGGCTGTAAATCATAGTCTGGTTCTAAATCTTTGTCCGTTCCTAACTGTTAAACTGTGTCTAAATTTTAGTCCAGGAGTAAGTCCTAGTCCATGTGTAAGCATTAGTCCGGGTTTAATACTAAGACTCAAACTAAGATTTAGTCCCAGACTAAGACTTAGACCTGGTCTAGACCTTAGTCCGGTTATAAGTCTTAGTTGCAGTTTAGATTTTAGTCAGAGTATATATTTTATACCAGATCTAATTTTTAGTTTGGGTCTAAATCCGAGACCGAATCTTAAGTTTTAGTCAGTGTTTAAGTCTTTGTCGAAGTATGATATTAGTCGGCACCTAAATCTTAGACTGGGTATAAATATTAGTCCAATTCTAAGTCTTACACCTGGCCTAAAATTTAGTCTTGGTTTTAATCTTGTTTTCGAGTCAAGTTCTTAGTCCGGATTGAAATTTTATTCCAGATCTAGATCTTAGTCCATTCATAAGCATTATTCATGGCATAAATTTATGTCCAGATCTAAATTTTGTTGCAGGTCTAAATTTTTGTCCGACAATGAATTTTAATCTCATTCTTGGCCTAAATTTCAGTCTGCATCTAAAAATTAGTTGGGGTCTAAATCTTAGTCCGAATCTAAATTTTAGTCCCAGTCCAACTTTTAGTCCGAGAGGTTTGAATCTTGTCCATCGTTTACGTCATATCCACATCTCAATCTCAGAACTAATCTAAATATTAGTATTTTTTTATTTTTTAGAACTAAAATTAAGTTTTATTCAGACCTTTTCTAAATTGCAGACCTAGATTTATTCTTAATTTAGTAAACATCTGTGTCTACTCGTGACCCATGTCAAAATTTCTGTCCAGTTCATCCTGGTCCAAACCTGAACTAAGACCTCATCTAGAAACGTCCTGTGCAAAGACATACAAGGAGACATCGTCAGAAGGATAGTCAGGATCCGAATGCTGTTGTTATTTTCTTAAATTATACATGCAATCTAGATAAAGCTTTATTAGGCTTTTTTCCCCTCTGGTCCGGGTTTGATATTATTAAGTACAGATTTGTTGCAATATGGTTTCCCTTTAGTTCACACCGATCTTCAGCAAGTTTCTTAGTTGAGTAGCCAAGGGCACACACCATATGACTGTCAACACGGTTTTTGTCTAGATGGCATCCAATATTTTTCATTCCTATAATTTTAGAAGTCACTGTAATAAAAAAAAGGTTTTTTTTTAGATTTCTACCTGATTTTTTCAATGTCAGTCCACTGATATAATGATGAATGATCTGAGGACGTTTATGCACTAAAGTGAAGAAATAGGCAGCCTAAATCTGCACTAAAAATTTCAAAATAAGTACTTAAAATAGGTGTTTAAAATATTATTTGCATTATGGACGATTCCCTTGGTCCTAGAATATTAAAAGGCTGTAATCACATTTTCCAGGGCCTTACAAACAGAAATTAGCATACGTCTGTGCTTGGGTGTTGAAATGCCCACCTGGGTTGGACTCAAACCCGTTATTCCAAAATTTGCAGGGGAAGACTTTAATCACCCGCTACTGAGGCCAGATTGAGACATAATGCAGCGTATTGCCACAAAGAAGCATCTGAAATTGAAAGCTTGTTCTGAAATACACGATTACTTATCGGTGAAACTGATGGAGAGAAACAAGGATAAAACTCCAAATAAAATTAGCCCATGAAATGAGGAAACATTAAATACTTATTTAAAGTCACATTGCAATTTATAACAGCATATTTTTCAAAGTTTTCCCCTGTAAACTTATAACAAGCGGCAGTCTGGATATATCTATAGTATGAAAATGACCTCTCAACCTCACACGACGTGATAGCCTATCAGTGGCATAACTATGGGGGGTATGAGGGGATAGATCCCCCTCCCTAAGTCTCAAAGAAATAAAAAAATATTTAAAACCATTGTCTAGTTTTGACGTATAATAATTGCATCTGCTTAAAGTTAAATTTTTAGTGTCAAATTGGTGTGAAATATATATCCAGGCATGTCATTTTTCTCTCTGACCTTGTTGCCTTGGGGAGTAGAGGGGGGGTTGCCACCCCAGGTCATCCCAAACCTCCAAAGCATATTCCTAGTTAGGCCACTGTAGCCTATGATAGCCCTTCAGCTCATCCGAGGGTATTGTTGTAGCTTACTGTTATTTGGGAATGATGCACTATTAAAATCGATGGTTGGCAAGTTTGCTAGGTGGAACTAGACATAATAATACAAAACTACTTAATTGATTTCAAAAGTGATTTTAACTTGACCAGTTTCAACCTTCACAGGTTATCCTCCTGAATATTTTCAAATGAAATAAATTGTGGAATCAACCATTTATTTTTTTACCATGCACTAATGACTGAAAGTCATGTTGCACTGGGCATTGAATGCGGGGTACAAGATTGGGATGAGGCCCATGATGAAATTGAAGTGACCTGACATGTTCCGTAAGAGAGATCTTGGGGTGGTTCCACTGGAGTGGAACTAGAGGCATCACCAACTCCAGTCATTGGAGAACCCCTGGAGGCAGCACTAGCATGGAAGTCGTACCACCTGTCATCACCATCCAGGACATTGGCAGAATCTTGAGGCTTGTGTGCTGCTCTATGAATCAGTTGATCCTCATGATGCCTTTTGTGACCTCCATCCTCAGCCTCTATTTCGACATTACGAAGCCCCATTATGGACGATATTCTGCCTGGAACCCCTCGCCTACTGCCACCATAGCGCCTGAATTAGGCTAAGTCATCAAGTTTAAATTTTCTGGATGCATGACAGGAGTTGCTGATAGCAGCAATGTGCTCCCTACTAGCTGGAGCAGGGCGCGCAGCGGGATATAATTTGTGTAAAAGTGTTTGTACACAGCGTCCCATTAGCATTTTTGAGGGAATTTTGTTGGTTGATGAACTCGGCTTTGTTCTCAATGTCTACAGAATATTAGCCAACTCACTGCTCCAGTGGGCAGGGGGCAACTTTTTTAAACAACTTTTAACAGTTAGAATGACTCTCTCTACCTTACCATTTGAGGAGGGATTATAAGGGGCAACACATACATGCGAAATAATGTTTTTTTTTCAGAAAATCATTAAACTCTGCTGAACAGAATGCAGGACCATTGTCAGTAACAATCTGGTCAGGAATTCCATGCACAGAAAACCATCTTGTGAGGAAAGCAATGACCACTGAGGATGCCATGGATCCTCTTGTCTCCTCTACCTCAATCCACTTTGAATAAGCATCTACAAGCAAAAATAATGTGCAGCCATGGGTAGGTCCTGCAAAATCAAGGTGAAGCCTTGACCATGGCTTCTGGGGCACACTCTGTGGTATTACTGGTGCTTTTGAAGGCATTGATCTATTTTCACTACATGCACGACATGATAAAACCATGCTCTCAATGTCTTTGTCTATACCTGGCCACCAAATATAGCTCCTGGCTAATGCTTTTGAACGCACCATCCCCTGATGAACCCTATGTAACATCTTCAATACTTCACCTCTGAGTGAATCAGGTATGACAACCCGACTTCCTCGCAAAATGCATCCGTCCATTACTGTAAGAGTCCCAAGGGGGTCCTTGAAGAAAACTCGGGCCTCCTCTGATAACTGCGCGCAGTTCCATCCTCGCAATATAGCATCCCTGACTTCAGCCAAAACAGGATCTCTGGATGTTGCCAAGGCAATGGCTTCACTTGTGAGAGGAGATTCAATCGATGCCTGCTCCAATAGAAAGAATACCAGCTGGTTTAGGTACTGTTGTCACAGCATAATCTGCTGACTCAATTGGAAACTGGCTGAAAAAATCTGCATTGGCATGCTGTCTCCCAAGGCGATGAGTCAATTTGTAATCATAATTACTCAATAGTAACACCCAACTCAGCATGTGTGGACTGAGTACATCTGAAATTTGCTTTCCCTGCTGGAATATCCCTAGGAGAGGTTTGTGATCAGTAACAATTTCAAAAAACCGTCCCACCAAATACATCCTAAACTTTTTTACTCCAAAAATAATTGATAGGGCATCCCTATCAATTTGTGCATAGTTTCTTTCGCTTCCCCTTAGTACCCTGGAGGCCAAAGCAATGGGATGCTCAAGATTGTCGCCCCCAACCTGAGATAGGACAGCACCAACTCCATAGGGTGAAGCATCACATTGCAGTACCAGAGGTAATTTGGGATCGTAGCACTATAACACTGTGCCCGAGGACATAACCTTCTTTATGTACCTCACACACTCTTCTTCTCGTTCAGTCCAGCGCCTTGGCTCTTTGTCACACAGGAGTTCCAAAAGGGGGGGCAAATGCTGTGGCCTTTTGTGGAAAGAACCAATCATAGTAATATGTAATTAACATACCCTAGATAACCCTGTAATTCAGCTACATTTGTAGGGGAGGGAGCATTTAAAAGGGAGATTAATTTCTCCCGAGTCCGTTGAATAGCCCAGGAAGTCCAGAGCCTTGACATCAAATTTGCATTTTTCCAATTTTAGCTTGAATCCTGCATCCCTTACTATACCCAACACTGATTTCACATGTGCCCACAACAAGTCTTTTGAAGGTGCATGACACAGTATATCATCAATATACACTAACACTCCCTCCAAACCTGCAAGGATTGTTTCCATTATGCCTTGAAAAATAGCTGGTGCAGAACATAATCCTGGTGGTAATTTTAACATTTGAAACAACCCCTTATGTGTATTTAATGTTAAGATTTTGAAGATTCCTCATCAACACCTACTTGTAGAAATGCTTCAAATAAGTCAATTTTAGCAAAGAAACTTCCTGCAGACAATTTACTCAGCATTTCATCAATGGTTGGAAAGGGGAAAATTTGTCGCATGCATGCAGGATTTACAGTGGCACTATAATCCCCACAAATTCTTATTGACCCATCCCCCTTTACTACATTCACAGTAGGCGTTGCCCATTCTGAGTAATTCACTGGCATTAAAATGTTTTCCTTCATCATTTTATCTATCTCCTCATTTACCCTCTGTGTCAAGGTGAATGGAACCAGCCTGCTCCTCCTAAATACTGGTTTGGCAGCAGGTTATAGGACAACTTGCGCAGTTGGGCCAGCATAGTTTCCCAGGCTGGGGGTTAAGATGTCCCTGAATGCCTCCAGCTGCTGCGGTATCTGCATTGGACTCAATGTGTGGATTCCTTCAATGGTGATCCCCAAGTGAGGAAACCAATTCCTTCCCAACAAAGATGGACCATTGCCAGTCATCACTAGCAATGGAAGTTTAGCACTGTGTGGAGGGAAATGCACATTCACTAAAATTTTTCCCATCCTTGTCAACTGTTCCTTTGACCAGGCGCTAAGAATAACCCCCAGGGCTTCAAATGCATAATGGGGAAATAAGGCCTCGTAAGTCTCGTGCCCAATAATCGAATACCCAGCACCAGTGTCAACTTCCATCTTTAATTGGTGCCCCTCAGCTTCTAAAGTAATTGTAATTGGGGGTGCTGACACTGCGGAGGGAAGATGAAACGAGTCGTATTCGGGGGTATGAATAGTTTCAGGAAAATGAGTACATGCAGAAACCTGTGCATCCATGGTCTACTTGTTGCCCACAGCTTTCATGTTGTGAATCGCACCCTTGGCTCTAATGTCGCGAGGCTGCGCCATTCTGTATCTGCTACCCCTGGAATCCTCATTACTCGGCTGATGACTACGCCAGGAATTCTCGTTCCTCGTGTCCATAGGATGCTGAATATCTCTCAGATGGTATGGCCCCCGGTTACTCTTTGACATGCACGCCCGCTCGATAGGCCCCACCTTACAGCAATAATGGCATACCGTGGCGCAGAACCCACAGAATTCTGGACCACGATCATCTGTTCACCCATAGCATGGCCTAGCTGGAGAAGGTTGCTGTCTATCTAATAATAATTTTTTTTATTCACTGAACTGGCAATATACATTGCATGGTTTCGTCACAAAAATCACTATGATACAAATTACATAAATACAATAATACAAATACATAGAATCATTTAAATAATCGCTAATATCATAAAAGGCTTTACCTGCTAAAAAATTACGTAATTTAACTTTGAATAAGGAATTGGGACAGCTTTTCAATTCAGATGGAAGTTTATTAAAAATGATGGATGGAGTGTGATGAGGTCCCTTGAGAGCTAGAGATAGATGGTGACTTTAGAGGTGAACGTCACATTTTGAGCGAGTGTGGTAGTCATGCCATTCATGATTCCTTGGAAAATGCTCAGAATCTGAACGCCAGCTCCAATCCTCCATTGGTGCACTCCACATATATTGCTAATGAGGCTTGAGCACATCTGGCTGACTTGGTTTGGCAAGGAGAGAAATTTCAAGTGAGCGCAGGAGTATTTCAAGTTATTTTTTTGAGTCAAAAACAAGTGATTTATCAAGTGAATGTTAAGGGGTTTAACCAAAGTTACACACTTGCGGTAGTTAGTGAAGTCTGTAGCTGTAAGAATATTTTTCTTCATGCTTTGTTTTTAAAACTTTTCAATATAATACTGCAATTGTTCAAATGGTTCAGCAGTGTGGCGATATGGATAACTATACCGTGAAATAACTGTAGTGTTCACTTATCTTCTTCCATATGATATTCATCTCTTTTAACTCAATGGCTGGGTTCAGTGGTGTAGCCAGGGGGGAGGGTCCGGGGGGTCCGGACCCCCCTGAAATGTAAAGGCACAATTATCTCCCTTAATAAATGAAAACAAATTATTGAAAAATCATGAATTTACTAAGTATTTTTTTTAATAAATGAAATTAATTGTTTGAGGCGTAACTATGTGAAAGCGATTCATAATTAAATTAAGAAAGAAGAACTTTGTACTTTCACATTAATATTTAATCACGACCATGGTTTCAACGTTAGACGTCATCATCTTTAATAAATGAAGTTTTTTTGATTGTGAAAAGTGTTAAAATTAGCTTAAAACCCATTACTTAGAACCCTATTTTTCAAAAATTTTCCCCCGTAGTTTTGGACCCTCCCCGAACGAAATTCCTGGCCACGCCACTGGCTGGGTACAAAAATACCCTCCCCATTGTGTCTTTCTTATGACTTCTGTCTTTGTGTATAACAATATTTTCACTTTCATGCAGCCTGAAGAACGTTGTCCGTATTATCCGTAAGAAGAACTCATTCTACGTTAGAATTAAATATAAAAATTATTTATAACCGAAATTTACACTTTTATCTTATCGCCCTTGTCTGCAGTGATTCGATTTATCAGTTCCGCAAAGTAGCATTAGTCTGAATTCCCCGCCATCATGTTATAAGAATTTTGATTCGCTCGACCAATGGCGAATTACACCGAAGTTGGCCGAAGTTGCCGGAATCCCGGAATGTTGCTTGCGGGTCATGCGACACGTAGGACCAGGCGGAAAACGTAAACAACCCGAGTGTGGAGTGTGGTATTCCGGTAGAATCTGTCATCAAAGTAAGCCGGAATTATTAATTTCTCTCCCGTGATTAGGATGCGCTTCTCTTGCACTATTTTTGACGTAGTCTCAATGATCAAGACTAATATCAACGTGAGAAGAAACAGTAATACAGTTGTTCATTAATTATTTTTCTTTTACTTTCACCATCTGCTAGCTTCGACATGGCATTAACTCTAACTCTCAGTCTCCCCAGTAAAACATCTCACCCTAAGCTTGTTGGAAAGGAAATCCAGTATGGAACTGCGGGATTCCGTACTCTGTATGTATATTTATTTGAAAAATGTTGTGGAAGAAATAAAATGATTTCATTTTCCTTGTGCATTCTTTCAATATTTTGTGTTGTAATATTTTGGTGTTTTTTACAGGGCTGACGATCTAGACTTTGTTATGTATAGAATGGGCCTCTTGGCTGTTCTGAGGTCGAAATGCACTAAAGGTATTGGACATTTTATCATTTGAGTGTGAGGATGCAAATTTTTCCGGGTACATGCTCATAATGGCAAGCTTGTTATTCTAGCTCTTACATTTTTTTCGGGATCGTACTGTCTCAGTTTTTGAAGGAGTTATCTTTGAGGAGTTTCGACTATAAACACAGTTCATTCGCAATCATTTATTTTTCACTGTTTCAGCGGTGATTGGAATAATGATAACTGCCTCACATAATCCATTGCAAGACAATGGAGTGAAATTAGTTGATCCTCATGGAGAAATGTTGGATCAGAAGTGGGAGAAGTTAGCTACAGATATTGTGAATGTTGGGTAATTGATAATATCCTCTTTCTTTACCCTCGCCAGCGAGTTTTCTTCATGTCATTTTAATGCCAACATTGTTGCCTTTTAGCGATGGACAGTTGGAATCAGTATTACTTGATATCATTCGGAGTGAAAGTATTGAAATAAGTGAGCCTGGAAAGGTATTTGTGGGTCGAGACACGAGGTGAGATTAATTCCATTTTAGATTTCTCGTCTATTTTGGAGTTAAATATTTTATTGTGCTCAATATTAAGATCTCATTTGACGTTTTACGATAATTTTTATAAATAGTTGAGTAATTACTAGTGCAAGTTTCACTCACTCAAATTTGTCCATTACTAACTTAGAAAACTACGACTATGTTCATTAATCTTCTAGCTTGTAATTTAAGTATGTCAATTCTCTTGTGTTGTTGCACTAATATGCTTACATTTACCCAAGTGTGTTTAGTGAGAAATTTTTTATCCATCAATTGTGGTAGTATTCCATAACGTAATTTTATGCAAGCAATAATCCTATCCTATGAACCTCTGATGTAGGGGGTTTTTGATATGGTTGTTGGGGTTTTAACATCTCTCAAACTTCTGTGACCTAAAAGATTAATGGAGGTAAAAGTATCGAACAATCGGGTCATTTACACAAATCCACAATTTCTATGTTTTAAAGAATTAGGTTGATGGAAAGTAAAGATGAGTTGCAATGAAAAACATTCTTCCCCTCTCAGCCATTCTCTCACAAGTTTAAAGGCTGCTATTCTCGGCGAGTGTTTTCATTCGCATGATCATTCACTGTGTATGACGGAACAATTTGCGAATGAACCTTCATACGCATGATCATTCAGTGAAAAGTAGAACATGTTCTATTTTGCTCACATGATCACGTGATCATTCACTGAGTATAGCGGCCTTAAAGTAAGATTGTGAAGAAAGTTACCGTCTGCTAGTCAAGGGTTGGCAATGTCATTATTGAGTTCTGGTTCATTTACTCTTCCTGAGAGAACCTTTAATTGAGACAGGGATCGATCAAAATAGTGTAAACAATGAATTACCCAAGGTCCATGTTCAAGGCCAATGAGTAGTAGGGGAGAGGTAACCTGCTTGGTGTGAGTTAATGTCATCATCTACTTATATACGATTGAGTTATGGTCATCAATTGTTGTTATGAATAACTCGAGAAGTGGATGTTGGATTGATGTTATTTTTCAATCTCTATCACAATCATTAGTTAAACAAAATTGGAATACACACCCATTATTCTGTAAAAATGCATTTCTCAAATACCTTTGATCATCAACTGTCTATCCAGGCTAAGACTGAGGGGTAAGCGTCGGTGAATGGGTCTTGTGTACACCCAGTACTACCCAGAAATCAGTGGGGCATAAATGGATCTCTCTTGATCTGGTCCCCAGGAATTTCAAGATTAGATACTTAATTTTAGTATGTCGGTCAAAAAAACATAATTCCATATGGAAATGTTAAAAGGATAAAATGATAGAAGTGAGATTTTTGTGAATATTCACTTAGGGGTGACAGAAAAAGAGATATGAAAGGAAAAATGTAAAGAGCCCATTTGTAGTAAGTTTCTGAGGAAAGAATAATATTTGAAATTGTCATAAAAACACCAAAGGGTCAGGCAGACTTGGCTCTAATTGACAGTTTCTCTAGACGTGGGATGACCTAGACAATGAATTCGGGGAGCTGACATTCATCCTCGTCCTCATCAGGATGCATTTTATTGACGTTTAATTGGCTGGGTGTCTGTGTTTACTCTGTGAGTGAACTTAGTCCAGCTTAGAAAATAGGGGAAGCAGAAAAATGTGAGCGGAGAAGATTGAGTGAATATTATGATTGAACTTTAGTGTAGTGTCGTAAGAAAATGGAAGAAGGGTCATCCTAAGTTTTTTTACTCAAATTAATGTTCGAAGGTGGTAATTCATGGAAGTTATGAACGTTAAACATGGTAATTGAAACTATCTTTGTACTTTCCAGACAGCTGTGTGTAAGTATCATGTTTGAGGGAAGCCAACTGACAAAATATTTTGCACATAAGGCTTAAATATGATTCCACGAGGAGTGGGATACCCTCCCTCCTATCATAACCCCCACTCCCTCTTGGCTGGAGCCTTTCTCCTGCTACTCTCGAGTTACTCAAATTGATCAGGGTGTTTATAAAGCTGTGTTGAAAGTACCAAGTTTATTTTTTATTCAAGGAAATAACTGCAGACTAGGCAGTGGAGTACCTTTTTGTAGTTGCCCGTGAGCGCACATGATATACGAAATAGGCATTTGAAACTGGATCCCCTGAATTCTCACTGTGTGGTGCGCCACTTAAGCCACCTAGACATCATATGTCTCTGTGAGGTTTTATAGGCATAGACAGGATAAGGTAGTTTAAGCTGCCAGACGTAAGATGTTACGAGGCAGAATATTTATGCTTATGGCAACATGGGCTGAAACCAGTACTCTGAATGATAGGGTATTCAATGCAGACATTTTTCAAGGAAATTACTGCGGAACAGCTAGCAGTGATAGCAGTTAATCCGAATGAATTCTCCTTTGTGGAATATTTTTAATTGCTAATTTTGTGTTACATGTAGCGCTGGTGTGCTTTAATTATTCCCTTTCTCTTGCACTGATTTCCACTCATAAGTAAAGTTATTGGTTAGGCTAATACCAGTTAGTTAAGCCTACATATTTTAAATGTAGTTCTATCCCTCGCGTTGAAGTTGATTAGGTACTAAGGAATTTGTGTTGCAAAGTAGTCCACAGTTGCGATGTTGGTTATTGTATTATCACCCATTCATTTGTGCTGAAATACTCCTCAGGCCAAGTGGAGTTGCATTATTGAATTCTGCCATTGATGGAATCAAGGATTTACATGGAGAATTGAGAGATTTTGGAATTGTCACAACTCCTATGCTCCACTATTTTGTTGATGAATCAAACAAAGGAAATGAAGCCTGGGTCAGCTCCTATTTTGCTAAGCTCACAAAAGCTTTCAAACATTTTTGTGGAGAGGTAGGTATTTACTTATTTTATCTGTCACTCTGTCATTTTTTTTACTTATTCTAATTTCGCCATGAAAAACCCATCGTTAATTTGATTTTTGTTCAACCAATTTTGCTGGAGTGTATCCGCATTCCATAGGCAAGCCATTATTCAAATATTAACTATTTCATCACTGTTGCCATCAGAATGTGCTCGTTATATGAATTACCAATGTAACAGCCTTAGAGTTAACTGCCAATTTTGATTTTATACGCCTCAGTGAAGTTCAAAAGCCCATGTTAATTTTTGTTCATTATTGGTTTCTTATATACATATATGTGTACAGTGAAACCTCGGTTAGCAAACTCCTGTGATAACGAACAATTCGGATAATGACAAAAAATTTCACTAAAAATTTTCCGCGGATAGAGAGCAAAACGGTTAGTTTTCCCATGTTTCTTTATGTTTAAATTCTTTCTTTAATGTTTTTATTTATATTTAACTCAATTTGCACTGTATTACAACTATTCTCATTTAAAAAAGCATATGTACCTATATAGCCTAATAATAGCGAGTCAATAGGAGCTAGGAACCAATTATTCCTATTTCCTTTATTTCTTATGGGGAAAATTGTTTCGGATAACGACCAGCTTTTGGAACAGATTGTGGTCGTTATCCAAGGTTCTACTATATGTGCAGGAAGCTTTCGAAAGAGGGTTGACTCTCAACTTGGTCAATTACCTTTGATTTTGGACTTCATTTTACTATTTAGGAATCAGGCTAAGTTTTAACTTGCATTGTAGCTTTTGGTTTATAATTTATGCTTAATGACTTTAAGTATGGCATTCACCCTAATGTGGATTGTGATTTGTCTTTCAAGGGTATATTATTTGATTGGCCAAATATGTCACAACTATGAAATAAGCATTCTATTCAGGTGTAGCGAAAGGAATTTTTATGCATGGCAATTGTTTTGTTCACTACACAACACCTATTAAGCTTGCCAAGCAATTTGACAAATTTTTACTGCAACAGAGTTCTTTCATTATTGAAAAAGTTAAATGGTGATAAAAATGCTGGCAAGTTGCAAAATTTATTTTCATCATTGTATCATCAAATTTGCCTTTAATCACAATATTTATTTTTATCATCAACTATACACTTATATATCTCTATGATAAATAAATTCACCTATTATGTATATGCACATATCACTCTTATATGTAGGGTTATTTATTCATTATTTAATTAATATTTTTTTCAGTGTAATATTTTATGTGCATAATGATTCCATTTTTAGTATAGGCATTCATTAATGGAAATGTTAAACTTGACATAAATGCCATAGCTAATTCATTTGAACAGTGCAATAATTACAATCCTGATGGAGGGTTGAATTCCATTCATCTTTTTATCTAATCAGTTATTAAGACAATAAGTTATGTCACAGGCTAGCAATTTAAATTGCAAGCTTCAGCATGTGCTGCAAATTGAAACAAATGCATAGAAATCCTTTATTCAGCCAGTCACAAAGCAGAATTTATATGTTAAGCCGCTGTTCTTTCATATAGGCTTATATTGATTAAAGGTGGAAGTATGTGTCAATTATTCCTTTTTAAGTGCATATTGCAGTTTGGGAAGTTTGTAAAGGCTGAGTAATCAGTTTTTATTAGAGTAAGCATTTTATTCAGTTTTTATCATATCATAGAACTTGGGGATGAATAGAAATGGCAAATTTTGCCTCTCTGGAACAAAATTTGAGAAAAATAATAAATTGCTTGTTCATTTCTTAAGTGCAGAATCTCACCTCTTTATGGATGTGCTTTTTTGTGTTTAGATGGAAGGCCTTGAATGAGGACTGTTGCCTATAATGAAAATGCATCACCAAACAAGTTGATCGTCAGAGATAATTGTGAACTGTCGATTTCCATATGAAGTAATGGGTGCATATGAATTGCTTGATGGAAATTCTCATCATAAGCTCTAGGTTTGATATGAGTTTGAAAATTTTTATTATTTTCCGTCTGAGATATATTCAATTCATAGTATTTCTTGAAAAAATTGACGTTGAATTGGCATGCATCAATTCATCTTAAGTTTCTTAATTTGCTGGATAATTATTATGTAGCAGTAAGTGTAATGGTGGAAATACCATTGTAATTCTGGAGATTTAGATTGGTAACTTAAATCGCCAAGTATAAATGCTACCCCATTTTTATCTTCAAATGGAAGAATCGTAGTGTAATAGAATTGCTTGTTGCTAATTATGCTGTCTAAAATGTACTCCATGAAAGAGCTTTTTATTTGATTGTAGATAAGCATAAGTGGTGCCTATAGTCCAAAAATTGTATTTGATGGTGCCAATGGTGTTGGTGCTATTAAGATGGGGATGTTGGCAAGTTTTTTGGATAAGGACTTTTTAGAAGTTGAGATTCATAATGGTGGGGAAGGAATTCTTAATTTTGAGGTAAGTGATCCAGTATGATAGATATCAATGCTAATACATATACATATTTTTAAAGATTTGACCTTGTCTATAGTTAATCACTGAAAAATCAGAATTTTGCTCACCTATATGGTTATATGTTTCCATAGATTTGGCAAATTATGGTAAATTTTTTCTTGTGTCCATATTGTGTTTTGTTTTAGCTCATTTCAATGGGTTCGTTTACCACTTATATTTTTACTTTTAAGACCCCTTTTTTTAAGAGACCATATTTTTATGTTTTTCTATTTGTGACCTACTTTTTAATACCTTATGATGATATGATGGAGGGAGTTGAACTAACCATCTGGAAGCTCTTGGGAGACATAGGAGAGAAAATAGGGACTGAAGTCACAATGGCCCTTCTTCGTCGCCATTGCAAAATCTTACTTAGCCAATGATTAATGGGGAGTTGAATGCCTTGCACTACCTGCATAAATACACCAATAAAGTATATTGTGAGCTGATGAAGGAAATGCCTCAGTGGTCATAAAGAAGGAAGAATACCACCAAAAGATTCAGGACGTACATAATATGAGAGACTGCATACTGACCACTGTGTTGTGACCCCACTGAGAGCAGATTGAAGAAGACTACCTGATCAAGAGAGGAGGAATTCCAGATGAAGAAAGAATAAGACTCAGACCACAGGCCCTGGTACCTCCCATATTGTATATATTGCCAAAAATACAGAAGTCCCCCTATTGTGATTGTCATTGGGTTACCCATTCACAAATTGGCAAAGTATCTTACCGGAGTCCTCACAACATTTGTGGGTTCCTGTGACCACCACGGTAAAAATTCAAGCATGTTCGTCATATTCTGAGTAACATCTCCCAGGAACAAGTGAGTCTTGATTTCATGTCTTTATTTACCTATGTCTCTATGAAAGAGACAATCAACCTGCGGGAGGGAAGATTCGACCATAACACAGTAAATCCTTTCTGTCACTGTTTCATGTACGTGGGAGAATACTTTGTGCGAAGCAACAGTATTGCAATGGGTTCCCCCCTCTTGCTGGCAGTAGCCAACTTTTTAATGGAAGATTTTGAGGAAAAGACCATTTCTCTCACAAAACTGAGGCCGAAATACTTTTTTTGGTATGCGAACAATACGTTTATTGTATGGCCTGTCGGATGCGAGACACTGCCAGAGTTTTTGGATCAACAAACAAAAATCAACAGCAACATCCCAAAATCCAGTTTACGATGGAAATATGTATGTAGAAGCCAACAAATTCCTACCATTCGGTGATAATCAGATTCGACGCAAGGATGATGGAAACCTAGGAACTGAGGTGTACCTTAAGCCAACCCATACAGATAAAACAGATCTTAACCAGAATGGATACAGCCACCTCATCCCAATCGGGAATAGTCTTATCGATCCTTGTTCACAGTTCACCATAAATAGCAGACAAAGAAAACTTTCCTATGGAACTTAAATACCCCAGGCA
Organism: Ischnura elegans; assembly: GCF_921293095.1. Taxonomy (NCBI): domain Eukaryota; kingdom Metazoa; phylum Arthropoda; class Insecta; order Odonata; family Coenagrionidae; genus Ischnura; species Ischnura elegans. Next base: position 124,943,632 of record NC_060247.1, read on the forward strand.
AACCTTCTGTCAATACGGATACAGCAAGAGAGACATTAGCAAGGATCTTCGTAAAGGATATTCAAGACAAATTTGCAGGGGAAAACCATCTGCTCCCTGAAAACCCTAATCAGGAGGAAGGAGAACCCAGAGCCTTAACCCCATGTATTGGAACTACATATATTAAAAAAATAGGCCAGAATACTTAGGAAATAGAGGATAGAGACTATTCACAAACTACTATCTATGCTAATGAATCGTATTGGTCATACGAAGGACAAACTTGGACTCAAAACTTCGTGATTATATCGAATTCAGTTTCAATGCAGGGAAACTTAAATTTGAGAGACTGGCTGAACTATTGACACTTGAGTGAAATAATATACATGGTGCATTAGCCTTGTCTATCCCAAAAAATCAACATTTTCCTAGCATAATCTAACACTAACAAGATCACCCTGTTTGTTTTGACGAGACTGCATTGATCTGCAGAGAAGACTGATTTTGGGATAAAGTGACAAAGGAAGCCATTGAGATCCAAATGGAGGAGAAAAAATTCAGTAGAGATGTTGGATATGCACAAAGCCAATCATGAGCCACCTGAGACTTAGAACTAACGTTTTGGAATCTTATATATTAAGGCAACGAAAAATCCAACCCAGCATCAACACCCTCAGGAAAATGGCGGAGTTAGCGGTAGAGGACCCATCCAATGGGAAACCTGAGAAGAATTCATCTCTCGAGTTATTCCTGAGAAAAAATTGATGCCTTTAACCACTTGATGACATCAGGAACCTAGGAACCCTTGCCAAGCAACCCTTCTCAGCTACTCCTATACGTTCTGTATAGTCCTCGCGTGGTTTGTAGTTGTTTACACTCTGATGAACAATTCGTTCTCTCAATTTGTAGTTCTCCCTGAACAAGTGAATGAAATAGATATCTCACTAACTCATGAGTATGAATAGTAGGTGGCGAATTCAGCATTTTTTATTTTTAACTAACGAGTTACAGGTTGACTGAGGAAATATTTTCTTTATTTAAACTTTCAGTGTTTATCTCTGATATCTGCGCATCCCATTTTAAACCTGTCATTATAATGGTGCTCCATTATTGTAAAAATGCATTTCTTTTATCACAAGTTTTACTAAATTAATTTTTGTGTAACTATTTTTCTACGTTTATTGGCATTTTTATTACCTTGAGGATGGGTATTCTTAAAATTACATATTATGCAGTATGTAGTCTGAAAATTGGAATAATAGACGACTGCAAAAGTTATGGATTTTCAGTTTGATATTTCTATGGCCACTTCTCAGTTTAAATGCAGCTGCAACACATATAAGATTTTTCTCTCCTGTGAAGGTAAATATTGTTTATTCCGGCACATGGGATGATTAGGCAAGTTAGACTTCACCATAATTTTTCAGTTTAAATATAAATTTTTGAGATATGAGAAGATTTTCCTGGGCTATAAAGTTGTCTTATACACCGGAATATAAGTTTTATACAATCCAGTTGTATGGAAAGTTATGAAAACATTCAAATAAGTCTAGGAAAGTAGGTATTAGTTGTAAATTAGTGCATATTATTTGGGTAGCAACCCTGTGTCAGGTGGTGTCTCATAGGAGTATAGCTTTGCTGAATAGTATGAAAATATTGAGAGGATGCATCACGTTTCAGATTATATATATAACCCTCTGAGCATAAAGTTGTGGAATTGAACTTTCAATTCAGTTAAACTACTCAGTATAATTTTTATGCTATTATTTTACCAATATGGCTATATATGGCCATATGGTTGTTGGTGGTGTGAAGACTATCTAGGGCCTGTTTTTTGACCAGACTTTGAACAGTAATGGAAATTGTTATTTTTTTCCTTTATATGCATAGAATAATATTCAACCCTCAAATTTCTAATTCAGCCTCCATAATTCTACCTTGATGTTAAGCCTTTATCTTCAGAATTAGGAAAAATATAATACATATTTTAGATAAAATTAAGGACTATAAAAATTACATCTGAAATATTGCTAATTTTCTGAAAATAGCCATGGTAGTCTTCATACATCCCACCCAAATTGTACTGGCAGTAAAAGGGATAAATTATTGTCTTTTTTTCTTTTCAGTGTGGGGCTGATTTTGTGAAAGTTCAGCAGAAACTGCCAAAAGGTCTCGAAGGTATAAAACCAGGAGAGAAAGGCGTATCTGTGGATGGTGATGCAGATAGGATAGTGTATTTCTATCTTGATGATAGTCATGTGTTTCATCTCTTGGATGGTGACAAGATTGCCAGCTTAGGTATGTGATGTATATGTACTTTATTATGAAAAACTTTTGGATTATCTCTGAATTTAATTATTAAATTGGTTATTCAAAATTTCTGATAAACAGAAAGATTTAGGTAATCAGCCATGCAATGGCCTCTGACATGGAAGTGTACCATGGGTATGTGATAAAAGATTATGTATGAGATATTCAAAGAGTTTTTTTTAAATTTGGTATGAGAGTGCTCTTGGAATATTTTTTGTAGGGATGAGTCGATTCCAAATGTCGATTCTCGATTCCACCGATTCTCGGGCACGGAATCGGAATCGAGAATCGATCGCCTAAAGTCGATTCCGATTCCAGGAAGATAAATGTTTTGAGCATAGACTATAAGTTTGGGGCACAAAGGCTGCCACACATTTAAGCGGCCGCGGTGTCAGCCTTGCCCGCGCGGAGGATACGCCCGGCACGCGGGTGCTGCGACTTAACATACCTAAGTGGCCTCGGAAACATGAAAATGTCGGCAAGAGCGACAAACTGACGAACCCTGAAATGGCGCGTGATCATGAGCAACTCTAAGAGAAAAAAAAATTGGAAACCTCGGGATCGGGAAGCAATGCATGCGTTTTCCGTTCTTTTATTAGCCTCTGGTCACGGCAAATCAAAGTATTGCGATTATGAATCACATTCGGAGAATTCATCTCGACCACCAATTTTAAAGTATAATAGATCGAAATATATTTTTTTTTATTTTCGAATGATATTTGAAGTCTGATGATAAAAAAAAACGTGCAGAGAGCGAGTTTTCCTGTGAAAAAAGTTTCTTATAAATAGGCGCTGAGAGCGGGTTTTTTTTAATATACGTAACTTTTTTAGACTAACACGCGTCTGCGTCAATAATAAAAAAATTAGACACATTCGCGTTTATATAGCTCAGTTTCATCAATGCAACCCTTGAGGAAGTTGATACTTGCTTGGCATAAGCCGCCGCGGCCTCCGGGCGGACTCGACAGGTTGCGTTCGGCCGCCACCGCGCACCCGCCAGGCTGCTCTAGTGTGTATGGACGCAATGAACGCTACATTCTTGTTTAGCCACCGCGGCCAAACGAGAATGTAGCCACCGCGGCTATTGTTATTTTTAGGGATGGTCGGATCGGATACCTCGGATCCAAATATCCGCGGATATTGCCCTTCATCGGATACATCGGATCCAAAGTCGCGGAAGACATCGGATCTGGATCCGAAATTTTAATTAATAGATTCAGTGAATGCAACGCCCCATCAGGGTGGAAAGAGTTCCGATTCTCTCTTCGAATGCGTCGTCGCATGCGATTCTTGTCCTACTCATGAACTGTTTTGTTTGAAAGCTCTCGCAGAGGTTGCGAGTAGAATTTCAGCCGTGGCCAGGATTTTCAGCCAGAAAATAAAAAAGGCAAAATACGACTGGCACATAGTGTGACTCTTCCCAAGAGATTGAACAATCATCGGAGGAATTTCAGCGCTGTAGGATAATAACCACGTCAAAAGTAACTACGTCGCAGATTTAAGAAAACCACCCTCGGCCGTCCACCAGCCCGTGCCTCTGTTGTTTTTTTTTGTATACGAAATCACACGGACCAAAAATCATTGTCTTCTAAGGGAAATATCAAATCACATGAAAACAATTGAAGCGTGTTTCATCCCTAACTCGCCTCACCAACTTACCTTTTTTGGCCTACCTGCTTCAATTCTCTGTTTCTAGACGACAAATGCTAGGAGAGTGACTTTTTGGGCCCGAAGATATCTTGATAGCTTCGACAATTAGATGATATGCACGGGATTTAAAAGAGAATTAGACCAAACGAGACGCATTCCTGACGATATTTCTGTTTATTTTTCAGCTCTAATTGATTGCCACTCAGTTTTCTATCTACAATTCTACAATTACACTTTACTGATTGTCCAAACAGCATTATTTTCAAAGAAACAAGCGCAGCATTAACCCCTCAAACAATTAGAGACGGATTGGAAACGCCAACTACATATATCACGTAGCGCGCCCGGCTTCGCTTTGAAGGCAACGACGTCACTGAAGCAAGATCTGATTTCTTCGTCCGACTCCCTCATTTGTAGCCTTGTTGTTTGAAATACGGAGGGAGCGGGCTCCTTCCTCTCCACCTCTCCTTCACGTGCTCCTTCCCAGTGGCGTAGCCATGGGGATAGTCCAGACCTCACCCCCCGAAATATAAAAACACAGTTATTGTCCTTCACAAAAGAAAACAAAATATTGAAAAATCAGGAATTTACTAAATGTTTCTTTAACAAATTAAGTTTTTCGATTATAAAAAGTGTTAAAATTAGTTTAAAACCCATTATTTAGTGCCCGGTTTTTTAAAAAATTTCCCCCCTGGTTTTGAATCCCCCCCGAACGAAATTCCTGGCTACGCCACCCCTCCACCTCTCCTTTACGTGCTTCTGCTGCCCACTTCTTCCTCATGCTAAGCGGTTGAGCACCTCGTCACACATGACGTTAATGCCGTTTTAAATACTGTTAATTGTGTTGCTAATTGCACAGTTTCAATTCAATTTAATGATACGCCGATAAAAATGTCTTGCGTGTAAACATTTCCACTGAGATAAGGAGAACCAATGAATGCCATGTGCGTGCACTGTGGCGTAAGTTATCCCTAGGATGTGCTAAATCCACCTCACCATACTGAAGCATTTTCGGATGAAACACAAGTCCGTAAGTGATGAGAAAGTAAAATTCGGGGGAAACGTGCGTGAGGAAAATTGGAATTCAGTCGATGGCAGGGGGGTACCCAGGAATTTTGTTAAGGGGGATCCAAAACCAGGGGGAAAATTTTTAAACAACAGGGTACAAAGGAGAGGGTTTCAAACTAATTTTAACGCCCTTCATTAAAAAAAAATTCATTTTTCAAAGATTCATTTTTTTCATTTTTGTAAATTCATGATTTTTAAATATTTTGTTTCCTTTTATGAAGGAAAGTAATTGTGTTTTTTATATTTATATTCCTCTCGCTACGCCACTGGTCAGTGGTTCATCCTAAGATTTTTCCTATTTTCATTTCCAAACCCAAGCGTAACAGTTTAGGCCCTGAGTATGTGAAGATGTTTTTAAAAAACAACATGAAAGCCCATAAAATAATTTTTAATTTATAAAAATATTAGAATGTGAATGAAAATCTAAGAAGCATTCCATTGATTGTATGTACCCACAATAAACGAATAATGACTTTGTTTAATGGCAGGAATTTGAAAATGCATTTGGATTCGAAAATATCCGATTCGAAAGATCTCGCTCCAAAAATCCTGGATCCGTCCATCCCCAGTTATTTTATTCCATTCAATTCTTAAATGTTAATGACGGCGATGCTACAGATAAATCAAAATCCCACCAGTTAGAATGAACAACAATCGATGGAATCGGAATCGAGAATCGGGAATCGATTTGAAGGAATCGAAATTGGAATCGGAATCGAAAAAAAGTGGAATCGACTCATCCCTAATTTTTTGATCAATTTCATTATCTCCCATTATGATTTCTTCAGGGTACTAATTGCAATGAACAATTTCAAGCAAGTTTATGAGGTTCATATTTCCTAAGTCACTGCAAAGTAAATAAAATTTTTTGCATTATCTAACTTTGAAATTCCAAGAGGAAAAATCAAATTTATGGATGTAGGAATTAATCTATGGAGCTTGTGGAGTTAACCATTGCATGATTAGTAATAGCAATAACTTAAAGTACTGATTCTGGCGAAGGAAAGTCATCTTTTGTATTCTTGTTGTGGGATAGTATTGATGAGGCTCCTAAGTTAATGGCACCATCGCTTAGCTTACATGAACAGCTTTGTATTGATGTTACATCATATATTTGGTCGTATCCTTATCTATTGCTAATGAAACCCTTATTATGTATTTCTATTCCAAAATTATTTATGAGGGCTTTTTTCACTTTATTTAGTGGCTGGATACATCAATGAGCTGCTTCAGGAGTGCAAACTAAAACTGAATTTAGGCGTTGTCCAAACAGCTTATGCCAATGGGGCTTCGACCAAGTACATCACAGAAAACCTGGTAAGTTTTGTTAATTCGATAAGTGTTACTTTTCGAGAGATCAATATTTCCTCTCTTCCTACTTGTCAAAATTTCAATTTTAAGGGATGAGATTTTTGTCACTACCACTTTGTTAAAAAGGCTACATGTATATGTATATGGCATGGTTATTGTGAATTTTGCTCACTGAAACATCATACAGATTTTGGACCTGCCATTGATAGCCATAATTTTATTTGTTTGTTTTTATTGATGTGTTTTACTTTATTTTCATAGAAAATTCCAGTGGATTGCGTCTCTACTGGAGTGAAATACCTTCATCATAAAGCATTAGAGAGGGATATTGGAGTTTATTTTGAGGCAAATGGACATGGAACTGTGGTGTTTAGTAAGGCAGCTCTTGAGGTTATCGAGAAAGCTTCTGTTGATCAAAGGTACATTATTTCTTATGGAATGTGCTCTTTTGGATCAGAAGATACTGTGCATTCATCCTGTTGACATGCCATGAAATCTTCTGAAACCCCCATTAAGGGTTGTTTTACATATTAGTTGCTCTCCATTTATAGTTGCTTGCCTGGATTGGCATTAATTTATAAGTATGGTTTATTCTGTAATAGCAACATCAGTTTAATCTCAGAGGTCATGTGTAAAATGTAGTTGTGGAAGATCATATCATTGTATTTTTCCTTGGGGTTAGAATATTTTAGATTTGACATTTAAATTACTCCATGCATATTTATTTTATGTGATATCATGTTTTTAGATCTGACCATTTCTTTACCTCGTAGTAATGGTTTTTTATGCTGTCAGATTTTCTTAAATTTTCATCAGTACTGTTTAATACGCATGAAAAATTTAGAAACAGTTATAAAATTTGAAGACTGATACATAATTGGAGGATGTTCTTAAGATGTTTAGAAACTGTTTGTTCACATAGTTAGTTTGTTATTAATTGCCTCACAATTGTTTGCATTGTATGTACTTAATCTTTGAATTTTGTTTCAAGACTTATTGCATTATCTTACAGCTTATTGCCAAGTGAAAGGCTAGCTGCCGCAAAGTTAAACTCCTTGTTGCAAATTAGCAACCCAGCTGTTGGTGATGCTCTCTCAGACATTTTGCTGGTTGAATCTGTCTTGAGATCAAAGCATTGGGGTCTAAAGGAATGGGAAGTTGCTTACACGGATTTACCAAATCGCCTTTTGAAGGTTAAGGTTGAGGTTAGTCAGAATTTAGAATGGGATGAATTAAAAATTAAACTTTATTGCTTCTACTCCTTTGTGCTAGTCATAAGTATACATTTTGAAATAACTCCACAGAATGAAGTTCAGTTTACAGTAATTATTACAACCGTTATTTAAGCTAAATTTTGATGGCGGAAATTAAACCGGTTTGAAGTGACTTTATGACAATTCAAATTAAGAGATTATTTAAGCTGACACCATGTTTATTTATAGGACAAAAATAATGTTCAAACTACTGATGCTGGTAGAAGATGTACGGCTCCTGCTGGGCTTCAAGAAGAGATTGATAAACTTGTAAAGAGTTATCCCAGTGGAAGATCATTTGTCAGGTTGGTGTTATCATTTTATGCATTGATTCCCTCTCTTTGGTCCCACTCGGCATCACTACCTCACCTCCTCACTAGGCAAAGTAATAGTATTATGAATAATTCCTTTACAGCCTCTTTTCTAAATTTGCATAGCCAGAAGTTAAGAAATAGGATCATTTTTTAAGTTTTCCATGTAATTATTTCATCAATTCATGTAACACTCTTGTTGATTGGTTTTTATGGCATTACTCCCTGCTGAGACTATTGCTTTTTTGGGAAAACAGTCCATAGTATAGCACATTCTAGCACAATAATTAGTTGAAGCTGAGTGTCTTTTCATTTTAAATTTTAGTTTTAGTGTTCTTATTGGCCTTAATAAATGTTAGCTGCATTTATGCACTGAAGAGAATAAAACTGAGCAATAAATGTTATCATTTTTCTTAAACTTCAATAAGAAATCAAGTGTACATGATCACAAACATTTTGTATCTGGGGTGCTTCAATAATGAGGCGCCTCTTGCTTTTTACCTTTCAAATGCTAAAAGTAAAGACAGTATTAAACACATTATATCTTTTCATAGTCCTCTCTAACAATAAGTTCTATGCTGTACATAAAATGAACCTTCAGAACCAAAAAAATGGTTACCTTGTATATCTCTGAAATGTCTGTCCCTTGAATAAGATCATCTTTCATTTAATCTTCTGAATTTGAATTATCTTCCTGCCTAAATTTGTAATTAGTTGGGGAACAAAAAGGAATCAATTGGAGTTTCATTGAGTAATGCTTGTCTTGGGCTTGTCTGTCTGAGATATAAGCTCATTAAATTATTTCTTGTGCTTTCAATGAAACCTTACCTGCTCATCTTGTAATTTATTGATAACTATGATTGTCAGTGCTATTCTCAATGAATTGATTGTTTTGATAATAGTTTTAGTACCTATTAAAATGTTGAACAGGGTTACAAATCCCCAGAAGTGGTCAAGCAGTAGTGTTCATTAGGTATAATTCTAACTTTTGATATTTTTTGAGCTTGATCCTTATTTAAATTAAGGGTCTTCTTCCCGATGTAAATGTGTCTATTTTTATTTCAGGTCATCTGGAACGGAAGATGCAGTGAGAATTTATGCTGAATCAGACACTCAGAGAAATGCAGATGAATTGGCTACTAAGGTGGCTATTAAAGTGTATCAAATGGCCGGAGGTGTTGGTGAGGCCCCTTCTCCACCCTCTGTTTGAAATATCATTCCAGTTCTGGCATCGAGGCCGTAGCAAGTAGGGGGGAGGGAAGTCAAAAGTTTCCAACCTCATCAATTTTTTAAAAGGTATGGGGCAAAGTGTACCCCCTCCAAATAAGAAATCCCTCCCAAAATGCCTACTTTCCCATATATTTTTATGGCTACGGCCAAGCTGGGTATATTTTGATGATGCATTGATAATAAAGGTATTTTATTTAATGTAACGTTTCATCATTTCTACAGTGTATATGAGCAATGTCCCATTCATTATGTTTAGTAAAATTTATTTGATTAAATAACTTTTTCTTATCTTTCCAAGGGTGTACCCAGAATCAAAACAAGGGGGGGGGGGGGGGAAGTCGTGGTTTTTCAAGTTGCAGGTAAGATTTAAGCTTGGAAAAGGTGAATGAAATCAACATTTTAAGGAAACTGTAACAGCTCTTTATTAGTTTTTAAGATTTATTTTCCTTAAAGACTTTTGCGATTTTTGCTTCTAGGGGGGGCAGCTGCCTCTCGCTGGGTACACCCATGTAACCTTCTCTATTCTACAACACATTTCAAGCTTTAACTGTGAAAGTCACTATTGACTCTTATCTCATGAGTCATGCTTCTCAATGCCAGTACAGAATATCTGGTTTATGTGAAAATTCTGTCTAGCAAAATCACTTGCCTTGGCTGGTATCTGAACCTGGATTTACCGAATTCACGCTAGGTGTTCTACCAGTTGAGCTACCTAAGCATCTTCTTCCCATGGGGAGCTTTTAATTTTCACACTGGAAGAGCACTTGTGGGTGACTTTGCTATGGTATACAACTGGCTTGTCCCCAGTTGCTTCCTTGAATAATTTCTCTGGTGAACAGCCTAGTGTTTTTAGTCCTGGAGGCTGTGGTACTATATCAGTAAACATTCCGCCTTGTGGCAATGTGTGTGTAGCAGCATTAACCTTGTGGCAAGTTTATATATATGGAGGCAGTGGCATAATGATGGCGTGGGGGATGAGGGGATAGATCCCCCACCCCAAGGCCTCAGAGAAATAAAGAAGTAATTTGAAACTATTGTCTAGTTTCGAAATTTAATAACTGCATCTGCGTAAAGTTAAATTTTTATTGTCAAAATGATTTTAAATGTGCATCCAGGCATGTCATTTTTCATAAATTTTCCCGGGGAAAATTTCCTGGACCATGACCATTGCCTGGGGGGTCCAGGTTCGCCACCCCCCATCCCATCCCCCCTAAAAGTATATTGCTAGTTATGCCACTGCATGGAGGTGTTCATCAATGCTTTCCCTGATCAACTTACCTGGTGTGCTTCAATCAGCGGCACAAGTGGCCACCATGCTCTCCCTTGAGGAGATAAAATATATTTTTTATTCCGACCGTATAACATTTACTGGTATGGTATCAAGTTTGAAAATGATTTAACATATGAAGGAGTTGAAAAATAATGGTATTTGGGAAGGAGTCCAAAAATTTAAAAATTTCCCATTTTTAAATCATTGTTATTAGGTTGGTCTAATGCAATTATACATGCCTCTCATTCTGAGATAACCTCCGAAAATTGGGCGATAGTCCGTCAGGAGGAGGGTGAGAAGAGCTAGTCAGTAAATTAAGTTATATAGATTCCTAAAATAGTTTCTTTAGCCGTCTTAAAGAAAGAGGACCAAAACGAGTGAAATTGTAAAGAACGCTATGGAGACTGCAGAAATATAAATTTAGGGGGCCCATCAGCACTATCCTGACGAAAACTTGAGGACTCGTAATCATCCATAGTCCTGAAAATTCAATAAACAATTATTTGACCATTTAATTTGAATTACTCATTCGTATAATTCGTACAATATTACGGCAAGAAGCCTAAATGTACGAGAATCATTTGGCTACAAACCTAGACGTATCTACGCACTACATTCGTTGCATTGCTGGCTGGTTCTGACCATCACAAGAATGTCAGAAATACGTAGCAATCTTCAGAAGGTTGAGAATGGCTACGAGGAGAATTTTGGGATATTGTAGGTTTGTTGTACACACTGAGAGAATAAATAGTTTATATAAAAGCTAAAATCTGTGGAATTAAGAAAAAAGTACGAGGCTGCCACCTAGCAGAAAGAAAATTTACGCATCGGCACAGTCACTTTAATGCGTAGTTCTCAAAATAATTGTTTGGCGCTGCATTCCCTGCTCGAAACGAGGGATACGAGTTCATTTCGTTTGTGACAATGGCGCTTGCAAGTCGGATCGTTCGTGCCAGCCAAGCCTTAAGGGGTGTTTCTGTCAAGAAAGCGAGAAGTTTTTACACCTACACCCCGGAGCCCTCCCAGCCTTTAGATCGTCAGCCAGAATGGTTGTCTGCCGACGAAGCTGTGAAAGTTATAAAGTCTGGTATGTTTAATTGCTTTGTTCTGTCATTTGTCGGCAGGGTTATAATAATGTTTTTTTTTGATTTCTGTTATTGCTGCGACAGTTTATACTTAGTGATGAATTCAAGTACTTTGTCCTTAGGGGTCGTGCATGCCAATAAATCCCACTAATACCCTAGTATGTATCATTTTCTCTTTGAATTGCATGAAGCATACTGCCACAGTTGAGTGAATTTCTACTCGAGCATGTTGAGTTACTTGCTGCGATACTTCTGTCGTGTTACGGGTCTCATCTTACCAGCATCTCTTGCTCTGTGGTCCTCAATATAAGTTGACGTGGACTGCCGTTTTAACGGGTGTGCCCGTTGTTGATTTATTTATTAGTTATGATACGTTTATAATTGCTGATTTGCATTAAGTTACGTGCCAATGATGCTTTAATGGTAGGAATTATTTATTTTTATATAGTTTGTATTGAATGACTGGGATAGTGCTATTGTGGAGGTGGCGATTGACGTTTCGAGCAGAAGGAACCGGGTGACGGCTGGCTTTATTTGTATGCTCGGTCACTGACACGTCCTAGTGCCGTACGAAAGAAATTACGCATACCGCTCATTAATGTCTTTAACATTACTTCCTACGTTGTGTGTAGGTACTACTTGAAGTATTCGTAGTAGTCGGATACTAATGTAAGTGTTAACGTCTAGAGGGGAACAACTACCGTTCCCACCCATATTTTTGGCTTCAAGTCTCATGAATTTGCTATTTGAGTAGATTGAGGGTGAATTTCCGAGCCTTATGTATTCATTCGTGATGGTAGGGTTAGTGATAAGAGGTATGGTAATGTTTTCATTCGTTAAGTTCTTTCATTCATTATGGCTCTACATTATCCAGTGATCCACGTGGAATCTGTGAGTAGTATGATTCCATCAACTCGATGCCCCCTTAAGCTCATATAATCCGCTGTCCTCCCTATGTCGTTGATCTGTAACCAAAGCATGGCCGATCGAAAGTGTTATCGACTTTTACCTCGGTTTAGTAGGTTGTGCTAGGCGTAAGGAATGTCGCATGTGTACAATGTGGTTTAGAACCCTCATCGCGTATTGTTCATAGCTCGGGTTCATGCGGAATTCCTCGCGAAAAATTCAGAAGGGAGCGGTTGGAGAGATTTCCACGTCCTATGCCTTTTGTCCTCATCCTGTGAATACCCATAGGTCTACGGTGTGGGGAGTGGGTAACTGGGAGTAGTGACCCGGATGGGACCCCCCGCCGGCTTGCCACGGTTATGCGGGTTGCCGCGCTACAAATGCGTGCGTAAATGGGAAAGTAAACAGGACGGTAGTGAATGAGAGTGAAAGTAGCGCAGGAAGCAGTAGGTATTTGTACGCCTTTGTCGCCGGTTGGTGGGGGGTCTCACTAGCTGATATACAAACTGATAAGATTATGGGCCCGCGGTGATGATTTTCTTGGTTTCAAAGGTCTCGTACGCTCGTAGGAAGTTATCTGGGTCAATTTTTATCACCGTAGAGGTATATTATTTATTGCATTCGGTATTAATTGACTGTGTATGCCTCTCGTGATTTCAGGATATTGATTTGACCTAGCATTGGAGCCTGCTCCAAATGAGACTCATGAGGGAAAGGCTGCCCATTTCTCTGCCTTAATATGTACATTCCTAAGTATCAGTCAATTAATAACATAAAAGTTCAGCCGTAAATTATTTTATTTGTTGATATTTTAATGTCAGTAAAATGAAGAAACTGGGTAATTGATTTTTGATCATCACAATACGCCATGTAATCAAACCAAATAGCGACTTCGTTTTTTGTCATAGTGTCTCCGTTTCGTGGGTGGCACTGAGACTTATCATGATACCTAACTTATCATTCCCCCGTGAAAATTACAGAAAATGAAAGAAAACGACATTTCTAAGGGGAATGATTGCTTTGTTTGGAAGAGTCCCGAGTGTCTAGACCACGTATATGTCAAAACTTCCTTGCTGGCTTCAGGAAGTGATGGCCCCTCTACTCGAGTGTGTCATCTGATTTGTCCGTTTTAATTTCGGTGCGATCTCTACCCTCGCTTATCATCACTAACCTTAAGGTTGAAATGCTGGTGTAGTTTCTGAATGTTGTCTTATTGCTACACCAAGAGCTAGTTGCTCATAAATCTTGGTGTTACTTGTTGGCGAACTGTAGGAATCTGGGTTAAATTTTTTCCATCAGTCAGATGTAATTATTTACAAAATTCTAGCAATTATAGAATCTCTTCTCGAGAATTTTTAGTCATAATTGTCGGTAAATTCCTCATGGATTTGTACCGGCAACCGCACGGTTTCTTGCCCAGCGCTCTACCCCGTAGTTATAATGCGAAATATATACCCTATACCACCCTAAAGGCCGTTTTACACGGGGCACGGAAATGCGCAGGTTAGAACTGCATTCATTTCTAAAATGGCGTGGAATTGCTCGAATGCATGAACGAAATTAGAACAGGGGCTATTATGCAATCTCACGTCCACGCATTCTCGCATGTGTTCTAGCAATTCTCCGCTTTACACGACGCAATTTTGATTGCGCCTTCGCACACTCGTCAAAATGTGCAAGTACGTGCCCCGTATAAAACGGCCTTAATGAGCATTCGGGAAGTAGTCGAAATTCTATGAAGACAACTTAACCCGTAACCGTTTGAGTACATTCAGCCAAAATTCCTTATGTGACGAAAATGGCAATCAAGAGAAGATGATTCTCTAGGAATTCATCGTACAAACAGCGTGAATAATAAATTGAAGTCGTGGCCGACGTACAATTGTTGGCATAAATTAGCCGTAAAATGCCGAAATATTCTCGCCGAAGAATAGAGCATGGTAGCGTTCTTCCAATTGAGATGATTTCCTATCTGAATTCTTTTAGTGTGGTCAAGAGCTACTCCCTCTTTAGCATTTATTAAACCGTCTTAAAGTAATGGATCTATAGGTCCTCGGCATGAATTAAAATATGTAGTCCTTATCAATGCTCCTGTGGGAGAATTACATATATCGCATACTCATATACTCATCTTATTGAAAAGAGAGTATTTTTTCGGCTCCTGTTGAGCGTAGGTAATCTCAAACAATCCCTTGGACAACAAACCTTTTTATGTGTGTTATCCGCATTTTATCTCCGTAATGTCATAAGCCTTGTAATCAGTGCGTTGGAAAATATTTTCATAGAATTTATCTTTACAGTGCTTTGGTTATTAAAAAAAATATTTTTACCAAGTTTTGATGAGTATAAATATATTAATGTTTTCCTCGAGCGTCCGGTGCGTGAGAATTAAATATGGGAAGATTTATTAGTTTTTCCCGATGCGCGTGATTGCCGTTATTATGTTGCCGTCTGCTAATGAGTTGATTGTACCAATACTATGTATTAAAATATTTGCGTAAAATACGAGGTTTATAAAATCACAAATGTTGTTTGAAATAGTTACTCGTTAAACGTTTATGAAGGTCGTACATTTTTTGTGGGCGACTCTTTGAAATTGAGTCAGGTACATATTACTGATGCTAAGTTAATCTATATTTAAATGGCCTGCCACTCTCGCATTTTCATTTTTTTGTACTTGTGACGTTTAGATTACAGAAGAATGGTAACGTCATTTTTGTTTGCCTTTCTTCTCAACACCGTGAAGCACCTGGTACTCTTTGGAAAAACCTTGCCTAATCATTGTTCAAATTCAATTGGTGACCTCTACCCACGTGAAGCAAGTCTTGGAGATGAGAATATACTGTGTATATCTCGAGATCGCGGGAAAAACTTTTCGTCTTGCTTGTTTCGTTGTGAATGCTTGGGGGAACGTGGAATGAACTGTTGCAATGTGAGCGGAAAAAAGTCACCAGCGTTAGGTGCTTTGTAAGAAGTTGTTAACCGGATGCAATCCAGACTTCAACTGTAATGAATAAGGGTGATAGCCTGGTCGCTTTTGAAATAGGCATTGAAATCGTCCGTTTTAAAGATTCTGATGGTGGCGCAACCGTAGGCAGTCTTGGCATGTAATATCCGAAAATGTCACGTCCAGTTTTCATACTTAACCTAATGGGATAAGATATTCAAATGCAATCAATATTCTCATTATTACTTGGTCAGTTAAAGTTTTTTCTAGTATAATTTCGTTTAATGTTTATCATTTTAGGGGTTTGGTTATTTCAATGTGGATTGTTAATGCAAAGTAATTTTTCACCGGCGATCCAGAAGAGATTCCGATAAAAATATCTCTTCCCCTCGTAAATTATGGATATAAACGGGAAATTAAGTAAGAGTCTACGACACTTCTGGTGAAAATTTCTCTTATGTCAGTCCAATCTCTTGGCGAGATGACGATTTCTGGAGAACTCTTGGTGAAGGAGTCCTTTTAGGGATTAACTTTATCTTCTTCACTTACTCTTATTCTTCCTCGTACCCGTATTTCAGTTGCTATGAGTCTTGTGTGAATGTTGCATTTACGTTGCATTGTCTTGTAGGTATGTGTAGAGTTTGGTACCAGCGATTCTCTCGTTAGCGTTTATTATTTGCTTATTAATTTTGAAAACATGGTAAGTTGTAGTGGAGGGGGAATTAAGTTTCCCAGGTATTTCGGATGCATTCACAAATCCGCTAAGTGCGGCAACATTCTTTACTCCGTATCACTGTGGTCTAGTCGTCATAACTAACACCCCAAGGTCAGTTGCAGCAGCGTCGACTTGCGTTAATCTTCTTCTCCGCCTGTGGTTTTGCAATTCATTGCTGATTTAGCTCTCCATTTAATTAACTGTGCCAAGAAGATACGTCTTTGCTGCTGACGCGAAGCGTACGAAGCATGTCAACAACATGCATTTTGCTGTGCATCTGAGAGCTGTTCGCTTCCCTTTTGTTTACTTGGACGTAATTCCCATGTCTTTGAATTCTACCTTTTCAAGGTGTCTGTCTTGGCTACGTAGGGACTATCAATAAATTCATTTGGCTTCTTTTGGTAGAGTTAGGCGTTTGTGTATGAATTTACCTCAGTTTTCCCGTGAGAATTTGATTATTTTTGAAATATAAAAAATAAAATCATGTTACACTAGATTTCATTGCGAAAGTATCATATCTTCATTTTCCTTGGAGTTTAAAAATGTGGAGGATTGTCAATTGACTGTATTGCATGATTCTTGTAAAACTGTTTTTACTTCTGGAATATTATGTGTATGAGTCCAAAATATTTGCGTGGCACTTCATGTAAAATTTCTTTTTTAAAAAGGTATTGAGTCAATTATTTTGATATGAGATAGGGTTATGTAATGTATTAAATGTTATTTTATGATTTGCCCGTTTTATAAAAACGATTTGTTTTGCTTCACAGTACATACATGCGTCTGGCCAAAGTCGGCTAGCCTTTTTTTTTTGGAAATGATTTAGCTGGAGACACTGATAATATTGGTTTGGTTGTATTCCTCCGTATATATGGACCATAAATTCACTTTATGGTCATCAGTGGTCACGAATGAAGTGAATATATGTCGTGTACCTTCTGATTGTTGGTATAGCAGGGGACTTGTTCAAAAGAATCCTTAAAACTCAGCTGTGACAGCAATCTCTCAAAACGAACACGGAGACATGGCTAGGTAACGTATTATTTATGTTTTTATAGGTATGCACTAAGTTTCCAGGTATTATTTATATTTTTTTATAGTTTTGCAATCATACCAAGAATCGCATTTTAATGCTAATCAAGAGGAGAAATTACGAAGGAAATTAGTGATAAAAAAACTTCCATTCTTGCTACGGAACGAGATACGAGCGCTCCAGCAGGGCGCTTCAGCGTTTGTCTATGGTAATGCCGTGTCAACTGCGTAAACGATGGCGAAATAATCGTCAATGGCCGAAAAAATATCCGTCGGAACCCTGGCAACCTCTTGGAATATTGTTTATGGGGTTTCCCCATTAAAAAACTCGAATATCGATTTTGTTTTTTTATAGCATTGGGTAAATATGATCGGTGCAATTTTCAGTGAGTTAAAAACGCGTTCGTATTGTTTTCGTCAAAGCATCAAATGCGTCCATGCTGATCTTTTCTGATTTTAATGTGGGTATCTTCGTGTCGAAAGCGGCAATCACACGATCATTTTTTTCGATCCTCGGGAGTGAGAGCTCCAGCGATAGCTTTTCAGGGACCGAAAGAGTGATCGCTCGACCCATCATTTTCTGAATCACACGGTCACTCCGGCGTACCTTTTCCACCGCTTTCTCCTTTGTGCTCACTGTGTACAACTTTCATTCCATCAATGGCCAAACGTGGCGTTAAAATCGCCGTTATCAGCCGTGCGTTTTGATAGGCTGAAAGTCTTTGCCAGCGGTGGTTTTAGCGACGAAAAAAGGGACGCACCATGCGATGAAAAAATGGATGAGATTCCCGTTCCTGGATCCCTGGCCGAAAATGATCGCGTGAAATGGTCATCTTTTCGCCGTCATTGGAGCGATCCTCGGAGCTATCGTTCGAAAGGGATGAGAGAAAATGATCGGGTGTTTAATGATTAAGAGGCGATTTTTTGATCCTGATCTCACCCGAAGATTTCTGCTAGATTAGTCGAGGGAATATTGACAGAGTGAAATTCGTACATGAAGATGGATGTTCGAATGCCCGGGCCACCTTAAAGTTTGCCATTATTATTATTTGTTAATTGCTACCTCCGTGTTGCAGATTTTGGTGGTGTGTATCCGAAGCTCTACTGAGATTTGAATCCGGGATCTGTCTCCAGACCCTTGTCTAATGTCCTCTTGGCTACAGTTTCCCTTTTTTATCAGGTAAAGATTTATAATTTTATCGGTTAATTTTTTGAGTTGCACCTTTATCAGGCCCCAAATTTTCATTTCTTCACCGCATCGTATTTGACTATTTGTTCGGATGCAGTTTCACATGCGTGCAAGAGATACATAGTTCCAGTTCTCAGAGCAGGATGTATTTAATCATTCTGCCAAAGATTATGGTAATGCGAACGAACTTCCTGGCATTTTCAGTGATTATGATTCGACGTAATTTTGCAGCCTGAATTGTCGTTCTACGGTAACGCAACGCTGCCTCTTGGTGTTCTGAGTTAAGGGTCGTAATGAAATGTTAGTTTATTTTAACTATTATCTTCTTAATTGGATTTTATAATATGAATAAGTTGTTGTCATCAGTGTTTTCTGTTTTGCTCCTATACTGCTTTAATCCGGCTGCTTTTTTTTCGTTTGCAGGCGACACTGTTTTCATCCAGGGTGCGGCGGCCACCCCCATAGAGCTGGTGTCGGCGATGACGAACTTCGGCAAGGCGAACGGTCTCAAGGACATCACCGTGTGCCACATGCACACCGAAGGCGCGGCCCCTTACACCGACCCTGAGTGCGAGGGTGAGTACCGACCGAATCCCTCGTTAATATGCGTTTGCTTCGATCATCATGGAAATCCCCAATATTCACCCCGCGGAGTATGGCATGTTTTCCACGTTGCCATCATATTGGGTGGGATGGCCTCCCTTTCAGCTGGTGAGGCGAATAGGGACTTAATGGTGTTTGTTGAGAGAATGATGGCAGGTTAAGGGAGCATCTATTCTTCAATGAGTACGCGAAAACTCGAGCGGAACTCTGCTTCAATGGTAAATCCTTCCCGTTCACATTTGGAAGAACATATTATACTTGTCCTTTATCTCGTGCTCATTCCCTTTAAGTCCTCAGTATCCATCCTTTAAATATTAAAAAAAAATCTTATCCTAATACTTCCTTATCCCAGCTGCGAGGAAGAACATGAATATTTACATTCACTTACACGGATGTCAAATCTGTGATGTTTGTCAATTCTGAGTATGTATTCGATAAGTATGACGTGGTATGGAGATGGTGGAAAAATCTTCAGATGCAGCGTCCCCCATCTGTTGACCTTTTGCTCCCATCTTTTCACAATTTTTGCTCTCAAGCATGGGTCCTATGAGATTACGTTCACTTTTCGCCTTGTTGGTTGAATTAGCACTTGGATTGAAGCGATGGACTACGCCATGAGAGGCTCGGCTTCGTAGGTATCCCAGTCGTATATAATTACTCTGGGAGGTTATCCGACCCCGACTTCGACATTTTGAGGATGGTATTTGGCGATGAGCTGTCTGAACCATCTATTCATTAGTTCTGTTTTCCCTGTGAAAGGTTGAAAACATGGAAAACCTGAAATCGATTGAACCCAAGTAAAACCTATTGAAAAAACCCAATTATTACCATTGCATCTCAAGCATTGCTGTGCTCCGTTAATTATTTACTTGATAGGTCATGTAGTCTTCCGCAGAGTCTCCACAAGTGTAAAAAATAATTGTTATTCAATGGGCGAAGGTAATACCAGAGAGGAGAATCCTCGGTAATACTAATGCCTTTTTCTTGTCTTGTTAGTCCTTGTGCTTATGGATGTATGGGTTTTTAAAAATTGCTATGTATCTGCTGGAGGCCCGCTTTGTTTCATTCACGACGGGTGATTCACGATTGGTGCCCTTATATGCCCTCTTACCTTTCGATACCTCCACTGCATAAACGCTCAGCAATCGCCCTCCAAATAGAATCCGCTCATCTAGATAGCCCTTGTAGATGTACTAGATGAGCGGATTTGATTCGGTGGTCGATTGTTGAGCGTTTATGCAGTGGAGGTATCGCTTTGTATGTTGCTTTGGCTAATCTAGGCGTATCGCGGAAGCTTATCATGCGAAAGACGACTTCGACTGTTGGATCTCGTGCCTCGTGGGGAATAATCTTAAATTATCGATGAATGCAGTGTGACTTGCGGCTGCCTTGACCGTGGTTGTTTGTGATCGGCATGTCAATGGGGTTTTAAATGACATTGATAAAGTCACCAGGGGAGGACGACTTTTATTTCTATCATGATATATATAGCCAGTTTTTTAGGCAACTCGAGCTGGGCTTGGGTTTTGGCGACCAATTTTTTAATAGTTTTTTTTCCTTTTTGCTGCCATACCGTTTCGAGAGGCAGTTTGAGGTGATCTTGAGGCGTCACGGACTTCAGGTTGCGCTGTCATTTAGTGCTGCATGTGACCAAGTGGGCGGGAATGGGCCAACCGGGCTAGTATTCAATGGTCTCGAAATGGAATTAATAGATACACATGAATGTTTCTTAATTGTCCTGTCGACAGGAGCATTAAATTTTTAATTTAATAGAGATATGTTCCGGAGGACAATGATCTCCGCTGTGGGAGATGTCATTTACATTATTTTTTTAATTCATGTGTTGTATTTTTTTGTCATAACCATGAGCTAATTAAATATTTATTTCAGTATGGAATTTTTTGATTTCTTAATTTATGCTTCGCTACTAAGCCATATTATTGGACATTTATGGCAGTCGTTACATTAACTTGCATTCCGCTACATGCCAGGGTGTTAGTAAAATACTGCTTAAACGCATATTGTGAGCTCCCGGAAACCAGTCATAGCATTATAGGCTACTACTTATGAAGAACCAATAAAAACTAATAGTCCAACTCGGAGTATCTGGGCGATGGTGATAGTGAAATTCAGTACTGTGACATAGTTGTCCGTCATGTAATTTATTGCTACTCGGATTCCGATGTTGCAACGATGTAAAATTATTCTGCGTCAGATTATTAAATATGTATTGGAAACGATAATAGTTATGTATAAAATTCTAGGGGGAGTTTTTCTTTCATTGATTTCTTTGTAAATTAATAATTGTCGGGTGTTGCTTAATTACGCTCTCTAATTAATATCTACCCTTAAACGAAAGTATAAATACGAAATAATGTAAGCGGCGATTTATTCATTGACTACTATATTTTTCTCACATAACTAGAGAAACTTGAGTTTTGAACTTAAACTCTGTGTCCGATTACAGTTTCTTCAGCGATTCACACCAATCATTTTCAGAACCAGCGAGCGTATCAATTAGTTGTCAACTGATAAGGAATCGACGGAATAGCCTGCTGCTTGACGAGTTATCAAGAAATCTGCCGACAAACTATTATTTCTTGCTCTTAATTTTCAAAATACAAATGGAATGTTACCTGCTCGTTGTGTAAAGATAACAATAAAAATAAATATTTGTGCCACAGCCCTGAAGAAGCTAGAATTAGCCAAGCGTGTTGTGGGAAGACTTTGGGTTGAAAAAGTAAAAGAAAGGTGCCCTTTCACTCTCGTCCGGCCACATCTTGAGTATGCAGGGAGCATATAGGATTCGGCGTAGAAAGGATTTATCCTTGAACTAATTAAAAAACAGCACAAAACTGCTCGATTCGTCAAAAACTCCTACGAACGAACAGAAAGCGTTACACAGATGTTAAACGAATTAGGCTGGGAGACGCAAGAGAATCGGATGCTGTGCGCTAGGCTTAGTTTGCTTGAGCAATTGGGGATAGATACCTTTAAGAGCGATACGGATAACATCATCTCAGAGCCTCCCTAAATTTCCAGGTCCGACAGAAACGATAAATTAAGGGAGATATTAAAGTATACCGGGACTAGCCACGGTGATAACTTTTTACGGAGTCACCCGCAATGCACAAATAGTGCGAAAAATCCACAGAGGAAAAATCATTCGCCTTGACTCCGTAAAAAGTTATCACCGTGGCTAGTCCCGGTATACTTTAATAAGTCCAGAGCGAACACCTCTAGTGTTCAAAGTTCGGGCTTTGCTCTCCGGCTGTGGCGCTATGCGCACGACCTGGACTGCTAGTCGCATCATATGCTCAGCAGTCCATACCACCTTGTCCGGTATAGTCCACAAATTTCCACAGGGGAGAATGACGCCTCGGTAGCTTAACTGGCTAAAGCACTCGGCCGTAAATCGAGGGATCCGGGTTCGAATTCCGGTCAAGGCGAATGATTTTTCCTCTGTGGATTTTTCGCACTAATTAAGGGAGATATTTTGCCGAACGGATAGGTGTGGGAATTAGTTTCCCCTCGATAAAGGACTGTAATAAATGCTTGGCGTAATTTCGTTTGAGCATTTACTTTTTATACGGCTGGTGTGCAATTACTCCCAGCCATACGCCTATTGAGGCGGCTTACGGGGAAGTATGCAGATGTGGATAATTATTTGAGCCTTTTCCTTGGACCGCTTGGCCAACAAAAGTTTCCTGTGAAATGAAGTAACAGGAAAGGAAAGAGAACTCATAGAGTTGATTCCCGCATTCCTGTTCGTCTCGCATCTTATTGGAGGACAGCTGAAGTCCTTCTTCCTCGTTCATCTCCATCCCCTCCCCACGTCAATTCCATTCCTTATCTACCCCCTCCTCCTGTATTCACCGCTTCCCCACCTTCATTTCTCTGTTTCGCGCTCCTCCCTTCCCTTTCCGCGACGCGTGTGTGAGCTCATATGTTTCTGCCTCGTTCCCCCGCGACCTTCTCATTGCCAGCCATCGGATCACCTCACTCGAAAAGCGTCCTGGCGCCTTGTAAACCGCGTATTCCTCGCCTTGGCACTCGCAACCGCGTGAGGTGGCCCAGTAGGTCGCGAACTAGTCAAGGGTGCGTGCACTCCCGGTCGGTCGGGAATAGAATTAGGTTCATCTGTTTTAAGATTCCTTTCAGGGAACGAAGTGCAAGTGTCATCTTCGCGAAATTGGTCTTACCTCGTTTGTTTGGAAATTCCTCATGGAAATTAGTATATTTCAGAATGTTAAGAGGACGTTAAACATATTTTCGTGGGGAAAATGTAGATTACAGCGAGGTTGTAAACGCAAGAATTTCTTTGGAGAGAAATATGTTGTCTTGACCCAGTGGCGGATACTGAAAAAACTCAAAAACAATACATGTCTTGAGCAACCTTTACTTTCATCGTAATAAAAAAATAATTTAGTCACATGGAGAATTTAAGAAACAAGACAATGCTATATCATGATATAAAAAAGTTACAATTGTGATTCTGCAACGTTCATTTTTTCCCATTGGTATCAATGCACTTTTTGTGCATGTGATAGTGCTTCAGTAAAGATTATGCCTTTTTCGAGGATATTTTATTAAACAATGGAATTTAATGTCTTTTTCCTGCAAAAGTAACGTATGTCATATTATAAAATAGTCTCAATAATAATATAGCGTGTGCGCGTAACTTTTCAATTTCTGTGCAGCAAGGCAATGCTGTAATTGAAGGAAAATGTTAGTCGCTTGGGATTTGCGCAACAGTCGACCGGAATTGTTACTTGAAAGCATGTGGCCATTGCTTCATCGACATGCTAAGTTGCATAGTTTCGATATTTCACATGCAAGGATGTTTCTTGCGAAAACAGTATATTTTAGCGCGAAGCAAACTAAGGGTTGGAATTAGCTATTTGTTTTAAACCTCGTAGTCGCTGCAGCGGTTACTGCAATTGAAACTCGCTCTCCTGCGAATTATCTTCGCTGACGAGCTGCATTGGTCTCAGGATTCATCCACTTACAGCCCTGTTAGCAGCCTCCCAGGGGGCGTGGCGGGAATTGGCAGGTTATCAACCTTGCGAATGGAAAAAGGGTGCTAAAATGCGTGGTAAATCCTGAAATTTATGAGTACGGCTCTTTATTTGTGTGATAATATTGTACTGTCCTCGGAAATGTAATTCTGAAACCTATCTATTCAGCTCTATTTGTTTCGCGTTGTATGATTTCTGTCTGGCCTAAAAATGTAGCGTGGTTCCAAAAATATGCCTTCTGTGTCTTATGGATACTCGTATTTTCGGAAAGGAAAGGGTTTGATCGGATTTAAGGATGGAGGGAAGCCCGCCTCCGGTATATCTGCTTTCAAGGGGATTGGGGATTTTAGCGATACCTCCTGTTCTACGTACGGGATGACGTTTCACTCCGGCAGGACCAGTCTTTTTTTGGACGCAGTGATTAATTAAAATTACAGTTGTTATCTTGACAAGGGTGGATGTTGAAAACTCAGTTAAAAATTTTTCGTGCTACCCAAGTTTGAAATTATTACCATAATATTTTCTGTGATATCGAATTTAATTATAAATAAAATAAATCTTCTAAATTTTATTTACTGACACTACGCGTTTCAAGTATCATTTAACTGTCATAAGGTAAGTGATAAGATAACTTTAGAGGAACTTAAAAGATTTATTTTATTTGTAATGGATCGTTTCCACCTAACCTCACCTTAAACTGTCAGTTTTATTCGTAATTGTAGAATTTTATTTTTGAGATACGAGTAAACGTTGATACTCGATTTATACTGAAAGTTTGAAGATTATATCTTATGCTTTACCTATGGAGTAAGGTTAAAAAAACAAAATGCGTTCGGTTGAGCGAGGATGATGCATCTTCATAAGTGCTTTTTCTTTGTGAGATTATAATATTTTCGGAAGTTCCGAATTTAGGAATTCCGAAGTTCGGAAGTTAGGAATTATAGGGAAATAACTTTAAGTTCCGCATTATTTGAAGGTGCTGAATCGGCCTCGATGTTCTGAAATTTCAATGAAATAGGCAAAGCGAGACGCGAAAAAGTTGCAGCAAAACCTTTTTTAGCGTAGTTAGTCCAAGGCACTGCAGTTGTCTACTTTATATTACTTGTGATTTGTAACTACTGATTTTAAAATGACCCGGTTACGCTTTGAAGGTGCTCAATGGAAATTTTTGGTGCCTCCTTTACTGGGTCCCCAGTACCCCACTTGTTGTCTCTGTGATTTTACTGAAATGTCGTGACTTTCGTTTCTACGCCTCTGAATACATTCGTCGCGCCGACCCCGAACTACATTTTCTCAGAATGATTGTGCGGTGAACGATGTTTGTCAAAACTTTTCTATCTGCATAAGCTTCCAATCTAGTGTTATACTCACTTAGGAAACGTGATATTTTCTGGTGCAATATGCTATAAATGATAAAACCTGTATACTTTGCAGTGCACTGTGGAGTGCTAGAGTTATAGCGAACAATTTCCAACTTGATAAAATTTATGAAGCTTAAAATGCATTTTCATCTCCTGTTTCGGTCGTTCCTTTAACTGCTTCAAGCATTTTCCCTTTCGTTTGTGAGAAACTGTATTAGCTACTTCGTTTTTTTTCTTGTCTTCGCTCCTAGTTGGCCTTCCCGTTGATGCTTGAACTATGTCGCTTGAGATTGCGTGTGTGTGGTAGATATTTTGAGCTTTTGGATCTGGTGGGTTTATGTATATATTTGGATACGTCTTTCTTATCCACGACCGGGGTCTGTGACGTGTGTTTTCAAAGTAATGATTGTTCGCTCCCAGTCCTTATGGTAGTGTGTATATTTACACGTCTTGCGTGTTGTGGCTCGTTCGTAAGATGGGAGTGAGCCGACTTCTATCCGAAAATAACATTATTAGCGGCCGAAGTTGCGTTTCTCTCTGGTTCTCCCATCAAAGGACTGGTGCCAAGTAATAACGTTTCTCAGTTGTCCTTTCGTTTTCTGAATTTGTGAGCGTAACTCGAATATAATGGCAATTAGATTCTGGAGAAAATGTTAAGGGGTTTGTAAATTATTCAAATTTTTATCCACCCAACATCATTATATGTGTTAAAATATCAGTTAGCATTGCTTTTGCCTTAAGATTTGCCTTAGTCCCTTGGGGACTTGGGGGAATGGGTTTTGTGATTGCTTCGAATTCATCACGTTCAAATATTCATTTATACATGCACGAACGTTGGTAATATTCGTGTAGGGCTTATCGTTAAATCAATCCCGTCATAGATTAAATCGCATTTTCGAAGCATCCCTTACCTGCTATGCTGATGATAAAATCAATTGAATATTCAAATTAGCTATCATTCAATACAAATTTATTGATTCTGTGCTGATTTATGTGGACTTTTATTCTGGAATTGAGGTATCTGTGTCTTTCATTCGAATGGCAACCCCAGGGGTTTCAGTGATAGTTCATTTGCAATCATATTAGAAGCTAATGAAACTCGGGAAAGTTGTGATCAATGACTTAACACTGCGTTTCGAGAAAACTTATTGCGTAGAAACTCGTTCGAATATAGATTCATGGTCGACGCCGCGCCGGATGCATTACCTTCGATACCCACATTAGTATTAGTTTCATTCCCCTCCGCAAAGTGTGTGTGGTTCAGTAAGTCTGTGTTGCATCGTATCCGTGAGTTTAATATTATGTGACCTCAGTGCCAATGATAGTCCCTTCGCCTGTCGCTAAGAGCAAGCGTATATCAAGTTGATTAGTGTCCTTGTGTTGTATTATGGAATGCCC
Organism: Ischnura elegans; assembly: GCF_921293095.1. NCBI lineage: Eukaryota > Metazoa > Arthropoda > Insecta > Odonata > Coenagrionidae > Ischnura > Ischnura elegans. Next base: position 124,970,268 of record NC_060247.1, read on the forward strand.
TATGCACTGAAGGGAACGACCTCTTTCCGAAAATAATAATATCTTAAGGGGCCAATGCTACGCCCATCCCAACGATCCTATTCCTACATTTGGATTTGTGCCCAGTTTTAATTATTCCCGTAATGATCCGCTTTGCCAATCACAGGATTATAGAGGTATACATTTTCAACCTCTACGCGATAGCGTAGCGAAGGTTAGTGGGATATTGAACAAACTGGAAATATGTTGGCCTCAAGAGCAAACGCATACAGTTTTTCATTAACTTATTAATTATTGATCGATGAAATCCTTTTTAATGGACACAATGCATGCGGTAAAAATATTGTTTATTTGAACTTTAAATGGATTTATTCAAATTGAAAAATCATGAAAGGTGAGGGCTTAGTCCTCCTTCCTTGGATTCTTTTGAGATAGAGCTGGCCTTTGCGAAGAATTCGTACCGAATACAAAATTAAGTATATTTAATTTATGTAACGCCTTTACAATCTCACGTAAAAGTTTCATGAACATCCTACAAAAGGAGTGTACGTTTGTAAATTTCATTACTGCTCTCTTCAATAGGGTGGTTTCCTATTATTTTTTTATTGCCTAAATCGAAAGATTATTACTCCTGGAGTACGTATTTCGCGCTTTTAGATTTTTAAATGACGATATCTATTTTTCGCGATTAAATGAAAAGTGAAAATTTTCAAGCGCGCAAAAACGCGACGCGTAAGTAGGAAAGTCCGTGCAACGCATTTCTGGTTCCCCCTCTCTCCTTGTGAAGTGACCTTGATCGAGGCTCTGAGCGCTGATAGGACGCAGGATGCTAGCGGATAGCTGAGTACCTTGCTGAATGGTAGCGCTTGGCTTAAAAAAGGTTTATTAATACCTTATCAAACGAAGAAAACTTTCCGACCTTAGCCAGTTTTAATAGGTGATTATTAAGACATGTTTCCCTGAGCTCTGTGCCTCATGCATACATTGGTTACCTCAGACGATGTATAACTCCTATCCTCTCGTGTAGAAACTAGGTCCCTGTGACGTCACGCGGAGTGGAATCGCATGGGCGCCAATCTGGCCTTTTTCAAATGAGGATAAAATTTGACCCTTGCCATTCGTCTAAACCGGTATTTCTAAAACCAAATAATTTGTGTATTATGAATACACTAATGGTGGGTAACGAATCGCAATCAATGCCTGTCGTTTTCTTTGATGAAGGAAACTACCCTATTGAGTTACCTTTTAAGCAGTTTTGGTTTTATACTTTTGTGAGAATAACTTTTACTCACTCATTTGTCAGTTTTTATTAGCTTCTTCATTTTCGATAACTGTTATAAAGTTTCAAGCATAATATGATACCCTATGTATCATAAGTGTAAAATAAGTTTGAAACGCGTATTCCTGTTGAATTCCTTGAAATACAATGACGGAACTCGTTTCGTATCTAAAATTACTCGGATAACGGTTTTATTTTACTTCTGCAATGAATTTTCAAGCTGGGGGAAAATCGATTTATATAAAATACGACTCGCTATTCAAATTTAATGGTTTCCTCCTGCGATTTGGGCGCAGTGTCTATCTTCACTTGTAATCCCGGGAGAATGCGAATGAATGTGTCTTGAGGACGAGAACTTGATTGTCTGCGGCCGCCTCTCGTAGCTGTATGAGCGGTTGTGCTGTGTCCATGATGGGGGTTGATAATCCCCGCAATGCGGTGGTAGACTCGCCGCCCCTGCACCATTTTCAAAGTGGGCCACTCAAACGTCAATGACTCTTTTATATCGTACATCATTGTGGAGTTTTTTTTATCCCTATCCTGTAGGCAGGAGTTGTTTCTCATTCAGCATGCGTCCGTGCTTCGCAATTTAAGAAATTTGTGGAAATTATTTAAGAAATTATTATCTTGATGATGATTGTTTTCTATTGCCAGTTTAATCGCCACTTAGTTGTAAGACCACTTACTTTATTTTTTAAAACCAATCGCGGTACTTAGCAGTTTGAGTGACTATTACCACAGTGCAATTACCTGCTTCATGGGGAAACGAGCTCAAATACAATTGAAAAATATTCCTTCATCTTCTATTCCTCGTAAATGTGCGGTACCTTCTTTACATAACTATCGAATTTTACAAATTCACTTTGAAGATAACATTAATTTAGGATCAGAAGTCCATGCTTAGTAGTTTTCCTCAAATAGAAAATAAAAAATGACAAGATATCAGACATGTTTGCCATCGTGGGGGACACTTATTCGAGGTTGATGTTTGTTCATGGCTTTTCCTCTGGAATTTATTTAAAGTACCTCCGTGAAACAAATCTTTGATGTGGGTATTACTTCTGCTCCTATTTGAACGTTTGCTGAAGCGTCTTATCGCATGAGATAACTTGGGAATTCGGCTCTCAGCTGGCACTCTCTTTGGAATTGGACTCCAGACTGTTGGTTCTCTTCGGGAAGGTCGTTTTGCGTCACCATCGTTTGCTTGCGTTGTGTCATTGCTTCTATTTTACATCACCATCATTTCTATTGTTAGTGAAATCATCATGGTTCCCGCGCTCCTTTCACTACATTTGTTTCGGTTGTTTTAAACTCTTGTTAAAGTTTTAATGCCTTTTGTTCGTGAGAGGATTATATAAGATATTCGGTAATTTTTAGAGTTTAATGGTATCATTTGTGGGACTCGGGGGATCGCTTTATATTGTATTTGTATCGTCGGGGATCGCTTTTAATTTTTGGTACTTCAATTACTATCAATCCTAGCCTCAATGAATGAGCGGCCTGTATGGCCTATCGCACGTTAAATAAAGGTCATCTTTTGTCTTTTTTTGGTGACGGATTTCTCGCGTAATTCTTTCGCTATTCTATTGAAAATTTCAGTACATAGAGAGTAGAACTTTGTCAACATTCGCCTATTCCTCAATTGTAAAGCAGTTGCGATATAGAAAGTACTGAGATAATATTTTCAAACTTAAGATACAAGCTAATGTAGCCCAAAAATTCGCAGATGATAGTGTAAGTTTTATTGGAGTAATCCGTCGCGGAAATAGGCAGGTCGAGCGGGAGGTATGCGTCCTCTTGAAAACTAAACAATTTCTCGTATTCGCAAGTTTTTTATGTCGATGCATGGTTTATCTTCCCACAATTTTTTAATCTGTTGCAAGTTTTCAAACTCGAGTCTCCTTAATTTTGAAACGGATGAGTCAAGTCTATAAAAGAGTGTTTCTAATGCTGCCAGAGTACTTGGAAAATTATGTAGTATTGATAGTTTTTATAGACGTATACACATTAAGGACCCCGTTTTGGAATAACCCTATTCATGACTTGTCTAAAGATTATTTCAAGTTTTTATTCGTTTGTGAGCGTGTAGCAGCAGTAAAAATAAATTTCTGTGAAGCTCTTTTCTTCCGGGATGGCTATTGGTCCGACATTCGCCCGAGACGTGAGGGAAACCGGCAAAACCCCGCGTAGACCGCCTTGTAGGTACTGTTGAAGGAGGGGACGGTGAGCTTGGGTTTATGACGTATCGTGGGTGTGCGTCTGCGGGCCACGAAGAGCAAGTGGAGCGAGTTCGAATCAATCAAGGACGCGCGGACTCCAGTGAGTCAGAAATTGTGAGGTTGCCTCATGGAGGCAATGCTTGGCTCTCTGTTGAGTGCAGAGTATTTCAGGGCGCTTGCATCCTTGCGAGCCATAGCGCAGCAAGAAATAACTCCCACCAACTCCTTAATCCCCTAGTGGTATCGTTCCAAGCGCTGCTGTGCGTTAATGTTTTGATTTATGGAGTGTTATGTGTACTATTTGGAGGTGACGCTAGTAATATGAAGGCTACAGCACCCAGTGGGACAAATTGGATAAAATCTGGCCAAATGTAATGACGCGAATGATAATATTTTCTGGTCCAGATCCAGTTTCTGTTCAATATCTATGGTAGTTCGTTTCTTAATTTTATCATCAAATTCTCACTATTTATATGCAACGAAACTAGTACTATGAAAAACCAAGAAAAAGTGAAATCAGTAAAAATATTTATTTTGAAGTTTCACTGGTCAGGTCTTTACTTATAAGTATCATCGATAAGAAAATGCAAAATACTGTACTAGGATTTGTTTTTGGTTGCCAGGTATATTCATAGTTTATTATCTGATTGTTGCAGGATTAAATCTGAGCTGCCTGGATTTAGGAAACTAGGTCTCCCTTTTTTTTGGATGCGCAAATGCCTGCTTCATTGGTCATAGTTAGATCCAGCTGTCGCGATGGGAACGGAATGAAAATTTCACATTCGCTGTCATTCCTGAAGTATCTCCAAGTCTCATCGGATTTATCCCATGAGTGCGTTGTAAACTGTTAGCTTTAAGGTTTAGATTTTCGCCTTCTATCGAGCGAAGTTGAATTCTTGGCTATCTACTAGCTCCGCGTGTAGGGGGAATTGCCAAGTTACCACACCGGCGGAATAACCTTAATGCGACCCCGTCATGCTTTGCGTCTCGTCACATGCAGCTGCATCTTGCAGCCTACTCTGCGAGGTTGTTTTCTTTTTCTCAGTTTAGTGGAAAATAGTATTTGCTACTTCGATTACGCAGAATAATTCCTACAGGAAGTCAATGGGTTCTTTCTATTTATATTATCTACTTCCAATTTTTTTGATAATTTTTTAATGTCACCATATTATTTCTAATTTATCGAAAGTAAAGTTAGTGGTTTCTGGCATCACTTTATGGAATTTACTCATTTTGGGTGAAAAAATTAAACTGTTTTTCCACGGAATATTTTTACTTGCACACTACCATGGCTTATACGCCTGGTCCTGAGGTTGACGTCGCAGCGCTGGAAACATGGTAGTGTGCTATTAAAAATATTCCGTGGAAAAACAAAGTAGTTTTTTCATCCATTATCGAAAATACCTTCTAATGCCTTTAGATTATTTCCAAAGAACGGTTTTTAGCTAAATAAGCTGCAGTATCATGCGCAAATCAGTGCTTTCAGCACATCTCAGTGGTAAATCGATAAAATTATAAGGAAAATGCTTAAAATTTAGTTTGTATTTGCAATAAAATATTCCAACTCCACCCGTAACATTCCATAGAAGGTCTGTCCCTTAGCCAAATACCCCCAAATTCACTCATCAGTGCCACGAAAACACTTTTTGCAATTTCAATATTTCTACAAGAGTGAATATGTATCGAGGGCAGCGACGTGTTTTGTGGAGTTTTAGTGTTGTCGCATTATTAATATTTTGAATCCTGAATTATTCTTAAAAAAAAAGGACTCGGTGGTGACATTTTAGGTTCTATATATTTTTCTTTGATATAATATTACCGTATCAACCTATGTGAGCAAACATTTTTGTTAAACAGTGGAAATGGCTCTTATTAGGTCATAATATTAGCTAATTTTAGAATAATCGATGTCATCCACGATTACCCTTCCCAAATAATTTCCCTAATGTTTTCCAATCGTCCGATTTGTTTACAATTCCTCATGTATTCATCGGGAAACGTATCTTTGAGACTACCGGACCTAGTTCGAAGTGGAACGCCATGGTGTACTTCGCTCGTGTGCTAAATATTGTGCCATCGATCTCGTTGTAGACAGTGGTGCGGCTTCAGTTGGATCGGTTTCGGAGAGGGTGCCCTTTGCATCTAGCTCCGATGTACTATCGTTCTTTTAGTCCAATTCTATACGTTCCCTCCTCATAACGCAAACGAGTCGGGCGCTGCTTCTCTTGATAAAATATTCTTCAGTTTTTAAAATATATTGCTCTACGATGGTGATGCCTTACATTACGGGATTGCCCTGCTTATCCAAATTTTACCTTTTTTCTTAAAATTATCGCCCCTCGTATTTTTATAAATAAAACTATCGCAACTACGAAATAATAAACACCACGATATAACTTTCTTGCTACTCATTTCCTAAATCGCCCGCATTACACATTCTATTAGGTGTGATTAGTTACTCTCAGGAGGTCGCGCTATTCAAAGCGCATACATAATCCCAAATTTTCGGTAATGGCAGGTAAAAATATTTTTGTGTGTGGCATAATTCCATAATATAAAGAAAATTGAAGTTTAATAGAATGCATATTAGCCAGTAAGAGTATTCTCTAGCTAAAGGTTTTTCAGTAAATCGAATCGAATTTATTGACATTATTGTTCAACTAAGGCGTTTTCTCTGAACTTAACTTAAATAACTTATTTAGTAGTCTCTTAAAAAGTAATTTGTAATTAAAATATCATATTCGTTCTGTTTTTATCAGTATGCTTATGTTATAACGCTCGTCCATTGATATTTTATTAATCCCAAATTTATGCTTGAGTCGTAATCCATATTTTTGTACCTATTCAGGCCTCTTTCTATTAGAGCCAATGTGCCGAACATCTGTTATAGATTTTTAATAATTAAACACCATTTCCAAAATTTCTACCGGTTAAAGCCCAATTTTTGAAGGGCAGTTGTTTGAGGATAATTAGAGGTACTCGTTGTTAATTTTTTAAAGTAGGGTGAATTTACATTGTCTCATGGTGGAACCCTCTTTAAAGAATAGTGAAGGTTTTAGCAACGTCTTGCAATTTAACTACGTTCTCGATCGGCAGTTTATGGAGGATTGCAGGTACATTTATGGAAAGTTTGACGATGATTACATTTACTTTGTTTCTCGGTGTACTTTTCTTTTGAAAGTACGCAAAGGTTTGGGGTCGAGTCTTCCATGTCAAACGTTCGTCTTTAGTGCCCTCATCAAGGAGTATATCTTCCAACTTTAACACCTTTCTCGTTCGTCCGTCCAGTGCGGACGCAAGGGTCCGAGGCGAGCAGGTGGGCGGTGGGTGGTGCGTTGGACTTCGCGGAGATCACGCTCAATAGTCGATTGCCGTTTATAAATACTTCCCATGTGCGCGCTCCACTTCCATTCAAGTGGCTTGTGTGTGTGACGACAGCCATCGTTTTCGCCTCCCACACCACCTCCTGCGGCTGCTCATCGCTCCTCCACTCCAGGTCCATAGTTCATTTGCCCTCGTCCAACGGTGGCGCAACGCACCAACGACTTCTCAACCGAACGATGCATTCGTTATTTGGTTTGGTTTAAACTTCTTGAATAAATGAGAACTCATTTTTTTTCGAAATTAAGAAACTCGACTTTACTTTTGTTACATTCCTCTTTCGCATCGTGACACACTTGAAAAATAAACTGCAATACATAGATACCTTGCTAACAATGCATACCATGTTATTGAAATAAATATTCTGGGTTAATAATACATTTTGAACTCTTAATCGACTCTCCAATGCGATGTTTTTTTGTAAGTTTCACGCCCACGGTTCCGGGAATATTTTTTAAATATTTTTGAACGTAGTTGTTAACAATCGTGCGAAACTTCGTTCTCGTATATTATTTTGCCGAAGACCCAGTTGAAATGACTGCATATTTTTCTAAGTAAAATATTATATAAGTGTTTGTAAGAAGTAATGACTGAAATCGAAGTTATCGAAACAACGAAGTTAACCAGTATCAAGTATCGAAAATATAAGTTTGCTGTAGCCAGAGATTATGTTAAAAAGAAGACTGCTATACGTATTAAAATTTAATTCTTTTGTCGCTTCTAATGCTGCGATATTCGCGAGTCCCAACATAAAAGTCATTATTTATCGATGTAATTCTGACCTAGAAATTAATAGGCAAAATAATACATACATGATCTCAAGTTCGGGTGAACTTTGGCCTCTTCCTTAATGAATTCGCGCGCTTATTAAATTCTTATCATCATCAGAGCATCATGAAAATACAATTGTGTTTACCCATTCAAGTGTTGTTACTCTAATTTTTAAAGCCTTCACTGGCATTTTTAAGCTCTATAATATATTTCACTCAATTTTAAAGATATTTGGGATTTGGAAAAGTCGATTGTTGCAAACTTGTGAATGCTTCCCGGGAAATTGTAACTCTTCTTTGAAAAGCAGGGACAATGCTCCGTAGATCTTCAGAGATCTTTTTAAAGGATTCATATTCAAATAGACGCTCTCTAGTTTCACTCCAGAATGGGAAATTTTCCGCTCTTGTTGGGTTTCATTGTTACGATCCCTCTTTCAGTTGCTAGTGGCACTCGGTTGTTATGTCAACGATTTCATTGGTCATTGACTTCACTGTTCGTCTCATTTGCGCTGGCTTCGCGGGCCAGGGCTTCAACTCAATTACTGTTGTTTGCTACGTCGAGTGAAAAAATGCGAAGTTTTCTCGTCTTTTCTCTCTTGACTACGAAACTGGGAGTTTCTTACCTTCTTAAAACCTTTGTAAAACGGAAGACATAGCTTTCCTCCATTTAATCTCTGCAGTTCCATCAAGAACATCTCAGTTTATCTTCGATCCTCTCTGAATTCGATTATTAATTGTTTAGTGATGTTCAATTATAAGCACTTCTTAATTCTTGAGACTTGTAGTTCATAGTAATAATAAAAGATAACTATTTCGGATTTTTCCGTGTGATCAGGTTGACCTGACGTTTGTGACCCCTGCTGGTCTATTCTTCAGAGGCAATGGAGGCAATCATTGCCTATGAAGAAGCGCCCGTCAGCGGTCGCGAAACATCTGGCCAACCTGATCACGCAGCTAGGCCCGAAAATTTTTACTTGTTGTGAATACTTATGACTGTTATAACTTGATTTTGACCTGGAAAAACAGAAGAGGTTAAAAGTTAGCATTACGATCGGCTTGAAATCTAAAACCATCTGTGGCTTTACCTTGTTAATGCTAACATGAGCTGTTAGTGGTTCAAACGTATCGATTTTAGAATTACCCGGTTACGACCGTGACCCGGACTAATGTGTGGATTTGTGAGTATTTCAGGGTTGAGTTTTTTTCATAAAACAAATGGTGTAATTTTAAACGAGAAATCGCTGCTTATACAGACATTTTAGCGATCTTTCTTCTTAGTTTTTTATTGATCGCTTTTCTGTTACACTGAGTTGTTCGTTTCGCCAAAGAATTTCACCTTCGTCAAGTGATTACTTTAAAGTTATCCGTGTAGTGAGAGCAGCGTTTTATGCAAAAAGAGCAGAGCAAAGTGTTGAGACTTATTTACCATTGGTCTCCAGGTAGCATAATGTTTTAACAAAAAAGGCAATGCCTTTGAAGATTGTGTCAGGCTGGCAATGTTACACAATTGAAAAACTATTGTAACTGGCTCGAAATTTTCGCATACTTCAAAAGGCATTTTTATTTTTCTCAAATCCTTCAAATGTTCGTATTGAACAAAAGATCGACAACTCGACCCTTAATTCAATATTGACCGCCCCAGGTTACGGCAGCTTAATTCTGAGAAATATAAATATGGCCAGACCTGTCTGAAAATAATTTCTGTTTCACTACGAAAAATGACAACTTCCTCGATGTATCGCTTGAGAAAATTTCTTATATTCGTGATTCAAATTCTTAAAAAAGTGATACTTAGATCGCAGGACTTTGATCCACCCGTATTGGTGCTTTTATTGCGGGTATCTTTTTGAGATGCCTCGTACCATTTTTTTAATTTTCTCAAAAGATTGAAATTCTTAAAATCATTGCTTCGATTGTAGGACTTTGATTTACCCGTTCTGCTGCTTCTAATTCGCTTATCTTGATGATTGCTGATATCATGCTCATCATGCTTTGATTTCTATCAAATCCAAAGATGAATTTTGAAACGATTGTTCTTCGTTGTCGGCCGATTGTCGGCCGTTGTGACAAATGTTTTCCGCGACCTTCTTTATCGCCCCACTGATCCGCTGGAACACGAACTGACGTTGTAATGGTGATGCGTGTCGGCAGAAATTTTGGCTGGCTCCCATGTTTGCTCGACGTATCAGTCGGAACCAATTTCTCTCCGAATCCTCCGTGCAAATATTAGCCCTCTGCCACTCATTGCTTCACGGCAGTGTTGAGCGGTCCTTTGTTTGGAGTTCATATTGGGAACTGTCGCATCTGGGTCTTCGGTATCACGAAACCCAGCCGTGATGTGAAACAGATGTAATTGCTTTTGCGGAAAATGAAATAGTGAACGCCATTTTTCTTATAATGATTTTTGAAGGCGAGGTATGGAAAGTTTGTAGAGTCTTTTGTTGTTTTCTCAGCAGTAGTCGCGAATGTGTTAAGACTTTAAATATAACATGTATAGGGCACATATGAGTGTGAAGTTCGTGAAACTTCGACCACCGGTGGTCGAAGGCCGATAGGCCTATTCAGGAGAAAAAGAAAGGATCTCAAGATGTACCTGCTAAAATGGGTATGAGCGAACAAGCTCTTAACCCCCGTAGTCCCATCTCCATTCCCATAGCATTCTAATAAACTTAGCACTAGCAAATTTTGCTGGCCCGTTTCCTGTGAGGCAACTCCAACTGTCCGAAAAACACCCCTTGTCCTTAGATTAGTTACATTAACAAATGTTGCATTAAATCAATCCATTACTTATACAAAAAAGAGGAATTAACGTTGAGACTAAAGTTTTAATGGATTAGAAACTCATTGTAAGTCAACAAATCCGAAACATAAGCAGCGGATCAACCGATCTTTAGCTATAATCGTTTCGTAGTTATTATCATGATTGTTTCAGGGGAAATGAGGAGAAAAGTCGACTCTGGATAAATCAGGATGTCAGCATTTTAATAAATAAAAAAATGTTGCTTATACAAAAGAGTCGAGAAAACTTAAAACTAACTACTATTTTGCGAAGGAAAATAATTAACGTTCGTTGGAATTTCAAAAACTAGTTATAATTTCAGAAAAAAATGTAAAAGTGTCTTCAACTTGGTAATTTTTGCTTCTAATTATTTGTGAAGCTAAAGTCTCCTAGTCTCCTAATTTTATACCAAAACGAAACTACGACTATCCTAAGTTTTATCGACATCATCGACAAGTTATCCCCTTGACAATCGATGAAAATGTTTGCTTTAACTGTCATTGTGTTTATGTATTGATTGTATTTCTCTACTGCCTCTGGGTATATTTGTTTTTAGAACGTTTGCTTATGAACATGTGTGATTTAATAAATCGTTTTGTTTGAGGGAACTTCGTAGCAGCCTGTGCAGATTTCATTGGGACATCTCAACTTCCTCATTTCATTGATTGAATTCTCTGGTTTCACAGTTTATTGAACTTGAAGCATGTTCACGCAAATGAGCAGTGACTCAGTGATAGGGATTTAGGAGCTGTATATTTTTATCTTTAATGCAGAGTTATTATTTCGATTAATGAGAGCGTCTTCATTTATGTGCGGTCATAAGATCAGTGACCGCGTATTCTTTATCTTTTTGCATACACTTGAACTTTTAAGTGAATCGTTTGAAATCGACGGTTGGAATCTGCGGGAAGCGGATTTTTTTCTATTTTGGATTACATTCCCGTAGTTGGATACCAGCAAGGGTGCACATTTATGTATATGAGATTCATTTGTAAGGCTTAACATGAATCTCCTGTTTCAACCACCTCGTATTTTCTCTCCCTAGTATTACTGGAACTCAAATCATAGGCGGATTTAGGGGTGGGGTACGGGGGCATGCGACCCCCCATCCCTTCTAGACGCTAAAAAATAGACGAGATTTTTAATTCAAGTATTAATAAATGCCTCGTTTTGATATAAAAGTTATAAATATCTACATATTAATAACTTTTATATTAAAATTAAGAGTATATTTTGTACAGTAATTTCTGCATGTAGTTTTTTTTTAATCCCAAATATGAGAAGACCGTTTGCCTATCAGATCGCTGACACTGTCTATCGCCTATCCTGTGGTGCTCTCCCAGCAAGAAATCCTGGATCCGCCCTCGACTTAATCACAGCATTGCGACCCATTATCCATTTGGAATAAGTATTACTGTTGTCTCATATGTTGATTGTATTCAAGTTCGCTAATATGCAATTCTTTATGCATTTCATAGACATCCTTGGTCAAGTTTTCAATTAGCATTCAACTAAAGGGATTGAGATTGATTGAGTTTACGGAAGAGTTATCGTAACACATCATGTTGAAAGGGCACCCAAAGAGATAGTGTCTACATATTTTAATTTAAAACTTATCACCACCTGTTTCAACTGTCTCGCGCTCATCATCAGGTAGAGAGGTTTGTCTGCGAGATATTTCTGTAACTGAAATACAGGGTGAGCAGGAAATCCTGTCCTGATTATAAGCATATTTTTCAGAATAACTGTTTGACATACTGATATAAATTTGTTGCTGTTACATAGGTCTGTGCTGCTAGTTTTTTTAAAGACCACCTATGTTAATGAAATTAAACTTTGGTACCTTTGAGAATGTCGAAGGGGTATTCCAGTTCCCGCGATGTGTTTTGTAACGTGTTCTGTCACAGTACCCACATTGGCTTGTATCCTAACCTTCAGTTCGTCGACGTCAGCAACTGGTATGGTGAAGACTCTGTACTTGATATAGTCATTTAGATTTTAATTATTACGCCAAATGGTTATTCTGTTATAAATTTTTATAACCAGGGCAACACTTTATGCTCTGTCCCTGATGATAACTGCGAGGCAATTGAAACACGTGTTGTAGAGTTTTGAAATAAACATATGTAGACAGTGCGATTTCTTTATGATAAGGGATTTAATCTCTAGAATACGTTTTGGAGAATTTAAAATAAGGAAAAGGTAATGCTTTCGTGATATTAAAAGCCCATACATCATCTCTCTTGCCAATATAAGACTTATTATTATCCTTCCTCGAAGAAACGCAAGTTCCGGAATTCAACTAACTCGTCGGCTTCGAGAGTAGTATGTAGTGTGCTTAATTATTTATGGCTCATTCCGAGGCAAGGTCATGACCGGGGTTGCCTTGCTGCGAGCCGATACTCCTCTTAGCCGTTGTCCGCCGTTTCATTTGGATATTCTGTTTAAGAATGCGGAGGCAAAATTGGGTTTCATGAGAGGTAACTGCGCCTCGAGTGATGTTTACCCAGCCATTTATCGTTTGCGAGGAGTGTCAATGTACCCCATTCCCTTCTTCGCTATTGATCTCTCTCCACGAGCACTTGTTTCCCTCGTGGTGATAATTGATTCTAAGTGCGAGTTAATTTGCGCTCATTACGTTTCTCCTCCTCCAAATTGAGGTTCATTCTCACCATAGGATAGTGAATCAGTCATTTTGAAAGTTCTTCATTATTAATCTGTGGTGGCCACATTACTTTGTGGTCTTAACTTTGTATATGATAGATTAAGAGTAGGAATGTCGTAAATAGTATCATTTACTACAATTTCTATGTATACTCTACTTTTTAACTGCATTCTTGTGCTCATGGTAGTATTGTATTCAGTGATGTACGTTTGAGTCAAAGTGGCTCGTTAATGATGACTGTGTGCGTAGACCTCCTTAGTTTCCTCCCAATCAATTATGAGTGAAATCGCACCTAGCCCGATGCAAAGAAATGAATTTAATATTTAATACTCTTAGAGTTATATATTAATCGATCGATATCGACGACTTTGGAGTTGTTATCGTGGACACAATTTTATCCGAGCAATAAATTTGCCCTTGATTGCGACGCTCATTTGATAAATATCTTGAAGGACGCTAAAAATTTTACAACTTATGTATATGCTTGAAAGTCTAGGAATTATATAAAACCTTGTATTTACCTAACGAATTTAACGCCTTACATTTTCGTATCTAATTGTATGTGTGCTGTTATTTACTCTCGATAATAGGGTAGTTTCCTTCATCAAAGAAAACGAAAGGCATTGATTGCGATTCGTTGGCCACCATTAGTGTATTCATAATATACAAATTATTTCGTTTTAGAAATACCGGTTTAGACGAATGGCAATGGTCCATTTTTATCCTCATTTGAAAACGGCCATATTGGCGCCCACGCAATGCCACTCCACGTGACGTCACAGGGACCTAGTTTCTATACGAGTAGATAGGAGTTACACATCGTCTGAGATTACCAATGCATGCATGAGGCACAGAGCTCAGGGAAACATGTCTTAATAATCACCTATTAAAACTGGCTAAGGTCGGAAAGTTTTCTTCGTTTGATATGGTATTAATAATCCTTATTTAAGCCAAGCGCTACCAGCCAGCAGGGTACTCAGCTACCCGCTAGCAGCCTGCGTCGTATCAGCGCTCAAGCCTCCCTCAAGGTCACCTCACAGGGCGGCAGCGGGAACGGGAAATACGTCACACGGACAGATTTCCCGGCATTCATACTTACCCGTCGCGTTTTCGCGCGCTTGAAAATTTTCACTTTTCATTTAATTGCGAAAAATAGATATCGTCATTTAAAAATCTAAATGCGTGAAATACGTACTCCAGGAGTAATAATCTTTCGATTAAAGCAATAAAAAAATAATAGGAAACCACCCTATTGGTCTGTAGTTTCTCCTCCATAGAAATTCAAGTGCAGCGACTTAACCTACTTTGGCTTTGTTTGATGTAAGTTACAATCCGCAATTCTTAACTTTAAACTGTTAAAATAGTATTTAATTGTACGTGTACGATTATTTACTCGCGATAATTAGTTAGTATTTCGCTCGCCTATAGATATTCAAGTGGGGCGACTTACTCGTGCCTGTTATGGCTGTTTGATTTAAATTACAATCCGCAACTTTAAACTGCTATAATAGTCTGGAGTTGAGGTAATGAGGAGTAATTTTATTTGCTAACTGTTGGGAACGCCATTATCTGAATTTGGCTGGAAAGATAAACTTTAACCTTAATTCCGAAAAAAGCATGAAGCGAAAGCCAAAATGTGCATAATATCATATCGCCTAATTCATTCGGAAATCTGTTTTAAAAAGTTTCGCAAATTACAAAGTCTCCGCATCAAAGCCATACTTTATTTGTCTGCAATTAATTAGTTGTACATTGTGTTTGAAAGCTGTGAGTAATGTGCACTTTAAGGTTTAAATGTTTTTACTTACCTCGGAATTGTATAGTATCGGAGCAAAAAAGATGTTTGCATCAAAATTGCTCGATCCCCACTTAGCATATCGTTCCTCCTTTCATTTGTGTTACCTCGTAAATTATTGCTTTTCTCGATCTCGTCTTGGGATACTAAAATGGCTCTCCTTACTTTAAGAGACACAAATATGTCTTATCACTCCGACGAAGCTCACAATCAGCTTGCGCAAACAAACTGGATGTTCAATTTATTGCAACAACCAGTATTCGCAATCATGCTAAATAAGTGTCGCGACTAAGAGAACCTATCATAAATGACTTACTTATCAACATAAATTTTCAATTCACCAATATGTTTCGAAGTTAGCAGAGATTTGCGTTGTTTACAACAAATTAATCAATTCCAGTGGAATGAGAAATTTCTTTTCTAAGAACTGTTTATACTAGATCTGGCTTTCTTATATCAAAATTGCAAGTTACTGAAACAAAAACTACGGGAATACCAAGAGCTCAAATTTGGGCGACTTGATTTTACGCGCAAAAAATGGGTACTTTTTTTGAGAAAAATTAAGTACAGAAAATACTATGGAGCCGAAGAGTTTTAAAAGTATACGATCCAGCGTATAAATAAATTCTCTTTTGTATGCTTTTTTGTTGCATTGAAATTGATTGCTTCGTTTAGACGCGAGAGCTTCTCAAACTCGGGTGTCTGGCTTTTTTTAAAGACGGTAAGTCATAGGAATTCGTTGTTTGTGTCGTCTTCAGGTCACAGCCTCGGCCACATCGAAACACTTAAGGCCTTTGTTTTAAATCGTATCTTAAATTTACACAATGGAATGAAAAAACTCGTTCTTTTTATTATAATCCGTTCACGGGTTCAACTCATTTTCACCTTATAAATGTGTGCATTGATACAATGCTCGGGGCTGGTGAAAAAGTGTGTGGAAAATCAATTGAAATTTTTTCTTATTATGGATTTTTGGTGGAATGGGATCTCGGGTCACAGGCATAGGTTAACTTCGATTTGAAGACAATATCAGCATGACTTTGAAACAGTTGTCTTCTGAGGCCAGCTTTCTCGGATTGGTAATCCGGAAAATTTGAACACTGTTGTTTCTCCTTGCTGTCGAAAAAAAAAGATTTTTTACTATCATTTTAGCAGAAAATATTTGGGGGAGATATTGCAAAAGCAGTTTTCAAAGCGGTGGTCCACTACCTTAATTTTTCCATGCTATGCATCATCTTCATCATAAATGATATTAATTATTATTATCAAACCATAAGTGACAAATCCTGCCTCGCCAAATGAGTGAATTCTTTGAAATGCTATTTATCATTAGGTTTCCTTACCTTGTCAAACGTAGGTGAAATTAATAAAAATACGCATTCGATCGGGTTACGTAATCAGTCGAATCAGGCGGGTCTCAAAATAGAATATGTTTACTGCTACTTTTATTCTTTCTCGGCATACGAGGTTACATCTTTGCGGCTTGGTCCATCAGCGCCAAGAAACATCATTCCGTCTGAGATTTTCACTTTCTTACGCAAGTCACCTGTTTCATTTGGCACTTATTGTAGTCCTAAACACAGTTCCAGGAGCTTAGCACCCCTATAAAACACCTATAAAAATAAGCTGCAGAAGAATTGATTACTTGTAACCCAAAGTAATTGCGGTACAACTGTTTTTATCGGTAGAAAGCCGTCCGTTCAGTTGGTTCCTGATCTTTGTGTTCAAAATATGCTGGCCCTTCCGATTAGCTAGAAAATATGACGTAGAATAAGAGCCACCCAAAAATAATTACTGGTTTGCAATCCAAGTTTCTATTTATTATTAACATCGGATTATTCACAACATTTTAATGGAGTTCCGATGTTACAATTACGAGAATTTATTAATGTACTTCTGGCCTTTACAATGAAAGTTAACTTCAAGCTGGTAAATAGAAAGCGTTTAGAGCCGTGTAAAAGAGCTTCCACAGTAAAAAATATTATAGTTTTCTCTTTATTACATTTGGTAAGTAATCATCAAGGAAACAATACCAGCTAGGAATAAATGATGTAAGTCATTCGTAATCGTTCTGCAAATGCCATAATTCGTCTTTGGGTTCGAATCGGAGGCCATCAAGTCTAGGAAAATTAGGTAATTAGCTGAGTAAGTAGATAGTAAGCTATTAAGCTGCATTAACATTCGTCTACAACTTGAATAGACATAACTTGGCTTTAAATTACAGTGGTATTTTGAGGATAACGTTTTGTGGTTCATAGCATCTCTGGTTATGAAGGAAGTGGCGTGACTCGACTTATATCCATTCGTTGGGAAATGATTATTTTACTCTTAATTTTAGCTAGTTTGAATGAAGAAGCCTGCCTCTATCGAATTGTCTGAAAACTATCGATATTCTTTTAAAATCGATTGCTTGATTGATGTGCTTTCTGGGGTGCGAATGGCGGAATATTTCACGTAACTCTCTCTCTCTCTCTCTTATGTTTTAATCAACCAAGCTACGCCAAATTAAGTTGTTGTGCACTAGACTTAACGCTCTTTAGTTCTCGAGGTTTAGGTTGATAACATGCCCACCTGCATGTTGGGAACACACGAGGATTCTTCTAATTTTGAAAGATGGTTCGGGTCATATTCTGCCAAGGAATGTGTTCCTAGGACTCGTGAAGAAGACACACAGCTCCCGCTTGACCTCCCTCACTTATTTTTTTTTAAATTAGAGGTATCATTATCTTGAAAATTTCAGGGTTTAGAGAGGACCCTTGTCAGTATTTGCCTGTATTTCAAATGTAAAAAAATTGCCGCAGTCTTCTCTCTGGGGTATAATTTTCATGTTTGATGTAAGGGTAAATATCGGCAGGGTTCGGCTGAAAACACCCCGAAAATTTCAAGGTGGTGGAGTAAGTTTGAAGCAAGCAACTGTCAGGAAATCTAACAAGTCAAGCAGGAGTGATGCGTCTTCTTAACACTAGGAATACCGGGCTTGATACCCCTCCTAGAATTACCGAAAGGAGTCATTTTTACTCCTACCGTATAATTGTTTATTTTTGCAGTTTATATCCGCTTTTATTGATGCATTGCTTTAGTTTATCATTTTTGTTTAAAATTGAAACATTTCAGTCGTGGTTTTAACAAATTATGATTTTTTAATGCGAGTTTCGACAGTATTGCTTTGGAATTCTTTTTTCTTGCATGTTATATTGTTCAATATCTTTGAGGAATTGAATAAAAAAGCAAAACATAAACCTATCATCATATTTATTATCATGTTTAAACGAAAAAAAAAATATTACGTAGCGTACATGGAAGGTGGGAAGATAATTTAATGAAATAAAAAAGATTTTTACCCCAGTTGTTACCTCCTCTCTTTGGTAGCCAAAGGTAAATTTTGATAAATGTGTTCTATTTTTTTCTAAAGCTATTTTTATCGCAAAGCCTTATTATATGTCAAAAATGAATGAAAACCACGGAGTTTCAGGCCGGAATTCGTAAAATATTAGACAGAGCAGAGTAATAAAAATCTCAAGGAGTCGAAATCCATCGTTAGTTCTAGTTGTTAAGGGGTCTTGTGAACGCATTCCTTGACCGAATTTCTCCCGAAGTCAATGAATACATTTCGAGTTTTCTTTCGTTAAGAATCAGGGGTGCAAGTATTTTTTAATTAATACGAGCTTTGAAGAAAGTGATAATTTGAGGAGTGGCCTCCCAAAGGTTTTCAGTTTCCTTCATCATCTTATGTCAACAATCCTAAAGCCTGAATCACACGATAAACTTTTTCTGTCCCTCAGAGTAGAGGGACTACTGGTGTTCAGGGACCGAAAGAGTGATCGCTCGACCCATCATTTTCTGAATCACACGGTCATTCCGCCGTCCCTTTTTCCATCGCTTAATCCGTCACTTTACGTATTTTCGACTGTCATTAGAGTAAAATCAAAGCTTGGCGATACAATCGATGTAAGCTTCCGTGCGGTCTGATTGCCTGAAAGAACGCATCAATGATGGTTTCAGCGACGGAAAAAGGGACGAGATTTCCAGGAGCTATCTCAAAAAAATGATTGCGTGCAACGGTCATTTTTCCGCCATCATTAGAACAATCGCTCGGAAGGAAGGGAAAAAGATGATCGTGTGATTGAGGCTTAAGATTTTGGTTTAACACAGCACTCCATTCCGCTCCCCTATCTGCTATCCTTTTCATTGTGATGCAGATTGCTTCTCTTTTACGTCCTCAATAACCTGTCTTACGCATCATTCGGGGCGTATTTCCTTTCTCTCAAGTATGACTGAATAAGACCCATCCATCAGAAGTGATGAGTCCCCTTAAAACAATAGCCACACCGTTCTCGCCCGATTCGAGGCAAGTCTCGCCAATCGACCGTCTCTCTCCCCGCGAGGCATCTCCTCCGCCGGGGATCCTGCTCACGTTTTTCGCGTATTATTTCGGTTTCCTGGTCAGAAATACCGCGCGTGGGCGTAC
The DNA here is from genome assembly GCF_921293095.1 of Ischnura elegans. Classification (NCBI taxonomy): domain Eukaryota; kingdom Metazoa; phylum Arthropoda; class Insecta; order Odonata; family Coenagrionidae; genus Ischnura; species Ischnura elegans. The sequence continues at coordinate 124,989,603 of NC_060247.1, forward strand.
CCATTGACGTAACGGTCGGGGAGTGGGTCAGACGGTATGTATATACGCTGGCGGGGGTCTTAACATCAGGCGCCCGACCTTACCGATCGGTCCGCCCTAAGGGTCGTGCGAGGAGGAAGGGGGAGTGGGGTGGAGGCCGTGACCGACATATCCGCGACTCGCTTCGCTGCGCATGCGCTGATAAGACGCGAGAGGGCGGGGAAGGAAGGAATTCGTTAGCCTTCGCGGCCGATCAAGCACTTGCGCAGATGAGTAGCTTCGCCTCTCAACCCTAGGCCTGTCTCCTCGAGTGCTTTGCACTCAGCCGTTGTGTAGTATAGACTCCACGTGCATTAACTCCCATGATTCTTTGATTAAATGCCATGCACCGTCAGTGGCGCATTGAGGGGGCGGTGCCCCCCCTCCCGTCTCCCGTAATTTATCGAAAAAAATGAGGATACGGTAATTTTTACGATGGCCCTCCCATTAAAGTTTTTATTTCAGCCGCTCAACAAGCAATTAAAAAAAAATAGTTGATCAGCAAACATGTTTATATTTTGCGATGCCTAGCCGGCTGCTTGGAGATAAATTTTAACTCTTAAACAAGAACTTCTTTCCATAGCTTAGTTTTCAAAAGCAACTAATGAATTTTGTTTGGTTATGATGGTAACTATTGAAAATAACAAATCAAGTAATTTGAGTCAGAATTCAGCGGACTCCCCTGTACCCAGGGTTCATCACAACAACACCAAACGCTCCTCACCACTCGTACCAGGTCCTCTGAAAAAAAACTTCTCCCTAATGATTGTAACCTAAACTACCGAAAAACAAGTTTCAGAAGTATAATTGCCTATTTTAATGGGCTATTTTAATTCCCCTATCCTCCATTGAATTATGAATTGAACTGATTGCAAATACATGAGAGCTACAGCCAAAGAGTGTCATTGAGAGAAATAAGTAATTTACGTAGATTTCTGATATGGAATGCTGCATCTGTATTCCTTTTAAAGTGAGTGTGTCAAGTATGTAGTTTTTTTATTAAATTAATTATATTAAATTTTTTATTAAAACTATGATTTTGCATTGTTTTTTGATTGTGGAAAATTTAGATTAAAGGGTTAAATGGAAATAATTCAAACTTCAAGTATTTTTTATTAGTCTGTACATAGAAGAAAGTGATGATTTGATGAGTAGCTCCTCTGCAGATTTTGATTTGTCTAGTATACGTCAGGTCATTACTTAAACATACTTTCAGAACAGTTCAGTGGAAATATCAGAAAGGAAATCAAGCCTATTTTATTAGTGGTGCATAAAAGTTATTGGCATAGCTAGAGGAGTGAATGAGCTCTTGTTTTTCTTATGGATTTACTGAATATTTTAAATCTCCATATTCTTTCTTGTTCTGCTGGTTTTCACCCTACCCCATCAACCTGTCATCACTTTCAATGCCACCTCAAGATGAATCAATGCCATTTGTAATATGATAGACACTTGGATCTTTTTACATCTATGAGTTCCTTTGGAGCACGAACTGATCAAAAAAACCATGAACTTTCAAGAGTCTTTAGCATGATTTATGGTACATAATTTTGAATATGTATCTATAGATAATATTATGGACCCAATTAACCTAGAAATAACTTGATTTTATTTTACCTAGTTATTGTAACCTAATAAAAAACAATGTTGATTTTGAAAACTAAACTATGGAAAGAAGCACTTGTTCAAGAACTACAATTTACCTTGGCACAGCCAACTCAGCATTGCAATATTTAAATATGCTTGCTCTGGCCAGATGGGCCTGATGAAAACTATTGTTGAAGGTCAGGTTGCAGAGAAAAATGCAAGAATTAGGCCTAGGATGAGATGAGGTGAGGTTGGGTGGGGAGGGTGGCTTGAATGGCCTTTATGCTTACGAGTACGAACCATCCCTCGCAACTTGGTGACATTCTATCCGTTGCAAGTTCTTTCCTTTCCCTATTGCAATGGAAATATGTGCAAACTGCTATATCCTGAGCTCTGCGATCTTTCTCCATCTTACACTAATTAAAAACATATCTTCAGAGCAAAATGACTGAGAATTATTTGAAAGGACTGGCCTTAATGCATATCTATCAAGACATTGAGTCAAAAATAAACATTATTGAAGTACTGGACATAATCAGTAGGAAAAATAAATAAAATTGTCATTATTATATATATAATTTATTAATATTTTCATATTGATAATTTTTATATTAAAATTAAGAGTATATTTCGTAAAGTAATTGTTGTGTGCTGTTTTTAATCTCAAATATTGGAAGATTGTTTGCCTGTCAGACCCTTGTTCCTCCTCCCACCCCCAGAAAAAAATCTTGGATCTGCCCTCGGATGAGATGTGTAGAGCAGATGATGAAGGATCTAAAGCAAAAGAAGTATATATGTAGTTGTTAAATGATTAACTGGTCAGAGGATTGGGTGGAGATCTGTGTCGAACAAATCTTAAGGCCGTTTTACACGAGGCTTGTCATTGCGCAGGTTAGCACCGAAAACATGTTGAAATTGTGAGAACGAGAGCTTTGAATTAGAGCAGGGGTTATTTTGTCATCTCGTATCCACTCATTCTCGCATGTGTCCTAGCGGTTCACAGCTTAACACGATGCTTTGTTGATTGCGCCTTGGTACGTACGTAAGATTGTGCAATGACGTGTCCCGTGTAAAACGGCCTTTCGGATGGATGACTGTTGATGATCATGGGTGGGCCAATTGCTGTTGCTTTGTTCATCTGAATTGTATGGCTCCTTTCTTCATGAATGTAAATTCATCTCTGGCTGATAATGCACTTGCATGCCTATTCCCCCTCCCTTGTGACTCGCATCACCTTTATACCGACCTTATGATTACAGGTTCCTTAATCTATACCACGTAAAGCAAGCCAAGTTTTAGAAAGGAAAATGGACAATTTTGCTTATTCATGCAAATGGGGTCTAATTGGCTAAGATTTTCATTTGTATTATGTTTCAATAATGGTCGTTATTTTGTCATGGACCTTGTTTCTTGAGTAATTATTATTTTGTCCTAACTGTCTGGAATGCCTGATTTATTCACTTCGCTTTCTTTTCCATTTTTCACATTTTTTAGTCTCCATCTCTACTTCCTAATTGTGTTTGTAGTCTCTTTCATATTGCATTTGGATGATAATTATGATGAGAAATGCTCAAACATGTGTTTATTTATGGTTATGTTCTAATTGACTCATACTAATAACTCATTTTCACTATGAAAGACGCACATGGTGAATTGTCGTTTGTTTAAATTGACAAGATTAAAGGAGGAGTTTTGAAATGTTATATTTTGCACTTTGTAATAAAATTTAGTATGAGTGTAATTGAAAAAAAATTGTAATTTCAGGAATATTTAGGTCTCTGTCTCTATTCATGGCTGCTAATGTGAGAAAGCCTGTGGCTGAGGGACGTTCTGACTGTGTTCCAATCTTCCTTCAAGATATTCCCAAACTCTTTTACCAGAAGGTCCTTCGACCTGATGTTGCTCTGATCCAGGTATTTTTTTTTTAAATTTAGAACCTTGTATTAATGAGTTACATACATAATTCTCTAATTTGTTGAAGCTTTTGGGTACGATTGATTGTGAATTAAAGCCTTTTTTGAGTGTATTCAGCATATTTTTGTATCACTTCTACTGACGTTTCCTCTCATGTACTGGAATCTTCCTCATAGTGTTTCTGGTAATTTAAGTGGAAGGGTTACAAAAATATGTAGAAAACACACAAAAAGAGGCTATTTCATAATAAATTCTGCTTACATTGTTGGTTATTTTTAATGCTTTCCCAATCTTTATTTTTATTCTTCTGTGTTGTTCTCTCCTGCTTTTTTCTCCCAAGAATATGGGCTACTTACCCATAATTACTCAACCGTACCTTGTTGACACGTCAAAATTATGAAATTTATCGAGAAATATTTATTTGAAGTTTTTAGCTCATTTAAATAAAGTATGCCATGTATTCAATGCAAGTTATGGACTGATATTGAGTTATTATTTCACCAAAATAAAAAACCAAAAACTAATAACTGATTCTGAATAATCATTTTGTCCAAAGTTGCTTAAAAGTATGTTAATGTAATACTTATGCTGGAATATGCTGTAATAAATATGCTGCTAATGAATGTTAATGTCCATCCTTCACTTTTTACTGTTTATATTTGGCTTGCTATGCAAGATCTTCATTCATATTGTCCACTTTTCTCTGCTCTTCAATATTTCCTGGATAGAATCAGCACTGAAGGTTGTATCAATAGAAACAAAGATTTTTTTGTGTTCTTATTGTGTGGCCTTTTTCCATTATTCATTTTAGAATTTTTCTTTTTACATGATTTAATCATTCTTTTAAAATTGGCAAATATTCAACTGTGAATTAATGCTCTTTATTTGCTGAAGAAAGATGCATAGTTATTGTTGAAGATGATGAAATGGTTAGTCATTTGACCTGAATTCTTGAAGCTGAATACTATTGTCTTTGTTATTTTTATATAATATATGCGTGAATCCCTCTGCAATATTTTTAGTGGTATAGATGATGTTTACTTTCATATTTTTAGATTATTTAGTCAAACCATTGTTCATTTTTGTAGCATCTATGTAGAAATTAAAAGTAAATGGCCTTTACTTTAGGTTTCCCCACCTGACCAGCATGGATATTGCAGCTTGGGAACAAGTGTTGACTGTGTGAAGGCAGCCCTGAGGAATTCCAAGAAAATTATTGGTAATACTTCTCAATGCAATATCATGTAAGACATTTTAATGCAAGATTTAAAATACATTTGTCTATCACCATAAAAAATGACATCCTATGATGTATTATGTAGTTTAATGGAGCTTCATTCTTGATGAACCAGGCTCCTCTTGGTAAAATGTTTTGGGATTGTTTTCTTCAAAGTTGTGGTGAAATAATTTAGCCTTCACTGCATGGAAGGTGATCACTTAAAGTTTCTAGTGTGAGCCAAATATCTTCCTTCTTCCGGATGTGCTAATCATGTCTCATAATTTTATGGTCCCAATAAAATTGTTTTTAATTGTAAATAACACAAAAAGAGGACCATATGCCTGACAACACTTGCTTCAGTGATACCGACAAGAACGATGAAGATACTTCAGAATAGAACGACGAGCAAAAGAGTACCACGATGAGGACCGATTTGGATGCAGCAAAAGCAAAACTAAAAGAAAAGCAAAATTGGTTATTAGGCTGATCATAGAGAAAAGAACTGAAAAGGGCAAGCCCATGTTCATTACCTTTGTAGACTAAGGTTTGAGAACATAGATTGGAACTCGGTGATTAGAATCCTGAATAAAATTGGAGTTCTGTAATGTGAGAGGAGAATTATAAACTGTTAAGTGGTTATTAAAGGTGTAGTTTCCAGTGTAATTTGGTGTAAATCTTTGATATTTAACATAATGAAAAGCACTTGTCTATTTTCACACTCATTTATTCCAAATGACCCAGGTGTCGGCTGTACGAACTGAAGTGTGATGATTACCCGTGGAGAAAAAGAAATAAGTGCTATGATTTCCTGATGATGCAACTGTCATTGCAGAGTCAGAGAAGGATTTGAAGAAAATTCTGGGATATAAGTAGGATAATGGGAATATAACAGCTTAAAATAAGCAAAAAGCATACTAATATATTTGTATGTTGTAGAAGAAAAGAAATGAAGATGAATATTTTAATGTAGGCGGAATAAGGAAACAAAAACTGGAAGAGGTGAATGAATTCTGCTGTTTGGGAAGCAGAATAATGAGCGTTGGTAGAAGAAGAAGGAAGAAAGAAATTATTAGTGGATTAGCCCAGGCAAATAGAGTGTTTCCCCAAAAGGAAGATCCCTATAAAGCTGCATATTTAAGCATTGAGGTAAGAAAATGATTCGTCAGAACTTACATTTGGAGTATGACCTCTGAGGAAGTGCGGCATGGACAATGACAGCAGTGGAGTAATCAAGAGGGGAGGCTTTTGAAATTTTAAGGATGATGATCAAATGGATTGACCAAGTTAATACTTAATGAGTAAGTCCTAAGAAGAGTAGGAGAGAGGAGAAGCCTCGTTTAAACCTTAATGAGAAGACAAAATAACCTTATCAGCATATATTGAGATTTGACTGATTAGATATACAATCCTCGAGGAACAAGTACATAGATGGCAAGAATAGAAAAGTAACACCTTGAATAAAATATGTGGAGCAGGTAAATAAGGATGTAGGTGTGGTAGGGAGAGAAGAAATTCGTGGATGTGAAAACATTTGCTTACAGGAAAATTGAGTGGAGAGCTTCATCAAACCAGTCTTAGGATTGTTGACCAATGATGATGAACTAAAAGAGAAGAAATGTGTAATGGGTTCTAGTTTAATCAAAGTAGAAGATATGTATGTTGCCATCAAGCCTTTACTCCTTTCCTGTGTGTCCTTTTGTGTCTTCATAGCTTGTAATTTTGATTTGTTTCTCTGTTACAGCGCTGGTGAATGAGAAGATGCCACGGACTTTTGGTGATGCCATAATCCATTCTTCTCATTTTGATGCTGCTGTGCGAGTCGATGTTCCCCTTCCCTCTCATGGCGGTAAACCTCCCTCAGACGTGGAAGCCAGGATTGGACAGCTTATTGCTGAAAACCTTGTTGATGATGGAGCTACCTTGCAAATGGGTAAGCCATCAGCATATTCCGAAATGTGGTGCTCACTATTCTGTGTTGAAATAAAGTGAAATCTGTTATTCAGCTGAACTTCTTTAATGGTGGGTACAGAGTGCAGGCCAACTTCACAAGGCACGGTTCGGCGTAAGAGTGGTCGAGCGAGAGAGTGAATGCCGAGCGAGACGATACTCCTGGTGGGCCCAGCGCATGCGCACTAGACCTCTCCCTCCCCCTCCATCGTCACCTGGAGGGAATTCAAAAAGCCTAAACACTCTGTCTTCTTTTGTGCATCTGCCTTTGATGTTAGGCTGAGGTCAATGCTTTTTATTTTGGAGGATATTGGCTGAAGGTGGACCATACTATAAGACTCTGGCATTTTGCCACCACTTTCCCTTGACCATTTATTGTCATTCTACATACATTATCAACCTAGAATTCTGGATGGAATGTATGATGGTGGATAAAATGGGCATTTGATGGGATTGGCACATATGCTTATGCATTTTGGCCCCCAAACATTTACCCTCGAGTCCCCCTCTTATGCCCAATTCTCCAGGCAAAAAGTCAAAGGGTAAGTTCAACAGATTCAGGCTTCAATTGGTGGAAGTTAGACATATTTAAGTAAATGAAAGGTCGTAGCACTTTTCCACAAGAATTTTTAATGCGTACAACGCGTTTCGGCTCACTGAGCCATCATCTGGTACAAGACGCTTGAACACATGTGAAGATCCCTTTTATACCCTTGAGAGAGGAGAGTATTGGAGAAGGAGAGGATTTGACATCTTTGAGGATGGGGGGGGGGGGGGTGGGAACGGGTGTACAGAGTATAGACAATGGGGAAAGATACAACTACGGGATGTGGAGAACCCACGTTGGAGGGAGGGTTCTGGTCATAACTGTAAAATGACGACACGTGCGGAAGACCATAGCAAAACAGGAGGAGGGGGTGTTGAGAAGAGTGAAAAAAGGGGGGGCTTAGGGTAAAAAGAGGCCGCGTGTCTTTTGAAAGTGAGAGGAGTAAGTAGCGACGCAGGAAAAAAGGCGGGGTGAGGAGTCCCTTTGGGTTAGCTGAGAAGGAGTGAAAGTTAGCGGGGGTACAAGGGGGGGGAATTGCCAGCAATAGAAAATGGTCAAATGCGTAGAGAGGATGGGCGGACGGGAAACACCCCGTGGATGTTGGGGCACTTAAGGCGTGGGTGAGGAAAGAATTTCACCATTTGTTTTGGTGAAGGGTATCTTTAGGAGAGGGGAGTGGGTGAAAAACACTTGCTCATTCATAAGCGTATTCAAATCACTTTGTACAATTTCGAATTGCTCAAAAACATCCAGTCTTGTACCCTTACTTTCTAAATGTAGAATTTCAGGTTTAAAATTACAATAATGTAAGGTCTGAAGAAGGTGTTTAGCGAGAAGTGACGTTTCATCTCCATTTTTCCAGCACCTTCTATGTTCTTTCATTCTGGTAATGAAACTTCTGCCTGTCTGGCCGATGTAACACATGTTGCATGACTCACAATTAACCTTGTAAATGCCAGATTGATTGATTGAATCTATTTTGTCTTTGTTGCGGCACAAAACTTTTACCAAGAGTGTGGGGGTTATAAAAAGAGACATTGAATTTATTTTTGGGGAATTTGCGAGCAAGCCTATTTGAAAGATCCCCTACAAACAATAGCCGGCACCATTTTTTGGATTTCTCAGTGATGAGGGGAAGGGAGCAAAGCTGTGAAATAGCTCGCGTTTTTAACTTTCTTTGAAGCATTTTGGTAATGATGTTTACACTATAGCCGTTTGAAACTGCAATTGACTTGATATTAGAAAGTTCACTATTGAAATTCACAGCACTTAACGGTAAATTCACCAATCTATGCAACATGGAATGAAATGAGGATAATTTCTGGGAGGTTGGGTGGCATGAGTCACTTGGAATGATTGTATCACTATAGCAGGGTTTTCTATACACACCAAATTCATGTTTGTCACCAACTATGGATATGGAGAGATCAAGAAAGTTTATTTGTTTATCGGATTCTATTTCCACTGTGAACGTAATGTTGGGATGTTGGGTATTTAAAAGATTCAGAAATGTATCTAATTGTCTAGCACTTCCGGTCCAGCAGCAGATGATGTCATCAACATAACGGTACCAGTAGAAGATGTTGGATAAAAGTGGATGTCTGGAATCAAATAACTGGCATTCTAAATTGTCCATAAATATTTCAGCTAACACAGGTGAAAGAGGGGAACCCATGGCAAGGCCATCTGTTTGTTGATAAAAATTCTTATTATACAGAAAATAATTTTGGCTCGCACATAGTTCCATGAGACGGTGAAGTTCACTAGACACACTGTTGTCGATGTTGCAGTCTTTCAGCAAGTCTCTCGTAAGTAACAAGGTTTTCTGTACAGGTACAGAAGTAAATAAATTTTTTACATCAAATGAAACTAGCTTGGCGTTTGGAGGTAACGTGAGGCTTTGAAGTTTCTGTGACAAAATGATGGAGTTCTTAATGCTATATTTTGGAGAAAAACCAGACAATTGCCTAAAAATGATATTAAGTTTGGAGGCCAGCTTATAGGACGGTGAGCCTATGCACGACACTACTGGGCGAACAGGCGTTCCATCTTTATGAATCTTAGGAAGGCCATAAAATCTTGGAGGTAGAGGATTCATTTGAAGTAACTTCCTTTTCTCACTGTCACTGAATAAATTAGAGCAGGAAGATAAAGCTGTTTTAACACTTTTTTGGAATCTATCTGTGGGATCACGGGGGAGAATCACAAATGAAGTATCCTCCTGAAGTTAGAATTTTTTCAACATCACCATCCCAACTCACCGCATATTGTAAAATTAATCCTACCAGTTGTATTTAAATTGTTATTTCCTTTCTAAAATTAATCTTTACAGTGGTGGCTCATGAGGTGATGCGTGTGAAGTGCTACTTCACCTGTAGTGTGACGGAGTAAATGAATGGATCAGTTTTCAAATAGTTTTGAATTGTCAGGAATTTAAATTTAGGTTTTAACTTCAAATGATGTATAGTTATGCAGAAACTTGTAGGGCAATGCTCATGTGGGGCACTGATGCATCCTGTCAATCCTGAATGCTCGAGTAGCCCTGGCAAGTGAAGGGCCTTGCTTCTGCGCTTCTGTTGCTATGGCTGAGGTGAGAGAGGAGGAGGGCAAATGAGTGTGCTAAGGCAAGATGCGTTTTTTTTATTTTTTTATTTATTTTCATCAGCCCGAAAACAGCTCACTGAAGGCCTTTTACATCGGGAGAAATAACGATTAACAATTACTGTCACACACAACCATTCCCTGGATAGGCATAAGCTATCCAGGCGGGATTCGAACCCGCGACCTTCGGTTTGGCAGGCGAGGACTTTACCCCGCTGCCTTTTTTGTTCTCATAGCTACCACAGGAACTTTTGCACCATTTCACACTCCCGCTAGCATCACTCACTGCGTGACATGTTGTCTGAAACATTATTTGCCAATGTTGCATAGTGGTTTGATGCATCCTTTTTAACTACCTACTTTCCTGAATGCATGATGATGCCGCTGTGCAACATTGGCGCCGCCAGTTATGAGTGGTTCTCAGAAACCAGCATGTAAAATTTTAAAACCTTCTAAATTTACTCAGTACAAGAAGGAGAGAAGTTTCTCTCTTGGAAATTATATTTTTTCGTATTGTTGTAGGAAAATACAGAATAAAAACTTCTTCCAACTTATTCAAGTATACCGGGACTAGCCATGGTGATAACTTTTATGGAGTCACCCGCAATGCACAAATTGTGCGAAAAATCCACAGAGGAAAAATCATTCGCCTTGACCGGGATCCTGGTCAAGGCGAATGATTGTTCCTCTGTGGATTTTTCGCACTCTTCCAACTTGTTCGAATGTGTTCATCGTGGACCCATATGTTTACAATTCTTTATCATAATTTACAACATAATAAGAAGATGGCATTTAATGTTATTGAATTATGTGAGATTGATTGAAACTTAGATTACAAACATAATGAAAAAATTGACAAAAGGAATTAAGCTTCAGAATAAGGAATTTGCTGTTGTATGTTATAATGATCCAAATTTTTTTCTTAAGCTAATCTTATTGAGGGGAAAAAATTATCACAAAACAATATTATATACTTTTACATTGTCAGCTTTTTCTTTATCAGTATTTCATGATTCTTTTACTTGAACAAATTGGTTACATTTCCAGGTATTGGCAACATTCCTGATGCTGTCCTGAGTCAATTGAAAAACCACAAAGATCTCGGAATCCACTCAGAGATGTTTGCTGATGGTATTGTTGAATTGGTGGCTCGAGGGGCCATCACAAATAGATTTAAGAAGGCACATAGGGGACGCATCGTTGGAAGTTTTCTCATTGGTTCCCAAAAGCTTTATGACTTCGTGAATAACAATCCTTTTATTGGTAAGTTGAAGTTTTTGCACTTCTTAGTTTCTATGTAAAGTGAAGAATTGTTTTAAAAACTATGCATTAGCCAATTTCCTCAATCACATTGGTAAATTGACCCATCATTGCCCACTGGTGCCGTAAGGCACCACATTGCTCATTCAATTTCAATGCGCTTAAACTTGCGCTAAACAATGACCAAGGCTAACATATACATTTTCCTATTGTGTATTTTTATGGCTTCCTTGTAAAGTAGATGGTGTTTTCTGTCATTTAGACTGCAAAAGTTGTGTTAAGTGATCCTCATACATATTTCTAAAATAGGTTTGCCAAGTGTGCAATTTTTGGACACTCATTAATGATGAAAATTTAGAAAAGTTAGAATAAACAATAAGAATAAGAAAGAATGAACAATTAGAATGTACGGCTATCTTTTTGGAGAATTATTGACTAATTACTTTATCTTTATTCATCCACGGCGAGGATTGGCCCTCGCGGATGTTGTATACAACACATTTATGAAAACATTCGATACAACGAAACATACAAAACATGTACATTGGATCAAAACATTAGAAACACATACATTACAAAGATTACATTTAAAATAAAAGAGAAGAAAAGTCCAGCTCAAAATACTCATGAATTGAGTACAGTGGATAATTGCACAGCCACTTTAGTTTACTTTGACTGAAACATTTCTTATGGTTAGATTTTTGGTAGATGAAAACTTAATTATTTGTGATATAGAGCACTGGTTGGTGTTACATGCTTGTTGCAAATCGCTTCATGCTTGTGATTTTAATTTTTCTTTCTCATAATTGTTATTTTCAGCTCAGACTCCCATTAATGTTTTTTTGTGTGACCATAATTATAGAAACCAAAATATTGATAAATTTAGTCCAAAATTGGAATAAAAACTCTGCTTTCACTAGTAAATAAGTTTTAGTTTCATACTCATAGTGCTCTGGATTCCTATTGAAAAAATGCAGAGCAAGATTATTTACTTATTTCTGTTTAGTAGAATGCCTTTGTCTTATTTCTTTGTAATGAGGCAGGCATAAGTGCTTTTTCCTCAAATATGATTGAAGGGGTTTTATTGTATTAAATTTTATACAACAGCTGTTGATGAGTATTGAACAAGCTTTTCAATGTGTTTGATGAATTTCAGCTGATAACAGTTTTCACTGAAAGGATTCTTTGCAAGAAAAATTTTTAAGAGCCGAAGAAAATAAAATGAAGATGAGATTCGGAGAAATACTGACTGTATGAAAATAGTTGCATACATATTTTGAATAGGAAACAGACAATAATCCTAAAAACTGCGATATTCTTATGATTTTTTCTAAAATGTGTTGTTTTAACTTGAATATTACCTTACTTGTGAATGACAATCCTTTTATTGGTGAACTTGTCATAGAAATGATTTATTGGACAAGAATAATGCAATTTGTTGTCATGATCACATGATTACGGCATCAGACTCTTCCCTAATATTGGATTCATAGACATTGAGGTCTGAAGGTGGATGCTTTGCCAACTAGGTCACTGAAATGATTGCATTAAAGCTTCATTCTAAGATAAATTAAAATGAGAGAAACATTATCTATTTATAAATGATATCTATTTGGAAACATTTGAGGAATGTCTCATTTTGAAAGAACATTCTTTCATGTTATCTATATGATTTCATGGTAAGTTTATGTTATCCATTATAGTTTACAGCAGCCTAATGCTGTTTATTTTTCCTTTCAGAAATGTTGGAAATAGATTATGTCAACAACACGCATGTTGTTTCCCTTCAGCCTCGCATGACAGCCATTAACTCGTGTATTGAAGTGGATCTTACAGGTCAAATATGTGCAGACTCCATTGGACCCCGAATGTATTCTGGTGAGTTGGTTATGAATTTTTTTACTCATTGTAAAAAGTATGCTTTTTCATAATTTGGTGTTCTCTTTATTAAGGTAAATGAAGGAAGTTAATTTTTATAAATGTATGATGTGGTCTTTTTAAAGCTCATAGTTTTAAACTAACGATTTTTTAAACTATAGGAGATGGCATAAAAGCATTTTCATATTTTGATTTTTTGCTTCATAATTCATCTACATCTACTTCAAGAATTTATTTGCTTTTAACTAAAAGAGTAATATGGAGAAGTGCATATGCTTAATTTTCATTGCTGTCCTTATGATCCCGAGTTCCATGATTGTCAGAGTCTTTGTTTTCAAGCGGGGCAGTTGCCAAACACCACTGGTGATGTTTAATGACCGGAATTCCATATTAGGCCCCCAGGTACCAATTAAAGTCTGTTGTACTTTCAATATGCTATAAATACTATGTAATCAATTGACTCTAAGTTAGCAACTTGAACAAATGCTGACTGTGGAGTTAGTAAGTAAGTAAACTGTTCTCAATATGTGCCACATCCTTATGTATGTGAGGTTAATATGTTACTCAAAATCTAAGACTGTGGGGTGGTTCATGAGTGATTAATATTCCCAAGTACAGTAGAATCCTGATTTAAGGTTTTTCAGGGGGGACAAAATTTAAAACACTAAATGCGGAAAAACACTAAATGAGGACCTGCCATTTTTTTCAGGTTTTAGGGTCTGTAATTATTGAAATGGCTTTTTATGAATAAAAAATATTATTTTACGTAACTAAAAGGTGCTACATGCAGCAAAAAATTCTTTAATGAAATGTTCTCTACCCTATGAAGGTTGGATAATACTTTTCAGGAATCAGCTAAAAAAATGGGTAGTAAAAATAAGTAATGAGAGGATGACAATTGTTTTAATCAAATATTTTAAGAAAACTCTAATAAACATCAACTTAAAAGCATTCCCACACGGATTATTATTATGGACATTAGTGATTCCATTTTTATACATATTTCAGTGGTCTCGATGAAATTTAGAATTTTTTCTGTAAAAGTGACACGTAGGTGACTATAACATTTCTAATATAATAAGAAAAGGTGTAAGTTGGTTCTCGAAAAATCATGAGGAATGAGTGAAATAAAGGGACAGCAGAAGATCGCTAATCCCAAATTCTCAACTACCGAATATCTAGTAAAAGGGAGGTTTTCTGGAATTTTGCCAACTTAACGTTTTCTGTTGCCTCGGCGAAACAAGGGATTTATGAGCCTTTAAAAAGCCTCCTATGCGCACATTTTGGATTTCGAGGTCACCAAAAAAAGTAGAATCTTATTTCTAGTATGCGTACAAGTCAATGGTAATTCAACTCGATGATAACACCAGATTCGTTGTCATATATCCGCGGCCTTATGCAGGTCGAATGGAGCCGGGAGAAGTTGCGTACGCGATGCGCTGATCACCTTGACTCTGACTCGCCTTGTTTCTCGGCAGCTTTTAATAAAATTTTGTTGGACCTTGAATAACGATTAGCTAAACTCTGTTAAGTGAAAAGGTTTAATCTTCAACAGAACTGAATTTCATCCGAAAAATTGTCAGTGCCTCTGTAGTTTGTCAATTTCATCAGGGTTATGATGTCGAAGTCAACTACCAAGGGATACCTGCCGGATTTTCGTATTTTTCCGTGCTCATCTATTCTACCGTGAGTATGCGGTGATTTTTTTTCCAGCATGAGTGATTTATTTAGAGTCATGGACCGTGATAGTTCGTCAAAACTCCGATTGTCATTCTCTTTTGACATTAATTAGCACCAGATAAATATTTTTGAATCGACAGCGATATCAACCAGCCGCATGTCGAAAAATTGGCTCCGGGATATCTAAATTACGATGTAAAATAATGTTGTTCCGTAGGAAGGAAAGAATGCTCTCACTCATGGTCTTGACAGGGGACACACTTCCTCTGTTCTTTCTCTGTTCCTCCGTGGAAACTGACCTTGGAATGGATTATAGAAAGAATCTTCTAGTGAACTGCGCAATTGATATTGGGCCTCCTCTTTTGAAAAGAGAAAGTAGCCGACTGAAAAAATATTGGGCTAATAATCGATTGCCCGTAGGTAGTAGAGTTGAAAGGGGCATAAGCCATCAATTGAAAATATAATGAGAAAACCATTATTGTAGCGGCCCTCGGAGGATAACTCGTGTCATCAGTCGTCACGTATCATCGAAGTCAAGTTCAAGAAGTGAAGGATAAGGTAGGTCGAGGTTATTAAGGGATGACTTTGCTCCATTAGATCGGATCTGATTCAAAAAGTGCCTGGTGTTTGGATCAGAAGGGGAGTGAAACGTTACGAGAAGACAAATCACCCAACTTGCGAGTTGAAGGTCGCAGCGCTGCACTCGCGGAAGACAGCAGTTGAAGAAGCGTTCCCCGGTAGATTCTATCGAATCTTGGTAAACTTTCATGAGACTGTTCTTGTTGATGAGCATAAATTCGAAGATTTGGATGAACCGTCATGAAAAAACGTTAAATCGGGCAAAAAATCTTGAGCGGGACAAATTTTTACGACCATAAATGCGGAAAAACGCAAAATGCGGAAACACTAAATACGGATAATTTTTACATTGTCCTAATAGGGAATGAATCGGGACCCAAAAAAATAAACGCTAAATGCGGAAAAACGTTAAATGCGAAGACGTTAAATCCAGATCCGACTGTACTTTTATTTGAGAAGGAAGATATTAATTTCTATTTGCATTAACATCAATCCATCGTCAAAATCAGAGGTAATTACTGAGACTTAATAATCCTTGTGAAATATCTTTGCTACTGGCCAAGTCATGCAAACTTGGAACATTTGGACTGTCGTTGAGGCAGGAGGTGGGACCCACAACACTATGAATTTGGGATGGGAAGAGAGAGAGAGAGAGAGGTGGGCGTTGCCATGTTTCCTCAAAAGACTATCTGTGAATGGAAATGAAAGAATCTAAAACCCTCTTGCGATTTGGCAATACTCAGGAGTCGTACACCAAGAGGATCTGAAAGAGACTGAATTTCCTGGAGGGCAGGCTCTGGCTATTGCATTTCGAATGGTTTTCATAAAGTCACGTGCCCTCTGTTCTCACCCCCCAAAACTTTTGGGCCTGCCTCTCAGTCACAGAAATATTTGAAATGAACTATAGTCAAATCAACTCACTCGCCGGTAATGGTTACATTTCATGTATTTTTTACTTGTGATTGTCACATTTTTAAATACGTAAGTATCCCTTGAAATCTACTCATTGGTCTCTGGAAGTAATCATTACATACTTTGCCATTATGACTGCACTAACTGACATATGCCAAGAACTTTGTGTTAACTGATATATTACTATAAACTCTGCCAAAATTCCAATCAAAAGCTGTGTGTAAACCCTTTTGCTGCAAACGAAGAAAATATTCGTCAGGACGTTTCTTGACCAGCGAGGAGAAAGCCAAAAACTTTTGTTAAAGATTTCCGTACGCAGGCGAGCGAAGGCTGAAAATATATGTTTCAATGTTCTCCCCTCTTCTATGACGGTCATGGATTTGAAGAGTCTTATTTTCGGGACCCTACACAGTGGGACTTAGGATGTACCCTTGAAATCCGGGAGCAGGTACCCAAACACCTTGTCTCCCCTCTTTGTGGTAAGGGACTATGGTCTTACAATTGTTCATTCAATCAGTTTGAGAAATATATATTTGTTCCTATCTCAAAAAATATAAACTAAGGATTGAATTCTTTGTCTTTTGAGCTGTTTACAATTTTTAAACGAAATTATACCATAAATATTTACTTATATCTCGATTTTAGTACAAACATCAACTTGGAAATTGGTGATGCATTAAATCCGTTGATATTGATGGTAAAGGTTCATTCAAAATTTGACAATTCTCAAAATAAAACGAAGAATTCAATTCAAATTCTGCAATGCTGTGGATAGAGTGATAAACTCCGAAAAGGAGGAGCCCAACCACCCTCGGAGTCGGAAATAATGCGGAGTCACCGGTGGGAAGGGTCGAAAAAGGTTGATGCTGAAAGTTTGTGATAACCCGCAAGACCCTCCTTAACACGTTGCGTACGGATGACGAGAATTCTCGTCATTTTTTTCCCGAACATTCCGGACGGATGACGAAGATTCTCGTCATTTAGGCACGTCAACCTAAACAATTTTAAAGCGTACAATACATATTCGTTAGTACATTTTCAGTTGTTGTGCATTATTCATTATGAATTGATGCATCATAGCGTTTCATTGGATAAAGTTATATTCTAAACATTAGCTTTTTAACCATGTTTAAACCAAAGCCATTACGCCCTAATAGGTACATATTTCCCGGAATCGGCGTTCCTAGGCATTTAAATACCCCGGTATGCAACGTGTTAATGAATGTCCTGTAAAAATGCTCCGTACAGAGGGGACGGAAGAATCTCTTACGGCTCAGTCCAGCATCAATGCTAAGGAGAGAACTCCACCGTCTAGAAAGGGTAAAACTTGCTTCTAAGGAGACATTCAGTAAGTCCTCCTGCATAAATATCATTGGCAGTTTACAAAATGTTTTATGAAGAGTAATTACAAATGCATTTGTAACTGTTACTACATAGTTACTTTTGTAATTGTAACTGAGCCCAGTTACTTTTTTTTTGGTGCTCTACCCATCTCTGGTCAAAATTAAACCCTTCATGCTTGGCAACTCACCTGTATATTATCAGGTAAATCTTGGGGGTTGCATGCTCATAAATAATGCTTACGTATTTAAAACAATAGGGTTTTTGCCTCGTTAAAGAAATTAAAATATACCAAAAGGTTGATAATCCAGAATACTTGGTACCAGACACAGTACGGATTAACAATATTTCCAGTGAAGAGATAAGTTGTCTGGATGTAGGTAACACTGCAATGCAGGAAATATTTAAAAAAATCATAATGTGTGTTGGAATCAGTGGAAGTGATGCATTGTTGGGTATAGGGTCAAGTAATGAGAAAAATCCAACCAAATTCATAAAATTTATGATTAAAGGCGTGATTAGAAAAAGATTCAAAACACTCGAAAAAGTTCTTTTCTGTGAATTGCGAAGGTATATTAGTTGTGAAAGTAATGTAGATGAGACCACCTGTAAATGAAAGGAAAATGGCACAATACATTTGAAAACCAACTTGAACATGCAGCTGAATGCAGTGATGAAGATGAAAGCTGATTAATGATTTATTATGAAGTTTAGTTTGATGGCATCATATTTAGATATGCCTCTAAACTGATATGGCTACCATATGGGAATGTGTATAAAAGGTACAGATGTTAGGAGGTAGCTTTCCTAGCTGTTAGACTAAATTTACTAGTGATGGCGTGGCGTTTGATAATTATTCCATTGAATCATTAAATGCTGGTAATTTGAGGGTACAAGGGAGTTGATTTTTCATATGTGTACTGTTATCTTCAAGGTAACATCACAGAATTGGTGCTTAGTTGCCTATAATAATCCATTTAATTAGTTGGAATTAATATTTAAAGGGACTTGAGATATTAATAGACTTAGGTAGTAAATAAGATATTTTAGAATGAACTTTTTTCTAATTTTGCCACAAGAGCTGCAGCCTCTTGATAACATTTTGATTTTCATGTGTGTGTTTAGATGAAGAGCTTGGTTATAAATTAGGGAACATACTTAGCATAAGCAAAGGGAACAGGGAGGGAGAAAGGAGCCAATATTATGTGAAGCTTATTTTGAAACAAAGAAAAGTGTCTAGATTATCTGAAATGTCATAAATAATGTTCCTCTTAGTTGAAGACCCCGTAATTTTGCCCAGTAAAATTTATTTTCTGGATTAAAAAATTTTGAATTTCAGAAGTTGCCACGTATTCATGGATCTGCCCATTATCCAAAATTGAAAACACCTACATGCAGTTAAAGCTGCAATGAAAAGAGGAACTGGACAGAGATAGAAAACTTTGGCTACAATGTCTGCCCTCCTTAGCAATTCACCAACCTAGAATTTAATTATGTAAAATATTCTGCCTTAGTGTGTGCTCAATTTGACCATGCATTTGAAATTTGGTTGCTTTATTTTCAGTCAACTTGACTATTCCTCTTTTGTTTCAGGTTTTGGTGGCCAAGTTGACTTTATCCGTGGAGCTGCTGAAGGTGTAGATGGCAAGGGAAAGCCCATCATAGCTCTACCATCAGTAACTAAAAATGGGCAGAGCAAGATCTCTCCATTCCTCAAGCTAGGTAAGTGATCTCCAATGGTGGTCGAAGAGATGCCTTTTTCATTTTACTTGATCATTTCCTCCTATTATTATCTATTATGCTCATACTAATGAATCTTGTGTTACAGGTGCTGGTGTTGTGACTACAAGAGCTCATGCCCACTATGTGGTGACAGAACATGGCATTGCATACCTGTTTGGAAAGACCTTGAGGCAAAGAGCTCATGAGTTGATCAATGTTGCCCATCCTGATCATCGGGAAGCACTTGAGAAAGCAGCATTTGAGAGGCTAAAGACCATGCCAGTGGCATAAAGAAGTGTTGTGGCTGGTTACGAAATTGAGATAAACATCAAAGTCCTACCAGTGTATGAATCCATTGGTCCATAGCACCAGTAAGCCAGGTTGTCATTAAAATAATAACATTTTGCCGACATTCAGAATAGTTAACATAAAAGAGAAGGGAAAATAGTTTTTTTTTCGAGCTTGGAAATAACTCCCACCATCAGTGTTTTGAAAAATTGGCTCTCTTAAGTTGGCAATAATCGCAAAGCTTTAGGTTTCCTGAAGTATTTTACCTTTGTGCTCCAATTTTTCGTGATGCATTTTGTGCTTTCAACTTTGTAATGAAGTCATGAGATGATGTGCAATTTTGGAGTAAGCTAAACATCAATCTGGAAATTGGTTTTCTTCTGAAAACTTTCAATTCATCATACTGCCAGTTGCCTTTTGATACCGAAGAAATAATTTCCCTCATATTGGTACTTGTAATGCTATTCATGGTTGGCCACGCAACCATCATGGTCAACTAGTGTGGTTCGGCGAGTGAAGAATATTTGATGGGAAAGAACATTGCATTCCTTTGGTTGTAGACTGTGGAATATTGAACATTTTTCTATTAAAAATTAACTTTTCTTTCCCAAATATGTATGAAGTTTTGCACAGCATTGTACATAGTCATTTGGCTTGTATATGACTTTTTTTAATGGGCAGGGAACTTCAGTTTATTGATTTCAAAATACTCCAATTTTTGGTGTAATTGTAGAATATTCCATTCGTGTACCTGTGGTTGACTGAATACATTCTGATTTCAGTTTTCATCTTTTTTGTCTGCTGTCCTCTTTGAAATCACTGAGATGAAGTGAAGAGAGTTATAGTGTGTTGAAATTTCTAGTGATGCTAAAAATTCCTCACCCAAGCTTTCCGTTAGAACTGAGTACCTCGTTAAGCTGTAGCTGTGTAAAGTCAGCTTCATGATGGGCATTTTAAGTTTATTAGGATCACAAATTCTTGAATGAAAATACAAAGTTAGGGCTGAATTAGCAGAATGAGAAAGTAAAGTTTGGAAATTTCTCTATTATGATGAACTGCTTTATTTACTTTTATCCAAGGTTAAATGTTATTTTCTGATTTTACATTCATTTTTATAGATATTATGCTCTTGTGTAAGTTTTAAATTTTAAAATGTTTTCCTTGCAGTTTCCATGGCATAAATTTTAGTTTTTAATTAATAAATAGGAAAACTGTTTGCTTCTTCTGTATTTTGTGTAAAATATTAAGAGATGTGTCTATTTCTTCAAAGAAATTGTTTTCTTATTATGCCCACTGTGGAAGAGTCGATGGGTTGATGTAACATTAATATTTATTGTATTATCATTAAATTTTTGTGAAAATAGCTATCAGTCCATGAGTTTGTTACCTGCTTATCTTGTATCACTTTGGAAGTGGTATTAATGGCTATGAGTTGGTGAATAATTTCACACAGCCCATGGATAGGAGTTTATACATTGTCGAGTGAGAATCTATTGGTATTCTTGGCCAGCTTCTGGCAATAATGCTGTGTCTTTCAATAAAGTAAATTTAGTAAAAAATTTATCTGTCCTTATTTTTACCATCTGATTTTGTTTGGCTATGTTGTACCATTTTTGGTAAATTAGGATTTGACTGATACTGAGGTAGCATTTGGTTATCTTGAAGGTGAATGCTTTGGTTAAATTAATGGATAACATTGGATTGTTCAACTATCATCAGCCAATTGGCTGGCACAAATTTAATTTTTCAATTCAAAAAGAGAAGGGAAGGCAGCAACACAGAAGAATTTTTAAAATCTATTATGTGATTCAAAAAAGCTAAATATTAATATTATTGGGTGTGGGTTCTTATACTACCTTTTTTCTCTTATCTTCATTGAAATGCTTGTGCCAATAACACCTTTGTACCTGTACTTAGCTAAAATGTTCACATTATATTTAGAGGTGATTATCAAAATGATTGCGAGTGAAGGGCCATACCCAAACTGAGGTGCTTTTTCAGGCAGTGAAAGTTTTCAATACTTGATGCTGAAATGACATAATGGAAAAAATAAAGTTCTTTAGGCTGTTTTCTCTGGAGATGAAAGTCATTAAAAAAACATTTATCCGTAAAAATACATGAATACCCATAGGCAGATTTAGGGGGGCACAGGGGCACGTGCCCCCCCCCCCGACTCTTAAAAAATAGACGAGACCGCCAGACCGTGGTTTCCCCCCCCTCCCCCCAGAAAAAAAAGTCAAGGATCCGCCCTTGTTTAAACCAAATGGTCGCTGACATTTTTAAAGTGTCAAACAACTTTCATACACTTGAAGAGACAAACCTTTTGTAAGGATAGAGGGTGAAAGACAATGTCCACAAGCTGTCTTCTAATTCATTACCACCATACATTTTCGTTTTCCTCCATATCCTTCATTATCATGAGAATGAATTGGTGCTAAGGAGACACTGAGAAATGAAGAGTTCCTCTTGCACCACTATCCTATTTTAAAGTTTATTCTGCAGAACCCAGATACATATTATTCATGATATTTGGATTTGATTCACTTCCTGGATATTGATTTTAATAATATTAGTCTATTAATGAAGCAAACACATTGAAGAGGCCAGAAAAAGTTCTTTTTTAGGTGAGGACATGCTGAAGGATGGACGGCAAAGGTAATGTAATGAGCAACAGAATGGGATGACTGATATAAAAAATTGACTTGTACTTGAATTTGATTCACTTCCTGCTGAAGTGGTAGGTTGAGTGCTGTTTGAAGGGCACCTGGCTCAAATCCCAGGTAAAGCCTTTGGACATCCTCAAATCCTCATTCTCAAGCCAGGCCGAGGGAATGGAATTGGTCCCTCAGCCATGAATGTGTGATATTCACTCTCCTGTTGTGGGGTGAGCTCTGTCCAAACCAACCTACGGGTTGACTTACTGAGCAAGAGAGTTTTGGATATTAATTGTGTGATATATCTCCATAAATAAACTGTGTGTGTAGGAAAACACAGAAAATTCCTCGAGATAGCATTGAAAAGGCAGCAGAACTCACTTTCTTTGGTTGAAGAAACGCTGAAGAGGGTAAGAGTGTGGGAATGTTTTTATACGTTTTGCACGCTGACTGCAGCATATACCCAAACATTTTATTGCTACCTGGATATTTTGCACTAGGGTACTTTCCCGCATCATAAGAATTGCTAAGGAGCTAAACTCTATCAGACCAGCCCTTGTTGCAGGGGGTGCCTCCTGCACAGGGGGGTCTCTTCTGCACTGGCTGGCAGCTAAAACCGTCAACTCCCGCAGCCTGAGGGCTAAAGGAGCAGCAAAAGAATAGGATGATGGCATTAATAAATTATAAGGTTAATTAAGGAAGGGATATATGATAGTTTGGAAAATATGTTCACAGAACACCGGAAACATGTTCCAAAACGGCCTAGCCCATAAAGATGATTAAAATACCAGACTAGCCAGAAAATGTTTATTTGGGAAGGGTTCATTTACTTTGTTTGTGCATTGCAAAGGGGGGAGGAATTCATGATTTAGGAGGAGTATTCATGAAGAATTCTAACCTGGAAATGGGTATTCAAAGTCAAAGACAACAGGAGATACAAGTATTTGCTGATACAAGCATTTGATACAGTATTTGTGTAAAATTCATTTAGGCAAAATGTCGCCTTTTATTATTAAAGTATTCTACCGATTAAGGTAGGTTTCCATGGAGCATTTAAAAAATACTGTCGCAGTCTCCCCTCCCTTTATGGACATCCCTCTTAAATTCACGATAAGGCCTAATCACTATCACTCAATCTAAAAATCCCATTCTCTTCATTCCTCTCTCTCGTTTACCCAACATTCTACCCTCCAACACTGTTTTCAACATCCCTTTTACCTCTTAGCACTCGCTTCATCCATACCTTCTGTCTCCTGCGTATCTCATCTAGAAGCTACCTCTCCTCATCCACCATGTCCAGCACTTCACCGTTTCTCCTCCTCTCCGTCCACTTCACCTTCTCCATTATTTTCCAGACCCCTTTATTTGTTAGAATCTAATTATTTTCTTTTGTATACTTCCTCACGTGGTTGTTTACGAAGGTCTTCCGGTATTTACTTCGTGATGTTCCGTGTCTAGTAAGACTTTTTTTTCGGTTTTACTTTCCTGTCCTTCTCACTCAGTGTCTCACTGACTCAGTGAAGCCAAGTGCAACGCCGGCGAAACTATCGCCCTAAGAAATGCACCAATGCAGGAGTATCCCCGAAAGACCTGCATCTTCGTAATTGATGTGCCCATTCTAATTTGTGACACGCCGAGCGGGCAGAAAAATTCTATTTGGTTAAGATTCTTGTAGAACATTTAGGAGAAGATGAGATTAAGTTTATTGTAGATGGGGTCAAAGGAAGATCACCATGACTAAAGCATTTTGTGAGACAAGAGTCATCATCAAGAAATCTTGCCATAATATCAAGCCCGTAGATATGTATAGATTCGGATGGTGAGACCTCCTCCGACCAACATTTAGATGTGTTAATATGCTAAGATTTATCACCATCACCATCCGTGTATCAGCATTGGTTTTGCACTATTAGTAAAAGTCAAAATGTGCTTTTCCTTCGCCACAAAAACCTTTGCAATCTAAGCAATACCGCCGTGCCATAAGAGCTGGCCTTCTATCAGTGGCGGATACATATGGGGGGCGCGCCCCTCCCCCCTCCTTGCGGGGCTGCCCTTGTTGCCGAACATTGCAGAACCACAATTGTAACTTTTTCATACCATAAGATAGCATTGTCTTGTATATGCGTTTAATCAGTTTAAATAAAACAATCTTAAACTTTCCATGTAACTTGATTATTTTTCATTACGATAAAAGTGATAGCTCAAAATATCTTTTGCGCCCCCCTATAGTTTTTTCAGTGTCCGTTACTGCCTTCCATGCACAGCGAGGGAAATTCAAGAACTCTGATGGAAATTTCATTTATGAATTTTTGTCATCTTGTTCAGAAGATTCACCTCGAAAGTTAAAAATAGCTAGAGCACATGTAATACGGGGTGCGTTCCGAAAGTTTATTGTACATATATGGTGTCTAGGAAAGAACACCATGGCTAAAGCAATTTAAAAAAGCAAAAAAGTAATTTATTGAACATATTTGAGCAAAAAATTGAATTCTTCAAAGTACTGTCCAAGAGCCTCTACACAATTTTTTCAGCGACTCTGCCATGACCTTTCGTCACGAGTGATTGGATCTCTTCTATGGACTAAAAAGAGTTCATTTACCACATAGCTAAAGCTTTGCTCGATCGTCGATTCCATATTTTTTTCGTGACACGGGCGACGCGAAGAGGTTTGCAAAAAATGACGTCCTGCAACTCGTAGCTTGAAGAGCACCGAATCTAGCTTCGAAGCATAGCATAGCGTCCACCCCACCTACTCCAAGTTGTTTGATCCCATGCCGACCAATGAGAGCGGCGCGAGAAATTCAATTGCATTACTTTTGGAACGCACCCTGTGAAACATAAAGCAGCCAATTTATGTAGCAATAGCGCACGCTTAAAACTGAATCAATGGCGCTAATATGAGTAGACGGTGGCGCCCTGAGTCACTTTCCCCACCCTTGACCTCTCTCTGTCCACGCTCTATCGCTACCTTCCACATAGCTACTAACTCCCTCCCTGCCTTGCTCGCCCAACGACGTGTAAACCGAAACTCACCGGCAAGCTTCGTGATGCACTGCGACTCAAAATAAGTACAACACTTTTTCACTCTGACTTGGGCTATTCGTGTCCCTATTTGCTGTCAATTCGCGTCCTTTGGGGAAAAAGTAATTGAATCGGATGTATGTTTTGCTTGAATAATACCTAAAGTTAAATTCATCGTTGGCTACTAGCCGACATTATGAAATGTATCTATACGTCAAAAAATGGAGGGTCAGAGAATGGTTGCCTCTGGGCTAGTGGTTATCTCAGCCATTGGCGCAGCGAGGGGGGGGGGGTATAAACCCCCCCCCCCCCAGAGCATAGAAATTTTTTAAAGTTAAATCCATTTTACTTAACTTCATTAATATTGCTTGTATAATTTTGTAAGGATTTTTAAAATATCCCTCAGAAAGTCGTAAAACTCACTATTTATCCTATTTTTTCTCTGGGAGGGCCCCCGCACCTCCCGATAACCCTGGAAGGTATGCCATACCCCAGACACCAACGTATTAGTTGCGCCTAAAACCCCTCCTAGCCATAATTCCTAGCTGCGCCCCTGATCTCAGCAGACGTGTAGCTGCTAGAGCAAAAAATTCTCTAGCGGCTCCTCTCCTCTCTTGAGAAAGATGGGCTACGTACCATCGAAAATTAAAGCAAACTCTACCCCGTAAGCTCCATATTTTCATTTTTTGTTTAGTTCTTTACTATCTAACCGAGTGCTTTTGTGTGCCCACTCAAGGTCAAGAAGAAGTTAGATATGGACCATGCAACCGTGCACGTGCACCGTGCAACGTGTAAAGCTTCATGAGTAATCGCTAGCATTTGCGCGTGCGGTTAAATTCCTGTATACCCTTTATTTTAAGTGGAAACAACAGCTGGTGCACTGCCTGACTTACTTTACGTCTCATGGGTGACTATGCTTCACCTAACGGCGAAATATGATGCTCGTTATTCCATTGTATGGAATTATGAATCCCCGTCTCATCCTTTACCTTCAATGTTGAGTTTACTCTATCGTATGGTCTGGTGAGGGCTGGTCTTTTATCCCTCGCTTCTTATTATTATTGCTCTCGAAGGGATGAATTACCATGGATTCCGTAAAAAGCCAGCGTGAATAATCGCCAGCATATACTCGTGCGTTTAACACGACGCATCACTCCTGCTCAACCGGCAGTATTTGCTTTCTTGCTTAGGAACTAAAAAGGCCGTGAACTGCCGTATTGTACTAACCGTAGAAAGAGGTCGTGTCTTTAGGCCTTCAGCATGACGCAGTTCAGAGTTGAGGGTGGAAAAAAATTGGGATCGGTGCGAAGCTACTCAGAAAATAGTTCAGTTGCTGCGTAACCATGTGACGAAAGTGTTGGAATTCGTTTCTGAGTGTTGTGCATTTTCCGTCTTGTAAAGTAATTATTTCGAATTTCCAATAACATGAAGGAAGTAACGTGTGCATATGATACACGAAAATCGTTCATTAGGCATGGTGAAGTGCATTAGTTTGTGTGGAGTGCGAAAATATCTGAATTTGGAAATCACTGGTTCAGTGCATGATATTGCTAAGTATGTTGTATGGTGTGCGAGTGGAAGCATCTTGTGGTGATTATGGTGTTACCATGACAGTTACAGAAGAGGAGTAATGACTCTAGGATCTTAGGATTTTTCTTCATTCTCCTGAAAAGAGTCAAACAGTTCCAGATCCAAGGAAACAACCAAGTAACTATAATTTTCACCTTTTAAAACTAATCGTAATTATCATATTTTCAATACAGGTGATTGGGAGAAAACAATTATATTTGCTTTATCAATCACACTGGGTGTATTTAGGATTCTTCACCTTCACGGTGTAGCATTAGTACATCCCGGACAAATGAATCACCTAATGTCGCCGCAAAAAAGGTAGAACGCTGAACTTTAAGCATTTGTATGGAATTCTGCCGAAGCTCTGTGAGGTCGCGTCATCTAACGTTTTACTTATTGTTTATTCGACTGCAAAAATGAAAAATGAATAATTTTTTAAACCTAAACGCTTAGCATTATTACGGAGGCTTCCACGGTGAGTTGATTGGTGATGGTTTTCCGGGTTTACACGCGGTGTAAACCCGGAAAGCCATCACTTAAACGCTTAGCTTCTAAGGTCGAAAGAGTGAAGAACAACACGCGAAAAACTATGAGGTCGGCGAAACGGTCGTCTTCTTCATCTCGTCACGGGCAAAATATTTGATTGGTACATTTAATTGCATTTTTTTTAAATAGAGAAAACGACATATTCGCATTAAAAATAGCTTTTTAAAATTAAATTTTACTCGTTTAGGTCGATTTCAATTTCCGAGGTGTGGAAGAGTACATGAATATCGAAGTTACATGTGCTATATAAAAAATTCCAAACTTATCATCTGAGGAAATTTTCATATTGTTTCTCTTACTTCAAATAAACCACAGAAACGAAAATAGACCAGCGGCAGTGCACACTACCAAAGAAGGAGTCGAAATTGTTGTCCAGAATAGACGTCGAATTGGCAGTGCCGCTGAACCACGCTTTCGTATCGGAGAACGAAGAACCCTCCGAGTTGGGAGGGAGGGCCTATTCTTCTGTGCAGTTGAAAATGAGTATGGAGTTCATCGAGAAAAGGAATTTGACTCCAAAGTGACTTTTATGATGGGGTGCGCAAGAGTCATGGCCTCCTATCAAGCGTGAATTCCTCACGCAGTTGAGTTACGAAGTGGCCTGAAGCCCTCATTTCATCTGCGGAAAGCATTTACGTGAATCGCTCCATTATAAAAATCGTTGTGATGGTCAAATTCCCTTCCTCGATGAGCAACATACTCCTTTTAGAACGTTCCGAAGAAAAGACCCTGCACCCCAACTCGGTGGGTTTGTTGTTCTCCAATGCGGAGGCGTGGTTCAACGGCCTTTCGTAACTCTGTTTTGGATAGTCTTAAGCTGGTATAATCCAAAATTCCTCTTGAAATGATAGGATATTAACTAACATGGTTGTGCCTACCTAGTGAAGAAAATCTTAATGACCTGTAGTCCTAGCGATTCAATTTCAGAAGTGATGCGCGATCTGTTCTATGATTTAAAGAATAAGACATTGATTGATGTGACCCATAATTAGTCAATTATGGAGAAAAATTTCGCTTCCTGAGAGATATTTGTGCCCGCGACTGAGCTAACGAATGAATATGAAAATAACTTAATATTCTGAGTGATGTGACTTTAAGTTTTATTTCCCACCTATCTTTCAGTTTATGCCAGATACGAATTCAATTACTCAGCCAGAGACGAATTACTCCTTATCTGTTCATAGTTTTGTTATTGGTGGATTGTTATTATTAAAGTATTCAACCGATCAAGGTAGATTTGCCTGGACCACTTATGAATCATTCTGGGAGCCTTCCCTTCCTTCAGGCACTTAAGTATCTCTTCCATTTACAATAAGGCCCACTCCCTTGCATTCTATCGAAAAATCCCATTCTCTCCCTTCCTCTCCCTCGTTTATCTAACATTCTACCCTCTAGCATTGATTTCAACATCCCGTCTTCGCTAAATACTCCCCCATCCATACCCTCTGTCTACTCCGTATCTCATCTACAAGCTGTCTCTCCCATCCCACCATTTCCAGCACTTTGTCGTTCCTCCTCCTTTACGTACGCTTTACTTTCTCCATTCTTTAAGTATGCTTACTTTGTCTTAGAGTAAGAATTAGGAGAGGTCGGATAGCTAGAAATCTCTTTAGTACACACATGTACATATCGAATATTAAACGTGATGAGGGAATTTCAAACAAAATGAGCTCGGGAAAAAATTAGGAACACATAAAAATGAAATAAAATATATAAAAATATTTTTGCTGGCCGACTGACCAATCAAGGGTCACTAAGCTTACCTTGAATAATAGTTATTGGCACCCAAATGCACATTAATAATCCAACCCTTTCGCTGATCGCATGGAAGTTACGTTATGCATAGCGAATTACCATTGACGCTCGACGTATGTTGGGACCATATTGGTTACGTCACCGTCATTCTACCAACACTTATTCCGCCGATGATATGTTTAGCCATTTTTCTATGCAATAAATAGAATAAGCAATAATCTCCACATGCATCCTCACCTACAAAATTTATACATAACGTCCACAAATTCAAAGAGACTTTTCCTAGATACAGTACAGTACGCCAGTGGCGGATTCAGGATAGGGACAAGGGGGGGGGGGTAAGTGGGGATTAAAATTCCAGTAGTACTGGGGGTCAGAAAAATTACCATTCTATCTAGTGTAAATTGGATAACCAAGGGAGGCTATAGCCTCTTAAGCCCCCTCCCATAGATCCGCCGCTGCAGTGCGTTACTAATACGGACGTAGAAAATAAGGATTCACAATTGACGAAAAGCAAGTTGACTTACATAAATAAAGGTAAGGTTATGTTTGATTCAAATACTATGCGATGAATTCATATTAAGTATTGCATTTTGATTCCTATTATGTACTTGGTTTGTAGACAGTTCGTATAAAGAGCAGTTGAAAGCCATTACATCGAAATTACAATTTCTACAGTTGATTTATATCCCTAACATAACCATATTTTTTTATTCACAATGTAGAAAGTCTGAAATACATAAGCTTGAGCTTTCTCACTTTATAATTTAGTATATAAAATTTTCTTCCAATTTAAGAGAATATTTGTGGGATATGAAGTACAGTAGAGCATTACTAACATAAGTCGGATGTCAAAACACTGGACCGTTGATACTGTGGATTCTTATGTAATGGAATATAAGATGAAGTGACCAAAAAGTACATAGATACATGTATAGGAATGCTTAATTGAAATACTGCGTAAAAAGTTCATATATAACGGTAGTATCTACTGGCTATAATTATTTAACGACAGAACCATAGTGAATTACATTTTTCCAGAATGTTTTTTCTCGTTTAAGGTATGTCCAATCTTTTTGATGATGTGGACTTGGTCTCTAAACAATTCTGATTATATAGCGATGCTCTATTGTACTTTGAACAAATGAAATCAGCTGGAAAGAAACGGGGGCTGGGGATTTTGAGTTGGGGTACAGGGCCATATATTCAGACTTGAGATCGTCGGTTATGGTAGGTGTGAGGAAGGAGTTTGGAGGCGGGGGTTCAATCGGTTCTTCATAAATGTGCTGAGAATTGAAGGTCGCGGAAGGAAGAAAACCTGTCTGATAGTCGCTATTTACTTCCATGGATTTCATCGGCGGAGGACATGTTTTAAGCTTGATTGAATCCTCCAATTGCCCCAACAATAACTCTAGTTAATATAATAATATTACTTATTATACCTGAAGTTAAAATATCTTGATATAATTATAGGAGCAATTTTCTGTCATGTCATGATTAATATACAATTAATTCAAGATAGTCCTTGTAAGTAATATCTATTGCAATCTTATTTATTATACCTTTATATCAAAGTAAATTCCGAGGACTACAGTTTTATCCAATTAATCAAATATGATATTGATCAATAGTAAGTACTGTAGTACTATTATAGTGAATATAATCAAAATTTGGAAATTTTTCTCCCATTATATACAAGAGACGCGCCATTCCAGTAATCTGATGTCAACATTGAAACCCCAACCTCAGTACTAATGAGGGAAGTGGCGAAAGTTAGCAAGGGAAATAGTCATAAATAGACTTTAATTAAGGATAAATTTACTCCCCAAGAGGCAACGCTCTGCAAGGATGTTCGTATAGGGTTACCCTAATCCCCGTCCTCATATCTACTAAGATATAGGTACAGCGGTACCCACTAGTTTTATAATAATCAGTAAACGCTGTGAAATTTTGCCAAAAATGTCACTTATGATAGGGTTAGAGTGCCGCCATGAGAAATTGTGGGCTATTGAGATAAGAATTAAAAGTTACGGGACAGGAGGTGAGTCATCTGTTTGTGGATGATTTAGTCTTCAGATTAGTGAGAATGAGACGACGTAGAGCCTAGGAGGGAATTGGTAGCCCTGTATGGACTCCAATTTCACTTGAATGTAAATGAAAATTAATTCATAGGACTTGCTCATTAACTTTCGCGTAATCACGATCCCTCTCGTGTATTTCTGCTCCCTCCTCAAGCATGCCCGTACCAAATTTTACCCTCAATCCGTTCTCACATTCTCATCAAGCAGGTATACAGATCCAATGCAGTTACTTTAGGATCATTGCCCAGAAAAACCGTAACAAAGAAGTATGCTGCAAAAATGCACATAACATACAGGAAATACGGGAGATAGATACAAAAAATAAGAGAGAGAGATTAAAAATACTAAGACGGTTTTTTTCTGAGAATCCATCGGAGAATACAAAAGTTTGAAATAATGTCAGTTTTACCTTGAGGAGCTGTTGAGCGGATAGGTAACTAATGCAATTGAATCATTGAATAAAAAAACGACCATACGTTTTGTATTATGATAGTTCTTTGCCGACAACCGGCGCACTAAGAAATGAAATGCAGATTATGATAGCAATAATAGTCCGTAAAATAATTTACTCACTCACTATATCATAGTCAATCACGTGAATTTCTTCCCAGCAAGCCGCTGTTTGCAAAAGGTTATCATCCTACTCCATCCTAAAATGCACACATTTTTTCACTCCTTTCAAATATCTCAAGCGTGTCCTGTGTGCACGCCGATGTGGATAAATTTAGGGACGGTTGTCCGTTGGTGCAACACTAACAGTGCGGAAGTAGTTTTTGAAATGACGCAGGAGAATGAGTCATGGTCGTCTGACGGTTAACAAGACAAGAAATTGCACCAAGTTAGGAAGTGGGGAGGATTAATGATGGAGTTTAGCGACGTCTCGTTGAATAGAGCACTGAAACCGTCGGAGAGTCAAAAGCGCCCATCTATCGAAACTATCGAACCTATTACGCAACACAAGGAAAGGATACGAGTTATTTGGAAAACTAAATTATGTTAAACTAATTTCAATAAAATATTGCATTTTAAAATTAATTTCAATGATATCCTATTTAT
Source organism: Ischnura elegans (assembly GCF_921293095.1). Taxonomy (NCBI): domain Eukaryota; kingdom Metazoa; phylum Arthropoda; class Insecta; order Odonata; family Coenagrionidae; genus Ischnura; species Ischnura elegans. The sequence continues at coordinate 125,021,781 of NC_060247.1, forward strand.
TTATTTAACACTGAAAGTCCATTTTAATATATTTACGAAAATACATCGACGTTATTTTCGTGACGTCATAGGAGTTATCCAATCACGTGCCTGTTCAATCTCCGAATCTTCGGGAGCCTCGACTGATCTCAGTTTGGTGATAGTCGTCTTCGAGTTAATAGGTAAGTAACCAAGCCATTTTTAAGTTAGCGGTTCCCTGTTTCATATCTACGCCATTACTTTTGTTTAGTGTGTAATATACCTGTGAATTTTCTATGATTAATGCCGATAATTATACGTGAGCTGATTGGTTTATTAAGCTTTATTCCGCTTAAGAACATCTATTACCCTTAGCATACCGCAAGGTTTGAAGGAATTGTTTTCGTGATATCTTCGCCAGTGGTTTGTACGCTTTATTTGTTCCTGCTATAGATGCGAGGATAGTGGGGATATTTTCCCAATCCGTGCCTTATTGTTATCGCTTATTAACTTTCACCGTCCGATTGCTGTTGTGATTCGGGATACGTCTAAACTGTTCATCATTGTGTACGATGCCTAGTAATCTAGGTGCAGCAATGTTGTCTGCATGTCTCACGTATCATATAATTGAAAATTATCCATTGCAACTATCAAGTGGTCATACTGTGATAATTTTTTCACTGAGGTGTACTCTGTCTAATTTTATTCGGTTTGAGTATTTGTGTATCGGCGACGAAGTGCTTGAAGGTCATCCGTATGTGCTTCTTGAGTGATTTCTTAAGGGTTTTGAGAACAGCTAAATATAATGATTTGTGTTCCATCGTTGGCTATAGGAGATTGTAATCGAGTTTTCACGTCGTCTTTCCTCTTGTCGCAAGAAAATTGTAAAAGAATTATCGGGACTTTGTCGCCAAGATAATTGAATATTTGTAAGGCTGTGCCATTTCACCGCAGATTGCCTAACCTTGCAGTTATCAATGGCAGGGTACTATTCGTACACCCTTCGAGATATATTGCTTAATATTTCGTTTTGAGAGTTGAAATAGACGACTCTCCTTTATTGAGGTCGGCAAGTGGTTGTGATTGCTTGACTTTGTCCCAAATATTCGGGATTTAACCAAACAAGACCTTTCGGTTTTTTTTTTCATTTTTCTCTTCCCGGCCGTTAACTTGCATGGCCTTAGCAATCATAAAGGAAGGATTATCGAATGAATTAGTGTATTAACTACCTTTATTTACCAAATTCGTTTCATACCTAAAATTTTCCGTCATCGTAATAGCCGGAAGGTGCTGCGATAATACTTCGGTATTCAAATTTTATGCATTTCGTACTCTCGGTTCGTGCATGATAACAGCATAATGTTAATGCGTGTCTTTCTCTGATTATTTTCAGTATATCGATTCCATGTGAAAGTTTTGGTGTGTTAGTTATACGAGTGATATTTCTTGGAATTCAAGTACATTGGAGAGTGATCCTGAGGAATAAATGGTAAGCTAATTTCAATTTTCAATACCTAGTACATAACATTTTATTATGTTATATGCCAAATTGTTGCCATTGCCAATCCTTATTCTTTACATGAAATAGAAGATTTTTTTCACGGGATTATACACTGAAGTCTAGGAAGAAACAATTTTTAAAATTTTACTTGTTCCGCCTTGAATGGAGTTCTTAAAAAATTTTAATTCAAGAGAAAATATCGGAGAAGATTCGTGGAAATTTGTGCGAATATGTTTTTAAATGCAACTCTTAAGATTTAGGCGACGGATTTTCCTTTGCATAGTTAACTTGTTTCAATAGTGGCTTCTAAAATTTAACTACACTTGTGTATTCGCTATGAATATCAACGTCTTCTGAATACGCTTGACGAGTGATCTTCTGAGTATGTTGGCACTTGGTGAATTGGTAGATTGATTCCTTTAGAACGGTAAGACATTTATGTTCCGATGCAGTGGAGCCGACTTCATGGGGCCAGAGGGGGCTCGAGCCCCCTCAAAAATTCGTTATGGGGGGAGGAAAAGCTGTGTCAGGCTTGTCGATTTACCCCGGAGTGTCGAGTTGCCAAGACTCGAGTTTTTAGGCTTCTAATGTTGATCTTATTACTCATCTAAAATGCTAAAAAAAACTTTAAAACTGACCATACATAAAATTTCACTGGGCAACATTTTTTTATTAGTCGGCACCCCTGTTCCTATGCTACTTATTATTGGTACTACGGCTTTCGACAGCATTTACACCTAATAAAATAATCTTTATAGTTATGTCTTGTAGAAACTGATGGGAAATCAATTGAAATGAGTTCCATTGTTTGCTACGCCAACAGCTGTAGATATTTCCTTGCGTTAGTTCCTAAAGTATAGTTATACTTATGGCGATGGATCCCAACATAATCATTCAATTCTTTCGAATGAATTTAGATATTAAGTCAGTTGAGGATTCCGAGATCCTTTCAATAGGTATTTGCGTGCAACAACTAAATATCATATCCGGATCTTTTTTAAAGCTTGTAGTCACTTCATAGTACGTTTATAGTACCTATTGTCACATTGCTTTAGTGCCCTTATTGCATCCACAGATATTCAAATGGGAATTCTTGTGTCACATACTTCCATATTTGTAGGTTTTAATAAGCATTGCCTTCACAATTAGAAAATAAAGCTTAATGCTCTGAAAAACTAGGTTAAGAATACGATTAAATAATTTAACAATTTAACTTGCTTCCTGAATTTTGCGGAAGAGAGAAGCTGACCATCCGAGTTATTGATATGGTTATTTAGTCCTTTGAAAAGCTTTGCCATTTCGAAAGACGGGTTTGTTTAGTTCCTTCTTGCTTCAAAAGTTTCCCTCGTTGCTGCAGTCGAATGCTCTTCTGCCGTTACCCTTTGAGCAGCGGAGCCTTATATCCCTGTGGTATTCTATTGTGCTTTGTAGAGAAACCTGGACATCCTTAACTTCTACTACAGAAATGGAAGAATATTCTATATTCCTTAGATATTTCTGTAGATGTTGCAGAATTTCTTTTCTGGAGATGTTGTAACTCGTATGTAATCGTTTCAGGCTTGACTTTATGGAAATACGATATATCCATGATAAAATACAAACTACTAATAGTAATTCCAACATTTCAACACTTTGTGGTATTGGTACTACAACAATGGTAATTTCAACACTTGAATTTAAAACTCTACTGCCTAGAGGGTTATTTACAGCACAGATTGACGTACTTAGGAATCACTTCTAACTTCAAGCACTGATTATTAAAATACGCGTTGAGATTGGCTACGTGAAATTTGAGAGAGTTTAAAATATAACTTAGCCTTAACTGACTTGGCAATACGTAGTAATTAGGTATTGGAGTTTATATTTGAGCATAAGAAATTACCATAAGTAGTTCACATTTTTTCATGAATATGTTATTCCTAGTTGCTGCAGCCATAATTTATGATTTACATAATCTACAACATAATTCCATTTTTAACGTTTTCTTTCTACATATTTCATGTCATAGTTAAAGGTGCATCCCAATATTCCATCGCCAATACTTATTTGTATGAAGTTCCCGGTCATCATTTATCTTTTGCCAAGAAATTTTCCTTTTGTAATATTCTGTATGAATTTGTGTTTAATGAGTGAGTAACCAACTAGTGTCGCTTTCTTATTTTGATTTTTTTGCGTTAGTCATTTTTCCTTTTGGGCTTCTTGCGGTAATTTCTCAATTAATTTTCTGACAGTTTAGGTACCAATTTCTCGTAACCTTCCTCCCTCGAGGAACCCAACAAAGTACTATTAACCCTGAACTTTACGAAGACACTTTTCTTTAATTTAAAGGTTTTCTTGTCTAACGATGTCCTTCTTTTGGCCTCAGTGTAACATATGATTTTATTCTCTAGTATGTTATATGCTTGATGTAGACGTCATGGCGTCATAACGAGACGAATTTCGCTGTTCCATCTTCTTCGGATGATTTTTAAAATATTTCTCTTTTCCCCCACTCTTCTTACCACTTCCTAATTTCTTACTCGAGCGAACCACTTTCTCTTTACCATTCTTCGGTAGACCAGCATTTAAAATTTTACCACTTTGTGGTAGAAGTGGTAGAATTTGAAATGACTATTTACAACAATTATAAATGTCTATTTACAACAAATTTTATGTTGAAATGACAATATGTTTGACATGTTTTGTTGACAATCCTGAGAAAATAATTTCCTATTCCCAAACCTCATTCATATCAACCCGCGATTTGTTTGCCATACCAAAGCTATCGCTTTAAATTTTTGCATTCGCCGTTGCCTTCTTTCTCGTTTCGGAATGTGAAAAACATAAATGTTGTTATGTTCCATGAGGAAATTTCCTGTTGTGATAGGAATAAAATGTTTAACCCAATTATTATCGATGTTAAACTGCATCTTTAAAATTATAATATTAAATTAATATAATAATGGCCGCTATTCTTTGGGCTTGTACTCCAAATCGTTGTAAATCCCCGCAGTTCCGCCCCGATATCATGAAAGTTATATAAAAAAGAAATCGATTCTACCGGACATCTTTTCGGACAGTGGAATCTAAGGTATTTTAGTTATTATGGGAAAGACGAAACTTAGTTAAGACACGGGATTTGGGGCTAAGCCGCATTTATTACTCACTAATTTTCTTCAGCATAAGTGGCGCAACTCAAACCTGGCGCTAACTAATGCACTTTCCGTCTCATTCGGCCTCGTGTCAATGGCCTTCCGTTACATTTCTCCGTTGAAAAACTTTATGAGTAAATTGAAAATGAAAGAATTTACTTCGTTAGGTTTACAAATATTTTTGAGACCCGGGTTTCATCACATAGTTACATCGTCAGATTAACTATACTATGAAACCCGGATCGTGTTTTATCGAATATACTTGCTGACCTGGCTAACGTCGTACCGCTAACTTATCGAAGAACGGTTTAGTTACACTATTTATAAATCAAGAGAGCTATGATGATTTAATAATTTTTGATAAATCATAGTCAATAAAAAATATTAAATGAAACTACAAAAATAATCATTTCAATTGCTTGTTAGAAACGTTTTTTATTCAATCTACATAGGGTAGACCGGGTCACACCTGCTCGGATATATTTAAATGAAGTTTTAATTTTTATGTCTTAACCTAGGAAATTTAAGACACTGTGGTTTCATAAAGCAGTTAATGAAGTTACTTTTTGATGCATTCAGCTGTTGGCTTGTTTGCGTTTTTAACCGTAAAAAAATATTTTTAGGTCCAAGTCCGTCTTCGTTCTTGGGGCAAGTTTACGCAACGCTGGACCGATGCTTGACTGACGCAAGGAGCATAGAATTAGCATTAATATGTCATGACTTATGGCGCGCAAGGTATAATTCGGTTCGGAAAAGTAAAGGGTGTAACCTGCCCCAGTGTCCAATGCGTAAACGTGCCCCGGTCTACCCTACACATTCGGCTTTATTCACTCGAGTCAAGTACATTCTGATATACAACAGTTTTTGTCTTTTTGTCAGGCGGAAGAACATATAAAGCGGATTGTTTACCAACACGGGAACATGGTTTCGTATATTTGACCATGAGAAAAACATGGCGTTTCTAGATCCAGAGCACAAACACCCACCTTGTGATTTGATAATCGCCATCGCGAATTCCACAAGACTTGAAAATTGAATTCGTTTGAACTCAAAGGGCATATCGGTTGGGATCATGGGGATCCTCAGACTGAGAACTTCCTCATCTTTGAATTTTCCGTTGAATATAGTCGCGTGAATCACATTTATAATCAGTTTTTTAAATGCGTTCCATTGCATAGTTTTGGTTTCGAAGCATCGCAAACACCGAACTTACCTAGTTCAGCTGTTGTGCCACGCCGTGGTAAGTCACGCACATGTAAGGACTTTAAACATCCAGTCTGCGAGTTGGTGACTTCGTCTTTGCTTGCTTCTTATTCAATAGATTTGTATTAATGCAGAGTACTGACTTTTTGATCCTGATTTACCAAGTTTCAGTCATCCACATCTTCGTTCGTAGCCGCCAAAATTGCTCGCTCAATCAACCATTTGTGCTTTTTGTGTTTATCAATTCTGTTCGTGAACACTTTGTTGATAAGCTCATCTATCGACGATACGAAATTGAAAAACTTGCAAGGAAATGAAATTAATCCCCTCGATTTGTCGATAGGTCCAGGCCAATAATGTTAGTCAACAATTGATGATTAGTTTCCGGGTAAATTCCGCGTTGACTCATTTTTGGCGGACAACAGTTTCGGGCGCATTCCAGTTCCCGTCTTCGGGTCCAAATGGTCAGCAGAGCTGCAATTCTTTATATATAAGGCTAGTCTGGCGTCTAGTTGATTTGAATTCCATTGTTGGTAGAGCCGTTTGAATGATGAAGCTAAAGGATAGCCGTCTTCCCTATGGAAGTTCTTTTCTTGACTCGCTATTTCTATTGCCCCCCTTATCAGCTGGGGGGTCCAAAACCAGGGGTAAATGAAAAAATAGGATAGGTACTAAGTAGAGGGTTTTAAACTGATTTTAACACTTTTCATAGTCGAAAAAAATCCTTTGTAATTCATGATTTTATAATATTTTCTTTTCTTTTATTAAGGAAAGTAATAGTTTTTATATTTTGGGGGGAGGAGAGGGTCCCCGAGGACCGTATCACCCCCCTCGCTACACCACTGACCAGTTCCCTAACCCAGTCATCCGGGGTTGATAGGATTTCGAATTCCTTAATTCGTAAATTCCCCGAAAAATTGTCACCATAACTGCTTGAAATATTCTGTATCCAACTCAGTTTTTCCAAGTTTATGGAAAACGCACTAGTGAAACCCGTTAACAAGTCCGAAAGCCCTCCTCCCCTGCTGATTTCCGGCCAATGTCGATTCTATGTCCTTTACCTTAAGCCTTTGAAAAAATTGTTCATCGCCAAGTGACTGATTACCTTTCTGCCGAGGCGGCACATTCAATCTAGTTTCCGTGAAGGCTTCAGTGTCAGGGGCGGTCTGGTAGGGTTCGCTGGTCGGCAATTGCCGAGGGCCTCGAGCTTAGTGGGCCCCGATGATGTGAAAGGTATGATAAAAATGACTCATATTTTTTTTTGCCATTATAAAATTCTTCGTTGTTATTAGTTGCCATTTTCACAATACGCTCACAGTAAAAATATAACATAAAAAATAAATTAAATAAAGGTGCCAGAAGGAGAAGACAATGAGAATATGATGCTTTTTTAAACAATTTTTTTCGACAAGGTTATTTTTGTAGGTATTTTTTCAAAGATTTTAGTGCAGTTTCAAGGAAGAAGTTCAATAAATTGATAATATATAACCTTAGCACATTATTAAACTTCCTAAGCTGTGAAATTTTCACTTTTAGCAGCATTTTACTTACGAAATTGCTATTTTTTAATTAAATTTTATCCTGATTTTAAGAGCCAGAATAGTGTCAAAATCCATTTACGGACACTCAATTTTCTAAAATTTTCCGACGGAGGAATCCCGAATCCCCTGGCAAGAAAGGCCCCATCATGCGCCCTCAATAACCCCAAAAATTACTGATGATATCCGTTGCGCGATGGATCCTAGGATTGTAACCATTATGGTCCTCTTCGATTTCAGCAAAGAATTTGTCCGTGTTAACTATACACGCCGTTAAAAATGGAGAAACCTTTACATTTCCTGTTCAGTTTTAAATAGCTTCCACTCATAACTTAAGAATCGAACTTAGGCAGTGGTAGACAACAGCAACAGATCGACTTGGCTTACTCCATTTATCTCAACTTCAATTGCCTCTACACTAGCATGGTGGTGAGGCGGATCGGATACCCATCTTGTTGATTTGTCTGTAAAGGTGAATTGTAGCTGACTTCCAAAAACAATACGCTAGGGTAGTTCGAAATTAAATTTGTATACTTCTAGTAATGAAAGTGGATCTCATGGTGCAAGACTACCAGAACAATCCCAAACAAGAATTGAAACAATAGCTTATGCGGAAAATAAAAAAGTAAAGCAATACGCGGAGGTATTTTATATTTTTCAATGGTTTCCTAAGATATTAAGAAATTGGTGCCAAATGCATATAGCCTACGCCACTCATCGCCTGTGGTTAGTTTTCTGGGTTACATATCTCGTACACATTTTTTCCCATAAAAGAGGTTTTTGTACGTGTTAATCAGAGTATTGAAAGAGAGAGGGAGGCGTTGATATAGAGGAAGGAGGTGGTCGGTGGAGGACGAAGGCTGAGACGGTGGTCACATTACAGCTATAACGATATTGCATTTGACAGGCTATGCGTGACTTGGTGCACCAGACCTCGTATGCCGGATATAATTGGTCTAATGGGTAGATTTAGTTTAAGGACGTTGACCATACCATTCAGATGCAGTTTCTCCGAGTAAAGTGGGTAACAACTCAATGCGAAAATGTCTTTAGCTACTACGAAGGCCTTCCCAACATTATCATCATAAAGTAAAGATCAGACGATTGGTTTGACGCAGCTCTCAACCCATTTCCTTCTTCATCTCATCTTACAACTAGTAATTCTTTAGTTTTACATACTTCGAAAGCTACTCTATGAATCTCATTTGAGGCCTTCCACTTTTCTGATCCACTTGCCCTTCAATAATAATTTACATCACACCTACGTGTCTCCTGATAGGTCTGATTAAATTCGTCTCATCGTCTTCCATAGTTTTTGTGGAGACCTCTCGCCTCAAGACTTACTCATTATTCACGCGATCTATGGGTCCCCGAAATGTTTGGGGAGGCTACACTTCCCTTGCCCTGATTGGAGCTGATGGTAAGGGAAGAGGTTCTAAGGAAGGGTAGACGAAGGGTAGCCCTGCACTTCCCTTAACCTTCATGGAGTGTAGAAGAAGGATAGACTCAATTGATTCTATTAAACGCAACTAAACTATTCTATATGAACTATTAATCTAATTCGGTAAGTTGGATTAAACTTTAAAAAATTTCTTAGCTCTGGGGTGTGGGTTTTTCCACTAAAACCTCCCACGATGTGCCATTGCGCTTTAGTGTTTCGTTAATCACCTGAAAACGATGCTTTACGGCAGTAATCAGGTTAAATGTTTTTCATTTATATCGCCAAAATTTTATTAAGGGTAAACTATAAAAAATACTACTTTTAGTGAACATCACCCCGTTTAAACTTAATGTAAAAGGTCACCGCAGCTTTGGAATACACAGCGTTTGTGCACGAAACAAATGAAATCCGATTTCCATCTCGGAATCATATGCAAAATTTAAAACTCCCTTTCAAGCGGAATATTGAACCTTACATATGCATATTCATGTCCTAACTCATGCGTTCGGCGTCATATCCTGTGGAATAAATTAGACCTTACGCTGAGTGTGATATGCACGCTCTTTTTTTTTTACAAAGGCAACGGAAATAGGTTTCTCTTGGATGCACAACGATATGTAAACCGCGGGAAATACTTCATAAAAAATAATCTCGTAAACCTATCTCGAGAGTTGAGTGATGTAGGGACACCTTCATGTATGCAAGAGGATATTTGTTCACTCAGCTTAGTTCGCTGTTTTGCGCGTTGTTACTGGTACGGCATTCGTTTATAGGAAAATGGTAGATGCGTCTATAGTTCCGTACCTGATAATCCTGCCATTTATTCCTAGCATCATGAATGCTGCACATGAAAGACTTTTAGTTCAATGAGTTTTATAGTGCTTTGAGGCTGATACGGAATGCTTTGATCCATTAACTCCATTTTCTCTCGTAAATATCAATGCATGTTTGGATATTGACGGAGAAAAAAAAAAGAGCGAGGGTATCCTAGACTTAGTGGGCGAGTAAAGGAAGCCACTGTAGGAAAGGAAAGAGGATGCTGTTGAACCATGCACTAAGCTAACAAGATAGACGAGAGTGCTGCGCCAGCTCCCAGCGGGCTTCCCCCGCTCTTTTCAATGCAGGTTCACAGAGGGATAGGCGCGTTTCTAATTTTAAAATGTAGAAAAAAAGGCAGGGTCTTATGTACAAATTTAATTGGAATGTTCATGTACAAATTGAGGTCAGAGGACCTCTTTAAACACAACATTGGTAGTAATTACACTATCCTCTGATAAACGCACATGATGACTCATACTTACGTATCAACAGGAGACTTGAATGTGGAATCAGCCGCATTTTGATAAAAGTTATTTAAAGAATGCGAGATATTGTTGCAAATGAACAAATGTATCAGTTTGTCTGCAGTTAACGTCAGGAATATTTACAGGTTTTTGTTTTTTTTTGTTTTTTTTTTAATTATTTAAAAACCAATTTTTGGAAACAATAGCAATATTTAGGAAGTAAGATATGCCGTCGCATGTTCTCTGATAAATTCTGTGCATTTTGGTACCTCATTTGTAGAGTTTGGTTGCGTATAAGTTGAGAAAAAGGTATCTATACAGTAGAAATATTATAGACGATTGTAGAACAGATGGATTCAGAATATCGTTCTTTCCACGATCAATAAGAGACTATAACAGCAGAGTTAGAACTTATAAATAGGTTACTTGACCTGTAGTTTAACCTACTAGCTTATGTATTCCTCTATGTATGCTTACGAATTTTCTTAGTATTTCTAACAGCATGTATTGTGTGTTCTAGCTTTCTTGGCAGATTGCCTTCATGATTATTTGGCAAGTTTCGCCTTTGCATGAATGTGGAAGTAGAATTTATTTGTACGCGTAACATTCTTATGTCGTTTGGTGTACATGCGGGAATCCCCTCGCATGCTGCATGCTGGTGATTGATCACCCCCTGCCAGACACCCTAGAGGGGGCTCGGAGGGTATTATATAGTCGTAGATGAAGAGGAGAGAGGAAACTAGTGATGAAGGATGCTGAGTAAGCGTGGTAGTGGGCGGTGGAGAGTAGGGTTCGTCAGTAGAATTAAGACTGATATCACAGTAATAGGCCTGATGCCGAATCAAAGAAGAAAATGTGTTTAACGTCATCTACATCTACACACTTTTCCGCAACCTGCTTTAAGAGGCGTGTAGCCTGGGTTGTTAGGACACCAGCCGTGTACATATAAAAAGGAAATGCTCTAACGAAGTCTCGCCAGCATTTATTAGTATTTTGTCGTGCGGGGAAAACGATTTCCCACACCAATCCGTACGGCAATATATCTCTTTTAATTTGTCGTTTCTGTCAGGGGTTCTTATATGATGTTCTAGTTTAGATAAGCAGACAAATCGTGCACACGGCGCCACAGCCAGAGAGCAAAGCCCGAACAATTCTTAATTGATAATTGCCAGTCATTGTTTCTTATTGGGGAGAGAGGGAATTTGTGTTAAGTGTTTCAAATTTCATATTTTATTAGCATGGTATTCGTATCAGTACATATTTAAATATCCTACTGTTTTAGTTTTTGTTTCCTAACTTTTATTTTAGGCTGGTAGGCCTTCTATTCATTTATTTTACTTTTCATGTAACCTGCGGATGATAGCCTACTTGTAGCAATATGTATTAAATAAATAAAAATTACTCTAAATGGAATTTTTAAGAGAAATTAATGGTGCAACTCAGTGGCGGATCTATTGGAGGGGGGGGGGGGGGCTAAGGAGGCTATAGGCCCCCTTTTGGTATCCAATTTACGCTCGAAAGAATGGTGATTTTTTCCGACCCCCACTACTGCTGGAATTTTTAACCCCCTTGTCCCTATCCTGGACAACCTAACTATTGTATAGTCTGTGCATACTTAAACTAATGCATTCACTATTCCGATTCATTGATATCACATCGGACTTGCTTGGATTTCATAATCTACATCTACATATTACCCTGCGAGCCACCTCTAGAGTGTTTGGCATTGGGTGACCAATCACCAGCATGCAGCATGCAAGAGTGCTACTACATGCACACCGCAAGGTTATAGATATATTGCGCATATGAGAAAATTAAATATGCATATTCATGCAAAGACAAAACTTTCTAATGGTCAGTAATTCATGAAGCAAATCCATGCAAGGTTAGAACTGTGGGAAAGACATGCAATGAGTCGTCGAGCGAGTGACGCCATTAATTCTATTGAAATAATAACAGCGTACTTGCAGTGATATCATGTAAATAAGCCGTCTTGATAAATGTAAGAAATATGACATTAACTTCATTGGGCCGCAGATACAGACGGTGTAGTGGCAATCATAGCTTCCCACTGAATATTTGAAATCCCTGTGATTGTGTTTTCACATTGCCGCCAACTGCGATTTCGTTACCAGCGTTACCCCAGCTTGTTAGTGCTGCAGGAATTAACTACGAACGAACGCCGCGCCGCACAGTGGGCGGAAATCGGAAAAAGCGGGACAAAATTACAAAATGCCTTTTTTTAAAGTTAGAAATTTTAAATTCCGTATGTTAACTTAAAAATGATTGAACTTCATGGAAATGTACTTCATTTGACATGATTCCTACCGAGATACAGAGGCTCAAACGTGAGAAAATTTCCAGAAAAATGCCCGTCTTCAATTTTCTCTGAAAATCTTCCAAATGAAGTAGATGGTGATGTTAGGCCGGTCAGGACGTTCAGCAGTGTTCCCCATGGCGGCTATTGTAGCGAGCAGGGAAGTACTTACGCCAAGTTTCTCTCCACCCTTCCTTACCAAATCTTGCAAATGTCTTTAGCTGTAGGTCGCCTCCGAGGGGACTGCATAGAAGTCGCCCAATTCCATCCCATGCATGGGTGTTTCCTGTTGCCAATTCGGTCGCGTTTTAATTGTTTTTCAAACATGTCCGCGGAGCGGTGATGAGTGCAATGCGATCAACTTTTTTCCAATATTTTGCGGAGCAATGTTTGTGATTACGAGGAATAGTAAAGAGCTCTTATGCATTTGATAGATAACATCATCATGTATGTAAATTTCGGTTAAATCCGTTAAATACAGCTTATTTTCCAGTGAATTCACTCGGATGGAATCAATTTGTTCTTCAGCGACGCGAGTGGCTACTTTTGTAAATACATTTAAATGCGCGGTGGTTGACAGCACATTTAGAGGAAAACTTGAGGATCCTCTTTTGAATTTGGCCAAGAAAGCGAGTTCTCGCTGCATGACTCTGAAACCTCTGAACCGTGTACTCAAAAAAATAAAGAAGGCAGACTCCGTAAATCAATTTCCGACGTTCATTTTCCGGAAACAGCAGCTTATTAAAGCATAAGTACCTACGTACGCGCTGTGCGAGAGTACTTTCCGAAACAGCGACGCCACTAATATCCAGCGGTAAAGCGTTGTATTTTTGTGTGTTACGTATTATCCGCTATCTCAATCGCTTTTACTGACAGGTAGTAATTATGGGTTGGGAATAGGGATGTTCGAGTACTCGAAAATTCGAGGCGAGTCGAGTAGTTGGTACTCGACTCGAGTGATTCGAGTAGCATTACGAATGCCGAGTCGAGTAGTTTCGGGAAGTGTTATCGTGGCCAGTAAGTTCAGAAATCTGCCGACAGGAAGCGCTATCATGTAGCATTATCACAATGGTGCAAATGCTTTTACTCAGGGCTATTTCTGGCAGTTTGGATACGTATATACATTAATTTAATTGACCACATATTACTATTGGTTAATTCATTCCAATAGTGCTTATGGAGCTTTTCAAGACACACACTTTAATTTTCATTCGTCTCCTTATACTGACGCAATTACTATCAACATTCCAAATAATCTTTTCCTTTTTACATCAAGCTAAGCATTCCAGAAAAGAAAATTCACAAAGGGATTTGAAAATTAGAATATGTTGTCGCGTATATATATTATCATATTTGATGCTCAAGCGAGAGATTTTTTTCATATGCTATACGTATAAAAGTAAGCTGATTTTAGTGGTTCAAATATCGGCATTATAAACCCTTCTGCTCTACTTTTATTGCGTATTGGATGGTAAAAAACTGTCACTAATGGATTGCATTTCCATTATCAATGATTTATGACGAATTTTTATTGCTAATAAATATGAAGTGGAGTTACTGGTTCAATATTCTCAGGTTTTACACCGGATGAGTTGCTTGTAGGCCGACGTTTCGATGCCAATGATTTGTATAGTGAGTTGTGCTTATGGAACTAAAGTATTTAAACTAAGCTTCCAATATGTCATTGAAAAATATAAAATTATGATGATGTGCGATTTTCACATAATCAGGTCAATTTAATGACTTCGCTTCAATGCATTATTACTACTTAGTAGTTATACGCTTTGTATCGTTACGCGCAGCTATTACCTTAAGTAAAACAGTAAGGAATTTCAAATTTATAAAATAAAATATAATTCTCCTTATCGTTACACGAAAACCTCCAGCATTATTATTTCCTTCAGTTCACTATTTATCGATATCCCTTGTTAGCTGGCTATTTTGGTGGCCGTGTTCATGAATGCCATAGGCTAAAATGGCTTTTGTTTTGACCGCTCATTTATATGGCCGTTGTTATTAAAGTTGACTGCTGTTTTAATGGGTACTGTTTTCATAGCATGCATTTGACATTGATTATTCATAGGTTTGCAAGGATGATAACTCAAAAGCCGGAAAGTGCTGTTGAAAAGTTGGTTTATTCGTAATTCTGAAAGGGAATGAGAAAGCGCATTTTGAGTAGAGTAGATAGACTAGCTGAAATATAGAAATCTGCCTTTTTTCAAAGTACGAAAATATTTTTTTAACTCTGCCTTTTATATCCATGGAGGTGCTACCTGTCACGATGGCTTGAAGTTGAAAACTCAATTAAAAAAAGGAAAATTGTGGAATTTTTCGTGTTTTTTTTTTGCAATAAATCATCGTTTTAATATTACTTCCTTGTGATATTCACTTGGACGGAAAATTCAACTGTGAAAGCTTAAATATATGAACGAGGCTTGAATATATGTCGTGTTTGTCTAAATACTGACGAATACTTCATGTAAGCGAATGATTAATTCTTGATGGTGGACTATTCCAAGGGAGTGGTCATTTGCCGAAGTAACTGTGATGAAACAACGGTGTAAATGGATTTAACATTTAAGCAGTTCAGGATTGATGTTGTTGAAGGAATCTTTATTTTTTTTACATGTTTTACTATAATTTCTTTAGGGCTCAGGCGGAAGCACTTCATATTAATCGGTTTTGATTAAATTCCAAACCGGAGAACCTGAGGGAAATTTCTTTTTTAATTAATTTAACACGCAAAATCTTCGCTTAGTACTGCGTGAAGATTTCGCTAAAAGCATTTCAAATGAAATCCATCTCATTATATGAATAATGATGTTTTAAAATTGAAACTTATCTACATGTTCATATTTTGGGTCATCGTAGCACCAATGAATAACTTTTGGTAGCTAATTATACTCACTTAAAAATAGATAGTAAATTATAATTCTCTATTTTTTCGAAAAGTAACCAGAAATTTGCTTAGGGGAGGGCTTCAATGGCATGTGTGTTTCATTAAATAATCTTAGTGTGTAGTTTGAAGAATTTTGAAATTTGAAGTCAACGTTGGCTTTTACCGAAACAGCTGTAGTTATTGTAGCTTGGTCTCTTTGGACGTTTTTTTCCGAAATCTACCTGGTCTCTCGAAAAAAATTTAAACTTTATGGCTCTGGCGGTATAGTTAATATTAATTTTTTATGTAAAATAAAATTTCAGATCTTACACCCTGATATCAATCCGCAACTTTAAATAGGTAGGAGAAAATCAGAGGACAACTGCCCCTGGACTTGTTGTCTCCTAAGGGAATGCAAGGCGGACGTTTTACCACAAGGAAAACAATTTTGGGGAGAATGGCGAGGAGGGGGGGGCGAAGCCCCCCAAAACCCCCTCCCCCGCTGGCTAACCGCCTGCCCTCAGTGAACGAAAGTCTGTTCCTGAAGGTTTATTTTAGTATCGCACAAACAATTTCAAATATGGGCAGTCGTCCGAATGAAATCGAAGATAGAAAAACATAACCCCGGGGTGCAGTGGCGTAACTATGGGGGCGGGAGGGGATAGATCACCCCCCAACGCATCAGAGAAAAAAAAAGTTATTTAAAAATATTTCCTAGTTTTGAAATATAATAACAGCATCTGC
The DNA here is from genome assembly GCF_921293095.1 of Ischnura elegans. NCBI lineage: Eukaryota > Metazoa > Arthropoda > Insecta > Odonata > Coenagrionidae > Ischnura > Ischnura elegans. The sequence continues at coordinate 125,037,775 of NC_060247.1, forward strand.
TTAAATTTTGATTTTTATTGCCAAAATGATGTAAAATGTGTATTCAGGCAAACCATTTTTCAAAAATTATCCCGCCTTAGGCCATCTCATAAAGCATATTCCTAGTTACTCCACTGCTGGGGTGCAGTGCACGCACGGTGCACTCATTAATAGGAAGTCTTACTTGCGCACAGGTGTAAATGAGCCTATTTTATTCCTTTGATGCTCAAAAAAGAGGAACATCCTCTGCGGTGAGCTTAAATTACATGCCCATACGCCTATTTTTTTCCGCAATTTTCTGTTTCGACCCGAAGTGGTCGTGTAGCGACCCCAATCATGCGACGCGTGCGTTTTGCGCACGAAAATGAAGAGAATAAAAAGGTGAGGGCGCCCTCTGAATAATAGAAAGGTATCGAACGACTGGGGATTGAATATGCGCTATGCATCACTAGCTGTCAACTTCCAAACGCACGCGATGCTATAAAAGACATTCGAAAAACCCACGATTACGATTGGAATAACCGAAATTATATTCCGCGAACACCAGTAAAATTGAGACTTTGCTATGTTGCTTTCAGGTTTGCAGTTTATCTTTCATTTATAAATAAACTGATGGGATGAACCCTCTCTCATGGACACACTCTCTATTAAAAAATTATCGTGTGATCAGTTACATTAGTTTAAATTTCAAACTGTTATTTCATTTGAAAATCCTCAAACTTCTGAAAGAAACAACATAAGGAGTATCTATGATACTATAAGAGAGAGAGTGAACGTGGAGATAAAATTTTTCTAAAGAAAATATTAATGCTCTAGTAATGACATCAAAGCCAGAGCCAGAAAAAAATCAGGTTGAATTCGAGAGGGAATGCATTCGTGAGAAGTTCAGTTTGAGGTAATATCCATGATTTAGAAGTTAAAAATTTTCCAATTTTTTATACCAGGTTTTTAAGATTGAAGTATAAATTTATATTAGATTTTTTTGCGGGGTATGCGACTTCAAACCCCCCCAGAAATGTTAGAGTGATGCAGTCTTTAGCGTACCTCTCATAATGGACTCCCCAGAAATATATCATTGCTAGAGATGCGTGAAAATCGCAAATGCGATAAATGCGATATAGATGCGATGTGCGAAAATAAATGCGACATAGATGCGATGACTGGACTTTTATGATATTTTTACTCAAATTTGCCTTTTCGACGGAAAAATTCGTACATTTTGTGCCCAGCGCAGTTTAAATGCTCCGCCGACACTCACCGCTCAAAGCATGTGAGTGACTGGCCAGCTGCTAGTTGCCTGGGACTCTACGTGGCCGCGAAGTACAAGTGGGTGCGGGCAAGCTACACCTCCGCCACTATATGTCTTATTCCTTAATTTGTTATTGTTCTACAACATAGTTATTTAAAATATTCAGTATTTTGTCATACAGCTGTGAATCACTAAATTTTATCGTCATCTACCTCATTTTGAAAATAGTAAATAGACGCTACAAAATGCAATAAACTGCTATTGAAAGTGCGATAAAATAAAAATGAAAGTGCTATTTTCACGTATCTCTAATCATTGCCTTTCCAAATCAACCCGATTTTTTTTCTGCCTCAGACCTTGCTGTCGTTACTGCGCTATACATTAAGAAATAATAAATTTATTGGTTTTACTGCACAACCTTTGTCGTTATTAGGCTACTCCGAATTCTTTTTTGTCAGTGGCCGTACCGTATTTTGGTGAATCTTTTCCTCCCGCCTTCCTTTGCTGTCTCTAGTTTCCTCTTCCTCTCTCTCTCTCTCAGCGGCTTTATTTTTTTTATACCGGAATCGGTCTTAAAGTGTCGTCCTGACCAGTCTTCCAGAAGAGTGACTCCATGTTTGGGTCCACCTGGGGGAAATATATGGGCTTATCATTGGGTTGAAAGTTTTTTTTTTGGCTCACGTGTTTAGATTTTTTCTCAGGTCGGGTCCTTTCTAGACTTCTCTGCTCCGCCTTCCATGAAAACCCATGGCAGAACGTGTGGTGAATGTTTTATGATCGCAAAAATTCACCATTAAATAGGGTGGGTAAAATCGGAGATGAAGCGTTACAGCTGTAGAATACTGTGTTTTAAGATAAAAATGAAACTCAGTAGTTACCTATAATAAGTATGATATATATGGGAATGAGACAAAATTGAAACAGATTATAGGGAGCAAATATGACAGAGACTTTGTGGGGCAGTCTTTGTATTTCCGCTTCGGTGAACATATATCTCCCGAGAATGACTCTTTCCATTTTTGGGTGGACCATGCGCCTTCATCCATATACACCGGATAGGTGTCATTAATTACAAAGGCCATTTTTCAGAAAAAATAGCATTAAATCATCTGTCCGGAGCACTTAGTGACATTCCAGTATCCGTTCGTAAATGGTGGCGTCCATTTTATCATCGGATTTAAACAACGTTTATTTGTGGAGCCAAGAGTGGGGACTCGAACTTAATCTGAGCAAATGCATGTCGGTACATTTTTTGCAGAGTTCGTCCATCTTTAACTACCTTTGTTTATGCAGTGGATGATATTAACATAAAGGCAACGGACGAAGTGTTACGATAACCTCGAACCTTACGTGGGGAAAACATATTAGAAATATTTTCGGCACAGCCCTGAAGAAATTAGGATTTTTCGTTAAAACTTTCGCGAGTGCTCGTCATGTTGAATTAAAACTTTTGGGCTATGTCGCCGCGTCAGATTTTGGGTGGCCCCAACGTTTCCCGACCGATGCTGGTATATATAAATTGATATATATAGGTATACGTGTCAGGTGACGACCTGGCACGTATACCTATATATATCAATTTTAAATCCCACCTATTCAGATTCCCTTGAGAAAGCGACCAGCATCGGTCGGGAAACGTTGGGGCCACCCAAAATCTGACGCGGCGACATAGCACAAAAGTTTTAATTCAACAAATTAGGATTCGTCAAGCGTATTGTGGGAAGATTTTCGGATGATAAAGTAAAAGAAAGGTGTTATTTCACACTCGTCCGACCGCACCTTTAATATGCAGCGAGCGTATGGGATCCGGTGCAGTGAGGCATAATCAGTAGGGGATCGGGTTGGTGTGGTGGCTAGAGTGTTGGCTTCCCACCCGGCGGGCTCGGGTTCAAATCCCGGCAGTGGCAGAGAATTTTCAGAGACTGCCCGATCCCTGCTTGAATGTTGTGTGGAGGACATTTCAAGCGCAACACTCCGTCCGTCGGATGGGACGTTAAGCCGTGGTCCCCTTGGCGCCTTTCGTTAAGAGCAGGCTGACGCCGACGCCGGGTTTCTCTCCACCCTTCCTTCCACACCCTTCCCTCATGGCGCAAATGACCTCAGTCGGTCGCCTCCTCCAAATACCATACCATAATCAGTAAGCTGAATAAAATACAAAGGAAGGCTGCGCGGTTCGTCAAAAACCGCTACGGACGTACAGACTGCGTTACCCAGATGTTGAGCGAATTAGGCTGGGAGCCGCTGGAGACTCGGAGGCTACGCGCTAGGCTTAGATTGCTTGAATAGTTGAGAATGGATATCTTTAAGAGAGACACGGAGAACATAACATTAGAGCCGCACTATTTTTCCTGGTCCGACAGAAGCGATAAATTAAGAGAGATGTTTTGTCGAACGGATAGATATGGGAATTCCTTTTTTTCAATAAATGCTAGTCGTAATTTCCTTAGAGCACTTCCTTTTTATTTGCGAATGGCTGGTGTCCTAACACCCCCTGCCACCCGCCTTTTAGACGGCTTGCGGGGTATTATGTGAATGTAGATAAGAGAAACCTCGCGGAACCGGGTGAAACTAACGTGGGGTTTTGTCGATTTGGAATAAACGGGAAAAATCGGTGTTTAAATTTTGATGCGCAGTGTCGTATTCAATATTTTTCATGCGCTCTATTTTGACATGTTTTGTTAGTTAAAACCGTGAACGTGGGAAAAATCATGGAGGTGGAATGTACTGGAGGCGCTGTTTCTGAGTATTTAGCGTAGCAAAGTTCCGCCATCTTTGTTTGCCAATTTTTTGACTTGATGTAGTGAAGTTTTGTTTTGAAAATACACTACGATAAGTGAAAAATGCTAATAGTATAATAATAATAAATAATCAATAGTATTTAGCTGGTGATTGTCATCGAAGTTTTCCCATCATTCTATTACTATGCTTCTCTAATATATTATAAATACTTCTATTAATGTATTATAAATTCTGTCTCCTGTCAGCCACTTTGCTGTTGGGGATATCCTTCAATATATACTTTTCTACTGTAATAGGGTAGTTTCCTTCATACAAGAAAACGAAAGGCATTGATTGCGATACGTTACCCTTCCTTAGTGTATTCATAATATACAAATAGATTGGTTTTATAAATCCAAGTTTAGAAGAATGGCAATGGTCAATTTTATCCTCATTTGAAAATGGCCAGATTGGCGGCCATTCGATGCCACTCCACGTGACGTCACAGGGACCTAGTTTCTATACGAGTAGATAGTAGTTTTGCATCATCTGAGATTACCTATGCATGCATGAGGCACAGAGCTCAGGGAAACTTCTCTTAATAATCACCTATTAAAACTGCCTATGGTCGGAAAGTTTCCTTCGTTTGATAAGGTATTAATGATCCTTATTTAAGCCAAGCGCTACCCGATAGCAGGGTACTCTGCTACCAGCTAGCATCCTGCGTCGTATCAGGGCTCAAAGCCTCGCCCCAAGGTCACCTCACTTGCGGCAGCGGGAACGAGAACGACGTTACACGGGGTTTTCCCGGCATTCATACTTAGCCATCGCGTTTTCGCGCGCTTGAATATTTTCACTTTTCATTTAATCGCGAAAAATAGATATCGTCATTTAAAAATCTAAAAGCGTGAAATATGTACTCCAGGAATAACAATCTTTCGATTTATGCAATAAAAATAATAAGAAACCACCCTATTGTTGGATTTCCATTGCCTTTAATACATTAAACACCAATATAAAAGCAGGAAATGACTATATAATGACCAAAAATTTCACCATATAGTAAGCATTGACCCTTGTGTCATTGTCAATGTTTTGATCAAAGTAGGCGTGGCTAATCCTGCCCAAGCGCCAATTCCTGCCACACTTCTCTCCACGAATCGGAACCAGTGGTGTCCCCTCTTATACATGAAAACCTCTTTGGAAAAGATATCTCGGCATGAAAAATAAGGCGAATTTAATTGAGAATATATAATTAAACTTTGGAAAATACATCGCTTATAAAGAGACTACATTCGAATGCCTTGTGTGTGGCAGTTTATTGTTATCATCATCATCTTGTGGTGTTCTGCCCGTCGGCAGGCCCCTTGCGCCAACGCTGTTTCCTTTCTTTCCTGTCTCTGGCTATTTCTTTGAAGTCTCTATATTTTCCTTTAAAATTTCAATAAACTTCAGCCTTTTTTCCTTCCCCTTCTTCTGATCCCTTTCACCGTTCCCTCTAAGGATACCTTCAAAAGTGCCATTCGCTCTCATCAAATGTCCCAGCCAGTTACGCTTCTCTTTATTTATTTTATCCATCAGTGTTCGTTCCTCATCTATCCTATTCAACACTTACTCATTCCTAACTCGATCCGTTCACGTATTCCCTCCATATTCCTTCAAACCCACATCTCACACGCCCCAATCCTGTCCCTGTCTCTCTTCCCTATCGTCCAAGTCTCAGATCCATGCATAAACGCACTCCACACATAGCACTTCACCAATCTCTTCCTCAATTTTAAGTCAAGTCCCTTGTTACACAACTCTCGTTTCTTCTTCTAAAAATCTTCTTTCGCCATTGCTATCCTTCTTTTTATCTCTCCTATACTTTTACAGTCTTCTGAAATCAAAGTTCCCTAGTAGCTATAGGTAGTCACATTCTCTATTTCACCTTTTTTTGTCTTCACCCTCATACCATCCACATTGCTCACTTTCATCACTTTAGTCTTTTTAACGTTTATTTTCATTCCATATGTTTCCATTCCTTCCTCCAACCCTGTTACCAATATCTGCAATGGCTCTGTGTCCTCGGCTAAAATCACCATATCATCAACAAATCTAATGCATCTTATTTTTACTCAACCGATACTTATCCCCTCTTCTCTATCATCCAATGCCACACTTATCTGATCTTCAACATACATATTGAACAGAGTTGGTGACAGACAACTTCCTTGCCTAACCCCCCTACCTAGTTCCACCCATTCAGTCATGTTTTCATTCACTTTTACTGCTGCCTTTTGTACCAAATACAATTCACTCATTAGTCTTCTCTCCTTCCAGTCTACTTTCTTCATCTCCAAAATTTCCATCAGTTTCTTACAATTTACCCCAATCGAAAGCCTTTTCCAAGTCTATAAAACACAGACTTATTCCTTTTCCTCTTTCCATATTTATTTATTGTTATAGTTCCGCAGAATTATGATTGATGACGTTCAGTCCACGCTAAGTTTTTCTATGAACGCTGCAAAGCCGTGAATATAAATTCATAGAAAATACTAATTTATATTTATTCTTAATTTTGTCTATTAATCGAACTTAAAGCTATCTCCTAAGGTTGGTATTCCGATGCCCTCCAAATCTTCCTTGTCCGAGGCAGTTGGGCATATCACCGCATTCCGTCTAGAATCCTTGGGATATTACAATGGGCTAATTTCATTTCCGTGCGATTCCATTTCCCTTCTTGCGACCAGCCATCATTAGACAGTGTCTAATAGACACATTATCGATATTAGCGTCAGTTCTTCCTTGTATTCTTATTCACCTGCGTAAAGAACTTATCTCTTGGTCTTCCTTGTTCGATTTGTCCTTCAATTTTTCCTTTCATCATGATTCTTAGGCTATTTCTGTCTCTTATAACATGTCAAATCCAATCAGGTCCATTCCTAGTGCATAATATTCCGCATGGTTAACATGTAGAATTTTTTCAATCCATACTAACGGGAATATGATTTGGTGCTCTCCCAGTGAATGATGATATTGAGGAACTGCTTTCGCGTTTCCGGTCGGGCAAATGCCTCTTTAGCGTCCAGCGTTTCGGTTCCCGACTAGGGCTCCGTCGTCACAGAAATGAGTTATTTCGCTGAACTCCGCTCATTTCCCTGTAGACGGTGCCCCAGTGGGGAGCCGAAAATTTGGAAAATATGGAGACATTCACCCGGCTGACAAAGTGAGAGTATTCCCTGAATATAATTAGTCGGGAGATCACCAAATCATATTCCAATTAATGTGGATTGATAAATGTTATTCATTTTTAAATCATGTTCATTAGTAACACAGAAATCTGTCCACCATAGCCATTGTCTTTACGCGACATTAACCCGGATGGTGGAAACCAGAGAGCAGTTGTTGAACACACTAATTGGCATTGAAATGAAATCAGAACTTGAAGCTTAAACGTGGAGGAAGGGCTCCGTATTAGCAATGAAAACACTTCGTGACTTTTACAATTTACTTTAGAAATTGGTATTTATTTACTTGATAATGCCTTGATAGCCAAAACTGGTTGTTATTTTTTTAGCTATTTCAGTCTAAATTTTTTTTCAGCCCGTTGGTAGAAATTATGTTTTTGCTATTTTAACTAATATGTGCTCTTATGAAGACTTCTGTAAGACGTTTTGCCTTCTTCCATGCCGTAAATTTTGTGGTCTATGCTCGTTATTATGGACAGGTGTACTAATTAGGGAGGAAAAATACCTTTAAGGTGATGCCCTTTTTTAAATGGACATAGTAAATGAAAGGATTTGATAAATTGTGGAAGTCACGAAGTGTTTTCATAGATAATATTGGCATTTTAGGTAACTTTGGAGATCGCTATTGCGTAACTTTGCGATATTTGAATGGACATTTTCGAGATCTTCTTGTTGGTGGATGTTGTAGATCATCTTTTGTGGTCGGGTTTCTTGGCGGGGGATGTCGGATATGGTGGTGGTGAGGTGGGTGGCACTGGATTCAATGGGATGATATCGCCGCGCCGCCGCTTAGGGCAACGGTGTGTGGGTGGGTTGGGCGGCGGACCGCAGGGCACGGCTCGGTGACCTCGAACAAGTGAATGGCTGATGAATGGGGGTGGGATAGGCCTTTCCTACCTTTCGACCCGTCCTGCGCTGATTGTCGGGAGATATGCGTTGCGCCAATGCCTTCCATTTATCCGAAAAGATGAACTCGGCGAGATAAACGTAGCGAATTAACCTTGCCACGGCCAGGGTTCCGATAGCGCCTGTGGTTGGATATTGGGAGGCTGCGGAAAACGTCTTGGGTCCTGAACTGACGCAAGATAGCGTAGTGCTCCCATCCGACCGGAGAAAAGGCTAGTGGCAAATTGATCTTGAGACAGGACGTGATTCTGATAAAGAAGGATAAAAATGATATAAAAAGGAAATGGTGGCTATTACGTCGTAATTTTAGTCGACATCTTTTTGATATTACTCATAAATATCCTTGTATAAAATAGTACGATGTGATTATATCCTATCGGTTGCGCGATCTAAAATACATTAGGTGTCTATTTTTTTCACTTTCCGATGGAAGCTTATGTATTCATGAGTATACTTTTGAGTCAAATCGAGCATCAAAAAAACAATTTGACTTAATTTTTTAAGGGTTTTGTATAATTTATTTTCCAATGTTTTAATGTGGATAATTGTAAGGATTACGTGTAAGAAATGGAATACATCTGTATTTTTTTCTTTGCGTGATACGATACCTATCTTAATTGTTGGGAAATATCATTCTATATTTTCGTGTTAAAAAATGCCAGAGATTATCAAGTCATGCTAGTTGTTACACTCTACGCATATTACACTGGACTTATCCAAGGATAAATTTATATTTTTCTAACCTATGAGCTATCAAAAATTCATTCAATTGAGGCCTGAGTTGCGGCTTCGTGTAAGCGGCGTGCGCTCTTTTCCTTGATCTATCCTAACATGATACTTACTCAACGGAGAGGTTTGCGGGACATGCACCGCCTGTGTCCATCTTTGTGGACAACAGTTTTGCTGGCATATGTAGCTGGTTCCTTCAGGTCGATGTCGTTATTATATTAATATAGATGTCTACATAAAATAGTACAGAGTCATTTAATCCCATAGATTGCGCGAACTGCAATAATAAATAGGTGAATAAATTTCTCAACTATCCCATGGAAGCTTATGTATTTGTGATTGATAAATCATTACATCTCCACATTAAATTATTAATTTATTGGTGCTCCATAAGCAAGGCCCTTTTAAAATCCCAGTCTGGGCCCTAGATACTTAAACAAACAGGCATCCCCGCCACCTTGACAACAATAAAAAAAATATGATGGCACCTTTTACGGTCGCAACATAATATTCACGTGTATATTTTTTAGTCAAATGCAATATTTGTGTTTTGTTAAGGGGTTTTTAATCCTTCGTTTTCATTTATTTTAATGAGGGTAATCGTTAGGATTGCGTATAAGAAATTCAACGTGTCTGTATTTTTTATTAGACCTCATCAACCTGAAGATTTCGGCCGAAATGCCGGCGAAATTGTTGTCTTAGAAGATGGACACACGTGGTGCTTGTCCCCGTAAACTTCTCCGCTGAATATTCACCACACCAAAAAAGCCTACGCAAGGATGATACCTACTCGCCTTCAGTGATTTGAAATACCTTCAGTGATGTGAATCCCATTCTCTTTCTGGATTCAAATCTCATTCGGAATAAAAAATTAAGTGCCCAGCGGTTTAATTTATCGCGGGATGAAGTTCTACATTAATAGTATGCCTCCAAATATACTTGAAGAAGGAGGAAAAGTTTCTCCAGTAATAGGAGTAACCCCCCTCAACTTCCATACGAAACCGCGAATCGTTATTTGAGACGGAAAATGGCGTCCCCACAATTTTCGATTTTCCGTGTCATTGGCTCTTTCAAAAAGTCTCTCCTTTGATCGTTTTGCAGACCCGTGCGCATTTCCGTTCCCATCCCTTTTTGCATTCTAATATCAAGGGCGGAAAGAAGGAGATATGCGTATGTACGTGGATAGCGTTATAAATGATCCGTTCGCAAATCGTCGCGTTCAATACCCGGGAATTTTTCCTGCGTGTGGAAGGTAGTCGCCTCTTCTAGGCACTATGGAAATTCGCTACAAAGAAAGTGAAATTGCCTAGGCAGCGATTCTTCGTCCATTAAATGAATATTGTTGCGTGAAACCCTTTAGAAATCACCATGGAGAACGTTTCATTCACAGGAAAGTGAATCAGTGAAGAGATTTGGGTGGTTTTAGGGGGACCCTATTTGACGAATCTCAATTTTGGGTGTTCTCTACGAGATATATTCATAAAATAACGGAAATTTTAGTTCAAAAGAAATATTGATTCGTCTACATTTATGCTGTCGCCTTCAAAAAGAGTTCGTTTACATATTATGCTCTTGTGCCGGCGCTTCTTCCGAGCCTCCAAATAATTCTCAAGCTCTATCTTTGGGATTGGCTTTAACTCTGTCAGCGATTTCTTTCAATATGTAATTTGCTTGTCAAACGAAGGGTGTTAAAGTTTCTCTTTAGTTTTGCAAAAAGGTAGCTCAGGGGCATGTTTAACAATATAATAAAAAATGTTCACAATTGGATTCTCCAAACTTGCGAGAGATTAAAGAATTAATTTCCGGTTATTTTCTGGACACAACTCATATCTTTGGCCTGATGAAGACAATCGTCGATGGACAGGTGGAAGGCAAGAATGGAAAAGGAAGACCTCGAACAAATTATATGGAACAAGTAAAGAGAGATGTGAAAGAGAAGAAATACGTAGGAGTGAAAAGATTAGCTGATAGGAGAACTGAGTGGAGAGCTGCGTCAAACCAGTCCTAGGATTGTTGACCAGTGATGATGATGATGAACTCATCTTATTTTTCTGGCTGCTTCCATGAGGTTTTTTGAGCTAAATCCGTCCAGTACCACCCCCTCTACCCTTAGCATAGCAGGTGATTGTTCCCTCTCATCATCTGATATTATACTTGCTGTGAAAATCTGTCGTTTCATATAATCTATTAAAATATATGCTCTTATTATATATATCACCAAGAATGAGAATTTAGTAGCGAAAAAGGGGACAAGAAGTTTTCATATATTGATTTATTAGGAGATTAATTGGTGAGATGTTTCTGCTGACTGACTGAGGGCCAATATCTGCCTTTTATCAGCATTGTAAGGTGGTAATAATTTACTCAAATACTTGTACTATCTCTTAACGAATAATTAAAATGAAAAATTTGAAGTAAAATCCCCAAATTCCTGCACCCCGAAGATGGTTAAACTATGAATTATGGTTCAACTATTTTCTCTTCAATGGCCTCTAAGTGTTGTTGATGCCTATATATTCTTCAAGAAGCAAAAGTATTGGCCTCCGATGAGTAGTCCTTGAAAATATTACGTGTTATAATGAAATCGATTTTTGGTGAGATTAAGGCCAGTGCCTAGCCGTTTTCTACGCCGTTTACCTAGAAAATATAAATAAAATATATTCTCTTGTGATCATGGTTATAATGGTGATGGATTGTTTTATTCCGTCGTAAATTTTTTATTTCTATATTGTGCAAAAAGGATCAATGTTATTTAATGTGAATATTATCTCAACGAACGTAGAAAACCCGCAACTTCGAAGTGAATACTCAAAGGAGAAATAGCTGGATGGAGGCTGTTTTCTATTTTGATTATGGTGCGCGATATGAGCTACTTATAGGTTTGGATCTTGGGTGATTTATTATAAGAGGTTATTTTAAAAATCTAACATCCGGTTTTGGGGCCCAGGGCAACCGAACGAAACGGTAGTTCTTGACTAGGCGCTTGGGAATTAATTGCATAAGGTAGCGGCCGAAAGATTAAGGAATAAACTTGAGAGTAGGAATATGTCGAATGTTAGAAATGTCGAATTTAGAAAAAAATTCGTATTTTATAATCTTGTGAGATGAAAATGACTTTTTAATTGAAGCTTTCCGGCATTTTGGCTGAAAAAAGTAAGCTTGGGAGTGGAGGTTTAGCTGTGAATTGTGTCTGCCAGGACTAAGAGGTCGGTGGAACGATAATGTGAAAGGAGATAAGGAGAATGGGAGAGAGGGATTTTAGGAAGGAAGTGAAGGTTTTAAGAGGGAAGAGAATAAGGTGGGAAGAAGGTTTTGATGGGCGAATTTCGCTCGTTGGCTCTGAGACGGGAGGAGAGCCTTTAAAGATCTCCCTGCCGACCGAAAAATAAATAAAATCGTTCGCCCTGGTTACACCGTTCACTTTCGCGTTTATTACCTTCCGCCGTCATTCCATCGTCAGGCGTTTTTATTGGCTATTTCTATCGAGACTTTCCCTTGCGTAGGTCGTAGTCTCGCTCCTCGAATAAGCCCCCTGGCCTTTTCTCCCGCGTCTTTATGTCCTTCTTTTATTAAACGCCAAGGCGCGAGTTAAGTGAGTCATCTTTCACCTCTTTAAGGCGCGCCTCCCTTATTTCATTGTCATTCCTGTCCCGACACGCATTCATTCAGAGTTTACTTTCTCCCGCTTTCGCCCTGAGCCATTTAATTCGCGACTTTTAAGCCAAATAGATTTAAAGTTGAGCTAAAATTTTTTGGTCTCCAGTCGTTTGTTGCACAAATTATTGTTTATTCAAACATATATTCTGAGCAATATAATCATTTTTAAACAGATAATCATAATATTTGTGCATTCAATTTTCCGTGATGGTCGTTTTAAATGTTAATATATTTATTTCAGTCGCAGAAAAAAACCTTAATATCATCTATTTCTCTAAAAATTTTCAAGGTGGGAAAACTCCTCAGATTTGGTGAAAATATTCTGGCATAAGATATTCGTTTATTCGAAGAAATAAAAATCTAATTACAGACTGATCAATCAATCGTATTTATCTTTATGAAAATAGATGTAATTTGAGGCGTCCTATTGCAACCATCTAAAAATTAAATATTTATCTTAATTCATTTCGTTAAACATTTTTACACTTATCCATTGGTTAAAAAAAACAAAAAATGCGATTAATTTCCTGATACCATCGTCGAATTAGGGACCGTTTAATTAATTATACATTACCCTTCTTTAGCGTTGATTAACATTTATAGTTTTTCTATGCTGTCTACAAATTTATAGATGAGGTGGAGTCAGTTGGCAAGGGTGAAATAATGAATGTTATGATTTTAATCAATGAATTCATCAACGCAAGGATAATAAAAGCATACTGAGGGAAAATATGGCGAACAATTTTGGTGAAGTTCTGGGATTTCCACATGGTTAAATGTTTATACAGCACCAATTTTTCCACGATCGACTCGTCCTTAGGGTTAGCGAATTAGATTAGTTTCAGCCAATCAAAGCCGTTGAGATGTTTCCTTAATAAGTTACAAGAATGGGATTACTTGCGCTACTTCTGATTGGCCAGAAGGTTTTTGCAATTTAAATAACAAGGAGGACATCTATTGATTTTTTGTTTATAGTTTTCTTTAATGAAGTTCGTTAGCCATATGAATAGCCAACATGAAACATTCAACTGTCAACGAAGAGAGGATAATGGTAAGAGTCCATTTATCGATAAAATAACTCATCCTGCCATAGTATTTTAATTTAAATTAAAATTCATTCCAAAGCATATCGGGGAAGTTGAAAGTAAGAATATTGCCGGTAACAGCCATTTAATTACAAAATTCCCTATTAAATCCAGTGCTAGAGATACCACGCGACGTCTGAAAATAGGGAATATCTGCCAACTACGAAATAGTCTTGGCTCAAATTTTACTTTACAGAATCATTGTATTGAATATTTTTCTAATGACCGAGCAGCGATTGCTTTATTTTTGAAATTTTGGTCATCGTGTTATGAATAAAAAATAATGTTAGGTATTTTGTTTTACTCCTATTATTTTTCATACTTCTCTCGCGGAAGTATATCCAACCTTGTCCCACTTTCGTGACGTGGAAGTTTATATCGGCCATCGGACGAATAATCTGTGCATTTGGTCAGGTTAAACCTCTGTCGCGCGAAACCCTCGAGCTTTGAGATGATGAGATTTTTTTCCAAATACACACACTTCGACCTCATTTTGTCCCAATTTTTTTGAAGACACACACATATATATTTGTATATACACGTATTTTTTTTGGTACATCCGATGTTATCTCTTTTATCGGGAATTTTTCATGCAAAGCGAGATGGGGGAATGTAAAAAAATAATTGACTCTCGCCTCGCTCTCTCTGGAGCGTTGCCACGGGAACGGGCGTCCATCCACGGGCATTCATTAAAATTAATAACCACCACGGCCCGTTTGGGTGTTTATGCGTTGCCTTGTCGCCGCCGCTTCACAATGGGCGCCCGAGTCGGTTTGGACGGAAGGACTAGCGTCCCCACCTCTTTTATCTTCCTCCTTCCATTTTATTTTTTCACTCCACGCGCGTGAGATGTAAATAAAAAATAGAGGTGATGCGTGAGGGTTGTTGAATTTTATGATTCGGGGAGAATCGATGAATTGGCTGATATAGAGTAGTGGGTGAGGGGCGGCTGTAGCGTTGGCCGTGACCGTGTAAGTATTCCGAAGCTAGAGATAGAAACGTGTCAGTTTATTCTTCGCAATGCTGAGTGGGGTTAATGACATCTTTCGAAGAGCTATTTTCCCCAACAATGCGTTTGTCAATTTTAAAACTTGAGGGATATGCTTTTGACAATAATCGAAATTATTTCGATTGGTTTTCATTCCAAACGGTCGATTCCAAATAATTGCAACGCGATCGGAATATGTTGTTTTCGATTTTTTTTTCACTGAAAGGATCCACAACGAGAGCTCTTAAAGTCATTAGAACGAAAAGTTTCAAATACAACAAATTATGAATGAATTAAACCACCTTTGTAATTTTTACAAAAAATTTTTAATGATATTTAAACGCCATTCTTGAGTGCGACGCCTCTGCGTCGAAACGCGAAACATTAAAGAATTTCTGAGAAAATTACAAAGGTTTTTTTTTCATTAATTCAGCATGAATTTTTACAAAGTGAAAGCCGATTCAATTTCACAACAAATTATGGTCGCATTCGTAACAAATCGGAATCAACCGTTCAGAATGAAAACCGCCCGGAAAAATTCCGATCATTGTCAAGCACACCCCCTCTGTTTAAAATAGTTATATAAGTTTAAAACCTCACCTTGGCCCGAAATCCAAAGGTCCGTGGTTCGTTTTCCGGTCTTTGTAATTTTTTTCCCATTTTTTTGCCGTTAATGTGAATTTCACCGCGGAAGGTTTGAAATATACCTATGAGAACTGGTGCAACAAAGGTTTGTCAATCTATCAGGCGCATTAATCTCTTTGATATACTTTTTGGCCTACACAAAATTTTGGTTAGATTACACGCCTATTTATTGTTACCGCGGCACATTTGAAAAAAATATTTAAATTCAGATGATTACTTCATCGGTAAAAATGGCAATGAATGAAATCGTTACGTAGTAACTAATGGGTGAGTTAGAGCGTAGGACACTGCTAGGCTTTCATTCCTTCCAATTGATTGGGGAAATTTTGGGGAAAGTGACTCCTTTCAACTAACTAGTTTATCAGCATCAATTGTCAATAATCCGATGATAGATTTGGCGCAGCCCTTCACTCAGTTCTCCCATCAACTGATCTATTATGGCCCAGGTATTTCTTCTCTTTCCAAAACTTGGTTATCTGTCTCATAAATTTAATGCTAGAACTATCTTGTTCTTCTTTGCCATCCACTTGTTCTTCGTCGATAGTGTTCATAAGATCATCATGCCTCAAGATATGTCTGTTTAGATTTCTTCGTCTTAATATCAAGGTGTTTACGAGACTTCTCTTCTCTCCTACTCTTCTTAGGGCTTCCTTATTACTTCCTTAGTCGATACATTTGATCCTCATCTTCCGCTGCCGTAATTGTCCAATACTCACTTACATAGAGAGACTTTCTCCAAGTTCAAGTTCTGATAATTTTTTTTACTTCTCTGCTTAAATTTGCCAATGTAAGTAGATCTTTATCTTGATGGAATGCTCTCTTTACCTATAATTGCGATTGAAAATATAAATATTTGTACTATTTCACGCAATATTTATTTGCTGATTTGTATACAAGCAGTGTGTACAGTAATTCTCACTGGTGAGCAATCCTAAGATAGGTTTGATGGAGCTCTTTGAAAATTTGACTGCTTTCCTAACGTTACATTGGGAAAAACGACAGTGTTTTATTTCAGAGGAGCACTAGAAAAATCACAAGGTATTACTTTTCTCAATCTTGCGTAAATAATTGTTATACCATGTGGTGTGCAATGTAATCTTTGAAATTTTAATAAGTAGGTGAATTTATAGTCTAGCCAATTTATTAAATCGGGCCTCCCGTTTAAGTTTGATATCGGGTATTATAAGACTTCCTAGAGAGGCACTCTAGACGGAGCCAATGTGAGAATTTTACGTGTGAATGCATGCATGTTTCTCTGACACCTCATTATCTTCTACCCTCATAATGATCCCAGAATAGATCGTTATCATATGGTCAGCGTTTGTTATCCCGTAATACTGGTATTGAAAAATTTCCTGGGTTCGGAATATTTATCTTTTAACAGATTTTATATGCGAAAAAAATTAAGCTGAATGTTAATAATGAATCTCGTGGTACGCAAGTCAATTGTCTGGCTACTGCGCTTAACGAGCCATGCCCTATCAATGTCGTAGTGTCTACTGTGGAATTCTTATCGAATTGCTATAAATGGAGCCCATGTTAATAATATATACGTGAATGCTTCAGATAGCAGATGCAATCGTTTTGGCATTTCAAAATTGAGGAATTTTCTGCCAAGTTAGCCATCGCAAAAATCCGAAATTCTTTCCCAATTGAAATTTTAGTTCTTTTTTCATATAAAGCATCTGAATAAATGATATACCATATCGCTGGTTTGTTAACCTTCACTTAGTGTGTTTATTTGATGACGACGGAAAGACGAGAGAAACCTGCCGTTGTGTTTTTGAAGTGGTAAGCACGGTCTAAATTTAAATGGCTGTGCATGTCAATTATTGATTTTCGTGAGCAAATTCATCGTATTCGTGTCTCAATGTATTATTAATCCCCATACTACCCATGACTTATTGATTTCCCCAATAATCAGTTCTTGGGTTAACTGCATGCATTAATAAAAAATAAATTAAATGAAGGCGATACCAGGAGAAAACAACTGGACAAATATCCAAATTTCCCTTTGACCTCTCTAATGACAGTCTCAGATGTTGAAAATGGGATCATGAAATGCTTAAAACGACATCATGTTTTTTTTTTCAATACGAAATATGAATATTTTAAAAGATAAAATGTGTGTGAAAAAATGAGCAATTTCAAGTCTCAGATTTTGTCCTCACACGATGGACGTGAAAATTTTTAATGATTTTTTTGTTGAAAATAATACTTATTAATCTAAGGGAAAAATTATCGTCAAGAAATTGGATGAAACTTAAAATGCTTCAGTTAACTGCCGTCATGCCATTCTTTGTATTCAATTGAACTGAAAATGCTCTTCGTTATCGGCCACTATCGATTTTTTAAATGTATATATAATGTCATTTAATTCTATTTGCGTGTGGCATAATTATTTTGCTCCATGTTTCTTATAATGGAAGGAATAGTGTAGTTATGAATCTTTTGCTCCTTAAGAACACATTGACTGAGGCAAGTTATTTTCTTTTTTTGTTTATGCATAGCTACTGTATATTTTGCGCATTACGAATAAACATTCTGGGAGAGAAGTTTGAATACAAACGTTGTTAATGCGATGAGAAAATTGAAATTCTAGGATTGACATAAAAAAGTCTGAAGTAAATTTGAGCTGACGGAAAAAGTGAAATATTTTGATGACAAGGTTTTGGATGATGATCTTAGGGGTGAGTATATATATCAGAGGATATCGCTTGCAAAGATTCTGTAGCCCTTAAAAAATAATTCACCCAATAAAAAATACCAAACGAGTGAAAATATCACTTTTGAAAGCGAAGAAATTTAGGGTTTAAACGTTTAAGTTCCTTGAAATAATAATATATAATATTTTCAAGCTCTTTTTAAAAACTACATTATGTTATCTCTGGAGTTTTGGCCCGGAAATAATATTTCTTTAACTCAGAATTTGAAAATGATTGCCATGTTATCCATTTTATCCTTTATGTTATTAGTCCCGATGAAGGTGAATAAATTCACTGAAACTTCGCGTCGGCATTTTCCTGGAATAAAGAGTTATTATTTCCCGACAGCACTACATAGAGAACATAATTAAGTTGCTTAGAAAGTTGATATAAATTTAGGCGTAAAAGGTGATGTCTGTCAGAAAATGTGGACAGAATTTTGAATTATATTTCATGTGTTTGTATGTTCTGCTGCATTTCCTTTAAAAACCACGGGCTCCGCACGGGCGTGCAAAGTCAAGAGTGACCTGGAAATCCAAGAGTATGAAGTTAAATTCTTAGTGACAATGTTTTTCTTATTGCCATTTGTGAATGTCTTCGCAGAAGTTATTATACGCACCATTAGCGTGGAATTTTGACAAGTGTTTAAATACTTTCTTGGTTTAAAGATAAAAGATGGCACTATTGGTTTTTGTTAGAGCTCTTAGAGACGTTAGGTCCACCCGATAAAAATGTTCCCATCCGAAATCGTATATCGAGGAATCCTTTTTTAGTGAAATAACATCTTTTGGAAGTATCCTAGGTGATACGATGGTTGAGAGGTTGGCATGCGTTTTGGGAGTTGTACTGCTTTTTCTCTAGCGATAAAATTTTTCTTGAAAACGCAAAGCTCGTACTTCCCCTCTGTTATTTTTCTTTCGTTGCTATGCCGAGGTTATAAGGCTCCTCGGGTTGGCAGAATTTCAGCGCCTTCCACACGTTAATAAGCTTTCTTTTTTGCCGCTGTTTCCGAATGGAAAATAAAAATATTGCGATTAATTTTAGTAGTGGTCACAGGCTGCTCCGCAAGCTCGCTTACGCCTCGCATTTTGGCCTCGTCCAAAGTTCAAAAAACAGCACCTCTTAAACTCCTCGTTCTAAAATGCAGCTGCCCCGCTAAAATATGGCACTACTAGTTTTTGTTAGAGCTCTTAGAGACTTTAGGTCCACCAGATAAAAATGCTCCCATCCGAGATCGTGTAGCAAACGTCTGATCTTGTTGAATATTTTAGAGATCCTCAGAGAGAGCATTTTTAAGAGAGCGTTTTGAACCTCATATCTTTGTACGCATATCTAAATCGTTTCCTCCTTTGATCGCCAAAGCTTGGCCAATTTCTGTCAAATATTGGAGAGGAGTAGTATTGGTAGGAAGGGATATTTAAAGCTCTATCAGCTAATTATCTTTGTCTCTCTCTCACGTCAAATAATTTAACGGATTGGTATAGGTGGCGGGTTGAAAGCAGTCGGATAGACGTTCTTATGAGAATCAGCGTAGATCACGCAGATAGTGTCTGCAGAGATATAAGGTCTTCCCTCCCCTGAATATATCATCCTAAATACCTTAATTTCATGTTAAATGGATTTTCAAAGTATGTTTTAAAGGTGTTGATCGATTCCATCTATCAATTATTATAGAATAATTGGTAGAATTATAAGGAAATTAGGTATTTTTTGACCTTCATTAAACTATTTTTCAGCGAAACAAAAGGCAATCTATTCTTAATAAATATATCTCTCACAAGGACTACTCCCCCTTTTTCATTGTGCGTTACCCCCCACCCCAAGTTGAGGGATAATAAAAGGTGGTGCGCGTAAGAGAACCAAAAGAATTCTTAAGTGACTGTCGGGCGGAGCCTATGCCCGAAATCTGAGTGCAACGCACGGCAGAAGGAGACGAGGGGCCCAAACATATCATTTCAGACTGATTGATCTGAAAGAAGAATTCCCCCCTATCCGAAGGAGCAAGGATCGGCTGAAGAGGACGCATTACTTCCGTTCCGGATGCAGCTTCCTCCAACAAGGGAGAAAGGAGTGCAGTAAATGGAACGAGAGTTTGTTGGATCCAACCTGGTCCAAACTCGGACAACGATAAAGTAAGATTGCAGCTATCCCCCCCCCCCCCAAGCCCCTTCTTGTCTCCTGCCAAGTGTTAAGACAAACAGTCACGGAACGCACCCGTTACTTAGTGAAAGTGAAATTAATCACCAAGTACAATTAACGTTCGCACCCAAATTTACATTTGTCGGGATGGACTATCATTTACCTCCCCAGTCAAGAAATCATTGAAATTGTATCATATTTACGTGTTCACAACCGAACTTTATTTTGTTGTTATCATTTGCTATATTGATTTGCATCTCGGAACCAAGTTATATTGTTGTTGTTTCTTTTTTATTTATTTATCATTGATGTTTCATAAATGGCTCTCACCAATTCATATTTCATTAGTGTATAAGAGGGTTTCTTTTGTTTTTGTCATATGCAACCTTATTTGTGTGAATTATATTTTGTTTAGTTGAAAGTGTTTGAGTAAGTGTTTTGTTCTGATTCCTTCACGGGTCACCTCAAGGAAAATATCCCTCGCC
Organism: Ischnura elegans; assembly: GCF_921293095.1. Classification (NCBI taxonomy): domain Eukaryota; kingdom Metazoa; phylum Arthropoda; class Insecta; order Odonata; family Coenagrionidae; genus Ischnura; species Ischnura elegans. The sequence goes on from NC_060247.1 coordinate 125,058,290, forward strand.
CTTCCTTTCGCCCCGTCCGTTTTCCTTCCCGTAAATGCGTGTTGGACGAGTGCATCAGCGCCCGAACGTCACCCATCAGTTTGAATCGGGAACCCTCCACCCGCAATCATCTTCAAAGAAGGGGAATATTTTTTATTTATGTGAATTACGAGAAGTGAGTGGCATAGTTTTGTCCCGTAGGTCCCATGCGGGAGGGATCTTCGCGGATTTGTATATTTCTTTTTATTTTTGTGCGACGTCTCCCCCCGGTTCTATTGTGGTATCCGGGCGAGTCGGGGGTGGGATGCCACAATAAATTTTGTCGGAAACGGGATAATGTATAATTCTTGAAAGTCAATCATAACCATTTACGTTCTTCGGTATTGTAGTAGTTTTTAAATCAGTGATAGGTTTACGCAAATAGTATTCAGAAAATAATTTTTCTCGTTGGTATTCAAAATGGCTAGTTGTGTACATTCAGTTAATTAGTGAGAAAATATCAATTTTTTTAAAACCAAGTACTTGATTTATTCATCCTGTTACATTGGCAGACTCTGTAGGTAGATAAAATGGGTTATGGAAAGCACATGGTGAAAAACCGATGTAGCTACTTCTCAACAGAAAAACATTCTTCGAAAGCAAAGGCGATCATTCATTGATTGATTTCCTTACCCAAGAGCGTGCTTTTAATCGAATTATTAATTGAGGTCTTTTAAATAGGATGCCTAAGGAAAAAAAGATCTCTTCATTTTATAGAATTTTTAAATATCTGATCCGTATTGTTTGTCGTTCCGTAGTCGTGAAATAAAACTCTTTAATGCTTTTTTATATTAAAGTTAATATATTAGTGCAGGTCGTAATATTATGCAAAATAGCGGTCTTAAAAATTACGGCCATCTTTGCCTTCAACCTTTATCGTATAATATGTTGGAACTTCAAATTCAATTTTAAATGGACAATATACATGCCGAAAAGAGATTACCTATTGGATCCACGTTTCTTGTGAGTGTGTTCTTAATTGCTTTTTATGTTGTCGTTCAGAAAGTTTTTATTTTTCGTTGTTTCTCGCCCGGACTTTCCGTATCGACTCTCAGCACGTTTTTAAAGCGCCTGAGTGCAAAATGCTCCCTCTTTAAGGTTTGCAGTGTTCTCTTGGTAGCAAAGGTTTATGTGCGAAGGAAATGTTATAAAAATAAATTTAGCACCAAATACAACCTCAGCTGATCAAATTTAACTAGCACCCCTCACCACAAGTTAGTTTTCTTTCATGGGCCAAGGAATTTCCTAATTATTATGGATTACTTTGATTTGTAAATTTATTCTAGGCACTGAATCGAAGACAAGATAATCTAGATGAAAATTCATTGTTTTATATGAGTGAAATAGCTATGCTTATCTGCGCAATTTGTTGGCGTAATATATCACACGCATGCAGCAGTTATAAAGAATCTCAGCTCATGCGCAAGAAACATCATTTTATCTTTACGGGCCTTGGTATAAATAATGCTGTGGTGGGAATCTTTCCATGAGAATTCAGTCCACCCCATTTGGGCTTGAACTGAAATAAATAGTTCATAAATGTGAAGTGGAGAATCAGGCTCAAAGAATCGGTCTCTACAACCTAGCTATACCCAAATATAGGATTGAAAACAGAGGATGTGCAAAATCAGGGTCGCAAGATCTTAAAACTGCATCCTCCAACAGTAAACAGACTTATTTTTTATCACCTGAATTTTCATAACTAGGAACTTCCTGGCTAGAAAAATTGGAGAATTTCGTTTCAAAAAATTTCACTGAGTTATCCGAGTTTTTTTTTTCAATTATTGTTTTCAATCTGGCCGTAGCTCTACGAACCGTGCTGATAGGTATATAAGAAATGTTCTTCCGTGCCCGTAGATACAGTTCTGCGTAGCCTTTATTTTAAAATTTTCATCCTTGCGCTACGGATCTGTTTCCTTTCTTCATCCCACTATGAACCTTTTCTTACCTGTGTATTTTAACTCCTCCAAATTGGACATCTCACCTTCAAAGATATTCCTTTCTATTGCCTCTTTTATTTTACGATTTAGATTATTCACTTCCAGGATCTAACCGACTTCGGTTCTTAATTAGGAGCTTCCAATTGAGGAAAAAAATGATTCGATCTTATTAATATTGCTTCGTATGTTGACGGAATGCCACGGCGGAAAGATTTTTTTGAAAGATGGCGGTTCCGCCATGACGGAAAAGAAAAAAAAATCTTTATAAAATATAGTGTAGCAATTCTATCTTTTTTTGGACCATGAATTTTAATTTACAGGCAAAAAGCAGTAAGATCTAACGCTTCTTCGTATAGTCAAAAAAAGGCTATTGGGGCAGCTAGCCGCGTTATTTCATTCAATGCGGCCGATGCATCTTTTCGTGATGGAGATGGAAGGCTGATGGAACGCTCTTCATCCCTGATTATGGGACGAGACTCGGGTTCCGAAACGTGTCGGGCGAATGTATAGATATAGCCCGGCTAGAAGCCCAAATAGTATTTTTTTGAGGCAAAAAACAATTTCAATTTTTCCCCTTTTTATCTTGATTGTTGTTTACCTTTAATATTTAACAGGCTATATCTTTTTCACCTGAATCTTCTTAATTATGGGCTTTCTAGGAAGAAAAACCGGAGCATCTCGTCCCCAAAAAATTTCCATGAGATTTAGGGTTTTTTCATTCCTTCTGGTCTTAGCTATACGGTTTGGATTATAGGTATATATATATATGTATAGGTATATCGATTTGGAGTGAGGTCATTCGGTGTGAGATTTGGTGCTTGGCCTCACGTCCTTACGCGCGGCGTTCGCACTTTTTCGGAGACATTGCTTTAGCTCACGTCTCAAGAGTTATTCTCCGCGCAAGACCGCCTCCCTCCCGTCCAATGACTGTGGGCGATAAAAAATGATTTAAGCCCCAGTTCTGTCGCTTTGCAGTGGCATTCTCGGCGCATTTTTCCCATCTGTAACAGAAATCCAAAGCAATTTATAAACCCCTGCATTCGTACCTGCAAAAAGGGATATACGAGAACGTGCGCTTTTTGTGTGCTTGATTTTCGGAAGTAATGATATCTAGCCATTATTTCAGCACTTTGTTCTTCAGCCTTTGAATTTATGGTATGGTATGACTTTGGTTCGGATAACAAAAGGATTAATAGTAGTCAAGCGCACTATAGAATACCCATGGTAGTGCTTTAATATGAGTGTCACCAAAAAAATAGCATTTTTCCGTTCACATTGTTTATATAATCTATGGAATAATATCTCATGCCATACATAAGTTCACTATTCACATACGTAGATAATGAAATAATTTTTTATTGCCATTTTTTGAATACAATCTTTTTTAAATCCACACTGCTTTTCCCAGTACTAGGGTATCGTCTAATATTAAATAAATTTATATTCAAGTGTAGGGAAAATGCATCTAGTTAGCAAAAAATGTTGCAGAAATATTCGTTTTTCATTCTTTAAGTGGTCACTTCTTAGTAATCTTTTATGGATTTAATACTCCGTCCATTAGAATCTCATTTTTATCTTGCTGTAATCATGTTGCTATCATGCTAAGTGTATTGCAGTTTCTTTTTTGAAACCAATTTAACTTCGTTTTCCAACATTCACTTCTAAGATTTTTACGTATCTAATTGTATCTAATTTAAAATGCCGTTACTTCGTTCGACGTATGCTTCATGTGCTCAAATCCACCTTGTAAACAAGCTGCCATGTTGTTTATTTAAATGAATTAAAATTAACAATAGTAGTGAGGAAGCAATAATGGGAGGCAATAATGGTAGTGAGGGACGCAAAAGAAAAAGGGCAGTCGTGTATGGAGAGAAGGAAGAGATAGACGTGTTGTAAGAGATTGGGAGATAAATTAAAGTACTGGTGTATTGAGAGACCGGAGGAAGAAATACGGAAGAATTCAGGATCGGCAGAAAGAAGAAGAGGACGCAGACCAAAAGCAGGCGCCTACGAGAGAGAAAGAGACCGGAGGAAAAGGGATACGGCAGAACTGAAGATCCCCACTGGTGCAGTCCATGGCAGCGGTTCAGTCAGTGGCAGTACGGGTAGTACAAATGGGATTATAATAGTCATGGCGGCTTGTTGATGTTGTTTATGCTCACGAGTTTTAAATTGTAAAGTTTCTTTATAAAGTGTTATAAAAATCATTTGTTAAGTAAGAGAAGTGGAAATTAAAGAAAACGTTACAACCTTTATGGTTCAATTCATCATAATCTTGTATTCATGTCCGTGAAGCATATGATGCTTGTTGGAGTACGCAAACGTACGCAAACATTTCCTATTTACACTTTAAAAATGTGTAAATTGTACTGCATTATTTTGATGCTTACCAGGGTTTCAATAAATCTGCCGTTGTTATCCCATCATCAATTTGCAGGCGTAAACTTTACAATACAATTTTGTAAATTAGGTAAACTGTGCCCACATAAAACACAGTTATTCAAATATTATAATTTCAGCTGCTATAAGTCTTAAATGGGTTATCGTTCTGATTCGTTTTGTTGTCATTTTCCTGCAGTTTAGATTATGTCTCATCCACTTCAAATGTTTCAAGTACACAATCGGGAATTCAGACATCCCTCAATCCTTCAAGCTCTTGTGTATGTTCTGAAATTTCCATATTTTGACGGTCCATGAAATCGAGTTTCACTTACCTCTCCGAAGTTCGTATTCGCTAACTCAATGATCAAACATCTCTTTTGACTTTCGGAGGAGCGATTTTGGTTCAGCGATTTGTTATTGAATTTAATCGAATTTCGAGGAATTACCGCTGCCTTTGTGAAAGATGACATACAAGTGAAATGATTGGACAGGGAGTTTTGTGTGCTTACTATGAGAAAAAAAACTTTTTATTTATATTGCCTGAATAATATGATGGTTAAATTGTTGACCCTTCAACCTTTACGGCTATACCTCGTTATTTTTGGAGATAGACGAGGTAATTTTGAAATGGGTGCTACTGGAGAATCCATCGGTACCTTGTCGATCATATCATGATATTTACATTATATCGTGGGAATCGCTTTTTCATGCAATTATAGAATAATCAAATGTAAATTTTTTTCAGAATAAGTACGATTAGCACTCTTATTTCAATTGGAAAAGAGTAAGTCGCAAACTAAATCAAATGGAATTTTTGTTAATAAAGAATTGATATCTACGTGTTGTGGTTTGTAACCTATTGAGATATTTCTTGAATTTAGTTTTTTTCGGAAGCATAATAATCCTTAACATTTAATCTATCCGCTTCTTTGTGTCATCGTGAAGATAAATTTAGGAAACTCATAAGTGTACGAATCTCACAACTGGTTTTAAAGCATCTTTATTTATTGATCTTTGAGTCTATCGAATCTTACTGGTCTTTAGTTTTTATTCTTCAGTAAACAATTATTCCGAAGAGCTAATACCTTATATTTAGGACCTATTTACAAAAATAAATGGATTTATATTACCTGCAAACGCTGATGAAATTTTGGAGTTACGAAGAAGTGTATAACATTCTAGCCAATACTCTAAATTACACCACTGACAGAGTAGAGAAATTATATTACTGGAGAAGTTCAAAGGATTCCATATTCTTAGTTGGAAATTGTTTTGTTCCTATGAAAATGATTCTGAAATATCACTTATCTGAACATTGCTCCGTCTTTACTCATTAGTCTTGAGAACTTTATGAATAATTTAAAGTAAAGACGCTAAATGTCTGATACCTTCAAAGCATTTGAACCGGTAAGCTATTCTCCGTAACTAACAGTCTTCAATGATTTAGGAAACTTGATTAAACTCCACTGATCCTTGAGGCTATTGCATATATGGATAATAGTGACTGAAAACGATCCTTTATTTGTCCCCTTCGAACCCCCCTAGTAGTTTCTGCTTTCGCATTAGGGACATTGGTACTCAATTCTCTGAAATTACTTCCCACGCAGGGCCTTCTGCCCTTGATTACGGGCCTACACCTATTCTACGGTTCAATCGTCTAATGGCTTGCCTGTTAGGTGCCTAGTAATCAGTCCTCATGCAACGTGCTTTTGTTAATGAGTGCCCGAAGGCGACCCGACGCCAGTTGAATGCGTTCGTAAACGCTGCAGCGCTCTGATTCCTATGAAAAGTAGTGACTACCATGAGATTTGATTACACGCTTTAAACTTAGCCACTTCATTTATCATGGTATTTTCTCTGCGTCTTTGTCGTTTGCTGTATAGGCCTCATTGTAAATTGTAGTGATACTGCATCGATCATATATGGAGGGATTAATAACATATTTGTGTAAATCAAAATTGATTTGTTTTCGATAATGAGCGATTATCATTTTTCTGAGGATTATAATCCTTATCTTCATCGGTATTAAAACTATCTAACAATAGATTTAATGGCTCTTCACTATTGGCACGGAGTAGGGATACATATCTACTCTGTGCTATTGGTTTCATTATGCAATATCTTTCATCATGCAATAGGTGTCATTATGCATTTTTAATCTGCTATTAGTGCCAGCTGCTTAGATACACAATGGTCAGGGCCGGTTCTGGGATTTTTTTCTAGAATAAGCGAACTGCATTCGCCTCCCCCCTCAAAAATATCATGAGAGGTAGTAGAGATTCTATTTGAATACATTTTAAAACAAATACAAATACTTTATCAATATGGATCGAGACGTAAACATCAGCGTGAATGAATAACGTGCTTGCGATTACTCATTGAATGTGATTTATTAAGAGCTTAAAAACCAATTATTTACACATTGGACTAAGCGATTACGCGCCTTCTTTTGCTTGGCGCTCTACGCGGTCGCGTACCTTGCTTACCGCTTAAACCGGCCCTGACAATGGTTTAAGTAAGTGGTGATACAAACCCTATGGGGCTGACAACGACAAGAAACTAGTGCATACACGCGGAATTATGGGACGGGCGGAGTTTTCCTTTTTTTTATGTCTACAGCAGTAGAGGGCAGTGAGTCTCTCGTCGCCGGACAGGAACCTCGTCGAGCTCGGAGCAACTGGTGAGTCACCTACCCTTAAAATCCCTCACCCGATCTCTCACATGGAGACCAGCGGCCAAAACGCAAGGCCAGTACGAGTCATTACGGACCCGTTTACTCACGACAATGGGTGCTTTCCGACACACGTCGACACAAGTCGACTTGCGTCGCGGTTTTCCGCGGTCGCGTCGCGGACGGACTGTTGTGACACAAGTCAACAAACGGTAACGCACAGGAATTGGAGAGTTATAAACAGTTTCCGTGAGTCGACACTAGTCGACGCGTGAGTCGCATGAATGGAAAGCACCCAATATACGGTATCCTTGCACACGCACCGATTTTGGATGGTCGCTAAACACCGGCCGATATTTTACCGGAGGAGCGCTGGTTGCACACACATACCGGTTGAACGATCACATGCTTGGATGTTGTGTCGGCTCTTATGATCCACAGTGGCAATAGCAGGCTTCTAACCGGCTTTTTATCGGTGCTGGTGCGTGGTCGGTCATTGTGCAAGCTCTCTTGCCCTCCCGTTCTTCACTATTCGAATGTGTAAGGCCGATATTTAATTGGCCGTCAAAAATCGGTGTGTGTGTGAAATGGGACGTTTGGAGCTCTCATGGACATGAGGCAGTAGGTAGTCCCAAAAAACATTTTTTTAAAAATTTCAAAATCGTCAACCAGATTTCGATAACTCGGGTATACAAGGATAGGCAAAAACATTTTCAAAGAATTATAAATAATTAGTTAGCGAGAGGCGCCTAAATACCAACACCCTTAATTTGTTATACGATTTCGCGAAAACTGCCAAAAAAGAGTAATCAGGGTAAGTTATGATCCGTAGAGTAAACATTTCATAGTTTTTTGCGTATCTTTCACCATTTAGGCTTTGTGGCCCGCACAGCCTGGCGCCAAGAGCGGCGCTAAGCGATACGGCTCGCGCGACGCGACGCACGAGCCGTATCGCAGACGGCTTAGTGAAAGAGCAAAAATGAAATTTTATCACTGAATATGTGCATAGGATTCCGTTATTCTCGATTTAAAAATTTATTACAACTGGAATTTATTTAATTTATGCACTTTAGCTTTTTTCTACAACTTGTATTCACTTCTACTTCACTTAAATTCTACTTTAAACATATAAGTCACAAAATTCCTTACTATATTTTTCCATCCCTAAACTACTTAATTGAGAAAGAGTCATAAATATTAAAATGAATTCAGAGAAAAAAAAGAGAAAATCAAAACGTAAAGTTGGTATGAACCCCATGTGATGTTTTAAAAATCTGTCGTGGCTTATGTTTATCCAATCCCTATGCGTCTGATTTCCGACAACTCATAAGATTTCCACTCGGGTACGACTGGCGGGAACATTCGCACTTAAGCAGGCACTTTTTTTTGCCGCCGCGGGTGGTGGGACCAGCTTGCTGTGTGGTGTCACTTTCCCTTGGCGCTGTCTCGAGGAGCTTTTCTCGAAAACTCCGTCAATTTTATCTCCGAAAATCTGCCATAACTCTCCCGGGACTTCTATTCTCTCTGCCTCGAGTTCGGAATGCTTTCCCGTTTTATTTTTTATCATGTTGGCTACCGTCTTCTTGCCTGTCTTTCCATCCCTCCAGGGTGGGGGGGGGGGGGTGGAGGGGGCTGTGAGGGGTTCTTTCCACTTTAGAGGTAGAACAATGAATTTCTCGCCTCCCCTTTGAAGTGGGTGGAAAGGGCTCTCTTTTTTTGCCCGTTTTACCCAAGATCTATCGTACTCGTTCATAGCGAGGTGCTGGGTTCAAAATGAGGGAGCAATAATAGCACATGTCCGTGTTAATTTCTCTTATGGGTTATTCTCATTATTTCCTAGCTTCTGAAAAGAAAATTCCCCAAAAAGAATTTTGACATTTGTGAAATCGGCATTAAAAAAAACTTTGTGGTCAAGTTAAAAAAATTACTAGATTTCTTCATTGTAAATTATCCTTTTCTTTTTCTCATAGGTTGGATCCAAATTAGCAGATCTATGGTATTTAATTAGGGTACTATTATCCAAAGTGTATTATTTATTTGAAATATTTAAGTGATAACATTGGGATATTAAGCTATTTAACTAATATTAATGAAAGTCATCAATCAATGGTAAATATAAACAACAAATGGAAAATGGCATTTCCTTGAAAATGGTACAGTTTGTCGAAACCATGGTCGGCAGTGAAGTTATTCATTAAAGTATGGAAACTACCATTTGTTGTTTACATCGCATTTTGTCATAGGTATATCGCATTTACACCACGTCAAGCCTGGTACGATTTCATAAAGGTATTAAATCCAATTTTTGAGGCAATATTTAATGGCTAGTAATGTTAGGCATTATTCCCTTGTAATTTGAAGTAAAAGTAGTTTAGTATATATCAGTGGGTGTTTTGTTTTCGTCATAACCGACTTCTTAGCCATTGGTGATGGAATTTTCTGAATTATTTAAGTGACCGTTCTGCGAAAGGAATACACTCGTATGATCTAAATAGGTAAGGTGCGTTAGGAGAGCTTGAATTTGAAAGCTACACCATTAAAAAAACAGTGAACCATTATATTTAAAATAAAAAAATAGTGGAAGTAGCATGCTTCTGTTCTAAATGCAGCTTTCGTCCGCCTTCTCATTTTAATCTGAAGTTACGTACCCAGTTCTGATAAACTTCTTTAGTCGCAATGCATAATCGATCCCATTTCACGAATAATATCGAACGTGAATACAACAGAAAGCAAAAATATCGTATCCTGTAGTCAGTGGCGGATCTATGGGTAGTTGACGAGTACATACCACGGGCGGGACTTGGGTTGTTGTATTGGGGAGAGGGGTTGGGGGGGGGGGGGAGAAGGGCTTACCTCATGTCCATTGCTTTCTTCGGAGCCTTGGTGGTAAGAAGTACATTTCAGTGATAATTCCTCTATGGTCCGATATGCGTTGACAAGTGGCTCATAAGTATTCCTATATTATTTAAAATATTTTTTCACCTTAAGGAATATTTTTGCTGGTTGTTTGTGAAGCTGATGAAATGAAAACGTACAGTGGAGAGCCACCTTAAAGATTACCATCTTTTAAATCTTCTCAGAACTTACGGGGATTTTGTGGTACCCCTTAAACCGCCACTAGTACATACGTATGTACATTAATATTGCATTTCTTGGTATGGGGTCATGGCAACAGCAAAAGAAATTGAATCGTACTTAGTTTAAGTTTTTAACATTATTGAACTTCCACTCCCTTTCGAATTTATTTGTTTTTACATAACAGTGTAAAATTTATATTGAATCTTGCGCATTCACCAATTTGTTCAGATTAAAATTGCTAGCAATGGGTGCAGTAGAATGGCGTGTTATTTCCTTGAAACATTGAGTTTTTGAGGTACCTTTTCAATCTTGGGACATTTCGAGCACGTTTATCACGCAAAAGCATTTTCCTGTACTTCAGACTGTGTAGTTTTGTCTCCTAGTTGACACGCTATTTCCATTTCACGGTGGTAGTCTCAAATATTGGCGGAAATGGAGAAAAGAAAACAGTGCAATTCACACGTAGAAGTGTCGCATTAGGCGTCAACAAAGCCATTCCTTTGCGAGCTCGTTCTAAGACGGGAACTTTACACAGCAATTCGCTAACTTCAAAGTGCGCACCAAATGCATCCTTCACGTTATCCATTATTATTTTCCTCGAAGCGGATTCTCCGCCAACAGAAAAGTAACAGCAAGGTGCCCTGCTATTCCATGTGCATTGCTGAATAAAGTGTATTTAACGGAGTTTCTATTCCCATTTGGTAGTTTAGGTTTTCGTTTCAACGTAGTTTAGAATTGGAATTAGGCCGTAATTGATTTGCTTAAAAGTTTGCACAGAGAGTTTCCTGAAACCCAAATGGAGAGTTTTGGTACAAGGTTGGATTAAATGGGGAGTTTTGAAGATAGCGTGACCTCAGATCCCTCCTGGGAAAGAAGATTTTACTGTGCCGTACTGCGCCAAAGCTACGCACAGGAATCAACTTTCTTTGCCTTAGTATTTTAATCTCAAAACCTCTAAAAAAATTGCATTCCCTCCACAATCCCCTCTACGGTATGTTTTATCTTGAAGGAAACCGCCTCTACTCACACTTTTTCATTAATCCTTCAACGCGTATGAAATACATTAGTATGCGATAACAATCTGAGCGCTTAACATTGCAATGCTTTGTGTAATATTGCTAATCCTGCCGTGTGAACGGCGGTGAAATATACAAGAATTACCACGAGAAAAAATTCCCCTGAACCGGGAATCGAACCATGGACCTTTGTATTTCCGGTACCATGAGGCTTGGTATAATTGCCGTGAGAATTGATGAACCTAGGTTGCGTAGTGGTTTTCGCAGTGGTCCGGAAAGTCCGTGGTTCGATACCCGGTCCAGGGGATTTTTTTCTGATGGCAATTTTTGCAAGGCTTTCATTAAGTTATGCGTAAAAACGCTTGCACCGCACGCTTTTTATAAAAAATGCGCTGATCCATCTAAGCGCTGTTATAATTTTGATGCATTGATAATTTTTGTCTCCTTGATGGCATGAAAAACGACCAGGCTGAAGCTAACCCCTAGCAACGTAAGCGCTTGAATACACGCCCTGCCATACGAACTTGCTCAACTGCTCAACCCACTAGAATACCGCACTCCCATTACAAGCTAATATGGATTACGCAAAGCCTTATTTTTTCATTATAATTTTAATAGTTTTTATCCTGTGCTAGCTGTGAGCCAAGGAACAGCTAAAAAAGACTTTTCCACCAGTTGGGATTCACCTTCGCGTAGAGCGTTGGGAGGGAGGTGGCATTGCTTTCCAACAAATGTTCCCATCGCTGATAATGAACATTCATTCGCGTTCTTGTAGTTCGTTATACCATCGCCATTTGGATTGTACTTATTAATACATTATGCTAAAATTCCTGGCCCGTTGGCTCAGTCGGTTAGAGCGTCGTGCAATCAACGCAAAGGTCTAGGGTTCCATCAACCCTCGGGCCATAGTTTTTATTTGCCGGAGGCTTATTATAGCTATTTTAAGGCAAAATAACAATTCTTATGCGATATTTTGGGGAATTTAAGCTTAATTTAATGTCTTACTTCATATTTAAAATTGAATTTAAACATTATTTATGATTAGGAGTACTTATATGATTCCTTTGCTTACGTTTCATGTGTTCATTAAGACACATCTCAACTATACTCCTTCCCATGCATGCGTTTGTTTTCCTCAGTCTACCAGACTGTTAGGCCGAAAAAACCGTCAAAAAAATACAGGGAAAAAAGCTCAAGCCATCACGTTGTCTGTTTTTTAAATTCATTATTGAAATTCCTCACTGTGATCGGCTGATATCTATCACGTTTAATTTCTTAAGTGTCATGTGCCGTTTTTTCTGAGATTTTAAGTGACGATTTAAATATACTGCCCCTTAAACTGCGAGAAATAAATATTTGGAAATCATTTAAAAAGTCATATTGTAAAACAGAGGATTCAACTATTTCCGCAAACTTGGTGTCCATTATGCCTTCCTGTTCTAGTGTTATCGTGGCATAACGACAAACATCTCATTTCCTGCCACTTTCTTTACCTACATTACGTTCACGCGAAAACGTGTAAGCCATTTTAAAACAGCCTGAATACCGTCAACTATAACGCATCAACTAAAACTATTAGGATGCGATTTTTTCCGCAATTTGTTCCGTAATTCACCCTGGATGAATTATTTAACTGAAGTATAGTTCCCAGGGGATTGTTTTCTTAATATTTAATAGAATTAAAAAATAATTATTCTTCGCCATAAACTATGGTAGTTGGCGGCGAATGAAATTTAGAAATCATTTCATAATTATTGTATCAAAAAAGAATTTATCGACTACCTATTTCAGCAATAATAGTGCTCCATATACTTTCCTTCATTGGTGTTACTTTGGTTTACAGAGCCACATCTCATTTACTGGTACCTCTCTCTTTACCTGCATTATATTCATGCTTGTTACCCATTCTACTCGTTTTTTTTTTGGTGCGGCGAACGCTCTTTCAGAGGATCTGGGAGTGTTTGTTTCTCGGATACCGGCGGCTCTTTTGCGTTTTTGCGCGACGTCGGCTTCGTTACGTAATTTCAGCCTAGCAGAAGAGAGATAGAGAGAGAGGCAGTCTAGACAGAATAGGGGGAGAAAGCAAGCAAAGCAATGAAGGTGGGGAAGGGTGGTTCATATTTTTTTGTGTGACCGTGCTCACGGCTGCGGTTATGAATGCAAATTAAGATGCGAAAGGACACGCTCGCAAATCCCTTGAACCACCCGGGGACTAAACAAAAGGGAAGAGAGAGAGAGAAAGAGAGAAAGGTATATATTTATTTTGGGAGGGAGGGATGTGATTTATTACAGTGGAGGTAGTGTGGTGGTGGGTGAAGTCGCGGAATAAGAAAGATGAGCTAATGAAAAGGATTAATATCGCCGGTGAGGTTATCGGGGACTTGGCATTATAAGGTTGATATTTGAAAAAATGTGGAGTGATGTTGATGAAACGTTACGGTGAAAAACGGAGTTATAAAATTTGATGTATGTCTTTCGGATTCCGATGGGTAACTGTCATGATTTCCAAAACTTATTTCATATTAATCTGTTTCATTTCTTTTCAGTAACATTTTTTCTTTATTTGACTTTTATTGTATTTATATTTTTTCCTAAATATTTATATTTTGAAGGATATATTTCAATTTTTCCTCTTTGGATTTTATGAGATACTCTTAGACCCACGAATTTGCGTGAGTCCGTCGGATGTTATTAACGAAAGAGTTGCTCTCTGTGAAAATTATCCGTAGTTATTATTTAAATCTCAATATCGTACATGTACTTGTTTCTGAAATACCTAATGATGTCCGAAGGATTCCTCAATTGAGTTATTTAGTCAAAGGCTACAAAAGTCGTCCTCATTAGTGTTGTATCATTATTTTTATGCCTCCTACCTTCGGGAAGCTGTGTTAGAGACGACATTATATATATATTTTTTAAATGTTAAAATCTAATATCTGGGAAAATTTTATTGAAGTTTATTTTTTATTTGCATCTTATTCGTTTGCGCTCCGACTTCGTGTCCTGTACAGTTTGATTATGGTGTCGGCCTAAGTAGTAAGAATGAGCAATTTTTTTTGGTCTCGCTTCTTTTTATATATTAACGTTTGTTACGTTTTACATCTTTTATTCTCTTCTTTTTATACCTTATCGTTTTTATTCACGCTACATCTTTTCATTCTATAAAATTTAACCGTTTGGACTTTAGGCCAGTAAAAAAGAAGATTTAGGAAGATGGTAGTTCAAGAAATGATTATTAGGCCAAGTTATTGTACATATTTCAGAAGCATATCTACACGGCTCATTAGAATGGGGGATGAATATTGAATTAATAACTATTCGTTATCTATTAGAACGTTAGCAGCCAGCAATGATGTGATCTGCTGATTAAGAATATATGTAGACTGTTGATTTTCATGAATGTATTCGAGATGAGTCAGATTAATTAATAATTGAATTTTGTTTATGATAAATAAAATAATTTGGCCAATGAAAGTTTCATTAATCAACATTTCACTTGATTTTCTTTTTCAGATAATTTCATGAATATTTGGCATCTAAAGTGCGTGTAATTGTTGGGATCCCATAGAAGCTGTCGAAAATTCAGCAGAAACTCCTAGAGGGATAGAGGATGGGACGGTAAGTGAAATTTCAGACACCTATTTCCGTATTTATAGTTGCACTGTAATTTTTTCTCTGAGATTTACCATTTCTGAGGAAAAGATATTCGAAAGTTAGCTGGAGCTGTATTCCCCGTAATGTGCATGACTATATTGTTGCACTCTCCGAACATTATTGGACACCTCCGGCTAACTTTCGAATTGCTTTTTTTTTTTCAGAAATGGTAAATCTTAGAGAAAAAATACAACAACAGTTTTGTAGATAATTTTCTGATCTGCAATTTTGATCTGAGCAATTTTTATCTTAAAACAAACCGTTCGGCCAAAAATTGCAAAAAAACCCTTTTTGTGACCTTTGACCTTGAATAACGTTTTTTGCACACACGGGATCGATGGGGACTTTTCAGGATTTCATACGAGTGGTATTCCTAACGTTCATGTATTCTCCATTTCAAACAGCACTCCATCCTATATCTAGTGACACCCCTGCTTCTCCATCGTACTTTCGACTTTAGGTGTTTCAATCTTTTTTGCTGATCGGTGCGATATCCCCTCTGCGATTTTGAATAACTTGTACAAGGTCGGGAGAAGGTTTTATGAACTCGCGACAAGTTTTTTGAATTAGGGTTTTTACTAGTGGAAAAAATAGGAATTCGGAAAAAATGCTCATCTAGATTAGATATAAGGAAAAAATATATTAATTGAACTTTATTTTGACTCAAAAGATTACTCTCGCTTGCGGTAAAACTGATGGTGGTGATAGAAAACTGACGGTTGGGAATGTGAGCATCTTAGAGGGCAGTCAGTTTTGGCTTTGAAAGTGAAACTGGTAGTGAAAAGAATGTATATTGTATCCAAGGCGTTTTTTTATTTTTCAGAATTTGCAAAAGCATAATCAAACGCATAAAAATATTAATTTTAGATCCATTGAATCGGTAGCATTATAATGCTTAGCTCTCAAGAAGAGCTCCCTTTAAGAGGTTAGCTCTCAAGAATGAAAAAAAAGTTAGTCAATGCGATCGAAAAATCAAATTGAAAAATCGAAAAAGGATGGGAATCGTCCTTGCTAAAGCAGACATTCTTGGAATAACTATCAGCAACAGTTACATTTTCCTGTGATCCGAGGTAGACTATGAGTGAAATGCCTAATTAAATCTCTCATTAATTTTTATTTCATTCTTTTTTTGTGAAATAATTTTTCCGGAATGAAGTTTTCCAGAGAAATGATGCGTAGAAAGGAACGCAAAGCAAAAAAGTGTCTTTAGACGTGAGCGTAAACGTTATATACTCGCGTACCCGTATCTATCTATTAAGAGAGGAAGCATTCAAAATGAGGTGCTACTGAAGAATGTTGAAGATAAAATGGATCGACCGTGTAAGTAATAAGGAAATGCTAAGAAAAGTGGGAGAAAAGTGAGGTCTTCTAAAAGCCTTAAGGAGAAGACGGGACAACTTTGTTGGCCACATTATGAGACATGATGGCCTCATGAAAACAACCGTAGCAGGACGGGTGGAAGGGAAGAAGGGCAAGGAACGGCCATGAATGAGTTACACCGGTTAGATCACAAAGGATGTAAATGAGAAGAAATACGTCGTTGTGAAAAGGTTAGCGGATATGAGAACTGCCTCAAACCAATTTTTGGACTGTTGACTTATTATGATTATGATCCGCATTTATGCAGTGGACAGCCTATCATTATCATTTTTTGTTTCTTATTATTCAAGATGAGCTATTTTTAGGACGCTAACACATACTCTCCTATACATTTTCATTCCGTGCATTTTCCGAGGAAAAAGGTTGCCACGGTGAAGTCATCTAGAGAAAACTAGAGTGTAGCCCTGTAGATTATAGGGATATCACGACGTAGAATGCCGTATTCTCGTATAGTGCTCCCCACAGGAAGCAATGGACGAGGCTATCGTGACCCACATCGACTTGTTTGCTTAGGGTCTGGAACGATTCACCGAGATGAGAAGATTTTTTTTGTGAAACATTTTCCTGCGCCCATTTCGACCGATATTCATTTTTTCCCTCCATATAAAGAGAATGATTCGTCGTCGGTCGCTTTTCCATCGCTCCTTCGCCATTTTTCATCAGCGGGGACAAATAAGTGATGCCCGCTCTCGCTATACGCACGCCGTTCACGTCGTATCTTCTTTTATATTTTTCATCTATTCGTCGTGTGTGTGAGAGTCGAACGCGAACCCTACTGACTTGATAATCTTTTTTTTTCGCTTCATTCTCATTTATTTACATCCTTTTTTTTTTTACTGCTTTCGCTCTTTTTCCTTTCTTATCCACTTTACTACCAAATATAGCTTTATGTTTCCAGGGTGATGTTTATTTATCAGATCCATTAATGTTATTAAATCAATACAGCGATGCCTTCACTGCTGTCTTGGTTTATCACTGCTATTTTTATTTTGTTAAGGATAATAAAACTCATGTAAGGAATGAAGTCATGAAAAAACTGCCTTCACTGCTGTCTTGGTTTATCACTGCTATTTTTATATTGTTAAGGATAAATACACTCATGTAAGGAATGAAGTCATGAAAAAATGCTACGTTATGATGAAAAAAGCATGCTAAGGGAATGACTTTTTGTCTAAAATATTCTATAAAATTTTTTCATGTGAAATATTATAGATATAATGTATGTTGATGTTTCGTAGTACCATGGATATAATATATGGATTAGATTTTTGGAATCAAATAGATAAAATGTTATGGAGAATATTAACTATATAATTACACTTATAAGACTATATTTCTTATTAAAATTCATATGCGCTTCAACATTTGTAGGACTACGAGTGGTAAATGACCTTATAAAATATTCAAGTACTAAACAGAGTCGACCCACTATGCAGCGCGGTGGACACATTCGATAGCCTCACGTAAGAAAGAAATATTTGAGTAATAGTTCTCAATAATCTAATATATTTTCTTATCAATACATTTATTGTGGTTTCTTACCTCGCACTTACTCTAGCCTACATACTTTATAATAAAAACTGGATATATACGTGGGAATAATTAAAAACTACTATTGACAGAAATAATTTGTTTTTGACTTAGTATCCTAATTTCTTCCCGCTAAGCATTCGGGATGCATTTTATCGAATCGATTCCAAAAACCTAATCCATATAACATCCATGGCACCGAAAAACATTTCCACGAATAATATCATTATTTCAGAAATCAGAATTTAATTTTTTAAACTATTTACCATGCATCCGATCGTAATATTGAAGAATATTAGCAATATGATGACACCTGTATGACTGTATCATTTCATGAAAACTCATTGACGCTCCACCATTAGTAAAAGTACGTGTGAGCATTGCTTTATAAAATATTCAAGTTTTATAAGGGAGTAGGCCGTTGGCGGCTTCTGAATTTATGCATTCTCACTGGGCCGTTGCCAGAAAAAATGGAGGGTACTTCTTCATCTGTATCTTCCAAAAATTTTGGAGTTGGGGAATTATAACTACTGTTGGACTTGCTACAGTCTTGAAATGTCTTTTTAAAATATTAGATTCCGTCGTCATTATGAAATTAATATCCGTTTCCTTATCACAGGGCCAGTCAGGAAATTTCACCCTAAATTTACTGCCTTTCAATTATAAGAATGTGAAATTATTAGAATCCAACCTTAGGGAATGAGACTTTCATTAGCATAATCTGTCATTCGTCGAATAGTCAGCGTGTTTAACTTTCCAATAGGACCCGGCTCATTAGAAAACAACGAAAATTGGCAATTTACATTATACCTGAACTGACAGCTGACTATTAGTCTTCCAACTGAAATCGTAACCACTTGTATATGATGCTTTTCGTATTTTTCTTCGCTCCTTGTTCTTCTAATTATGAATTACTCTCCTTTTCATTGTTGTCAGACGTATTTCATGCAACGATTTATGGGCAATTATTTCTATAAAATGGACTCTTCCTTTTGACAAATGTTCATTATTCAACAGTGTAAGAAGATGCAAAAATATACCGTAAATGCATGTTATATACATATTCTATCGCCTGAAGCATAAGTGAAGATGATAAATTTACTTCCTAAATTGTTATAAAACTTTGTAAAGAAGCTGTTATGAATATGGTGTCCATCGTCTTTCAACTTCAATGGTCTGATATTTCGGAGGCGCATGAAATTACGAAATTGCATCGCCTAATGGAGATATGCTCTTTCTGGCAATTCAAAGCTGGATACTATACTTTATCTATCGCATTCAAAATGCTAAATAGATTTGATAGATTCATTTTTTATGTCAATGAAAATTTTATCTTTTTTGAATATTAAAAGCTAAGTGCGTGTAACACAGAAAAAAGTAGTATTTAGAGCGTAATAAAAATATTAATTTTAAATTCATGTTATGTATTAGTATGGTATACTTCTTAAAATAGGTTATTTTACGAATAGTCGTATGCTTCATAAAGTAGTCAGTGAACACTTACATGATATATCATAGATTTTCTACATCGGAGTGCCTCTTGATTTTATGAATTTTTAGCTTGTAAATTTGTCATCAGCTGCCTCCTCAGAAGTAAAGTCCTTCGTTATATAAAAATAACGATGGATTTCCTGGCGGTCTCTTGAGGTGGAAACACTATTGTTAAAATAATTCGGTATCTCGCATGTTTCGTATGTCATGCTCATCCATCTTTTTCTTAAGTTAAGATGGAGAATCTAAGAATTAAATTTGCCCTTCGTTGATGTTCTAGCAATTTCACTCCAAAGGAAGCTATAGTACAATAACTCTGCATTTTTCCTTTGAATATCATGACTTAAACACAATAAATATTTCCAACTATCGAACGTTTTATAATTGTTGAGTATTTTCCTGGAAATAAAATATTACTGCAGTTTATCCTAGAGGTTAACTGGATATTGTGGACAAGTTTTGAAATCAGGAGATAAAAATTTGATTAAGTGTCCAATTTAATAACATTCTGAAGTATTATTAAAGCATAAGTTGGAATTCGATACCTTTAGAAGGATGGAATGTGTACAGTTAGTACAATATCCAATGGAATTTAGTGGAATATGGTTTTATGCTTAAATTATATTTGTAGTAATTTCATTGTGTCTTGAATAGTTACTTACAAAAGTGCATAGTATATAATGGGAACTATTTTGAAGGTAACAGAATTAAAGTAGACGAATATTTAAATATAAAAAAAACAAAAATTATCATTATTTTATTAAGACACCTCGTATTCCTCCGGACGAAAGTAAATTGGCTCATTTCTTAAGGTTGATCCTCGTGATCACTCGCTGGATCAGTCGCGCTAATTAATTAAGTTCCTCTCGTTCCGTCAATGTAGTTAACGGATGCAATCCCTTTAGTATGAATACTTTCCACCTTTGTCGATCCCTTTCGCCTTTTACCATCATTAACGGGGTCATTAGGCGCCGTCGCTCTATTGTCATTTCTACCATTCAATCGTAACCGCACCGTTATCCTTTCGCAGACTCAAGGTATATAGGCTTTTGGATTAGGCGACCAACGGCTTCGGTTAATTGATACATTTGTTTTTTATTCATTTTGTGTAGTTTTCTTTGCATACATTTTTTTCCATGGAGGCATAATTATAAACCCAATAAAGCCTTGCGATAGCCCAAGAATCGTCTGATTCAGGCAAGGACTGTTTTGAGTATTATGGTTTCGTTCCTGGAAATTCTGTACCCACTAGCATTCCCTTACTTGTTCTAGGACAAGAAACGGGTGATTCAGGCTTCAAGAAAAATTTATGGGAGCACAATGAAGGAACGAAACGCTGGATAAAGGAGAAAAAATTAATGCTTCAAGGTACTTTCACGAATATTCATTCGTATGCTTCATAAAATAGTCAGTGAACACTTACATGATATATCATAGAATTTATCTATCAGAGTGCCTCTGGATTTATTAATTTTTAGCTTAAAAATAAACAATAGCAATTTTGTCATCAGGTGTCGTCTCAGAAGTAAGGTCCTTGGTTATATAAAAAAATAACGATCGATTTCGTGACGGTATCTTGAGGTGGAAACACTATTGTTAAAATAATTCGATATCTCGCAAGTTAAATTAATGTTTGGCGTGGTACTTGAAGAAGGCGACCGACAGCTGTGGTCATTTGCGCTCTTAAGGAAGGGTAGGTAAGGATGGGTGGAGAGAAACCCCGGTATCGGATTCAGCAAACTGTTGACGAAAGTTACCAAAGGGACCATACCTTAACGTCCCATCCGGCAGACAGAGTGCTTTGCTGGAAGTGTCCTTCACTCAGAAATCAAGCAAGGATACGGAAATCTCTCAAAAATCACCCCCAGCTGAACCTGAGACAGTGGGGTAGAAAGGGCCCACTTTAGCCTCATTAAAGTATCGGGAATGTCATTCGGTGGATTTACTTCAAATGAAAGGGAAGTGAGTGAATATATCAACATTCGCCAAGGTTCGAGCTTCGAAAAAATCGACCTTAGTTAAGCGCATTCTGCGGCTAGGGTTGTAGCTTCGGATCGCGAAACTGTAATTTCGATAGAGCCAACCCCCACGTGCTGAGGAACACGTGGGGGCCAGTGCTTAGCACATAAATAATCTACACAGGATTCTCCACTCCCATGGTTCCATTGATTCCCACCGGTCGTAATAAATAGCGGCGCTCCAGTCGCTAGGATACAAGTCAACATAAGTATTAGCATACAAGAGATACGCTACGCGATTAATTTAACCCATTAATGCCCAGACGTATCTTTAGATACGTCACACTTTAAAAATTCCTAAATACTCTGTGGTTTGTTGTTAATGCGATTTCTTTACGTAATATGACAGAATGAAGCCTTCAAATGGTATACAAGTGATTTAGATTATTTAAGCCAATATTAGCAATTGTTATGCTTACTTACACATGACTGGTCATGAACTACTCAGAAATCGCTATGCTATGGTCATGTGAAATTAAATTTTCACATAAACCATTGAGTTATCTGAATCCAGTTTGGACCTGTTTTATTTTAAATGTATAAGGAATATTATCTTTTTAAAAGGATTCATTTTTCTTTCAAGCTCATAACAAAACTAATCAATAAAGTTTTGACGTATCTAAAGATACGTCTGGGCACTTGTGGCACCAAAAAGTCAAGTTTTGACTTATAGGTATGTTTCATTCTATTTATTGATTGATGAAGAAGTAAAAATTTTATAAACCTAATTATGTGATAGATCGAAGACAGTTTTATATTCCTGCCATTTCATGAAGTATAATATTGAACAATTAGGTAAATACAGCAAAATAGGAATTTTCTCAGAATTGTTGTGTATCCTCATTTGAATTGTGATGAAGTACCTTCATTGGAAGCAGAAAATGAGTCAGTATTGGATTTCTGGAAATGCAAATACTCGCAATATCAAGTTGCCTATCCTGGCAAAGTTGCAGATACAGAAAAGAATTCGAGGGGGGCACAAAAGATATCTTGAGCTATCTTTACTTGTATCGTAATGAAAAATAATCAAGTCACGTGCAAAGTTTAGGAAAGTTTTATTTAAAATTATTATAAACAAGGCATTATTATTATATATATTATATAATTATTATATATACAAGGCAATGCCATCTTATGATATGAAAGAGTTACAATTGTGGTTCTGCCCTGTTAGGCAGTGCGGGCGGCCACGTAAGAGGGGGGCGCGCTCCCCCTTCGCCCCCCATATGTATCTGCCACTGTCATGGCATTACTTGTATTCTGTATCGCCGACGGTGGAATAGATTGATTACTTTGTTTCTCGTTCAACTTTCCCCTGGCAATAATATCCTATTTGCAAGCCGGAAATCAGTGTACGAAATAAGTAACTTTGGTGAACATTGATAAAAAAACTTTGTACTACGCTCTTTCACCAAAAACTCTGTACTTTGTATTCATGTTCGAGTCTCCGAAAGATATACCTGACATAAGGAGGAATCTGCGCTTTAAAGACTTTTCAACCGTCTCTTCTGTAAATACTTTTTTGTTACTTTTGTTGCACACCCCTTGCTACATAAGTCAAGAAAACAGCATAGGGGCTCCCATTTACCGCTGAGAAGAGAAGACGTACCTTAGTGATGGAGCAGGGGTGAAACAAATCTGAAATAGCTCTAAAATCAGCGCTGTCAGCAGAAAAAATTCAAGATAAATTTTACAATTTAACAATTGTTAAAAATGTTGGTACATTCTTCGTACGTACAAATCGAAGTGATTTATGAAGTGTTTGGAATATTGCCTCTCTCAGGTCACCGTCTACTTAGTTGATGGATTTATCGGAGGTCATCTCCAGACTGCACCATCGAAATACTTTCTCAGTCAATGCGAAGGAACAGGTTTGAAGAAATGCTAAGGTTTCTGCATCAGGCAGATAATTATTATAATGGGAAGAATGATGGCAGGGATAGGCTATATAAAGTTCAACCCTAGTTTGAGGTTTTGAACTAGACTTTCAAAATTGTAAGCGCTGAAGAATATTGTTTGGTGGATGAATCATTTAACCTATATTATGGTAGATATGGCTGCAAGCAATGTATTAGAGGGAAACGAGTAAGAATATGGTTAAAATTATGGTATATTTTCGAATCAAGTCACCCTTTATCATGCTGTAGCCAACCTTCAGAGAACAGATCTTGGTCAAGGAGATGTACTTTTAGGACTAGTGGATGAGTGAAAATTACCACCAGGTACATACATATTTACTCAAAACTTATTCATATCAGAATTGATTACTATTAGCATACATAAAAAAATGAAAACTCTTGTTTGTTATTCTGTTTCCGAAATGCAAGTGGAAATCGCGGACTACAATTCTCACATGGGTGGAGTGGACATGTGTGATCAATTCCTGGCAAATTACCGGACAACAATCAGGAATAAAAATGGTGGTTCAAATATTTTAGATGAGACTTGGATGTATCAGTTGTACAGGGATGGTTACGGTATAAAAAACTCGGATACAGTATCACACTGCTGTAAAATTTCAAAATGCAAATGTAAATTGTTCACGTTATAATACTACAATAATACTCAAAATTATTTTATTTGATGCATAATAATACAAATTCAAGTATCAAAAACTACTGATGAAGGCATGGGTAATGAATAATATAGCAAAAACGAGCATTAACACAATTAAATTATAATGTGCATTTTTGACCCCTTAAGTGCCCAGATGTATCTTAAGATACGTGTAGGATTAAGTACTATGCAAATGTTAGAGATTTTTAAAAATATTTTTTCCCGCATCAGGTATGATGTGTAATCATAATTTAAGCAAAAAAAGTAAAAATTTTAGAAAAAAATCTTCTGGGCATTAATGGGTTAATCGTTTATTGCTTTATGTAAGCGTTCATTGAAATACCTGCTATTCTCAATTATATTCATGGTTTTTCACTGAAAATTTTAATTCTATGCGAGGAAATGTTTTTGTACATCTGCGTCGTATGATGTTTTCCCATTTTTTCACAAGGAAGCTTCCTTTGAATTGTTGCATTTTTGGTGTCGCAACGCGACGAATTATTAAGATACACATGTATTTGGTTTCCTTTTATGTGGCAATACGATATTGTGGACTCATTATTACCATTTATGCCTAATTTTCGAATAGGATTTCGTTATTATTTGAACTTTGAACTTCTTGCGGAGTAGGTAAAAACATAATTGAAAAGCTATATTCTTAGATGATTAAAATTGATAATTCTCTTGATAGAAGAAGCAAAATTTACCGACGAGACGCTTTTCTGGAGCCTCTTGTTATATGAGTGATAGCTCGCTGAGTGAAAAGATGCTCGACTGTCCCCAACTCCGGAGAACGGATCCATTCTCTCCCTGTCTCGCTCTGTCTGGTTTTCAACGGTTCTTTTCCAACGATTCGAGAACTAGGCATGAATTGTTAGAGCCCACAAAGTTATTCCTGTGGAATGAAAATGCTAAGAAAGTCACTTTAGAGAGAACAGTAGGGGACCACAACTTAGCGTCCCATCCGACGGATAGAGTGCTTGCTGTATCTTAGTGGCGGTCATCAAACAATTTTTCGAAAATCAAAGTTCAACACACGTCAAAATGTAGCCCGAGGTACCGATTGAACAGAGAAAAAAAAATGTTCCTGTAGGTTGACATCTTGCGGTGGCGCCAAGGTCATTTATGGTCAGCGTATGCAACCCGCAACATACACATCTTTTTCCGCTGTTTCGGCAGTAAATTTCGAGATTCAAATAGTTTTTTTTCGGCCGATTCCACACCATTCATGTTTGAAATTGTCGAGGTAAGTCACAAAGATCGAATAGTCACGTTTTTTACACAACAACCGGTATTAAAATGCAGAGAAACGTAAAAAAAACTCTGATAGTTTCTTTATTAATGCCATATATTTTAATTTGCTCTAATCATATGGGCATAATCGCACTAATATGACCCTGCCACTTACATAGAGCCTCCCATCCTAAAGTAAGGATCTCCCTACGGCCCGCCAATGAACTAACGTCAACGCACTGCTCAAGCTGCATCGTCTACGACAATGCCTCCGTGTTCCAAATTTTGCAGCTCTTCGTCCACCATGAGAACAGGTACAACTCCGGCTCTCAGAATGACCCAGAACTCGCCACGTGGAGGTGGCTGCAACTCAGTGGCGTAGACAGGGATTTATTTCGGGGGGGGGGGGGTCCAAAACCAGAGGGGAAAATAAAAAAAAACACGGAACTAAGTTACTAATTTTAACGCTTTTCATAATCGAATAAATTCATTTGTTAAGAAAATATTTTGAAATTTTATGATTTTTCATTATTTTGTTTTCTTTAATGAAGAAAAATAATTATGTTTTTATATTTAGGGGGAGTCTGGACCCCCGATCCCCCATGGCTACGCCACTGCTGTAACTGGAGCTTCTCCCGTACCTACCCACACTATTTGTGAAATTAACTATGATATGTAGGTGTTGAACCCTCGCAGGATTTATTTCAATATACTCTTTAAAATGAAATCCATTAAAGTCCGAAACTTTGACGAAGGATTATCTTCTAATCACCCAAACTGCCGAAATACACTTTATAAAATTGTAATAGATACGTTATTTTAATTGTCAAGGAATCGAGAATTTTGACGGCACATAACCTTCAAACGAAAATTAAGTGAATTATCTCTCACGATTGATGATTCGCTGGATCAATCGCACTAATTGATGAAGTTCTTCCAATTTAGTTAGTCTACAAGATCTCCTCAGAATGATTCCTTTCTCAACCTTTGCCGATCGTTCGCGGCGCCCTCCTTGCGGTCATTAGGCGCACTCCCTCTCATCTCATTCCAAACGAAACCGAATCGTGATCCTTTCGCAGTGCTGCTCAAGTTTCCTCCAACTCGGGAGAATATTATCGCGAGGAGGTCTCTGATCTTTTTACTCCCTCTTTCCCATCGCACGAATGCTCCAAATCTTGGATAATGCGTTTCCACCCCTCCGATTCCGTCCTTCGCATCCCCGTTTCTTCTCACGTAATCTTCTCGTTTCCTCCTCCTCTCCTTTGGCTCTATAAGCATTTTCTTCACTTTTCTTTGTTGCTTAGGCTCTTTCCCCTCTATTAAATATTGGTAGCACCTTCCATTCTATCTCTCTATCAAGGGGGCTACATAGAGGCCCTATTCCATCCCATAGAAGGCTGATTTCTGGTGCCCACTTCGGTTGCATCTTAATCGGTTTTCAAAAATGTCCGCGGCGCGGTGATGAGTGCAATGCGATCCACTTTTATCCAATGTTTTGATGTAATATATTTGTTATTGCGAGGAATAGAATATAAAAGTAAAGAATTTGATGGATCAAATCATTATGTGCATAGATTTTGATTTTTGTCCCTAATTATGCCTTATTTCCCAGGGAAACTCGGATCAATATGTCCGTCAGCGACACGAGTGGTGACTTTTGTAAACCTATTCAAATGCGCGGTGTCCATATTTTAAAGCATAACATGGCATATTGAGTTTTGGCGTAATATGATTTAAAGTATTTACTCCTAGATACACAAATGCTCAACGTAATACTGGGGCTGATGCAGGACAAAAACGGATAGTGAGGCCAAAACTCTTTCGAGGTTTCAGTGGCCAAATAGGTAAAGTATCTACTGTGATAGAGTTTGAAAAATAACGAGATCCTCATTTTTCCGTTTTTTTGCGTTTCCTTATTTAGTTTTGTGGGCGAACGGTTGAATGGCGAAGATTTATTTGTCGCGACTCATCTTTCTCTTTCATCTGCATGTTTTTTTTTTATGTCTTGCGACTTTTTTGTCTCAGCATACGACCTCAATGCACAGAGTACTAAAATTCGTACCCACAAGAATCAGATTCAAAAGATAATTTGATCAAGATCAAAGATTTCGAACTTCGTGTCGGGTGGATTGGTTAAATTTCACTTGGGTTATAAACCGGTTCAAATTCTTCATGTTAGGTTCTTTCGTTAAAATGTTCGTTTTAAATCCCATTTGTTGAGTTCATATCAGAAAAAATAGTTCTAAGATAGTGTGGGTGCAACATATAACTATTATCACATCTTTAGAAATATTTGTCATATCTATCCGTTGAGATTTTATCTTATCTCTTAACTGAGGGTGTTCAGGGTAAAAAAACTAGGTTTCTGAGGTTGACTAAATCAAGAAAACACTAAAAAATAAGTACAACTTTGCTAGTAAAAAACGCTATGCTTGGCTTTAATATTTCACACGAAATACAACACTAAAAATATACAATGTAAAAATCAGGAAGGTTTTAAAATTTGGATGCGATGCATAGATGCTGAAGAGTTGATATACAACTGATATTGACAAATAATTGAATATTTTATACATATATAGGGTGGAAATCTTCAGTTGGAGTTACATGAAACATAAAAATAAAATTTGATAAGCAATTGAAAGGTAAATTTATTGTGCACTTTAGAAAATCAAAATGCGTCCGATGACTAGGACTTGCTGAAGATAGTTGAAATTTAAAATTGGACACCAGAATGTAGTAGACCCTAATGAAGACCTATGAAGCGATGGATAGATGATATCCTAGCAGATACGTGAAAATTAGAGTATTCAACTGAGAGAACTATTAAGCGATAGAAGCATACAAGCAGTAGCTGATGAAATGAAAGAAAATCATAGTGACCAGATACTTTTCAAAACCACAATTTTATCAAAGCAATTTCTTTATAAAAAGGTATGCTAAATTTCATATACTCTACTATCGATAAGTATATTAAATTTTTTTATGGAAACCTGGAAGCAATTTTTGAAGAAATTCAAGACTTGATAACACTTTTGCCGTGGATTAAAAAAAGGCAAGGGAGAAAATAGGAAAGGGAAAAAATTTCAAAAGAGGTTTGGGCCGCCAGCGAAGGAGGGAAACAAAAGAAAATTAAAAAAAAAGAGTAGAGGGAGAGGAATAGGTGAAGAGGGGAAGTAGTCAGGGTAGAAGGAGCCGCAGTCGTAAAGATCGAGTCTCATTACCCTTGAGGAGTAGCATGGGGACAGATCTTCGGGGAAGAAGAAATGTTACGACGAGAGGAAAAACAAAGGATTTCACCCGGACCGCAAATAAAACAAAAGAGACGAGAAAAGAAATATGGAACCTAGATATTGGAACTCTCTCGTAAGATGCCGCTTAGGATATACCGTCGTTGCACGGGACTCTTATTTGGACTAGCGTTGGAAGGACTGGTATCAGATATATAATAAATACAGAAAAGTACATCATACATCTATGTACAATAAAACCCACTTCCGACCACTCACTGACTGACTGATTCACTCACCAATACAAATGTATGTGGTGAACGAGACAAAATGCGACAAAAAGTTATAGAATATACCCCTCAAAAATCGTCAGAAACACCAGGAAAATTTTTCATTCTTTTCTACCAATCTATTCGTTTATATTAAATATGGGGATCAGTTCAAAAATGGCCACTAAAATCCAAAGGTGGCGCTGCGATCATTGAAAGGAAATAGAGAGATAGAAAATTATAACAAAACAATCGTTTGTGCAAACGAAATAAGTTGAAGTGAAATAGGAAAAGTGGAAAAGAAGAGAAAGGAGCGAAAATGAAAATATGAGAAAGATAATGTAGGAAAATTAGTTAATTCCTCGCCTCCCAAACCGAAGATCGCAGGGTCGAGTCCCACCAGGGAGGTTGATACGCACTGTTACCAGTTTCCGTAATATCTTTCACTTGAAATAATTTTCAACTTTGGCTTCGACAATTTTAACTTGAAATGCGGAGGAATAATTTATTCTCCTTTCAAATAACAAGCTAACAAGGCCCTTAATTTCAAAGGTACCCTGAAATATATAGTTAAAAAAATTTGGGAATATATTCCCGCAAAGAGAGGTTTAATATGTATTTTCCTAACGAGCAATGAAATAACACAATGGTACTTAGCGTTACAAATTAAATTAAATCTATTCCTTATACAAACGAGGGTTTCATTTAAACCCTAATCTGTGGATTCCAGATGATACTCCATGTAGTAATAATGCGGTCAATAGCCACTGTAGCACTTCAAATGATACTCTACAGGAATAATCAAAATCAAACTAATTACAAACCAGCACAATTAAATTATAAGCTAAAATAACATATCATCAAACGTAGTGCATTATGAGATTCATCCTAGCACTCCCGCATACTCAGCGGTGGCTTTCAGAGACCCAGGCATATTTAGGTAAATGTCTCCGGTCACTTTTATCTCAGAATAAATACCAAGAGTTCCGGGATTCCTAATCCTTGAATTCCACTTTGAAATACACCACTACTCTCATACTTTGATCTTTTGCTTTCTTCCCATTCTTCAGTCAAGAGTCAAGCGGTTGTGGGTGTTTAAAAATGCAATGAGTACATACAATGATTGTAAAGCCTATCAATTACCACCGGGATTTTCGGATATTGAGGTGTAGAATAATGTTGACTTAAGAGTTTATCTACCAAGTTTAAGGGCATAAGCGACAAAGAAAAGTTTGAGAAATGTGATGAAAACGCATATTTTACCAGCGAAATATCGATTTCAACAAAGAACTCCCGATAAAGATTTTTAGGTCATGCGGCGAGGAGAGCAAAAATTACGACGGAAAAAGAGTGGAGAAGGTCAGAGTTAAAATTTAAGGACAAGGAAACTCATATTTTGGCGACTTTTTCTCAGAGAGAGGTTGAGGAGGGAATAGAAGTTATTATTAAGGTCTTCAAAGGGAAAGAAGGAAACGGGAGGATTACGTGGGAAGTATGTAACGTCAACCAAATGTCTTGCACGTTCCATGCCAGTTTATTACCCCTTCGGAGTTCTTTCGTTTCCTTCGCTATTTTTGGGTGCCGTATAATTTAGTGGAGCACCACCGATGTCCACAGTACTTTGAGGATAATAAATAAAATCATGTGCTCAAGTAACAAAAAACGTGCGTTTTAAATTTTTTTTTTCTCATCTTCTTCTTCATCCTAGCGTTTGTACCGCGCTATTGCAGGGTCCGCTGTTCTACTAAGTCTTCTCCACTTGGCTCGATCCAGGTCGTCTACTGGCGTTGCTTTGACGGTCTTCATGTCTGCCTTAATGCTATCGAGCCAGCGCATCTTAGGTCGTCCTCGTGGTCGGCGTCCTTCAGGGCTCAGCCGCATTGCTGTTCTCGCCACGGAGTTCTCGTCGCTACGCACCACATGCCCATACCACCGCAGTCGAGCTTCCCGCATCTTGTCCGTGATTGGTGCAACTCCCATTCTTTCCCGGATGTCTCCGTTCATGACGTGGTGAAGGCGGGAGATGCCTAGGATCCATCGCAGCATCCTCATTTCCACGGCATCCATGGCTTGTTCTTGTTTTGCTGTGACTGGCCAACATTCTGTTCCACATAGGGCCACTGGGCGGACTACGGCCTTGTATACTTTGGCCTTGAATCGGTCGGGCATTCGACAGTTTCGGTCGGACATCCCACAATAGGCCGGTCACTTGGCGCCACTTCAGCCATGCTGCATTAATTCGAGCTCGTGTGCCGGCGGTTGTGCTTCCGTCGTTGCTGATGACAGAGCCCAAATATTTGAACTTCTCGACCTTCTCAAGGTCCTCGCCGTCGATGCTGATCGTGCCGTCGATTTGAAGTGGTTTGAGGTCCACTCTCCATGTAATCAGTCTTCTTGATGTTTAATCGCAACCCATAGTTGTCGAGTCGTACCTTCCATTGCTGAGTTCGCAGCTGCAATTTGGGTCTCGTGTTGCAGGCAAGGAAGACATAATCGGCGAACAATAGCGACCAAGGATGAGATTATTGGAGACCAGCCGTGAGCGTGTCTGTGCACAGGACGAAGAGCAGCGGAGAGAGGACCGATCCTTGGTGGACGCCAACAGTGAAAATTAATTAATTTTTAGGGATGGACGGATCCAGGGGGTCGATTGTGTAACTTTACGTTCGAACGTAACTATCCGGTTCCCGTGGAATTTAGATCAACAACTCGAAAACAATTGAAGGAGCGATTGTGTAACTTTACGTTCGAAAGTATTCCGGCTCTCGATCGAAAGCATCTCTTCGTCAACACATCACTTGACGATAAGGCTATCGAATCGTTCGCAGGTGAGGTTTGGGATGGAGTTTAAATGTTTACTACCTTTCATGGTCACGTTGTATGTCCTTTTTTTTTGGGATTAAGTGTATTATGGAGTCAATTATATTTATAAATCGCAGTGTTATGTTGATAATTACGTGAATTTGTGGTGAATTGACTGATAAATACAATTTGTACGTGTCGGTTCACAATGCTATAAATATGAGGAAGTTTACATTTGCTTCGCTATGTAATGTGTATGCAATTGATATGAAATGATCTTTTGTGGAATTAAGTGAGTTACACATTCTTTTTAATTTATACATGATTGCGTTGTGTTTTTAATAACGTGCATGAGTAGTGCAATTACATAGATAAATACAATTTGTACGAGTTATTTTACTATATGATACAAAGATGAGGACGTTTACATTTGCTTATCTATGTAATGTTTGTGTAATTCGTGTGTGTAATTGAAATAAAATCCTTTTTGCATGCTTGATTTAGACGTGGTTGCACTGTAGTATATTAGCTAAATTATAGCTGCGCTATAATATATTTAAAAAATTATATTCTCTACAATGTTTAATTTAATTGGAAACGTCGGGCTGTAATTGACAAGTAAAATGATTTAATTTATGTACTCAAATAGTTTATTTTAACTTCTCAATGGCCTCGTAAATTAAGCGGAAATTATGTTTTTCCGTACTTCAATTAATGTCTCCGATGCGATATGGTTTCTTCAAAAAGGGTAAATTTCGAACAGATATTCGAGTGTTTGAGACGAGAGGAGGTATCAAACATGACTATGCATATTTGCTTTTTCTTTCAAGTAATGGGTGAAAGGTTTGTGATGTTGAGAATATTAAGGTATTTATTTATTTCACAAGTTAGGTTTTTAATGTTTACCTAACTACTATTATTAAAACATGTCGTACTAATTCACACTCGTCAGTTTTTGTTCCTGCAAATATTCAATATGCTGCGGACACACAAAGGCGAAGACGAGAGCCTATCAATACCGAGCATACGTTCACACATTTCCTGTAAATGAATTAAGTCAATTACAAATTATACAAGTTATTATTTAGCGAATTGCAAAAGTAACGAAACGGAGACTTACCGCGGCATTTCAAAATAGTCAGTGATATCTGAGTAAAAATACTCATCCCAAATATCAGCTACGCTCCAACGGAAAGGAGGGTATTTTATACTGAATTGAAAAAGGTTGATTTATACGCAAAGCTAAATTCTTTCAATAATATAAACCTAACTGGCTAATTGTCTCTGAAACCAATATTGTTAACATAGTTTCGCTTTTCAAAACAAACACAGCCACTCTCGGCCTAACTGCGCATGCGTCCAAGGAAAACAATCGCGTAACGTATTCCCAATTCCAAGTAAATATGACAACGTCGTAACTTTCGATTGCTTGTTGACGATCGTCCATACACAATCGCACTTACAGCTATCGTTCGAATACCGGGAACTCAATCGAGAGTGAATGGATCTCTAACGATCGAAAGGTAGTCAAGTTACACAATCGGCCCCCAGGATTATTTTCGGATTCGGATCGGATCCTTGATTTTCGGAGCCGGATCTTTCGGATAGAATATTTTCGGATCCTAATGCATTTTCAAATTTCTGACGCTGAGATTCCCCCGATGATTGTTCAATCTCTTGGGAAAAGTCACACTGTGTGCCAGTCGTATTTTGCTTTTTTATTTTCCACACCTGACATTCTCCCACGTAACCTATGCGAGAGCTTTCAAACAAAACGGTTCATGAGTAGGAGAAGAATCGCATACCTCGGCGCATTCGTAGAGAGAATCGGAACTCTTTCCACCCTTACGGGGAGTTGCATTCACTGAAGCTATTATTTACAATTTCGGATCCAGATCCGATGTCTTCCGCGACTTTGGATCCAATGCATCCGATGAAGGGCAATATCCGCGGATATTTGGATCCGAGGTATCCGATCCGACCATCCCTATTAATTTTATCTTATTCCTTTACTACCGAAAATAACAATATATATATTAATAATAGTAATATCGGATCCAAATATCCGCGGATATTGCCCTTCATCGGATACATCGAATCCAAAGTCGCGGAAGGCATCGGATCTGGATCCGAAAATTTAAATAATAGCTTGTTCTTCGGGGTTTTTAATCATTTTAACAACGACAGGTACACGAACATCTATGACTTGGAAAAGGCAAGCCACCCATTCGGTACTGGAATTCATTTGAAAGTTTTCAGACGAGGATTTAACCCCGCCTCCATCGAGGCCGACAAAATTATCTAACCAATACCAATCTGTAAGCATTATATTAGAAGTAGAACATATCATGTCTGAATCAATATTAACACTCGCCTAAGTTATATAGCAACATACGTTTAAGGATCCCCACACCAGATTAATGCTGGGATACTATTAATATCGGTGAAATCACTAATGATGAAGCTTATCTCTATATTATGCCTTAGTGTATATAATACCTCCGGATAATATATATTTATATATAGCTACAAAATATATTTATCATTACCTTATGATGTTTCCCATCAAAAATAAAAGTTCACGCAAGCTCACCTCAACATCATCCAATTACATTTTTTAGTTCTCCTGTAACCTGGAGCATAGAATAAATAATGCAGGTAAAATCTTAAAATAAAACCAAAAACCATAGAAGCACTGGTGGAAAATGAAGAAAGAAGGTCACTGGAAAAATACTACGATAAGAACCCGGGGAATTTGGCGACTTTGCACAGAATTGATAATAAAGATAAGTTACGAGAGCGCTAATCCATAAATTCCACATTAAAGGCACTCCTGCTCCCCTTTCCTTGAACACATATTTTTTTTAACCATCATAATTCACTCAAGCGTCAGCGGCAGTAAAACGTTTTAAAACGCAATGAACAATAGAATGGTTTTTAAGCCAGCCTATCAACACCAGGGTTCGTTGGCGCTGAAGTGTACAATACTGATAAATTACAACTGATCACGTTTAAGGGTATATGCGACAAATACAAACGTAAGAAATGTTAAGGAAATGCATATTTTACCAGATAAACGTCAAAATGTCGCACTAGCTATTCCGCGGATATATGCTCGATTAATACCATCAGATGCTACGACATTCCACGCCTGAATCCACTCCGAATTTTTCTGACTATTCTCGCAAAAAAGATACACAATGATATCGTGCTGCCTACCTATTTTAATTTCAAAACTCTACAACACGTGTTTTAATGGGGTAGTTTCCTTCATCACAGAAACGAAATGCATTGATTGCTATTCGTTACCCAACATTAGGGTTTTCATAATATACAAATTATTTGGTTTTAGAAATCCCAGTTTAAACGAATGGCAATGATCAATTTTAACCTCATTTGAAAAAGGCCAGATTGGCGCCCATGCGATTCCACTCCGCGTGACGTCACAGGGACCTAGTTTCTACACGAGAGGATAGGCGTTTTACATCGTCTGGGATTACCAATGCATGCATGAGTCACAGAGCTCAGGGAAACATCACTTATTAAAATTGTCCAAGGTCGGAAAGTTTCCTTCGTTTGATAAGGTATTAATAATCCTTATTTAAGCCAAGCGCTACCAGCTAGCAGGGTACTCTGTTACCTGCTAGCATCCTGCGTCGTATCAGCGCTCAAAGCCTCGACCCAAGGTCACCTCACTTGCGGCAGCAGGAGCCAGAACGACGTGACACGGAGTTTTCCCGGCAATCATGTTTCCGCGCGCTTGAAAATTTTTACTTTTCGTTTAATCGCGAAAAATAGATATCGTCATTCGAAAATCTAAGAGCGTGAAATGCGTATTCCAGGAGTGATAATCTTTCGATTTAGGCAATAAAAAATAATAGGAAACCACCCTATTGGCTCGCGATTATATTACAGCGGTATTTAAGTTACGGACCGTATGTATGACCGTGCGAGCCGATACCCCAAATCTGACTTCTCCAAACACCCTATGGAGGAATTTTTCGGGAAAGCGGACAGTGTTCCAAAGGTATGCCCCTCTATCTCCAGTCATCGCAAATGTTTACTTGAAACGTAGTACTATCCTCAGCACGGTTACGCCCGAGCACGAATATTACAATAGAGGATCCTCAAGACGGTCTCTAAATGTGTTGTCACTCATCGCGCATTTAAACGTTTTACAGAAGTCGCCACTCGCGTCGCTGACGGACAAATTGATCCGAGTTTCACGGCGAAATAAGGTTTAATTAGGTGTATTAACTGAAATTTATACACATGATGATGTGATATACCAAATTCATAACTTTTCAATGCTAATCCTTGCAATTGCAAACATTTTACTGCACAATATTAAAAAAGCGGATCGCATTGCACTCATCACCGCGCCGCGGACAATTCTGAAAGCCGATTAAAATGCGACCGAAGTGGCAACTGAAATCAGCCTTCCGTGGGATAGAATTGGGCCTCCTTTATAGTCCCCTTGCGTCCGAGTAATATTTTCCGGTTTTCGGGCGATGCCTTTCTCATTTGCTCCCATTAGTTTGAGATTTTAACGAAATACTTAAGCCATTTGAATACTTTACCTTGCCTATGTGCCAACTGAAACCCCAAAAGGTTTTTGGCCTCGCCAACAGCCGCTCGCCATACGTCTCGGTCATGCATCGGCTCCGGTGTTACGTCGAGATGAAGGAGATGCAGAATATTTCCGCACATGATCTCTCCACCGTAGTCTTGGGCGCTTCAGTGGTCGACTGCGTCGTGAAAGATTTTCCGCCACCATCCTCAGTGTGGAGTCCAGCTCCTCCTTTTCACGTGACCAGTCCATTTCAATTATTCTACTATCAATATGCATGTTAAAATAGTTCTTGGTGTGCAGGTCAATGTATGCTATGCAAAAAAGTTTTAGCCAACGTTTCCGTTTATTTTAAACTATCATCAGGGCTTAGCTTTGCACATATTTCTTGATAAATAAAATTATTCATTGTATCCTGGTTGATATCGTGGATGGCGGTGGGGTTAAATCCTCGTCTGCAAACTTTCAAATGAGTTCGAGTACCGACTGGGTGGCTTGCATTTTCCAGGAATATCAATAAATATGTGCAAAGCTAAGCCCTGATGTTAGTTTAAAATAAACATAAACGCTGGCTAAAACTTTTTTGCATAACATACATTGACCTACAATCCAAGAACTATTTTAACATGAATTAAACGAGGTCAAGATAAGGAAGAAAAAAAAATTACTATCAATATGGGCAATGATATCGGGTTCTTGGTAGAAGAATCTTAGTTCTCTGTTGGCCCGTATCCCTCACGTGCCTTGTCACGTACTGGCCTCAGATCAGTTCGTAGAATTTGGTTTTCGATGACTATAACCTTCTTTTATGATTTTTTGATAAGTGTCTACTTCTCATATCCATACAATACAATTGGTGATGTGGATACGGTATTGAGAACTTTTATATAATTTTATTGGGAAACGATAATGTGCAATGGGCTCAATCACCAATTTTATTTTATTATTTTTGACAATAGATACAAATATGAAAGTGGAGATGGAGGCCATTGCTTTTTATCGTTTCCCAATCGGATTTGTGAACCATTTTAATGATTGACAGCCCGGATTATTGAGTTTTCGAGCGACGCAAACTGGTAGTTCTTTTCAGTCACTCCTAATATCCGAGTACGGCTCTCAAATATAATTAGGCCCTTTTGTGCACCAAATATTTGTCCGGATGACTTCTGACATCATTTCAGACTTTCCATGCCAAAAGCGAGGAAAAAAGGTACGAGTTTTTGAGATATTGACCTACTTTTGCATATCTACAAATCTATCATCTATCTTTTCCTAATATTTCCGAAGTGTGAATGCATTATAACATATCTACTATGAACTACGAAGTGAAATATGTCATCTTTTGGCAGTTAAATTCCATGCCTCGTACATTATGCTACATTTTGTTTTGCAGTTTTAGGAATAGGAAAAAGCGTGAAAATTTGGACCCATTTCGTCCGCTTGACGGTATTTTTTGCTCAATTATGTCTATTTTTATTGATACACGTACGGGGGGAATTCGACACGCAGTGATGCGTGATATGTTCCACATTGGTCCAGGCTTTTACAGTGAAATAGGCAAATGGCATAGATATTGGAATTCTGGACTAATAGAGTTACATCTCCATTTTTCCAGTCAATGGTGACGTTGGCTTATAGCTTTGGCAGAAATTTTAGTCGTTGTCGTTCGTTGGATGGCGCAGCGATTTGAGTGATCCCTCAACCAATTGCGCCGTGAAGGGTAGGATTTTTTAAAATGCGTTTATGAGATAACATATTCACAGGCGAAAGTTTGTGTGATTCGCAGATTTTTATAAACTTTTTAAAAATTGTAATTCGACAAAGTCAAAAACCTGTAACCTTGGTATTGTCATAGTTTTTCGAAAGGTAGGTCAGTTCATAAAAATCAGGGGACCATAGAAAACTTTGTCTGAGTTTATGTTACCCAATAGATGGTTTAATAAAATATCCTGTGCTCTTAAGTTGGTATCTCTGTGTGGTTTCATAATGGGCAAAAATTTCATGGCATTATTAATATGTTGGTCATGGAGCTTTGCATGCTGGCTTGGGGCTCCATTTAATCGTACACGTACGTAAGTTTCAGTAGAGACATTTTATCAGTGATATGATGTACCAAATGAAAATTTATCAAATTTCTATGAACGATCGAATTTTTGGTAATTTTATTCTTGAAATCTACACATTAAAAAAGTATCGCCAAAACCAGGGGGAAAATTTTCTGAAAAACGGGGTACTAATTTATGGGTTTTAAACTAATTTTAACACTTTTCATAATCGAAAAAACTTCATTTGTTAAAGAAATATTTTGTAAATTCATGATTTTTCAATATTTTGTTTTCTTTTATGAAGAAAAATTATTGAGTTTTTATGTTTCGAGGGGGGTCCGGACCCCCTGGACCTCCCCCCTGGCTACGCCTCTGGGTGGAGATCGAGTGATCCGTCCTCTTAATTCTCATTTCCACCCTCCTCTTTTCTGGTTAGAGGACGCGTGTGGTCGGTTACGATATCATCAAGACACCGACGCTGAAGGTATCCGACAACCGGCCGGATGAATGTGCCGAACGCAGCGAAAACCTTTGTCGGGACCTGACCGTGGTGATTGGGATCTAAGACGGCCAAATTGGATTCACGGCACCGCCCGAAAGACGATGAGAAGATCACCCATCGGAGCACTGGACGGAAATTGAGACACGCCCCTGCGGTATTGGCGGACCAGGTACTGAGTTCACGCCGAGCAGTGCGACCGGTTTCCAAATGGGCGACCAATGGATAGGTAGCCTAATTCATATACACGTACGTATCGATGAAAACGTATAAATAAGATAAGCGTATGTACCGATGAAGGCAGAAACATTCGTTCACCTAGATGTTACTTTAACAATATAAATAATATAAAATAGACTCTGGATGTTGTCTAAAAGTATACTAAGGAATGTGAGACTATTTATTGATAGCTTACCTGAATTTCGGGGGAAAAACCAAAGCTACGCTGACGTTCCAAAAAATGCCTCAAAAAGTTGGTAATCATGAGCGACATCGGGACTTATTCTAAAGGATCTCCTTAATTCACCATCGGGTAAATTGGATTTTGGGCATCCCTCAGTCGTCTTCTTTGCACCCGACGTTCCATCATGTTCACTCTCTCTTCAAGGAGCATTAGCTCCCAAGCTAAGAAGTGAAGAGCCATCGACACTATCGATAGAAAAAATAATTGTCGCATTGTAACGGGAATGTATAAATAATATAAAAATAAACTAGTGGCCTTAACTTAATCTACCCATTTTAAGCACATAATAGTATAGTTTTTACTGTAAATGACACTCAAG
The DNA here is from genome assembly GCF_921293095.1 of Ischnura elegans. NCBI lineage: Eukaryota > Metazoa > Arthropoda > Insecta > Odonata > Coenagrionidae > Ischnura > Ischnura elegans. The sequence continues at coordinate 125,097,454 of NC_060247.1, forward strand.
ACTAGAGAAGGATTACATAGCAATTGATTATTACTTACAGGCCTATGGTTTAAAAAAAATATTATTTGTACATTCCCGTTACAATGCGACAATTATTTTTTCTATCGATATTGTCGATGGCTCTTCACTTCTTAGCTTGGGAGCTAATGCTCCTTGAAGAGAGAGTGAACATGTTGGAGCGTCGGGTACAAAGAAGACGACAGGTTTTATAGTTGAAGAAGTACGCAGTTCACTTTTTAGATGGTCTTGCTAAGAATCTTGTGAAGCTTATCACGTTATATTCCAGTATAATAAAAACGTAAACACAAATCAACGCGTAACAACTGACTGAAAAGTAATATGGCGGACGTCGATAAGCTTACGACGGGCTCCCAAGTCCCCGGACAGGCTATCGACATTTTTCGTTAGTGCTATCGAGAAAATATCGTTAAGCGAGCACAGAGAAAGCCAACTGTCGTTAGTTAAGATTTTTGATAAGCTAACGACGTAGCAACGTCGATAAGACTTGCTATCGAGTTAGAGAAAGCCCCTACTGGTGGGAATAGATTCATTGTTCTGGAATATTCCCAAAAAGCAACGTATTTTATTGAAGTATAAATCGTTTCTGACTTGAACTGGTGGAAATATGATAATTCAGTTACTACTTTTCTACAGCATTGGGGTCATTGCGGGACCGGAAGTTGCTCATTTATTCCCACCATAACCAAACTTAATGTACTTGTGTTAAAAAATAAATATACGGTAGCACCCGTTACATTTAAAAAGTACAGACTGTCCCACAAGGCGTGTGTGATTTTTGACGTCTTATTTTAGTAACTTCGCATCAAGCAATATTCATGAACATTGGCATACTTATGGGGAAAGGTCCTAAGTTTTGTTGAGTGCAAGAAAAGTTTTACAATTTTTACCTTTTGACCTCACAATGTGGGTTCAAACAAAAAATTTGAATTTGCCTCATGGGGTTTCAATGTTAAGAAAATCGAGATAGAAAAAAGTCTGAATTTCATTGACCAACATGTCAATTCATAGGTTTTTGGACACGAAAAAACCGAAAATACCAATTTTATTTACGAAAATTCAACCGGTGGCAAAAAGAATAGCATACCAACAAAGGTGTCGATCCCTGGGTTTTAAAGGGTGCCCAAGGCCATGGTATTGTCCTAATACCCGCATTATCCACTAATTGACCTCCAAGGTTAACACGGTGGTCAAAGGTCATAGAGGTAACCGTTGGGCCATCGTGACAACCACCTTGTCGAACCATAGGTTTGGCGGTTGCCGAAGGTTGCCGAAGTCGGCTTTGCAGTTCGTAGATCCGTATTACTGATTTTTTGACCACCGAAGGTCATTATGGGGGTCAAAGGTCATAGAGTTAAACGTCACCATGGCAATCAACGTGTGGAACCATTGGTTTTAAAGGGTGCCCGAGTCAGTTTTGCAGTTCATGGATCCGTATTGTTGATTTTTTGACTTCCGAAGGTCATAAAGTTAACCGTCGGACCATCATGACCACCAACGTGTGGAAACATAGGTTTTAGTGTGCCCCAGTCAGTTTTGTAGGTCATTAATCCATATTGTCCTTTTTTTGACCGTCGTGGGTCATACTAAGGGTCAAAGGTCATAGAGGTATGTTTGCAAATATTACGGAAAATAATGTCCCCAACCAAAGGTTTTGAAGATAGACCAAGTGAGTGGCGTAGTACACATATCCTTCGTCTTTTCCGACAAGCCTCCCTTGCCCTCTTAGTTTCATGCTGTAGTTGATATTTAATTTCCCTAGACATCCTTTTTTATATTATAACTGAAACATACTTTATTATTTATTATTACTCCCTACACTAAATGTATTATATATACATATAAAAGAACTCGTAAAAATGTGAAATTTTCAATATTTTGGCAAATTTTAGGCCCTATGCGAGACTGACTTATACCAAATTAAGACACAATGTTTTAAGGCTCTATTTGAAGACGTGACAAACTATTGTATTGCGAAAACATCTAATTAAAAAAATGAAGTTTTATCCGTATTTTGTCAAACTTTAGGGTCTATGCGTAACCGGAAGATGTTAACCAAATATGGTATTATTTTCCTTTTGCTTTATGAATACAACTTGCAACTTTTCTGCGCTATTACAACTTCGAAATAAAAAGTATTTTTTCGGTCCACCCTTGGACGCAACCCGCGTGCCACCCAAAATGTCTGCCTGGGGTGGCGCGCGCTCACTCTTACGGTATACCTGGAACCATCGGGCAGAAATGAAAGATACTTGAGGTGATACTCTAAAAATGTTTAACGAGTCGTTGCAGTTATTAGGTGGGCGATAGATTAATCCGAGAGTGACTTCATATTTAGTTATGCCAGAAAAGCACCACAAAAATACCAAAATTATAACTTTAAGTGCGATGCGGCACGCTTTCCCGGTATACGATTGCAAAAATAATTTTCGCGATTTATTTTCTAACTAAATGGAACAAATCTGGGGGTATACGAAAATAAATTTGAAAACTTTAAAAATGAGGACCACCCTAATGATATTTCCATGATAAAGTATAAACTACAAATGTTTTTCCCCCACTTGAATAAAAAATTGCAATGCCGACCATGATTTCGACATTCTATGTCATTTTCTTGGTCATATTTTATCCTTGAAAATGATATAGAATAACGAAACGTAATCGGTAGTGTAGTTTTATATTAAAGTGTAAAAATTACTTTTCGTAGTTTATATTCTAATATCAACATATATTATTAAGATAGGTTGTTGGCATATCGATTATTACAACAAAGACAAACATAAATTTTATAATGTCAATCCAAGAACTCGTATATTTACATTCTACGGCGTAACAATCAATTTATCATAAATATGCAAATTTTTATATAATAATTATTTACGGCGCCAAAGCTGCGACAGAGGATTTGATTAGTTTCTAATCGAAAAGATTTAATTTGAAAAATTTTACCTCCTATAATTTAAACTTGGGATAATTGCTCATATTTAAGACACAGACATACGTAGAAAATGGAGTATTCTGTGTACAAAGTTCTCTCCACAATATTTAGCCTTAGGGTCGCATCAACATTGAAATAGCTGCTTGGGAGGCCGGCTACACAAACTTAAAGTCAAAATAAAAAAGAATAAAAAAATGGATGTTGTTATTAATGTTAAATAATTTAAAAAATATATTTAACTAAAACATATGCAGTAGCTTATTTTGACAGGATGCTTTTAAGTATCCGAGATTTTTCTCGTAGATAATGAAGTCTCATCGGGCGGGATGAGTGTGTATCACGGGTCGCTTTCTGCAGGCATCTTACTCGAGGACCGTATAGTTTGGAGACCTGTGCGATGCACCCTAAAAATTTCTGGATGCATAACCTAAGTCATTAAAAAAGTAGTTCCTCATGAAATAGAGCGACCGAGCTGGATTGATGATGGGCCGTCTTAATGGGTCACGCCAAAGCTTTAAGTTTAGCTGTCAGATGACGGTGGGAACACGGAAAACATTTAAATATAGACAAAAATAATGCCTAACTAACTTTTTGGAACTTCGAATTTAAGGCTAAATATATTGAATTAAATTTCTTGAAACTTTGATAAAAAATAGCTTTTATTTTATTTACTTCCACCGGTTTCAACGTTCTCTGGTCATTTTTAGCGAAATTTCTTAATGAATGTGTATAAGTAGTGACCGTGACTGGGTGTTCAAATTGGTCGGTGTTGTAGTAAAAGTCAGTAGAAGTTGTTGCACGATATTGACAAAGTTCCAATCTGTTTGTATAGCCTTGAAAAATAATGCAAGAATAATTCCGAGAAAGCTTAAGAATTGAATTCCAAGTTAGAGAAATTCAATTCTTGCGCTATCTCTCCGGTTAGATTTACATGACTTTTTTCAATCTTTATTTTTATATTTTTTGCTTTTAAGTTTTTGCATCTTCCGTCTTGTGGAGTTCGAAAGTTTCAAATTTATCGCTATCTCAGCATAGATTTACACGATTCTAAAGCACTATTTGTCTTTTTTAGCTGTCTCATTCATACTTGGTCGGTTTTTTCGAGTTTTTGGAATCCAATTTATAAATTATATAAATTATATAATACTTACTTTTACTTTCTCGGGATATACTCTTATACTTTCTCGGTATTATTCATACATTTTATTTTCCAAAACTTTATCACGAAACGGTATTTTTTTACTATGGTTATCTATATTTCAGCAAAAATATTATCATGAATTGCTATTTTAAAGGTTCCTACGCTACAAAATTTGCCATCAACGCTAAAAAATATGGGTTAATGGTGAGTTAAAAAATCCACTGGACCCCAGTTTGCACTTTATGATTCTACCACGAAGTGTGCACTTCTAGGGTTAAAATTTAGATGCACGATTTGACCCGGACAAGGTGGCAATCCATAAAGCGAGTCTACAAAAACGTTATAAATAAAAGCTTTACAATTCATGTTAATATACTCCAAGGGGATGGGAGACTTCAACTCCTCCACACGTCAATCCTTTCCTCCCCCGTCGATTTGCGCCGAATTCGACCCGACCAGGATTAGACTTCACCTCTCTCTCTCTCTTTCTCTCTGTCCTCTTCTCATTCCCTCGCTCTCCTCTCTCTACCTTCGCCTGACCCCATCATCATCATCATCCTCATCTCTCCTCTCCCCTCCTCCTTTTCCTCCGCGTCATCCTTTCTTTTGTTCCGGGCGCCCTCTCCAAGAATACTATCTTTTTAGTCTCCTTTTCACGGCCTCCCCTCAAGGCCACTACCGTCAACACACGAACTCCCTTGCCCCCCCCACCCCCTGCCTCCTTTAGGGCGCCATTCATATTTATTCGTTTCAAAGAAAAATAAATCTTGTTTTTTTTTCGAAAGCGTTTTGTGTCGCATTTTTTTCTCGGAATTTCAAAGCCATGCCACGCGAGGGCATTGCTTCGCGTCGCGCGCTACGTTTTAAATTCGATCGTAAACGTAGGGCTGAGATGGGAGACGGTATTGTCGTCCTCGGTCCAGGATCAGCGATATTTACCACTCGACCAAACCGTTTCCTTTTTATTTCTTTAAACATTTTTTTCGTCGCGTGCCCATGTGCTCTATCATTTTTCCTCTTCCTCCGGTGAGAATCCACCTTGAATGCTTTTTAAATTCCCATCTCGTTCAGTTGTTTCTCTCTCAGGGGTTTTACTCAAAATTCGCGGTGGTCATTTCTGCCTCATACAGTTTTTTTTAATGTGGAGGAAGTTCCGAATGATTTGACTTTGTGTCTTAAAAAAGGTCAAACTTATGTGCTTCTCAATGGAATGCATATGGCCAATGCCATGCTTCCCTCTAGCATAAATTACCTTGAGAAGCGTTTTCAAAGAACAAATACTACTACTGCGCGAGCGCATGCTTTCTTCGGTATTCATAAAGCATGTATTAAATTGTAAAGTGTGTCATAACGAAAGCACTTATCTATTTCCACAATTCTTTACTTCTACCGACTCAAATATTGCCATTCTTTGACAATAAAGAAGTGTAGAAATAGAAAGATGATTTCATCATATTATAAATATTAAATATTTCCTCCAAATTACCCGGGAAACTATCATTTATTTATTCAAATTGTTAAGGTTATATTTCGGTTGTTTCTCTGGGTTCGGGTGTCTCTTAGCGATAGCAGTTTTTATTGCTATAGATGTTGTCTTTAGGACGGAAGAGTTTCAGATAAAATTTAGACACATAAAGCAACACTCGAAATCTTCAATAATTATGTTCAAAAGGCAAGGATGCTTAAAGCTACCCTAAGCATGTTTAAAGGAATTGAGAATATGACATTCCTGATGCTGGATTTTCTCAGGGCCGCTAGGGACTACCTCAACCCGGGAGCTATTGTCGCCAAAAAGCTGTGGAATGAACGACTACTGGGGGCTTCTAGTGGTCATAATGGTCACCTGTGGCTACGACAGGCGGCTGGCACAGGTAGCGTATTGCTAGCATAGATATTAAGTGCATACGAGTTTTGATAGGGACTGAATAACGCAAGATACTACACAGAAAATCTAGCTATAAGTACTTTTTGATTCAATAACAGTAATAATTTATTAGCTAGTAGTTAAATAAATATACTTAACAGTGAAAGTGGTAATGGCAGCCATTATTCCTCCATTTCTCCCGTGGGATTAACATTCAAGAATCAGTGCTTCGCGAATTGACTCCGGTGTTACGAAAATAAATCGTTATGATATCCGTTTCTGGCTTAACTTCACTCATATACATCAGCTCATTCTAATACCTGCGAAAGGGACAGTGTTAATGCTGCATTTGTGTCATCTGCGGAATCCAGACATAAGTTATCGTTTTCAAAATTACTCATCATTTACCAAGCATGAAGGAATTATCCAGACGCTAGGCCTCCCGTCTTAATTCATTTGATTAAACTATCACTGCTTATGTCGAGCAATGCCAATTCTGAAGGATATCTGGAAAAAAGTTCACTTATTTTTCTAAACGTTTTTATTAGTAGCTATAAGTTTTTTTTAGTAGTAACGTTTAAGTTACGTTTTAGGAATTCGCTTGTCAATTTGAAGTGCTGAAACCCATTAAGTTGATCCTGAGAATGAATAATGAAAGACTAGGTAACCCGAGTGAAAATTTCGCACTTTCACTCCATCAGGGAATCAGTGTGTTAAGGAAACGGTGAAATTGGGTTTTAAATTGAGAAGAAAATGTATCATAAAGTACTATCTTTGTCCTTTTTTCTTGCAAAAACATACAAAACGCATGAATACAATACAGCGAAGAGAGTTTGGTACCAGTAGGAACAATCGTTACGTCTGTTACTGATTAATGACTAATTAACACGCAATATACAAAACTTCTTTACAGAAAATATTAGAAGTAACAATGTTGTCGTCTGTAACTTTTTGATTATGAGTTTCTTAAACAAAAACGTAAATTTCACGGAAAGTGCGAACTTAAGAAAATGCTATATATACCACTGTCCAAGTAAAAAAACCGGTTCTAACAAGTTCAATCCGGCTCTTTGAAGTGCCCTGTGTTTTATTAATGTATTTAAAATGTCATCGTAAAAGCCATTGTTTCCTTGCCATTTGGATAGGCATGTCCGATTTTTGAAGTTTAGAATAAAAAATATGATGATAAATGTTTTGATGTTTAGAATTAAAAAATAAACCTCAAGCGAGTGATCGACATGAAGAAATCTAAACTTTTAAGTAAAATATAATGAGTAAATAGTGAAATTTGAAATAGAGATTGTATTTTTTGTCAGAAGCCGGTGATTCATTGTTTAAAAAAATACCTCATTTATCATTGTGGGTTCAGTATTAACGGAACATATACCAAATGAAAAAAAGACTTTTCTGAATGTAGCTGTTCGAGTTGTTATATTCTCATATTTTTCAAGAGTAAAAGCAATCGTAGTAAAACGGGTGAATTGCGACTTCCGCATTTCGCAGTAGAACAATAAAATGCGAGATTTTCAACCAATTTATTGGAGTGTATCACCCACTGCAGTCTTAAACAGAGGCTTTTCCTCAGGGCGGAATCGAGTGTCCCCTTGCGCGGTTATATTACGCCTAGACTTGACGCTGTTTTCGCATCCATCTGTTTCGTCGCTTCCTAAATGCATGAGGGTCCTCGCAAGCAGTCGAAATACCCGCTTTATAGGATTCGCAGAGGAAATTCATAGACCATTTGCAAAGAGCATAGGATGGTGTTCTATCGCCGGCTGACATATACATCTAAGCAAGTGCAGTCTCTGTAGTCACCTATACGACCTCAAGATATGGCTAGCATGGTAAGTAGTATTTCACCGTTTCATGCGTCGTGTTTGGTATTGGGTCATGCTCATCATTGTGAACTATTCTCAGATTTTCCATTTTAGAAATAAATTCTCTTCGACAACTAATGGGCCCAATTTTTAGGTGTAAAATACAATATTTCAACTTATTAACACCTGTATAATCATGCAAGCTGTGTTTATTTTGTGCCAAAACACAACGTAATTTTGAAAAAAGTCGGCTGATACAATTCAATCATGAACAAACTATGTATAAATAAAACCCTCATTAACCAAATTATGAATTATTTGAAAATTACTTCTATTTCATTTATTTATTAAAATTACTATTATTATGAAAATTACCAAGGTAAAATTTTTTCACGGCTATAGAGTTTTTTTTAAAATCAGTACTTAAAAAATTATTCCGATAATTTGTTTTCACATCGCGATATGCCTCTAGAAGCCTTCTTTAACGCTTTGAGTGAGAAATTTTGACACTAGTTCTGGCGGTACGATGCATTGTAAGGAGGCAAATATCCTCATTTGAGAATATTCGTTTCATATATCGTAATCATAGTGTTTCAATAGGCATTACAGATTTTTAGCCCAAAAGGTTAATAGTGAACTAATGAATATTTTTCATGCTTTTTCCTGTCACATACTCTTTTTTCGAACGCCTCGTGGTAGATAAATGTGAATGTTTAAACATTTAATACGCCTATTTATGAGGAAAAACGAAATATAATTTTGAAATGTGAATGTTGTAAAATAATAGTTTTGGCAAATTCCGAGCTTTTTAATTTTAGAATATCTAATTTTTAAATGTTTTAAACAGTTAAGTAATAATGGGAGGGGTTTTCAATGTTTTAAACAATTCTTGATTGGAAATGAGTAATGAATATTGGCTCTACTGAAATTATGCGGTGAAGTGAAACCAATTACATGTTCCAAATCTCGTTTTTATTTGGAAAAAACATGCGTAAAAATTAAAGTGCGCAGAAAACACCAAGTTTGTTCGCATAAAAATCTCGGAATATATATTTTACGGTAAATTCAGATCCATTTAGAGATTTTCATCGAAATCCCCTGCGGGAGAAAAGTTGTTTTTGATGCGAATGGCCCTATGTAGTGAATGTTTGTAATTTATATGGATAGAAGGGAGAGCACCTTTCCGAGGTGTTTTCAAGAGTTTAGGAATAGAGGAGTTCAGCCGTAGGCGCACCCTGTAGTAAGGCTGGCATGCCTCATTGTTGAGTTTGAACATGGCCTCTCGGTCACGGTTGCCGAGTTCCCCTTCGCACCTCGGCTCGTTTTGAGGGAAGGCATAAGTTTCCCTCGTCCCGAGCTGCCCGGATATTTTGGCCGCGTTCCTGATGAAGTTTGGTGGGAGTAAGAGGTCGAGGGAGAGTGCATTAGCGAAAGTCCTGGCGGCTCATAACTCCCCCTGCATAGAGCAAGCCTCAGCGGTTGACATTAACACTGCCTCGACTCTTAGTCGGGAGTGCCCGGAACACAGCGGTCGCAGGGTGGGGGTTTGGGGGAGGAAGACAAAGGGTTGGTGGGAGGTTGAGGGTCGAGGGCTTTGGACTTTTGGCTGCGCCAAGGTGGTGGGAAGTTTTTGGTCGCCCCTGCCACCATTTTGCTCCTGAAAGGAGGTTCTCCATAACTTCTTGATTTATATACTAAGTGAATTTTCGAATTATTCCTATTATTTCGCCTTTTATGATAGGTTTAAAGGGAACCATTTTGCCTGTCTCCCTCCCAAATTTCTCGAATTCAAAATAAGGCCCACCCACTTTCATTCATCTCTAAATCCTATTCTCTTCCTTTCCCTCGTTTACCCAACATTCTTCTCTCACACTGTTTTCAACATTCCCTCCCCGAGCAGTGCTGCCTCAATCAAAACCTCTTGTGTCCTCCGTACCTTCTCTAGTTGCTCCTCCTCACCCACCTTGTCCAGCACTCCGTCGTCCTACTCTTTATCCACCTCTCTTTCTTTATTCGTATCCACACTCACTTCTCGAACGCCACCAGTCTTCGCCCGTCTTACTTCCTTCGTGTCCACGTTTCCGCACCGTAAAGCGCTACACTCCAAATCAGACTCTTCACTACCATTTCCTTTAAACTCTTACGAAACGATCCTCTCATCAGATATTTCCTGTTCATGAACCTTTGTCAGTAACTTGAATTACACGGCGTTAAAATTTAATAACTAAAAGCATAATTTTCAAACCATTGATTTTATTTTAAAAGCCATTCAAAAGATAGCAAAGAAGTATTTTTGCGTTATATGAGTATTTTCAAATTCCTCGAAGAAATACGAAACGATGCGTATAATTACAGTTTAGTACGGGCGCTTAAAATTATTTTAAATGCAAGTATTTGCGGAAAACAAATATCAATTCAAAAAAATGATTGCTACAATTGTTAATTCAAGGAATTGAGTTAGAGTTTTGAAGATTATACAGTTTATATGTATGCGATACATCAAGATCAATATGAACGCCATTTATCCACTTCTCTTCTGTTTGCCAACATTTGAGGTCTCCTGCGTAGGAGAAGAAACGTTGGCCATTTTAAAGTCTATAGACGTGGGTCACCCTCAAAATCCATTGATATTGAAATAATTGTTTTTTATAGCATCTGTTCAGGCTTTCACGCTGCCCAGTATCGTGTCATTCATGCCTTACCTACAGTCTGAATCCGGGTCTGCGTGAGGGAGCAGGAGCAGGGAGGTTGCGGCGCGCGCGCTGCGTGCAGACAGCCAACCCCCGGGCGGGAGGGGCGGTGCGGCGGGGGTGAAGCCGAGGGAGGGCTGCGGACGGGAAGAAAGTGCCGCCGTTGAAGGAAGTGCGGGCCGTGCGTGTGTGGGAGGGGGGGGACGGGGTTTAGAGGGGGAGGGGGTGAGGGGAATTGTGCCGCATCCTTCGGGGATCGCTACTGCCTCCTCCTCTGACGCGCGCGCTGCTCCAAGTCGAAAATGGGAGTTAGGAATTCGTTTTCCGCGTTGCGATGTTTCATTTGAGGGAACTTACTTCCCACACCTGCTGAGGGGCCGTTTTCCAATCCACGTAGTATGCACTCATTCCCTCGTTCCCTTTCTCCCTTGCACCATGCTCCCATACTAATGCTCTACTGGCGCCATAAAGTGTGAGCGGAAATAATGCGAACTATTGACAGTAACGCAATGTGAAGCGCAGGTTAGCGTTAGGACATCTGGTGGTTGATTTCAGAATCAATTTCACCCTGCTTCTCGGTTTGCTTACGTTTGTAATTTAGACTGCTTAGTATTTTGACTTTCCTGGCACCGATTGCACGCTCTCTCTGCACATAATAAACACAAAATTACTTCACGACTCCAATTCAAGATTTCTGAGTTTTCCATTGCCACCATTTTCACGTCCACTTCCTACGAGGGCACGTTAACGAGGGAGCATCCGCGTTCCCATGTTCACTTACCCTTCGTTCCCTTGCGCCCTCGCCGATTGGATCCACCCTAGCTGTCTTCACATCCGTATGTTGACGATTGTAAAGTGCACGAAGGGTAAATAATTGCGAATTGGAAAACGGCCTTTGTGTGCATCTACATTCTACCCTGCAAATGCAAATCCTAAGAAAAGGGTTACTTTCGAAGCTAGTGTAGCTCCTCACAAGTGTGTAATAAAGCAAATCAGTCATATTTCCTTTTCGATTCTTTAAATATACGCAACAAGTAGGCAGACTTTTGAATTATAGTCTGGGAAACAAAATATTTTTTTTAATTCTACAAATTACCTAAACTAATCCATCGTTGACTTCATTCTTACGTGTACTTTGCAGTGACTCAAACGTATCAAAGTGGATAACAAACGGCATAGAAAAAAGATTTGCCGAGTGTTATGTATCATAACACAATAAAGTTTTCTTCAATAATAATACGTTCTTATCTCCTGGGTAAAATTCCCACAGGTAACACTGTTAAGGCATTGAAACAGAAAAATTAGCGATATTAGCGGTGGAAAAGAGATACCTTTATCGGTACACTTGTGAGCAGAATGTGAAAATAACAGATGTACTCTTATTCCATGGTAGTACAATATCATAGACTGTAAATAACAAGATTTAGATTGAGTATAGGCATTGGAAACGAAATAAAAAGTAATTCAACATGATGGAAAACGAAACTGGAATGGGTGTCGTTTAAGGAAATGTAAACACCTCAGAGGGAATGATAGAATGATAACGCATAGATACTTGAAACAAGTAGCTTTGGAATGTGAATAGAGGGGCTTAGCCCCTTTATGAAGGGCAGACTGTATTCAAGCAGGCCCATTCAGAGGCGAATAAGGAAAAGGTTGAATCGAGTCGCAGACAAGATAGGCGTAAAGGTCTGGCATGGTGTTTCAGTAGCCCAAGCAAAGAGTATGAAAGATGAGGAAGGTTATTTAATGATAGGCATTTTTATTATACGATGAACTTTGGAGTCTACCTCTGAATTTTTATCACGCTATTAAATGGTTTTATATGGAATATATTGTAACCATCACTTTCACTACGGCCATACTATGTATAGAAAATTCCGCTTCCCTCCAAATAAACATTCCCAGAGATTTGTTTTGAATACAAGGTTTAAATTGGCCATACGATCGTGGCATATATCCATGAGCTTGTTTCATCTCTCCCAAAAAATATACCTAAGGAGCATGGCACTAATCCTATTTGTCGTGTGTATCGTTTCTCGCATTTCAAGGGGAAAAAGGCAAGCAAGCAAAATCAAAAAGAGATGCATATGAAATCTAGAAAAGCCCAGTGCACCAGTAGAATGAAATAGTATTTTCTGGTAAAAACTGTCTGTGATACGTCATTACATTTAGCTCGTAATTAAAAAATAAAATTGAGGCACGTCACACAGATAGTTTTTCAGTTTTAAGCACACTGATGATGTGATAAAAAAACAAAATTGACTCAAACTTCTGAAAGGTGTACGATGTATGATAGTTTCCTTTAATAATTAATCTAGATTATATATATTTATTATAAAATTTTTCATAAAAATGTGACCATATTTTAGCGAAAGCAGTATATTGTAAGACATTTCAAATAAATGTTGTACTGAAGCATTTATGTGAAATAGCCTTGTCAGGGCATAACATCCCATCAGTTAAATGAAAAATATTTTTTAATAATTAGGTGGCTTCTTCAAGCCAATATTCAGTTTAATTCATGACATCGGACATAACAAGCAAGGTAAAACTTCCACCGGATCACATTCATCAATGCTGAGCATTTTTCACGAGTATTTCCTCATCATTTCATTCGTGCCTAAAACTTCCTTTAAATGCAAGTTTTTCACGCCAGGTATTATCAGTTATCGACCGTTTAAACCATACCCAAGAGGATAACATAGTCACGCAATGCAAACCACGTGAGGATAGCCTATTGCGGACAAAGGTCTTGCAGTGCACACTTCACGGTCGATTTCTATGCTAATTCCAGCTCCCTCCTACGGACGAATAGCTTTTAGAAACCTCCTTCAAGAGGCCATCAATAAACATGAGCCCGACGCGACGGGCGGTGCATTAGTCGACACAAGGAAAATACAATAATCGGAAAATAAATATGGGCCTGAAAGTTTTTGAGGATCAGTCACTGGAAAGTTCATTTTCACTGCCGCAAACTTCAAAGTCAATGGGATGATTGCTCTCCGGGCAGTTATTACGAAAATTTGCAATGAAATAGAACGACGAAACGCAATTTCTGCAGAATCATGTTGACAAAACAACCAACGGCATAGGATGAAAACGTATCGCATCGTTGACGTATCCAACTTCCCCGTCTCACTTCCGCTGGCTTTCCAAAACTAGAATGCAAAGTATCTTGCGAGCGAGAACAATTAATGATCACCATATGACTCAGATAAGCTCATATTAATTGCAAGATTAAAATTCAAATAACATGTGGTTCTATTACATAAAAAAGAGAGCAATCATTCTGAAATAGTAATTATCTTCTCGGAATTTAGGCATTTACGAATGCGATGTCGATACACATAATTTCCTTGTCAACAAAACTGTCGTTTTTTGTTCAGGCAAAAAGGGTTAGTAAAGTTATTTCCTGATACGTAGTCGTGGCAATGAAATTTTAGGATAAAATTCTTCTTTGTAAAATTCACACAGGTAATGCGTAAAAATGCATCGGACTAAGAATAATGAATTTCTTCGTAATTCATACCTAAAGAGAAAGAACACTAATTGAATACTGCAAAGGGGCATCGATGCTTCGATAAGACATGACATTTTAGAGCAAGAGTATGTAAACCAAAAGAAGAGCATCCAATTTAAAAGTTTCATACATCGAAAGGCCCTCACTTGATCCCAGAACAATTTCAAAGCTCAAATAATGAGTAACATGCAAATAAACCACTTAGATGATTAAAAAATGAGGTAAAATTTAATGCCTTTTGTAGCTACTGGAAACAATATTTAATAAGCGACCTACACTATTAGTGTGGAAAATTTTCTCGGGTTGTCAACCGAGTAAATGGTTTCGGTAGCTAACCCTGTGATCATCTTAACATTTACATTTAATTGTAACCCTGTTTCAAATCTAGGTTTTCGGAGTCGCTACGCTCAATAGGTGTGACTGTACGATATCGAATCAAGATGATTTTTGAACGACAATGCTTGAAGATGGGTCTTATGCCAAATTGTGTGCAGCGCGTCGAGAGAAAAACGTATCCATTGCAAATACATTAAACATAGATTTAAGTAAATAATATAAATTTGTCGATTTTGCCATATATTTTTTTATTTTTAAACGTAACAGTTTAACGAGAACGATAGGAAGAAAAAGTAAAATCATGCGGACAAAATGCATCGAACGAAAGTAAAAACAACTGATGAATCACCGAGGATCACCCTAAATACCACCCAGCTTTTGTTTTATTGATGAGCAACACCTTGCCAAACCGTAAGCCGCTCCAAAAGCACAGGCGTCGTCACAAAAAGTGACTTCGCAGGCGAGAATAAACAAGGAAACAAAAAAGAAATGAAAACCGCGCGGGGTGTGAATCCTTTCATGCATTTTCACGAGAAAAGTCGCATAATGAAATTTTAAGCAGTTTTCGCCGCAGATGGCGTCGCTGCCGTCAAAGCGTCAAACTAAAATGGCGACGAGAGCGAAATTAATGTTGCGTTAAGCCTTTCGCCTTCCGCCGCAGTCCTTTTATAATGGGACGCCTCACAATCGCGGGATCCACCGCGCCTGAAAGGAAAAATGAACGAAAAAAATCTCCGGGGAGGAGAGAAATCCAAGGGCTTGCCAGGAGAAACGCAAAAGAGCAAGAGCTGCCTCATCCCCATCGACTGGTGGCATTTCACGGATAACGTGCAACATTTTCCTCCAAGGGAATTACAGCATGCCCGTCAGATTTACCAAATCCAAAAAAATCACAAGGCACGGAATAAAATTTAAATACAATGAGGGCAGATAGAAATATCTGGGAAATACAGGATTATGAAATATATGGTAGCTTATTTCGAAGAGCGCCAAACGACTAATAAGGATTAATCTTTTATGGGATTAAAAAAAGCTGTTTCCTTCACACGGTAGGCATTGTTACTGCACGCAACCAATTGACATACATGTGGATGCTAGTACTTCGTTTCTTCTTTACAATTACTATTTTTACAAACCCACCACCTAATCTTTTTTTATTTTGACACGACTTCAACAAGGCTATTACAGCGGAATGTAGAGCGGCAAGATGGCACTACATGACGTCATAGTATTACAATTGAATCCATGAAATAAATTTTGCTAAACTGACATATGCCCACCATTACAAACATGGTGTCGTTAGATGGTGGTGTGGTTAATACATTGTATAAATTGGGAATTTACCTCTCAATTCTTGAATCTATGTTCTTAGTTTTGAGAATTATCATCGCTCATACCGTGATAAGACATGTTTTATTATTATTCTTGGCGCCAAGCAAAAAGTATTTAATAGATAAAATGTTAAATAAAAATTAACTTTCAGTCTCTCGTTGTTTCAATTTAAAGTCTGCCTTGACTGAGAAGACCAACTCGTTGTAATTCTATAACAGAAGGGTGCACATTTAGTCAGTGCTTTCAGTTCCATTTCCTGGTCCACGGACGATTAACCCCGCGGTGACTGACATAAAATCATTCAGCCATGTTTTTTTCGGTGGACGCGACGATTGACTATACATCGATTTTAATCCGGGATCTTCCGTCACATAGCAGTCAGATGTCATACCAGCACACCCCCGGTATGAATGAATACAACAAAAAAACACATACTTGGAAACAGTGAAATTCAATGTATAGATTTATCCAAATTAATGAAATCTCTTTGTGATATCAATTGAAAAAATATTCTTAATAATCAACATTCACGGATAACTTGTGTTCTAGATAAAGAGATTCAATCAATAGCATTTTAGACAATAATTTTTTGATATTAATATTTTTATCACTTCCTCAGTTTTCACATGGATACCTTGACATTGAGTTTTGTGAACACGGCAGTTTATGTCTTCTATCTACCATGTCTTATTACCTGCCACAAAGTTAACGAATCTGGTGTTGTGGATCTACAAATTTTTTTATTTTATTTTATTTTAAAGAAATATAACCACATACAGCATATGCCATTTTATAGTGGGCAGGTAACAATACATAAATTAGAGGACGAAGACGCAATATAACATGTAGAAAACAATAATTACATTTTCAAAAAACAAAAGGACAAACAAGAAACTGCAGTGACAGACTACTTCGGTGACAGATAGGATAGGGAAAGGCTTATGAAGGATTTCAATGGAAGTGCAAAGGGGTCGATGTGTGGAGGGAGTGAGTTCAACACAGAAGTAATGCGGTAGAAAAACGAACGTTTAGTGAGTGAAAGTCTAGGAATGGGCATGTGGATTAGGGGATGAGAACGGGTAGGGCGGGGTGGAACTTTAAAATTGATAAAAGAGAGCAATGCTGGGCAGTCGATGGTGGAATTGAGAATCTTATAAATAAGTTTTAAATCAGCTGTGAGCCTATGGGTAGTGAGATTAGGGATGAAGAGGGAGGAGAGAATAGCATTAGTGGACATGTTGCGTAAATGCGGTATTCTATTTTTTACTATATTGGCAAAGAAATTGCTGACACAGTCCAGGGATGAGAGGTTGGTTTGTGAAGAGATAGACCAAATGGGACAAGAGTAGGTAAGAATTGGAAGAATGATAGATGAAAAAAAAGTTCGAAGTGCCTGGGGGTCTTTAATTTCAGTGAAACGGAACAGGAGTCCTAAGAGGGACATTGCTTTAGACTTGATGGATTGTATGTGTGGAGAAAAATTAAATTTATCATCAGTGATAATGCCTAGGTCCTTAGATGTTGATACACGTTTCAGCGAGTGATTAAAAATACTGTAGTCAAATTGATGAGTTATCTTCTTTAGGGAAATGGACATCACACTACATTTATCTGGGTTTAATGTAAGATTCCAGACATTACACCAATTCGATGTCTGACGTAAGGCATCTTGTAGGTCTTGGCAATCAGATGGTTTTTGAATATCCTTGAACAATTTACAATCGTCAGCATAAAGGAGAGTTTGAGCTTGGGAAGAAGGTAGCAAAGAGGCAAGATCATCAATATACAAGTTAAACAGATAAGGACCAAGGACACTCCCCTGAGGAACCCCAGATGTCAGAGGAGACCAAGGAGAAGATGAGCCAGAAAGAATAACCCTTTGAGTTCTATTGTTGAGGAAGCTAGTTAGGAGACTTTTGAAATTACCAGAAATATTAAATCGTTCACCTAATTTGTGGAGGAGGAGGCTATGATTGATAGAGTCAAAAGCTTTGGAAAAATCCAGGAAAATGGTGTCTAACTGTGATTTATTATTAATGGAGTTAATGGCATTATGCTGAAAGACGGATAAGTTGGTCATGCATGAGCGACCCGGAAGAAAACCATGTTGATTATCAGAGAGATGAGGGGAGGTGAAGTAGTATAGTCGATTTAAGATTATTCTTTCACAAACAGAAGAGAGAACTGGAAGTAAGGAGATGGGTCTATAGTTTGATGCAACATTTTTTGGCCCGGATTTATGAATGGGGATAACATTAGCAGTTTTCCATTGTGGTGGAAAAATGCCAAGGGAAAAGCATCGGTTTAAAAGCAAAGTTAAAGGAATGGAGAGTGATTCAGCACAATGGTGAACAAATATCGGACTCAGGCCATCAGGGCCTGATGAACGTTGAAGGGGAATTTTGCGTAAATATTTAAGAACTTCAAGCGGGTCGGTTCGGATTTCAGAGAGGCAATTACTGGAAATGGGTGCAGGGAAGTGATCATGGGTGAGAGGTGGGGAAGAGAGGGGCGTCATGCATTCAGAGAAGAATTTGAGAAAGAGGGTCGTCCTGTTTTCTCCAACGGCATTAGCATTACCGTAAGAAACTATTTCAGGGATTCTAGGTTTACTGCGGCGGCGATTTACAAATGACCAAAATTTTCTTGGGTTGGTGGTAATGGATGAAGTGACATTCTGGGTGAACTCAGCATAGTCATGTTGAATGAGGACCTTTGAGTAGCGACGCAGGTCTTTGAATGAGCGAAGGGTATACTCGTTTGGGCAGGATTTGTAGAGGTACCATGCGCGGTTCTTATTTCCAAGAATACGCAAGATTTTCCAAGAATGCAACATTTTTGGTTATCTGATCGTTTCAAAAGGAAAAATTTGCAGGATTTGCATTTTAAAAGGTCAATGAGTCCATTTCGAAGAAGATCGGATTAAATTGATTTTCCTTATTTATGATGGGTCGAAAAATTTCCTTCGGTCAACGACTTAAAAATAGATGCCTTTTTTGGCGTCCGCAGGAATTATATAGTACTATATATCGTTTCCCAAATTTTATTGCTGGTTCAATTTGATATTAATTTGCTATTTTAATTGAATTTTGATCTTTGCTACACTCATTTTTCTCTTTATCAATATTTTACATGATGTAAATAATAATGTTTAAATATTTGACTGCATTTAATATTTTTCGTCCATACTTTTATAATAGCTGGTGTAAAAATCTGTAAATGTCTTTTATTATTTCAATGGCTGAGGGTTAGATGGATAATTAGACTTCCTCGTCGCAACATCCCCATAAAAAGGCTTTTTATAATTATTGCCATGTTCTTCCCGAGGCGGTTTGTTATCAAATTGGTAGCGGATTAAAAATTCCGATGCGTATTACTGCCACTCACATTCTGACGCGCCCGTGTGTGAATTAAAGTTTTTGAGCTATTGATGCACATTGCAAGAAATTAGGTATTACTTGTTTGATGATCTTTTTTTATTTGGTTTGGCGTCTTGTATTTTTTTGTAGACTCTAATGGTGGTAGACATTGATGACGATCGGAAATAAATATCGCTCATATTGTTACTGAAATATATCAGTTTTTTTTGAAGATCTGGGGTAATGATGTCACCCGTTCCCACCATTAAAGGTGATTAGAACGTTTTTCACCATTTCTCTGAGATATACTAAAAAAATTGTGAAATCGAGGAAATGTGCTTTCATCCCTAGTGAAAATTTATTGCTATCACAATTTCAATTTAATTATCATTTAATTTTATTTATGATCATTTATTATTATAATTGAAAAACTGCGTTCTTTCCTAAAATCGGTTAATGTTAAATGATCAGTTTAGTATATGATGATACTCGGCAGTACCAGGGGTACGTTTTTAAGATAAATTTAACTGGGCTACAGTGAACACGATGTAACCTTATTGAATGTTTTAATTTAAAAATTAACATCGAATGGATGGTGAATTAATTTTGGGTAATTGGGTTTAAAAATGTATGAAGTCACTCCTGTGCGTTTGTTTACATCTGAGTAAAATGTTGTTTGCTGAAAATTCCGTGCTTATTTTCGTCTAAATTTCGTCGCTCTATGACATTTTGTTTACCGAACCATCAATTTAGATAAAATTGCATTATCAATATTTTTCAAATTTCTATTTGCTCTTTGCATGTGTTATTTCCTAGTAACCCTTATGGTCCTCAAATTTTCTGGATAACTGCCTAGGTTGGATTACACTATTTGTGAATTTTCGTCTCTTAGTGTTTTCGAATTTTTTTTTCGTATGGGACGGTTATTATGCTTTCCTTTTTATTGTTTTATTGGAGTCCGCTAGCCATTTCGGAAGGATATGATGGAAAAATTAAGCACCCTTGATCTTTCCCCATGATGCTATCTTGAAAGGGATTGGGGTCTCAATTTATTTCGATAATTTTCCACTTCAGTCTTTTAGATTCAGAGAAATACGAGGGCTCGAATTATATTGACCCAAAGCTGTTATTTTCTTGAGGAGGATTTTTTTCCATCATAAAACCTACGAGTATCTCGGATCTAGGTTGCAGTAAAGCAATGTATAGTTATCAAATCCGAGTGTTTTATGCGCTGTCTCGTATTTGCCATTATTACCATCCGCATTTGGATTATAACTCGCTTTAAGCAATCAATGTCCCATGTATTGTCAAGTTGTATTTATATTTCACGGGAACTCCTAGATATTTTCCCATTATATTACTTGCGATGGCTCCGCCGTTCATGATAAATTTTAAAAATACTCGGTGTAATATAGTGTGCCCGAAGCATATTCTTTGAATGACCCACATCACTTTTATATACGTTATGATTATGTTTCTTTTTCTTAAGGTCAATTGTTGTGTAGCGATTTCCTACGCTAAATAATGCTTTATGCCGGGTCTACACTAGTAACTTAAGTGACTACTTAAGTTGGCTCTGTATTTAAGTTGGTAGTGTAGGTGTCACCAGCTTCATTTAAGTACAGCTCCACTTAAGTCATCTTAGAACCCAACTTAAATTGCGTAGGCAACTGTTTCCGCACGGTTGAAGCTCTTCATGTGTTGTAAATGGCACATAATACCCATCTCACATCATCCCGTTGATTATGTTCTAAGTTGTGCTGTATTGTATGATGTGGTTATTGAGCGTTCTATTTCGTTAGTTAATTTCTAGTGTTGGGGATATTAATTCGACTAATTTATTTTGTGGTGTTTCTCATATAATTGTTGGTTTTATTTCCGTGAAAACTAATTGCTATGCCTGTTGCTCACGGCGAAACTCGATTTATAAAACTTAGAAACGTTTTAAGGAATTTTAAGACTGACAATGAGACGACGGCAGAGGATCCGGTAAAACAGTTTATTTTCCATGGTGTCATAATCGAAAATAACGTAAACGAATGCACTCAGTAACTTCCCACACACTGTTATTGAAACTATTGCATAGGGCTTTAATGTTAGTCCTAGGGATGCCGAGGGAGATAAGATGTGGCGATTTCATTGGACGTGGGAGGAATTAATGGTTGAAATTTAACATCAATGGTTTTAATAAAGCAGTGGAATTTGACTAGCAATAAGTGTTTTTGTTTACGTTATGAATATGTCATTCCACGAAGTCACGCTTAGTAATTCTAAATTCCTCTGACTCCATCACCTCTCGCCATACAGCGTTCCCTCAGGAACTGAAATCGGTCTTTCCTTTTAACCTTCTGAATCCAAAATGGTTAATTCACGGAGTTTGGAAGTTTATTTCAAATAACAGTCGCTTTGGATCAAAGAATCACTAATTGCTCTCCTAGACCTTCATCTGTCAACATAACTGTTTCCCGATATAGACAATCACGGTGCTGAAGTCGACTTAAAGCTCAAGTGTAGCTACCGCACCACATTTAAGATTATATTTAAGTGAAGTCACTTAAGTTAAGTGTGTAGTGTAGACAAGGCATTAGTAGGCTAAATAACACGCAATAAATAACAATAATTTAGTAGGTTTGTTTTGGTTGCTTTACGATTCTTTATTGTTTTAGTTGAGTGGGCACCTTGGTTACAGGGAGAAAAACAAAGGATTTTTGTTTGAGAAGCCATGTTGAGATGTAAGAAATAAAGAAAAACCATACTGTGAAGTGATATTAAAGTTTTTAAAATCGCTCTGATACTTTAAGGCATTTATTCCCAAAGCCATGGATTTATGGAGTCAAGAGGAACCGTCGCATGTAAGTACTAGACAGTGACACATTCTATTGTAGATTTAGTTCATCGTACCACACTTGCGTGACTCCGTTTTCTTAATAGCCATTTGAACAACATAATAAGCCCTTCATAATGTTCTGCATCCGTTTCCTTCATGTTATATATCCTTTTTATATGCCGTGTGAGGGAAAATGTTTGTGTCCTTACTGATGTTTTCCTTCTTTCTCCACTTTGTACGGTAAATGTTTTGCGCTTACTCTCCCTTATGCGAAAGGCCAAGCTACTATATCGTGCTTTGCGGACCTCTTTTTACATATTTTTTCGTCTTTTATCTCTGCTATTTCTTACACAACTGTTACTTTTAACTCCATTAATGGGAAATTCCCCGCCAAAGGGAAAGTTAAGGCAATGAGAGAGTCTTTCTGGCCAGTTTTCCACAAAAGGACGAGGTGTAATTTAATGCCTGGCAAGGCTACAGTTTCCTTTCCATGCGTCTTTCAGCCCCAATTCATCTTCTGAACCCTAATGGACCCCCAATTTATATGAAAAAATGTTGAGTTTTATCCCCCATTGCTTATCCTGGAAATTTAAAAAGGGCAAAGTGAATACATCAACCAGTAGTGCTTCCTTCAGAAATGTATGCATATCTCGCTGCGAGCTCTCAAGAATAAGAATAAAAATTATCAACTCCTGCAACGTCGAAATAAAGGCTCCATATTCATCTCCTACCCTTCTCCTTGGTTATCTTTCTCTTTTGGTGTGCTTTGTCAGTCGATTGCGATAAAAATGGGGGGTTAATTTTTTTTGCTGTATCGTTTACCGTATCTTAAACGTACCAGGCACTTTTTATCGACGCTGAGTCAGAATATGACGTAGTATGGCGTTATTGATCGCCTGGTACCTTTATCGTTAAACTGTTTGCTAAGAATTTCTCATTGACATGAACACTAGTCATGCAAATAGTTCGGAGTTTTTTCTCTCTTCTCCTTGAAGAAATGCGTCAGGATATGCATTCTCGAAGTTAAAGTCAAAAGTTTGAAAATTCGATGAATGAATTCTATTCTGAAAATGTACATGACTTGACTAATGAATATATGTGCGTGCATATGCAGTTGAGGACTATGTATTCGTTTCTATTTACTTATTAAGTGAAATATGGTATTATATTGAAATAGTTTATCATTAGAAAAATAATTTAATTATCGTTTCTCGTGATTGAACCTTTCACGGTTATGGGGATATATTGTACGTGTCGGTGTCTGCTACTCGATGAACCAGGGTTTTTGGTCCGACATGGCGGTTCGGGACTCACTTATTCACGTTAAAATGAGGGGATGAGATTGGTGTCGGGGTTAGAGTTTTGGATTCCCATCCCGTTGTCCCGAGTTCAAATCCCAGAGGTGGCGATGATTTTTTAGAGATTGCCCGACCCCTGCTTGAATACCTTGTGGAGGGAACTTCAAGTACAGCACTCCGTCTGCCTGATGGGACGCTTATCCTAGGTCTCCTTGGCGGCTTTCGTTGAGAGCAGGCTAATTCCGACGCCGGATATCTCTCAAATTTATCCTCCATAACCGTAATCGTTCTGCCAAAGTTCCTGGGTGGATCATATTTATGATAGTTTTTAATTAAAATCATAAATAGCATTAACACTGCATGAGTTCCTTATGGTACGAGGTGTAAATAGACTGTAAAGTCGAAAAACCGTCAAAACAAACTCAAATCATCATATTACCTATTTTTACATTTATTATTCAAATTCCTTACTGTGATCGGTACAAATAAGAACATTCGTACGAAAGAGAATTTTTTCCAGCTGTCAATGGTTATTTTTATTTATGCCAAGTATGAGTTGAGGAATGAGCAAGATTAGGAACGTATACACTTAAGGACATGGGAACAATAACAGAGATACAGACGTCACCAGCTACAAGAAAGCATTCCTTCCTTTCGTCAAAGGAAAGACCAGTACGATGAGATACATACATTAAAAGTTTGACGCTAAGGCGATTGTTCAAAATAAAACAACTCCCGCGAAATGTGAATGACTGAACACCGCTACCAATCGAAGGATTGTACGGAATTACCTGTGGCACTTTTGAAAAAAAAAACGGGAAGCAGAGTCAAAAGTAGACTTGAGGAGCACTAATTGGGGAACACTACCAAGTAGGTCGAAGCGGAGCACGAAGCTATGGACAAGTGATCGAATTTCATAAATCCATTGTCATTGCTAAGGTAGAAAATTGCAAACCCACACTCGTCGGTGAAGCTGACAAAATCAAGAAAAATAAGCAGAATTTCTATCAGAGATACTTAATCCCGTGGACACCTTCATTAATTGGGCTCTCAAACGTAGCCTTTGCCTTCCTATAGATCATCAACCATTAGGTCTACTATTAAAAACCAGTTTTATAATAAATACACCAAAAGATGAAGTCCGCCACGAAAAAATATCTGACTTAGCCGGGATTTGAACCCGGATCTTCCGATTGCCGGTCTGGCGTGTTAACCAGTTCCACCATCAAGCCATGTTCTCAGAGCAAACTTCGGGATGGGTTTTACCGAACAAGGTGTTGACGTCACAAGTCCACACTGTGGCACATTGTGGCGAGGGTCGTGCTAAGCCACTGTCGGGGTGAAAATATTTTTGTCAGTTTTATAATGGTGGTGTGGGTTGCATACTCAATGCATTGCCCCGCCATTTTAACGTATATTTTTTTATAATTGCAATTATATCTGCCATATTTTTTTATGTGTCATTGAAGTCTTTCATTTTTTTATGGTGCTTCTAAACATATTTTTATTCATGGCTATTTAAAAGCACCGAGAAATTCACAGAGCATTGATCAAATGAAGACGAAAAAAATATGACCTAAATTATTTACCTCGAACCTACATTCAAAAATCGATTAATGTGCAGGAATTATTGAGCACCCTCAAATAATAAATTATTTCACTCTATACAATTTGTGGGAAGTGGTCGGTTTCAGTTGCTCTAGATTCTTTCAATGGTGTTTTTCAGAATCGGAATGTCAATCCACGTTATTCGATATTCAGTATCGTTTTTTTTTTAATTTTAAACACTGGCGTATTACGGAATGCTTTTTTCCAATAAATCGAAGTTCTATTTCTTTTTTTTGAAATGTAATTGAATCAGCATATTTTAGTGCCCTATAATTCATGTATTAAT
This sequence comes from Ischnura elegans, assembly GCF_921293095.1. Lineage (NCBI taxonomy): Eukaryota > Metazoa > Arthropoda > Insecta > Odonata > Coenagrionidae > Ischnura > Ischnura elegans. The sequence goes on from NC_060247.1 coordinate 125,122,491, forward strand.
TCGGAAAACGATCGACAATAAAGAAATATGCATCGTTATCGCATCCCCACGTGTTTTTTTCACGAATGAAAATTTTATGTTATTCAAAATGGTCTCGTTGGTTCTGGAATGGCTAAAAATAGTGAAAGGATAATTTACACCTTCGTGGCTGGTGAATGGAGAAATACTTATTTTTCGTCGTTTATTCCCATTTTATCCATATAACTACATGCGTGGTTTAAAATCAAACCAATCGAATCATTGGCACGCACTTTGAGCATTTGGCAATCTTTTCAGATATCCGAGGATTTCGGCATAAAATCTGCGAAAAGAAGATTGAGATGCAGCCTAAAAGAGTTTGCCTGGACCAAATTTGTATAAGGAAAACAAAAGCTTGAAGAGGTATAATACATATGTTACCTAGGAAGCCGAATAATCAAGGATAGTCGAAGCAAAAAAGAAATAGTTGACTAACGCAGGCGAAGAGGACTTTCTATTTGTACCTGAGAAAGAGTGAGGAAACAATTCATCTGATGCTGCATATGGAGCATGTTTCCCTATAGATATGAGGCTTGGTCATTCACAGCTGCAGAGAAGTCAGGAAGGGAAGCATACGAAATCAGGTGCTACCGAGGAATGATGAAGATAAAATGGATCGACCGAATAGGTCACGGGGAAATACGAAGATAATAATAATAATAATGTCGTCTTTATTACAAGCGAATTTAGGACTAGATAGTCCTCTCTTACAATTAACTTGTTTGACAATCACATAACATCCATGCCCTGGATGGTGGTCAAACCACCCAGGCGGGATTCGAACCCGCGACCTCTAGGTTAGCAGTCGGGGACTTTACCCCGGCGCCACCGTTAGCAGTCGGGGACTTTACCCCGGCGCCACCGAGGCCGGCAAGGAGGAAGAGGAGTGGGAGAAAAGAGAAATCTTCTTAAAACTTTGAGAAGAAGACAGGACAACTTTTTCGACCACATTTTAAGGCATGGTAGCCTAATTAAAACAATCGTAGAGGGGCGGGTAGAAGGTAGACGGGACGGTCCTGAATAAATTACAAAGGACAGATTAAAAGGATGCAAAAGAGAATAAATACGCCTTTATGAAAAGGTTTTCAGATAGGAGAGCGGAATGGAGAGTTAATTCATACCATTCCTAGGATTATGATGGTAATCGTAAGATTGTTTTGATGCATATCTCTTATCAGCTAGTATTTTCATATTTACCTGCGCAGTATAAAATTAATTCACGGTCACCCTACGTGGTTCTGTCTGAACGAGTTTGTGACTCGGAAACCTAATGACGCCACCAACTATTGAAAAGTGGGTGACATATTTTGCGTATCTTAAACGTAAAATTACACAGAATGGCTGAATGAGGGTGGTACTTTTTCGTCATACATTTACGAATGTTGGTACTACCGAATTCTTTACATGAAATGCCGTTTAAGGTTTCAGCGACGGACCTTATTGTCGTCAGCATTGGCGATTGGGGTGTTATAAGACCCCATATAGGATCTGACTCCGGCTTAAAATATAAATTTTCTGAATTGGAAACGGTAACGATCGGTGAATTGAATAAAATTTATCGGAAGCTCACATTAAGTACGTAACTTTGTTATATATTTGCATGGCACTTTCACCTTTATTCCGAACGCGGTCAGGCAAACGAGTATTTTATTTCGTTGCGATCGTTTTTTCTCTGCCTGATTACCATACGTTCCGCGACCAGCACACAAACATTTGTCTTTCCCTGTTTGGGTGGGGGGAAGGTAGGTGCCCGGAAGTAATGACCTTTGGGATGTGTGGAGTGGGTGCTCGCTAATTTAGCCATGCGACCGAACAGGTGAATTTTCCACCTCCTCTCTCTTGAACGACGACGGAGCGAATTTTCCCGATGCGCGGTCCGTTTCGCGGTACCCTGATCATTAACCCCACCTTGCGGGAGGGTGAGTAATTAAATTCGGATCGAGTTGGCTCACAGCTCGTCGAGAGGCGCACGGATGTGTTTCCATGCAAACCAAACCTCAATGATTTCTCCGTTGTGTACCGGCAGCCTCCCTGCAGAAACACTCTCTCGCCACATCAGGACTGGACATCATTCGCCACATTCTGTCTCACTTTTTGGACGAATTATTCGTCTGATTCATCACACAGAGAATAGTTTTATCATAAAGTTTTTAGAATGCCAGCAAGAACCCATTTGCGCAGAACATGGGCGCACTTTTAACCATGATATAATAGAAAGTAGTATTATGTACAAGTAGCCCTAACACGTACGTTGATTGAAGTGAGATCCGATCAGCCCCAGGCAAATGATAACTACAAATGCTGGCCTGAAGAAGTATACTTGTAAAAATTAATTACAGACTTGCTGCACGCGAAATTAATTTAAAGATTCACGGTCATGAACGTCATACTTATCTCTCCGTATACTTATACAGAAATAAAAAAACACAGGAAATACACTAGATTTTTTTTCCTAAATGCAATACATAATGTGAGAATATTTTCCAAAAATTGTCTTGCTGTCATGGTAACAGGACATATCGCATATTGTCGTTTTGTGCGGCAACAATATTCGCCTGAATGATAGCGGCCAAGGATTTGAACAACAATGCGCTAGCTACCTTAGCGATGGAAACGCAGGAATGGTTGTCAGTTGCAATGGAGCGGACCTAAAGGGCAACACATCAATCCAATCGCTGAGTGCGAAATGAATCTTGGTGTTATTGAGTGCTTGAGAAATCCCTTCCAAATGGACGGGGCAGGATGAAATCGGAAGACATCTCAATGGACTAATCACCATCTTACACACACGGCGACCTGCGTTGGGTTTTGCCGGTATCCCTCACGTCTCGGGCGAATGCCAGATCACGAAGCCATTGCGGAGCATTAGACTTCTTCCAGCATCTTATGTTTCTCCTATCGCTGCTGTAAGCTCACGAGGATATGCATCTATTTAACATACGTTTTGGCAACATTCTTCCCAATTCTGGAAAGTAATTTATTCCTACACCAAAGTACTTGCTAAGTATTTTCATAAGTTACAGTAGCTTAAATGCGTAAAAATCCGTGAACGCTGGCAGCGTAGGAAGTAAATGGCTTTCGTAAAATTTAATGGGCTCTTATTCCTCTCAAGTAAGTAGACTGAGATATGTCTCTTTGGATCTTCTGAAGTGATTTTGTATTTATTTTTCTTCACATACTAGCGGTACCACTATAATGTTTCAAGTTTTTTAGCATCTCCTCATGATCTAATTTTGCCGAAAGCTATGCTCTCGGCGAAGAGTGAAATTCTGATTCATTTTCTTGTAACATGAGCTATATTCAAAGGTGAGAATCTTCAAAACCTTTTTCTAAATTCATTAACCGCTTTCTCAAGGAATACATTAAAGTCAACTAAACCGCAACTAAGAATTCTTGTTTTATTATTTTTGTCGTTGATCCTGAGAAGGTCTCTTTTTGGTCAATTAATCCTATGCAGTGTGTAATTCTGCGGTTTATTATTTAGAAATTGCATATTATTACTCCCAGCATCCTAGGCACCATAGTATTAATTAATATGTCGTTATCTTTCGAAACTTAATATCGTAATACCGACAGGTTTAAATATCCTGATATCTGAAGATGTATAGATATACCCCTTAGGCCTGATCTTAACTGCTGACATGACACATGTTGTATCTCTACTCATCCAAAAATACCCATTGTATCCTAGTTCAAAAGATTTCTCTTCCTGGAGCTCGATAATTGTACATTATTTATCATTTACTCAATCATTATCTTCGATAAGAGTCAGTGGAAATCTTTTCACAACTAGCTTTTTTATTGACATAATCTGGGAAAAATTTTTCTACAACTGTGCTTTTATAGAACGCTCTAGCCCTGACTAAGCCACGGCAAGAACAACTAATTGTAAGCTATCTCCTCAGAATAAGGATGGGGAAGAGCAATTTATGGGTTCTGCGCATGCGCAGCCATGATTGAAAATGAAAATCCCCCAAACCACCTGGCCCCTCACCCACTCCTGCCCTTTCCCTTCGAACTTTCCGCGAGAAGGAAGGCCACTGATTGTCCGACTGCTTCCATAATATTGGAGTTGAATTTATGTGAATTGGAGTTCGTTTATATTTTTAGCTCGTTTATTTCGAATGGCAGTTTATTCACTTAAACTTGGCACTCACAATAGTATAAATATCTAAAGGCTGCAATGCAACATATCTCGAAACTTTAAATTACTTAATTTTCCATTTCCCTTATTAAAAATGTATTTTTCAGTGTCATCAATACTTTTCCTCGGCCTTTATAAGTGGCCTTAGATACTTACCTCTACTATTGCTGTATCCACTTCATTCAAGTTGTGCATCAAGTGCCAAATGACGGATTTATAGGCCAATATAAAATTTTGATTCAAACTTTATGGAATTGGGTTGAAAATAATTTTTTTGGTAAAACCTGTTGATTCAAACTAGAGATGTGGTGGAAGAGTTCCAACATAAATGAAAGGGATTCTGCAGGTTACGCTTCAAAACTTTATTCAATTCACTAAATGGTACTTTAATATGCTTTCATATCATTTTCAAGGGTGAACATTATGAGAGAGTATTAGAGAGCTGTACGTTGTGAATGAAGAATTTAAGTGGAACGTGCAAAATCCCTCTCATTTTTTAAATTTATTTTTCTCCTTTGGCCAGGATTTCATACTGTTACTCGATGCTCAATTCAAATTTTTTCCCTTAAGACTGATTCAACAGAGGGAGTCATTTTAGACCAATTGCCATAAAAAGTCTTTTGTAAAAATGTGAAATGATGAGCACAAGGATATTCTATTAAATGAAATTTTTATAGAACGACTTTTTCTATGACATTTTCACATGAAATAAATCCGTACGCAAGACAAAAATTTATTGATTCAATCGCGTTTTATTTAATTTTTACAAGCAAATGATAGAAACCTTGTCTCTGCGCTATCCCGTGGACACGGGTTAGTACACGATTTCGTGAAACAAAACTAGAATGCTCAAAACCGACTTTCTCTCAATCGCGTATTGCTTCAGATAGAAAAAGACTCGTTTGGTTTAGTTATTATGCTACCATGAGAACTTTTCTTTTTCTCGCAGAACAGAATGGGAACATTTATAGAAAAAAGATTGAGAAAACATAAAAGAGACATATCTTTTAGGTGCTAAACGTTTGCTTTACGTTTCTTTGATATTGAAAATTGGTGGTGAATTTTTTGGAAAAAGCAAACTTCGTTGGATGGCGTGTATGAGAAAAAAAAATGAACTAGAATGTCACCAACGATGACAGTTGACATACTGACTGGGATATTGGTAATGATGCATATATTACCATGTATACTTGCCTTAAATCATACGGCACTGGAAGTTCTGCATGAAACCATTATGAGAAAGTGGTAAGAGTCGGAAAATTTAGCAGATGGACTCTATTAGTCTTATTCCCATTAAAGTATGAAGAAATTCTTTCCCGGAAAATTATTTGCGTGAAATCTTCTCATCATTTTCACCGATTTCTTTCGCTGTATATCACCAACGTTCCAACGAATGGCTCTTCAATCACCACAGGCGTGAATGAATAATTTTGAATGGACAGAAAACGCTGAGATGTAACTATGAACAATTACACAATCAGATTACTCTTGATCGGCCGGAAAGATCTTAATGATTCGGATGTAAAGGTGTTATAGCATCAATAGGGACTACCTGATAAAATGGGATAGAGTCAAATTAACCTGCCGTTTCATCAACATCTGATATATGCTTTAAAAGGAGGTCATTGAGATCGGGCTTTATAAAAAATGATATTTATCGAGACGAGGTGTATGAGCATAGGGATGCGTGGAATCACATTTTAAAGAAAATAAAAATTTGATAGAACTCCTTTTTTTCCGAATTACCTAGATATTTCCAGCCGACCAGGAGTAATCTGATTGTTGTAATTGTTTATTAGTAGCTTCATCTCAGCGTTTTTTGTTCAGCAAAAATTATTTTTTCACACTAGATTATAACCGTTGGAAACCTCGAGAAGGCTTCTCTCATAGAATTCTTTCTTAAAAATCACCAAATGACGAGATTAAGGATTTTGTATGAAATTACATAGATACAGAACGAATTTTTTTCAATTAACATTTTAATGCGAAACATGTCCATACACAAGATAAAAGTTTATTGATTCAATAACGTTTTATTAAATTTTACATGTGAATGATATCAACAACTAAACACTCCTACACCGTAGGCATGGTTTACGTTCGCTCGATTGCAACATTCTCAAGAATTTCTCCGTCGTAAAAGAACGGCAACGGTTGATCGCTGGATATGTCCACATGAGTGCAGGCGTAGAGAGAGAGAGAGCAATTTCCATTTGATCCGCATCGTCCCTCTGCGTGGCCACATACCAGCTACTGAAAGAGACAAAAAAAAAATAAGTCGACGAGGGCAGAACCGAAGTAAAATTACACAGCAGCTCCCACACCTTTGAGGTATTTTTATGCCTCGTTCACACAACGACTGTACTGAAGATGGTGATTAAAGCCCTTTATCACCGGAATTTTTTCTCTTATTAGGAATTAATTTCATAGCATTTGGAACTTCTATTTTAAATTTATTATAATGTTCGAATAAATGACCTGTGTCCACATAATCACAGTGGGTGGATAAAGTGGAAATTTCAACATGAAAAACATTCAATAGAATGAAATTTTAATCTCACATTGTAGGTGATATTAGCATCATTATATGAACGAAAACTGAAATTGTACGATTTTAAAAGTACGTTCAGGATGGTTGTGTAGACCAAGTCATGTTTTTCGTGATCATGTGTATACGGTGGGCATTCAAAGGTTAACTTTGTTGACCCTACAATATTTCCAGGTCCGACATAGTTGATGAATTAAGAGAGATATTTTTCTGGACATATAAGTATGGGAATGCGTTTTTCACACGAACAATAACTTAAATAAATGTTAGGTGGAACTTGGTTGGAGCATTTCATTTTTAGTTGCTATAGTCTATTCACTTTATGTCTGCGGGTGAGCTTTCGTGAAAGCCCGGAAAATCTCGGATGGCTTCGCTGATAGGGGAGGGGTAGTATCGAGAGAGAGAGAGGAGGAGTGAACATAACGTTGCCAAATGTACATAGCCGCCCTACCCTGAAAACGTGTTCAGAGTCATAGGTGGCCACAGGTATTTTGGCCCCGGCGCCGAGACAATATACCTACTCTTTTGGAAGGCATTGGGGATAATCCTTTCACAGAAGACCATGACATTGTTAGCTACCCCGCTGAATGGGGCACCGTTGGTGGAAGGCATACGTAGTCACATACAAAGAAAACGCGTGAGGTTTGGCAACACTGCTCCACGAGCAGATTCACGATGTTCACTCGGCGGAGGTCTGAGAGCGACTCACTGAGGCCACGCCTGCTGTTTACTGATTGGCTAAGGCAAAGTCAGGTGCCGAGAAACTTCCCCCCCCCCCTCATCTCCACTTGCTTTGGCCGCACCAGCTCACCCGCAAAGATAAAATGAACAGAGAATAGCGGCTGGTGTCATATAACACCTATGGCCCTTCGGATTGCGAGGTAGTATTTAATTTCAGACGAAAGCGTCCAATGATTCGAGCTCGGTTAACACTCGTTGTGTGAACGGGGTGTAATGAGTGTACTGACATAGGGGACATTTTTGTTGTCACTCACCATGCATCTGAGAACGGAGGAAATCACACTTTCTCCCTTTTGAAAGACGGACGGGCAATAAATGCCGTTCCTTTGCCACAAATCCATGGCCTCGGCAGGTCCACGGATGGATTTAGCTTGGCTACCGATTCCTAAAAGAACAGCGAGTGAAAAGTAGAAGGGCAATGAGATAGGAGAATGAAGGGTTCCCTTTTGGTGAGCTAGAGACCGTTTGATCTTCTTTGCAGATGATCCGATCTGCGCTCCATTTGATAATTTAGTTTGATTAATTTTATTGTTAGTTTTATATTGTAAATTTACTATTAATTCAACTATTTAAATGGAATTATTCAGAAAAAGTTTTTAATAACTTTGCTTATAACTTCTGGGACATGGGCTCTCAACCTATTCCTCGGACCATTTTCGACATGATTGCTTGTCATAAAACGACTCTTACTTAACCTTTCACATCTTAAATCATTCTCATCCATGTTGATCACCTTGTGATTTAAGCGAATAAGCAGATATGCATTACATGGAGGGAAATCTTATTTTGTTTGCTGTTGATATGTAGACAGGATTGACAAATGAGTAAATTTTGGAGTAATGACCAAATTTTGTAGGCATAGGAGTTTATTTTGATGGATGAAATTGGGATAGGGGATATGTTTCATTGGAGGCAGCAGTAAGTGTGTGATATTTAATATTTAGTTGCGATCAAGCGGTAGCTTTAAGCTTGTACAAACACATTTAGGAAAATATTTATTGAGTTCGTAAATCTTTTAAGAAAAAACTCAAAGTCCATTCGGACATTGGACAATTTCATTATTTTTTTTTCATTTTATGGAATGTTTGAGTTAGTGAGAGTTTTTTTTTCGAAGAATTTAACATTCCTCGACGATGCTGTTGCTGCTACAGCAATATGGGATTTGTTTTTATTAGCCTCCCTCTCTAAAAAGTTGAGCCGAAAAGTCTACAAGAGATAAACCTCTTTTTTCCCCCCTAGCGGTCCCGGTAAAAAGATGATTGGAAAAAGGTTGAGTGACCCTAGTCCTAGAAGGAGGGAGTTCACGATGGAAACCCAGCGCCAGCATAGCCTATACTTACTATATAAGAAAGGGATGTAGACAAGGGGGGTTGAAAGAGATATGTGAGGTCTTTAATGGGTGGGAATGCTCTAGAAGTCTCTCGGGAAAAGGACGCGGAAGAAAAACAGCATAATACTGTAAGGTTGTCGGTTAGGGCACAAGGTAGCGAGTGGGTATGAGAAGGCAAAGAGAGGGGGAAGGGGACTTCGAAGAAGTATGTTAGTATCTTTGCTTTTTAGAAGTCGAAGGATCGGGAGAAAGAAGGAGAGTGAGTGGAGAAGGGTCCTCCTCAGTCCACTTCTGGAGACGGAGACTCCTCCATGACTGACTGAGTCGGTTTTAAAATGTATTCGTGGCCTGCCTCTTCGAAGTATTTACACCTTCAATCGTCCTCCCACGTCTTCTTCTCACCTTGATCTCAAGGGCCTTCTTTACGGTCGCCTATGATAGGACCCCCACCTCGGGGCGCGCAATCAACAACCTCTTTGGTCCATCTACGTGAGTCAGAGTCCTTTTTAAATTTTCCCTTTCCCACGCCTCCTCCTGGAGCCAGTCCATCTGCTGCTTCTTCTTCCAACTTCCTTGTTTTCTACATCACCTTCTCCATTCTTCTAGAAGGTCGGTTTCCTTTGCTTCTATTGTTGTTGTCTCCTGGGATTCTTCGAACCGCAATTACTTCTTTGGCTAAGATAAGGTTATTAAAGATGTCTCTCATTTTAATAATATTTCAGTCAATAGAGCACGGAACTTCCGGAGGAAGTCATTTTAAACAATGATAACTATGTACAAATCACCATAGGTCGTCGAATACTTCGAAGGAGCTTCTTATATTTTCATTCTAGAGGGTATGAGAAGAGATTAATGCAAGCATGAAAACATTTCATCAAAATAAGCAATTACTAACATGAACATCAAACCGGAATTAAGAATAGATTTACCGTTGAACAGTAATCAATGAACTCGTCCACAGTTATGACGCCGTCGTGATTTAGGTCTAGCTTCTGTAAATGGAAGAGAGAGGAAAGTAGAGTTTAAAATTACCATTGCTGTGGGTATTATTTCATTTGTCATTAATATTATTATTTCATCCTCTGATATTCTATATTAATTGTTTATAACTTGCTTCTTTTGGTTCAATAGATAATGTTTTTGATTATCTCTTGAATTTTTCAAAACAGAGATCATTTCATGATGAAGTTTAATTAGAGTATCATTCTACTTGTCATCACCGTTTTTATAAGTTAAGGATTATTATAAGGGTGTACTGGATCAGTGCAATATTTGAGGAAAAACGCATATTTTTGAGATATTTGACGATCAGATTATTTAGGGAGTCAAATCCATTTGATCACATGTCCCCATACTGTAGCTGGATACAGAGAGATAAGCGGAATTCAGCGACATAATGGCAAAATTAATTTCCATTTTCGTTTCCAATGGATTCGTCTGTTAAAATATTTGTATTCTTAATTTTGAGTAAAATGATTTTTTTTCTTCCAGGGGAAGCCGGCGATAAATAGGTGTCGCAATAGCAATTAAGCTTGGAAAAGTAGAGGGTACACAAAAAAAGAACAGTTAATCTTTTAACGTGATAAATTGGTATTTAATCGGTAAATATTCATCCCGATAAATGCCTCTAAAAGGAAGCCTATCTGATGATCGACTGGTCTATTTAGGTGGCGGTTCACTCGCTTTAAAAAACCATGCTATCATATCGAAATTGTCATGTCCTATAACGTAGGCCATTGTTTACAATTTTCTGATTACTAAATTTGGTAACTATGCCGTTTATTTTTTAAAAATTATTTTAGAATGTAATGCTTTTTTTATGCAAGAGACTGGGAAATTTTGAGCAGGGTTTACTCTGCTTACTCTGAAAACATCAAGATGATAACATGCGTTCCAAGCGAGTAAACCGCCACAAAAAGAGACCGGTCAAGCAGGGGGTTTGCGACCTCATAATAGTTAGTTATATGAAATTTTATGATGCTTCTCGCGAATAGAAGCTAAGGTTACCTACCTTGAACATTCTGTCCACGTGATCGCTGGGAGATTCTGGCGGTAGCAAGTCGCCGTCCACGCTGTCGCCAGTCCTGTGGTGAGTGCGGTGGTTCTCACCCACTAAGTCGTAAATGGCCGTGACAACCTCTGTGAGTTCCTCCTTCGTGACGTACCCATCATCGTTGACGTCGTAAAGGCTGCGTAATGAGAAATTGGGTTCATTTTACATAACACGTACGATTATTTAGAAATTTTACATTTAACTGACCATTCCTCTCATCTCATTATCGATAAAAGGTATGTATTTCACACGATTAACACATTAGACACCGTACATTGAGCATTCTATCGCTAGAGATGGGAATAAATAATTTTGCCTCAAGTTCTTTCTGCTTATTTCTACTTTCTACTCAAGTTCGCATTTTCTCTACCTCCTATCCCAACTTTGTGCAGTATTTGGGTACTGAATTCAAGGAATATACGATTATTGGCAAAAAAGTGAATATAAAAAAACTAAGTGCAGAATTCGGTGCTATTATGGTGGGTATGAGTTAATTTAGAAACATATTAAATTACAGGATGGAATATCCAAACACATGCTTCTACTATTTACACGGAGGGTTTCAGACACACGTATGCCACACGCGTGTGAACATCACTTGTTTCAGAGTCGGTTGGGCAGTTCCTTTCTCTGGGACTCCACACGCATAGAGGATTTTATTTGGGGGTGTTCGAAGGTTTCGCCTCGGATTTGATTGAACCTGGGACCCTTCCATTAGAAGTCAGAAATCCACTCACACCTACCACAAAAATAAATACTTAGTAGGGATCGCTATCAGGCTTCCCTCTTTGTGTAGATCTCACTGTGGATTTGATATTTTGAAGTACCTTCTCCAAAATGCAATAAAATTCAATATTTTTAATCGCCTCTTATTTTATGTATTTGTATGAGTTATTAATTATATCGGGCTTGTAAAAGATTATAACTATTCAGCCATATTTAGCTTGTTGTGTACTGATTGTACCCTCTAATCCCCATGAAATATCATAGGCCGCTATAGTAAGTAAAAGCATCATGAGGGGGATCCGAAAAACCGATGTTTTGTTCGACTACTGATACAAGTGGTCACAATTGCGTTGAATAATACGTTAAGAGCACGAGTCTAATGTGTTAAAGCGAGATATAATTTTAAGTGCAGAATGGACGAGAAAATTCAATGTGTTAGATAAAAAATATCGAGGTTGAAGAAAGAAGAGTAATTTTCCACTGCTCAAGTTAAAAAAATACTCATTCACACACGTGAGTGACGACGCATTACGTATTTCTACGTCTAAAATGACTACATCTGGGACGAAGTGGATTAAAATCAAAGGAGTAACTGTGAAAAATTCCTCTTGTTTCTTCATAATAAATACAGATTCGGTATAGAAAAAAAACTTGTGCTGATTAAGAATCATAACAATTACCTGAACGCCCATCGGATTCTCTCTTGCAATGAGCCTTTCAGCAGGATGGATAAACTAAGCATTATGTCACTAAACGTAATTGTGCCAGTCTTATTTTTGTCGAGGGCTCTGAATACAAAGTGAGCATATTGGCTGGAATCTGAAACAGAAGTAATATTAAAATCAACATTCCGCTACTTTTCTTTTCACATGTTTGTTAAACATATCATTTTGATGGTTCATCTAAAGAAAATAGTTTTATTTTCTTAGCCATGTGAAATGAAGTGCATATTTTCTGATTCTTTTCTTTTTTGAAAGAATTAAAAATCATCCACGGATGAAAATGAACTTTTAATTCTATTTTCTCTAATTTATTGAGATGATTTGAGAGAAACTGAATACAATGCTATGCATATTTTTAAATATTATTGGCAAAAAGAGGTCCCCATGGTCAAAGTTAGCGTAGGTGTTAATTATTACCTTGACTTTATAATACTCACTATTGAAGTATTCACTTTGAAAAGCGAACCAATATAAATGGGCCAAAATTGGCCTCATAGGAATACCTTAAATGCTATTCCACTCAATTCTTGGCATTCCTGATGAAAGATAATTTTTCATCGCCATAACAGCCAAAAAATCTCAACCGAAGAATTACAAGAATTTTATCATCGTTGGTTAGCAATCGAAGGGTATAAAACTTAATGAATTATTTCAAATTTTTTTGAGGGAAAATATGATTTAAAGCTAAAATAATTGTTAGAATGGTATATTTTTGAGAATTTCGTTTGTAATACCCTTGTTTTAAAATACGTTTTTCTTACCGAGGGAATGTTCATGTGATTTATTGCTATTATTACTACCAGATTCTGATTGATTTTCGTAATCTCTTGACCATAATGTGTGGTATGGCTTGTACATTCGTATTAGGCCAATGATTAATTAAAAGCAACTGGCAATTTTCCACAAATACTTAATTTCAAGATCCAGGTTTCAGTACATTTTCAGTTAAATTGAGTTCATCTTCAGGTGTTTCAGGTGAAGACAATTCAGAATATATTTTAACCAGTCGTGAATTAAGATTGAAGAATTTGTGGAAAATGGGCAGTTGTCTTTAATTTATTAATATGGTAGAATACCACGACATTAAGCCCGTAAAACTCTCTATATCCGTATTGGGTCTACCAGAAATACGATATATGATTAGGCTAGATTGTGTTGTACCTCCTTGAGGGAAGAATTTGGCGTAGATGGCTTTGAAGGTGTCCTCGCTGACCATTCCGGAGGGGCACTCCTGCTTGAAGGCGCGGTACACGAACTGGATCTCTTTCCTGGAGAAGCGCGTCGCTCTCCTGATCGCCTCCAGCCTCTCGGGACGACACCGCGCCGGCTGCAGCATGTCCAACTCCTCTGGGTCCAGCTCAGCTGCAAGGAAAGCGCAGAAATTAGAATACTACACGATTAGGGAAATTGGTGCGAAGGCTTTCACGTTGTGGTAACAATGAATTCTTCTTCATTTCATCCGGGTATTCCACGCGTTGATGATGATCGAGGCAAACATTTCGCCTTCCAGTTCCAGTAGGCGTCTCCAGCAAAATCAACGCGTTGAATACCCGGAAGAATGGAGAATAATTCATACATAAGGATAATATGTATATTCAAATAATTTTGAGAGTTCAGCTGCAACGAAAGCAGAGAAATAGCATCATAGCCGATCTAATAACATAGGTCGAACAAAACCCTCATACGACTGTAGTCTTTTGCTTGTCTTACCTTGCTGCGGCAGATTTTCCCTAGGGATCTCATAAAAAATATAATATTGCAAAATAATTGGTCGTAGTCCTATCAATATGAAATCCCCATTCAAAATCCCTGATTAAAATCACTCCTAGATAGTTACAACGATTTTTTTCCGTCAGTAAAGTACCAACGATGCTGTGTTATAGTAATGATGATAATGCAAAAAAAATTCAAGAGCTATATATCGGCGTCTTATTTAGATGTAAAATCTCTCATCCGAAATCAATGGAGCAACATCTACTTCCAATCTTGTCCGTCTCCTTATAACCCGCTCCATTCACCCCTCCCCGAAAATCTCCTTCGAAACAAGCCTCGGCGACCTATTTCTATTCTCCCTAACACCATCCCTATCCCCTCCTTCCCTCGCAAAACCCTACCACGAAAAGGATTACGTCCTGAGCACAATGCTCGCAAAATAAAGAGGATATCTTTGTTGGGACGGGCCATTGTGGGAAAAAAATATCATGGGTCGAAGATTGGGTTAGGAGAAGAGAATGATGGAAGAGGAATCGTGGAGAAACGAGAGAATGGGGAGGAGATAAAGAGGAGGAGAGGTGTAGGAGTGTAAAAAATACCCTTTTTCTGGCGCCTATGCGCGAGAACACCCTGTGGTTGAATCTGAAATAACTGGGGGGGGGGGTTAAAATGGGGGCTTCCATCCTCGCCCTCACCAAACCCCTTGCCACGCCCCACGGGAAGTTTTCAGGGAAAAATATTTTTTTTGGGGTATATTGCGCTGGTTGTGTTCGGCGGATGAGATCAAGCTGACAGCATAAAATCTCATCTCCGCGTTGTGTAACGTTATGCGGCTCTTTAGTGTTGCTGACGGCAATTTTCTGCTCCCGATGCGACGGATTTTCCGAAAGGATATGGTTTTGCGGGGATGATGCAAAAAGGAAAAGAATTCATCTCCTCGATCTACTGGATCAGTATGCGAAAAGTTTCAAGGTTGGACGGAGAGGGATGTGCAATACTCTTTAAGGTTGTTCCTTTATCGTTTTGAGATTATATAATTCACTGAGCCATTGGACATGAATTTCGCGGTAGGGTGATTGCAAGGTAAAAGGGAATATTTATTTCATAATACCTGAGGGAAGGTGACCCCCAAAAGTTTCCAAATGGTCTAAAAACGTAGTGGGAAAAGGTTAAACTCAGTATGATAATTTTAACATTTTAGTCACTGATGGCAAAGTTGGGTAAAAACATTAACTTCAAGCAAAAAATCGAATTTTTTCTTCCATAAAATGCAACTGACAAATGCATCTGCATTTTTCGAGTAAGGTCCTGGTGATTGTGTTCCCTACCCTCCAGGAATGATTTCAAACCCTTACGCACAGAAACATCTCAACATTTGTTTACAATAGTTTTGTAGAATTGTTTTTTTCCTTTATGTCATTTGATGCATTATACATTTTAATGAAATTGCTGTGTTAGCTGATTCTCCATTCACTCATTCACGGGGTAGTCCCCCGGAAAACCAATCGAACATTGATTTGTTGTGACCACTCTCATTCCATAGTCATTTGTTATGGTAACGTATCATTTTTTAGAACGACGTTTTCCTCCCAGATATTCTTAACGGCTAAGCTCGACAATGCATTTGGACGTGATGTGTACCTTAGTAGACTTTATAACCTCGACTAATTTTGTTTTATTATTACGATTTGCCTGATATATTGTTACAATTTCTGAATTCTGTAGTGGAAAGTAGTTTTTCTATAAACTTATCTTTTTGCTGGGGTAAAGGTATAATTAGTTTGGACACAGTTTCTAATGAAATGATTTTGACTTTTGACATCCACCCCGTGTCTCAGTATTGTAGCATTACTTAGCAGACAAAGCATTATTTTAAATAGTCTATTTTGCACCCAAAATGATTTAACTTTACAGATGAATATGTTGATTTCAGCCATGGAGTACGTATTGTTTCATTTTTATCGTAATTGGTTTATTACAACAGACTGTGTAAAGTCAAATTTCCTTGTTGTAACATGTGTCTCTTTAACGTCGCTGAAAGCAATTGTCCACTGTAAGGTGGATTTTCTGAAAAGATAATGCTGTTGTGCCTTAAATGATATGATTATGACGCTGAAGGGAAGAAAATTCATCTCTAAAATGGAACGCATCAGTATATAGGAATTTTTAGGGTGCGTAGAAAGGAATTCACGACTTTAGGAGATCGTAGAGGAGGTAATTTCAAGGCTTATTTTTCTAAGAGCCTTCAGCCAGAAGAATATTGGATCATAAATATACGTTATCATGATCTAATATCGAAATAAATATGATGGAGCGGTTATTTTTCCCCAAGAATTTCTGGATGGCGCACTATTCAGGGTAAAATCTAGTATCTTTATATCTTTTTATTTTTACTGCCGTATTTCGTATGTATTTTTAAAAAATCCTGCGTTCGAATAACAAATTTAATATCTCATGAAATAACTGTGAATGTTTACTTTTAAGCTACCAAATATCGTAGAGCTTCGATTTTTTGTGTAAGACCAATAGGGAAAAATACTTTAGTTCTCGAATATACTATATTTTGTCTTCGTATTCACATTATATTTCTCATCTTATATTTTGTCTTCGTATATTAATAGGTGTATGCATAGTTTCCTGCGAGAAAATTATGCTGCTTATCCTAATAAGTTTTTGCTACAGACACTCTCAGATTAAATTTTTTGCTGAGATGTAAGTGAAGTCCGTGTGTAAGTATATTCATAATGGTCACGAACTAATACTACTGAAACAGAGAAATATTTGACGAACACTTTCATAAAATTGGAAATGACTATGGCCAGATGTCAGATGATAGCCAACAAATAGAAAACTAAAATATTAGTCTCCCACGCAAAAGAGGAGACTGGGCCTAACTTTTAAAAAGGGAAGCAAAAGCTTGACGAGGTGAAGTTATACCACCCAGACAGCCGATTTTCCAGCGATGGGAGAAGCAATTAAGAAATTACATGTAGGATAGCTCAGGCGAAGTGGGCTGTCTACAAAAATTTAAATCTACTTATAGCTCATAATACAAGCATAAAAGTAAGGTACAATTAATCAGATACTATACATGGAGCATGTTTCTTTACAGAAGGGGGGCTTAGAATTTGACTGCAGCAGAAAAGTCAAGAGTGAAAACATTCAAAATATTGTGTTACTGAAGAATGATGAAGATAAAATGGATAGACCGGGTAAGTAATGAGGAAGTGTTAAGAAGAGTGGGAGAAAAGAGGTCTTTTAAAAACTTAGTGAAAAGACGGGGTAACTTAGTTGCCCACATCATGATCACTTGTACTAAAGAGTGGACTTTTGACGTCAATAACATGTTCGGTAAAATCCATCCCGAGGTTCTCTTTAAGAAGTTTGCTTGGTGGTGCTAGTGACTAGTACGGTAATCGAGAAATCCCGGTTATGCCAAATATTTTTTCATGTCGAAATTCATCCTTGGTATACATAAATTTGCATCCGTGCGCGTGACTGCGTACAAATTCACTTGTTTCATGCAGTGCTTTGTATCATGAGTTTAGGTAAATAAAAAAATAAAGTTTGCCACTGAGCATGGACAAAATTACTCCAACTCAAGCGAGTCGAATCAAAATATGTTTCGGATATACAAAATCAACGTGAGTCTGAGATCTGACCACCGACGTAGAGTGAGGACTAAATATTTGAGTAGCCTCTGGAATACATTACATTCTTCTAAACCAGTGTCGTGCCTCATGACAGGATTAAAGGGTTGAAGTTTGGCGATATACAAGGGAGAAGATACCGTTTGTGCATAAATCCGCTCTCCGATGACTCCTTTGCGGATCAAGGGAATATTCTTGCGTGATAATCGGTTTCAGACTCACTCCTCTTTTCTCCATCGCCACTGTAAACTTCTTCGCGGGCGGTGTGATGGTGATGGGGCTTATTCCGCTGCTTCAGATCACCGCACTTTCTCCTTGATGTCGACGAGAATAACTGCGCCCTTTCGACTCGGATGTCAAAAAAGAGGAAGGGCACGCTGCGAAGGCGGATCTCTTTAACTCTTGAAAACGCTCCTAACGGTCTGGGAGGAAATTGGATTCAAAGGATGGAATATAGTCTTTTCGAAAATGGCGGCGGTCTCGCGATTTTAAAAATATTTCATTGACCAAGTCGTTCTTTATTATAGGCAATGGAAAACTATGTTACAGAGGAAGGTACCAAAGTGCCACCACCACTCTTTCAAAATTCGCAGTGTGATAGGAAATGGCACTTTTTGCTCAAGCTTCCAACGGGTTTTCGAGCTATTATCGATAGGTGGCACAAGAAATGCGAACCACTTTACGACAATACGGAAATACAATGGAAATATATCCCATCTTCCTCGAACTTATCACAAAAAAAGAGTCTTCATAAATGTGAATTGGGGATTATTGACATAGTATGACGATATTAGTTTATAAAGGGTTGCATACACACAGGAATTTCACAGGCAATTCTATCAATAATACCTCGCAATCCATGGGCCAATTGACGTTTGAGAAAACACAGTGATGTCTTAAAATGCCATTGTTAATCAAACTGCAACGTTTGAAAGTGGCAAATCCACACTCGAAAACTTATGTACCCAAGTCGGTTGCATTTGAAATATAAAATTTGGAATTTTGAAATTTAAATTTGGGCGAAGTTAGCGCCACTTTTATGGAACCTGAGTTGTGTACATTGAACATAAGTTCTATTTTATTGTAAATGTAGCGTATTTCCGTCAACTTAAGCGTGAAACGATTATTTTTATATGAACAAGTAAATGGTCATAGCACCGGAAATCAGAAGTTAAAATTTGATGTTAAAAATTTAATGTGCTCTCGGATCTTTGAAATAAATGAAAACCATCCGCTAAATTTGAAATTTAAAAATCAATTGATCAGCCATAACGAATTCATTTAAATGAATTTTTAGGGCATTGATTTTAATTAAAATAATTTTTAATAAAATTAGATATCCGGTTTGTATCTAGAAAGAGCTAATTACGAGTTGAATCTGCTATACTTAGTCAAAACTCATAAAACTTATCTCACTAAATTGAAAGATCGTATACACTCATAACTAAAAATTGTAGAGCACTCATTGATTTTATTTTTGATAGGTATGAAAATTACGCTATAATGGTTACTTTTCTTAATTTCCTGGGAGTTAATTTTTATTTTGCGAGACTTTTCTTGCCAAGGCTGTGAAATCTCTGTCACACTCATGTGGAGATGGTAATTACAAAAGTAATGGGTAATTTTCATTCCAAATGGTCGGCGAAGTAAAACCAAAGGTCAAGCGGCAAAAAAATGATACTGGCGAATATCGCGATTCCGCCGTATTTGTCTTAACTATTGTTCAACAAAGTAAATCAAACATTTTGGATTCTTTGACGCTACTCTGATCGTGTTCTTAATAACTAGGTTGTTCAGCATGTCCTCTTGGAATTTGCTGCATGGAACGTGAACAATTTATCCCTTAATTTCATGATGCCGATTTTGTATATTGGAGGCCTATGATGTGAGACCAGTGGAAAATCTGACGTTACTAGCTGCTGTAACTAAAGCTCCTAAATTTTAGACGGAGACGGAGTTTACAGTAATTGCGATTGAAATAATTCCCCTGAATCGGGAATGGAACCACTTAACTTCGATCTCGGGCCTTAGCCGAGTACTCATGCGTGAACAGCCGATTTGATTGGTTTCATTTCATTTGGTAGCATTATAACCTCCGTTAACAGCCGACTATCACAGTTATAAATCGAAAACAATCAGGGAGCCTGATAGCTTATGTGAGAGTGTTTGCTGGGGTCGGTGTTGTTAATCGCCTAATCGGGGTGTCGCATGGGAGACGCGCCAAAGCCAGCGACACATGTGATGAGGGGTAAAGGGAAGAGGGGGCGGGTGAAGGGATGGATTTTATGAGGGTGCGACATCAGAGGGAGAGAAGAGGGTTGGAGGAGATGAATTGTTGAGGTGACGGGCCAAGGAAGGAACTGTCTCTCGGAGGTTGATGGGCATTTTGAGCAGATACGCTGTCAGATTTAGAATTCCCGAGCGTCTTGAGGGTAATTCTACTTGGAAGTCCGTCGCATCTTTCTTAACGCTATGACAGTGTAGGGGATTAATTGCCGTAATAAAAATATTATTTTTGTCTGATCTGAACGAGTATCTTCTATATCATTTCTACAATATAGATACCTTTTTCTCAACTTATACGCAACCAAACTCTACAAATGCGCTACCAAAATGCACAGAATTTATCAGAGAACATGCGACGGTATACCTTACTTTCTATATATTGCTATTGTTTCCTAAAATTGGTTTTTAAATAATTAAGAAAAAAACCGGTAAATATTCCTGACGTTAACGATGCACAAACTGATACATTTGTTCATTTGCAGCAATATCTCGCATTCTTTAAATAGTTTTTTTTTCAAAATGCGGATGATTCCACATTCAAGTCTCCTGTTGATACGTAAGTATGAGTCATCATGTGCGTTTAACAGAGGATAGTGTAATTACTTCCAATGTTGTGTTTAAAGAGGTCCTCTGACCTCAATTTGTGCATAAGACCCTGCCTTTTTTTCTAAATTTTAAAATTATAAACGCGCCTATCCCTCCGTGGACCTGCATTGAAAAGAACGGGGCAAGCCCGCTGGAAGCGGGCGCATCACGCTCGTTTATATTTATTCTCGTTAGGGTATGTTTGCACGGAGTATTTTGCAGGTTACCCCGGAATATCTCCACTTGTGCCTACTTCTTCAATGAAAAATATGCGTACTCTTTTTCATTGTATCTATAAATCCTATTATCTTCCTTCTCTTACCTTGGTTTCCCAATTCTCTTTCCTCTATCACGCGTTTCAGCATCCCCTCTCCACTCAGTCCTCGCTCCGTCCGAACCTTATATCTCTTCTGAATCTCATTTAGAAAATTCTTCTTCTCCCTTATCACATCCAGCACTTCGTCGTTTCTTCTCCCCTCCGTCCTCTACACCTTCTCCATTCTTCTCCACACTCACACCTGGTAGGCCTCCAGTCTTTCCACGTACACCTTACGAAGTGTCCACTTTTCCCCACCGTAAAGCGCTACACTCTAGATAGGCTCTTCACTAGCCTTTTCCTTAAACTATTACCTGATGATCCTGTCATCAGCTCTTTCCTGTTCATGAACGCCTTCTTTCCACACGCAATACTTTTCCTAATATCCTTACTGCCGTGCCAAATTTCCTCTTCTTTGCTGCCCAAAGTGTTTCCTTGAGTATGGGCAATTGAATAACATTATTTGATCGAACCTTTCTTAAGTTAAATACACTTGATCCTTATAGGCTTTATTTTTTGTGCTTGGTGCTTTGTTGCCATGGGCAGCTTTGAGTTTCGCAAAACGGAATGATAAGTTACAATGATCAGTATGACTGAGGAAAAAATTCAAACACGCGGTTAGTTTTGTCTACTAGAATGTTTTTGTCTTCAAAATAGTCACTATTGGATATTATGCACTTGTCCCAGTGCTTCTACCAATCCTTGAAACACTTCTCAAAATCGATCTTCGAGATAGCCTTTAGCTCGGTCAGCGATTTATTTTAATGTCATCTATACTTGTAATACGACGGTTCTTTAAGGTTATTTTTTGTTTTTGGAAGCAGTAAAAAGTCACTCAAAGCCATGTCAGGCTAATATGGAGCCTAGGGCATCGTTACAGTTTTTTTTGGCCAAAAATTGACGAACAAGCAATGCAGTGTGAGCCGAAAATCTCCGAACTCATAAAAACATGTCTAACGTTAGCGGCTGCCACAAGACAAAGTAATGAATGAATACTTCTGAAAATGTTTAAAGAAATCATACTTCAGGGGCATGTATGCCAGCACAATAAAAAAGAAATCGAGAGTCGGACTATCCAAACTGAAGAGAAATTAAAAAGAACCTTTTGCCGCCATTTTATGAACACACCTCGTACTTCTATCAATAAGTTTTAATGCAAGTGAATTAGGTTTGAAAGAAATGCGTCACTGCTGCAGCGCCCGCATAAGACACATGCATTGCATTAAACTTCATCTTTCCCTCAGTTCCTTTCCCTCAATGCCACATTCTCTTATGCTACAATTTTTTTATCGTTCGGGCGGTCCTTGTTGCGTTCCCTCGAGTGTTCCGTCAATACCTTGACACGGGGTAAAGTAAGCGCGGAACCGAGACGGAAACAAAAGAGGGAAGAATGGCGAACGTCGGAAAGTTGAGGAGCGACAGACTGATGGAGTTGAGGGCGACCCTAAGTTTGCCGAAACGAGAGAATACTCCAACCCCAGGGGCATTCGTTTCATTTTTTTCTCCCGCGGAAATTCAGAAATTTTCAACGGGAAAGTCGATTTTTCCCCACCCATTAATGGCAAGATCGTGGGTTTTTTTTTGAGCGCGGAGTGATTTATTTTTTCCCTCTCTTCCGGAGGGTTAAAGTGTGTGGAGTGGACGAGGAAGTGAAATCGGTTAAGACTTCCATTTATTTTCTTCCATTATGTTTTTTTTAAATCGATACATATTTTTTTGGAGTAAATTATTTTATTTTTATTTTTTTTCACCCGTCGCTTAGTGATAAAAACGTTCGCATTGTGTTGTTTCATTTTTTTTCTTCACCCATTCCATTGCTGCGACGGGAAGTGAAGTAAGTAATGAGGCGAGGAAGTGAGAAACTTTGAGGGCAGGTCAATACCTCTCTTCGTTTAGGCTCTGCCCAGGAGGAGATTTTCATGCTCTAGCACCCTTTTAATGGAAATCAATGAATGGTTCCTTTGGCAGCGGAAGGAAGCAAGTCCACGAACATCGTGGGACAAAGCTCACCTTTTTTGGAACTCAGTGCTTTAACTTCTAAGTGAAAGGTCAGGCCGTAGCAATATAGCCCGGGTCAATTATAATACTTGTACATTTTCCTTAATTTCCTATTGTTTTCCCTATTATGACGAACCAACTTCTTGGGATGAAGTTCATCTCTTTTGGAACTCAATGTTTTAGCTCCTAAACAAAAGGTCAGACCGCAGTAATATAGTCTTGACCAATGAGAACACTTATCTCTCATCTAAAATTTCCTATGGGCTACCTACTCTTGAAATACAATAGAGATCGGCAATAATATCAATGATATATCCGGAAGATTTGGAAATTCACGCAAGTTTGTGTACTTGCCCCACCGCTAGATCCGTTTTCAGCTTTCTTGTGGTTTGCAAAAGACATTTTATCAACCATAATGAAGGTCAAAAATGTGGCAACTGTTGCAAAGAGAAAAATATGGAAAAATAGAATAATAAATTATATGAAAAATAAAATGTAAATAAAATATAGCTAGAGATATTAAGTCATGTTCTTATAAAGTACGCATATTTTTGGATGATTAGATGTAGAGAGGAGCGGGTGAGCATTTTGAAGAGTAGACCGAATGTGTGAATATTGATACCTAGAAGTGAACTCGTACGGAATGTTTACAGACTTAATGATATATAACTATACGCACAGTCTTCTATTTGAAAAATCCCATAATCAGTCATTGCTTGGAAAAATAGCTTTTCAAAACCTTTTAAAACAATTCTTTCACATTGATTGAGATACCTAATAGGCAGTTGTAGATAATTTATCGTTAATAATTTTCACTAATAAATGAAGAGACTATTTTCACGCGTTTGTGAGCAACGTCTCTCTGGCCTTTGTTCCGGTAAAACATTTTATCGTTGACAACGTTTCGAAGAGCGCGTTGCTCATCATCGTCAGATCAGTTTGATGCAGGTTTCGAACTACCGGGCTTATATGGGCTCAATAGACGCTTTGGAGAGCATTGCATCAAAAGATAGATCTACTTACAGTTGAAAATTGAAGCATTTTAAACTGGTTCCTTACTTCTAAATTTAAAAAAATTTATAAGCAAGGAAACAGTGTATCAGAACTTGCATAGTGGGTATGCTTCTATACGGAAGTGAGACATGGACAATGATAACCGCCAAGATATCAAGGGTAGAGGCCTTCGAAACGTGTTGCTACAGAAGAATGATGAGGATCAAATGGATTGACCAAGTAAGTAATGAGGATGTTCTATGGAGAGTAGGAGAGAAGAGAAGCCTCATGAAAACCTTGACAAGCTTATAGGCTATATCTTGAGACATGATGACCTGATGAAGACAATCGTTTAGGGACAAGTAGTTTGCAAGAAATGAAAAGAAAGACCTCGAATGAAATATGTGGAGCAGGTAAAAACGGATGTGGAAGAGAGGAAATACGTGGGTGTGAAAAGATTAGCTGAAAGGGAAATCGAGTGGAGAGATGGGTTAAACCAATCCTAAGGAGTGATGATGATGATAAGATGCCTCCACCAATCACATTCGGCCTGACTCATGGGCATATAAATCATATACAATCCCGTTTGTTTGATCCCTGCATCCGACTGACCTGAAGACGATGAGCAACGTGCCTCCCTTTGCGATCTTTAACCCGGACGGAAGTCCGAGAGACGTTTATTCCAATTTTAACTAAAACTGTCAGAATTTATTTTGCGAGGTGAGAAAAAAATTTAAATAAATCCAGGCGAAGTTCTCGTTTCCAGCTGTCGTAAAAACTCCAGAAATGGTTCGGTACGCTCAGGTACTTAAGACACTCTTACGAGGAAGGAGATATTTTTTCTCGTGGATGATTGGTATTTGAGCGGAACAAAACCTCACTCGAACCGCCTTAAGAGTGTAGGCAGTGAAGGTGGAGTCGGGGGATAGGAGAAGAAGAGGGAAAGAGATACGATGATGATGGGGAGGCGAGGGTTATTATCGGAGGGATTTTTTGGGGATGGGGCGAAGGAATTTGGGGAAGCAAAGGGATGAATGATTAATAGGTTGAAACGAGGTGAGGGATTATTTCCCTCGGATCAACGTCGAAGTTTTTCAATTCCGGATGTCGTGTCCGCGGGATGTTCAGGATGGATTGCTTGTAAATTCCTTCCTCCCCAAAGAATAAATTTACGAAGTGGTCTATCCTAAATATCGGGCCGTGATGAAGCATTTTAAGCTAATTACATAAGGTTTTAAAAATTTTGGTCCATTAAATTGACGGACTCATCTCTGGTATGTTTGGTTTCCCGCAGGATTAAGAGCACTTCTCTGTTAAAAATAAAAAGGGAAATAAAGTACCTTTGCCAGTTTATTCAATCCTCTGGTTGCATTCTCCAATATTTACTCTTCCTGTGTTGCTTAAGTCCTTAATCAAGTGACCTTTTACAGGCTATTTTTCATTAATGATATGGAAAAGAATCTTCTTCTTCAAAATTGGGACGTTGTTCAATGTCGATACGCAAATAATATTATCAGCAGTGTAATGATTTTTCTATACTGGAAAGACACGTATCACCATGGATCAATACTGTTTCATGCTTAAAATGATTAGATAACAGGATAGAGTGACGTTTACAATATTTATCCCAGATAATCATCTAATTCGTAACTGCCAAAAAAGAAATGTTCCTTTATCTCTCCCGTCCTGTTTTACTGGCCATTTCCATAGCCATTGGGGGCATAGATAGATATATCCTGAGCTCATCTCTAGATATTATTCTAATAAGTTTCTAAAACTTATTTGAGATTAAATTTTGAGTGCTCTCAAATAAAAGGTCCATTAGTATTTTGATACATCTAATCTATGACAAGTAGTTGACTTGTATAAGGTCAGGTCCCTCGTTACAGGTCGATTTCATTATCCATCCCTGTATGCGCTATCGTTTCATCTCGACTTCTGTCTACCACCACCCCCTGCGGCCTCCTGTACTTCCAAGAATGTAGTTTATCTTATTCAATGTCAACACAGTCCCTCCTTTTATATAGGCAAATCCTCAACTCCACTTAACCTAAGGATCAATAACCACAGGGCATCATGCACTTTCTCTCACTTTGCGTCCCTCCCGGTGGCGAAGCATGCGGCTACTCATCAGCGTCAATTCAATGATTGTTACATTGTATCAGTTGTGGCCTCCCATCCCTCCAAAGACCACCCACTCAAACTTAATTCCATCGAATTAATCTACACATGGCTATTTAAAGCATTTCTTCCTCCCGGCTTAAATAGATATTAAACGATAATCCCTTAATTGCCACAGCATACTCTTCCCCCCCCCCTTTGGACCCTACCTCCCCACTATTTCCCCTTCCCTCAGCTATCTTTCATCCTTTACCTACAGTCTCCTACCTAACTCTGCGGAATATATATTGACGTTTTGTGTATTATCTCATCTTTTTAGAGTATCTCGTGTTTCTGAGCAGCTGTTATAGTGGTGGCTCTCCATCGCTAACGTGCTCTGTGTTGAGTTCATTGAAGAGGGGGAAAATTGCTCCTCCTGCGTGGCAACGGATTCGATGCCAACAATGTCCACGTCTGCATTAGCTTCGATGCGTACCAGCTTTAAAATTGTGCGTCTATTTTTTACTTGTATTGAGAGAGGGCTTAGATGATTATGATGATTCTTGCTACTTATTTGTGATTTCTAAGAGCTTTATGCATCACTGAAGGTGATAGAATATCAGCAGACACCCCTGGTGGATGGCGGACCAAAAATTATAAAATATAAACAATATACGGGTATGAACTATTAAGACAACAAAATGACTAGTTTCTTTCTCCCAAATTATCTCATCGCGTAATCAATCGCATATAGAACCCAAAAGACGTGAAGTAAATAGTTTCGCAAGCTTCTACGTAACCTTGCGGTATCCTTATGATATCCTTTTCTCCGGATGAGAACCGCAGCCAATAGAAGAGGGAAAAAAATTAGGTCCCTATGTATAATTCGATGCACCTTTAGTTAATGTGTCCACCGAAAATTGCTTGCGTGTGTCAATGTATTCTTATGACCGGTCGCCTAGTAAATGTGTGAGATATGTCATTTTAACTGAATGAAAATATCAGGTTGTAAGTACAAAACTAAGACGAGAATAAAATAAAAAAAGAATAAATTTTTCAACTCTCCAAGGACTTTGTAGGGCACCTGAAAATGGGAATATGCTTCAAAAAAATCCTAGATGTGTATGTTCCCGGTCACCTTGATGTGGGGCACCACCTTGGTGTTTGCCCCCATTCACCTGTGTATGGGCGTAATTCTCAGAGTAGTATGCTTCGTGACTCACGTTAATGCGCTGCGTGAATATTTGCTTTGCGGTATAGAGGCCACTGATATGATCGTATCCGTTCTATTGGCTTGGGTGAAATCATCAGGGGAAATCATTGGTAGCATTCGGAATTCAGCTCTATTTTGGTGGTACCACTATCTCATTACTGCTGATGCCGGCTTTGCTCGAAAGGGTATTCTATATTATTCCCGAGGTATTCCCTTTTGAATATTATGCCACTTCGATGGAATATGCTCGCAATTTCCGGGTTCAATAGTTCGACCATCTCAGTTTCGCTCTGCAAGTGATGGTGAAGGTGTTTTGCAAGAGAAAGCTTTCATCCAAATTCATTTCACTCTGCATTCAATACGCTTTGTTGACTTAAAATTCCAATGTATGGACGCCATGTCGGTTGCTTATATCAGATATTTACAGCTTTATTCTCAATAAATATGTACATCACGACGAAAATTTGCTCTATGAACTAATGAAATACTAAACCAAGCATCATCAACTGAAATGAGCCTATGTCATTTGCTTAGCATCCATTAAAACTTAACTAATAAATATAATTTTATCCAAAGAAAATTTAATTTAATTAATTTATATTAACTATAAAATTGTGCTTCATTTTTTTGAGACTGAAATTCGAATGTACATTATTAATATTCAAAAGAAAAAAAATGTTTTTCCGCTTTTAAGTTTTTTCTACCCCCTACTTTTCTTTACGGCCTGGTGTTGAAAGTTAGAGCTTAAAGAATTACCCAGGCCTCATTTTTGATTTCTATAATTAGTTTATCTTGAATTTCATTTCCTTTCGAGATTGTTTAAATGGATAAAAGTTGTTCATTTTAACGGTTATTTTGTACTGTGGGCCGGCTCAAACGTGTAAGTCAATTTTCGCGAAAATACGAGTCTATTGCAAGAAAGCTAACTATCACTTAATTATTTGAACGTGGTATTTGTATTAAGAAAGCACCCGCAACTCATATAGTTTAGCAGGATTCGACCCAAGTATCTTTTCGGCGCAGAGGCTATAACTGCGCCGAAGTTATGCGTAAAACTAAAAGAAAATCCCTAGTGTTAAATTTTTAATCTCATGATCGTCTTTTATTTTTTCATCTCTTCAAATTATAGGAGAGTTTGTTTGTTTTTCCTTTGGATTAAATTTCCCTTGACGCTGCATAACGAAATATTTTTATACTCGGCACAAAGCGTTCAGTTTTAGCAATGGAGGGCCACTTAATTTTATTTTCTCAGAAGATCTATTGGTTATCAATGGGATATATATTTCCAATTCGGAGGTATGATTTGCTGTATTCGAATTTGGTCGAAATACTTTAACACTAATGCTTAAGAAGGCGATCGATACAGTTCCTAGCACTGATAAGGTGTGGTTTTCTTTCTCTTCTCCCCTTCCAATTCATTCCCAGTTACCTTTCCTTTTCCCAATCAAAACCAAACATAGTGAAAAGCGAGAGCTTGAGGATTATTGGTAGAGGTGGAATTTTCTACGAAATTGCCTTAATTCACATATGATGATGCTCTAAAAGGTGAAAATCAATCGAAGGGCAATGGCTCTATTTGTAAGGAATAAATTTTAATCGAGCATATATTTTACCCGATAATCTTGATTTGTAAAATTAACGGATCGTGGAAGACATAAGATGCATTTAAGTTGTCAGCGAATATTAAAGAAAAACTAAAAATTTAATTTTTAGCCTTTTTAACCTCATTTCAAGCGGTAAATTTGATGATATGCAATGAAGAAGATATATTTTGCTTCTTCCGGAAAAAGGATATATTGCGTAAAAATGCAACCATTGGGAAAATACTTTCTTTATTCATATGCTATTTCAAATGTTGTTTTAAAAATGATTATTGACGTTACGAAATGAATAAACAATGCGTAACTAGGAATAGTTAATATTGCCGTTAATAAGTCACAGATTTCTACTCATTTATGAGCATTTCATGATGCATCATGAATATGCCGGTGATTTTAACGTGCAGTTCTCTCGATCTTACATCGCCTTCAAGTTAAAAATGCGGCTAATATGGGAATCAGTAATTCGTAGTTACGGACACCAAAAATGTACCGCAGCTGACCACATTAAATCATTACCCTCCTTAAATGACTTCTCAAGTGTGAGTGCATTTGTCAGCTTCACTCCACGTCGTGAATACGGTGCGGAGCAAGGTCATTTGAATCGCTTCAACAAAAGGAAGGATATGTGTCATAGCACTCTCCGGGATCGGCGCTTGGGGATGTGTCGCCATGGAAACAAGGGACATTTCTGCTTGTGATGAATCGCGATCTCCCGCCGTGAGAAATATCGCCGCTGGAATATGGCCGTGATGTTACCTGTCCGTCATGCTCGTTTGCTTTTGGGACGGCGGTTGTGATTTACGGCCCTCGGAGGTCGCCGGGCCTCGCATCTATCA
The DNA here is from genome assembly GCF_921293095.1 of Ischnura elegans. Taxonomy (NCBI): domain Eukaryota; kingdom Metazoa; phylum Arthropoda; class Insecta; order Odonata; family Coenagrionidae; genus Ischnura; species Ischnura elegans. The sequence continues at coordinate 125,152,064 of NC_060247.1, forward strand.
AACGGCAGTCGCACACCTAAAGCGTTCGGCCACACCCTTATCCATCCCCTGCCCCTTCAATAGCCCAAAATGTGTTTTTCCTGGATAGCTTCACGGATATTCCTCGTTATCCGAAAGCCTGACTTCCGTTTCGGCGGTGATTGTTCAGGTGTAAACGTCAGAAATTTGATGGAACTTGCTATTTACTCTCTAGGATAGATGGACTTCTCTTTTTTTTACTCTCGATGATCATTTTTCGAAAAGGAATGTCAACCTTGGCTGTGAAAAGCTCTTTTCCCTTGTAAATGAATATGACAGCTGTGGGTTCATGTTAGAAACACTGTAATACAGCTAATTAGGATACACCAGTTCCTAATAAAAGATTCTGAGAATGGTTTCTATGGAAGTAATTTTATGGTGAAATTTCGAGACAGTTAGCGTAATTAATTTTACCAATGTTTTCGAGTATTCCTTGAACATAGCAATTAGAAATCCTCAAAGTTATAGTCATTTAGTAAAGGCAAATATGATTTTTGGCGATTTCTAGGACTTCAAATGTATATGTCCGCAATCAGGAAATATTTTCTTCACCGTTATATCCCTTTGTCGACTTTTCGAAATATTTTGAGTTAATTTTGGACCGCATGCGGATATTCCTTTTTACTCGAGGGCATTCTTTCGGTATTCGTGGTGAGTATTCAGATGTTCGCGTCAGAAATATGACTGAACTTGTGATTGTCTCTTAGAAATGCATGGGCTTCTTTTTTCTTTTTTTCTTACGATGATGAATTTTAAGATAGGAATGCTTTTCACTGAAGTAAATAATGGGAGATTATATCAAATGATCGGGCATGGCCCATCATGCTGATTCAAATATAATCTAAATCATGTCACCCTATCTATTTGATAACACCTACTCCAATGAATACCAGTTTAACTTGAGGATGCAGTTATCTCTGCGGCGTAATGCTTTTGCATGAAATTTACTTAATCTACGTCTTTCTTTGCTTATTGCGGGCAGAAATAAATACTTTATCTTCCATGGTTTATAGTGGTGAATTTTTGAAACTATTAGGCCTTGTTTTTTCAATTCCTTGATCTATTCAAGCCTCAAAATATAATCATTTATTCACGGAAATATTTCGTTCTGATATTTCGTGGATCAATAATTCTTTTATTTAAATCAATTGGAACTTGATCGATCATAACCTCCCATCAATTGCTTTAGAAGAGCGTCTTCGCTAATGTTTTGGATGTTATCTAATCATACTTCATACCTTTACTGGTGATCCTCGTTATTCTAATCCCTTCTCTTTCGCTGGTGATTTTTCAGGACTACATTTCAGAAATTGATTAAACTTGTAATTGCCCCTCTGGTGTGCTTGGCTTTCAATTTTCGCTCCGTGAAAATTTTTCGGAAAAGAGTTCCATTCTTTTCTGTGAAAAGGTCTTTGCTCCCGTGAATCGATTTGGCTACTACGTATTCACGATTTAAACCCCGTCATACTGCCAATCAGGTGGTATCCCGTTAATTTCAGTTTTATTTTAAGGAGCAGTACTCGAACAAATATGCCGAGAATGGCTTTTAATGCACTTTATATGGCTCTCTTTTTAGTAATATAAAAATAGGCAGTCGTTCTGTTTTAATGACATTTTTAGACAGTAAAATAAAGTTTTTGCCCGAGTTTGTATCCGTTAAAGCAGGAAATGAACATCCCTCAAAATAAAAGCCATCGGTATGGGTAAATAGTATAATATTCCTAAATTCGCGGTTAATAATGATTTTATTGGAATCAAATGATATTTACTCGATCTTTTTTTTCTTATAAATGAATCTTCGAGTTCTTTTGAGATCACGTTATACCTTTACGGATATTTCTGTGGCTTTACTTCCGTTTCAAAAGTGATGTTTGTGGTGCGCACATCAAGAGGACAAGCAATTTACTATCGAAAAGCCTGCTTGTCTGTTTTTTTCGACATTCATTTTTTGAAAGAATGCCCTTCGTGAATGTAAAAAATAGGATATTTGATCAAATAATCAACTTAAGCTTGTGATTTTGGTGGTATTATTATTTAAAACCTGTTAAGATATATATTGAGTAAAATCCACTTCAAATTAACAGCAATTTAACTTAAAGAAACACGAATTAATACAGGAATTAAAGGAAGCATAAACTTCACGGTGCTTACTTAACAAATAGATTTTTCTACTGGGTATAAATATATAGCTACTCTTTGAATGATTTTTTGAAAATCTGGGGCAAATAGCGTAAATATTATGGCCTAGGTTTTATAATTTTCTCGGCGCTCCAAAATCAAAGTCATTCATTCAATGAAATATCATGCTAAGGAATTTCTTGAATATTTTTTAGGAAATTAGGAATCTTGTATCTCTGTCAAACGGTACTGACATGGTCTTAAAACTCAAGTGAATAGCATTTGAGTCTATGCCGTACCTTTGGGGATAATTATCTTTAACCTCAAGCTGCCCCTTCGTTTTGATGATGATTTCCTTGGTGCGCACGTCAGAAATACGATGTTACTTAACGTTAACCTTCCAAAATGCTTGGATTTTTATTTTTTCGTCTCTTATTTATGCAAATTAGAAGAAAGAAATGCCTTTCTTAGATGGAAGACGTTAGAGACCTTTAAAAAAATTTAGACTTTGCGCTTTACGTGAGAGCTATCATTTTGTATGCCCTTCCTCACCATTAGGCCCAATTCAATTAGCTGCAGTTGAAATTTAGGAGGCGGCAAACTCCACCGGAACTTACTGAAGCATGAATTTAATGACATTTAATGAGAATGAGCCTTTATTTGCAGAGTGACAAAAGGATTTTCCTGCATGGTTTTTATGACGTAATATAACTTTTAAAAACAACATTTTGGGACTAAATGTTATTGCTTCCTCAAATCCATAAATTAACGCATCTCAACGTGTCAAAAAACGTCGGAGTTGCCTAAGGCAGTAATACTTGCATTCTAAGCAAGTAATACTGCTCTAATATTGCTTCCAATGTATGACTTTATGATAAATTTTGATATACTATTGCTGAAAGTTGTTTAATTCCAGCGATTGTCATGACGAAGTTGAGTTTCTCGCCATTCGCTGTGACATAACATCTTTAATTATTGCCACCCCTCATCCTTTATACAATGTCTTTCTCTTTTTGGCCAAAAGTTTCACAATTAATCGGCATTACCTAAATTTGCATTTTAAATGTTGGCATCTGCAGAGCTTGAATTAGGTATTTTCATCGTTTGGGGCGTGGTTCCAAATCGAGCTTCCGTGGATACTTTCCTATTGTTGCTCTCGTTACGGCGAATAAATAATGCCCCACCAATTTCCTTCCGGAATTTGAATAATCTTCAACGTAATTTAGCGCTGTTATTTGGACTGGAGGGAGAATTCCTTCCGTCGTAGAAATCGATGCGATACCATTAGTCTGATTAATGCTCTTGAGTGTAAATCATTTTGAGTAGCGTACTCATATTTATTTATGACAACTCTTTCCTCTTGTGGTCCTCTAATCGTGTTTAATATCCACAAGAATTCAAGAGCAAACGCATCTAGCTGTGGCTACTCATGATATAGTTCTACATGTGTACGCTACCCCGCTTGATAGCTCAATTTGCAAGTACAGCTGGGAGTGATTGCTTCCATTACGGCCTAATTTTTATTAAAGTCCTATATGCCTGAGAAAACCTAGTCTCATACGTACCCCTTCATTTTTTCCATGTTTTTTATTAATCCTTTCTGCCGGACATATATATTGTGTGCGGCTCATAGATGATGCCCTATGAGTGACTTTAAGAGACGTTTTGCTCAGTTGTTCACGCAATCTTGCCTTGCAAGTAGCCTCCTAGTCTGAAGTGATACCTGATCCGTACGAAATATGTTTAACCCTCTCCGTTCGACCGTAGTGATGGTAACCTAAGCGCGCACCATGGTTGGTATTTAATATTCTCTTTTACTTTGTCACCAGCTTCAAGTAACTTTTATGAAGCATGTAGAAATCAAAATAAATAGTCTACAATGAAAACGAGTGATGAGAAAAAATAAAATTTTCGGTTATGGTAATTGATTGTATTAGATATATGTAACATGCCGGCTAAAACAATCTTGATCATAAGAAATATCGAAATTGTTGGGTCACTTGATTGTCGTCATCGTTTGAGATAGCGGTATCTCGCTTGCCCCAGTGCCCTTTTCAAAGTCGATTCAGGAATGGAAGATTATCATATCTTCGCCGATCTTTATGGATTCGACCGTTTTCTTCATCGTCATTTGACGCTGTGGAAACGGAAGAGTTGTTCGTGGCCCCAACCACAGGTTAAAAGGATATTCATCTACTTACACGAGAATACTGCGCAGATTTTTTTAAGCTGCCTGCTGCTGCTGTGTCACTGCTGTGCGCTGAAATAACTCGGTATCCCACGCCGATATCACTCAAATAACAATATTTACGCTTTACGAAGGAGGTTCTATTGAGAAATTGAGAAAGGATCGTTAAATTGAAAGTCTTAAAATGTTATCTACGCCCACGAGTTAACGTATCACAGCGATTAAATTCAATGTAAATATCACTTGGCACTCTGTTTTATTTTCAATCCTATTTTACATCCACTTCAAGATGGCTCTCCCCTTAACAATTCATTGTTTTTCTTTTATCACCATAGCATCGTCTCAAACAAAGAAATAAAAGAAATCAAAATAAAAACAAACATACTCACAAATAAACAAAACAAAAACTAATGAACTTAAAAACAGAAAATAAAATAAATATATACAAAAGTGATATTGGTCATAAAGACACATGCATCAGAGTCCACCTACGGGCATAAGATTTGGGAAGCACTTTGACTTTTTTTCGGAAAGTTCATTTGTGGGGACCACGCTATGTATCGGAGAGGGCTTTGGAATATTAATACTGCAATCACCGGTGGGTGGTTGGTGGTTAAAATTTTACAATCAGTTGTGATTTTATCAGAAATTGTAAGAAAGAATTGATGCGTTTTTACCGAAAGTTTGCGAGCAATTATCGCACGCTGTTTGGTCCCAAGGTCCCAAGGTAAACGTCTAGAACCACTTGCCGCGAGGCTATTTTGGAGTGGGACGTCTTGATGAGAGCGGCGCGTTATACTGCAGCGGAATCTAAAGAAAATCAACACCGATTGAGATCAGACTTTGTTGATTTTGTAATAACGCCAAACATTGAACTTATGTTTGAATGTTGAATCAGAACTCTTATTTTCACGGTTTCAGACGGCAGTCATGGAAACAAGTTACTTAATCCTATCGGATGTTCAAACAGTAATTAGGGGATAGTAGTTGGAATGATAATAATCATGACTAAAAAACTAATGACAATTAATTTTTTGTCCGAGGGCGACATATAAAGGCTCGTACAATCGATGAAAGTTAAAAAGGAAGAAATCACAATTTGAAGAGCACTGTCATCCAAATGAGAATGTTGGATTCTACTTTAGGTCACACGCACTCCCCCGCCCATTAGTATTTCTTGTACTTAATTATTTCTCAAAATAGCCTATTTTTTACACCTTTGAGTATGATGGACTGATATTAATTTTTGTTTTTAAGGCTGAAATGTACGCATGTATTCGTACTTATCACATGATAAAATTATGTAGAGATAATCGCAATTCAATTCTCTACTACTTTTTTAAGTGATGAATTTCTGTTCGATTCTTTTATTTTTCGTAAATACTTTATAATTATTCATATTTCTTATTAGTTATTCGCCAGGTTGGAAATGGCTAATTCCTCAACTAAATTAATAATGCATAATAATAGAGAAATTATTTTCATCTTTTTATATAGTTATTGACTTATTTCACCAAAAATATTTTAATATACAATATTTCGTTATGTGGTGACCTGCAAATTGTAAATTGCTGAGGTAGACGAAAATTAAGTTAAATTTATTTTATCTCATCTGGGCTATTTTATGAAATAACAAAGGCCAAAACTAATAATGCATAAGGTTAATGGATGACACAGACATTGCACGAACATGAAAAGTGAAGTCATAGCACAATTTCATAATTGCTAATAATATTATGCCTATGATACGTACAATCTTTTTCCTATTTCTTTGAATACTAAACGGTAAGCAATTTACACATATCCTCATCATACTTCTGTGGTGGTAATAGTGCTGGTTTAAGGAAATTTAAGGTTAAATACTTAGGAGATATGCAGAGATCTGTCAAAAGTTGGTCATTTACTCAAAATCTAAATAGCAATTCTTTAGTTGACTTTTTTTAAATCTCTTACGTAGCGATACTCTCATTAGCTCCTTCATATTCATGAACGCCTAATTTTCTTACACAGTTCTCCTGCCTATGTGCATACGGCTGTATACCTTTTGATATGGTGTGCTTCTTAAGTAGGTGAACTGCTCCACCTATTCAAGTTTGTGGCTACGTACTTTTATCTTGAACCTCACATGCCTTGCTCGCAACGCCTAACAAAATCACATAACTTTGGTACTCTTGTAATTAATCTTCATTCAATATTCCACGTAACAGTTGTCCAAAGCATTCACTGGAGCCTGCCTGCCTTCCTCAACGTCCAAGTTTCCACACTGTGAAGAGCTGCACTTCAAATCAGTCTCTTCGCTAGCCTTTAATTTAAATTCTCACATAACTATCCTCTTATCCTCACCGTCACAATTTAAAATAAAAAAAATGGTGAATGACCACATTAGCTTGAAATTGGTCATTATTTGGAAATAAATGGTATAATTCTAAAACTTGTGCTGCCGTATTCACTGGGGATGCCGTTTGTTTCATGAGGGCGTCTACATCGGCGTGTCGAGTCTGAGATGTCTCCCTAATGTCATGAGATAATGCCAAGAACACCTGTGTTTCGATGATACGGCCGCTTGTAAGCACCATTGCTTCCATTAGTGACGTGCCCAAATCCCCATTTCCTGTTATTCTCGCCAATAATTTCTCTCAGTCTGCAAAATTATTCTGTGCTTTCCAATCCAACCCTTCAAATTTTCAAACAGAAATTAACGTTAAATCCTTTGTGATTGGTCCTTAGTCGTTGAACACCTTAGGCTTTGCCGTCCCGAATATGTGGGGTGAGCCATCTATGGGAGCGGAAGAGGAACGAGGAGGAGAGCTAATATGAATCGTGATAAATATGAGTGTGTATGTGGTAGACGAGTGAATCTTTCAGATACCCTCATATTAAGCGGTGATTGCAAAAAGAATTTTAAATGCGTAATCGGGCTCAATTAAAATTGAGCCCGAGGAAAGTCAAATTTATAATTGTTTGGAATTAAATATTACTATTTGTAAAATTAGTCAGTTGGTTTGCAATTACCATAATAATTGCTCTTAATTTTGCCTTTGTATGTGATATAATCAATGTAAATATTTATTATATTTGCGATTCTAGCATACAAACCAGCGTTTTCATTATTATTAAATGCCATTTCATAAAATAATAATTAAAATGTTTGGGCACTTAAGGCATAAATAAATATGTTAGAGCAAAAATGTACACCTGTGGACGAGGTTATAAATGCCTTCTGATTAGCGCTCTTGGAATAAAAGTAAGTTGTTTTAAGGTCGCCATTTTTGTCAAAAATTTCCAGTTTTATTTGAACGGAATATTATGTTTGGTGTTTGATATTTTTCTGAAAAGTTTCATTTGTGTTTAGTTGGAGTAAAATTACCAATATTTAAACCCTCTGGTGTCAAAGTCCATGTGATTTTATGTTTTTTTTTCTAAAAAAAAAATGATGCGGATTTCCTGTTGTTTCTTTGCAGCGTATTGGCGTAGATTTAAAAAAATTCAGAAAACAGATTTCTGTTATGGCATTTTTGCATAAACCTATCCTCTTTTAGGAAAAGGATTAAGATTTTATATGTTTTTCGTGTATTTTTTTCAGAATAGTTTTAAATGGGACATAGCCCCTGTTACCTATGTGTTAATTACTATTTAATGAGGAAAAACCTTCATATTTTATGTAAAAAAACCAAACCTTTCGTAGCATTCAGCATTTTTTTTAAGGATGCTAGGATTTTATCCGGTTCCAATATTTCAAAGTGAATATAATTGTCGTTCTGAGAACTTGAGTAAAGTCTCAAATATCTCCTTTGATATCCCGTAAGAGGTAGAAATTTACTCATCATGTGAATAACTTGAATATTTTACCTGGAAGTGTTGCAAGAAACTGAAATTACCACCAAGTTAAGTTTACTTGTATTTTTGAGCATCAAAAAGAAGATGACTTTCGTTTCTAATCGGAAGTAAATGTTCTTAATGATTTTTACTTTCAGTAGTGGTAATTGTCTAATAATTATACTTTAATGTTTACAGGTGTATTTTTTGGAAATTTATGGGGTAAATTTGCAGCCACAGCGAAAGATTAGCGCCTAGTGCAATAATAGATTTCCTGGATTCAGCATTCAAGATTCATTTCTGCCAAAAAAGGTATGTTTACCTTCTTACGTTCCACTTTTTCAAATGGTGCTAATCATTGACGGGTTGGGTTAAATACTCGGGAAATTTCAGATATTCTTTTACTTGGAAGTTGTAATTATCGATTAAAAAGGCTTAGTAGTGTAAAAAGTATAGCACTTATTTCAATGTTGACATTAGCGGTTTTAGCATAGAAATTTTTTATTTTTTATGCTATCAAAATGACATGTGAGGAAATGCGCTTCAAAAATAAATATCTTTCAAGAAGGCCATAATTATTCAAAGCCTGGAGGAGTAATTAACTTTAAATGCGAAATTGGGGGATTTAAATGAAGATGGAGTGCTATTAGAGGGTGGTAGTAATTAAGCAAGGGGTGAAATGCGAGATCCTCATCCTATGTGCCCAAAAACTCATTAATCTTTCAGACCTGTTGTGTCCCGCTCTTAGATGCAAGATGAACTCCAAGTTCCTCCAAATTTGCATTTACCCTGGGTTTCGCATTCTTTTTCTTCGCTCGTTGATTAACGGCCTTTTGATTGCATGAAATCTTTCATTGCGAGAGCTCCTCGGAAGAAAATTTTTGCAATCCTTCAATTATTATTAGACGAGTAAATTTAGTTCTCTCAAAGGCTACGGATAATCTGTCTAAATTTTGACGGAAGGGTATTTGATGCATTTAAGCGCATTTTGCCGTAAGAGATTCTTGAATTTGCCGGTATTGTTTTTAATTTTTTTACTTTATTTTGTAAACAAAATTTTGGAATTTGTGGGTAATCGAAAAAGAATTGCATGAAACCCTTTAGGGAAACATTTTCAAGTGCTTGTAGCCTGGTATTATTTGCTGCAATATGCATTCCGGTCAATGTGTCAAGCAGTGGAAATGGTTAATCCGTTCATGCTTATGTGCATACCATAAGCATATATTACAGATTTATGATGAATTATTCCTCAATATTTTCTGTGCGTGATTATTTTTATACGGCAACTCGTTTTGTTTTTGATTCTGTTTATCAAGGAAACGATGTTTCATTAATTGACTATGTACATTTGGAATTCGTTTCTTCATATGGATTTATGATAAAAGCACCTCCTCCTCCGTGAAAATTGAAAATTAACTTCATAGTACTTGACTATTAAAATGAAAGCAGATTTTAGGCATATAAAATTTTGAGGCTACTTTACGAATCGACAAAGTATTTTGTCTATTTTCAACTGCAGACGGCTTCATAAAACTTCTCTTTGAGTTATGTCTGTGATAGTGTAATATCCTGAAGTGCACGTAATATTTCTCGGTATGGCTATTCAGCTTCAATCATGAAAGAGAAACGGAATTGAAAATGAAAATCAAACTTTTTCACATCTTGGAATCATTCTCAAAGTTACCCCTGTCACTGCTGGCTTTTTAAATTTCATCAGTTTCAACTTTGAGTTTGTTATTGTTATATGCTGCAATGGATATATGTTACTAAAATAGATGCAAAGATAAACATCTAAACCAATAAAATTCACAAAAACTCTACTGGTCTAAATTAATTTCCTTTATGGGAAATGTAACACGATTACTTCGTGGGAAATGTGAGTAAATTTTGGAACAGAGAAACAGTGAAAATTCACATTTGCGGCAAGATGAACTGTGCCAAGTTTTCGAATTTTGCGCAGTTTTTTAACTGTGTTCACTGGTCTCTTTATATATTTAACTCTATGGGCTAATAAAACCTACTAAAGCCATTCCGCCATCTCATAATGTAGTTTGCAACGCCAGTGTACAAAACGAAGTGTCTGAACCTATTGAATAGTTATAAAATTCCGTCATAATGCATTAGAAATTTTATTGAGAGCTTAAGAATAATTTCAACCAAATAATTAGTAAAAACTAATACCACATACCTCTCCTCATCCACTATTTGAATAATTCGAAAGAAAGAGCACCTCATTCTTCCAATTGATCCACAAATTCTTCGCAAATTTTATACGTTTTTCAAAGCGAGGGCGATGTTTTTAGGAAAGTTTTCCGCCTTCACGAGAGGGGTTTCTCACGTAAAAGGAACTCCTTGCGACGTTATAAGATGTGCCAAGGTGGAAGTTGTGCAAGGACTTCCTTCCATTGTTGGGGGGGAGGGGCAGTGGAGTGAGATCTTGAGGGCTTTCAAAAGAAAAAAAAAAGAGGTGTATTTTATTTTTTCTCCGCTGTGATTTCTGGGGGAACCGGGAGGAAACATCTCACCTAGCAACGAATCCCGAAAAATAAGCACGTGCGCTGCAAAGGGAGCGGTGGATTCGCTGTACAGAAGGAAGGAGGGAAGGAGACTCTCTACAACAAGGAGGCGTGCCTTCGTGACTCGAGGTGGAACTCGAGAAGTCTTCCTGTGAACCGTTTTCCTCCTCCTTTGCTCAAATCTGTGGTTGTAACGCGAGATTTAATCCTGTGATATCTGCTTCGCTTTTTTTCTCCGTCTAAAGAAAAAAAAAGAATTTAGTCCAAAGAAATCTTGAATGAAGTTTCGTCCTACGATCAGTTTTCAGTGAGACCTTAAACTTTCCTCAGCATTCGGAAGGATTTTTTTTTTAGGGATTGCGAACCCATATAGTTTAAAGAACTCTGCTTATATACTTAAACTTAATGGTATAAAGAAAATACTCGATAGTCCACCTCATATGGTGGGCATATACTAAATTCACATTATGGCTAATTTAGTACACTCCGATTGTCTATCGTATAGACTTTATTCTTTTAAATTTTGATTGGAAAGTATTACATGACCACTTCCTGTGAGTCATCATATTAGTCCTTTCCGTTTTTTCTTGGGCTGTCATAAATTATCGCAAGAGGGTCTTATTTATTGAATAAAAGGCTTTTAAATTTGCTATTTACGTGAGCACTATAGCCGTGCATTGCCGTCAGAGATAGGTATTCCTTGGCTTCATAATAATGCACCTGTAGCTGTTTAGCCATGTACCGATGTTGAACCTAATAGACGAGGTATCTTTATTTGGGGCCATACTAAGTTATTGTCTTTACGACATCACAGGCATTGCAGCAGATTTATTTTAATCTGTTACATCACCGAGATAATAAAGAATCCCTTCAAATGTATTGCCATACAAAAGGGTACAGGCTCTTTCATTAACTAATTTTAGCATCATGATATTATGCTAAGTTAAAGATGATGTTTAGGAATGCATCTCTAATTTATAACTTTTTCATAACCCATAATCAATAGTTTTATCCTTAAAATATTTTAAAATAATTCATTCTAATGATTTAGACTTGGAGATAGTTGTATCGCAATCATTAATATATTACGCTGTACATCCAAAGCTGTTGTCGCTTATTTTATTCCGTTACATCAGTTTTATGCTCCAAGAGTATGAAATAAGGGATGAGGAAAATCAGTAATGCTAATACAACCATTGGATATTAGAAACTGAAAGCAGCGCGGATTCATCTCTCCGTTATTCTACCAATATATATTTAAATGGCCAATTTGTTTCAAGGAGGAGGTGTAGAATGAAGCAACTTGTAATCTCTTTAATCGATGGAAAGAATTTCTATTAGTCACCTTTAATTTAATAACTGGCCAAGGGCATACCCAGGATAATAACTAGGGGGAGGGCAAGCCAATTATTGACATTTTAGCATGGAAAAGGTGAATGAAACCAACATTTTAAGACAATTATAACAGCGCTTTATTAGTTTATTTCCTTGAAAACATAGTTTTATTTTAGTTACACATACTAATACATATCATTTTTCGAGGGTTTAATTAAAATTTGTTGAATTCTTTCGTTTCAATTCAGAGCTGATTTTGCTTAAAGACTTTTGCAACTTTTGCTTCTAGGGTGGGGGCAGCTGCCCCCCCCCCCTAGCCCCTCCTCCCCTGCCCCTCGCTGGGTTCGCCTATGTCGCTGGCTCTAATGTGAAAAATGATATTGCGACGGAAAAGCTGGGACCCCTCGTGGCAGAAGTTATTTTAGCTGAAATACGAAACGGGGAGGATTGTGGACTTCGTGGTTTTTCGATTGTCATAGGCAATCATGACCAGGGAGGAGAACAAGCATTAAGCATTTATTGGCCAATGGATCTCTTGCGGCACTCTGTTAAGTCTGGAAGGCATAAGAGACCGTTATGTATTTCTTCGCTCTCGGAAGAAACACGTGGTGTGTAGGCATAGTGAAATACCGCCATCTCTTGGGGTTTCCCCGATCTACGTTGATGCTTCATGAATTTCAACATGACAGCGAGAAGATCTTTACTTCGTTTATCATTGCTAAGTTTTTTCTATGGAAGTCATCGCTTATGGACATGCGGAAGCCCACCTTTATGTCCGTGTAAACATCATGTCCGTGGATGTTTTATCCACGGACATGATGTTTTCCTCTAAATTTAGTTATAGTTGGAATTGACAATAGGTTAGGACACTAAACTAAATTGAACTAGTATCTTATAGTCGTAAAATACATCTCAATTGTAATTAGTTAAAAGGCGCTGGGTAACGTCTTTTTACTTGTCCACGGACATTACTGATAATCCTGGCTCTTTCAACAAACTGAACTTAACTTTTTCTTCCAGCATTCAACAAAAGCATTCAAAAATATTAACTAAACATGGTATAAACTCAAGCAGTCCAATGTAGTTAACAATCTTCCTCTCTACACACTGGTTGTTCACTGAACAATGTTCAGGGCTGCCACCAGAGAGTTTTTATATTGTTGTAACTTGTTTAATGATAGATTTTATTATAAATTATTTAGTAAATGCTGTCAATAGAATAAAAGCCTCTTCGAAAATCTATATGCGACTGTTCACGGACATGAGTAATCATAGTCTGTGGACATTAAATTTGGGAAATATAATTTTTTCTTTACTAATTTGTTACTAAAAGTAATGAAAGGGCACATAAAATTATAATCCAGTTTAGTTTTGTTTTGACATTATTGTTTTTTTGTATGGCAGCCGACGGACATAATTTTGTACGATTTTGGGAGAATGACCCTCATGTAACATTATCAAGAGAAAACACCTCATTTTTAGAGATACGTGAAAATCGCAAATGCGATAAATGCGATATAGATGCGATGTGCGCAAATAAATGCGACATAGATGCGATGACTGGACTTATATGATATTTTTACGCAAATTTGCCTCTTCGACGTCAAGATTCGTACATTTTGTTCCGAGCGCAGTTTAAATGCTCTGCCGACACCGCTTAAAGCATGTGAGCTGGCAAGCTACACCTCCGCAACCAGAAGCACTTTCGCACGCTGCTGTCGCCGAACTTCGTAAAAGGCGCGAAAATATTATTTACTATATGCCTTATATCTTAATTTACTATTGTTCTACAACATAATTATTTAAAATATTCTGAATTTTGTCATATAACTGTGTTTCACTACATTCTATCGCCATCTACCTCATTATGAAAATAAAAAAAGACGCGACAAAATGCGATAAAAGAAAAATAAAAGTGCGATTTTCACGTATCTCTACTCATTATTAACCTTTATCTGGCATTGATCTGTGCTCCGATGGTGAAATGTAATCGAAAAACCGGTTTCAAAGATATTATTCCATCCACCTTAAAGTGACATTTGGATCCTCTGTCTCCGGACATGTTTCTACGGGACGGCATCCTCTATTATGTAGTTCTCATGTTTCCCACCGCTCACTCATCGTCCGGCGACGCCGACGGAATATGGAAGGGGAGGGGTGAGGGGGTGGAGTCGCCTTGGGCGGTTGTGTGCGAAGGGATGAATGAGAGAGTGGGCTGCAGACAAGATGTACGTACACATTGGGTGGAGAGAGAGAGAGAAAGGCGGGGGATGGAGGGGAGGAAAGCGGCCCTTGTTGGTGAGATGAGATGAGGTTGCGACCTCAAGCGGTGAATTGAGGCAGGGCTCGGTGCAGGGGGCAGGAAGACTTGGCCAACTCTCACGGATGGATTGCATGATATGTGGCACGGTGTGTTGCAAGTCATAAATATTAATTAACCTTCTTAGTGCCACGGGCCGATATATCGGCATTTGTTTTCACGAGAAAAAAGTGCCTGGATCCCATATATCGGCTCGAATGTAGACCGGAATAAAATTTATAAAAAGTTAATAAATTTTCGAAAATGAAAAGGAGACTTCGTTGATTTCCACTAATTTATTTTGTCCGTACGACATGTTTTGAACCATAGAGGTCATTATCAAGTACCTTTTACTTGATAATGACCTCTATGGTTCGAAACATGTCGTACGGACAATATAAATTGGTGGAAATGAACGAAGACTCATTTTCATTTTCGAGTATTATTCCACATAGTTGAGCCTAATACAATTGAACGAATTAATAATTATTTTTTATTCCTCGTCCAGTCTATAATATTATAACAAACAAATAATTCATTTTCAGTAAAATAGAACTAAAATTACATTCATTTCTAATATGGTAACATAATATTGTTTTTTTTCAAGAAATTGCTACAAATTTCTTAAGTTTACGTGATTAATGAAGAAGCCTCTGTCATTATGTACGGCGGTAAGTTTATGGAAAAACTTTATTGGAAGTCGACAAATTAATAGGAATCTGCTCTAATGCTAGTGCGGTTATAATGAAAATTGTCTTATATGGGCTCAAATAAATGGAAGGCCTTTTCTATTTGGTTCAACATCGGCATGGGTCAACTGCTAGAGGTGCATTGATTTGAAGAAAAAGAAGTCATCTCTGGTGGCAATGCACAGCAATACTGCTCACGTTAATAGCAAATATAAAAATCTTAATTTACTCAAATAATTAGTGTTTCATGCGACAGTGTAGAAACCTATCGATTTAGTATAATATTTAGCGTTACATTATGCCATGATGGTAAAATGAGCTAATGGTTTTTGTAATATAGGAGTAAAACGTTTAGAGAAAGAAAAAACTGTAGGTCTAACGACCGGTCGAGGGAGAATGGATGCGTTCTCTTCAAAGGAACCTTTCCGGAGTGTGATGCACGGAGGAGGAGATGTATGGCGTCGTTGAGCGACAGAGTGCTGGGATAACACCGTGCATTAGAGTCAAGAGAACGGAGAGAATGGAACAAGCAACAACTCAGAGGGAGGAGAAGGAATACTTGTTCCGCACGAAGAATGACCTCTCGAGCTGTGTGGGGTAGGGGGGGAGGGGGGGGGGGAGGGGTTGTCGTGTCCAACAGTCTTGAAGGAAGGTACTTCCCTCGTGGAAGTGCTTGGACGAGCGAGAAATTCTCCGGAAAGTTTCAATTTCTTTCTTGGGGATGCTTCTAGGGCACTTCCTACATTGCGTGCTTTTTTTGCGGAGACTAGGAACACTACTAGACTTCCGTCATGGTCACACTTCCCTGCGAGGAAAGAAATTAAATTATAACTAGAAGAGTTGAGCTATCTACGGGCACCTGCCGGGATCACTATAAATATTGGAGCTAATTCGAAACAAAACTAATGTTTTGTTTCGAATTAGCTCCAAAACTAAACGAGTTTGTAATGGCTGACTGCTCGACACTGTGAGATTTTTTCCATGCCTCAAAAATAAGCGATTAAAAAGAAAATCCCTACGATTGGCCTCTGGGAACAAATGCCCGACAATTTTATAAAATTTTCTGAATTCATGTGAAGAATTTAAGGGAAAGAGTGAAATAGATGTAGAATTATTTGGTGTGAAAGGCGTGATAAATGAACTAGTGAACGTTGGTGCCAGTATATTCTTGTTAGCCTTACCGTAGTAAATATTTGTTTTTTTTTGTGAGCAACTTTTATCTATGTTCGGAAGCATTTGGGCGTATTTTTTTTCGAGTCGATGGCTAAGGAACGATATATTTTAAAATACATTTACGTTAAATTGCGGAGCTCACTTACATTAATTTATTGAAGTGAGAGGAGATAGAGTAATGTTTTATTAACTGCCGCCGATACGTAATTACTAATCTCTCTACAGTGTAGGTAAAGAGTGGGTAATTTTATCTTAGTGTAAGAAAACCTGACTCCTTCACTTATTAACTTTCTTCATATGTCACCTGAAAGGGTCGCTCTATTTTAGGTACACTCACAAACAGGCAGTTGTGAACATACCACCACGGTCTCCTAAGTGGAAAGAAGGTATTCAGTGTCATAGTTAGCTATTCCAGGAAATTATCCTCTTTTTTTCAGGTAGCATTATGTATTCATATCCCCTCTTTAGAACATTGATTAAATACAGTATTTTCCTTCTCGACGTAGGAGTGGTTTGTCAAAATAAATTCAATATCTGAATCTGATTTAGCATCTAATATTGGCTACAATTCTGTGGCGCGAGATGTATCAGTTGGATATCATAAAGGATATTTCAGAGTTTTATTATTTAAAAAAGAGTATATCTGGACGGTTTATGTGGTATGGTCTCGAATAATCACTCAGCTGACCCAGCTTGACCCCAAGCAATTTCTATTGCTCACTCAATATGAAAAAATGTCAGAGAATGCGGATATTGCCGACCGACAGTTTTAATAGCTTTGCGGCGGAATTTTATTCTTACGTTGTTTGAAAGGGTGTTTGTAGGAATAAATGAAATATGCCAATCGAAGAATCCGGGATTGAAATCTCAAATGAATTCTATGGTCATAGCCAAACAAAGCATCCTTTAAGTGAGAGGTGGAATAGGGAAAGGAAGAGACCCATCTACCGAGAATGTGCGGAAATTCACAACCTTATGTCTTACTAGTACCTATGACGCACCTCTACTAGTAGGGTTTAGCACTGCTTTTAAATTTCTCATCAAACCTTTGGGTTAGATTCCTGAGTGAGTAAGGCAAAAAATGTTAAAATATCTGTGACGATTATATTTTAAAATAGATTGAAGCATCATCCATGAGAATTTTTTTCAAGAAAATGGACTCAAAGACGTGCTTATTTTTACTCACTAAAAGGGAATCCCTTTCCTGGCAACCCTTGTGAGAATTTCAATGGTTTGCTCATAAAAATCACGTGACCTCGGATCTTTTTTATTTCGCAATTTCTAACGTGTATTTTAATGACATTGGAATAAGAGGGAATAGGGTAGTTTCCTTCATCAAAGAAAATGAAATGCAATGATTGCAATTTCTTACCCACCATTAGTTTATTCATAATATACAAAGTATTTGATTTTAGAAATCCCAGTTTAGACGAATAGCAACGGTCAATTCTAACATCATTTGAAAAAGGCCAGATTGGCGCCGATGCGATTCCACTCCACGTGACGTCACAGGGACCTAGTTTCTATACGAGTAGATAGGATTTTTACATTGTCCGAGATTACCAATGCATGCATGAGGCACAGAGCTCAGGGAAACATCTCTTAATAATCACACATTAAAAATACCTAAGTTCGGAAAGTTTCCTTCGTTTGACAGGGGAATAATAATCCTCATTTAAGCCAAGCGCTACCTGCTAGCAGGGTACTCAGCTATCTGCTAGCAGCCTGCGTCGTATCAGCGCTCAAGCCTCCCCCCAAGGTCACCTCACACGCCGAAAGCTGGAACCATAAATACGTCACACGGGATTTTCCCAGCATTCCTACTTAACCGTCGCGTTTTCGCACGCTTGAAATTTTTCACTTTTCGTTTAATCGCGAAAAATAGATATCGTCATTAAAAAATTTAAGAGCGCGACATGCGTACTCCAGGAGTAATTATCTTTCGATTTAGGCAATAAAAAAATAATAGGAAACCACCCTATTATTCGGACCCTGTGGTTCGGAGCACGTCGAGGAAACTTTTTTTACTCAACTCTTTTCCCTAGACGCGCACCGGGTTCAAAAGGCACCGGTTGAACTCTTTTCCCTCGTGTTTTCATCTTCGTCGACCGCGGCGGCGCGCCGTCGCTTCGAATCTGTGCGTTCTGAGGGCGCCACTGCTTTAGCGCGACCCCAGAGAGAGAAAGAGAGAGAGAGAGTTTGTGTTCTCGGTATCTTTCTCTTTAAAACTCTCGGAGGGAGGATCTTCTATCCTCTGAAAAATGGAGAGTACTTAAAAAGAGAAGAGGGTGGATAAAGGAACTCGCGGAGAGTAGCTTCGGGGTAGCTAATGTACGGCCATTCTTGCGCTCGCTTGCGCAGCAAAAGGATAGGGCGTTATTATGCTGAGTGATAACGGGACGCAGCTCCAAAATATCATCTGGGGAAGAGGATGTCGTATTCTCGCTACTTTAATGCACTCGTGTGAAATATGCTGATATCCCTCTTGCCTTCTACCCTTCCCGTTCCTTCTCTCTATGATTGCATGCAGTCACAGAGAGGGGCATGGACTTACGTCGAGATAATGCGGAGTCCCCCATGAATAATTCACCTCGTGAGTGTGGAAAAAAACATTATTCCGTCCGAATAACGAGGATTTGGCCGATGCCATCATTATAAAATATTAGCTCCCTTTCCTAACATTTGGTCGCAAGTAGGCTTTGCGATCTTTGTGGAGGTCGGATAGTCCACATCCCGCGTCCGTCTGTGGTATTCGCGATGAAATTACGTCGGCTGAAAGATACGGCACAGAAATTGCACTTGGAGCTCCTAATATACTGAGCCCACTATGGTGTACGTGTAGAGTCTAAAACCTTTGTAGTATCCATGAAATATTTGGCGTGTTGCGTGGAAAGTTTGTGACCGCTTCGTGGTGGCCGATTATAAGCTGCAGCAATGAATTTTAAAATACCAGTTGCTTTTTTTAATCGAGGAAACTCATATGAGAATATAACGGCTTGGTATCACAAAAATATCTTAGGAAGTTGTTGCAATAGATCCGAAGTGCAGAGGTTTGGACACTGTGCCGCGATAAACTTTAGTTATTTTTATTTATTTATATAGGATGAAAGGTGAAGTAGGAAGGATGTAATAGTATGTCTTCACAGCAGATTCCGATTTTATTACGTTTTTTTAGAGAATTATTGTGAAATAATTCGAGAACGTCATAAGTTTTTACTAAGGCTTATTTATTTTTGGGAAATATTTGCCTTTTCAAGTGTTGAAATGAAATTTGATAAGGAGTCAATATCAAATGTCCACCTTTTTCTTTTCAATATACTCGCGCATACTTTCTGCTATGGGTGTATAATTTTGTCAAACCATCTAATCTTTAAGGGTGCGTGATCACAGCTTTTCATACTTCTCCCTCTTTCCAATACGTCATTCGTCATATTTTATGTTCCTCTGTCGTCCGGGTTTTTGAAAGTCGATTTGATAAAAATAAATTTTGTTTTGTATTTTTCCTAAAAAATTCAGTCTCATACCCTATTTTACAGTATAGAATACAATGAACTATACTGATTAGGTAACCGGAAGGCAAATTTTAACATGGTTCTCGAGCTCATAAATATCAAGCACAAACAATTTTATAGAATATTTGTAAAGAGCGGAAAATATGAAGGTGCTATTTAAGACGTACCCAACCCTGGACACTAGGTGGTTTTCTTATCAAATTTCATTTCAACACTTGAAGAGGCAAATATTTCCTAAAAATAAATAAGCCTTAGTAAAAACGAATGACGCCCTTGAAATATTTCATTTTAATTCTCTAATAAACACAACAGATAGGTTCGGAATCTGCGATGAGGACGTACTATTACATTTTTCCTACTTCACCTCCTAAGATGTATTTAAGATGATATTTAATAGTACTCAAAATGCGTATATTACCCTAAATCATTAGTCTAGTCACGCATTGTATTGTTTCCCATTAAAAGCCAGCCCTATAACCTACCATTGCCCATAAGTTTGGCGAGTCACATTTTCAAACAGGCTTATTTGTGTGAAGTCTTCTCCGGATTTCCACCGGTTTAATTCGAAGTTTCTTCGGATGACTCGTCCATCATCATCAGGGTGAATGAAGAAACCTTGACTGAAGAAAAAACGTTGAAATGTTAAGTAAAACGAATGAAAAATACAATAAACGCTGGTGATATAAAACGACTAAAACCGGTGGCAATCCCGACAAGACTTAACGCAAATAATTCGCCGGCATAGAATTACATAATATTTTATCCCTATTTGTGTCGACATATGCGAATCTGTCGTATATATTTCTTCATCGGCATGTGCAAATCTCGTGTATTGTTATCAAACTGAACTTTTGTTTCGTATTATGACAGAATACTCTGTGAGTTTACGAGAACTATTCGTCTATAATGTGAATTTTTTTGTTGAACCGTGTCCCGTCTTGTCCCTGATATTTTCATTGCTTTTGCAATCGGCAAAATGAGTTTTATTTTAAGATCGCGGGGTACTCCAGAGGGGAGAATGCGCGAATATTTAAGGAGAGGATTCTCCAGTCGGCCTCCTAATGTGTTGTCACCCGCCATGCATTTCAATGGGTTAACTAGAATCGTCACTCGCATCGCTGCTAGGCAAGGCGTTCCGAAAACATACGAAGAAATGAGGAATTATTAGGGGTGTTTACCCTCTATAAGCGCCGCAGGCCGATACAACAGCTTTTGCTCATCAGCCGAAAAGCGCCACGTGCCGAAATATCGGCTTCAAGGTAGATAACTGTTCAAATTAATATTTATGCTACAACTAAACTCTTGAATAAAAAAATCAAGATTAACTTTGCTGTAAAAAATTAACATTATAAGACTAAATTTTTAAAATGAGAATTTTGAAATGCCAAAAAATGAAACATCGGCATTTTTTTCTCGAAGGTGTTACATTTTATTTAAACGCCTTTGGCATTTCCCGCCATTGCCACTCCAAGTACGTGGCACGTAGGATATCTTGTATGGCATGCGGCACGATATGGGGGAGGTCTCAATATTAGTATAGTTATTATTATTATAGTATTCTACCGATTAAGGTAGGTTTCAATGGAGTATTAAAGAAGTGATCTGGGAGCATCCCTTTCCTTCCAGCACTGCCTTCTTTAATTCACTGTAAGGCCTACTCTCTTTCAATCTATCTAAAAATCCTATTCTTTTCCTTCCCCTCCCTCGTTTCCCTAACATTCTACCCTTCAACACCATTTTCAACATCCCCTCACCGCTAATCACTAACTCCATCCATACCTTCTGTCTCCTCCGTATCTCATCTAAAAGCTGCCTCTCCTCGCCAACCATATCCAGCACTTCGTCGTTCCTTTTCCTCTCCGTCCATTTCACCCTCTCCATTCTTCTCCACACCCACATCTCGAATGCCTCCAATCTTCTCTCGTCTTCTTTCCTTAGTGTCCACGTTTCCGCACCGTAGAGAGCTACACTCCAAATCAAACTCTTCACTAACCTTTTCTTTAAACTCTTACACAACGATCCTCTCAGAAGCTCCTTCCTGTTTATGAACGCCTCCTTCGCTAATGCTATTCTCTTCCTGATGTCCTTACTATTGTATCCGCTTTACTCTAACGTACTGCCTAAATAGTTGAATTGTTCATGTTTTTCACCACCTACCTTTATCTTGAGTCCTACATTCCTCGCTCGTGATGCTTTACAAAACCACTTGTAAAGTTAGGTATTGCAATTTTTCCACAGGATTCATTTCAACAGGATGCGTTTCCTTGTTACAAAGAATATTAACAAACGCATGATTTGCCTAAGAGTTCTTCTTCATCTATGTATTAGTGCTTCGGGGTAGGGAATAAGAAGGAGGATGGGGTTTGGGTGTCAAAAAGTGGTGATATTGAGGGTTGTGGCAGAAAAGTTTTTTTTTAGGGTCTCGGGAGTAGAGTAGGGGGAGGGGGGGGAGAGGGGTTTGAGGAGTACCACGCACGCCTCGAATGTTGTCTTTAGCGTTTGAAATCCATGACAAAGCTAAATAGTAACTTTAATAGCGTTGTGGTGGCACTAAGAACGTCAACCGAAATGTATAATCGTGATGATGAGTCAGAGAGATGATGATTTATATATCTTTCAAATTAATAATTTTAATTGCTATTTCTCGCACTTATCTGCAAAACATTATACTTATCTGCAAAACATTTTGAATAAATGGATCGCTATGCACTCACAGACGTGCTGCGGAAATTTTAAAAATAAGATTAAAAACGACCGAAGTGATGACAGAAATCAACCATGCATGGAATGGAACGGTGCCTCCTCTTTTTAGTCTCCTTGAGAGAATGAATCGTTAAACCTTCCATGTAGTCCATCCCCCGTCTCCTTCTACCCTCTTTAACTTGCACTTTCGTCTCCATTACGCTGTTGCTTTGTTTTCCTTTTAAAAATGGACTTGGTGGTCGTGTGGGGGAAATGTGCGCGGCAGCAGTTTTTTCTTTCGCTTCCATTTTTTATTTCCGCTCCATTCATATTTTTTCTCTTCCGATAAAAATGTCGCCCACCGCCTTGTTACCCATCCTTCCCACCTCACCCTCCTCTCGCATTTCTCAGCTGTCTCAGCTCTCTTTTATATTTGAATTATTATTTTTTAAATCTTTCCCTACCCTTATCTTTCTCTTCCCCTCAGGTCTGCTTTCCTTCTGCTCCTTGTTCTCTCTCTATCTTCCGTCTCGGCGGCGTTATTCTTCCCGCTTTCTCTCCCTCGACGTAGGATTCGTTCCGCCTCAGTTCCCTCTACTAGGGTTGCATTTTCCCTACCTCCGATACCAACTTAGTGCCGTCTTCACGTACTGAATTCAAGAGTTTCATTATTTTTGGCATAAAAAATGAATCTCTGACAATAATGGCAGTAATTGTTGCTATTATGTTGTGTATAAATTTGTTTTATGCAATAATGAATCGGAATGGATTAGAAATGCATGCTTATACTTTTTTCTCGGAGGTGTTCAGGAAAACGTTTATACCGTAAGTAACTATCAGTCATTTAATAACACAGGCCAACAAAAATATTTGTTTGAAAACGTTTTTTATTTTAATAGCTGATCTTTTTAGATTTTTATGTGCCGAATCCAAACCTGGCCTTAGTTTTTTTGTATCACCCATAGTTTCCAATCAATATGTGTTTAATATTTGGTCTAATACCCCTATGCGGTATACAGGGAAATCAATGAAACACTGTGTTACATCATAAAATTGTTTGTATTTACTGTTTACTACATCGTGATTAAATTGTTTGTATTTACTACAGCGTGATAATACAGCGTTCACTTGTCAACTGGAATTGGTCTTCATTTTCTTTCCCTTTTCCCTTGAAGCTTCTTGTGTAGCTTTTTCTGCGATGAATCGCTTGCTGAACTTCTCGGTGAAGTACCAACAGTAATCCCCCATTATCTTCGTTGATTAGACCTACTTTTTCAATTTTATTATAACTATAAAAAACCTGTTAAATTCTAAAAATATTGCTTGATTTCATTAATTTAACTGTAAAATGTGAATAAATGGTGGGTGATACAACTTTAAAACCATCATATTTGGGTTCAGCAACTTAAAAAACACAAGAATAAGGTATTTTCAATAAAAAAGTTTTTTCATTGTTGTCCTGCGTAATTCAACCCGATATTTGGTTCCGAGAGATGATGGTGAAGCTCACCCTGAGTAAGCCACTGGCGGGTGAATATCTCACATTCTGGATAGGAGGGCCTAGAAATTTTCATTAAGGGGTGTCCTAAGGCTTCACTCGGGATAATTAGCTATAATAATGAATAACGTAATAATTAATGACAGCCTATCAAAGAGTGTTTCACCTTGCGGATTGGATTTTTAAGCGCCTTCCCCCCACAATCAATTGTTTAAATATGCTGTATTGTTATTTTTATTATGCCGAATTTCGCTCACCGAAGGTTAAAAATATGTATAGTAAATATAAATGATTTCGTCGAAACTTTAAAGACTTAGTTTAGTAACTTAAAGTCACAATTAATCCAATTAAAATAAGATTAGCCGGCCTCGGTGGCGGCGGGGTAAAGTCCTCGCCTGCTAAACCTAAGGTCGCGGGTTCGAGTCCCGTCTGGGTAGGTTGCCCCTACCCAAGGAATGGTTGTGTGTGATAGTCGTTGTGTCATATTATTTCCTCCGATGTAAAAGGCCTAAAATGAGCTGTTTTCGGGGCGATGAAAATAAATAAATAAATAAATAAGAGAATTTTACGAGGCGCGAAAAATTCCCTAATTATATTTATAGTAAATTTATTGCTTTCCGTTTTTATCATTCACATGAATTCAAAGTTCACTCTATTGCATCAGCGGTAAATGGTGACGTCTCGATTTTTAGCTACCGATTCACCAAATAAAGTTGGCACTGCTAAGTTGCCAATGGCACGCTTACTCATTTTCACAAGTTTCCGGGATTTGCACAGGCATAGAAAATAGGAACAATATTATGAACTTAGTTTTTTTTAAGACCCGATTTACCAATCGAAGCCGAGAAACTTTCGAGTTTGTACTTCATTTAGGTAGTCTCATAAAACAACTTAATTAGCATTCTTTCATTACTCTTTTACATGTTTTCCTTTTCTATTTTGAAGATTGAAAGTGATGAGTATCAGAGACGAGGGATGGAGGCAAGGCTGTATAAATTTCGCAAATGTAAATTTCATGAAGGTGCTATCGCATCAGAAAACCCGACACCCAGTCCTCGAGGTGGCGATGCTGAGATGGGAAAGCGATGGACGAAAAATTAAGTGAGCTCTCTTCCGGAGATATTTACATTCCCCCCGCCCCCCCTTCCCGTCGTGATTGATAATTCAAGGGCCGGATCCGAAAATTCAAGATATACCCGAGCTTTGTGTGTGTATTCCAGGGATATGAATACAAGGAGCGATAAGGAGCGAGGAGCCCATGAATTTCAAGAGGCGCAGTTGACAAAGAAGATGTGACTGATGCCTCCCCGCACTCGGGCGAGGAATATCAAATGAGAACTCTCGCGACTAAGGAGAAAAATCGAGAGGGTGTTTGGTCGCCTCATCTCTCTTTCCAACTCACTCTCATCCTCTTCACGAATGCAGATGCAAAAATGGGGGTTATTCTGTATTTCTGTAATTTGGGCCCAAATTCAATGACGTCACAGAGTTGGCCAAATACGGATGACGTCACCGATAATTAGCATTACGTCACAAATCACATTTGGACGAAAACGGATAACGTCACAAATTTTCACTAAGTAGGATTGCGTCACAGATTTGGACGAACACCGGTGACACCACATATTTGGGCAAATTCGGATGACCTCACATATTTTATCAAATACGGTTGACGTCATAGACTTGGCCAAACACGTGCGACGTCACAGATTTGGCCAAAGACGGATGGCATCACATATTTGTCCGAATACATATGAAGTCACAGTGTTGGTCAAATACGGAAGACGACACAGATTTGGGCGAATGCGGATGACGTCACAGATTTGTCAAAATATGGATAACCTCACAGATTGGGCAAAAGAAGGGCTTTCAGTACTGTATGGAAAATGAATATTAAGGTAGTGCGTAATTGGGAACGCATGTCAAAATTTTTATAACTGACGTCACTGTATGTCAAATAAGTGTTTGATATGAAACAGATCTTTACCGTACAATGATATTAGTTGAAATATGAAATTATAACTCACTTTAACTCTTTGCAGCTGAGGGACTCGTTTAGCTTTCAGGATCATTGCCCTGAGGTGTGATGAATGTACCTACCTGAAAAAGAAGAAAATGATATTACAATGGCGCCATTACAGTTATTTCTAAAACAGTTGCAATCATTATAATCGACTGAAATCGAACGTCTTTTTAATATAATTATCGGTGAGTAATTTTTTCTCTGTTGAGATCTTGAGGAATTTTTTCCTTCCATGAAATTATTTTTTTAGTTTTATATTTATTTACATACTGGTTTTATGTCATTATCGTAATAATCATTACATTGTCCCAATTTATTAACTAAGTGGGCATTTTATAAAACAAAAAGGTATGGATTTAGTGTGATACGTATTTCATAAAAATTCCGTTAAGTTACTTGTATGTGTGGCTTACATCCCAGTGTAGAAGACGAAGGTAACTCCGAAGTAGAGTTGGGAATTGAAAGTGGAAGCGGGAAAAAAGTAATACGTTATGCTAAGGAAATATCATTTCTTATAGACTCGAACGTTGCCCCATTCTTCGTTTAAGTGGTAGATTCTTGTTTTAGATACATTGAGACAGCAATCATATTCAGCAATTCTGTTTTCAATTCTGACGAATTTGGTTTTATTACTATGCTGCAACTAAGCTGAGTACTTTTGTGAGAAATTGGCATTTCAAACAATATTGTTATCTATCCAGTAAGTTACGATTAATATTAATAATGCGGTTATTTTTATGTCATAAAATGCTTGATTTACACTTTGACTGAAGCCATATTTATCTGTATGATCTTCTTCCTTATCTTTTATTCATTATTTTTAGAGGAAAAGGAAATTGTACCTAATTAAATATCTTATACCCAAAATTTTCAACCGAACTGCCTCTGTGAAGAAGTTTCTTATAACATTTTTTTTATTTCGTTTACTCATTTATAATAACAGATTTTCTCTTGAAATTTTGTGTTTTCCATCTTTAACACCCTAACCGCAGTGATCGTCACTTAAATCACCATACCCTCTCCTTCTCAATTTTCCCCCATTATTCGCCCTTTGTTTGTTCTCGCGGTGGCGTCGGCCGAGAAAGCGCTTCGCTTTTGTTTTCCTCCGAAAAAGGGACCACCATTTGTCCCTTTCATGCGTGCGCACACGCTCGTTCGAACGGAAAGGCGATGATGAGATTTCTTTGTTTCCCACTCGCTCCGAGCCGTCATTAAGGGTGAAGGATAGCCAAGGGGATCCCGAGAAATTCAAATGCGCGAAACGAATCGCTAGGCATTTGTTTGCCGGAGAGGGCGCCACAGGCGTTGGCGAAAGGATTTCGCGCGTGGTTAGCACGGCTAGTGGCGCAGCGGTGTGTGGTGGTGGCCACAGGCATTAGGACTCCCGAAGCGAACAAATTGCCGTGTGAGTCACGCCGCTTCCGGCGCCACTGCTGTTCTGCTCTGTTTTGATTTTTTTCCACAGCCTCTCGTGAATGTCATCGCTGCCATTAGAACACGCTCGTAAAGACACTCATTTCTTTCGTCGACTTTCAAAACGCAAGATTCGCAGCGGCGTCTCGACTCCAACCGAAATTTGTCTTCAGAAATATCGGTCGTATTTTTTTTAAAGCTATGCTTCAGACTTATGGCTGGATTTTTTAAATTTCTGGTACAGCGTGAACCGTATAGCGATACAGCCGTTATCGTATCTGAGAATGGTTGAAATTTGGAGTACATCTTACTGCTTAAAATAACGCTAAATTTAACTTCAATCCTTTCCCATGCAAATAGCATAGCGGTTGGGCATCATGAAACGAGTTATCAGTATTCCTAGCTAATATCACTCTGCCGTTGAGAATAAAGCACCCATGATGGCAAAATTCAGTGGATGACTAGTAAAAGATAAATATGTATCAAGTTTTTCCGGGTGGGAAGAATAGTTAAGCCACCGTGAATTCGGGAACATGGTATTAGTGGTTTTTGAATGGGAGAGTTCATCAAATTCGGTTTTCATGACCTGAAAAATTTGAACCTCCGTTCACATAACCGACTCTTGTTTACATATTTGGCCATTTGTGATATTACCTACTTTATAGAATGTATGAAATGCAGGTTATATAGTCTAAAAAGAAGTGGTTCTACTATATTGTAAGTGGGATATTTTATTTATCGTCACCGCCTCTAAACAGCGCAGTTGAGGTCTTTGCAGCGGGGAAATCTAATTAACAACTCAGGATGATCATAAACACCCGTGAATAATTAGAGGCAACCTACGCAGACGGGACTTGAACCCGCGACATTCAGTTTGGCGGGTGGGGGCGTTACCCGCGGCAACCGAGGCCGGGGCGGCGGCGTTATTATATTAAATTAAAAACTCGGGTAACTTTGTGGTCCGGGAAAATTTTAACCATTCTCATTACTTTTTATGAAAGATGGACTGTTTATTTACTGGCTCTTCATGAATTAAAATAAGTTATAATTTCTCATTTAACAATAACGAGAAAGTAGTAGTAGTGTTTCTTTTAATGGGTGCGTCGGCGGCTAAGGCCATTTTGCACCAAAACGAGAAAGGGTAGCAAATTTTAAAATACGCTTTTATCTAATAAAAATGTTTTGATATTTAGGGAATGTCTGTTTCTCTAAAAAAGTTAACGGCTTATGGTCTTTTTATTTTTCCGTGTGGATTGCTTCACGTTCATCCAAAAAACTTGAATCTCCTGCAATAAATTAAGTTTAAATCACTTCGAAAAATTCATGAACTTTGCTTAAATGTGAAAAAGTGTGAATTATATGGCATCGGCATTGCAGGAATTGGCTCTTGTTTTTTGCTTTTGGTCACATATTCGCATGATCAATTATGCAACAGTATAGGATATTGCTTATTTAATCAACTATGGTTATGATTACCTTGGACTAGCTGAATGAGGGAAAAGAAATAATTAAATTACCTTTAACATTGAAGTTCATTTAAAATAAATCATTTGGAGCAGTGTAAAGACAACCCCAATATTATTGGGGTATTCCTTTCGCTTTGAACTCGAATATCATGGCGGGAGAATTTATATTGATGGTGTTTTCATCGTTATGCGGTCCTGTTCCTATATTTAGATCCTCGTGTGCGTAAATTTCTTATTTTTACGCATCCTGGAATACCTTTTTATTTTATTTTCCCTTAAGTTTGTATTTATAAATTCAAGCTATTGATGCCTCTTTAGCAACGCTTTTCCTGTATTTTCTCCAAGACCCCCATTTTTTTTGACTCCATTACCAAGGAGGATGTCGTCCATAGCCCTGAAATTGTCTTTGTATAGCCTTCACCCCATCTCTTTCATCTTCTTCCCCTTCCTCGCTCTCCCCCTTTCCGCCTCTCACCTCGTGTCATGACTTCCTGCGCCTATTCTCTTCGTCATATCCCAAACCGACTCTGCCTTTGTCGTCGTAAATGACCTCTTTATTTTTGTCCACCCTTTCATTCCGCTCTCAGCTAAAAAGAGCGCCTTTTTTCTGAGTCTTAGCTCACCATACGTGCGAAAACCGCATCCCCAGACTCCATAAACGTCACAAGGTGCAACTACCCGGAAACTTTTACGGTCTCATGCCGGCCTAACGGAAGACTAACCTTACATACACAGTTGAGATCCTCACAGGTCTGAGAACATCAATTTATGTATATTTTAAGGGCAAGTTTATAATTGAGTGCATACCTTCGTGTGCCAATAAGATTGTTTATTTATTTTATAAACATTGCTGCAAGTAGGCTACACCTGGCGGGGACATAAGAATTAAAGTAAATGAATGAAAAGCCTATCTACGCTGTTGATTAACCAATACCCCGCAGACTAAGTTGAAATTTAAATAGTTCAGTGACTTCGTAGTTGAATCGACGTTGAACGTTAAATGAAATTAGTTGATTGGCGCTGTAAGATTTAATATGGCTGTGATATTCCGTGAAAAAAATACCTCTCAGACTAGCTAACTTAAATAACGAACTACTTTGTTCTCGTAGGGATAATCAAAATCAGATGAATATGCACGTAGAACGTTCTTAGATGTAAGTGATAGGTAATTATTTTGGATGGAACATACTTTACTTTATGTTCCGTGAGAAATTTAAAAAATTGTGAATTTTTAAGGTGAGGGCATTAATTTATTTTCTTTTGAATTTTTAATTAATTCAATTTGAATTTTTAATAATGTCTGTGATAACTTGAATCAATGGATCTTGACTTATGAAAGGCTATGAAATGAGTTTCCATAATTAAAGAGAAGTGTCGGTCACTGACACCGTCAAGCTCCGTGTGAGTACCAGTTTACTGTAGGTACTTTTTTTGGAAAACGAGCGAGCTGTGCTTTTCAATGCAGGTCCACAGAGGGATAGGCGCGTTTGTAATTTTAAAATGTATAAAAAAAGGCAGGGACTTATGTACAAATTTAATTGGAGTTTACATGTACAAATTTAATTTGGAATGTACATGTGCAAATTGAGGTCAGAGGACCTCTTTAAACACAACTTTGCAATTAATTGAGTTTGCACTATCCTCTGTTAAACGCACATGATGACTCATACTTACGTATGAACAGGAGACTTGAATGTGGAATCAGCCGCATTTTGATAAAAGTTATTTAAAGAATGCGAGATATTGTTGCAAATGAACAAATGTATCAGTTTGTGCGCCGTTAACGTCAGGAATATTTACCGTGGAGTGAATTTAATATAAATCCACATGCTGACGTAACGCAGAAGTATATTTGAAATTAAATATAGTTTAGCTAAAGCAGATGTAAAAAGCATGCATTGAATAGATAGATTATAATGTATTACATAATATTAACGATCACTGCGCAGTAAGTGCACAAATACGCCGCTGTTCCCTGTGAAATATTATTAGTAATAATATGCCTTTATCAACACAAAAATACAAAATCTATTGTTCACCATTAAGTCGCTAAAGATTTGTCAGCACGAGACAATATTTAAATATTTTATGATTATCAACATTTTATACCTTTATATAAAGTACGCAATTGCAATACTCATTATACAATAAAAATAACATTCAAATACCTTGTGTAAAATAAAATATACGATACAAATACACCGTGACATATAAAGTAAAACTTAGTATTCGTTGACAATATTTTTAAATCTATGCTTATTTCGCCTCAATACAAAATTTCGCATGATGATAGGGGTGGTTTAAGAGTTTGATAGATTACTGCACTTGAGCGGTGACGTGTATAATATGTAGCAGAGAGGACGACTGAGGGTACCGGTGACGAGGAGCGGCTGAATATGGCGTCGAGTTGATCCTTGTTTCCTTTCCTCAGAGTGACGTCGTTTCCGGTGCGAAACGGATCGCTGGGTTATGCGGTTTGTAGATTGATTCGGCCCTCTTGTTAGCTTGACGTCTTCGAAATCGCCGGCCCGTCGCGCCCTCAAATAAACTCTGTTGGTGTAGCGACTGATTTACGGCGTAGGTAGTCATTAAATCATCAGGTAAGTACGAGGGCATCCTCTACCACTTAAATTCTTTAAATCTCTGCCAAAAAAGTTAATATGTCTTTGCGAATTCTGTAATATTCTTGTCTATAACTTAAATTTTAGGGCTTTTACCAGTAAATTTGAGGTTTTCCAAAATGAAAAATGTAACGATTTAGATTTTTTGATTTTTTTTCTGTTGAAATTTTCATTCAATTACCTACTTAAATACCCTTAGCTTTGGTTCCAATATCAGCCAGTCCGCTCTTTTCTTCATTTCGAACGTACCCAAGTATCATGACCTATTCACTTTTGCGTCTCTTTTAATTAAATTAATTTGCTTAAAATAATGAATATTGAACTTGTGAATAATTATAAATTATGGCCATTGAGGTAAGAATATATTTATACAATAATTTCAGGTGTAACGCAAGGTAAATATTCTGATTGCTTAAGTTTAAACGAGTGACAGTAATTGTCATCCGGGCATAAACTCATATTATTCGCAGAGAAAGCCGTCAGTATTTCCATATTTAAATATTTTAAGTCACGAAGTGAGTTCAGCTTTCGTGGCTCGTCATGCGACACTTTTGCGATAGGTAGCTTCATTTAAAGTAGTCCTTATCAAAATGAAAATACACGATTACATCGGTTTTTGAGGTTTTTGAAGAGTTCCTGGAACTCTTGTTTTCGGGATGGCTTTCATCGCCATCAATTCGACCGACTATGATCGGGAAACCGGTCCCCATGGGAACTACTTTTGAGTCCCCAGTCCGTCACGTTGCAGCTTTTTTTTGGTAGCCTTTTTGTTCGGTTGCACTTTAATCGGTTTCTAAGAATGGCTGCAGCGCGGAGATGAGTAAAGAACGATCTACGAATAGTACTCTATGTTTGTTGTATGGCACTTGAATTAGTGATGAATATCACTGCCTGGTAAAGAATCAGTTACTCTCACCATCGTGGATGTAAAATCTGTTGAATGCCCTTGAATAAGTTATTTCTCCATGAATTTCGGATCGCTCTGTCCTTCAGCGTCGCGAGTGGTGATTTTTAACCTTTTTAACTGCGCGGTGAGTGACAACTGATCTCATTAATGAACGTTAATGGAAGATGATAATTATATCTATACATTGATGATGATAATTCCTGTGTACAGTTAATGGAAGCGAATATATTTGCACGGTAATGCATTCACACCACGCAGATACTAGGATGCCTAGTGTAAGTTATTGCAGCACACATTTATTTTAAAAACTTAGCATTTCCACCGTCCTGTACTGATTGATTGAATCAGTAGTTGCGGCAGATGTTTGAAATGATCATGATGATATAGAAGTACTTGAGTTTTTGGGGATATAATTCATTCATTAGGTGACCTTTATTTCTTATGGTCAAAACATTTTAATCAGTTAAGTGTAATAATTCATGATTAATTTCATCCCTATTCAACACATGGATTCGTCATCTCAATCTTTCCCATGGGGCTACAGAGTCCTCTCTCTCGTAACATTCGTCACAGTGCTCTTCGAGCGGCATTTTCATTTTTCTGAGCAATCCAGAGTCAACGCATACTGTGCCGATTCTGTGCGGAAGCTAGCGTAACTGTACGACACTGTTTTAACACTAGAACCGCGGACAGGACTTTTTTGTCCCATCGGCCTTTGCAAATGTTTGCCATTCATGTATTAGTGGTTTGATCCCTTTGAAATTTACTGACTTTCACTCCTTTTTTACGCTCTTTTGAATGGTCATATTGAAAGTATTGTACGATGTTTGGTTCGCGAGAAAAACGGCGATTTACCAAGAACCGCGGGATGGGACTATTTTGTCCAGTATGGGGAAAATATACACTTTCAGTTTTTTTTGCACACTTATTTTGTATTTAGCATTATAACCATTTATTACGAAGGGGACCGATGCACAGATACCGTTATTCTGCCAGTTAGACGCGCAGAACCATCTGTGCTCTGCGCCGGCCGCCTACTCACGCAGCGCCGGCTGCGTCACCTCTGCCCGGCGCGTCTGCAGGTCTGAGCTTGCAACCAACACGTCAAAATAAGCTTACTGTATTCCTAGTTATACTTATTAAAACGTTTTGAACATTACCTAAACACGTTTTTTGTTCACACAAACCACAAAAAAAAACCGTCAATTATACTTAAACATGACATGATCAACGTATTTTGTCAGTGGGACAAAAAAGTCTCATGCCGCGGTTTTGGTGGGGTTGGAAAGTTCTAGTGTTAATGTTGTAGCACGAGGTTCTATGAATGAATTGGTGCGTTATCATGATGAAGGAACTAGTCTATCGGCCTTGAAAGGTTGGATCATATAAGCCGTGTTACTCTAACAGTATCAGACAATTCATCAGAACTTTATCGTGATAACCTTAATCGGTAGTTTGAACCCTTGGAGAAAATGAATTGACAATATATTCGCAATAAAAAATATGTTAAAAATTGATTCGGTGCTGCTTCGATTAAGTCGTACGTTTTTCTGCCTCAGCAATGATGCAAGCTTCCACAGGTGTGAATTGGACTACCTTTAGAAGTAATTTTTATGGCTTCGCGTAATCTAGATACTTATTCTTCCTTTTTTAAAAATAAATGGTGAAATTAACTACTTTTACCATGGAACGAGATTTTAACTTTGATACGCTATATTAAAAACTAGCTGCGGCATTTCAGACTTTAGCCGTATATGTGATTTATTTCATTGCTTTTTGCCGGAGCAATGGAAGATGTTTAAAGTGAAGCTCTGTGCTTTAATGAATCAATTGTGAAATGAGCTTTCCTTTATAAGGGCGTTTTTTCATTACGCTAAAATGGAGCTCATTAAATTTTTCCAATTAAGTTGAATTATTTACCAGGGCATTTTTTTCCTTAATGAACCCTTTCTTCCGTAACCGTAGGTCTCTAATAGTGCCTGCTAGTTTTCGCATGCAACAAAAAAGAAAATTTTGAAAACATTCTGTTGGAAATGTTGCATTGATTGCGGGGATGGCTTAATTAACTTTTAAAAACCACGTTCCAGGCTAAACCGAGGAAAACATAGACATTGCTGAGGTAATGGAAGCCAATCAATTTTAATGGCAAAATATTCATGTCACACAATTACTAGAATGCCTGTTATAAGGTGTCGCTGCATACCTTTTTTTATGCATTTACGTATGTTTATAGAGTCCGCTAATAATCGATTCAAAATTTAAGTTACGGCAGGTGTTTGTAATGATAATTATGAGTTCTTGTTTACGTGTTTTTGGGGAATATGATTGATTTAATGTTCAAAAACTTTCAACCAACGTAGAAAAAGTGTCGGGGTGAAGCTTTTGTACACCCCAATTCATAATCCTCGAAGTGCAAGGTGGCCCAGGGAAAGGAACTGCGTCCTGCTTACCCTGATTGTGTGAAGTTCACAAGCCAGTTATCTAGTCCGGGGTGGGCTCTACCCTCGCATGATCAAAACAACCCTCGGATTGAGTCACTGAGTGAGTGTAGCAAAATGTAATATTTCATGATAAATTTCCCC
Organism: Ischnura elegans; assembly: GCF_921293095.1. Taxonomy (NCBI): domain Eukaryota; kingdom Metazoa; phylum Arthropoda; class Insecta; order Odonata; family Coenagrionidae; genus Ischnura; species Ischnura elegans. The sequence goes on from NC_060247.1 coordinate 125,186,920, forward strand.
CCCTATTAAACTATTTAGACAACATATTACGGATTCGTCATCATAATCAACACGTTGCTATAATGTAGCCAGAAGTGTCATGCCACTGGTGTGATCATAAAGTAAATTTAATTTTTCCATGTCCATGTATCAGTTTTATATGCATATTATATGTCAATTTTAGGGTCAAACTTCGAAAATATTTTCATAGTTGAACATTGCAATAGCCTTAGTGTAGAATAATTGAGTTTGCCTTTAAGTGTGAATTGGGACAAAAAACTTGACAAGGCGAAATTGTTCTATTTATATGAATTCTATCCGCTACTAATCACTGATTTTATTAATATTTAGTAGAATACAAACGTACCGTATGGAAAGGCAGTCTTTCCATTTAATAAAATAATTTCAATCTGTTTTTTCGACTTTAAAGTCTTCTCGAAATCTCTCTTGTGCTGAAATCTTTGATGAAGGATAACGAGGGCTGGAAGTGGATGCATTGAAGACATGGTTTCCATAACGGCACATCTTAGAGTTTTCATTTATATCCTTGGGGCAGCTATAGTTATCTCCTCGCTTGTTTTCGTATCATCCATAGTCATCAATTCTAAGATTGGTGTGACGTAGCTCTCCACTCAATTGTCCTTTCGGTTCATGTTTTAACACCAGGGGTGCCGACTTACAAAAAATATTGGGGGGGCCTAAACCGGGGATCTGCCCCAGGAAATTTTATAAGTAGTGAGTTTTTAGTTTTTTAAGCATTTTGGAAGAGTCATATGATCAGCATTAGAACCCTTATAACTCTAATCCTGATATCTGGACACTCCGGGCAAAATCGGCAAGCCTGACACATTTTTTCGTCACAACCATAACCAATTTTTGAGGGGGCTCGGGCCCCCTCAGGCCCCATGTAGTCGGCGCCACTGTTTAACACCAACAGAATTCTTTAGCTTGACGTGCTTCATCACCTGTTCTATACATCTCATCCACGAACAACCTCTGTAGTTCTTCCCTTCTGCCTGTTCTTCAGTGATGAGTTTAGTTTAGACAATCGTGCCTTATGATATCACTGATACAATTGCCCCGTCTCTACCTAAGGTTTTCAAAAGACCGCTCTTCTTAGAAATTCCGTTTTTCTTCCACTATCTATCCATTTGATCTTCATAAATCTTTTATTAAATCAAGTTTCTAGATTATTTTTTCTATGACTGGATATCATGAAGCGTAGGCAAGCTTTTTTTTGGGGAAAAGTTGAAATGATTACTTAGATATCTTAGAAGATTTTAGTGAATAAGAGTTGCTTCGGATTCATACTGAATACACTCATGCGTTTTTGACATTGTAGGCATTTTACGCAAAAAAACCCAAGAATATCGATAGAATTCTCGGTAAAAAAACAACCAACTCGTAGAACATGCGTACCGTGAACCGCAGCCTACGTACTCCGGAATCTATGTGTGGACGGGCTTAATTCCTTCCCAGCCGCGATGTAATGGCGAAATCGTGTGTACTCTTTCCAGATAGCCCGTAGGGAGAATGATTCGTGCTCGTATTTTTAACGCTTTCAGCTGGCAGACGACTAACGAACACGGCCGCGAATACCTATTTTTTGAGATTAAATGAAAAGTGAAAATTTTCAAGCGCGCGAAAACGCGACGGCTAAGTATAAATGCTGGGAAAATCCCGTGTGACGTCATTCTGGTTCTCGCTGCCGTAAAGTGAGGTGACCTTGGGGCGAGGATGTGTGCGCCGCTAAGATGCAGGCTGCTGGCAGGTAGCAGAGTACCTATCTAGCAGATAGCGCTTGGCTTAAATAAGGATTATTTATACCTTAACAAACGAAGGAAACTTTCCGACCATAGGCAGTTTTAATAGGTGATTATTAAGACATGTTTCCCTGAGCTCTGTGCCTCATACCTGCATTAGTAATCTCAGACCATGTAAAACTCCTATCTACTCGTGTAGAAACTAGGTCCCTGTGACGTCACGTGGAATGGCATCGCATGGGCGTCAATCTGGCCTTTTTCAAATGCGGTTAAAATTGACCATTGCCATTCGCCTAAACTGGTATTTCTAAAACCAAATAATTTGTATATTATGAATACACTAATGGTGGGTAACGAATCTCAATCAATGCCTTTCGTTTTCTTTGATGGAGGAAACTACCCTATTTGCTCTCCAAACCACTGGGTATTCTATCCAAGTTCTTTAAACTATTCTAAAATTCCTATGGAAGGTGAAAGTGACCTAGAAAGCCACAGGTCCGTGGTTCAATTCCCGGTACTGTGGAATTCCTTTCTCGCATCAATTATTGTGTATATCACAATCGAATTGAGCTGCTAATGGGCTGAAGTTAATGCACAGTAAAGTAATTTAGGGTCGATATAATTTATAGTTTTGGCGAACTGGCATAGGGGGAACAACGTAGTAACCTTTGTAGGGGCAAAACTTGATTCACTTCCAAGAAAAAAATAAATGTCAGCGTAGTTTTACGTCATATAAAAATGAGCTGACATTGTAAAAATGAAAATGCCAATTAAAGTTGTAATGGAAACACGTTTACCGATAGTCTTTGGGAATAAGGAGGAGGGGGCGTATTGAGCTCTGCGGCCTCGAAGGTGAAATGAAAAACTCAAAATTGGTGTTTAATATTTATCAACGCTCTCCTACCTTACTGAAATGAATCACTCTGATGGTGTGCAGAGTTTCGCCGCAGGGACCAAACCCCAGCCTCATAACTGGAATAGTAAAACTCACAAACAGATCCTTAGTGAGGGCTGGAAGGACCCAAAATAAGGTATCCTGGTCGACAACCCGGGCTGAAGAGGCCTTGCTAAGGATGCCTAGCTGTTGGTAGATGCCAAAGAGGCACTCGGCAAACAGTCCCACTGGTTCACTGGATAGTCTTAGGTGATCAATTACCGGGAGAACAATAGGGTTTACCCCACCAAGGGCTAGGATAAGAGCCGTATATCTCGACCTATAGATATATCTGACTAGCCTACGGCAGGTTCAAATCTGTCGTCTTCCCTGTTAATGATTGACTAAGGCAATCGCAAAACAGGTTTCGGAGATCTTTTCCTTAACAACTATATTTGGCATCATAATTTGCTATCTTCGGAGATAAAAATGTGTTGACACTTCTTCTGTCTTGCAAGTGGATAAAGTTATTGCCCCAGAAAGGATTACGTTTTCCCTCTATGTGAGCTTGCCAAGACTATAAATTACGTTCACCCTAAATTACTTTGCATCGGAGGAGAGTATAAAGGGTGGAAACCGCAGGAGGTAGGGCGATGTCCTGTCGCGTTAATTTGAAAAATAAGCGCTTTTAACCCCCAAGGGTTAAGTATACATCCTTCCTGGAGGTGTTTTCAGGCATTGAAGGTAATTTTTTTTGCCTCGGCTAGGGGCGAGTCATTCGTTATGCGACGGGTTGTATTTGTTTATTTTTATTTTTAGGACGTAACACCTCGACTCGACGCCCGGAGGGAGGAAAGGGAGGAAGATTCGTGAAATGAATAATTTTCCCCTCTTGCTTTATTCATTGGTTTCGGGACGATTGGTCCGGGTTGGCGAGGTTTTTGTTTCATCATGCTCAGTTTTACGACCGCCGAGTTAGAGAGCGTTCGACGCAGCGGGGCTCAAGCAACTAGGCGAGGGTTTTCGACCGCTTACCATTCGCTTTTTCTTAACTTGTTCGTCTCTTTGTCTGCTTCATCGACGGAATCTTTTACTTAATTTTTAACCCAACTCCTATTATTGGATCGGCTTAATATTTTACATACTTGCTTGCTCCGGATCACAAGACAATATTCAATAATCACACATTTGAAATTTTGTTTCACAGCGCTCGAATTAATTAACTAACAATGCATGTGGAAAAATAGTTTTAAATTTTCTCAATAGATGGCGTTAGTTATATTTTTCCTAGAAATGTCTCAAACAGCTCCGGCTTAATGAATTACATGATTCATCTCTGAAAAGAAGAAAATAAAAAAATAAAAGAAAAAACTATAAAAACTACGATTTTTACAAAACGATAAAATCCACTAAAAATTAAATAATTAGCTTTCCTTCATTCGTAGAATAAGGCGTAGATGCTGATTAGGTCTAGATTTTCATATTACGTGCCAACCATGATTTAGTCATAATTCCTCAAACTGTGTGGGACATGTTGCAACTTGAATAAGAAATTTTGAAAAGTACTGCTTATAGTGTGCGATATCCAAGGGTGTAGTGCCTTTACCGTTAGTAAGGCATCGCGTGATGTATTGATACGTTGTGTATTGGAGGAACCGCCAAGCGCCCGAAAACTTCATCATGATACTATCTTTCAAATATTAGTTAAATTTCCCCGTTTATAATACTCAATTCATGATAATAACTCATTCTGCTTCGCGCTCTCGCAGTGAACGGACGCGTTTCCCCGGCCTTGGTCGTGCCTCTAAGTCTCGAATATTTGCCTGAGTGTAAGGTGGTGCTAGCCGACGGTATTAAGGTGGTGTTGTTGGTGATCTTCATCTGGTGGTTTTGGTGGTATTCTTTGGTGATCTTCATCATGCCTACCTGTTCGCAATGCAGCCAAGTTCTTAAGCGCACGCAGAAAACTGTAACCTGCCGCACTTGTGAAAAACTGTTCCACCCTGCTTGCGCCTCGCTCAACGCCGCGGATTTGCAGCTGCTGGAGGACACTAGTCGTGCCTGGAACTGCGCCACCTGCATAGCGAAGTGTCGCTCCACCCGCGGTGATGACACCCCGATCAAAGCCCTGGACCCTGGATCTCTCTATGACAAGAGTCAACGTGAAATTTCCAATCCCATATTGAAGGAGTTATTGGATCGTGTCAAGGTAATCCAAGAAAACCAAAGTGAGTTTGTGAATTCTATAAAAAACGACATAAGTGAACTAAAGATAGTTATATAAACCTGGGAAAGCTTAATCAACGAACATAGCAAAACTATTTCTCTAATTAGCGAGTCACTATCAAATATAAGTGGTAAATTCGACAGTATGGTGGCTGAAAATGAAATTTTGTTGAAGCGAGTCGCTAACCTTGAAGCTCAGTTGAACACATGGGAGCAGGACTCTCTACGGAATGTCGTAGACATTCACGGGATCACATTTAAGTCTGATGAGGTATTGGAGACCCTTGTCTGTCAAGTTGGGCTGGGCCTTGGGGTCAAGTTAGATGCCAGTGATGTCGATTATGCATATAGACTGAAGGCCCGTTCAAACTTACCTAACAACAGACCCCCTTCCATCCGGGTTCGGTTCATGAGATCGAATTTAGCACGAGAAATACTGGAAGCTCGAAAAGCAAAAAGGAGTTTCTCAACAAGAGATATTGGATTGAGTGATTCCCCTAACTACCCCATCTATGTCAATGAATCACTCAGTGCTTTGAATCGTAAAGTGTATGCTAAGGCGAGAGAGCTTAAAAAGAACGGTAAACTTAAATACTTATGGATAAGAGGGGGGAAAATATTTGCAAGGGAATGTGATGGGAGTGAGCGAATTCTTTTACGCACCGAAGGCGATCTCCATGCCCTTCAATGACCATGTTTGACCACTCGTAACCACTTTGTTTGTGGTGATTATCATGTGATAGCAATTTCTGAATCCTGGTTGAAACCATCTGTGCCCACTGAATATGTTAATTTGGATAATTATATATTGTTACGAAACGACAGGTTGGAACGAAGTGGTGGAGGTGTGTGTGTATATATCAAAGAGAATCTCAATGGAAAGATATTGTCCTGTGTCAATGAAAACTTCATGCTTGAATTTATGTTTGTTGAAATAACATGTCCTCTTGGAAAGATTTTACTCGGTGTTGTATACAGACCTCCTAAGGTTGGTTACTTGAGTGAATGTTTTGAATGTACGCTGGCAGGCTTCCTTCCGTCATAAAATAACATACTTATATGTGGTGACTTTAACTCGGATCTTTTAAAGATTACGCATGACAGTAACTACATAAGAGACCTATGTTTCAGGTTCAATCTGTCTTTAGTACCATCTCATCCAACTCATCATCGGCTCACATCAAGTACTCTATTAGATATATTTATTATAGATGACCTTTCTAAAATAAAGGAACATGGCCGATATCCAGTTCCTTTCTTATCTGACCATGATTTAATATACATAAAATTTAATCTTAAGGTGCCAAAAATGAAAGAGAAGGTAATTTGCTACCGCGATTTCAGTAAATTTGTTCTCCGTAATTTTCAAGAAGAATTTGATGATATGCCATGGGCAGACTTCATGTCCACCAATTCTGTAGATACCAAGGTATCAACCCTTATGATTAATTTAAATCAATTATTAGATATTCATGCCCCACTAAAAAGATTTACTCCGAAATGAAACCAACTTCCATGGATAACCCCGGAAATAAAAAATATTATCAATAAAAGGGACATAATTCGCCGCAGTTACACAAGGAGTAAATCTAAAAAACTTTTTCTGGAAGTATAAAAAACTGAGAAATGAATTAATTAATGAATTAGTTAATCAATTCAAAATGAAAATGTTTGTTTATTAACTCGAAAAATATGATTGTAATTAAAATATGATTGTAATTATGATTATGAATTATGGCTATTTACTCGAAAAATATGATTGTAATTAAAATACTGTAATATATTTGTCATTAATACTGTTAAATTGTATTTTCACTTATTCTATGTTGTTCACTGCAGAGACTTAACTGTAAAATTTGATATGTTCCATAGGACAAGGTCCTAGAACAATAAATTTATTATTATTATTATATATCCGGCAAGAAATCGTTTTATGTCAAGTTTTCACTGGATAAATTGAGGAATATTACGTAACATCTCAGGGCGAAAATGTGGAGACGCGGCCAGGTAGTAAAACTGCAAGAGCATGTAGTAGAAGTATTTGTAAATAAAATGAATATATTAGAAAGTATAAGAAAATGGTTATTTACTAATGCCCAAAATACAATATAAATCAACGCGCTCTTGGTATTAATATTGTAACCATTCTCCTTGACGCCGGGTGAAAACGATGAGATTCAAATAATGGACAACAATTCTTGTTGACGACACGAAAATAAGCGCGTCATCGCTCCCGATTATTCGTCCTGAATGCTTATTAATTGTGTTAATTTGATTAGTGAAATAATGGTACGTGTCTGCACTCACGATTTTTCTTCGTGAGCAATTACCCAAAACAATCGTGTTTGTAATTCGTGTTTATTGATTTGGGAAGTAAAAGTGAACATCAAAATCTCTTATACCCAAGGAGGTTGTAAATGTCTGAAGGAGCTTCATTCGATTTTTAAGTGTGGTCAGAATTCCGCCATCTTGGTTTGAAAATTTGCAGACTTGGTCTCAAACAGTGTACGTAAATAGTCAAGTATTCTATTCCTTATATCGCCTCTGATTTATAAAATGAAAATGCAACAATTACTTCTTGATTGTCGTCGGAGTTTTCCGATCGTTCGTCATACTGCTGTGCATATTAAACTGTCCATGTAGTCCCAAAATCTCCATTCTTCCGGTGCTACCGCGTCTGGTTGTTTGTTGATGACAACAGTTTTGCTAGCACTGCTGCTAGCGTCTACACCGCGAAAACCTACGCAGTCACATTGTCCATATAGTCATATCATGGTGATAATATATCGTCGTGAACATACTTTCGTATTATTATTGCGACCGGTGCGCTACCGTAAGATTTCCATTGGCTGTAATCTTACGGATTACCAGAAAAAGTGCTAAGGTGCGGTGAAGGCACGATACTCTTAGGTATTGCACACTTCAAACTGTGCTTTTCAAAATATCCTAATCAAGTTGCGACATGTCCCACATAGTTTAAGAGAATGATGACTAAGCGAAGGTTGGTACCTAATATGAAGATCTAAACCTAATAAGCACCTACGCTTTATTCTACGAATGAAGGAAAGCTAATGATTTAATTTTTAGTGGATTTTATTGTTTTGTAAAATTCGTAGTTTTATATATTTTTTAATTTTTTAAATTTTCTTCTTTTCGGTGATGAATCATGTAATCCATTAAGCCGGAGCTGTTTAAGACATTTCTTGGAAAAATATAACTAACGCCGTCTATTGAGAAAATTTAAAACTATTTTTCCACATGCATTGTTTGTTAATTAATTAGAGCGCTTCGAAACAAAATTTCAAATGTTTCATTATTGAATATTGTCTTGTGATCCGGAACAAGCATGTATGTAAAATATTAAGCCGATCCAATAATAGGTATTGGGTTAAAAATTAAGTAAAAGATTCCGTCGATGAAGCAGACAAAGAGACGAACCATGTTAAGAAAAAGCGAATGATAAGCTGTCGAAAAGCCTCGCATAGTTGACTCTCCGCGTCATCCTCAGGCCTGAGAAACTATGGTTGTGATTTAATAAATATTTTATGTGTTAAAACATAGATTAATTTTCATTTAAAATGATATACTGTATGCCTAACTTCAAATCGAGTGCCTAACGAAAGAGTCTAATTTTTTTTAGATTACCTCAGAGATTAAATGCACTAGTCTAATCAATTTACAGGTTTTCTGCTAAATTAAATGGCATTTCATTGCTCAACTCTTAGGTCCATCTGATGGAAACGTAATCGGGAGGTTGAGTTGAGCAATAAATGTTTATTCCACTCGGGAGAAATCCCAAAAATGGATTTAACAAGTGAAAAGAGTCCGAAAAGTCTATATATATATAGCAGTAACCAATTGTCAGCAAAGTTTTGTATAAGAGCTAATTAATATCATACGCTGTTCCATGCGTCTCCTTTCTAGAGGTGTCTCGATACAGGCGTCAACTGACTATCCAAGCTTTTTTGTCATTCGTACTCTTGAAATTGTTTTGACACAGAAATGCTTAACCATTTATTCAACACTAAATGTTATAGCGTCAATGATGAGATTCCCTATTAGGACACATTATGAACTCTCATCAAATAAAGTTTAGGGAACAGATAAGGCTCATCAAATGACTCAAGACTATGTTTTATTTTCCATAATTTTCAATACGTATTTAATTATAATTTTGCGTTATGGGTAAAATATCTCAGCATTAAGCTGGAAATGATGTAGACCGTAAATTTGGTCTCATACATGGACCAATGAGTGAATAAATTATTTTTGACGTCGGCATTCAAAAAAACCACTGACGAGCAACTCTTAGCAGAGGAGCATGGTGATAAGTCTTTTACGAATTTTAATCAAAGGATGCACTTGGAAACCAAAAGATTTTGAATTGGATGATGCTCGGTTCACCCAAGTTCTTGAGTATACAATTCTTAAAAGCAGTTTTTTTTTACAAATCTGAGTCAAAATGTTGCTCAAGGTAATATGAATGAGGTAAAACTAAGTTTTTTTTTAAATTCGGAACAATATATTGCTAATGATGATGCTGTGAACAGCAAGAGAGGTATTACGACCACACAGTCATTCGAATAAAATATTTGAAGTTCGGGAAACGGGAAAATTGCATATACCATGAAATGAGACTAAATGAGGACAGTGATGAAAAAACGAGAAATGGTACAAGGGCGACTTTAGGCGGACGTAAGTGGAGAACTTTTCGGCTCAATTAAGCTGCGCAGAGCGAATTTCAAACACGACGGAATATCTTAAGAGGAAGTAATGATCACAAGCTAGTGGCAAGTTTTGCAAAGGCCGTGAGGGAATTACACGTAGAAAAAAGGGTGCTGATAAATCATGATAAAAAACTCTCAGTCGAGAGAAAAGCACCCAAGTCTGCGTAATCAAAGAATATGTGTGGGAAGTTTAAATTTTGATGAGATTAAAAGTCAGGTTATCTTTTGATACCGACTTAATGGAACCCTAAGAATATGAGAATCATCTCCCGAGAGCAAATAATGACGTTTTGTTGAAAGATTATTTGGTTCGATCGTAAGAAAACATTGATGCTTTCAGTCACTGCAACACATGCACTTGTCCCTGGAAAACACGGAATAATAAAATATTTCACTTATTCTTGTCACCGCGTCTAATGTATGAAACGATATTCACTCCTGAGTGACAAAGGACTTAATAAAATCGATGAAGTTCGCCCTGCTGTCCTTTCAGGCAGTCATATAAACCTTCGAGAAGGTTTTCATAAAATAACCAATAAAAGGAGATGGTGACTAATATCATGTTTCTGGAGAAAATAGCTTAAGGCGTGGGAAATATCCGAGAATAAATTCATTTTCAGGCGACAGATTATTAAAATGGAATTTATTTCATTTCATAGACATTTGAACTACTAAAATTCACAAATAGAAACATTTTCCCTTCATTAATTCCAGTTCTATAAAATAGAGAGCAAAGAAAAATATCGCAGCAGCATTCTGCCAGAATGATAGGTGCGCCAGTTGAATAAGTATACTTAACAGCAATTGTCAAAGTTCGCTTGAAAAACAACTTTAAGAGAGGATGATTGAAGCAGCAAAGGAGGCACGCTTCTATTAATACTCCAGACTTTTAAAGAATCAAATCTCTGTAGAGGTCGATTAAAAATTCGAATTTAAATAATATTCTATACTCATAATAATTCCATGAAAATTCCCAAGATGGCGAGGGTAAGATTTACTATTCCTCGTCATTCTTGGTTGATTTTGGTGGAAGGTATGACATTTGTGAACTTGATAAATGCTGTAAAGGTAAATATAGTTACAGTCCCATTTCTACGTCACTCGTAAGCATCTTTAATGGTGAGTGTTCCAATAATTGGTATTAATTGTTAATAATTGGTATTTCTTGGGCTGCCGTATAGGCATTCATTATTGGGAAAATATTTGCCTATTCATTTAAACGTATTTCAATAGAAAGTTTGTCGCTAATAGTTTTGACTGGCACTTATTTTATTCGAAACTCAATAATAACACTTAAAAAATTTAAAAAATATTTGTTTTTATTGTTGAATATTCTGGCTACTGGAGACCATTATATTTTTTTCATTTATTGCTAAGATTATTTCAGATTAGCATAAAGAGGATTTTTTCTAATTCCATTTTTTATTTATTATGAACGAGTATTTCCATTATTTGCAAGCTTTGTACAAGCATCTAAACGCGTAGTATAGTCTGGGTTTATTTTAATGGAGAATTATTTTTAATATGCTTAAATCTACATTTACCGGTTCCATCAAATCTCACCTGAAACAACTTCTTTCGTGCTGGCAAGATGTAATAATACCGTAAACTTCACCAAAACTGGTGATTGTTGCTCCATTATCGTCATGAAAACATGAAATGATTGTTGCATATTAAAAAATAATGGGGAAGCAAAAGGCCGTCACAAAATCTGCTCGGGAAAAGTTAATAACGGCTGGCCATGAATAAAGAAATCCACACCGCGGACTTCGTTTTCATTTGGGCGCAAAAAAGAACAACGTCAAGGGTAAATAAACCAGATCCCACCGAGCGCTTTTGATGAATCCCTTAATTGTCCTTCCGTGTTTCTCATTTTTCCACCTTTCTAATCCGATTACGGAAAACTCTTCGACCGCAAAATTAAAAGAAAAATAATTTCAAGTTTAAAAAGCCTCAAAATGAACACCGGTAACTTTGAATCCTTCTCCTCCACTGGCACTGAATATTGCGACGATGATATGATATTAACATTTAATGAAGCATGTTCCTTATACTTTTTCCCATTTCATGGTTGACACCTGAAATATTAAGAACACGCTTGCTTCATCACATAACTGTCACTGCTCTCATATTATTGTAATTTTTGCGTCAGCAATTTTAATAGAAATATTAGAATAAATGGAATGAAAGTGTAAAAGAAACAGTCAAAAAATTAAATTAAATCTAAAATCTTTCACCTGTCATTGACGATCAGTCTTTCTAGCACGTTAGCAAAATGCTCGGTAAGTTTCTGAAAGCTGAATACAAATCTCAGTAAGGAGGATTGAGTAAACAATATAACCTTCTTTCTCCGGATGGTAGTTAAAAATGAAGAACTTTATATATTTTCCTATTGTTCCTTTAATTGTTTTTTAAGTTGTAATTATACATTACAAATATGACTGTATTATATATCCTGTTACATGTTATAAAATGCTGTCAAAGCATACAACAAGTACAGAAAATATTTATCTATCTCCTACGTATTGTAGTATATACAGTGATGTGAAGGATCTTCATGAAGTAACCGCATTATTTTCTTAAGCAGAAATACTCTCATCAGCAGATACACTGGTCTCACTCGTGAAATTTTGTATTGCTAGGGTGATATCGCCTCAGTAATAGCATCAACCCTTAATGAGTAGAAGATCTTTTTAATTCTTTTAGATCTGGAACCATTGCTCAGGATTGTGTGTCACTCGTTGACTTGGTGATGAAATGGATCGTAAGTATCATTATGCCCTTGAAATTTCAAATGATTACACATGAAATGATTTAAAATAATAGAAGTTAGAATGTAGCAGAGAATTTTGCTTATTGCATTCTTCTGCCTTGCCTTGAATCGCAGCGGACCGTACATTTACTGAATAAAAATTATAAAAGCGTTGCAAAGAGGCGATATGAAACCAACTTCCCTAAGTTTACAAATTGAAAAAAAAAGGATGCCTGCAGCAAAACAAAAAAAACGTTCAAACAATAGGTGTCCACCGCAGGGAATAAAAAAGAGGGCGAGCATAAAAAAATCGCGGAGGTTTGGAATTAATGGATCGGGAAACGATGGTGTCTATTCGTGCGGATTGGTTGAAAAGGTTTTTTTTGATAAAAAATAGCGATTCGAGGATTAACGACGGTAACAGAATGGGAGAAGTGATTGTTAAATGACATACTGCCCCTGGTGGGCACTAGGAGAATCAATTGTAGAAGAGATGGAGTACCACTAAAATGTTAGGGAGGAATGGAAAGCAGGGATGTGTTGAAGATACGACCGAAGGGTACTGGCATTGATCGTGAGTCCTCTATACACGAGGGGGTACAATGGGCGATATACATATGAGACAAAATCCCACACTCACTCAATGAAAGCGCCTCGATTAGTGCATAGATTCTTGATTAGGAAAAAAATATCTTCAGGCGATACTTTCCATGTGAAATTTCTCATACAACTTTTATACAGGGCACATAATGGCCATACATGCAGAAAGACTTTCTGCGCAATTGTGTAGCTTGAATAAAAATTCACACATTATATTCAATACGTTCAACGTTTACATTTTCTGCTGCTTCGCTATGTGCAGTATTCTTTCTAATCCCGAATCTCGCAAAATCTTATAGCATTTGTCTGCTAGTATCAAATGAAAATACCAAATGAAAATTCACATCCGTTTTACATTCTTAAATATAAATTTACATTATTTTGTGTATTAGTTTGTTTACCTGTAAATTTACAATCGTTTAAATTTAAGCCTTTGAAAACTAATTCGTAAACTTTTGGTCCATATATTCCATATATGCATGGTTTCAATGTAAACCGATTCACACAGGAGTAAAAATCCTAGTTATTTGACACAGTAGGTACGTATATCACATCGTTGCATGAAAATATAGTCGTATGTCCGATTATAAATGCACATAGTGTCTATCTGCGTATCTGAAAATCACTGGGGCTCTGTGGACTCTCAGTAGGGCGTCAACGCACATGTAAGAGCCATAGCATGCCTAAATCCAAGGTTTCTGTAATGGAGGTAAGAGGGCAGCATAATCGGATGCCTACGTTTTCGCGACGATTTGCATTGTCCAGCGCAGTTTGAAAATTTATTTCCTGTGAGCTAGGCCTGCCATTTTGACTGCCATGCCTTTCATTTCTTCCTTGTCTCCCATTTTCCACCATAGTATAATTAAATACGTAAAGCACTTCCTCGGTAGTTTAATAGACACAATGCATGATAAAATTCAAACTTACTTAATATTCATGAAGACAGCGTTCTTATCAGGTTTAAATATGAAAATGTGTTTCGTATATGAAAGCAATGATCACGAAACATGTTACGGATACGCCTGGATTCAAGGTTCCATTATGAAGAGAATAACGCAGATAATTTTTATGAGGTAATATTTACCTTCCGCTATGGACACTAAATACATTTTTTTTCGCAAACTTCATGCAACTAGATCCCCAAGTGACCGCAGATGACAATTTTCCTGAAGTCAAATTACAGGGAGGTAAAGCCATGCAAGATCATTTTGTTACATGCTACAAAGAGGCATATGCCGAAAATTAATGATTAAGTACCTGAACGTCAATTTACATTAAGTCATAGAAATAGGCCATCAATGTAGCCGAATTAATGGTTGAAATACAAATAATAAAGAAGACAAAAAATGTGATTTATGACAGTGCCTGTCAGAGGGAATAGAATTTCGAGTAAAGTGAAAAAACACGAAATTTATAATTTGCTGCCCACCTGGAATAGCAATATATTTCACATTCGATTCGGAGGAGGACTTTCCGCATCTAAATAACACTCGGAGAGAGTCCTTTCACGGACTGAGAATTTTTCACTCAGCAGTGCGCAGCGATGATTTTTTTTTCAGGTGAGTTATAACTCAACCATTTGTGATTAATGGCCTCAGGGCTGCAGTTTCAAATCCATTTTCACCAAAAAATTTATTTGGAAGTGCTCGATTATTATATTTTTTCCCCTTTTTAAAAATCAGGATCATCCCCTTAAAAATCCCCTCGGCTCTCAAACGTTCAAACCCATGGATCGTTAGCGTTCAAAATAAATACTGGAAGAGGCGTACTTCACTGAAGAGTACGATGGAAATTAAATATGGAATGGTATTCGAGGTAAAAATAGTTTCAGAATTGGACAGCCAATCAATTTATAATTAGAGGAAGTAATTTCAAATGATTCATGAAAAACGAAAAAGATATGCCCAATACACCGGAAAATTACGTATTTTCAAATTATAATTCGGAGATACGGAACGGTTTTGCTGAGGCAAGTGCATTGGCTCCAATTCAAATTTCTAAATTTCCAATTTCAAATGAATTTTCTTCTTCTAATTTTCAGTGGCGTTATTTTTATGTAAAAACCGACTCAAAAGAAGAGGAAGAAGAAAAAGAACTCCCGAGAAATATCGAGAAACAGTATTCTTCGATAAACTATTTACGTAAATGTACAAATCCATTAGTATCGGGAAAACTTCGAACACTTACTAGAACATTACCCTTTTGAAGAAAAGGAAAAATAATTAATATTGGATTGCAAGCATTCTGCAGTGATCGAAAAATCAGAAGAAAAGTAAATAGGGACGTTTGAAGGATGGAAGAATGTTTTCACTACAAAAAGGTAATTATTCAACCTTAATTTAGGTAAAACCTATAGGTGATCGATCAGAATTTTTTTAGAACGGTACATAATCACCAAGTGATATAAATAGTAACAGTGCACATCTTAGTTAAATACCTGGGATAAAAGTTCAACTCACTTTTCCTGGAATTTTTTTAAGTTTCTAACTCGATGGAATTCAATATTGCATGATAACAGCAAAAATGTGAAATTATTTTCTTTCGTGGTATGATGAGGATTCTCGGATTCTAAGGTACATGTATGGTTAAAGTCTAAAGTTACCGGTAGTGTTACATTCTATTGCCTTATTGCCTTAACAGCAGTGTCCATACGGAATAGTAATCTTTGTCTTAAAGTGAAATAAGGCTCTCGAAAACGCTGTTATCTAGAAATATGGATAGAAAAAATTGTACCTCATGATGATAATGGAATTTAAAGGCATATCTGTCAGCCAGTGATGAAAAGGGAACCATAATAATTAAAATCTCGAATATATACCGACAATTAAGCTTATATTTAGGTGAAATGTCACAAAAACACCTTATTCATATAAAACATACAAAGCATTGAGCTTTCATCAGTGAAACAATACACACCGTACACAAATGCATCACTTGTAGCATGCAATTAAAAAAAAAGTTTTCTATTTTTAATTATGAGCATGCAAAATTGAGTAAAAGAAATCATATGTCACAATATTTCATTTTAGATACGGCTGTCCACCCCCCGCTATTTCCTGGCCATAGGTTGTTAGATTTGATTTGATATCTAACTAAAATAATCTGTGGTAATGAAATGAGAATGAAATTAGTTTTTATCACTCTACGCAGGGTATTCTAAGAGACAAATCTCTCTCAAACATGTATGGGGCTGTTTGATTGGTTACCATGCGGAATTAGACCGAAGGGAGTCTCATCGCTGATGAGATACGGAGGAAACAAAAATGGAATGTGTGAAAATAACGAACGAGGTTTTCTAGAAATTGAGAAAAGAAAAGTTGGAAAGAAGAAGCTGGGCGAATAACGAGGTGAAGAACGGAACGAAAATTGGAGAAATGGCAAAAGGAATGGAGAATGAGGATTGGAGGGGATAGGGTGAATGGTGGATATGAGCATCTCATGTCGGTCACAGATACATACAGACACGCGTTGGCTTACGACCCGGAAAAGGGAAATATTAAACTCAAGAAGAGAGAGGAAGAGTGAATTGATCCTCCCTCGGCGACCTCTCACGATTCGGGAGAGCTGCTGAATAATTTACGAGCACATCCGCATTATGTCTACAAGAGAGCAAGCGTCAATCGGCAATAACCATTCGATGAATAAAGTATCCTCCGAGATCAGTTTGCCATTTCCCACACCTGGGGGTGCTCTTTCAAGGCATAGATATATTCGGGAAATGTTACCTTGAACCAAAACAAAGCCTCCTGCATGCCCACCGTAGTATAAAATCATTTCAGAGCCATTTTCTCATAACCTGGAAAGCCAGCTCATATAACCTGGAAATGCAGATCCTAAATTCAAGTATTTCGGTTAACTCCAAATTATATTACCGATTTTTTATGGGTAAGGAAGTGGGTCAACTGCATAATATTCATCTTTTTTACCACTACATTGTGTGGAATACCAAATTGTTCTAATCATAACAAAGCTGTGCATATCCAATCCATTTAATAAAGAACCATCTCCAAAACAATAATTTCCTCGAACATGTGTTGATATCGGCTCAATATTTAATGACACTGAGATTTAAATTTGGTTTAAAATTTTCAGACCCTGAAGCGTCTGAATATTCTATGTGAAATGAATTGCTTTAAATTCGTACGCGGATCATCGTCATAACCAATAGTTATCAGCCCAAAGATTGGATTGACACATATTTCAAGTCATCTTTTTTATCGGCCAATCTTTCAACTCTGACGTAGCTCTTCTAATTCGCAGCCTTCACCACCTGCATTAAATCCGTGTCCTATCCCAGCCGTTCTTCTCTTCCACTCGTCCTTCGAGGATAATTTTCTTTATTCAATTATTTCTCATGTTGTGGACGATTAAATTGTGCCGTCTTCTACCCACGTTATTCAAAACATTTCTCTAAGCTTTTCTCTGAACTTCCGCCTTACTCATTCGATCTGTCCTATATTCTATAATTTAACATTTCGAAAGCTTCCAACCTCTAATTTTCAAATACTGTCGTCCTCCATGCCTCACTACCACAAAGAATCGTGCTCCAAACGTAAGTCCTTATAAATACCTTCCTGACTTTAGTACTTATATTTCCAGCAGTAAGAAGACTCCGCTTTTTGAGGAATGAACTCTTCGCTTGGACTGTTATTATATCCTTCCTGCTTCGTACATCGTTAACCACTCGGCTACGCTAGTAGCAGAACTCCTTCACCTCCTCAAGTTTATGTTTTCCTTAAGTCGAGTTGATCTTCGCCTCTACTCTTCCACTGCACACCAATAATTTTATGTTCTTGCCATTGATTTTTCAGCTTATACCTATCCATCATATTTTCCATAGTAAATAGAAATTTCTTTAGGTCTCTCTTTTCCTCTGCTGTGACTGTTATATTATATCGGAGGATAGTAGGATTCTAATATTTAACTCCTGGCGCTATCTTTTACATTTCGTGGATAGGCTTCTCCTTGAACTCGTTGAAAATTACCGGGGACAAAGCGCACCCTTGTCTCACTCATATCCTTATTCTTGCTTCTTCGCTGCTGGATACAGTTTTATTCACAGCTTCTTGGTTTTGTTATAAATTGTGGATATTCTCCGGTAATTCTCCTTCCTCAAAATCTGCGTCACGATGGAATATTGACCACGTCACAACCAGTATTGACGAGATTCTCATTTGCAATTCAACAAGATTTTAAGTAAGGTTACTGCCCCCATTTTATCATCATAATCAACAGTTATCAGCGCGAAGATTGGTATGATGTACTTCTACATTCCATTATTCTATCGTCTAATCTTTTAAAACCTTGTTATTAGTACAAAATTATTGTGCTTTAAATCCTTCATATCTTGCTCTACGGATCACAGCCGAGGTCTACCTCTGCCATTCTTCCCTTTCATTTGCCATTCAACTGTAAGTTTCATCATTCCATCATATCTGGTGATATAGTAATGTATATATTCTCCATAGCTGATTACACTCTTTTTGTGCAAATAATTCGGAGCTTTAGGCAGCCTTAGCATCTGATGATGTCGCAGATTTAATCGTCCCGTTTTATTATTTTACCATGACGAAAAATAAGTATTCAATGCGGATTTGAATTTTTAGATAAAAATTATTCACCTTTAAAAGGTATGCATCACATGCTGAATGAAACTTTGTTGCATTCGTTGTAGAAGTTGCACATTGAGCATAAAATGAGTATTGATAAACTTGTGCTAATCTTACCCTATCTCAGTATAGACCTCTACCTCTAGAGAGAAGCTTCAAAGCTAGACACCCGGGTAAGAACTTACTATCCGATATTTTTGCCCGAAGAGCCAACTATTATTTTCGATTTTGTTGCAGGATGTACAACTGAATCCAACGATATTGTTTCCCTTGTCTGTCACTTTCATCCCATCTCCCGCGCGCTTTCAATTCTTGCTTCGCTCAGAATCAGCAGGATTTGCCTCATTTATGATTTCGCCATGCCCAAGCATACTTCTCCACTCCATCACAATCAGAGATGAATATCACGCATCATGTACTTTCCTTCCGTCCTCCTACGGCGCTGGTTTTTTTTGTTTGACTCTCGCTTTTCTGCCACCCCTTGAAAAATTATGATGAATCCGCGCGAATATTTTTTTATTAGAATTTTCTTCCTTTCCCATTACATTCAAAGGAAAGGGTCTCACTCCAGATGCTGCGTTATGATTTTTTTTTCGGTTCTGTTCCGCCCTTGAATTTTCTGGGATTTCATCTCAGATTCCTTTTTTACGTCGCATCTCCGGAAATTATAATTTTTTTAGTCTTTGATTCTGAGAAAGACCACCTGCATTCGGGGCAAGAGCTCAAACTCACATTCAAGGGCTGGGTATGCTTCTAAGCGTCATCACGGCGGAAGTAAAGCATAGGTACTCCGTATCGCTATTTGGGTGGATTACGGAAGTTTTGTTAATTATGTCTGAATAATAGTGGATGGTTAACAGCCGAGTCATCATCTTAGACAAAAAATCCAAAGATTAGTTTTATCGCAGCTCTTCAATTAATGGACAAAATATTTGGAAATGTAATTAATTACTTTCCTTAAAAGGTAGGCGGTAACCTAGCATCTAATTAACTTTCTTATTCCTTTATTTAAGAAATACTCACTGTATACATTCGTTGAAAAATTGTCTCTTTAAATTTTGACCGATTGAAGTATTTGCTGTGAAAAATGTCATTGTTCCTCTTCTATATTCACTCATGGGGTGAAGTATAGGAATTAATATGTATTAAATGAATTAGCTCACTATTGGAGACTAGTTTAAGGCTCCTGATGTTACATGCATTTCCAATAGCGTTACTTCGGCATTTTGAGGGAAAAAATGAAATAGATTAGATTGATCTTCCGAACGCCTAACAAATGAGATACGTACAGCGAATTAAATATTAATTAGTTGACGTTGGAAGAAGACTCAACCAGCTGAGTACACATTTGGTAGCTCAGTATGTACCGAAAACAACTGCTCTCTCTTAGTGATTTTAAATGAGGTCTTTAAATAATTTGGTGGGTTAATTCGATGTATTTTAGATTTCCCTTTGGAGGAACACTTAACCGCTTGAATCTATTATTAATTGAGTCAAATTACATGATTAATTACAAATCTGTGCTTCATGTAAAATGTTGCAATTGGCTGGTTGGATATCCTATTTTAGAACATAGCGATCTATTTCAAGTTTCTAGTCTCAGGCGTCATAATATCTCAATCAAATGAATATGCATGCACGCCATATAGAGTTTTAAGAGGTATTTTTTACGGTGGTTATTTTTAACTTACATATGCCCCCTTGTCTGATCACTCATGATTCCTAAATGTATGTTTATTTATGGAAAATGTTTGCATGTGTTTTCTGAAGCTGCGGCATTGAAATCAGGAGTTCAATCTTAGGGTGAGTAGGCATAAAAATTCTTCATCCCTTCTAATCAATCACACATTGGGTGGTGTTGTAATAGACCTGCGGTGGATTATACTCTTGCCTTATTACCTTGTCTAAGAAATTGGGCGCAAGGTCGGCCTATCATGCTCTCAAGGAACGGAGTGAATTTGGCTTTAGGGAACTAAATTCATAGTCACTCCATCCATCAACCAACCACCATGTCGTCTTCTTATTAACTATTTTCCATTTTCCAAGACTGTCAGGCCTCGCCTAAGCCAAGTAATCCTTCAACTCATGCCCTATTATACATTCCCTTATCTCGTAGATGTATCGTCCCTCTTGCATCTAAATTAGATTCTCCATGACTCATTGGCGAAGTGCGTTCGTTAATCAGAGCCACGAGGCTGCAGTCTTGCGTCTTGAAACCACACTTGATTGGGGCGCGTATTAAGGTTTGATCAGATTCATAATATGGAGTTATTTCTAGAGCAAAATTTGGAGAAAATATAAGTAAATTTTTTATTAGTATTTTAAATTAGTATTATAGTAGTATTTTAATTAGTATTTTGTCTTGTCTGGGTGAAACTGGTCGCATTAGTATTCCGTTAACAGTTGAAGAAAAGGGCCCCAATTGCTTTAAATTTTAGGGCGATTAGAGATCCTTTTCTTCATCTGTTAATCTTTAGGTGCCATAGAGCTCAAATACCTTTATTTTGTATTCCGTGAAAAAAATTCACGTGGAAGTTATCAAGCATTGTACACCAATTTTGTGTAGATGGAGGGGATGGCTTCTGATCATGGGTTCAAATGCCGGATGGAGCCTTGGGATACTCCCAAATAGGGTTAATGAAGAGCGAGGTGGCCCTGGGAAAGGATATGGCCAAGGTTCTTAGACTAAGAACCTTGGCCGTCTAAGAACCTTGAGAACCTTGGGATATGGCATCCATATACTGAATATACGAGATTCACACGCCTGCGGCTTAGTGCGAGGTAAGGTCTACCACCACATGTAAAAACTAACTTCCGGGTTGAAACAGTGAGTGAGTGAATATTAGTGAAAAATTTGACAAGGTCACTAAGAGGTGACGACTTCGGAAATCCGGCTTTTGGAGTTATTATAACAGAATATCTATGCATCAACCTTATCATCTAGCTCAATGGAATTGTTTTTTTAAACTGCAGTAGTACATAGTTCATGGTTCGAACGTTCTACCTGAACAGCTGCGACGAGGATTTAAAGGATTCGTGATGTGTCGCGAAAGCCTCTCTTATTTCATCTTGGATCAGTTGGAAGCATGTTTCAAAGTGCATCAACGAAGGTTTTATTTCTGTCTGACTGAAGCTGAACCTTATTGACATGTCCATATGAGTCTCAAAATACTTCAGTTCTGGCATCAAAGATAATATATACATATTGAATCAGTGCGGATAAGCTAATTTCCTGAGGAACTCACAAAATCCAGGGAAAACTTAAATTTTCTGCAAAAAAAATATTCTCAAAGTTTGCTGAATTTTTGTCTTTAAACTTTCTCTTACACGACTCCTCGTTTCCGATGGTGTTTTAATTTTTGTACAAACTTCAGGGTTATTGCTTATTTTATTATTCATGTCGGATTTTTTTCCTTCGCTATCTTATTTATGATTTCATTGTAAAATGAACACATTGGTAGTATGGTGATTGTTACTACATGTATAATAATATTGCAATAAAAATTTGAGTATTGAAATAATGCTTACTATCTTTCTGTTGCATGATAGAAATGATGAGACTATGAAGATAAAGAGGGGAATTTCAAAGTAAAATGGCTTTAATTTATTGGCAAAAAAACTTCAGCGTAATGAGCGTGCTCTCAGAGGCGGAGTGAAGAGCTGAGATAATTCAGACATTTGTAATTATTGCGCGACTTAAGCATTTTCTTGCCTTTGCAAAAAAACAAAAGAATACACTCCACACGCGGAGGATGCACGTTTGTGTGCTTTTTTGCGTATTTGTGCCGGATAGCATTTTCAGCTGCATTCCACATGCTAGAGCTGGGAGAACTGTTTTTCGGAAGGAAAGAGAGGTGGTATGAGCGAGGATGTAGCCAGGCGGATACACTATGAGAGAGAATTCGGGGTTGATTAATGAAAGACAAGAGAAGAGCGCCCGCGAGTCAATGACGCGGGGTTTTCGGGACTTCGCTTATTTCCGGCTTAAGCTCTCGCGTGCTGAGCAGAGATGAGAAACAATGGAAGGAACATGATGCGCGGCGTTTGCGGGGGGAGGGGGTGCGAAGGGGAGCGTTGTTTGGGCCCCGAAATCATCCCATCCATTTTCGCCTTGAGCCCTTCCTTCTTTGGTGCAGCGTCATTCAAGCGGCTGGAACATGGACCGAATTTAGATCGCTCTCCTGCTGCTACTTCTGCCGTTTTTTTCACTCCTTCTCTCCTCTTCTCGTCGAGGAAATTGAAAAACAAAAAAAGGAAGAAGGAGCGAGTGTTCGTGTGATCTTGTTAAGTGAGTTTTTGTGTCGTCCTTGAATCGATCGGGGGAAGTGAATGCTAATTTCTCGCTCGTAGTTAGATATGGTGGATGATTGCGCGCGGGCAATTGCTCAGCGAAAAAAAGCAGTTTAAAGTAAGGGTACCTAACCGAGGAAAAATTTTCAGATGTGAAATATACGCAGTTAAAAAAAAACGTTTGCTGTTGGCAACCTGAAAATTAAATGTTGGATGTGACAAATTTTCTCGGGCTGTACACCAGGTAAGTAAATTTAATTCTGGTCGTAGAGCCCGCGAAGAGTTTATCCCTGATTAATAAGAAATATCCCTGATGAATAAGACATCCTTTATTATACTTTTGGGAGCAGTGAAAGCAGCCGAAGCTATCTTCACCGCATTCGTAGCCGGAGTGATTTCGAATGATTTAGTCACCGGCAGTGATCGCCTACTTCTTTTCAATTACAGGTAGCGATATATCGCTCATCACTTGGTACCCGCCTGAGTATCTTCACCGAATCCAGTGATTCAATCACAGTGATTTCGAGCACTAAGTCAGCGACAGTGACTGCTACTTTTCAGTAACTGTGATTCAATCACAGTTAATGATATATCGCTCATCACTAGGGTTAACGATAAAACGACTATCAAAGTAAGGAGGAATTAAATAACTTTTATCTCACCATGTCTATGGAAGGTACGGGAAGCAGTATTGATTAAAAAAGGAATAAAATTCTCATTATCTTCATGATACAATTAGAGATTACCTTGATTTCAGGGATATGTAGGCCTATAAATTGAAAATTATGGGATTTCTTTTCTTAATTCAATTTACGGACGAAGTAATTCAGCTTCGATCCAAACGTTAAAATTTAATTCAAAATTCTTCTCTTACAAAAACAGTGCATCCTTGACCCTCGTAGAGACGATCCCGAGGATAAATAGGGCTTGGGAAGATTCTTAAAAGAAATGAAACGTTTGAAATTATTGAGACGGTAACTTATCCATAAATTAGCTCAACTTCCACTAAACCAAGCGCGATCCGTCCGGAATAATCACAGTAACCAAAGCATCCTTTAAAGAAGTCTTCGTTCACTGTAGTCCATCAGTTACTAACTGTTTTTACATTTAATGCTGAGAATAAAAATATTGTTTACTTCCTGACTTAATTTGACGGGAGTAAAATACTGCATCATGTATTGTATATTTGCGAATACATTAGTGCATTCTCATTACTTATACCTACATTTTTTCTTCAACAGATATTATTTTGGTTTGCTTGTGGCGCAATGACTATGGCAATCATATTTAAATTATGCATGTAATAAGATATAGTGCCTGCTAACTTATCCAAGTGTTTAAACCACCTTCATATAAATTTAAATTTACTGCACCATGAAAATTTAAATTTTCTGCACTTTGGCAAATCATACTCTTGCGAAAAATCCACAGAGGAAAAATCATTCGCCTTGACCGGGATCATATAGTCCACAAATTCCACAGGGGAGATTGACGTCTCGGTAGCTTAACTGGCTATAGCACTCGGCCGGAAATAGAGGGATCTAGATTCGTATCCCGGTCAACGCGAATGATTTTTCCTCTGTGGATTTTTCGCACAATTTGTGCATTGCGGGTGACTCCGTAATGGTTATCACCGTGGCTAGTCCCGGTATACTTAAACAAATCATACTTCACTTCTTCACAACCGATCACCAAGCCTCCTATCCGTTACTAACGCAATTACTTCCATCCAACGTGCATCTGTGCATCACGATGCCTCTTTTCCTCCTAATCTGCTTCTTCAACCGTATGCCTCTTTCCTTGATTACAGCATCAGACTTTTATCGGCCACATTTCCGTCCTCAGGGTAAGATTCGAGAAGCAAACCAGTCACCCGACTACGATCATCTCTTATCCCCCTTCAACGCGTGGCTGTACATAATGAAGAGAACTGTTCTCCTCTAAGTCGTTACCAATGCAGAATCAAGTGTTAAGAGTCTACTAAATGTTTCCTCAATTGTATTTACCGTGGTCCTCCGTTGATGTAATAACAAGATTTTCTGATAAAATCATTTTTAATTGTAAAAAAATATGCTATAAAGATAACAATGAACTATAAAAAGTAACTTGTACAAATAATACTTCAGATATCAATTTTTGTGCTGTGGTTTTCGGCTAAAAAATAATACAAAAATGTTTGGTCGGTTCTCTGAATGAAAAAAATTGATTGAGTTGACAATTATAACAACATATTTTGTATTATATTTTTATGATCACCATTCGGGAAATTTCAGATTAAATATGACGTATAACAAATAACCTTTTTGACTTAATACATTCCCGACAAATATTAAAAATTAGAATTGATATCAACAGGAGTACTATTACAGCATCAAATATGTTCGAAAGTTACTCATAATAGTGAATTCTCACCACTTATAGCGACAGTTTTTCCTTCGACAATTATTGGTTTGGGTTGACATTATTTAGGTTTGTTTATGACTATTGTATTCACATTAAAATCATATATGTTGCTAAATCATACAAACATTATAGTACAATTATATTTAAACAGCATTCATCATAATTAAAATTTATTGCACTACGGCATATTTTAGAACGGTAAATTAAGGGATTCCTAGTTTAAAAAAATAAATATCCTCATGAATGGATTTGTAACAAGGCTATTGAGAAATAACGCCTGAGGATAAAGATCCTACAAAAAAACTAGTCACTCTTAACAAACAGAGCGAGGATTCTCGCAAAGTGAAATAAAAACTTCGTCGAAGACAGTAGCGCCACCGAGCGAAGGGACAGTTTTCCTCAACTATTCACAGAACATGCGTTAGCTCATACCTGGAGGGATGCAGGGAGGTCGCATGGATGTCGCAGCATTGTAATGATATCCTCGCCGAAGACGCAGTTGCTCACGACTTCACGGAGAAGTTCGGCGCGCACAGGAGAGGACACAGGAAAATTTTATAATGGAGGATTCATGGACGCGCCATTGCGACAAGAGACTTGATTTGCGCCATTCATGAGTCACATAAAAAAACAAGTATCCGGAGGATTTCCCTGGGAAAGCGACGGCACAAGATGCACGTAAATTAAAGCATGGAAAATCACATCACTAAATTGAATGAAAAAAATGCGATTACATATTTAAAAACGCACAATTTTAAGCCAATAAATGCCTTTGTGTTATTGATTCTACACAGCTATTTCGCGAAAGATAGGCTTGACTCCTATTTATTGTATTATTATCTTTTATGATGAATATGACATTATTTACGGAATATATCGGTAACGGTTTGAATCATGATGATTTGAATATAACATATTTTAAATAAATGCCGACGGGATTTTAATGATTGCCACTTATCAATTCCTTTACCATATCAAATTTACCTAATTATCGTCAGATGATCTCAGAATCAGAACTATTCCCTCAAAACAAATATTTTGCCTAATTTTCCAATTTTCAATAAGTTTATACTTTCCTTTTGCGGAGAGCCTATTCATTGGAATTGGTCGAAGTAGCAGGAATGGCAGCGCCACAAATCACCGCTGACTTTTATGAGTCATTCTCCTCGGTGCTCGCAATCACAGTTAAGAATCACCGTTACTGGTGAGTGGCAGTCACAGATAACGAAGTGATTGGAATATCACAGTTCCGCTCATCACACGTTAATTCTTGCCCTCTAGTATGTACAAGCAGGCAACTATTCGCTGTTGAGTAATTTCCCTTCAGCAAACTCCATATGAAAGTTTACTTGATTCGATTGATTAACTACTGATTGATAATAATGTATAATCAGTGAAGATCTTGCTCGTACCAGTGCAGAACCGTTTCTTTGTCGTGGTGACTGAGCCAAAATTCATTTAATCGTTTTGTTCATCAACTTGGGGCCGTTAACAATTGGCCAGTAATTCGGTGTGTAGCAGTTTTTAGCAAAAAAGTTGAAGCATTTTATCGCAATGATTTTTGATTTCAGGGCAATGAGAAATGTACCTTCAATTTTATTTAATAATCTCCTTATACACCACTATCTGTTTGTATTTTACTTTATTTTCTTCAAATTTATCATGTTTTTTAATTTTTCTCTTGTGTCTGAAGATAATTAATTTATTAAAAATAAATAATTTTTAAAAATTATATCTACTAAGCCGCAAAAGTACACGTAAAACTACATGGTTTCCGCAATCTACCAGGTAAAAGTATTGAAAACACTGACGCCATCTACGAATTTTATACTGCATCTGTGCGAATCAAGGTTTATTCGGTCCCGTGTAAATGGAAAATAAGTAGGTAATAGGAAAAAAATCTACGTGCTTTATTTTTTAGATCATATTTTTTAATCTAATCATCTTATTTTAGAAATTTGATTTAAGTACGTATTATTACAAAGTTCTTGGGCTATTATGCGTTAGTGGAAGATTTGGCTACGAATTACCCACAATTGTCATACGAGCTGCATACCTGAATTATCTCCCTCAATAGCAATAGGTATGCGTTTATTCTTAAATATTTTGAGTAGTAACAACTTCGAGAAAGATTACTCGTCATCATAAAAAAACAATCCATAGATTGGTTTGACGCAACTCTTCCCTCTACTCTCCTGTTAGCTAGCCTTATCATATTTAAATTCAGTGAACCCATGAAGTGACTAAGTATAAGTTCAGCCGCGAGAAATGGTTACTAAGTATCATAATTATGCTCTTGTGCGATTGTGGGATGTTATGAAGGAAATTTAGGCATAATTTTATTTGCATTCAGTAAAATATCAACGAGTACTATTACAATTTTCATTTACACTTAATAGCAAACCACTATTTTTTACTATTTGCGTATTAATTTTGTCAAAGAAAGCGCATTTTTTTTAAAAATACCACCGTGACGTGCTTGACATACTTCGCTTTTGCACACTATTAAGACTTATGAGAACGTTCTGTGCAAGAAAAGGAAAAGAGAAAAAAACTCTACAAATCATACAACTTTTGGCAAACGTTGATATAACCATTCAGAGAAATGTGATTATCATGTTAAAGAAACGTGTGCGCATGAGAGAATTTTCTGCAATACTGTGGACAGTCAAGTCTTCAAGGGATCCTCATTTTCACTCCTCAAGGGGATGATTAGGAATGGTCCTACTCTAGGTTGGAATATGCACTCGAGATCGAATGATTCTTTTTTGTTGCCTTCTTTGCTCCAGATGAGCAGGCGGATCTTCTGAAAGGGTCGCAGAGAAGCAGGAGGAGAGGAGGCAGCGCGTGGAAGGGTCTCAAGTTGTTCGTCTTGAGCGTTGCATCAAAAGCTCCTGGGGAGGAGGAGACGCCTAAATCAGAGTCATTATGCAAATGTTCCCTCGTGTCTAGGGGGTGTGCAAAAGAGGCCTAGTTCGATGTTCTTAAGAGAATGAAGGCAGAAAAAAAAGAACAAAAGAATTTTCTACGTTGCGCTGGAATCCATTTTTTTTAAGGCTGAAAAGCGTGTAAAGGGTTTAAGTGGGCAAGTAGGCTAATCAATCCATTGTGAGGACTTTTTGTTTTAATTGGCCTGCATTCTTTCGTGAAATCCATCAGAGTGGCACATCTGTGGTTCTTTGATCAAACCTGGAATGGTTACAAAGAGTTTAATTGAAACACTATCTGGTGTAATTATAACATATTGCTAAAATTGAGCGGCTATTTATAAAAAAAGTTTAATAACACAACTAGCACACATTTTTCCATGTTTCTGAATACCAATGACAATGGATATAAAATTAATTTGTTTTTATAATAATAATAATAATAGCAATAGCTTTACTCTGCCATAGGGTACATATTAAGGAACAATAATACTAATAATGGAGAGGAATTGTATGTAGAATGTATAGTATAATGTATGAAGATGCTGGAGTAAAATTTAAGGCCAAAATGACGTATTTTTATAATTTCTAGTAAAATATTTATGGCAAAAAAGATGAGCTTATTGCTGAAATTACTATAGGGAAAAGTTCCATCCGTGTCTATATTTTGGAGACTGTATCCGTGCGGGAAAGGGTCGTTTTTCAATAAAGTCATGCTTCAGTCATTCCATGGCCACTTAGTGGCATTTTTGTGTTTCAATTACGAAAGCGAAATACGATTTTCCCATAAATGCGTAGGTATAACTACCATGAATATATTTTTAAATTTTAGTTTTATGAATTTGAAAAGCGTTTGATTGGCAGGATGCAAATTATAATTTCAACGCCTTCCGATTCTCCCCATTTTAGTTCATAGGGCCGCAATCACGTCACCATTCAATTTTGATGGACGTTTTTTCCTGTGCATTCAGAAATATCCAACAATCAACTGGCTGAAAAGGCCTTTGGTTACACGATGTACTTGATTGATGGCTTTCGAAATTACTCATGCGTAGAAGTAGACTTGTGGATGTGGGTGCTGTTCTAAAAATGCCTCCAGGAAACAATTTTCGACAAGCTAATGTTAAAGGGTAAGACATTTAAATTCAATTTCATTCATATTATTCATTAAGGAGAAAGTCTAAGAAATGTAATCCAATTTTTATCGTGTTATAATTTTTTAAGGAGCCTGTGATGAAAAAATTGTATTCTATCTCAAAATATTTAATGACGTGCTTTTGAACTTCTTTCTTTTTTATTTAGCATTTT
The DNA here is from genome assembly GCF_921293095.1 of Ischnura elegans. Taxonomy (NCBI): domain Eukaryota; kingdom Metazoa; phylum Arthropoda; class Insecta; order Odonata; family Coenagrionidae; genus Ischnura; species Ischnura elegans. Next base: position 125,216,378 of record NC_060247.1, read on the forward strand.
AATGCATTTTCATTATCACCATCATCATCCCTTGGATTGGTTTTACTTAGCAATCCACTCATTGTCAGTTCTCCTTTTAGTTAGCTTTTCCACACTTTAGTATTTTTTTACTTCACATCCGTCTTTACCTGATATTCGGAGGATATGTGAGAATGGAGTTACGACTTGCAATACCTTTTCTTTTAGTTTTAATTTGGTATCCCTTCGATAACAACGCTAACGGTAATGCCGGAATTGATTCTGATACAGCTTGGATTTAAAGTGAATAACCCACATTGAATGAGCGTTGAGCGAATTGCAGTAGACGGCGCGTCACGACGCGATATGAGGTTTGTTAACTGGTTCTCTGGGGACTTTAATGTCGATTATAATGGTGCAATCAGCCTCCTTTTAACAACTTGCATCAAATATTCAGTGGAATAAATAATAGCAATATGTGCAAAAAATGTACATATAACTGCCATACACAGGAACTACACGCCAGAACTCACCCACACTCCTAGGTCACTTATGTCCTAATTGACATTTAGCCGCACCAACAATTTCCCTTCATTTCTTTCTCTCTCTTGTTTCCCGATTTGAAGCTCCATCCTTCTCCAAATGAGATTTTAGTCGGTTCATCTCTTCATTGGCCTTCCTCTCGTAGTCTTCTTTTATTCGATTTTTCTTTTAAAAAACTCCTTCATTTTAATTCCGTCTCCTTTTCTCAGCACATGACCAAACCATCTCTACCTCTAATTTCACCAGTAATATCATTACTCCGGTGGAGTTCTCTGATATTCTCATTAAATTTTCTTCTCCACTTCCCTAGTTCATAACTGGGTTCAAATATCTAGATAAATCACGCCGGAACTAGATTACCTACTTTTTATTCTAATAAAATTATTGACTTGCCGCAAACAATGATGTCCACATGTGATAAAACTATTGCATATTTTTATCAAAAAATTTAATGATGAACATGAGATAAAATGAGAGAGGACGGTGACATGAGGAGTCCCAATTGGTAAGTAATGTGTGGCAGGGCGTTTGCAGGAAAAAAGAAAGCGTTACGGTGAAATTGAGGAGGAGAAGGATGTAATTCGAGGAGATATCAATCATGGCTTAGGGATCGCTTCGGGATCGCTTCAAAGGAAACCTCTTCGGCCGGGATATCGAATTGGAGAGAGTGGATACCAATCAGTTAGGTTTGAGGCTGATATCGACTGTTTAAGCCTCTCAACCGATGCTGAGGTGGGACAGCAGTGCGTGGCGGTGAAAGCGATTTAATCTTCCCCTTTTTTTTCCTTCAATTTCTCTCCACCGTTTCCAGTTTTTCCTTCCGATGGTCCGCCGAAAACCTGCGTTCCAAAGAGACCCAAACGATAGATCGAATCTTTAGCGAAAGCAATCAATTATTGCTCCACAAGTGGACGTGCTCTCTCCTTCTCTCTCCCTTATTGAAAAGGGGAGTGATTGATGTGGGATCGTTGAGTAAAAGTAGTCTTTTAATTGTTGCGAGTCTTCCGAAAAAGTTTTTTTCGTCCACTGCGTCTTTTCAATCGAGGGTGGGGATTTTTTTTCGTACCCATATCAAGGTGCATCGTTGGTATTAGGTATAGTAGGAGGTAGTGCTGGGAGGAGATGTTCATATCCTTGTTTGGATGAGGGGTTTTGTAAGCAAGGGAGGTGAAGGAAGAGAATATGATTGGTACATCCAATAAAAAGAAGTATGCCATTATTTAAGTATACCGGGACTAGCCACGGTGATAACTTTTTACGGAGTCACCCGCAATGCACACATTGTGCGAAAAATCCCCAGAGGAAAAATCATTCGCCTTGACCGGGATTCGAACCCGGATCCCTCGAATCGAGGGATCCGGGTTCGAATCCCGGTCAAGGCGAATGATTTTTCCTCTGGGGATTTTTCGCACGAAGTATGCCATATTGTGATATGATGTGTAAAGTCCGAATTGGGAGGTGAGAGAGACCGGGATAATCTGGAAAATGGCCCATGTAAAACTACCTGAACCGGTGGAATTCTTCAATAATACTTCAATTATAAAACAAATAAAGTTTGTGGAAAAACAAAATTCTTATGCTCATTATTTCTATCACTCGCTCACTCATTGATTCAACCCGTAGCACAGTGGTCCGAAATCGGAAAAAGCCGGACAAAAGTCCAAAATGGCTTTTTTTGAGATAGGGACCTGAAACCTGGCACAAATACTCACAAATGATGGTTGATTATGGATTTGTATGCCATTTTTCATAATTTTGATCCGTTGTTGAGATACAGCAGCTCAAACATGACCAATTTTCAAAAACTCGCGCGAACTCGCTTTTCTCCGAAAGTCTTTGAACTTAAGCAGGTGGTGTTGCAGTTGTATGATTTTTATGGAATAAAAAAACACAATATTCCTTTGAAAAGATGCTTTGGCCATATTGTTCATGGTTTTTGAAGATTTTGGTTCACATTTACAACACAAAATGGCGTACCCATTTTTCGCGTGAAATTTCAAATAAAGTAGACATTATCTTTCGTTTACGAAATATGGTAATCGGGAAATTTACATCACAGTGTGAAGTAGACATTTATTAAGGATACTGCGAAGAAATCTTGGAAAAAAGTTTTCGACCACGGAAATGAGAGCGATTTTTCGATCTCGCATCAAGTCTGAGCTACGCCACGCGGGACTCTGAGGCTTGGTAACTGCGGGCGATTTGTCAAGTTTTTTTCAGAATTACTTCTTAAAAATCGCCATTTGAAGCATGGCACATAGTCAGTATTGACCTTAAACACTATTACCAAGATAATGGATCGATCGATTAACCGTGTAACGCATTACTCTAGTGAAGATGGTAAGGATTAGATTTTTGTCCGTACCATTCTACGTTCACGAAGTATGCTTCGGATATTACGCGTAGGTTGGTTTGAATATGTGAGGGTAGAGCCCACCTCTAACCAAGTCATAGGCGAGTGAATTTCAAAAATTTAGGGTTGGGGGCTATTTCCATTCCATAGGCTACCTTGCACTTCGAGGATTACCTTTGGGTTGTCCGAAGACTTCATCCGGGATTTGAACCCGGAAACCATCGATCAGCTGCCATTCCCTCTACACCATATGCTACCACGCTCTCTCATACATGAGGTTTACATATGTAAATAGTAGGTGTATAAACGCTCAAGGCTGTTGCGAGCAGGAAGTTCAACCCCCCGAAAGTCAACCCAAAGTTAATTTGGAAAGGTTAACGTTAAATCAATTTGTATTCATACTCATCCATAGGCGTGAGATTAACTCAAATTCAGGGGGGTGACGGGGCCGGTAAGTTTCCCTGGGGGACCTTGCGCTTCGAGGATTGTTTGGAAGTGTCCAAAGGATTCACACAGGATTTGAACTCAGAACCAGCAACTAATCGCTCTACAAAGGTGCACGCAACTATCATTATGCATTTGATATTGGATGTAAGTTTAATATACCGAAAGGAATTGAGGAAAGTGGTAGGAATTTATTTTCATATTTAAAGAATTCCATTCAGTGCAACCTTTCTTACTCCAACATCAGTGACGAATGTCAAATGCTTTCAGGTATACACATGTACATTCAAAATCACCCGCACACTCTGGTGACTATGTATTATTGTTTATTTCCAGTTATTACAGCTACAAGGAACTTTTTAATACATTTGCTTAGTCTTAAACTCGTAAAATGTTATCACAAATGCTGTTGAAACAATCTACAAAGAATACTTTGAACGTACAATTAAGCATAGCCATTTTGTAAAATTTCTTTTTTTTTAAAACACCCCTGTATGCATTTTCAATGAGAAAGAAGCGTAGAGAAGAGGTTGGCATAGTGCATTGGTAATTTATAGAATATGTTTGAGGCACCATCTGTGTTCGTAGAGATTAAGTATTTATCCATGCTTAAACTTAATGAAATATCAATAGACGATTGAAAGTAGTGAAATTTTCCAATCAATCATTCTTATAATGTTATTGTTGAGCCATTGAAATTTTTTTAAGTTTGTTGAGGAGGATTCGAGAGAATTTTTCGCTTCTTAATTTGAACGTACTTGGACTGCAGGGGTTTCTAGTTTCAGATAGCACTGAACACGTCATCTAAGAAATTGACAGACAGTTAAAAACAAACAATTATGAAAAAATTATTGTAAATGCCTACGGAGAAGCCTCGTGAAAACCTCAAGAAGAGATGAAACCATCTAGTCGAAGACATAATGAGACATTACGGCCTGATAAAGACAATTGTGGCGGGACAAGTCAATGGCAAGAACGGAAGAGGAAGACTTCGACGAAAATAAGTGGACAAGACGAAGAAGGACGTGAAAGAGAAGAAAAACGTTGGTGTGAAAATATGGGCTGATTGCAGAACTGAGTGGAGACCTGCGTCAAACCAATCTTAAGATTTTAGAGGTGAGATGATTCGTATATATCTTATCCCTTGGCTATTGAAGTAGGGACACATCAGCCGGAAACTGTTCGCAATTGGAATGAAATAGAACCACTAATTGTGAAAGGCATTTGGTAGGAAGTGAATTTGAGGCAGTATTTTAAATTTGGTGTCCGAAATTACCAGGCGATGGGACGGTGAGATAGCCGATTTTTTAAAATTCTCCTTTTTTTGTCTCTCTTGAATCCTTTTGACCTTTTTTTCATCCTTGATTTAGCGGACGTTAGAGAACCGAGACAGTCAAGAATCTTCATCTGACAAGATAAGCTGAAATATAATGGGGTGAAGCTAAAACGGGAGACAAATTAAGGAACTACCCTAGAAGCGTTGGAACGGGCAAGGAGCGAAAGAATTAGTGAGAGGGGAACCCGCAGATTTGTAGAAAAAATATTTTCGCCCCCTTCTTTCAAATCTTTCCCCCCATTTTAGGGTTGGCCTCCGGGCTTGGAGATGCGGTGGATTCGGGAAACGAATTAGCACGAAAAACTGGAATCTAAATGCAGATATACAGAGATCGCTTAATTTCTTTCCGGAGAGCCGACCCTCGTGTTGAATATTTGTCATTCTAAAAAGTTAAAATATATCCATTCTGCTGACTCGAATTTTCAATGTGAATATTAAGTCAATGTATTTAATGTGTTTTTTTTTTACCCCGAGAAACAGTGTATTTTATAACGTATTAGTTACTGTGACCACCACCATCACTGGTTAACAGTCGTAAGATTGGTTTGACGCAGCTATCCACTCAATTCTCCTATCGGCTACTCTTTTCATACCCACGCATTTATATTCTTTCACATTCATATTTTCCCGCGATACATGTATGTTATTTTAAGTCTCTCTAATACGTTTTTGCCATCCACTTGTCTCGACGATTATCATCATCAGGCTATCATTCCTCAATACATGGCTGATTTGTTAGCACCGTCTTCTTGTGTAGGTTTCTCTTTTCTCCTACTATTTTTAGCACTTCCTCATTACTTTTACAGCCAACCCCTCTGGTCCTCATCATTCTTCTGTAGCACCAACTTTCGAAAGTTTCCATCCGCTGATTTCTCCGCTGCTGTCATTGTCCATGCCTTACTTCCGTAGAGATTCATATTAAAATATAAGTTCTGATAATATTGTTCGTTTCTTATTATTACCTAACTTATGATCGCGGCCTTGACAAAAGATGAACTCAGTAATTAGATATTTTTCATCCTTTGACCTGAGGGTCTCATCATTTATCAAATTTTCTGTACATGTTTAAAATAGTCAGCCCTAAAGACCGGTTAACTTGTGTTGCTACTTTAAGATGTTCAAGGTGTGCATGAAATATATTCAAAGGGTTTCAAGTGGAATAAGACTGGAGATCAAATCGTACTTATTTTTGCATTTTGTAAAGGAAATATATCACACAGTAAATACAGACAGAGCAGTCAAGCTGCAGTTGCAGGAATCGAAAAAAAAACTATGAAACTCCAAATTTCTCCTAGATTTCGATATTTTAATGGAGAATTGAAAACTATTAAGGCACAAAAATAGATATCATTCATGTCTTACTACCTTTTCTCTTTATGTAAGCGGAGAGAAAGTTTTCATTGAAAAAATTGAGATCGCTGTTTCCCATTTAAATAATGGGTACATGCATAGAAGCGAACAAGCAGTATTTCCTATTCTCACTCTTAGGTTTCAGTAGAAACAATCTTTGTACTTCTCGATATTTTTTTTCGTCAATGTTGCAAGCTCCAGGACATTTGTGTTTGAGAGGGGAGATTTTCGTGGAGGGGAGTGAAGTTGGAATATTTGAAGGGGAGCGGCCGGGGAGAACAGGTTTGGGTGAAGGGGGATTTGGGGGAGGTGTTAAGTGAAAAGTGTTGCCTTTTGATTCCCACTGCGGTCCTTCCTCTCGAGGGAGTTAAGGCCTGCCGAGGGAATACTATTTTTCCATCCTCCAGCGGAAGGGGAGGGAATCCTGTCTGGCGGAATCTCACGCCGCCGCAACCTTAACAATTCACCTGTGGCTGCGGATTCGTCCGCCCCCGTCGTTTTTCACCTGGCTGTATTTCTTGGCATTAGCATCTGCTCTGCTGATCTTTTTTAATTATCGGCTTCCTCACCTTTGTATGCAAGCTTTGCTTTACTTTCCTCCCAAAGGGCCGAACCAGACCTCATTCATTCGCGCATCAACTTGAGGAAGCACTCTCTGGATGCTTACATATTTACTCGAGCTTCACGTTTATTTTATTTCGAGATAGATTTCCTACTCTAAGGTTAAGAAAGTACTATTCTAATTGAACTCAATATCCCAATTTCAGCACTTCATTTCCATTGCAAGGCCCAAACTACCATTTTATTTAGCAAGCTGCACACAGCTTTAAACAAAAAATAGTAGCTGTGATAGTAATGAATATTGATAAACAGAAGTTTCAGCACATTTTTTGCCCATAGGAAGATGATCATGAGTTTTACTTTGACCGTAGCTTGTAAATGTTCTTGTAATCAATCCAATTTTATAAATGCAACGCTACTAAATGGTGACGTTGCAATGCCACTAAGTTACGTTTTACTGTAAAATTGCGATTACGCGTACACAAGAGAATATCATCACACATCACCACACCTCGGAAATTTCATATCACAATGCTCTAGTTAGTCAGTCGGTATTAGTTAACGCAAATTAATGGACGAGATAACCTTATCCATGAGTCTAATGCTTCTTCCTCCCCAATTGTAATTGTATTCGTAAAATTTCATCAATTACGTTGAGCATCCATCCACGTTTACCTTGAGAAAGAAATTTCGTACGAAAATAACACTTATTTAGATTTTTCACGCATGGATATAAAAGTAAGAAATAATATAAGAGTAAGTGATTGAATAGCATGTCATGTGCGAGGATGCAACTAGGAAATTAAAATCTCTTTCACTGTCTAGAGGAGAGTCTCCATTCTTATCGTGGGGATATGTAATTTGCCAGAATCATTGTTGTATGTTTTCTACCGGAAGTTGGACGCAATTCTGTGGCAAATCGATCCTACGATGTCTGTAATTGATGGTGATTTTAATGAAACCAATAATAGTATTGGCTTGTATAGCAATAGCAAAAGTGAGTAAATTTTTCCCGCTTGTGTATTGTTCTTTTCATAAAAAATGCTTAAAATCATAAGTGCTATGATGAGTACTGATATTAAAGATTAGTACTCAAAATAATCTTAAATTTTAAGATAACTCTCTTGTTATAGCCATCTATCGTATGTGGACGTTTTTTTTAATGAAAAATGAAAGGAAAGCATCGTACTACGCCTAAGATATAATATATGGACCAATGAGGTGGGTCCTTAGATACCCTGTGTGCCTGTTACAATAAAAAACGTAACATGTTAACCTTCTCCTTGAAAACTACGTGCTATTGCCATATTTGGAGCTGATTCGCGAAACAGCTTCGGAGTCTATTGTATCTCGGGCTCACTGTCTTCCTTTTTAAAAATTGAAAATTATTTGAAGATATAATAGGTTTTAAATTTTAAGCTACGTCCATCATTTTCTATTCAATGGTGACGATGGGCCACCATAAAAATAATTTTGGACTTTTTGTTTAGCCATTCTATTTCCTTTGTTGTAGGATTTATTTTGAGAAAAGATACCGGCTGTAAGAGGTGGTTGTAAGAGAGGGTTTGATTCAATTTGACTGCATAAGCAATATATCCCCAAGGAGGAGAAAATTCTTATCCTTATGATGGATCATTTTGATGAAGGAGGCCGCAATATGAGATCTGCAATTTTCCCCTGAGAGCCCGTACATCCTCGTAGTATCTTTATTTGTTTGTTATTCTCAAGAGCACTTGTGGCTCAACTCGCGCTTCAATTAGTGAAACACCAATCCATAACAAAGAGAATGATATATACAGGGGGCTTTGTTTTATACGCTGTTATTATTTTTTTTACAGGTCTTAAGGGTAGAAATCTCGTAGAGTAGTGTTGCGTAAAAATCACACACAACAAAAATTTTCACAGAAAGCTATAATCCTTGCTGCCACGGATGTACTTCGAATTTTATTCGGTCCACACATTAGTGTTTTGAGGTTAATTATTTAGGTTACACAATCGTTAGATTTATGCCATACTTATCACCTCATTATTGAAACACTATTGACCATAGATATATGCACAAGTTGACATAAACATTACAGACCAAGTTGATTTTTTGCTCATCATATTTGGATATTCCATTCTAAACTCAGTATTCAAAGTAACAAGACAATTTTTTGGAAAACAAATCGGAAAATCTTGTGGGATGCACTTCTGTATGCTTCTTTCCAATGCCTTCCGATTTTTCTTGTTTTAATAATGTCATTTGTTGAGTGTGCTTATTCGATAAGAAATATAACAAAGAATATAACTAAGAAAATGATAAAATTTTCTGCATGCAGCCAAAAAATTAATAAAAATTAGCAATTAAATATAAAAAGGATAAAATAATGGAAATAAAAATAATGTTGATTTGCTTTTGCATGCACTTTTGAGAAATGTTCCAATTCACGTTTTTCCATATTTTTTCAACTCAATTTGGAACCTGAAATTCGCGTAACATGACTTAAGGTAACTTTCTGGGTGTCGTCCATTGTTGTGATCGATAGTGCGTCATGGAGACGATGAATGTGAACTTGAATGAATGCTAATGCAAAAATCACACTTCATGCAAAACTCAGACAAATGCGTAAAAACATTATTGCGTTGCCTACTGGCTGATTCGGGTGAACATTTGTTTACCAAGACTTTAGCTTCTGTACGCGACTGCGGCGCGACCAGTGACGTGGAGAAGGATAACGGCACACGGAAGTCCTGAGGATTATTTCCGAATCGGTAATCGGAATCTCGACGGAGTTACTCAACCGGTGGGAGACCCGAGAAAAGTTCGCGCGGATAACAGACATCGGGAATGAAAAAAACTATTGGAAGCTAAAGGGAATAGCTTGGTTAGGGGACAAATGCAGGCCTCCAGCATACCCTCCTTAGGAATTTACTACTATGACTGGAATTATCTCCATATTGAACAGTTGCTGTCATTCCGTGCTTTACATATATAGTGAGCCTGCGGCGGGAACAATCAGTTTGGCGGAAAATTCGCATCGTCCGCTCGGATGAAAGCGACAGCGCGCCAGCAATTTGATCGCTCGCATTTGGTCGCAGGTGCCGTGCACGCTCTGAGCGCTCGTTTTTGAATCGATTTCGCGTTGAATCGAGTTCCCCTCCCCATCCATTTGCAATAATTAATTTATGCACGAGGCTGCCTCACCACTCCCTTGTCTAAAATTTGTCTGCGTCGAATTTCGAAAAGCATTGGACTCGGTGAATCACGGTGTATTCATGGTAAAAAATGATGCGCTTTGGGGAAGGGAAGGGGGAGAGAACCGTTAATTAATCCACGTTCGATGTGGTTGCCAGTTTGGAAATTTCCTCTGTAAAAAAATGAGAGTATACGTTGATGCTTTCGCGTTAAAATTTCTCATTGGATAGGCACTCATTTGTACTTTTATAAAAAAGTCGAGGGAAAAGTATGCAATGACTACGTCGCCATACTTCCTCTGCAGCATAATAGCGACCTATTTCTCTATACAAAAGCATATGATAAACTATGATCAGGCCGCTATCAACTTATCTTCGTCATAAACCAGCTTTTGGCTGAAGTATCTTAGAAAGATTCAAGTGATACAGATAAAAGCTTTGCGAACCGTCACAGATGCCCTCGGGTACCTTCACGAAATTCTCAACTTCAACCTTTACGTATTTTCCCAAATGAAATTACAAGTTCATTGGAAAATTATCACTCCTGAACCCATAACCGTCTGATAGAAGTCACTCCGATAAAAATATGAAAGAAGAAAAAAAACTTGCCCTGAAGATGATGATAATTCATTGAAACCCAGGTCGCGCTCTGTAAGAAATAAGTGGTATACGTAATTGTGTGATATCCAGGAAAACTTATTATGGATTATCACAATGTTAGTCAAGAGTTAGTGATTTTTAGACCACAACTAATTTAAGCAGTTGCAATGAACAGAAAAATTAAAATGAGATAGACCTAACAATGTATTTATTGTTCGAAAATTTACAGGACGTGTCCGTGACAGTAGAATGGCATGTCATATTTTCTATGTAGGTATGCATATTAATTACAATATTTTCCTGTGATTGATTGTTAATACACGCTAAACAAAATTTGAAAACTCTTTGCGTGGCATAACTTTGAATAAATTTGTGGGTGTTAGTTTCATCTATTGATGTAATCAGTATTACAATATGGTGCCCATGATTGGTACCAATGAATGTAAACTTGAAGAATGAATGTATAAAGTGAGCATAATATTCAGCATTCTCATCTACGGAAATTTCATGGACAGTTTTCAAAATAATTAGATGAGTATGCATCAATATTAATTTACCTGTAGTTTTGGTGCTTTTTCATAAGTTTCACCATCTTTGAAACAATATTCAAGTGTTAGAATTGTATTATTACAATTGGTTTACCAATGAATGGATGAAAGCAAATGACTTTCTATAATTCTTAGATAAGAATCGTAAGCCAAATATAAAAATTTGGGCACAAGAACAAAATTTTAGGCTCTATGGTAAACCTCTTGGTAAACCTCAGTGCATCACAGTGCCATCTATCAAGGCAAATATTTGCTTATATTTTATATTATTTGCAATGGAAAAATATCCATGAATCTACTTTTCGAAATAACTGGCGACTCTCACAGTATTTACGCCACCGAAGGTTTAAAAAAGTGATTTTATTAAAAGATGTTCTGTGGGTTTATCAAGACTTGATGGTAAAAAATAGAGCTCCGCGCGCGCAATAATTAGATGATGTTCACCGTGAAAGATATCGCCATTGAAGGCGCTTTCACTGGCTCAGAAAAATGACTGAATCACTAAGCGACCGCTGAAAACTATTATTTGGCCTTGTTAGAGCGATTTATAAGACGATAAATTATTATTATTTTTTTAACAGTAAAATTTATCGTTCATAGATTATTAAATCCGGTCCTAAAATAAAAATAAAACAGTTTAAAGCTCAGCATTCAATTTATTGTCTTAGCATAACAATAATCATTTGAAATAGGCAGCAAAGGGAAATTTGCAAATACTTTGCAGAATTTTCTTACATATTCTTGTAATGCGTAAAATGTTCAATTGGGTTGGTCTACTTAGGGATAAGAATAATTTTTTTCTGTAATGTTGCAGGGATAATTTTTTTTTTGATTTTTATAGGAAAACTTTAAATCATTCCCGGGTGGATTAATTAAGTCCATGCTTGCTGTAATCACCTGCTTTTTCTTTGAAAAATCAGCTGATTCGTTCGAGCGCTGAGAAGCACCGTTCACGGTGAGTAAGCGGTTTAATCAGGTGGAAAATATTAAGGATCTCGAGAACAATCGCCACTCAAATGGGTTTCCGTAAAACTCCATCCTCATATACGATCCGAACGCCGTCATTTCGGAGGGAGAACGGTATCCTTTATTAGTTGGTCCTTCATGCTGTCTTTCGCACCTGTGAGTGAGTTAGTGATTTGAAGCATGGCTCCGCGTTCATTAGTCTGCGAAGATCGAGGAGCTTTAGGCTTCCGATGACACCCCAACGGTGTGATGAGTTTTGCCTGTGCTTCTCGTGTAATGAAAATTGGACCTCGCGCCAACGAATGTTGTGACGTCGGTCCCGGGAAAAAAATCGTAAAAATAAAAGCGTCGACGATGAAAAGGTGAAATAAAAAGGAAGAAAAATTGATGATCATGATGGAGGTTGAAAAGTCTGTTAATTTACATTCCATCAAGTTGATTATCGAAAAAAGTCTTAAAAAATGGAATTAATACTTGATAAAAATCTTTACTGCTCCTTGCATCGTGATTGCTGTTTTTGGCCGGGTTAGATTTTCACGGCAACAAACTTATCCCGCAGAGTAGATGGAAATTTACGCCTGGAGGATAGTTTTATTTTTAGTGGGGCAGGTCCTCTGGGATACTACTTAGCAGAATATCTTTTATCGTTCTGCAACAGTAATGCGGTTAATCTATCAGTTGAGGCTGGGACAAGATTTTAACTTCGAGTGCGGTCATTTTGGTTAAAGAAAACGGCAGGAATATAGCTTTGCTGGTAATAATTTGAAGTATGCTTTTCGACGGAGGTGAGGCGTGGAAAATGAATGCAGCGGAGGAATCAAGGGTTGAGGTTTTCGAAATGTGGTGCTAAAGGAGAATGTTGAGGGTTAAAGATCGCCCGAGCAAGTAATGAGGAAGTCCTTTAATGAGACGAAGAGGAGGAACGCCCCGTGAATACCTCAATAAGTAAACGTAACAACCTAAACGGCCATTTTGTGAGGCATGGTAGCTTGATGAAGACAATCGTGGAAGGCCAAGTGGATGACAGGAATGGAACAGGAGGACATTGAATAATAAATATGGAACAGAGAAAGAAGAATGAAAAGGAAAAGAAAAACGTACGCGGGGGTGGAGAGTTTAGATGAGGGCAGAATTGAGTGGAGAGTTGCGTCAAACCACCCTCAAGACTAGCGAATATAATTATAGTGAGTTGGTATGTGCGTTTCGTTTCCCCGACTCCTATTATTCTTGTGCGACAATATCGCACCACTACATCGTTAGTTAATTTGCTTTAGAATTGGCTTGTGGTCAATATAACTATTGGAAAAGTGTGTTTTTACTTACATAACGTCTTAGCTCTGTATCTCATATCTCCAGTCGGTGATTGGGATGATGACAACAGGCTACTCGCTCATAAGGCTATAGGGACGTCTAGGTCTGGGGGAAATTTTGCGAATGGACTGGGAAGAATCCCCAAGTTAATATGCGATGGATACATGGATGGATGAATTGATAATTATAAATAAGGGGAAATACTGTTGGTCAAAAAAGATTTTTTCCTCTGCAATCCTTCAGATAGCGATAAGATGTGAGGTCACCACATCTGTGAGGGATATGGACATCCAAAATAGGAGGAAGGAAGCTTGGCCTTAAGCAATGCAACCCCTAGGTTACGAGGAACATAAAAATGGGAAGAGCATGTAGAGTTAAAAAAAACATGCCCCATTTTTTATCCTGATTGCATCTGGTGATCAAGATGGAATAACTAGGCAACAGGGCCCTGTCCGCAGGGTGAACGAACGTCCAAAGCTTGGAGGAAGGAGGACTTTGTGGTTAGGGCAGGCTCCCCAGGTTGGGCCGTAGATAAATATAGAGATGGGAAACGAATGTAGCGCGCGCCGAAATTTGCATAGGTGGCGGTGGCGAGCAAACGACCCCGGCGGCAAGTGTGGGGAGGTGCCCTCCTAACGCTGCCCTCGTCGGGGCCTTCCCCAACAACGCTTCCCGCCTCCAGCCTCTCCCTCCAACACACGCCGCGGCCGCTGCTTGCGAGCGTGCTGGGACGTCACCCTCCCCCTCCACCACGTCCTTACGCAATGCGGGAGTCATCCCCTTCCCCTCCTTCCCCCTCCTCCACTCGAGTGTACCCTCCCCTCTTTGTTTGAAAAATGTTACTCTTCTTCCCTCCGCGAGTGGCGCTCCCTTTAACGCCTTCTTCCCTTTCCCTCGACATCCCCAAACTCTATCCTCTTGCTGTCCCTCTATTATTGTGCGGCCCTCCTCTTCCCATCTGAAAAAAAAATACTCTTCCTCTCTTTTTCCAAGCTACCTTTTCCCATTTATTTCTTCTCCCAAGCTTCTTATGCTCCATCCTTTTCCAATAAGGACCAATGCTTTAGCTCCCCATGTCGTTCATTGTTAGTATTTGTAGTATTAAGTTTCGTCAGGAAGACTTTTTCGTTGATAATCATTTTAACCATTCATTTTTTCCCTATATGATAAGTTTTTTCTTCACCATGTTAACGGGGTAGGTCAGCCAAAATGTATTGACTGTGGGTGTTCGAGTATCCTCAGTTATCCCAGCTGAATAATGAAAATGATTTTTTTACCAATGGTGTCGATACTAAGAGATATTTCCTATAGAGCACTTCGTTTCTTCATCGTTTTATGATCGTAGGTTAGCAAAATATTTGGTGACTACCGATGTGAGAATAACTTAAGTCAGCCTATGCAAGTAACGAAAAGGATTGTGTGACAATGGAATTGGTACTCAGAGACAGAATTTCTTCTACTCCTCCTTTTAATACCTATTTTCCTCCGCATGCAGGAATACTTACCCAATTTATAGATATACCTTGTGCAAATACGTGATTATTTACTTCCGTTTTTTCGCTGCTTAACATATGCATCAATTTATTGATATCCCCAAACACTATCCTCTGTTGTCTCCCTGATTCTCCTATATGAGAAAAATACTGTTCTGTATGTTTCTAAGCTACACCTTCCCATTAACTTTCTATCATTAGCTTTCGTCATTTCCATACTTTTCAATTAGGTCAAACTATGCGCTTCACGCTTGTTTGCTATTACTAACGATGAGATTATTCCTAAATGACGCTTGTAAAATTAATTATAAAGGATTTTTCCGGTCAAGCCATTTCAACCGCACATTTATCTATACGGAGTATAATACTCACCCCCTATCCTAATTCTTCTTCTAATAAGAAGTAGGTATATAATATAGTATGCTTCTAACTCTTCGCCGTGGTATTAGTATAGTTTGGTGAACAATAGCCATGACTGCGGGTTGAAGTTAACTTTATTATATTGTTGTAATGAAAATAATTTTGTAACTAATGGAATGGGCACTGTTGCCCTGCCCTTCTTTCAATAACCTCCTCCTTATGTCGAAACATTTCACTCAGCTTGAGGATGTTCCCTGTGCTGAGAAATGCCACTATAGTACTATTCTTCCATTCTTCTTGCATGGTGGCATTCTTGATA
The DNA here is from genome assembly GCF_921293095.1 of Ischnura elegans. NCBI lineage: Eukaryota > Metazoa > Arthropoda > Insecta > Odonata > Coenagrionidae > Ischnura > Ischnura elegans. Next base: position 125,231,697 of record NC_060247.1, read on the forward strand.
ATCAACTCCTCTTGCGGCGATTATCCTGTCGTTATAATTACCTTCCCATCCGCCCATTCCGCACTCTTCGTTTGGAAACTGTCATTCCTCTTCCCCTCTCCTTTCCAAGTAGCATCGAAAGAGCTGTCAATGCATTTAAATATTTTTATTATTTTTTCCTCGTCAATTTCGAATAACATTCATAGTTTTTCCTGAGACTCTTTGATAACAATTGCCCATATGCCAATAATATTATATTTCTCTAAGAGATTTTTCAACCGATTAGAAAGTTACGCTGTAATACGCTTATAAATAAATAATAGTGAAATGCTTTGAACTATAGAGCAGATAAGCCTCTCCCCGAATCTATTCCTTACTGCCCAAACTCTGTGCTCTCTTGTCACGTCATTATTTTTTATCCATGTTCTATTCTTCTGAAAAAAAAAAAGAAATCTATATCCTGCTTTCTTCAACAGACCTCTTCCCACTTATTTCTTTGTCTCAAAATGTATCTTTAATTGTCGTAGTTGTGTTATTTCTTGAAAGGGTTGAGTCGAAGGTTAATTTGAATCGCTCAATATGTCATTTGGAATGACACATTTATTCTCCATTTCAATTAGCATACTTCAGTGACAATGGCAGTGGATGCGGGTTCAAGAATAGATTGTCATCTGCGTGTAGGTAATGAAATGAATTTTATTGCCATTGTTACCTCGAATTCGTGTGTTTTACCAAAGTTTATAACCTCTTAGCCTCATAACTGATAATTGTTACGCTTTATAGGGACGTACCTTTTGCTAAATTGTGCTTTTATACTGCTATTTTGAAACTCCTCGACCGTATACGAATACTTTTGCTTTGCTTACCCTCCCCCCCGATGCCTCTCGAGTACCCTTCCCTCCCAACATTGTTCTTGGTTGAAGGATATTACCCTTTTTCCTCCATCTCTCTCCAAAGGGCGTTCCGTTGAACGCCCTTATCCTTTTCCCCGGGGCCTATTCAAACCATCCCAAACTTAATCTCTGTTGTCTTTCTATTATTGCACTTCTTTCTCTCATATTCTATAATATCTTAACCCTTTAGTGCTATTGAAAAGAATGCGATGGAATTGTTTGTATTGGATAGGATGTAGTCAAGTTTCCATCCAGTAGTCCTCTCTGTACACTGAAATATTTACGCAGTACGAAGATTGGCCTTATGCTAAGATATGATTATATGCTAGTATCTATTCCTCGTTAAAATTACTCTGTTAATTACATTTCCTCTCATCGTGCTTGTTATCGATCTCTCTATCAATTCGCAATGGTGAATTGTTTTCTTACTTCTATGCTTGTCTTCTCAGATGTAAGGAAATTTTACATTTTGTAGAAAACCCTCTTCGCCTGCGCTATTCTACTGACTATTTCTTTCTTGCTTCGTCCATCGTTGGCGATTCGGCTTCCCAGGTAAGAAAACTCTTTCACCTCTTCAAGCTTATGCTTTCCCAGGTTAATTTTCCCATGCCTTAGCCTCCTCTCTGTTATATCTACTAATATCTTAGTTTTCTGTCCTTATCTTTCGAGATTGTTTTTGTCATTCTTCCTATTCTGCTTTGATTTTCCTTTCAAACATGGTGAAATGCCAAACTCTTACCATTTTTTGTTAGTCCTAAAGTTGTAAATGATCCGATGTTAAGATTATCATACATTCCGCATTTCAAAAATGTTAATGACTGCTGCCATTTCAGGTGTGTTTTAAACTTAGCGTCCATCATATCCATTGGTAAATTTCTTCATTTTCCGAGACGTTTTTCCACTGCGTCAGTTCTGTGTCCACAAAGTATTTCGGTAATCTTCCCTAATCTCTCTTCAAGTATTCATCCTCGTTCATCGTCTAGCAAATTTTTCCGTCTAGCATCCTGTTCCCACGCACCCATCACCATATCTCTTCATCCTGCCCACCCTTTTCCCTACTTCCCTCTCCTTCATTTCCCTCATAAATTTGAACGATAAAAATTCACCCTAATCAGTCCCTCTCACTTTTACAAATACCACTCACTTAGCGCTAGAACGTCTGCACTCTTCCTTTCTCATTCAACGGCCGTCCGGGGGATCAAATCGATCCCTTCAGAGTACGCAGCATAAATATTCAATATTGTAATAGGAATGAAATTTCAAAAACAACTTATGCTAAATGGCCCTTTGCCTTGGGCATTAACTCACGAAACGGAAAATTGAAAGCGCAGGGAACTCATTTTTAATATTTTAAAAACTTTTTCCCGTTAATTTCAAATGGCCATGATAGTTTTTCTAATTTTTCTGGTTAAAAATTACCATCTGCTATTAATATTAAGAATATAGATCTTTTACCTAGATATACCTTGATGGAATCTGCTAAATAATATGAAATAAACGTTTTCATATACTTGATAATATATGTTCACGTTTTTATAAACTTGAACAGTAAAATTCTATGCAATACAGAGCGAATAAATTAAATTTTTGTGTTAATTATTCTCCCTAGATATGGTCTGAAATACTTCACCGTAATTGCTCAATGATTGCTATCTTTCTTCGTGGCATTATGCGTTGCCGCATCTCTTCTTCATTCTTTCTCAACGTACATGTTTTTCTCGTTTGGTAATAAAACCAGTTTTTTTTCCTGCGTCAATCATTGCTCCGTGTTCCTACGGATTAGGTGCGCTTATACCTAAATTACGTATATATTTTCTACTTGACTAGTTTTATTGATGGAAAAGAGTGAATTCAATAAAAAATTCCGACAAGTAATCATGAAATAACCTCAAAATTTCCCTTTTATAGTCTTTCTGTCTTTTCCTTGTCTTTTTGTCGTTACACCCTTCTAAACATGCAAAATGAAATGTCATTATTTTTTCAAATATTCTTCTCTTCTACCCATTATTTTCAGAATGGTAGGCATTTAGCAATCATGGTCAACCAACAATTGATCATGTCTCAAATTACCAACTAATCTTCTTGCTGGGTATTTCACACTATTCGCAAAATTGAAAAGTGTCCCTCTACCTTCGTCATATCTATCCTTCCCTTTAATTTTCAGGAACAGCATTATGAGATATAATCAATCCCATCTTTAAATTTCTTGTTGCTGTTCTACCTCTTATCGATGTTGTCCTTTTTTATTGCAAACTCCTCTCATTAGAAAGTAACGTATCTCTCCCTTTATTCTCCTCCGTATATATCCTTACGCTCTTCATCACTATCTCATCCCTTTTCATTTAAAAACCTCTTTCCCGTATCGCCGTGTCTCTTCTTCCTAATATTTATCTCTGCTTTCGCTGTGTGCTTTTGTTTTCCGTATTCGCAAAATTAAAAGCTACCCCTCAACCTTCTCCATCCCCCAAACATCCATTCATTCACCCCTCCTCCCTGATCCTCTTCCCCTCCAACTCTCTTCCAACCCCCTTAATGTAAACCTCCCCTTTCTATTTCTTTTTCTGCAAAATAAAAACAAAACCCGACCCCTTATTTCCAACCTCTTCACCTCCCCTCTTTTAGCCTCATCCTTCCCTCACACCCCAATTTCCCCTACCTCCCCTCTTCTCCCTTTCCCCTCCCCTCCCAGGGCACTCATCCCCGCTGGAGCTGAAACGATCTCATTGCTCGAGGCGTGGAGCGGCCCGCCACCCCTGCTCCTGATGATGCTGCGTCGACCGCGCGAAGGAATCATCTTCTCTCTGGACCAAGTTTCTCCCCCTATGTCTCCTTTCCAATATACTGTAAATGTATCTCCCTCCCTGCTTCATCTGCTAACATCTCCTTGTCCTGTCCTGTGAATTTATTTTTCCGAAGTTGTCATTTTACGGAGTTATCATATAAGAATGTTTTGGTTTTGAACATGATTAAAATGGCAACAGAATTACTGGCGTTTTTTGTATTTCATTGTTCGAATTTGTCGTCTTATACAGTGTTTTAACACAATTAATAATTTTAAATATGCGCGCCCATAGTTGCTCGACAAGAGAGAAACCCGGCGTCGACATTAGCCTACGCCTGACGGAAGGCGCCAAGGGGACCACAGCTTAACGTCCCATCCGGCGGGCGGATTGCTGCACTTGAAGTGCCGTGCTCAAGGCACTTATGCAGGGATCGGGGAAATATCTCTGCCACTCTATCCCTACCATCTTCCCATGAATTACTGAAGCTGCACCATTATTTCATGGTAACCTTGTAGTTGAATGTGAAGAGTTCAGAGCTCGGAAGCAGACGGGTGCAAAACATTGCTGCTGGTAGGTAGTATTCAGCTTACAATTTCTGTCATAATTTATGTATGTTAAAAGCACGAGAGAAACAAAAATATGCAGTTATAATAGCTTAAAAGTATCTGAAATTGTAATTAAAAGAGATAAAATTTTGAATTGGAATAGGTTGTAATGACAGTAAACAAAATTTCATATACTGCTTCGTTTGATAGGAAAAAAATTGAAAATTTAGAAACTACTGCCACTGTATAGGGATTTAAACGTTTTACCGTGACTGGCGAATCCGAAACTATGCGGTTATCAAGTTTTCACGAAGCTTATCTTATCCCGTAATCGTCTCAGGAATCACTCATTGCTCATTCGGTCTATTTATTCTATCTTTATGATTCTTATATACCATCGTATTTCGAGTGTCTCCACTCTTGATAACTGTGCGTCTGTCTGCATACATTACTCTCTCCTGTAGAAAAGGTGTTATTTACGCATAAAGATACGATAGTTTATGTGAATAGGGCATTCTAAAAGAAACTCTTATTTATATTTTTTATTTATATTTATTAATATAAATAGAGAGTAAAGTTTAGTATTCTGATAACTTAATTTATTATAAAACTATATTTTAAATTTTCTTATAAAACTCTCTAAATTTTACTTGGATCTTCATTTCGTTTTCAAATTTTTTGGGTTCATGAAGGCCTTGCCCTTCTATATTCTGTCGGATGTGAGTAAAAGTTATCAGCTTGCAGATTTGAAGTTCTAGCTGAGCACTTATTGTATCAGGAAAATTGTTGGCCTCCTATTCTACTCTCAAGGTGCTATCAACTGAGATTTTTCTTACGAAGGAGTCTGAATATTTTCCGTTCTTTAAGCCGTGTTCTCTCTATCTCTCAGTTCTTTTTCTCTTCCATCATATTTTTTCCCTTTTAGCCTGCGCTGAATTTTTTGGCTTTTTAAAGGGAGTCGTTTCGCCCGAGAAATCTGAAAGAGGTGGATTTGGTTTCGGCCGTCTCCCGTCGCCGTTACGAGGCTTTTGCGGATCCGAAGTGTAAGGTTTGGCTTTGCAGGAGGATCCGTGGACCGCAAAGGGGGGAATGGCGGGAAGCATGCGGATTTGCTGGGTTTATTTTATCTTTAAATATTTTTTCACGCATCCGCCATTCTCCCTTTCCTCCCCTTTCTTTCCTGCCGGTAGTCGTGAATCCTGCGGCCATTTTTGTAATTAAAAATAAGAGGCTTTCGGGGTACGTTCGTGTATGGGTGACGTAAAAAATGAAGGGAGAGAGAAGGCGAGGGTGTCAAATATAGGTGCTGTCTTTCAGTGCGTTGTGTCTTTAGGAATATTCATCCAGTTTAAGGGTTCAAGGCTTTTTATTCGATTTCATAAAATACAGATAGCGGATAGAGCTAAATAGCATTGCACCTCCTTCTTCTATTGGAAAGAAACGGCATTAATTAATTATTATTGATTTTAAAGGAGAGAAGGAACACAGATACCAAAGAATGGGTCCTTAGGGGTCCTTATTTGATCGTCTCAAGAATTTTTGAGGAGGTGGTACGTAAAGTTATTAGGTTTTTGCTTTTAGTTTGAACCGATTATAATACTTGAAATGTTTTCAGTGAGATGCTGATGCCCGAAGAAAAGCTTTTGTGGCATGTGTGTGGATAAAGTATATATTTTAACGAATTTATGCCCGAATGATTTGTTTCAATGCCTGAATTACTGATTATATGAACTTAAATTTAAGGCATCATAGAATTCGCCATTTGATGTTGATTGATGTACATTTGTGTTTTTTTTGTTTGGGCGATTTTATTTAGACGGATCTTTGCTTTACAGTAGGCCATGCGGAGGTAAAACAAAACAAGTTGCTGTGGATGCAGAGTGAAGAGGGTTTCCGTTGGAAAGATGATTCGGTTTCGTCGAAGTGCATCCGTAATTATTCTCCGAAGCGAATGCCAAATGTTAAGAGGTTAAAGCTCATTCCATTTGTTAAAAAATGCTTCTTGATTGGTGAATCCTCGATAGCTATGTATTTTTATTAGCGTCGAATGTGGAATTATTTTATTCCTCCGCCATTCGTTCTTCACTTTTTTTTCGGCAACTCTCGAGAGCAAGCATATTTTTGTATAAATAATTTGGAGTGCTCTTTCTCTCTCTTCAAGCATTTAATTGAAACTGCACGCTGAAGCGCAGTGCCTTTTTTCTCTCTACCTAATGCGAAAGCCTTTTTAAAATTTCCGACCTTAATGGTACGTTTACTTTTTTTCTGTGAGGCAAAGGATTCATTATTTTTAACAGTCTGGAACAAACGTGTAGTTTTTTTTCGACGCTAGGGAGCACTTGAGAGATAATACATTTTAATGTCTGTTCCTCGGAGAAGAATAGGAGTAGTCGCGCATAAAAACGTGAGTCCCTATTGTGGACATGTATCATATTTTTAACCTTCCCATCCTTATCCTTGAAGCACTCCCATCTCTTTTCTTCTTTTACCGCGTTTGACCGCATAATCACGAGTGGCTGGTCATAGTCAATCACCGTCTTTATTCTCCTTTCACCATGCTCGTGATTTCACGCTTTTTCTCGGTAAGCGCATTAGCTATTCCACCTTATGACACCGGCATGCCTTTTCTTTACAATTTATTTAAATTTTTAAGCACTTTTTCTTAACTTGTTTCGTCTTTCTGTTTCATCAATGGAATCTTTAGATTGATTTTTAACCCCCTTCTCATTGTCGGAACGGATTGGAATTTTTGGACAATATTCAATATTGATTGCTTCTTGTGACAATAAAATATTAAATAATTAGACATTTTAATATTTCTTTCTCGCTTCTTCCGTCGCTGGAATATCTGCTGGTAGCAAAGATTTCACTGTTTCAATCTTTTTTTTCCTAGTTTATTTTAGTTCTGGGCTAATTTCTTCCGCTACATACTAACATCTTGCTTTGATTTCTATTGATTATCAGCTGCATTTTGTCCATTTTCCATTCCATAATTATCAGATTCGTCTTCAAATCCCCCAACCAAGTCTGCTACGTCGTCCGCTAATCGCAAATTACCACTTCTTTCCCTGTGGATCCTTTTTATTTTCTTTACTTTTCTTATGAGCACTAAAAATCGAAGTAAACACTTCAAGCTTGATAAAAACTACTAATACGGATGACAAAGTAACGAACTGTACCGGTCAAATTACACACTGGGAGCAGAATAGGGTGGTTTCCTATTATTTTTTATTGCCTTAATCGAAAAAATTATTACTCCTGGAGTACGTATTTCACGCGTTCAGATTTTTAAATGACGATATCCATTTATCGCGATTAAATGAAAAGTGAAAATTTTCAAGCGCGCGAAAATGCGACGGGTAAGTATGAATGCCGGTAAAACTCCCGTGTGACGTCGTTATAGTTCCCGCTGCCGCAAGTGAGTTGACCTTGGGGCGAGACTCTGAGCGCTGATACGACGCAGGATGCTAGCAGGTAGCAGAGTACCAGCTAGCTGGTAGCGCTTGGCTTAAATAAGGATTATTAACTACCTTATCAAACGAGGAAAACTTTCCGAACTTAGGTAATTTTAATGGGTGATTATTAAGACATGTTTCCCTAAGCTCTGTGCCTTATGCATGCATTGGTAGCCTCAGACGATGTAAAAATCCTATATACTCGTATAAAAACTAGGTCCCTGTGACGTCACGTGGAGTGGCATCGCATGGGCGCCAATCTGGCCTTTTTCAAATGAGGATAAAATTGACCATTGCCATTCGCCTAAACTGGGATTACTAAAACCAAGTAATTTGTATATTGTGGATACACTAGTGGTGGGTAACGAGTCGCAATCAATGCCTTTCGTTTTCTTTGATGAAGGAAACTACCCAATTATTACATTTCTCCAAAATAATATGAGGAGCGAAAAATCGATTGAAGACTGCGCTTTCAATCGCCGTAGAATTTTCCGATGGTGGATCACTGAAGCTATAGTAATAAAGCAGAGTTTAGAGTTGATTATCTGAAGACGTATTTCTGATAGAAAATTATCAATAATTTTAGAAATTTTTAATTCTTCAACCTAATAAATTCAAAATTTTCCTGAAACATTCTTATGCTCTTTTTTTTCATTATGCGCTTGAAATTACCCAAATGCCTTCTTTATAACCGTTGTTACTTTTAAACATTGCCGCGCTGGACCCAGAATCCACACAACAGGAAATAAGTACTGTCTAATATGTTATTGCTATGCACTGTAATATGACTACAAATCAATTTCTCTCTTAAGTTATTCGATTTCCCTTAATGCATTCCAATTCATCATCTAAATTGCACAATGATACATCATTTGAATTAAAGAACAATTTAAAAGGAGAACATGATTCAATTTACTTGTTTCATGAAAATGCATCGTTTATGATGAACGATTCTTTAACAGCTCTGGATTATTGTATATTTATCGCATTCTTCCTCTCTTCGAACCACTAAAATCATAGGTTTTTTGCCACTTATATCCCTGTTTTATCTGATTCGGGCTCCTTTGCTCTGTTCTTTCTCCTCTCCGCCGCATTTACACGACCGAGGGGACCCCTTCATTATATCGGACTCGTTGAACTATCTTTTCCCGTTTTTTCCCCCTTTTTGCGAGTCCCAGCGCTCGTGTAAATTCCTGCGGAAAGATACGAAATAATTATTATATTTTAATTTTTTATCTACCTACTAGTCGGCGCTTGGGGATGAGATACCTACTCGTGCAACAGTTACGCTGCTAATAAACAACTTGTTTCGTGTAGCGTCGCGTTGGATGTGTCTCTATCGTTTTATTATTGTCGAGAATCCTTTCGAAAAGAATTCCGCTGGGAATCATGGAAGGCTCTTATGAAGACACATGTCGAAGTAGTGAACCATTTATCCTCCGCACCGTGCCTAATATTTTCTTTTCAACACATTGTTCAATATTTTATGTCACTGAATAAGTGCCATAAATATTGTCTGGAGCATATGAGCAAAGCACGGCTTTCGGGCGTTCATCCGCGTTGTATTGTCCATAGGTGACGACAGTTTCTCCAGCCATCCCACTAGCGTCTTCAGGTCAGAAGGTGCGATGCATAAAATTTGGCCGTCTTATGTAGGTACTTTGGGTATCTGTCGGATGTCGGTTCTGATAGGTTAGTTCTCATGTGGGCTCTGATTGGTCATTGATTTTGGAGACCCTTTTCCATGTGTTGGCTATTGTGTAGCCGTCTTCTCTGTTACACATTAGCCAACACAAGGAAACGGGTTTCCGAAATAGTGAATAAAGTTACTTCAGAAATAAATCGCCGTCATACCTCAATGAGGAACGGCAGAAAAGCAACTCTCGTCTACTGATGACAGAAGAGAAAGCATTCCTTTGTACCGTACTGCCTTCTGGTACTTACCTAGAAAGAAAGAAAATCTAATTATTCATAGCCATATCCGTGATACGGAAACTAGTATTTATTGTTTAACATAAATATCTCTTTATGTGTAAATAAGTAATGTAATATACCGAATCATTAATTCTTTCGAAGGTTTTTTTTGTTAAGGTATGGGTTTGTTAATGGTTTTATTATATAAATAGAACCTAACACTTAGAAAAACATTTGTTCTTTATTAATATTAATGGTAAGGCCGATGAGTTGTGTTTGTGCATTGAATAGAGAACAAGTCGAGGAATTGGAATTAGAATGTACTTGTAGGCAAGGGCTAATAATTTATATCGAAAGGAAGGATATTATAGCATTACATATGGGGAAAGGTTGGGAGATCGACTAGGTTTGTACATGAAACGAAGAAAGACGCGTATTTAACTAATTTAGGGGAAGAGCTGGCATAGGAAATTGTGGTGTTCTCGTAGTGGATGCTTATAAGTATGTGCCAGCTTCCATACTCTCCTTCGGGTAGATCACTTATACTATAAAACCTCGTATAATAACTAGTGATGGTCGGATTGGATACATCGGATCCAAAGTCGCGGAAGACATCGGATCAGGATCCGAAATTTTGAATAATAGCTTCAGTGAATGGAACGCCCCATAAGGGTGGAAAGAGTTCCGATTCTATATTCGAATGCGCCGTCGCATGCGATTCTTGTCCTACTCATGAACCGTTTTGTTAGAAAGATCTCGCAGAGGTTACGTAGGAGCATTTCAGCCGTGGAAAATAAAAATAGCAAAATACGACTGGCACATAGTGTGAGTCTACCCAAGAGATTGAACAATCATCGGGGGAATCTCAGTATCAGGAATTTGAAAATGCATTTTGGATCCGAAAATATCCGATCCGAAAGATCCGGCTCCGAAAATCAAGGATCCGATTTGAATACGGATCCGAAAAAAATCCTGGATCCGTCCATCCCTAATGATAACTTCTTTTGCCATTGTTTGAGGCTCACTGTTGAGAAATTTTATTCTTTATAACGTAAAATTCGTATTAGAAAAAAATGGGAGATAAATTTTTTTCGACGACTGGAACTACTAGGAATTTAGAATATTGTGTCCTGAATGAATTACTAATTTAAATTTCTCATTAAAACCTTACGCGCTTTTTCAATTCGTGAATGTATTGCAGCATAACAAAAGTTAAATACACCAAAGGATGAAGTTTACCATGAAAAAATATTTGACTTAACCGAGATTCAAACCCGGATCTCCCGATTGTGAGATAGGTGTATTAGCCAGTTACACCACCAAGCCATTTTGACAGAGAGAACTTCGGGATGGGTTTTACCGAACAAGATGCTGACGTCACAAGTCCACACTGTGGCACATGTGGCGAGGGTCGTGCTTACTAAGCCACTGTTGGGGTGAAAAACCCTTATTTTGACGCTGGTCTGCGACGACGAATTTCAAGGCACTGCAGGAACAAGTGACTTTGTACGGAGTCACTTGATCCTGCAGTGCCTGGAAATAACATAAGTTAATTTAAAATAATACCCTTTCTTCGCTGAGAGAGAATATTTACCGTATTATTTTCAGTGTAATTGTCGTTTCACGTTTTCGTTCTCGTCTCCTTACTATTTTCCCTTTGTCTTTAAACTCCTCTATCCCTCCCGTCTCCCTTTCTCCTCTTTAACAGTCGAGTTCTCAAGCCCGAGGGAATCTCTCACGAGTACGCCTCCCTGCGCCCTCGTACAAGAGGACTGTCTGTCTTTGGCCCCCTTATCTCTTAGCTCTCGTTACTTATTCACATCCTGGGTGTAGTCCTCTAGAGGACGGGAACTAAACCATGGAAGGTACACACAAACACCCGTCCACGTATTCAGAAGGAGTCGACGCCTTCTTCTTCTGAGTCGTTGGCATGGGTGTCTGCTGGGAGTCTCCCTCACTCAGTCCTCCTATTGGGAGACGGAGGTGAGGTTAAGAGAACGCAATCCTCCCTCCGGACCAGTCAATATTGGGGACGGATAACTAAAGCTCGCGTAAAACGTATGCTTACATCTTATTCTTGATATAATATTATAGTTTTTGTCATAAGCTTTTTGAGTAACCTTAAGTTAAGCCTTATTATATGGATAAAGAATTTAAAATTATATTTTAATTTTAGGGTTCGCATGCTGAGGCCCTCAAATACTTCGAATCCCATACTAGCAATTTTACTTCCCTATGGTGTCACGTATCTCTCTTGTCCTATCCCAAGTAGTTATCTGTTGATGTTTTCTGTATGAGCAAAATAGATCCTGTAGATTAACATTTGCTAGTATCGCAAGAATAAAAAATTCACATTAAAAATAATTTAGTGATGTAGGGTAATCCGCTTTTTTAGGCGTGACTCCTTGGATTTACAATATATTATGAATTAATAAGAATATCTTTGTTTATTTTTCACTTATTTCACTACTTTATTGCGACCACGGTTTTGAAAATGATTTTCATCATCAGGCACTGATATCTCATGCTTATGATCTTCAACATCAATCATGCCTGGTCCTCTTCCAACCCTATAAATATACTGTAAACTTTTTCAATAAATGTATGTGAAAAAACAAAGATATTCGTCTCATTTCATTTGGTAAAGACTAAAATTATAAAATTTGAGGTACATGTAAACAGTGACAAAGGCCCACTTGATATACCCCGAATATTTTACGTTGTGAAGCAAAAGCTTTTTAGTGAGTAACCGTTCACCAATAATACCGATCGAGATAGAGTCGTTCGTCCTGTTAATCCTCCATTCCTCACCACTTCTCCTCAGTGATGTGGCTGGCGTCTTTCTCTCGCTTTCACCCATCGCGGCTCCACTCTCCTCAGATGCCGTGTGCGGTGAAAAAATGATACGGAGACGGGTGCGAGATCAGCTCTTTCCTTTCGCCCTGACGCCCGTGTTACGTGCCTCCGGTGGCGGTGTGAAACGGAGTGAGGAGGGAATGACGTGTGGCGGAGAATGGAGTGACAAGCAAGGGAAGGGAGGGATCCGAGGCTATATGCGGCGAGGAGATCAAGAGAGGTCGGGAGAGAAAAGGAAAGGAAAGCCCAAGGAAAGTCAAAGGCAGGGCCAAATGAAATCATTTCCCTTATCCAAGGAAATGATCACTAGATCAGCCAACGTCGGCGTACCTTTACGGAATAATCCGAAAGTGCGCGAAATCTGTTAAAATTCCATAGAGAAATAAATCATTTACCTTGACTGGAATTAGAACCCGTATCACCCGAAATCTCGGCTACTTGAACTGACAAAGCATCGTTTTCCTCAGAGGATTTTTCCTCTGCGAATTCGGAAGATTCCGGTGGAATTCGAGACAGCTGTTTTTCGTCTGTGCAATATTCACATTTTTATTACTATTAGCCTTTTGAGTAAGGCTTGTAAAATATGCATAAAGCATTGTACAGTAAATGTATACAGGCATTGTAAAGCACATGCATAAAGCATTTTGAATATAATTGCAATCATATACGGTTGACACACTGAAACCCTCACATACCTACTCCTGAACCTAATTTACCTCCCCGCGGTTTCACGGATTTTTTTTTACCTGCCCCAAGTACTTCTCTCTTGGTCTATCATCCAATTATCCATACTCATCCAATTATTCTCTCCATGATATTTCTCACGTAATTAAAATGTCTCATGAAATGGCCTCTTTGCTCTTATTTTAATTATGGAGTTCCATATATCCCTTTCTTTTCCTACATGACTGTTCATTTATCTCCCATAATGTGCATATTATCATCCGTAATCTCTTGCAAAACCAACTCTCGAAGGGAATTTTGCTTTTAAAGGACGGATAATATGATTCTGTGTCCAGTGGCGCCGACTCCATGGGGCTTGAGGGGGCTCGAGCCCCCTCAAAAATTCGTATGGGTGAGAGGAAAAAATGTGTCAGGCTTGTCAATTTTCCCCGGAGTGTCCAGATATCGAGATTCGTGTTATCAGGGCTCTAATGTTGATCATATGACTCTTCTAAAATGCTTAAAAAACTTGAAACTCACTACTCATAAAACTTCCCGGTGCAAGATCCCCGGTTTGGGCCCCCCAATATTTTTTGCAAGTCGGCGTCCCTGTCTGTGTCACAAATACTGAATATTGTATGACACTTTAAAAGTCATATATAATATTATAAAGCGTAACACTGCTCCTAAGGAAAATTTCAGTGTTCCTCAACCGTGCCTTCTCTGCGAATCCTTTTTGTTTCCGTATTTGCGTACAATATTACCCGACAAATGGCTGATTATGCATGTATTTACTTCATTCCATGTTACCCTAATTTATTACTTACATATTTTGTGGTTAGGGGTTATGGTTATCATGTTATTTGAAATAATCAAATAGCATGATATGGATTTCGTGTTATTTGATTTGATTATCAGGTCATATAAATAAAATAAGAGAAATAGATTGTAGAATAGACAGGTTCAGAATGTCTTTTTTTCCACGATCAATAAGAGATTATAACGGCAGCGATAGAACTCATAAATAGATTGCATGACTTGTAGTGTAGCCTACTAACCTAGGTAAAACTTAATGCATGTTTCTTAATTTTATTATTATTATTTCTAACAGCATATGGTAGTATAATTTGTTAGTATGCGTGACGTTTTTTGGACCGTGTGGTGTGCATGTGGGAGTCCAATTGCATTCTGCATGCTGGTGATTGATCACCCCCTGCCAAACACCCTAGAGGTGGCTCGCAGGGTATTATGTAGATGCAGATGGATTATTTTAAGATGAACTGCTTGTAAATTTTATCCACTTTTTTTACGTCTCGGGTTCTCATGATTACCATCGTGTTATAGAATAAATTATACCTAATTATAGATAACTAAAATAATTTCGTCAAACGGCCACGCTGATGCCTTAAGCCTCAGAAGAAAAAAATCTTGAATGACGTAATGGCATTGTGAACTTCTTGACGAAAGAAGTCATTTTTGGTCTAATTCATGATAATTTTCTTTAAAACTATGAACTGCTTTTCGGTATAATGTTTTAAACCTTTATGTGGAGTATTTTCATCCATCGGACTTGCTTAGCTAGGCAATGAGGTCGTAGTTGCAACGTAAATTGTGGTCATTCCTGTCATCCTATCTCTGTTGATAGCTTGCAATACGTGTTTAATTCTAGAGTATTCTGGTACTGTGATGCTCATTTGGAATGGGTTTGTATCGTTTATAAATATGATGAGATAACATCAATGGAGTTCTTGTAAATGAATTGATAATGATGACCGCAGGATAAGAGTAATATTATAGCTGGTGAACATTTTGTATACAACCTTGAAAATTAGGGATGTACTTTCCGTTTCACGTATACACTTCGAAAGATGCCTTCTCCTTCTTACAGTGCCGTAGGTGTGTATATGCTTTCATGGTCGTGTACGCCATATGCAGTACCTTTTTTGGTTTGCGCATTTTGTGAATGCATGCATTCCAAAATAAACGGTTTCCTTCACGTGGTAAATCTTTGGTTTCACATGTAGTTCTGCTATCCATTGATAGCGTTTGATGAATGCTAGTCTCTCTCCCTACGCTTTTGAGTATAATTGGCTGAACTTACTGAAAATCATCATTGCATTCTGTGCAGTGATTTTTTTCGGTAACTGTCTGTGTCGGCATTTTACCTAATTTTTTACATCCCAGGATATTTTGGATTAAAGTACAGTTTACAACCAGCCACTGTATTTCTTCAAAAAAATGCTAAAAGGAAAAAAAAAGGATGAAGGATCATTTAGAGAACTTAGTGTAGCTGTCCTAGGTATTTTATCATCGTGGAAAAAAACGTAGTAAGAAAGAGCTATGACTTTGTAATTCCACATAATTTATTTGACTGACCATTGTTTTGATTTGGAAAACCATCATCAAGGATTTAATGCAGATACAAAAGCACAGTTATGTGCATAATAATCAAGGAAAATTTCGTATTTATAGTTGCAAGTAATAGACTAAATTTCCATGAAGGTGTGTGTAAAATGTGTATGACTGCTTTCACTACGCAGTTTATAAAACGAAGACACCTATTTATATTTATATGCTCTGCATGACTTCAAGATAATTCTATTTAGTCTGCATGATTTTATTTTGATATGAAAAATATTAATTTTTGAAAGAATTTGGGGAAGAATGCTGGCACACGATGGGCGTAAGTTTGGTCAGCGTGGAGCTAGATAGCCGTGGAAAAAGGAGGTAAATTGAAGCGACGTGCAGGAGTTGTGGAACGGTGGTGACCCTGAAAGGAAAAAATCCCATAAATTGTCCACTTTCGCCCCCACGTTAGCTCCTCCGCCCCTCACTCTGCCGGCCCTGCATCGGTCACCTAATTGGCACGGACGTCACCCCTTTTCCTCCCCTCCACACACACCCGCCCTTCCTCCAAACGATTATTCCTATTCGGGTCTTTCCAATCACCTCCCTATTTCCACTCTCTCGTCTCACCCTCCTAATTTTCCTCCAGACTCCTCTCCAGGAGATCCCCGTCGTCTCTCTTGGACCAACCCTGTTCGGTGTGAGGGAAAAGTTTACGATCAACCTCCTTCCTTACCCCTTCCCATACCGTCTTTCTTCCCTTCTCTGGCATCGATTTCTTTCTCGCCTAATTGCAGCCGTGATTTCCGAGCAAGATCACGGCCTTTTGATTAAGGGGCAAACGGATTAACTGAAAAAAAATTCTCTGAAATTCGAAGCCTCACCCGCTTCGCTTGGTTTGATCTCGACTGTGACGGGACAGATGCTGTGCGCTGTTGTTTGGCTAATGAAGCTTAAAGATTTTTGCACACGCCAATTTGAATAGGTCTTCAACTAGCTAAATGTTCCCGTGGAGTACAATGAAAATGAGCTCTAAGAAGTGAATAAGAGCTCAAGTGAGAACGTGAATTTTTTTTTAGAGGTAGCGATGTCGAGATCGTACTTTGAATTTGTTGACGTCAGCAAAAGGTTTTCTGCCTTTTAAAAGAAATATGTGAAGGCAGGAAAGTCTAAACTAGCAAACGAAAAGAAATTATCGAGTTACCTTATTTAAATATAATGTTATGGGCCAGAATTGGCATACAACTCATTTTGGCCAAACTATTGAAAAAAATAGAGAATTATTACTTCTTTTTAGTATGTATTTATTATTTTATGTTTTGTTATGCTTATGACTATTGCCTAAAAAACCTTGAGATCAATAGGAATGCGGTAGGTTCGCATCATGTATCAGGCATAAACCAGTTAAGGTAACTGGACCATTTATTAGAATATTTAAAAATATCTTAATTGAGAGGTCGGTAAACTTTATAGCCTTTTCGCTGATAAAATAGGCAAAGCTACCCGGACTCAAATACTTTAATTATCACTTAATACTTTATTCGAGAATATTTGCGCTCTTACTGTACAATAATATTTATAATTTGGTATCTAACTACTTTAATTAATGTTATTATTAAGTGCACTTTATGGAAAAATCAAAAAAGAATCATTATAGCTCCCGAACTCTTGTATTCTCCTATTTCTTCCTGTTACCCTGAAGCGTATCAATTGTAGATTTCAATGAAGGATGAAGAAACACTTAAAAAAAGCCGAGCTTCAAAACAAACAAATTTTGCGTCGCTTATGGATTCTAGATAGATTCTCGTGGATGTTGTGCACTATTTACCAATTAATTTTTTAAAGGATATTTTTAAAAATATTGTTTTTTTTGGCTACATAATCAGATATATTTTGAGTTGCACGGAGAAGTATGTACATATGTGACTGTTTATCTGGTCTCCTACAAGTGCTATAAAGGCATTAAAAGTCGGAATGTCACATAAACTTTTCATATCATTTATTACTGTCACCGCTACATGCAATTGCCTCCGCATGGGTGAACCAATGATCTGTGGGCAGATATTAGTTGCGGTTAATGGGCCAGGCTTGTGATAAAATTCTGTGGCTTGATTGCGGGACCGAAAATTATTTGGTGATTTCCAGCAAAGAAATAGGAAATAAATTATTCATAGATACATGCATGTGAAAACTCCTATTAACCACAAAATATCACATTGATGAACATAAACTGAAGCGTGGTGACGTACAAGCACTGAGGGCCGCTGATGCGTGATTAACAACACTCTTGCCGCAGTGGTGCACGGACGTAGATGAATACGTGACAACCTAAACAGTTTCCTGTGGGTTATGTGACGTGCGGTTCTGTAATGAATTATATATTGCCTAGAGTCTAGGATATGAATAGTTAGCTAGAATAATTTTAATCGGTCCTCCCGATTCCCCCCGTCGCTATCCCATTTCGCTTCCTATCGCTTGCATTGCGTCGAATCCTGTTTGTAACTCTTTCCATCAATATGTATTGTGGTTCTAAATTTACGTAGTACGTATTCAATCAGTAAATATCTTCTCCGATTGGTTTGAGCGCTGTTAGCCCCGCCGGAGGCTTTGATTAGTGGCAGTTTCATGCCTTTATATTCAAGTTTATTTGTTAATACTTATCTTCGATTTATAAGGAACAAAATTTAAAAATAGGTTTTTGCAAAGTATTAATATAATCATTGATCAAGGTCCTAAATGATGCTGAAATATTATTAAAATGTCATTATTTTTAGATTTTGGAAAATAAACTCTTAGTTAGTAAACTCTTAAGAACACTTAAAATGTGTCAGTTCGTGACGATAAAAACAGTTAGAAATTGTATAACTTAGAAATATGTTGAGAAATGAGAACTGAAATCTAAAGAATTGCGACTAAAGTGAGTAGAAACAATATATATGCATCTTTAATGATATCTATGCCAAGCTTTGATCAAATATTCCTCTTTATTTACTTTACCATTGAGGCAGTTGGTTGTGTCATCAACCCGGACCAATGACGTCATACTTTTTACATTTTACAGTCGGAGACCCTGGTCATCACATTATTTCAGCTAGTTGTTTCGAGATGCGAATGCGGAGTGCAACAAATGAGGCGTGTATCAGTAGTGGTCCAGTGTAAACTCCTCGTGAAATAGTTGTGATGCTGGGACGAATAGTTTTCCATAGCAACGAATAGCTATTTGCATTTTGCCTACATCCCAGGAGTCTGATGGAATTTATTTAGATCTTTTAATATTAAACTGTCAAGCTACTCAAAGCAAGGAAATCACTGGGAATATTAAGTTTCCACGTTTTTACGTATGCTACAAAGTCCATCTAAGCTGTATTCTCGTCTATTTGGTTTATCACGAGAATTTGATGGCATTTATTTGTTGATTGAAATTTAGACTAGAAAAAGCTGGGAGTACATATTTTTTTCAAAAATTATGGTCCATCTAGCCGTAAAAATGACAATTCGGTCGCCTTTTTTGTTATATATTCCAATTGAAATAAAAATAACGTTCATAATATCGATACGGCAAGTTTTATCAGTTTAACGATTCGTTCTGAAACAAAAGAAGCTGCAAAACTAGGATTCCCATTGTTTAATCGCGGTGTCATCATCGTCTATGGTCAGCAACCCTGTGGCTTATCTGACACCGTTTAACACTCAGTTCTCCTATAAGATAATCTTTTTCATTACAACGTATTTCTACTCTTACACTTCCACCTTTACCTTTTCCATATATTTAATTCGATTTCTTCTTCTTGTGTTATTGCCATTCAGTTGCCTTTCGACGATTTTCTTCATATGGCCGTCATACCCCTGGATATGACCGATTAGGTTGTTTCGTATACTTATCGAGGTTTTCAAGAGACTTCTTTCCTATTTATTATAAGAATTCCTCATCACTTACTCGGTTGATCCTTTGATCCTTCTCATTCTTATGTAGCCTTCATCATATTTCTTCCGCTTTTGTCAGTGTATATGCTTGATTTTTCTAAAGTAGCATATTCCGAATGTAATTTCAGATACTTACTTTTCTGCTTAAATTTCCTGGTGCAAGTAAACCTTTATTTTTGTGGAATGTTAAATTCTGAGCTATTCCACTGATAATTTTTTTTGACAAATAACAGTACAATCATCTTTTTCAACTTATTTTTCCATATTTTAATGTTTTCTTGGCTTTTTATATAGTTCTACTTTCCAATAGATATCTGAATATACGGCAGGGTGTACTCCGAAAAAAATTTCTTTCTCTTCACTCATTTGCGTATTCTCCTTTTCCTCGTTTTCCCGAATTCTGGATCCCAGATAACCCAGATCTCTCCCTGTGATCCACGTCCTGACCCGGAGGCCCCTCTCTCTCTCTGCCAATTTTGCAATTTTCGGGGTCGGACGCTCATCGCAAGTGGTGACAGATGTTGTGAGGCGAGAAACCCATGCACGCCGCTATGAGTAATGAGGTCACAAGCTGACGACGGAAAGTGAGACACTCGAAGTGGGTGTGAAAGAAATTCACGTCTCATGTCCTCCCTATTGTAACGGTCCGTCATTGGCTGGAAAATCGGCTTAACTTAAAGTATCCATTCATGTCATACTGATAGAGGGCGACTGCTGTCCCACATAAATTCTCTTCCCTGAAAATCTCCTCACCATCAAGTAACTACTCTACTTTAAATCCTAATAATCGTAGCTATCTGTTTATTCCTTGGTATTTGGTAGTTTACTTTTGACACCATACCCTTGGGCTGGTATAACATAATTATTACTATTATTAAGGCATTGTACCAGTTCGATTAGGTTTGTAAGGAGCATTTGCAAAGGACCTCGATCATCTCCCCTTCCATCATTGACCTTCCTCCTCAGTTCACATGGAGGCCTTTTCCCTTTTCTTAAATCTATAAATCTTATTGCCTTCCTTCCCCTAATCTCTTGAGATAGAAAACAGAATAAATTCAGCCAATAGAAGTACGCATGCCCGGAACAAACTGCTAGCATCAAAAATTTTATCTATCAGAACCAAAGTTAGAATTTATGAAACCATAGTGATATTTATCCTTCTACGTGTAGCTGAATCATGGGTTATTGACAAAAGAACGGAAAAGAAGTTACATAATTGAATTTGAACATAAAGTGTCAAGGAAAGTTTTTGGACCAACGAGAGAGAATGGAACCTGGAGAAGAAAACTCAACCGGGATAGCAGGGACTTTTTCGACTCGCCAGGCGTAGTAGCCGAAGCAACGAGCCGCAGATTGCAATGGGAAGGGCACATAATACAAAGAGACCAAGAGGCCCTAGTAAAACAAGTCTGGGCAGAAAACCCTGATGGAAGACGACCTCCAGGAAGACCGAGAAAAAGATGGAAGGATGATTGGAATCAGCAAGGCAGATGAAGAAGTTAGAAAGAGTTTGAGGCAGACTGTTGGCGAGGCTAAACACCATTTAGGGTATAAATTACCATGGGAGTGAGTGAAGTCTACGTTCTAATACGATTTTAAAAATCTCCTCCTCGCTCAGTACTCGGTCCATCCAAACCCTCTATATCCTCCGTATCTCATCTAACGTTAGTAGTCCTTTTCATTAAACTCTTACGTATCAATCCTCCCATAAGTTCCTTTCTTTCCATCAAACCATACTTTGTAAACAAAATTATCTTCCTGTAGTCCTTACTTAGTGTATCCTTTTTCCTCTGGTAATTGTGCTTAAGAAATGCTCCATCTGCTCAAGTTTGTGTCCATCTAATTTTATATTGATTTTCACATTCCTATCTCGTGATTTTTTACAAAACTATTTAACTTCGATCATCTTGTGATTATTCCTCATTCTATATTCCTCGCATCGATTGTCTATCGCATCTACTATTCCCTGTAACACTGTGAAATAATAAATAATATGGTATCATAACATATTTAACAATAGGAGTTTGGCGATATAGTGTATGCTTTCCTACATCGCAGCAGTAAAATTATTATGATAACTAGGAGTAACCTTTCATCATACGCTTAAAATGTTTTATATAGTATTAAAATAATTTTTTGAAAAAAGTTTAATCATATACCTTCTTATTTTGTGCTATGTGCAGTGTTCAATGCACATTGTGTATATGTCTATACGACCTATGATCCAATTATTGATCATACAATAATTTAATGAAGCAAAAGAGGTACATATTGCTGTAAAAAATCACTGAAGAATTGTTCTCTTACAGAATGGAATGAATAAAACCATTTAGGACATCCTTTTTAGTATCTTCCCGATGTATACGTTTGTCAGCGTGCATTAATAGAGTCCTATTTTCTGTCTTTTCCTATCTTCGTGAGTGGTCCTAACCTTGGGAATCCGAAAGTTATCTGAGAGGGATATCTCCTTCAGGAAACCGACCCTCGCTTTTTTGTGGATAGCGAAAGCTCGCAAACATACGTTTCCCATCCTCTTTCGACTGGAGGCGGTTTTGAGAAATTCATGCGTTGACTGTACCTATCTTTCTTTCACCTTATCATTCCCTCGAATCACCTCCGAAACAATTTCTGTAATATCAAGATTTTTATCTTTTCTGTACGAGAACAGCTGTGATAATTTAACTAAAGTTTTTGCAGACTTAAAGATGAAACAAGTGGAATATCGTCAAAACATTCTCTTTACGTTAAAAAGCCATGAAGTTATAAAAATTCAAGATTTGTAATTTTTTGTGGAGTCACCCCACCTTCTGGCAAGAAAATTAATAGGAAAACACTGGCAATTTATCATCTAAATTTATTCCAGTTATGCCTCGAGGATCATCATGTACGAAATCATTAAAATATTTCTATTTTTAGGTTTTAGTGATAAATAAGTTGATTCTACGTTGGATGCGCTTTAATTTGAATGTAATTTAGGATGGTTATGAATTGTAAGTGCCTGGAAATCACGAGCGCTGGAAAACTTTTTTAAATAATTGTTAGCATTAAAAAGCTAGGTTTTTAAATTTCTCTTCGGCGTTTATTTCACAAAGTGATAGATTGCATTAAAACAATTTTAATCCCATAAAACTTTCTCTGTAGGCCGTCTCAGTCGCTAGCGGCAGGCGTTTTTAGTATTATTTGCGATTAAAGAGCGTATTATTCGGCAATTTTTCAATATTCTTGTGGTCAATATTTACTTTTTCTTATTCCTTCTTGAGTTTCTTATATATGTATCACATTTTAGTCCGTTATTTTTTATCGTGTAATTCAAAGCTGTGTTTTATTGCATCAATGACATATATTTCAGGTAAGTTTTTTTTCGAATTTCAAGATAGAAATGAAAACCACGCCCAAACGGCGTGTTTACTTTGAAGAGTAATGAAATATCTCCCATGGGAAACACGTCTACGTCTGCTACTCTGTTTACATCTTCGCTTCCTGGGCGAGAATATTCGGATTCCCGGATGAGCTGCCATTCTCCCAGCCACCCGAAGCGTTCTGTCTGGCTCGAGAAATTTGAAATCGAGGTAACACACTTCCCGCAAACACTCCCGGAATAGTCGACTGGCGATTTCCCCCGCATCCCTCGCCGACCGCGCATGTAGTATTCGCCGTCGTTTGCGCGTCCCAGCTCAACCTCCCGTTCACATCCCAAACAAAACCCTCTCCCTTCAGCATTTGCATGAGAGTCTCAGTTCATAAACACGGCGAATTCTTATCCTTCCATCCCAGTCAGTCAGACTTCCGCGGTCTTAAAATGGGAACTAGACACTGACGCCGTGGGGCCGAAATAAAACCCTAGTTTGCTCATGGGATCGAGTAATGCTATTTGCCCGCGAGAATCCATAATGAATGTTCCAAGAAAGTTGTGTAGACGTGGGTATAGGGGCTTTAGTTTAACATTACCGAACCCCGAAAATACCCCATTCATGAATCTTTTTAGACGAATCGTCACTGGTTTACATTCCTGACGGCAATTTTTTTTCAAATAAATTAATTATTAAATAAAATTTATCTCCTATTCTTTGAAGATTTTGATTTTTCAATAGATCTGATGTCTCTTCTCACTTGCCGGAATTTACTGCAGGGCTGATTAAACTCGATGGGGCTGGGTAACACCTAAAACATGAGTAAATCAGGCATGGTCAAAAAGAGTTTCATCAATTTAATAAATGCTGAGACTAGTTTGGGGAAGCTCTCCTCTGAGCTTGTTTCTTTTTCGTTAGGTGTTTATTTTTTAAAATACTTGATATTAAGTCCGCTATAAGTAATTCGAGGTCTCCCGTTTCCTTACTTCCCTGTATATTTCCCTTAGACTGTTTGTTGTCTACAACAAGTCACCATGCCTCACGATTCGTCTGAAGAGTTGTGCTGTCATTTTGAAGGGTGAATTGGAAGCTTACCTTTTCTCCTACTCTTCTTGGCCATTCTCATTATTCAGATTATAGGTTTTATGTGACGAAGAACGGAGCAGGCATATAAAGGCAGTGAAGCATATCGATGGTTTCGTGGAATGCACATATACAGACTGTCCCAAGTGTCGTGTGTCATTTTTGACCTGTACCCTTGGACCCTTCAAAACCTATGGTTTGACACGTTAGTTGCCACGATGGCCCGACGTTTAACGCTATGACCTTTGACCCCCATTGTGACCCTCGTAGGTCAATTAGTGAATAATAAGGGTATTTGGACAATACCAATGACTTGGGCACCCTATAAAACCCATAGATCGACACCTTTGTCGGTATGCTATTCTTTTTGCCACCCTTATGACCTTGACGGTGACCTTACTGGGTCAAAGGTTGAATTTTCGTAAATAAAATTGTCATTTTCGGGTTTCTCGGGTCCGAAACCATAAGAATTGACACCTTGGTCAATGAAATTCAGCCATTTTTCTATCTCGATTTTTTTAACATTGAAACCCCATAAGGCAAATTCAAATTTTTCGTTTGGACCCAAATTGTGAGGTCAAATGGTCAAAATTTTAAAATTTTGCTTACACTCAACAAAACTTAGGACCTTTTCCCATAAGTGTGCCAATTTTCATGAACATAGCTCTACGGAAAGTTACTAAAATTACAGGTCAAAAATGACACACGACACTTGGGACAGTCTGTATATTTAAT
This sequence comes from Ischnura elegans, assembly GCF_921293095.1. Taxonomy (NCBI): domain Eukaryota; kingdom Metazoa; phylum Arthropoda; class Insecta; order Odonata; family Coenagrionidae; genus Ischnura; species Ischnura elegans. The sequence goes on from NC_060247.1 coordinate 125,256,223, forward strand.
TTTTCACTGTTGAAAATGAGGACAAGTATAAGCATAAATATGGTTTATTTATATCGATAAATAGTAGCATATCATTCAATCAACTCTTTAATACAAATTTTTAAAGAACATTTCTCGTATAATCCATCTTAGGATAAATATTATAAATTTTATTCCAGGTGCTTGGTTTTAGTGCATAACAAACTTAATTTCGGAGAGACTTATTCTCTTAAATTATACAAAGTTTGAAAGGGATTTAAGCACATATAAATTTCCACTTACCGTAGAAACAATTGTTTGAAAATAAGAATCAACGCCTAGATGGAAACTGTTATATTTACCTCATTCTAATGGGATAAAGAGTTGATGGAAAAGAAAAGTTAATAGAGAAGTTTTCCACTTACAAGAAGGCATGTGAGAACTGAGGATGTTAATAACTTTCCTGTGATAATATGTACATACTCCAAAAGTCATAGTTATTGTAATGGGAAGGTTTTTTTTAAGGCCATATATAGTAAATGCACAGCACTGTTAATCGATTTACAGCGTGGTTCAAATTGAGTTAAGCTGCGCTATCACCAAATAAAGAGAAAACATTCACACCCCCACGGAGCCCTGATCACGTGATATTCGCTTTTAATCCGGCCAAACCAAAGTTAAAACACAAATGAGAAACGAGACGTGTTTGGAAGGAGCGTAGCCGCTGAGATCCGCCGACGTGGGTGCCGCTTGGAATGTTATTTGAACGGAATAGAGTGCCAACGCGTTTCCAGATGGAGGATGGAAGTGGGCGTGTGTGGCGATGGGCGCGGATTGGAAATTGAAACCCTGGGCGGAGGCGCGTGATCGGGTTGGGATACTAGGTGGCCCGCGCTCGGACAGAGAGAGAGAGAGAGAGTAGGTAGGGTGGGGAGGAAGAGAAAAATAGGATATATACAGCGAGGGTTAAGAGCGAAGTGGTGAGTCATTACGGGTGGGAAATCAAGGGTGGAAAAGGGTACGAAATAAAAACATCCGAAGGAGCGCTTATTCGACCGCTTGCGTGTGATTAAAGAATGAATGAATATATTTGGATGTTTTTATTATGGTCTATGTTAAAACTATGAGAGCAAAAAAGTAGAAAATACAGGAAATGCACAGCACTGTTAAACGATTTACGTCGTGGTGCAAATTGAGTTAAGCTTTGCTATCCCCAAATAGAGGGAAAACATTTACAGTCCCACGTAGCCCTGACCACGTGATATTCGCTTTTAATCCGGCCATACGAAAGTGAAAAAGACAAATGATAATACTCTTAAAAAATGAAAATTTGACAAAAACATGGCATTAGGTATGGAGATTATTGCTACGCTATCAAGTAGTAGATATTCAGTCAAAATTTGTAAGATATTCAATATTAATTACACAAAATATAAGTTTAAACACAGTTCATAACGAACACACACGTACATATATGTATATTTAAGTAGAAAGTTTTGATAACATCACAAGTTTATAATGATAATATAATGATAAGTTGAGGAGACTAGCTTAAGCCCTAGACTTCAAGTAAGAGTACAGCCTTCCTTTAAACGACTGAAGTGATTGTGACGAATGAGTATTGAAGGATGAAAAAAAATCAGCGTAAACACTTGTTGCTCCACGTAAAAACTTTATTTCACATATTGAGTTTCTTTGGGCTTAAACTCATGGACTACTCTAACTTAACAAAACAAATCAAAAGTTACGGTAAATTTTCCACGGACACTTTAATTGCTAGGGGAACGGGTCGGAGTGTTGGCTATTGTTGGCTCCCACCCCGTGGGCCTTCTGTTCAAACCCCGACAGTGGCAGAGGTTTTTCAGAGACTGCTAGATCCCTGCTTGAGTGCTTGAGCGAATTGTGGGGTGAAATTCAGCACACCAACCGTCGAATTAAGCGTTAGGGGCGTTAAGCAGTGGTCCCCTTGGTGCCTTATTGCCGACGCTTCTTGGGGCAAATGACCTCAGCTGACGGTCGCCTCCGCCAAATACCATACCATACTTTCATTGCACCATCGGTTCCAATACATTTACAGAATTTCCTGAGTGTTTTTATATTACATTATGTTCGTTTAAAACCATTAATCGAGATATCCCCTTCCCTTCTCCCTTATACTCCATCCCATCCGTTCTTCACCCTCCTCTTTCCCCTCAATCGCTTCCCCAGTTTTTCCCCCAGGACATTTAGACGAAATGTTTTGGAATCCAGTCACCGGAAGATAATACAAAATGTATTGAAACCGGTCGTACAATTAGAATATCCGTGGGAAATTGTGAGTGAAATTCAATTAAATATTACTTTCCTGCGCGACCCGGGTTTCATCGAGGATAGAATTAATCAGGTAGTACATTCATTCAAAAGGTATCTCTCTGTTCAAATAAATAGTGAAGAAAAGTCAGGGGTGGGAGGTGTCCTTCTCATTACCTTTTTAATGCGTACCTGGTGATGTCGATCACCCACGGAAACCGGGTCACATAATTACCTATGTCTTTTTTGTGTGCGGAACAACTCAAACGGAGTATATAAGAACGTTTTTTTCCTGTGTGCTTGTTTAATAAGATATTTTGACCCAACATTACCTGCAAAAAATCAATTGAAGGGTTGCACTGATAATGGAAAAGGTGTTGCTGTAATTTTGGTTAAAATGGTTAATAACAAAATAAATTACGATATTCCCCATACATCGGAGTAAAAATTGAATTCATGAATGCGCATACTTCGAGGAGAGAGCAAAGTAGGTAAATTATGCATGGCTGATTTTTTTGTTTCAGATTATTTAATTGTTACATTCGTGTTAGAATATCTATGCTAAATTTGAAGAAAATATCCCCATTTGCATCGTGTGAGAGTCAGCGATGAATCTGTTGGAATTTCGCGTACGTAAGCATTGATAGGAGATCATTTCAACTATGCGGAACCGGAAGGTAGCCCGTGCGGAAACATGGGCACTCAGGAAAGAGGATGAGCAAAAACTAGAGGCATTAGAAATGTATGCATTGAGGGGGACGGAGAAGGTGAAATAAAAGGTGTGGAGGAACGGCGAAGTGCTGGACTTAGTGCGTGAGGAGAGGAGGCTTGTGGACAATTAAGTTTGGACAGAGAGTTCTGATCGGGGAGTAAATGTTTTCAAATCCCTGATAGAGTGAAGGATGGTTGATGAGCAAGAGATAGAAGAGAAGAGAATAGGATTGGTAGATACAATGAACAGAAGTGTGAATATTTTGGAATTGTTATGGAAATTCCTTGTTGGCAGGGGATACCTAAATCTGAAGAATACTCTATTAAATTATGTGGAAAAACATATTATTCATTCTCATTTTTTCCAAGGTGAAGGAATTTCACGTGATAAATATGAATACTATGTAATGCATGAAGGGTTGAAGTAAAAAAGCATGATAATCATAAAAAATTAGAATTATTAAAGTATAATTATATAAAATAGAATCGCATCGCATGAAGTAGCATCTTAACATAGCATCGTACAGTATAAAATAGCACATCATAGCATAAAAATATCATTGCATAGCATAAACATAGCATAGCATAAAAATAGCATACCGGAAAATAGCTTGAAATGAAGGCGTAGAGATGATACGATGGCTATGTTGGTTAAGGCTGTTTTTTTCTCCCTTCCCTAGATTTTGGAAAGGGTTGATTGGTGTCGAGGGAAACAACCGCGTGCGGAAAGGTGGGAGGGGGGTGGTGAGGGGGAGGAGACTACCAGTCGGGTGTTTATGGGTGGGAGGGGGGGTCCTCCACTTAACCTCCCTGTTAATGAATCCCCTGGATCGATGTGCGCTGGCGATCCTCCAATCTTAGCTTTCTCCACCCTTCCCATCACTTAAAGTCTCTCTTCTCACTCCTCTCCACTCGTTCAATTTCTCATTTTCTCCCTTTTCAATTGATTTTTCGATTGACCGCCTGGAATAGGGAATGACGAAGTGTGTACACTTCCCATCAATGAAGGAAAGATACCCCTGTTACAATGCTAATGAATCAATGTCAGCCGAGAAAACGAGGATGTATTAAGTAATGATGTACATTAACAGTGGCGCCGACTCCATGGGGCCTGAGGGGGCACGAGCCCCCCCAAAAATTAGTTACAGATGTGAGGAAAAAATGTGTCAGGCTTGTCGATTTTCCCCGGAGTGTCCAGATATCGAGATTCGAGTGATCAGGTTTTTAGTGTTGATCATATGACTCTTCTAAAATGCTTAAAAAACTTAAAATTCACTACTTATAAAATTTACCGGGGCAAGGTCCCCGGTTTTGGCCCCCCAATATTTTTTGTAAGTCGGAACCCCTGTGTACATAAGATACTCTGAACTTGTTTTTTCAACTTTTATTATAATTATTGTGAAACAAATTTTTACTAGTCGGTCATGTGGTTTGATGGAAGCACTAAAATATACGAAGTCCGTAATACAAAATATAAATAGTAAAGAAAAAAATACTGAAAAGCCCTCACCATTCAATTTTTTCAGCCTCTTTATAAAAATCTGAGTAATGTTGATTTGTGTCTTGGAGGTAGGTCTTCAAGAATTTGATGCGAAATTTCTGGCCAATTCTTCGCCAAGCTCATTCATAGACCTGATAAAAATAAACTGAAGAGTTTGCTGAATGTTTTCCATTTAATTCCTAAAGGCTTACACAACAAGGCACTAAAAATAGTTAAAATTTAATTGTTAATTGTTAAAAAAAGACGTTAAAAATTGAGGCCCTTGGAAAGAAAATAAATCCGAGTATAAGTTGGGAAGGGTTCCAATAGTTAATCCTCGGGTAATTTACTTTATTTTATTTACTATTTATATTTTGTATTATGGAATTAGTATATTTTATTGCTACCATCAAACCACATGACCGACTATTTGTTTCATAATAATTATAATACAATTTGAAAAAACAAGTTCAGAGTTCCTTATGTACATGAGTGCTTATTACATCCTCGTTTTCTCGGCTGACATTGATTCATTAGCAGTGTACAGGGGTATCTCTCCTTCATTGATGGGAAGTGTACACACTTCGTCATTCCCTATTCCAGGTTCTTCAAGAAGTATTTTGTTGAAGTAGGTATCGTTCGCATTCCAGAATGTTGAAAGCGTCGCTCGTCGTTCTTGAAGCGTCGTCATCATTAGGTGAGGGAAAGTAAAGAATTGCATTTTAATTCTATAATTACCCTGCTAAAGGTGGTCACGTTTCAGAGTAAGGATAGATTTGAGCGAATTTCGGCTTCTGATAGTGACGTTTCTAGATTGATAAAGATAAGCCTTGCGAAGGCAAGAGAGAAGCGTCGGTTCGCTGATTCCGTTAATGGAATATTGTTTTCTAGGAAGCAGTGTGTTTTCTACTTCGGATGACAATATCATTTTCACTTAATTCAGAACTCGATAAAATAGAGAGGTGCCTATCAAGCTTCGAATAGAAACCATATTGAAGACTCTAACACATAGAATGTTTCAATTATCTACGCTTATATTGGAATTTCTTTAATACCAAATGGTATGGCAGGCATTAGATTCCAGCTGCGGTGAAGGCAAAAAATGTATAGGTAAAAGACCTGCACCCAAAATGGTAAAATTTTCTCGAAGTATTTCAGTTTAAACGGATTAATTCTTACAGCATTACGTGATGGTAATATAAGTAGTGGTAATTCTTTTGCTGGGCTAAAATATTTTTTTATAGCTCTTTCCTAGATTTCCTGTAACTTGAATATAGAATAATGTATGAAGGCGTTTTAAAGTGGAGCACCGAATTTATAGTCATAGAATGCCGATAAAAAAACAATGTTTTTAGAAATTCCCTACAGAATTAGTGAAAAAGCAATCGATCCAGTGTAGTGAGGTGCGTTAAAATAAACTGCTTTATTGCAGTTATCATTATGCGTCTTATTATATTCGGAATCTTTATTTATGGATGAAATTTCAACCTTACCCTGTGGGGATCAGGGCTATTATCCTTGTTTTTTTCATGGAATCCTTAAGTTTTGATGACTATTTCACCAAGGAATGGTATTTATTTTACGTAACCCATTAGGATTTTCCACGTTATTCTTGGTCAGGATGAAAATTTTCCTTTATTTTCATTGAAATCAATTCTGTTGTACTAGTCTTGTTATCTTCTTTGTAGTTTTAACATTTAAAATCGGCTAATGGCGAGTGATATCAGGAAATTGAATGTTATTTCAGTAACTGAGGAGCAAAATTAGCTTTTCCTCTTGCGTTGGGACTTCTCCCGTTGCGTATGAGGAACCTTGTGAAATGCCCTGCTAAAATTATAAATTTAATGAGAATTTTGGACGATGCATAAAAGATAATCGGTTTCTCGCTGAAATGACGATATTATTTTGATTCTAATGGAAAAAAATCTTATTTTCCTGGGGAAAAATATCTTTAATTTCCATTCCCTTAAGCGATATGTTCACAGCTTCTATCCGATGGCGGTTGATGTGATAGTTAAAAGTAGAGATCACTTTATATGAAGCCATTCACATTTTTATTTATAGCACGTTAAAGTCTATTTTATTTTACGACTTCAGTGCAGAAAAATTTTCTAGCCTGTGCCATGAGATGTGTTATTTTGCTATGAAAAAATGTTAGTAAGTATTGCAGAAATGAGAAATTTTACCACTATAGTATCACAGCATCATATACTGACTAAAATTAATATTTATTTTGTGCTCTTAATCTATTTGTGTCTATGAGTCTAGATTACTTTAGGTGAAATCTAACTCTCGCGTCTCTCCTTAAATCTCTAAGTCTAGTGTAGCTCCTTTATCGTACCTGCGTTTAATAATTAAAACTATTTAGAATTAAAAAAATAAAATAAAGATCGAATGCTTTCCTGGCGAATCTATTGCGTGGAATTTTCTCGGGTCTCTTACCGGATGAGTAACTCATTCTTCGTCGACATATTGATCACGGAATCGGTAATTATTCTCGTACTGAAATTCGGAGGATGATGACTTGATCGGTATTCTAAACGACGGCGAAGATGGAGTTACTTACCCAGTGAGGGACCCAAGACAAAATCACGTGAATGAGAAAAAAAGTTATTATAATTTTTATACGATTCCTAAGTATGCATCTAATCCATCAACTTTGGAGGAAAGGGGATAACTGACATTAATCTTTGAAATGATTGTATTTTGTCTTTAGAATTTCCCTGTAAATCATACTTTAGCTGAAAATTTTCACTTATGTTTTCTATAATCAACTGGGGAAATTCTTCGTTTACTTGATAATCAATAATTATTTGCGCTTTTACATACTAATAGGTGAGTGGTGAATGAATTTGAAATGTACAATATCCATTCGTATTGCATCGAGTGATCGAAGTTTATGGGAATGATTATATTCTTTCGACAAATACTTTTTACTAAATATGTATTTTAACGTTAGGTTAAGAAAAACACAGGGAGGACGTATACCGGATTAAACAAGTATCTTATAAAATTCGATGCATCTTTTTTGCTAATTTGTCATGCTGAGATAATTCATGAAAGCGTATCGCTCTTTAAGAGAACCAACTATGCTAGAGGGTCGAAAAAGTCGTGATTCCGAAGTGGTTAACTTGGACGATGAGTGAGCGCGTGAAGCTGTTAGCTGTGTTCTTGTGGACACGAGACATGTTCGGGGTGGCGCTAATCGGAAATGGTGAATCGGTGTGGACGTAATCCATTTTAGAGTAGATCCGATCGCTTTGAACCCCGCTAGAGCTGTGGGAATGTCTTTTGAAGCTGTTGATTCCGTCGGGAGAGCCAGTCACGTTCTGCCTCCTACGAAGTGTTGATTGGAAAAGGTTTAATCAACTCATTTTCATAGAAATTGCGAAAATTTATTGTTCATGGTAAATTTAAACTTTAAATTGGCTTATTTATCTTTATCATATCTTTATGGGTGTTTGGCCACTTAATGATGGATAACCTCTTCAGAAATAGATATCATTTTAGTTACAATCCATTATAAAGCTAGAAAATCGTTAGTTAATTCGTTTGCCGATCTTGATGGGTACAAAAATGCAATTTTAAGGGAGAGGTATATGGGAGCATCTGTCTCTACTAGCCTAGCATGCAAACAGAAATACAAATAGAACGTGATATGTACTACATTGCATGTTGCTTACAACTGTCGTCGTTTCCCCGCACTTAGCTCCCACTTCTCTCCGTCACAGCATTCTCCTCTCATTCCTCTTGTTCCCATGGTATCCATTCCAATATCTTCTAGAGCCATCTGGTGACATCCATCCTATTAACATGGCCTAACCAGATTAATCGTTCCTTTCTACAACGTCGACTATATCTTTCTCCAATTCCATCATCTTCATTAGTGCTTCATTCCTGACGTTAACCAGCGTATTCTTTCTGCTGCTCTTCTTTTTAATATCTCTCTCATTCGTCAATAGCCTATTTTTGTTCCCCTCCTTACTGGCCCTTACCTCTTCCCCTTATGTAATTATACTTTCTACTTTTGTTTCTGTTTTCTATATTTTGTGCATCTGCAAATAGTTTAATTCTACAGTTGGGGTTTTAGAAATTTTATCTCATAATTATATTAAATATTTCAATAATTAAATTATTCCGATATAATTAATTATTCCAATTAAATTTCCAGCACTTGGTTTACTATGAAGCATAAAATTTTAATGCCCAGTATATAAAGAAATATACAATAACAATATCAAAACACTATAAAATATAAGTAAAAATTTTTATCCGTTGACAATATATGCGAAGATATCCGTATTTCAACTTTAATAAAATTTCATTTAATTTTGAATTATATCATTCTTCAATCAACTGTCTTTTAATTTTTACCTCAGTTACAATTCTTGTTGTTAGTTTACTTAAATTATGTGGCATCCGATTAAAGTAGGTAATACCACTTTGAATGCGTAATTACCATATGTTGCATATTGCCAAGGTACAATATTTTTTTCCGTCGTAAATCTTTTGTAATTATTTTGGTTACCACTTCCACTTTTGTCATAATCATTCCTAACCACTTGCTACTCTTGTCGTTACTTTCTTCAAATATTCATGTCGCTGGCATTTCATCACATCCAATGACCATATGCTCTGTCTTCTTTTGTTTATAGCGAGTTCATACCGCTCATGCGTCCTCGTAAGGCATCCAAGCAATCGTGGGTCGGTGGGATATCCATCTCTTCCGGCCCCGCCCTCATTCTCGAAGGAAAGACGTCCGTGGAGGCTTTTTCAACTCGTTTGAGTCCCGCCTCCACTCGAGAGGCAAGTGGATGGGGGATGTTGATTCATCGAACCACTCGGACGGAGAGATAGAGAGAGGGTTCGCTTTACGATGACGTGCTTTGTTGTGCCCCTGACGGTTGGCTAGTTATTGACCCCCCCACCCCGCCCCTCTCTTGACGACGAGGTGATGGCGGCGGCTTGTAAGCCGTCACTCGAACAAGGGTCCTTCAATTTGCGACCCCGCAACACGAACACGCACCTTGAGAGGCCACGTGCTCAAATATGCCCAATAAATCCCGCCTTAACGATTACGTGTATCATTGTACCTATTTGTTTTACTCATCTTTTGGCTCTTGATTTCTCCGATATGTTTTTTTTTCGGCGATGGTTCATGAGGAACATTCAAGGGCAACATCACCAATAGGCGAGAAACATTGAACTCTACTCAATTTACAGTGGGAAGTAAATTTATGGATAGACGGTTTCTCTAAATAACAAAAGCTCCAGGGATCATATGAGTGGTTCATTTTTTTAGATTAGTATACGTGGTGTGTTCAGAAAATATCGGACATTTAAGTTAAAAAAAAATAGTTTTCCGTCTACATTTATGTTGTCACCTTCAAAATAGTCCCCATTAGATATTCATTAGATTAGATTTCATAAAAATTTATTTCACTTTTTTCACGTCTTCCTCGGTTGTTGATGTGCTGGTATATGTTCAACGACTTGACGGCCATCTTTGAAACGCTACTACCACTCGTATATTCCTTTTTTACTTATTGCAGACTCACCTAAGGCTTTTTTGAACATTTTACACACTTTATTTCATTAATTACGTAAAATTTGAAAAATTTTACGATCCATTTCTTTAAACAAACGAAAATCGACTGCCGCAAACAATGAATGCAGTTGAACGTTTGATCATACTTCAGGGGAGTGTTTGCCAACAAATAAATAAACTTTTGTGAATCAGAACGTCTAACCCAGTAAAATTTAAATCCCCGTTATTTTATGAACGCACATTACTTTTATGAAAATGGATAGAAAAAATGGAATTGTTCAGCCTTATATTCCGCAGTATTTCCTACTGTATTTATACGAAGATGAAGGGCAGATAAATATTTGTTGACTTGTTTTAATATGTGATTTATTTCAAGTCTATCGCGTGATCAGCCGTGAAATTTCATAAATTACCTTATAATTCCCCTGGATCATGAATCGAACCATGGAAATAGGCTTTCGGGAACACTGCGTAGACCCCTTCGCTATTCAGTTTCTTGAATTCCCGTGACAATTTTACCGAATTTCAACGGTGCTAGATGTTAGGCCCTTGCGGTTCATCAAGGATTGCGTTTGCAAAGGAATAGAGGCTTTCAAGAAGCCACTACCTAAAGGTGAACCCCATTCCTGCGCTAACACTGCGCTTGGCAGTATATCTGGTTAATTTTAAGTGGTCCACCAATGAAGCAACCTCAGAAAAATTACCTTGTTGGTTAGAGTGACTGGAAAGAGTGGTTAACGGAGTGGCCCGGAAATCCAGTTTGGTTTGATTCCCGGCCCAGGGGTATTTATTTCTAATGTTAAACTAACGTGAATTACGTGATATATTTATGTACCTAATTCTTTAAGTACTGAAAACTAAGGAGATATTAGGTTTATGCAGCATCAACATTGACATGGGAAAAGAGTTATAGTGAAGTGAGAGATCCATTCTTTCCTGTCTATATAGTAAATGCTAAAAGGTACCCAACACCAAGATAGAGAAACAATCATTGGCATATAATGGCGGTCAGTCGCGACATTTCCACTAATGTAATGAATGATTTAAATTGCATATGAGGAATAGTATATGTTCACGTAGCTTCGGTGAACCATGAAATCAGGGTACCAAAATTAAGCATTCAAGTACCAAGCGTCATAAATGTCTTTCGAAAACCCCATGAACCTCTACGTTGAATCTTACCCTTTCCCGCAGTGGTGATACGAAAATCGGGTAATTTTTGATGGGGTTACAATTGAATAATAAGAATGATATGCTGGGACACTGCGCACACGAAGAGCAAGTGGTAGTGGCTAAAACGCTACAGGGTCCTGAGGAATGCGTCCTGAGGAAATTTATATGACCGTTTACCATTTTACAGTGAATAGTAACTTTATGGATGGAGGGTTTCGCTAAATACCAAAAAGTCCAGTCATCATATCCCGGATGAATTCTTCAGTACTACTCCTAGTACCATCTGGACCAGCGAATAAAACTGCCCCCCTCCTTCGCTAAATATGCGAACTTGAAAATCTTGTTTTATATTATTTATCAATTTTCAACTTACCCGTAAACAGTACATAGAGGTATTTAAAACGGAGGGTTAGGCACGACACAAACATCCATGCCATGGATAAGGAGCACCTACCCAGGTGGGATTCGTACCCACGACCTACGGTTTGGCAGGCGAGGACTTTACCCACCGCCACTCAGGCGTGACGCCTCCACCCTTATCAATCACTTACTTGGTGGAAAGTTTGATGAATATAGTTTTCATTTCTTTCCCTCTGTATATATATTTTTGGAGACAGGTACGTACTTAACAAATCAACCAATCCTCATCTAAATAATCCAATGATTTGTTTTTACAGCTTCTTAGCTTGAATTTTTTTTTAAATTAACATATGGTTGAAACTTTTCCCACCCTTGACTAAACTAGAGTTCAAGGCAAGCTATGCATTAATATTGAAGTGTATTTCGACAAGTTCTGTTGCGTGTTAATATATAAAATATTTTCTTTTGTGATTTGCATAAAACAATATATCTTAGTTAAAAGGTGGTAAAATACACACCAATATTTTGTTGCCTCTCTCTGAAAAGGCAAAGCACTTCGCTGCATGTCATAACGATTTCCCATTTCGTTGATTACCCTCGATCGTGGTATATTAAAATTTTTCTGTATACCATAGAGAAATAGAATTAGATTTTCAGTATATTCAAAGGTGAGGATGAATTTTTATGCAGTAATAACGAGATATTTCTCATTTTATAGCTAAAGTGGAGAAAAAAACTAAAGCCCTTTATGGTCAATTGAAAAAAGTATACATTGATGCATCTACGAAAATTTATATGGATAATGGTGATGGTAGGTTTTTGGAGCATGATATCATAAATAAACATGTATTTTTCATGCTATATAGTCAATGAGCTAAAATTTTGCATTGGTTGACCAAGAGATTCCCTTTTCGATGAGCAAAAAAGGTAATATTGGAAACGAGGAAGGATATATATCCCGCAAATTTATTGGCCGAGTGGCGTCCATTCGGAGGCATTTGACCTGAGCCGCGAACGACGCAACATTCCGGATTTTCCTGGTCGCATCGACTGCGTCCCCTAAGCATTCCCCAACACTCCTCCGAGAGTAGTTTGGTCGAAACAAATGAGGAGAGCACTGCGGCCACTGGCGAGCACTCTGCGTGCGCTCGCGTACATAGTCTTTGTTTTGTTTTTCTTTTCTCTCTCTCTCTCTCCGTCCGATGCGTCATTTATATCGTCACATCCCCTCAATTGATTGTTTCGGGCCGTATTCGCAGCGGGAGTTTATGAGCTGGACTGTGCTCACGAATCCAATTAAGTTTTCCTCGCGTAGATCCCCGGCGATAGACGGCCGGCTTTAGCGGCGGCTGCACTGTTCGCGATCGTGAATTTTACGGCTGGTCCGTCGCGTGCTTTTAAAATGTGGGTCGCGCACAGCATGTTGCAAACCTCGCGACCGACGACAGGAAGTTTTATTCATTCCCAAGTTGGCTATGGCGGCCGCGGTGCCAACTTCTGTCTCCAAATGAATTTGGAAAATGCACTTAGTTGGGCAGTATAGGGGATATGCGAAGGATTTACTGCTTAGCAACCAGTCGACTCCGAAGGTTAGATAAGTTAGCATGCCGTGCAACAGAAACTGTTCTTTATAAATTGTATAGTGTGGCATTTCTAAGCAAAGTTGAACTCACCGAGCCACTTGAGTGTTTGGAAAGAAACTTGGAATGTACGATGTAGCTCAACCATCAGTAAACTTACGCAGTGTATATGCTTACCACCGACATTCGTTTACATCAACATACTACCCCGCAAGCTCCCTCAATAGGCGTGTGGACGTTGGTGTGAGGAGACCAGTCTATAAAAAATATGAACATTTAAATTTTTCTGTAAATTTTGGTTGTAATTGATAATAACGAAAACATTCACCCCTGAATCGGAGTAAAAGTTAAATTAATTAATAAGCATACTTTATGAGTGAGATATTAAATAATGCATAAAATGTATGGCCGTTTAACGGTTACGCATTTACTCCACACACAATTTTTATTACTCCACAAAAGAATTACATGACAATAACAAAATTGAGTAATTTTAGGTAGCCTAGAAGGATAACCCGTTTGACGCTGTAAAATAAGCTTTCTTCAATAATTTAATTCGTACGAAATAATTAATTAAACAGTCAGACATATCTATGCCAAATTACTTAAAATTATCGTATAGTGAGTGAGTCAGATATGGTTTTGTCAGAAGAGTTTATGTGCATTGATTGTCGTCTCAGCTGAATAGAATGTTTTTTTTTCATTTAAACCCTAATATTTATTTTCAAATGAAGTGATATTCGCTTAGTACTCCTAATTAATGTGCTTTTAAATACTTTTATTTTCAATATCTATAATATGTCGCATCGTTATTACACCCAAGTAAAAATTGTAGAGTGGAGCTTGCTGTTAAGGGCGACCAATATAGTAAAGTTATTCTTTTGTAAGACCCCTGATCACTAAAAAGGGGAATCAGCACCGATTTGGCAGGGATTCTGTGAAGGAAACTCAGAGACACTCTTTACAGGTTTTTATTGTGATCACTCTCAGCGACGATACAATAACTACTGCCTCTGCCACGCGCTGTCTCTTCGCAGCTCTCTCTCGGCGCACCCCTCCCCCTGCCGCAGTGCTTGTCTTTGCAGTTCCCCATGGTAGGCTTCGCATGGGAGAGCGGAAACAATGCGCTCCCGTGGAAATGAAGAATGTGATGATTCGGGGAAGGGGGTGAGGAAATAGAAGGAAGGAAGAGGTGTAGGTATCTGATATGCTTACTAGCTCAGATGCTAGAGGTGGAGTGGGTAATAGTTGGGATGGGGTGCAGGAAGGTGAAAACGGAAGCCGAGCTGACAGAGGTGATCCTTACATCACTCCCCCTTTCAAACGGCATTTAGTCAGTGGACTAAATGTCGAACCTGTAAAAATAAAAAAAATGCAACAAACCCTGCGAAGCAATAAAATAATCCCCACCAAAGGTGCTACCCCTACCAAGTATCAATTCACATTAAAAAAATCACTACTTCCCAACTAGACAACATAAAAACAATAAATTTTAAAACCAGAACACAAAAATCACACAAATTTCTAATACACCTTTGTACTTCACTTGTACCATCAACCCAAACCCATATAATAAAAAAAATCATTATTTCCCAACTAAACAACATCAAAGCAATAAATTTTAGAACATGGACACAAAAATCACACAAATTGCTGATGCATCTTTGTACTTCATTTGTTCCATCAACCCAAACCCACAATCACTCTCACTCCCTCCTTTTCATTGCATACGAAAATTCCAATGAAGTCCAAAACAAAATTATAACCAAGTCACACAGTTACTCTAGTCCTTCCACAACTTCACAAGGGGTTAATTTTTCAAAATACAAATAGTGCCATGCGATGAGAAGCACCCACATCAAAATTACCACGCACAGCACCACCCCACACATTTTGCCTCAATTCTCTTCGTTCACTCTCACTGACTATCCTTTGCTCTCCTTACTTCCGCGGCCGCAGCTGATAAGGCAGCGGCTGCGCTTCACCTTCGCTATCTGGAGCACTAGGCGACTCCGTTGAAGGACGGGGATCGACCTCTCGTAATCCCAACGGCTCTGGAGACGTAGGGATAGGTCGGGACCTCAGGAGATAAGGACTTCTCTGTGGCTCAGCTGTTCGGCCTTCCTCTCCGTCGCTCGTCGCCTCGTCGCAAGATTCCTCCGTGCCTTCCTGCAGTGAAGTCTCTTCTGTTACCTCTTCGCTCGATTCTTCTTCTAAATGGGGTCGAGGGGGGGTGGTTCCGGGGGAAGAGGAGGGCAAAGTATTGTGGGGGGGCTTGCTTCCGATCACATCTACTGGCAATAATTTTGCTGATTCGGGAGGGGTGGGTTTCCGGGGCCTTCCTCGCCGGCGTTCTCCACGATGAAAGAATCCACTACTAGGCGGATTCCCTATATGTAATTTCAAGCGATTTTTGTGCACTAGAAGGGACCTATAGGGGAGCTGTATCCGCACATTGCAAGGGGATATTACTTCCGTCACCAGGTAAGGGCCCTTCCATGGGTAATGGAACTTCTTCGCGCCCCCTGTCTTTATGCACTGATCACTTAAATATACATATTGACCACGCTCATACTTTACGTCCTTCGTGCCTCGGTTATATACTGCGGCCCTCTCGCGCCGGCTCCGCTCGTCATTAACTCTACATTTCTCCCACATTGTCTCCAATCTCTCTTTCAACTCTCGAAGATACACGTCATTAAACTCTCCTATTTCCGAATTATAGCACTCAAAGGGCGAACGCATGGTACATCCAAAAACAATTTCATGGGGGGAATAACCGGTACTCCGATGGGTGCTTGTATCATATGCCGTGACAGCATAAGGCAACAAGACATCCCAATCTGTATTTTTTTCATTTACATAATGGCTAATAATACCTGCAATAGTTCTGTGTACTCTCTCCACCTTACCGTTGGACTGGGGATGGTAAGGGGACGTACGAAGTTTGGAAATTTGCAACAGCGCACAAACATTTTTGAAAAATTCGGACATATAATTCGCACCTTGGTCTGTCAAGACTTTATCTGGTACTCCGAATCTCAAGACCCACTTCCTTACGAATGCTGAAGCAATTGTCTCCGCCCTTTGGTCCGGTAATGGGACCATCTCAAGATAGCGGGAAAAATTATCAATGATGGAAAGAATATATTTATTACCCTGGTCACTGCATGGAAGAGGGCCAACAGTATCTAACGAAACGAAATCAAACGGCCTATCTGATGAGGGTAATTCCTGCACAGGTGCCCTCGTTTTCCCATAAGGGCTGCGGCGATTGCACGCAACACAACCCTTCACCACTTCCTTCACATCCTTTGTTACTCCGCGCCACCAATACCGCGATCGTACCCTTTCCAATGTTGGTCGAACCCCCAAGTGACCAGATAACGGATGATCGTGAAAGTTTTGTAGTATCCCTTTTCTCAACACTTCGGGAACCACTACTCTTTGTCCGCCATTGGTCTCCTTGTACAAAACTCCCCCTTTTACCAGGAACCCCTCCTGAGTGCGTAATTTTTTACACTCAGCGTCCGAATTCTGACAATCAATTAAGTTGTCATACGGTCCTATTTCAACCGTCCGCACCTTCCGACTTAATGCATCAGCATTCGAATGAAGCTTCCCTGGCTTGTGAACGACCTCATAGTCAAACTCGCTTAATTTCAATGTCCATCTCACTAAACGGCTATTAGGGTCCTTAAGGCTAAACAACCACTTAAGGGCTGCATGATCCGTCACAATTTTAAATCTCCTACCAAACAAATAACATTTAAAATGGCCTACAGCCCATACGACTCCAAGAAGTTCTTTTTCCGTCGCTGAATAATTAGTTTCCGCGTTATTTAATTGTCTAGAGGCAAAGGCAATGGGGTGTTCCTCTCCGTTTATCTCCTGCGAAAGAACTGCCCCGAGGGCGTAATTCGAGGCATCTGTGGAAACAATAAAAGGTTTACTAAAGTCAGGATAAACTAAAATTGGGCTACTAGTCAACGCGGCCTTAAGCTTTTGCATTGCCTCTTCACAGTCATTCGTCCAACTGAAAGTAACTCCCTTCTTCAACAATCTCGTTAAAGGTTTTGCTATGCAAGCATAACCTCTCACGAATCTTCTGTAGTAATTAGCCAAACCCAAATAGGACTGCAATTCTTTCGTGCAAGTTGGAGAGGGATATTCGCTCACCGCCGAGAGCTTCGCCGGATCGGGAAAAATCCCATCTTTAGTAATAACATGACCCAAATAATTAACTTTGTCATGAGCAAAGTGACATTTATCATACTTTAAGGTCAATCCAGCCACCCTCAACCTCTCTAAAACGCCTCCCAATCGCTTCGCGTGCTCTTCGATCGTGGAACTAAAAACGACCACGTCGTCTAAATACACAAGGCAATGCGCTGGCTTAAGCCCGCGGAGGACACTATCCATAAGACGCTGGAAGCTCGCCGGCGCGTTTCGCAAGCCAAAAGGCATCCTCGTATATTCATAATGCCCCCCTTCCGTATTAAATGCCGTCTTAGGTCGGGACTCCTGGTCCATTGGGATCTGATGGTACCCGCTCGTCAGGTCCATGGTGGTAAAATAGCGGCAGTTCCCGAGATAATCTAAAGTTTCCACTATATTTGGGAGGGGGTATACATCAGGAATAGTAATTGCATTTAACGCTCTGTAGTCCACACAAAACCTATACGATGCGCTTCCATCCGCCGACTTTTTTGGCACAACAACAATTGGGGCGGCCCAAGGGCTAACGCTCGGCACTATGACTCCTGCTTCTAGTTGTTCTTGCACCAACCTCTCCACTATTTCCCTCTGATGGTACGGTGTTCGGTACGCTTTTTTATAAATTGGTTTCTCATCAGCTGTTGGAATATGGTGTGATACTAATTTCGTCGGCGGTGGGAGGCCCTTGCGAGAAAACAAATCCTCGTACTCCTCGAGAATCGGCACCAAACTTTCGCGTTCCTGGTCATTTAGATGGCTTAACTTTTCTGAAAAATTAATTTTTTCTTCACAACATCTCACAGCATGCACTCGCGGCCCCCGATCGTCTTTTGCCTCTACTTTAATGTCCTCCCATTCGGTGGCGGAGGCTAATATTGTTCCCTTTCTTAAAGTTACTTCTCCTGCATTAAGATTAGCCACCCTCACCACAATTTCCCGGTTTTTATTCACTCTCGATATAGTCCTCGCAACAACACACCCCTCTAAATCACCAAACTTCGATTCGACTAAAACATCTGTGCCGGCTGGGACATTCAAATCAGGGACCTTAAAATTAAATAGTTTTTCGCACATTCCCGGCAAAATTTCTGTTTCTACCAACCGGATAGGGAATTCCGCGCCACACCACTCTCTCGCTCGCTTCAGCCGCCCCACGCTAACTCCTTCCTCGTGTCCATCCCTCAAATACCACGTATCCTTCCCTATAGAAAGGGTTCCCCGTGTAACGTCTATACAACAATCAAATCTTTCTAGAAAATCTAAACCTAAAATCCCATCGTACCCACCTACCTCGTCCACTACTTGCATACGGCATACATACCGAAATCCCTTAACTAAAAATTCTACGTCCTTCTCCCCTACACTCTTCACCACATCACCAGTAATTCCCTTCACACGATAAGGAGACCTTTTCACGCCCTTCAATCCGCACACATTACTGCACACGAGAGATACCTGGGCGCCAGTGTCGCAAAGAAACCTGGCCATCTTTCCCTCGACGCTCACCCTCGCCACCAGGTCCGTGGGTCCTCCGCCCCTCTCCACCCTCGGGAGGAAGACATCTAGTAGGGGCCGGAATTGGCGGCGTTGCCGGCCCCGCTGTCGTTTAACCCCGCCTGGCGCCTTGGTCTGCATTCCCGGGCAATGTGGTCCACGCCTCCGCAATTGAAGCACCGCCTCGGATTGCGGCACTCCCTCGCCATGTGTCCGGTCTCCCCGCAGTTATAGCACTTCCCTTCTCTCGGGGTCCGGAAGACGTGACGATTCGCTGGTTCCTCCCGTGCTGGGCGCCTTTCTACCTCTTCAATCCTGATGGCGGCCTCGACAGCCTCCTCAAAACTTTGGGGCGACGCCAACCGGCACTGCCTGCCCACCTCCCCCGACAGGCCATTTAGGAAGGCGTCGAGGGCGCGCTGATCTGCCTCATACCGCGTCGCGGCGGCATGCTCTACGGAGCCAGTGGCGTCAAACGTCTGGCTGTTGACCTTTCGTACTCGGTCAGCGAAGGCCTCTAGGTCCTCCTGGGGGCCCCTCCTCATGTTAGTCAACAGCTCCCGGAAGAAACGAGTACTTCTTTTCGTCCGGTACCTCAGGAGGAGTTGCGCCTTCAACTCCTCGAAAGTCTCGGCCCCCCGGCATTCCTCCTTGCTGCGGTAAAACTCCGCAGCCTCTCCATTCAGTTTCAGCACTGTTGCGCTGAGTCTGTCGCCGTCAGAGAGACACCCCAGATCAGCCGCGCGTTCAATCTTGTCGAGGAAGGCCGCAACCGACTCGCCCGCTCTCCCAGAAAAAGCCTCGACAGCCGAAAGCAGGCCAAAATTCTTCCTTCCCCCTTCCTCTCCCGTGGCTGCCCCTGCCCGTCGGAGCCTTTCATTATCCACGCTCAGCTCAAGGAGTTTCTCGTTCAATTCCGTGATGGCCTGTTGTAATTCCATCTCCTGTCCCCCAAGGCTCACTCTCCCCGCCATCTCGTCTTTGAGTTTCCTCACAAAATTTGCCAAATCCCACTTCTTGACACCAGTGTAAGACCCCTGATCACTAAAAAGGGGAATCAGCACCGATTTGGCAGGGATTCTGTGAAGGAAACTCAGAGACACTCTTTACAGGTTTTTATTGTGATCACTCTCAGCGACGATACAATAACTACTGCCTCTGCCACGCGCTGTCTCTTCGCAGCTCTCTCTCGGCGCACCCCTCCCCCTGCCGCAGTGCTTGTCTTTGCAGTTCCCCATGGTAGGCTTCGCATGGGAGAGCGGAAACAATGCGCTCCCGTGGAAATGAAGAATGTGATGATTCGGGGAAGGGGGTGAGGAAATAGAAGGAAGGAAGAGGTGTAGGTATCTGATATGCTTACTAGCTCAGATGCTAGAGGTGGAGTGGGTAATAGTTGGGATGGGGTGCAGGAAGGTGAAAACGGAAGCCGAGCTGACAGAGGTGATCCTTACACTTTTATCTTTTTTTTCAGGATGAACTGTGAGAAAAAATATTTCAAATATCGTCTGGAATGGAATTTACTGGCTCATTGTGACGTGAGAAAGCATACTCCCATCTTCATAACTTTACTACGCTTTTACCTAATCGGACCCACATTGAGTGAGTACTTCACGCATTTTCCGATGTAAAGGTGAGTGTTTCGTGCTACTTAGTGATTCATGAATTATTTAGTCAAATAGATTCCCTCAATGAGCGTTAAATTCTTAAAATTTGAAGAGCTAACATTGTTCATGCCTGATATCTTGCAATTGCCAACGAGAACATATATTACAGTGTATTAAAATTATATATTAAGAACATGTAAACTAAAGTATTCTTCAAAATGAGCCAATCAGTCTCTTGAGATCTCGAATTTTGCTACTTAAACCTTGATTGCATGTACAGCAAAAGTAACATTTTGGCAATTGCACCCAGTTTGATTCCTCCAGATCAATTAAATACATCCTTTCGGCGCTTAAATACCTTGGTAAGGCTACCATCACGTCATTCTCAGTGACCACTCACCCATTCTCCTATAATGGAAAGAGGGGAAAAAATGAGTTTCAAGTGTGTCGCCCTTCCGTCTGCTGGGAAATAATGAAACTTACCTTTTATTCTAAACTCCTTTTTACGTGGTCTACCGTGTTCGCAGTCTTTTCCCTGTCAGCCTTTATTGCCCCGAGTGTCCTCCGTTGCAGCCATAAGACTTTAGCCTACGGGCACACGGGCACCTACACATATGCATACAACCTCGTACATCGCAAGGATCAGGTTAGTGCCTCGGATACCGAGCCGGTCACTTGGTCGTAAAACTAAACATGTCTGCGCGCGGAGCTCTTCTCTTGTTTTATTTTTTTTCTCTTTCCCGGCTTAAGCCCCTTCGTATCTCTTTTGGCGTGGGCAGGCACTCCCCGCTTTATCCAGTGCATTAACTCGGCTGATCCCTCAGTCAGGTACGCGTCAGAGAAAAGAGTTCCCCGCCACGATTTCCAAGCGGCCTTTGCGGGGGAGGGGATATTGGGTCGACAGCACGGCGGCTGCGGCGTATTTTTAAACCTGAAAGAAGCGTGCAACACGTTAAGCTTACCTTGGTGAATCACTTGCGATTTAGAGATTACGAAAGTGAATCAAGGCAATTCCGCATTCGACCACACTGATAATATTGGTTTTACCACTTTGGCTCTACGCTGTAATATAAGTTGAGCACTGACAATGAGCAATCCAAACTGCTGGATTGTAGAAGAGGCAACCTTAACAGTATTAGCACATTATTATTAACAAGAAATTAAAACTTTAATTTATAAATCAATTTTTTATCATTAAAATTGAATGAAATTGATATATCTGATTAGATTGTCAAATCCGACATATTTAAGTACCGTGTTAGCAAGATCCAGTTCCAATTTTAATAAAATTTATTGGCTACATCAGGATTTATTTCTTTTTGAAGAGACACGTGAGGTTTTATCTATAAGGATATTTCAAGAAAAATTGATATTATTGGCTTCGTTCATTCAAATTTTATTTGATTTTTTTTTGGAGCGTGGAGATAATATAATCATTTATATAAGCCCCCAAGATTGAGACGTTCACGAATCCACAGTAGCAATGAAACTTGTGTGCAGTAATGTGTATGAAAAGTTATCTTCCATTTGTAATTTTGTTGAAAGCCTGAAATAGTTGGTGAGTGTGCTAGCCTTCTACACTGGAGAATTTCCGCGCCAGAATGAAAAAAACAGTGGAATTTGTTTAAGCTAATTGATGGTAAAAACTTAAATGACGTAAATATTGTCAGTTTATCAAAACGTTATCGGTTTATCGAGTAAGTTAAAGGAATAGTTTTGGATGTAGTGATGTTGATATTCTTGTGAGACAACTGAGGGAATGGAGAGGAAATTAGAGCAGGTATTTTTCGTGGTACAAGGACACTCTGAAGAGAGGTTACAAATAAAACTGTCCTATAGCGTAACTCTAACCGTGGAATATTTTTATCTTACCGGTGAAGCGGCGGACGTATAGAGGAATTTGAGATGGAAAATAGCCAGATCGTTGCTCTTTTTGGCTGAATTCGCGATAGATTTGGTTTACATGTGGTAATGATGAATGAAAATTTGAATTATATTAAATTTAACTATCATGAATGGAAATGAATGACAATGAAAATCAGGATTTTGGCCAAACGTATTTTTAAGTCTTTAGTTTACCAACTTTCGTCACTTTTTTTTACATGATGAAACTGAAGCTTCAATAATATCCTCGGCTCACGAATTATTGAGGGTCAGTGCCTTATTAGTAGTGGAAGGTGGCAGTACTATGTCTTCTAAAAATCATTTATGTAAATTGAATTACATTCTTTGCCCGAAAAATCTCTAATTCTTTAGGATAAATTGGTAAAGAATTTCTTTAAAAATTTTTGATGGCGCTGAAACTAATACCTTGATGTATATCCTTTCAGTTTTAACCTACGGCCCATAGTTACAGGGAGCGATCGTACATATTTTCAAGGACTCCGAGGCGGTACGGCAATGAAAAAGTTAAAGCAAACTTGACTCGCAAAGAAAAAGCGAGTCACGACATATTACTCTCCCTTCCCTAAAATTCATGTCACCTCGCTCGATTTCGAGGAATTACGTGAAAATGCTTTTAAAATCGGACATTGCATTGCATTAATATTAACAATAATCAGTACAATGGTTTGGGACTTAAATATGTTTATTTTTGTTTCCCATTTTCCAAAGGAATCCGCTTAAATGTAGAGTTTTTTTTCAATTTTAGTCAACGCACCCATAATATAAGTTTATAGATTGCTTATAGTGTGGCTGCTGTGGTTTCTATGCTGATTATCCACGGTAAGATTATGGCGTAAATTAACGCGCCTATTATTGGACAAAATATACTCGGAAGGATCTAACGGAGTTTTTTTTTTACCTTGACCTGGACTCAAACCAGAATTCCGTGAATGCGGGCGTTGTGATTTTGGCACATGAATTCCTCCCGAGTTCCGCTTCAGTTCCGCCCTTATGCACTACCTTGGAAAGGTTCGCCTATTCAAATAGTCGTTCTCTTGTTTTATTTTGTGCATAACTGCCGCAAAACGAGAGTGTCTGTTTGTTTTTCGGCACTCTAATGACTTATTTGACGAAAAGAGGGACAATTATGGGACAATTGGTAGCCTAACTACCCAAATGAGTTTTTATCGAATGATTTAACAATTTATTCAATTTTTTGAAGCAGCTGTTGTCATTATGAACCGCTATGTCTATATATTTAAACAGAGATTCATTGAAAGCAAAGAGTGTACACGTTTGAAATCAAATCCATGCATTATTCACATAAGCCATGGAATATGCCTCGTGGCAGAAGAATTTTCCACCGTTTTCTCAAATTTTATTCCTGTGCATACTGAAGAATCTTTCGCTTTTTCAACTTTTTTCATGAGCTTGGAGCGACGTAGCCCGAATGGGGATTTATTGCCCTTGATTTCTGTGGAAAACCCTTGTATGTTCTGGGAGGAAATGGTTCTTTTGGCAATGCACTAGTAAAAAGCATCTAGTAGGATATTCCTTGAATATGGATGGATCTTGGAGGATCTTTCCCGATTAGCCATGGGAAAAAAGAAGGAAAAATAAAAGATCCTCGATACGTATGGTAATTTCAAGTTATCGGAGTCCTCCTCTGTGCTGTAGCTGCATGCAAACCGTGGCTTTTAGTCAAGAGGCTGGAATCGCGGAAGACAGAACATTCCGGTGCCAATTCTGTTCCTCCTCCCACGGCTCGAGATACGTATCGTTTTCCCTGACCCTTTGACATTTAGACTCTGGATCACGTCGATCCATGGAATTAATTTTCCGCATAATAAATCTCCAAGCTTACCGATGAACTCGCGAATTCGGCATTTTGCAGCGAAGATAATGGATGGGGGCAGAATGGTGAGGAGTAATAAAATACGAGTATATTTTAGAGGTCCTCAAATCTTGGAATTGATCCATAAGTGAGTGATTGTAATTACTACGAATTGATTTCTGATGGATCGCAGTGTCTAGAAAAGGATCTCTGAGGTAAGATCATAGAAAAAGTGATGGATAGTGATTAAAAGAAAAGCAATTTAACAAATCAAAAGATATGATATAATTTGCAATAACAATCAGTGAAGATTGATAAAATATGAAATTTGGCATTCATCTACATACTACCTCTCAAGTCTCCTTTACCCTATCTTACCCAGAGCTGCCCCTGGGAGAAATTCAAATTCAAGACTTTATGATGAAATTTTCAAAAATGTGAAAATTGTCAACTCAACCATAATTATTGTGGCAGCTACATATGTCGCCATTATAAATAACAACAGAAACAGCACATAGTTTAAATCTTTCCGGAATAGAGCTAAAAATTTATAAATTTTTGATATTACTTAGAAGCAAGATTGGATTATACTAGGGTAATGGATTGGCGGGGGTGGGAGTGTTAGAACACTAAATGTTTGCGGAAAATTAGAAATACAGAAGAGGAGATTAGCGTGTTGAATACCACCTAGCCTTTTAGTCCGATTTGTCCGGAAGAAAAACGAATTCCAATGCGATGTATCCACGATGTATGCGTTCAGAAAACCATCTCTCTCAATTTATCGTCTTTATCGGACCTGGAAGAATAGCGTGGTTTTAATATGTTATTCTCCGGGTCTCCCTTGAAGATATATTATTAGTAGCTCAGGTAACATAAGTGTGGCACGTATCCCCCAAGTCTTACGGCTTCCAGCATAATATATGTAAAAGCTGAGTGATTCTTCCTGTTCGCGGCAGGAGCAGCATTTTTTGACTTATCTCGCGGCTTTATTTTTGTTTTGAGTTCACCTTAAGCGCTAACAAATTATTTTTCTGAGCTTACCAATGAACCAGGGTGAGTTCGACACCTCTGCATTAAAGATAATGAACTGAGGAGAAGTGGTGAAGAGTCCTCGAATTTTCGTAACTTCAAATTTTGGCGTTGATACATAATTGTATGATTTTAATAATCTATTCAGTCGTACTTGATCGCAGTGTTTGTCAAGGGAACCCTTAGCTATGATGGTTAATTCAGGAATGGCCACTGACTGAATGAAAGGCGTGCTAACTTACAAAAGAAAACACACTTGCGTTCAATCATCAATAGCGAATCGTAATAAGCTGAAGTGCTTGCGTTTAGGCGGCTAGAGGCGAAACTATGGCCGAGAAATTGCAAATTTTACAGTTTTAAACCATTGTTACCCAAATTAGTGCGCTCATAATTACGAATATAGATATATATTTTAAAGCCTTTCTGGTGAAATATTTTTTCTCATCTATTTCCATGGACTCTTGTGTTTTTTCTTGCACACCAGTTTTTAATGGCCTACGTTTCAGCTGCACCTTACTTTAATTTCCTGAAAGAATTGTCTCTTACAGTTTTGTCCCATTGGTCGGATATGTTTTGCTATTTTGGGTCATAACTAGCTATTTTGGTGTTATAACCATCGCCAGCATGCATCTTGCACTGCATTGTTGCAGCTTTTTGGGGAACCTTTAAAACGAATGAGTTGGTCTAATAATTAGTCTCTTCCTCTGATTGTGTATTATTATTCAGGTCAGGTGTCTACCAAAAAGATTGGAAAATTTTTGTCGATTGATTCATATTTTTTTAGAAAATTTTACTGCCAGTTACAGAGTATTTAAAAAGCTAAAATAACTTTAAGGGCGATTTTCAAGGGGCACATATTGCACAATCTGACGTGATTACGGAGGCGGAGTCAAAATTGCGTCGTGTAAAGCGGTGTATTGCCATAAAGCATGCGAGGATGCATGGATGTGAGACGGTAAAATTGCACCTGTTATAATTTCGTGTGTACATTTGCGCAATTGAACGTCACAATGAGAAATAAATGCACTTCTTACCCTCGCAACTACGTGGCCCGTGTTAAACGGCCTTTTTAAACCGATAAAAAAAACCGTTTCATTTGAAGTAAAACAACCTTTCAAATCTCTCCTTCTCCTTCCCTCCTTTCAAACTTCTCAAATTCGCTTTCGCTTAGAATTCGTACCACTTGTAAGTATGTAAAATTCTCAGTGAAAGACGGAAATAGTAAAATGGCTCACAAAAAGAAGTAAAATAAATTAAGTATCAGTGAGGACGTACTGCAGACAAATTGCGACCCAAAAAACTTCCGCAACGATCCAAAAGGCATGCAAAAGTTTTAAGAAGAAATTAGCAGGAATAAAAATTCAAAATGAAGCGCTTTTATTTTAATAATTGAGGGTTAGCAAGTAACTGTAAAGGAGTATAAACTTTTTTAGAGTAAAACACAATATTGAATAGTTTATAAGCCCCTTACTATCCGAGAGAATGAAAAAACATCATATTAATAAACTCTAGCTAATATTTGCATGGTCACTTATTAAAGACCTTGACATTTGTACTCAGTGCCTCATGGAGAGAATTCCCGTAGACCTTGTTATCCAAATAGCCAGAAACTCAGTCTTAGTCATTTGGGAGATGAAGGGTTGGAACAGAGTGTGCTAACGAAAACATCTCACGGTAAAAGATTCTTGTTTGCCGAACGTCACTGCCAGCGACTAGACTGACGCCTCGAGAGAGGACCCCACTTTGTGCTCCAAACGAGACAGAGGAAATTGGGCTGCGGAGTATTTTTACCACTTTGTGCCCACCATAGAAAGGCTTCAAGGCTCAAGATATCGCCACTACGAATTTTGGGGTCTCATAACGAGGAATGCAATATTTACCCCTAAATTGACAGTAATTTATCAATGATTTTACCATATCTGGGAGCATAATGGACAATCTCAGTGGTCTGGTATTGCTATGATGCGACTATCTGTGAAGTCTGAGCTCGAAAATGGCAATTTTTCAATTAATGCACGAAAACTGACAGTTATCTAGCACAAAATTTACAATATCATTACAAAATGTAGTTCATTTAAAGGCTTATAATACCAGTACGATATAGGTGGGGTCCACTTTACGGTAGATGGCCTTCAACCCTTAATTTAGGATAGGATTTAATCTGCATGGGAAATTTCGGAGTTCAGTCACGCAAAATTTTTAAGTAAAAAATAAAAATGTATCTATTTTATGGACTCTATATTTAACATTAGCTTATGGTGAGGTTTATGACCACTGACTTCGTTTCTAGAGTTAAATTTTGGGTAGCCAATGAATTACACAATAAACTTTAGACAAAATTTCAGATCCTTACTAGAGCATATTCAGGGCACAAGACTAATGCATGAATCATATTTCTAATCCTGCCGCGTGAATGGCGGTGAAATATACAAGAATTGCCATGAGAAAAAATTCCCCTGGATCGTGAATCGAACCACAGTCCTTTGGCGGAAAGCCAAAGGTCCGTGGAAAGGTAGCAGATTCCTTGTAGATTGTAGCAGATACCTGCAGTTTTCCTTCGCCTTGGTAAGTATCGACATTAGAACTAATTTAAAATACTGAGATTTAAATTGCAGTTTTTGAAAAAATAGCACGGAAAATCTATTTTTTAGTGAACTTCAATCGATAAATTCCTGTAAGGACTTTATCGATTGAAGCCTTTTTATATAAATATTATATTTTGAAATTCTTGCTCAAATGACAAACAATGCGTTTCTGGCAGCGGCCTCTTAAATGGTGAATTTTGCATTGTTTCTAAGATCGACAGTGTCTGTGGTCGTCAGTTAGGGAATAATCAGTATAAAATAAGAAATGAAGTCATTGAGTACTGCCATTTTATCATTTTTATGAGCGCTATTATATTTTAAACCTCCATTTTTCAGTTTTTTTTACAAAATGTGTATTCGAGGACAATAATAAAACACACAATTGCAGTTTTTATTACGGAAGTAAGCGCATGTTTGCGCATTGCAGGTATTGCGAATGTCTGTGATTTGAAATCGGATTTTGGGAAATTATTTCAGCAAAAATTTTCAAAGCCACTCCTGTCATCACACTTATCTGTCATAAAAAATGTCTTCTGTGAAAATATATGGGCCCATATGAGTCTCATTAAATGTTTTCATTTTACGAAATCGGATTTTTAGTATATTCGCATTGAGAAGTAAGCGACGTTGACCACTTCACGTCAATAAAAATAGGGCTTCGCTTGATTTGTTAATATACATAACCAACGGACATTCAACTCAGTCTATTGCTATAGTGGCATTTAAGACAGACAAATGCTGTCAAATTCCGGTGAAATTTACATACGAATGGGCTAATATATAATGCATGCATTTTTAAAAAACGTTTTTCTCAGTGATAAGGCTTATTAAGAGGCTTTTTACGAACAAGAGCTATTTCCAAAGCGTATATAAACCATTCATTCGGTCATCATTCGACGGAAG
Organism: Ischnura elegans; assembly: GCF_921293095.1. Classification (NCBI taxonomy): domain Eukaryota; kingdom Metazoa; phylum Arthropoda; class Insecta; order Odonata; family Coenagrionidae; genus Ischnura; species Ischnura elegans. The sequence continues at coordinate 125,284,873 of NC_060247.1, forward strand.
ATAAAGGAGGAAAACAGTCAATTGTTTTAATCTTTTCTATTTGCTTTGAATGGCGTCTGTAGTCGGATAAAACGATAAGTGTGGGTTTGAGATTAATATTACTGTTGGGAGCATGGGAAATATCGACTTTCATTAATGACTTGGCATTTATGCACTCGTTCGATTACGGGATAAAATGCTCTGATAACCGTGGACTGAAAGATATAGTGAGTGATAAAATAGAGATAAGACTTAGGGAGAAACTCGGTAATTACAGCGAAAACGACTCGTAAAGAATTGCCGAGTCACGCCACATCATTTCCCGTTTCTAGTTGCATGCTAAATCGACATTGCGTGAATCGACGTGGAGGACATAGTGATTCATGGAAAAATTCCCTTTGGAGTTTTTTTTTCGATGTCCCTCAATCAATAACCTGAAAATGCTTCAATTTGACTTTTTATTCTTGCTTATTGCTTCTTAAAACCATTGAATGTGTTTTGATCGTTGCTGAAGTTTTCGGGGGTGAGTACTGCCTCAAATGTAATTCTGACTGATACTTAATTCATTATCGTCTATTTACTTTTTTCGTCTTACACTAAGAATCATGCATACACATTCTAAGTGAAAGAGTAATTTCGGATATACTGTTTCACTGAAAAGAACTGTTCTGGGTAAGTTTAAGGTTTAACTTACGCTTTATTAGTAATATTTATTTTACCGTAAAATTAACTAAAAAATAAAACAGTCGGCTAGTCTATCCTTATTATTCATTGCTGGAATATATCAGTCGATTGAATTAGAATCAAAGCTAGCAGTTATCAGGCTCAAGTTACGATAAAATACATGAAGAATAGTGAGTATATCTCTGCATTCCCGTACAATCGACTGCTAAGATTATATCCGTTGAACTATCAATCCCAAACTTCTCGCGGAAAAGATCTTAATTTCTAGCCAGTCATTATATTCACCACTGGAGTATATATAATTTTATTTCTAGTCAACAGCTTACGCTGGGAAGGAGTGTTCTACGTGATGCATTTGCGATCCGTTCAGTGATACCGGGAAAAATAGCGCCACAATTTCTTCACGACCTAATTGTAGAAACAATTGATGAAGATTTATGTAGATCAAGGATGAAATTCATCATGAAAAAATATTTGAATTAGTCGGGATAAGAACACTGATATTCCGATTGCTCGTCAGGTAGGCTACCAGATACACCACTAGCCATCTTCTTCTAAGGCGAGTGTTTTGAATTTGATGAAGAGTTAATTTTTACTGCAGGTGAATTCCACGTGTCTTGAATTTTTACAAATTTAGATGCATATAATGTTACCATTTGAGTGTAAAGTTTTACGTTTCGGAAACATGGACACTTAAGAAGGAGGACGAGAGGAGGACTGGGGGCTTTAGAGGTGTGAGTTTGGAGAAGAATGGAGAGGGTGAAGTGGACGGATAGGAAGAGGAACGAAGTAGTGATGGACATGGTGGGTGAGGATAGGCAGCTTCTAGATGAAATCGGAGGAGACAGAAGGCATAGATGGAGGGAGTAGGTACTTTGCAGGGAGGGCATGTTGAAAACAGTGTTGGAGTGTAGAATGTTGGGTAAATGAGGGAGAGGAAGGAAGAGAATACCTAGATAGAATGAAAGGCGGTAGGCTTTATTTTGAATTGAAGATGGAGATTCATGAGTAAAGGAAGACTACCGGAATGCTTCGTGAAGTTCCATGCAAACCTACCTTAATCGGTAGAATACTTTAATAATAATAACATATATTTAATTCAAATACACTCAGCGAAACCTGAGGTGTATTTGTGTCTCAATGCACTTTTTGAATTCCTCTCCATGTTCTTGGAAGCAATCGAGTAAATTACAGTCGTTAAGGGCGGACAACCAACATGAGTTTGGCTGTTTGTAACAGCGCCCGTTGGAGAGGTAATTGTGTTGCATTCGGGTCATGCGTACGGTGTTGACGGAGAGTGACCCTAGGGTAACTGCCGTCTGCATGCGTGCTTAACCCTAGGAAGACTGAAAAAAAATTATCGCGTAGTGGCCTGACTGGGTCCAATGGACCCTCAAATATTTTTTCCACAATATTACTAGTTTATGATGAATTTAGGCTAAGTTTGGTGATGTTTTCCATCTTATTTACTTCCCCAACATATTTCTTCACCTCTTTATTATTATTTAGTTATTTTGTTGGAAGACATTACTGCAGCGAAGCATAATATTATTCATTCTACCAGAAATATCACTCCACTTTTACCATTTTCATGTAAGTTCAATAGCACAATTACATTTACACAAATTACAACATGGATTATTTGTCAATGATAAATAAGTCATGGAACAAATTAAATGAAACAAATGTATGATGCATTTACAAATGTTATTAAAAAGTGTTATGCTACTACAAGCACTGATTGCATAGAATTTCTGAATGCTCTTGGCATATTTTTTGTGCACATCGTGATGGGGATGCTCATTTATTTCTATCTTTATTGTAGTTTCACTTATGACACTTATTTTCCTTGGTTGCTAAGGTTGTCAAGGACTGTGTCACATTTTCTTTTTCACGATGTAAATTCTTCCTGTTTGGTTTTATTTTGGATTCCATGAGATTCATGAGATACAACTTTGTTAGGAAACCCTGTAGGCTGTATGGCATTTACAGACGTGAGCTCGGGTGGAATCCCTCGTTTATTTTACCTCATGATCTCTACAATCGCTAAACCTTTGAATAGTAGGCGGTCTACTTTCACATATTATGTTTCTGGCTGATTAGTCCCACAACCATGCCTGTAACTAATATTTTCCCTTGATTGACCTCTTGACTTTTATTAGAGTCTCTGCCTGTGTATACTTGGATATTCCACTTGTATGAATCACTACTACCACTTGCAGCCAAAATTTGAATTTTATTCAAAATTTTAATTCCATACTTTCCTGGTTTTGATGAAACAAACTCTCTAAAGGTACAGCACCCAGGGAACATCAATAACTGTTCGTCAATTGTCATGCAGAACCAATTGGCACGGATGCATATTTCAAATATTCATTTCGCCCATCAAATATCTCTCTAATAGTCTGCAACTTATCTTCGCCTCTGCTTTTCCTCATTCCTGTCGCATTATCAAATCGAATAACCTGCAGTATTATTTTGACTCTATAATACTGTTGAATATTGGTCACCCGTTTAGTTTACTCCAAAGTTGTGAAACATTTTCATTTTTGACTTGTAAAAATGATAATACTAGCAGTCTCAGAGTCTTATTTATTTCAGAGTCATTTTCTTCATTCTGCAAAGCTTGAAAAACTGTGCGTCTTTGGTGGTCTATTTTCTAACAACATCAAAGATTTTTGGACGCAAAATTAGCAAAAGAGCAGAAGACAGAATAAAAATTCCGCACGGCACACAGGATATGACGCAAAATATTACGCCTTCGCATTCTACCCTTTTTAGTGGAATGAGGTTTTGTTTATCACACCTCTTTCAGATTGCATGAAATAAAAAAATTATCCCGATAGGAATTCCCCATTTTCGTATTTTTATCATCTTCTCAGCAAGATGAAGAAAAAATCGCCCAAGGTTCAGTTCCTTTCCATTCTTTTTCAACATTTTAGGCTTCACCTCCACCGGAGTCACCACTACCCTCTTCCTGTCAGCGCTGTATGATTAGATGCCTAACATGTCCTTCTACAATCTTTAGATGAATGCAATCTAAATGTGTGTCACTATAAGCAAGCCTGTGAATAAAGTGACAATGAAATTTATCAATTTTTTCTTCCACACTTTACTTAGATATGAATGGAATATAACATTGTTTGTGCTACTCCTTTGTTGTGAATTGAGGAAAAAATTAGCGAAGCACAGTCTCATATTATGTTTCTGATATCATCAAGCAATTCTAAGAGCTCAATTATTTTACTAGAATAGCTAATTTTTACAATAATTATAAACAATGCTTTTTATTATTACCTCAAAAATATCTTGATAGTTATTTTGACTGTAATATCCAAAGGGCGACGCCGATTTCTTAGTTCCTCAACTACACAGTGTATCAATTGTCACTCTATGAATTCAGTCACATCAATACCACATGACACAAAATTTGGTACCACTAAGCATCCCGTAAAGATAGGAATAATGAAATTGCTGTATATCATAGTAGATGAAAATCATTCTTCATCTACCTAATCCATCTGAAGAGTAAACGATTTCGTAAATGTGGTAGATACTGAAATAGTACATTAGAATGAAAGATTATCATCTTTTATATAATCCGTAGAGGTTTTTACTTACCATGTACGGTATCAAAATGTAATTATGGAGTTAAAATTCTTCAATGTCTTCAGTTAGATAGTTGGAATAAAAGCAAATGTCGGCAGGCAGCAAGACCACTCCAGCTTGCGAGCGTAACTTCTGACTGACCACCACGAAAGCACCTCAGATGCTAGATGCTAGAGCAGTCTCACATATAAAGCTGACAGATTATGGGACTGAATGTAGATAATTTACACTGTCTATGCGTCAAACCAGAGTAAGTTGCAAAAACTACCCATTACGAAACGATGTGGATACATGTTTGTGACCGTATCACTCTAAATGTGACATTGTAAGAGCATATGAAAGGCTTCATGCAAATCCATAAAAATTGCCCACTAATTGGTTATAAGTATCGCCTACGACTTTGTTTATAACTACATAAGCATTGAATCTCCCAAAACTACAAAGTAAATAAGAAAATTGCTGATAAGTTGAAATGAATTACCCATAGCATTGAAAATAGTCGACTGGGTCCAATGGACCCAGTCCGTCCACTATGTAACTTTGTAGTATACTATAAAATGTAATGAGCCCATTTTCGTTATTTCTTGCTATGTTTTAGAGGACATACATTTAGGAAAACTCACGGCGTCAAAATCTGTTTCGTGCATTTTTGACATAATTATAAACTTTCAAAACTACCAACTGGGTCCATTGGACCCAGTCCGTCGTTCTAGGGTTAAACTGATTGCACCTGCTTCACGCAGGCTAGGATGCTCTCTGGCTACCACTGTTCAGCAACGAACCCCGTAGTCCATCGTGCACACCTGGTGTGAAGGCCATCAGTGTAACACAGTAACCGGCAGACGCATTTCGAAGATTGGGCTGAGAATGTCTTCATTTAGGCCGTTTCACACCTCTTCTTTGCCTATTTTTGTCCATGCGACGAGAGAAGATTAGGCCCTGTTTTGTCCTTTATTTCAAAGTATATCTTAATTACTTATACATTTCTTACTTATAAAAAGTACTACAATTTTCACATACCCGAGGTATATTCAAGAACTAGAAGCTCAGTACCTGGTCTCTTAAAAAATGATTCTACAGTGCCTTACATACACTTTGTCGAATAAAGTTCTGTTATAATTTGCTATTTTTTTTTCTTGAATCAAATAAACAATCTATCAAAAATTTGGAATGATTTTCGGGTCATTCCGCCGCAATAATTTGCCAAACGTCTGTCCCGTTGGGTATCAGATTTCTTAGATATAAAAAAGGCCATGATTTAAGGCTTTTTTGGAAGCAAACACTTTGCGTAAATCACTGAACGAGTAAAGAAATCATTAAATACCCTACCCAATAATTGTTATGTTTAAAAGCTTTTGATTAAATTTTCTCATATAATACGTCTCAGATTTTGCCCAACATTCTTTCTTATAACCTAGACTCATTTTCCTTGCTATTTAAAAAATAGAATTTAGTGGCAAAAAGTAAATATTTTTATAAAATGTTTAAAAATTAAAATCTTTCTCGCGCCGAATTTTACAAGTCTATTACTGTTTAATCGAAATGGGAATAAGAAATTAGTATAATGGAAAAATTTTCCTCAGTAGTTTGCGTAAAATTCATAAAATAGTCTTACAATGCAAATGTAAAATACTTGGATGATGAAATGGCTCCATGAATAGACTGTCATTAGATAGTTGTGAGATTCACATTCAAAATATCGAAATAACATTAATTTCAAACCGAAACGGCGTGGATAAATATAGAAATGAAAGGAAATATTTTTATGCATGTATCACTTTTGACGTCATTTAAAATTTGTTGAATCTCATATTTTCAAAAAAATAAATAATAACTCAGTCAACAACTGTGGGATAAGTAGACTTGAAACTTCAGTCACACTAGCTGCTAGTGCTATCAAAATCTTTATTAATGCTTTCGCATAAGGTTTTTCAAAAACTCATTGTCAGTTATAAAAATTAAGAACGTTGGCAGCGTTGATAGTTTGTAATTGAAGCTGTAGGTCAAGTTTCTATGCTCTGGAGCAGTTATCACATCCACAGACTGATATTATAGCCTTAGAACTTGTGTGCAAGTAAAATTAAACCGAATTGCGGAGTATCATAGCACAAAATCTTACTTTTCACCACCGTAGGTGGAAGAAACGAGGAGTTGGTATGGGAATAAATATTTTCCACTTGATATCTTCATTATCCCAAAATTAAGTGTCCCAGGATGAAAAAGTACATTATTTTTTCTGTTATAATTCAGCTTCCACTGCCTTGGACATGGTGTAAGGGTGAAAAAGAATATAGGCATTAAAAACGATAACTGTTGAGTTTTGTGGACAGTGGTGGGAGGATATATAATGAAAGATTTAGTTACCAGTACCTGGTGTACGTGGAATATTTTTACGGGATAGTAAACATTCAGCTCAAACTCTGGCTCTAATGGATAATGCGCGGTAATTGAAGTTAATTGGTTTATTTTAACATCATTTTATTTTATAATTGCTAATATGCTGCAAAATATTGGATGAAAATTTTGTAATTTTGGATACCAGTTACTTATATGATATTTTCAGTTCCGTTCATGGAATTTTTGGGACTTATTAACCTTCCCAACGAGATTTTGAAGTTCACGAATTTTTTAATCCCGCGACAAGCATAAGAAAAGCGTGCAATTGTGACTCTCGAAATAACTTGAATTACTTTTTTAGATTAGTTCTTTGGTTATTCTCGTAAAGTTCATTTTGAATTAAAGATCCCTATTTTAATGTCGGGATAATTTAGTGCAAAGTTGATATTCTTTACGAGGACATCAAATCGTTGGTCATTCTTTAATCTCTTAGAGATATTTATAAGTATTATCTCGCGCATTTTCTGTCCTAACTCCCAGCGATGATTGATAATCCATGTTGTAATGTGGTTAATGTATCTGCACAAGAGTAACCTGAAAATTAACAAGTATTTTTGATAAATATTCCATAAAAATCTAAGATTGTAATTTTTTATTACGATCGGAAATTCATAACCGTAACCAGAGCATTAGTTTTTGTGCCGTTTAAAAGGCATGCATTTTTGCCTCAACTTAATGAAACTGCATAAAAGGCTCAATAAATGAAGGCATTTCTGCCAGTAAAAATACAGTATTTTCATGAAAATTATCGGCACTGAAATACCGGGAGTAACGAGAATTGAATGGAAAAATCAGGTCGTGATATTGTTACTAGTTCTCAGACACTAAAAGTTATCTCATGACAGTTGGAAGGCCGATGAAAAAATTCTGTTGGTGAGAAGCTGTCCGTGGATGGTCATTTTTTACCCGTTTTTGAAGTACCATTCGGGATCCAATTATAAAAGACAATTTTGAATTTAAACAAAGAGAGTGCCACCATAGCGACGCACGATGAAAAATGACCCGTTTCCAAGAATTATGGAGACACCGCGCCCTTCATCCCCACATACGTAGTCGCGGGTCGCAGGGCAATCTCGAGTGTAGGACAGCATCCCAATCGTGGCCAAAGTGCCACCCCACCATGATGAATGGCCTCCGTAATATTCCACTGTTCTTTCTCCGCTAACGTCCATTTTTTCGAAATTCTGAAGCCTTATTCCTTTTATAATTTCCCATGGAGCCAGCCATCGGAAGAATATTACCGCGATTCGGCGATATGGTGCTCTGCCTACGTACTACTCCATCTTGCCTGGTAGATTGTTTGCGATTAAAAAATTGAATGTAGTAGTGCTCATTTATTAAAATCTGCAATATAAAATCCGTGAAGGTCATTGCCCATCAAATGGCCGAATTGGTAATTAAATATAAGACTTACCATTAGATTTTCAAATACATAAATATATTTGCTTTGCCTTACTGATTTACAACTAAAAGGGTCAAAGGTACTTAAAATATTTGTGACATTATCATAGTGCATATCTGTTTACCGTTTTTTAGGCATAAATTGTGAATTTTATCTTTTATTCTAATTATGAATTTAGACTTTGACTCATCATCTGATTTGTTTTTGTTCCGATTGCCTGCGAATAATCTCAGGTGTGTCTCTCATGCCAAGAAAACATTGGAATAGGCTAAACATTAGCAATCTTCCATCGATGCACCAGCGTCAGGAATATCACCAAATGTGTAGAAATTAGGAGGTGAAACGCGTGCTCTATATATATGAAGTCACCTAATAAAATATCCATCTGCTCCACTATATTTTTACCTGTTCTACGATTCCGCTCAGAAGTATCAGCAAATATGCATCAAGACGGTCTCGGAAGTATTTTTTTGAACATTGAAGCCAAAGTGTCAACACGATATGATAAATGGCTTCCTAAATCTCCCACTGTATTTTTGCTTCTCTGTACAAGTCCTTTTCGAAAAATTTCGTCTTTATTTTTATAGTATCTTGTGGAGCAAGCCATCGGAGGAGTACAAACTTGGTTGAGCTCCATGTTTTCATGCCTATGCACAACGCTGTCTTCCAAGCTCTCATGAATGTGATTCAAATATTGACTATGAGTGAAAATATCTCTATAAAAATAGTTTATAAAACTCTCCTCTGATGGCTTTATCGATAATTTAAAACGTGACTTATATTGCATTTCTAATGATAAGAATATATTTCATAAGCTTACTTATTTCAACTGTTCTAACAGATTCGAGGTACATCTGTTTAAGAGTTTTCTCGTCTTAATAAGTGATGAATTGTTATCCTGAAATAGTACTATACCGCATTTATTATTTTTGTAATTTTATATTTATTTATAATTATTTTATATCCTCAGATGTGATATAGAAGTCTAGTACTGTTGCATTCATATATAATTCTTCGCCTATATGAGGGGATAAGCCCTCGCCTACCACACCGAATGTCGCGGGTTCGAATCCCGCCTAGATAGGTTACCCTTTCCAGGACATGGATGTGTCTGATCTTCTGTTGTCGATTGTTTAAACTCCCGACGTGAAGGCCTCTTTGTGCTGTTTTCCGGGGTAATTGAAGTAAATCAATAGATATACAGTTTATAAGTACGTATGCCCCTTGTTGAAAGAAGCTCCTCTTATAGAGTGCTTCGCCGCCACCAGCGTGAAAAAGGTTTGATGGAATCCCTAGGAATGAGGTGTACCATGGATAAAGCAAAATTATTTTCATCTAGAGGGAATTTTAAGATAAAGAACATTATCCCACACTCTGTTGCAAATGTTTCAGCGTTTTTAAGCCGTCAGTGACAGATGGTGCTGGCCATTTTTTTTTGACGGTGTGTATTGAAGGACAAATGCAAATCCCTGCGCATGTAATTTGGGGCTGCCTGGCTGCGGCGTGGCGCTGCTGGGGCAAGAGGGGGAATATCTCTCGTGCCGCCTCTATTTTGCTTGTGATTGAAATTTCAAAGCCGGACGCCCGCGGTCTGCTGCGAAGCGACGTCAAGCGAAAAAATTCCTTGGATCTCGGCGCAACATCCCATTTCGTCCTTCCCTTTGCTCCTAGTGAGGAATTGCATTTTGAGCGATCGATAACAGCGATTTCAATGTTCTCTTGTTAACCTCTGCCTCCCCGTGTCATTTCTTTTCCATCGGATATCGGTTGTGGCAGCGAAGTATATATATGCACTGCTGAGTTACAACGCAGAATGATGGGCTTAAACTGCATGAGTGGTTCAGTGCAGACCTATTCCAGCCAAATGCGAAGGAGGTGTATTAATTTTGTGCCACATTGTAGTTCTGGATAAAGGTATTCATAAGAAGAAATATATTCTCCCAATAATTTAAGTCCCCAAGGGGAAAAAGTAATACTGATACTACAATTATTTTCCATGATTGGCTCTTCATGAAAATTACTAATCCATTTCACTTGTATTTCAAAGGTAATTTGTGGGATGATTCGATTTTGAACCATCCCTAAATTCGAAACTCAAAATTGTGGTTAAAAACACTGCAATGTGAATTAAAGCATTATATTAATTTTAACAATAGTGAATTAAAAACTTTCATTGTTTCATATATTCATGGGTAATATAATAAATTAGATCTTAAAAATCGCACTTTTTACATTGTTAGGATTCAAGGGGGCTAATGACTTATAAAAATTTTCGAATTTAAGATGATTTGAATCAGTGTTGTTTAACTTATTCATATTCCACTGTAGTATTGGTGTACTGAGACCCCTCCCGTTGCACTCATATGGCGCCTTACTGGGTGGCAGGTGGTATTAAACAAACGAAGTGATCGAAAGTGCAATGGTAGGGATACGTCGTAGTATGATGAAGGACGAACTAATAGGCGACCAAATGAGTTATTTGATTAATATTAATGGGGGTGGAAAAAAATTGCAAATTTCTGAAGAACAACTGTGACGCAGTTAGGTGCATGACTTGAGGATTAAATATCTTTCAAAATTTATGTTGCGGCTTGTTCCTTTTTAAAAAGTTGAATATCTATTCATGAGGACTGGGTTCCATTCTCGCCAGTCGTTAAAGGTATCGTAGAATTCACGTGGTAAATGTTCGTGACCTGAGCATCTTGTACATATCAACTTTGACAATCCTCAATTTGTACACCATCGGTGATGTTTAGCTCTGTAGACGAAAACCGCAATATTTTGGAATATTCATTCTTACATATGTTTTTATCTCGAATATAAACATGTTTCCCGTGCAATCATTGTACTGTCATTGTACCTTGTTCAATGTGTTCCTCACGGACGGTGTGGAAATCTTGTCATACATTATCTCTGTTCATAACAGATGATACAAACTCTAATTACTTCACTCTTATATATGTAACGCATAGGTCTGTGACCACACTTCGCACCATTGTTTCGTTTCGCAGCTATCTATTATCGTAGTCGATTAATCGCAGAATTGGGCAAAGGCTTTGCTTCTCATCGTATTTCCCTCCCTTTACTCCCCGCTATTACCTCGCGCTCAGCCCGACGACAGAGAGTCTTTGATAGTCCGGATATGAGTACCAGTCTCTATGGACACCATGTTTATCATTTTTGCCCAGACTCAATGAATCTCGGATTTAATTGAATGGATGCATGCAACCCGCTGAAACTGTCTGCCGCCGATCTTTGTGCTGGAAGGAATGCGGTTCTAGGGTCAGTGCACAGAGAGAGGAGTGAATAATGGCATTTCACAGCCTTCACGGGCCAGATACTCAGGCAGTACGCATAGGCATAGATCACTGGATGCTTAATTGGAGGTAAACATTGATTTGGCCGGGTCGTAAGTCCTGAGTAAGCGAATGAGAAGCGTGTATTGTGCCACAGGGAAGAGCGTTAATGTACTGCATCATTGATCATTAATATTTGGGTTAGTTTACTACGACCTGATTTTTCTATCAGCCTTGAGTTAATCCGGTGGTATTGAAGCAGTAATAAGAACGAGACCAGGAAAGCTAGTGTTCGGATGGGAGCAGGTGTAGAATTAGGACATAACAATCAAATAATACTATTAGAATCATAGAAATGCGTGCGGATTAGGGGCGTATTGCGGATAAAGCAGTGGCGCCGACTCCATGGGGCCTGAGGGGGCCCGAGCCCCCTCAAAAATTCGTTATGGGTGTGAGGAAAAAATATGTTTTGCTTGACTCTTTTCCCCCGAGTGTCCTGATACCGAGATTTAAGTTATCAGGGTTCTCATTTTAATCATATGACTCTTCTAAAAGGCTTAAAAAACTTAAAACACGCTACATATAAAATTTTCCGGGGCAAGATCCCCGGTTTGGGCCCCCCCAATATTTTTTGTAAGTCGGCACCCCTGGGATAAAGACGGGAATATCGGCGGCCCTAACGTAATCGAGAATTAATCGCCGATTATGAGAGAATTTCAAGTGTAAAGAGAAGTGTTTTTCTGATTTTCAAACCGTTATATGATTTTTAAGCTAATGTTGACAAAAATGGAGCGCCTCAACCCTTTCGCTGATGCGTTGATGACATCAAAAACTCACCTTCAGTTAGTTGCCGCTTCGTCGCAGCCTCTCCTCGGCCCGGCATATGTAGTTCGTCAATGCTAAAAACCTCTCGCGAGAATTCCTTCCATCAATTATAGATTCTACCTGAACGAGTAAATGAACCAAATAACGTCACCAGCTCATGAAAAGTGGACGGCAACGTTTGCGTATTCTTATTTTACACATGTATGCCAATGGCTGATCAAGGAAAATTTTTTCGCCAACCTATTGAATAGCTTCGTATTTATCGCAAGTGCCACTATGATTTAAATGAATACATACTGGAGAATTATGTGTGGAGAATCAATTTAACTTCGATAACATGCATTAATCTTTGGTTGAGCATGAGTTGATTTACAAAAATTCACCAGATTCTAAATAATGAGGTGTTTTATAAGCCCGTAAAAAATTATAAGTCGACGCAAATATGTGTTATATATTTTCTTATGCGAGGGAATCGCTTTGGGAGCGAAATTTTCTATGAACATAGTTTGCCCCACTTATTTTTAAATTAATAAGCACTTCCTGTAAATTCCCAGAATGCCCTCTAATATCTTGTGTTATATTCGATATCTTAATTTTGGAAAAAATATCTCAATCCATTGGCCATCCTCCGTAGCAAAGGACTTAAGTCCAAGCCTGCCACTGCAAAGGTCGTGGGTTAATCCCTTAGTAATAACAAATTTTTTATTGATTTTAAATGGTGACGTTTAGGCGAGCGAGATTTTTCTTAAAGATCAGTCATTTTTGTTGTTATTAGTAAATGTCAGATATTCGTTGGCTGGCGACCAAAAATATTTATTCATGTTTAATTTGAGCAACAATACTCTTCTGATCTGATGTTCATTAAATGAAGTGTCGATTTTATGACGTCTTATTTTCATTTAAGCTTAACCAGTGTCTTCTATAGATAAGTTCGCGCTAAGAAACTAACATTTTTTGTATTTTATAGTTTAGTAAACCAAAAAAAGTTGTTTTAAAAATTTTCTGGCCATATTTAATGTCTGGGCGATTAAAAATTTTTTATTGGATTTAAATGCTGATGTATAGGCGAGCGAGATTTTTCTTAAAGATCAGTCACTTTTGTTGTTATTTGTAAATGTGAGATATTCGTTGGTCGGCGACCAAAAATATTTATTTTTGGTGATTGTTTTTCGGGTTGGTTCCGTGTCGACTCATTTTTTGGCGGGCGACAGTTTCGGGCGCGTTCCAGCTCCCGTCTTCGGGTCCAAATGATCTGCAGAACTGCTATTCTTTATATATAGGGCTTTGTAAGCCTTATATATATAAAGAATAGAAAAACGCTCCCGAAACTGTCGTCCGCCAAGAAATGAGTCGACGCGGAATCAACCCGAAAAACAATCACCAATTTAATCACCGCGGAAGCCTCCGTAATAATTATATTTATTTTTAATTTTATATAATTAATTTTTATTTTTATTGCTATACTCATCCAAAATTTGGATGTGAAACCAAGCATCAGAGTACCACTAACCTTTAAAAAAGCGCTTTTTGAAGCCTTGAGTATCAATTAGAGTAAAATTCACGCCTATTTGTACCCGCATAAGAGCCCAGAAGCGGTAATGCACCAATTCTAGAATATAGGTCACGCTTTACAGCATTGTTACCGCTGTGTGTGTTGGCGCAGGGAAGAAAACTCGGAGAGTAGTGTCCGAACGGAGGAATTTGGTGGACCCCTACCCGGACACACGCAAAAGTTAAGCTTGGTTACAGCCAGGGAGAAGACTGCATGATGGCTTGCGTCAAAATGCACGGAACGTAATTTCAGGAAAGAAAATAGATGCGTAAAAATGAACGAGGTTTTGACTGCCTACGAATAAACTTTTGAGCTATAAAAACAAGCAGAGCTTTAGTTCAAGGTAAAAAATACCACGCCTCTTTGCTGGATGAAAGCAAGTGCCGTATAGAATATAGTGACCTTGTCTCCAGCTTTAAAAAAATCAGATTTGATGATATGAGTATGTAAAAAAATCAGATAACCGGACCTAAAAGAACGCTGGTAAAAATAACGTATGCAAGCTCTGCTTGTAACACTAAGCAGACGTGTAGATAGGCTGACGATATCACGAAAAAAATGAAATGTGAATAAAGGCCGAGATGGTTTGGGCCATTTGATGATTTGAGTATTACTCGTGTATGGATTGTTTGAACAGCGTAAGTCAATCGCTTTCAACTCCAATGAAAGCTTCGATAAAATATCAATAGCTTCGTTAAAACATTAGCTTCGATTGTCATATTAAGGAATTTATCGCTCGGTTGTTCTTCTGTATCTCACTTACTTACTTCCTTGGCACTACAGCCCGGTATGGGCTTTGGTGGGCTTTGGCCTCCCTCAAGACGCCTGTCCATTCTCTCCTATTCTGCACTTTCTCCCACCATCTGACAATCCTCATAGCCTTTATGTCTTCTTCCACATCCTGCATCCATCTTTTCCTCGGTCTTCCTCTTTTTCTCTTTCCATCCATATTTCCATGTAGAATCTTCTTAGGCATCCTTTCTTCACTCATTCTTTTTACATGACCTAGCCAAGCTAGCCGTTGGGTCTTCACAAACCTCACTATGTCTTCGCCTCGGATAATATTTTCTATTTCCTTGTTTGTTCTTATCCTCCAAGTTACCCCATCTGTCACGGGACCATATATCTTTCACAAAACCTTCCGTTCAAATATCCGCAGAGCTTGCTTGTTTCCAGCGGAGATGCTCCACGTTTCTGCCCCATATGTCACGACCGGTCTGATAAGTGTCTTATAGATCTTGTTCTTCTGTATCACACCTGCAATTTTTTCACGATGAATTCTTTTTTTTAATTACATTTTCTCTCATCACCAATTCAGCCAAGTTGGTGTGGTAGGTTGTGTGTTGGCTTCACACCACGTGACTGTGGGCTCAAATCCCGGCGGTGGTAAAGATTTTACAGTGATTTCCCGATCCGTGCTTGAATGTTGCTTGGAGGACACTTCAGGAGGATCGTCCGTCGGATGAGACATTTAGCCCTGGTCTCTTTGGTGTCTTTATATAATAGCACGATAATGCCGACGCCAGGTTTCTCCATTCCTTCATTTCCCTTCCCTCATGTTTGGAATGGCTATAGTCGTCGGCCGCATCCTCCAAATTCCATTAAATTCCGCCAATTCAGCTCTTGCAAAATTTATGCATAATATATTATGTATTAGCCTCGCTGACCTTGTCTTGACTTATTTTATTTCCAAAATAATTAGGGGTAATTCAATTTTCGTAAACGATTAGAGTTAATTAATTTTGATCGAAAAATATGTTGCATAAAAAAATGCTCTTTTAGTATAAATTAAGTCGTCATGGTTTTTCTAGGATAATTATTTATTTTATCAAATATATGGACTAGCTAAAAAGTTTTTCTTCACCGTATTTTTTAAAGCTGTTATGCTAACGTATTGAAGTTACTTATCCTTATTATTTTACTTATACCTAGGCATGGAATGGTCATTTTCGATTCCTATTGGGTTCCACCACTTTGCCGTTTGTTTTTCCTTCGTTTGGGTTTCTGCGAAATATATTCAATTTATCGCTGGGACTTTAATGCCTCGAAGACGTTTCAGGGAGGCGTAAAGCGACCCTCTTCTCAGAAGTGGGTCTTCTGAGTGCTATTTGCGGCCTCCTTGTGTTCGCACCTACGGCTTTGTCCTCTTGACGTGAATACTTCACGTAGTTCACTGCAGTGTTTGTTGAATTCCTAACGAGACACTATTCTCTGAAGTTCTCGGAGGAGCGGACCCTGGAGGCGAGAGTCGGAAGCTTGTATCTGCCACTCTTTCTTTTCTTGAATCAACAACGAGACCATCTCGACGTGGCTCCACACACATACACACTACTCTTTCCTCGTTCTGAAACATTTTTCATTCCGTAATACTCCCTATGTGTTTCATTGAAGTAAATACAAAAAATTAATCATCGTAGACCTACTCTTAAGAATACCATTTATCAAATTGCAATTGTTGGTAGATATTTCCTTAAAGATGATACAGAATTCATCACCGAGGACCTACTCTTAAGAATACACTCATACCTACCGCTTGAAAATTCTTTTTTTTGCGTCGGATCAACAGCTTAAAAAGTTTTTTATTATCTTGGAATATGATCCGGGTAATAAGATTAAACCCTTTTTCTTAATTTTGTCTCTTTAACTTGATAATTTTACCTTTTTGATGGCTGTACCATTCCCGATTTTTCCAGCAGCGTTTGTTGATTGTGAGTGATAAAATTTTCGAAAGCCATTCATCTTTTCGTATTCAGGTCGAAGGTGAGAAGCCTGAAGATGAAGAGGCGGTAAAATCAAGGCTTTTATCCTTCGACCCTGGGACGGAAGGAGGCTGGCTTTCAAAACTGTTGTCAATCACAAAAAACAGACGTGATTACAGAACCCGGAATCTTGCATTCATCATGAGAATCACCGCGGACACCTACGTGAAAATTATTTAAACTTTTCTCGGGTTTTCGAGCGGGTAAGATGTTCGAAGAGATCCGACGTTTCTGGTTCCGACTCGTCAACTATTCTCAAGGCTACTTAACTTACTTTGAGAAACCCGAGAAAAGTTCAAATTTCTGTTCGTCGGGAAAGTCTATAATCATACATCCGTGAAAAGTATTTTACATTTTAATAATATTCTCAGATGCAATGTTTTAATATTTGAGATGCGGAAAATTTGAAATCGGGTCCTCTCTACTTACCCTGAAAATTTCAAGTGGATAGCATAGGTTTTAAGTACCTAAGTAATCGTCTCAGAAAAGAACATTTGATCAGTAAGTATGCGATCTCTTAAGAACACGCATCGATTCTACTTGAACAATCGTATTTTGACAATTTACATGCCGTGTTCATCATGTTTGAAGATTACCTTGGTCAAATTTAGCCTATATCGCAGTTATTTAAATGTTGAACATTATACTGAGAGAAAATTTCAATATTTAAGGTGCAGAATAATATCAAAAAGTGTATACTATCTATGGAGTATTGCGCTTTTTAAGGTTCTAGTCTTTCATAGGGCATTTAATTAAGATTAATACTTTTGAAATATGTGATTTTCATGTTGGCATGCTTTCTCTCCATCTGAGGATGATCAGCTGCTTTCTATTAAACATTTAGCAACCCGGAATATACTATTTTTCGTGCTTTATAGTCATAAAAACTAACGTATCACAGCGATTAAATTCAATGTAAATATCATTTGACACTCTGTTTTATTCTCAATCCTATTTTACATCCACTTCAAGATGGCTCTCTCCTTAACAATTCATTATTTATCTTTTATCACCATAGCATCGTCTCAAACAAAGAAATAACATAAATCAAAATAAAAACAAACATGCTCACAAATAAACAAAACAAACAACAAATGAACTTAATACAGAAAATAAACAAAACGTATACAAAAGTGATATTGGTCATAAAGACACATGTATCAAAACTTTGCCGTTGGTATGGTATTTCGAGGAGGCGAACGGCAGTTAAGGACTTCCTGTGAAGGCTTCCTCTGAAGGATGTAAATGAAGATGTTGATCTTCCGCAGTTTACCCTGCGTCGGCCCATTTACCAAAATCTGAAATCCGAAATATGGATCTACGTGGAGCAAAGCCTGGATGAGAAACATCTTCAACGACTGCTAAGGACTTTTTCGCCATGGGGTTGGAAGGGAAGGGTGGAGAGAAACCCGGTTTTGGGTTTTTGCCTAGTGACCACGGCTTACCGTTCCATCCGACGGATGGAGTGTTGTACTTGTGGTACCTAATTCACGGCACTCAAGCAGTGATTCTCTGCAATCTCTGAGAAATTTCAGCTTGCCGTGGGATTTGAACCCGGCCCACTGATAGGAAGCCATCTCTCTAGGCACCAAACCACACGGAACTTATTCTAACCAGTCAAATATGCATTAGGTACTCAGCAACGTAGTCTACTTTTCAGCATGGGTTTTATTGTATTCAAAGTCAACATTTACCTTAAAAAACCTGAGTCCGGTTTTATTTATAGTCAGGAGCTTGCATAAAATGGAACTCCTGTCCCTAATGGTCTAATTTTTAGCAATTGAATTCATTCCTACACTCGGAATGAGAGCTAACAGAAACTGGATAGCGAAACCGCTTACATTTTTCATTCATGGGTTTGGAGGGAGCCAATTTTCTCATCCCATTTCACGGCATATTACATCCGAGGCCCAAATGCAGTCTCGTCCCTCGGAGAATTAGAAAAGAATAAGTTAAACGAGTGGAAGATGAATTTCCCGGAGCGCGGAAACGAGTGTTTTGACTCGCAGACCGAAGGAAATGATTCATTTATGGTATGCGGCCGCGAACGCGAAAGCAGGTCAAAGTCCGTCTGCGGAGACCTTCTGATTTCCTCTTCTTAAGACAGTCTCAATGCGGAACGTGTTCCTCCTGCCGAATTTTCCCTTTACTCTGTCCTCCCTGTTCCCTCGTAAAGGTATTTTCTCCGCCAGCAAAAATTGAATTCCGTTTTAGTGCGCTATGAATATTTATGTCTCTTAAAAGAGACATGCAAAGCTTTGCTTTAGGTCTGGAGAGCGGATATGTAATTTCAAGCTGCCGTATTTTTTACGCCCGATATTCAGTTTGAAGTGCGATGTAATAGATGATTCTTCGTAAAGTTTATAATTGATAACTTGTCCTTTTTACGATTATATGTAAATTTGTGACTAAGTTGAAATATTTATCATTAAAACTCATAATCCCGAGCGTGATATAATGATACTTAGGTGTATATTACTCTCACTTTTAGTTTCTAGTATTTTCCATGGTGGCGCGTAATTATCGAAAAGGAAGGTCTCTTAAAGGTGAGGATTATTCGCTACGACTGCCATTCACCTGAACTGGGATACATTCCTAGGCCCACTTATGTTATCGCCTCTTGCTCCTGTCCAATACTCATCTATCCAAATATCACTTTCATGAGGTTTCATGAGAAATTTCAATAGCCATCACTTTGAAGACACTTTTGCTCAATCCCTGTTCTCATCAGACGCTTGAGGGCATTTTCATCTTCATGTTTTCAATCCCGAATGAAACCAGACGCCCGCAATAAAATCCTCGGAGTTCGAGGTGGCCTCGGGTAAGGGATTTGCCCCCTCTACCCTAATTTGTGAAATACACGCCTTTGGTCTAGTCCAGGGTGAGCTCTTCCCATCTATCCAAACCAACCTTGGGTTGAATCACTTAGTGAGCGAGAGATTTTTCAATTAAAAGAGTAAAAATGCCATCTTCTCACACTCCGTACTTATTAATATTCTTTCTAGTTTAGCAAGTGAATTATCTAATTACTTATAATTTATAGGCCCAGATATTACCTGGCCACAAATTTTATTCTGGCATCAGATGTAGTCATATTTTATAATACCTACTTGATTATTGTTTTCCGCAGGCTATACCTCAACGTGTAGAATACATAGTCAGTTAAGCTAGATTTGGTTATTTTTCATTATTGGTATATACTACATATTAAAGTGTGAATTGACGTTGAGATTTGATCAAACAATGTATATATAAGAAATAATAAAATCTGGAAATATGCAATGTGCTCTGAGGGGTTTGAAGAATTCTGCATTAGTTTACTTCATTCAGTTAAATTTTTTTATTCACTTTTCCAGCATTGTACATTTATTAATCCCGTGAATGGAAAAAATGTTCACACTCCCTATCCATGAGCGAAATCTTCCATCAAAACCATGAGGTTCGAGCGGGGCCTGGGTTGGCCTCTTATCCAATAGGCCCGTGTTTTAACCCTGGCGGTGGCATAGGTATCTCAGAGACTGCCTGATCCCTGCTTGGTTGCTTTGTGGAGGGCGCTTCACGCTTCAATTATAGCACTCCATCCGTCGGGTGGGACATTAAAACGTTTGGTGCTAATGACGTAACATCTACGTCATAAGTGAGTAGTGAGCTAGCTAGATTGGGTGCTTTCCATTCATTGACACACGTCGGCACAAGTCAACTTGCGTCGCGGTTTTCGTGTTCCATTCTGTGTGTGTCGCCGACTGTTGAGACGCAAGTCAACAAATGGTAACGCACAGGAATTGGAGAGTTATAAACAGTTACCGCGAGTCGACACTAGTCGACGCGTGAGTCGCATGAATGAAAAGCACCCATTAAGAATGTTGACGTATTATCCAAAATTTGGAGCAACACCGTCATTAAAAATGTATCGGAAACGCGCGTAGTATTTACTTTTGTTTAAAAAAACTTAAATAAAATGGTATCAATTAGTATCATTTCCAGGTTAAAGATTAATTTCGGCTGTATCATGATGTTGCTTAAAGTTTTTTTTTTTAAACAGTACCACAAGGTTTGATTGGGTTATACTCACAATATTGATGGAGACCGAAAAATTTGCTGAAATAAATACGTGTATAGGGGGAAAGTATCCCCAATTTGACAGGAATGCCTACTTAAAACACTATAATTTCAAATTTACGAAAAAAGAGGGATTATTAAAAAAGGACCAAAACATTGTCCCAGCAGCACATATTACGTGTTCGCTTTGTTAAAATGAAATTTTAAACGATGCACAAAGGTTAAGAAAAAGACTTCGCTGTTCCACAAAATAAAATATATTCGCGACCGGTTTCGATACAGCGTATCATCATCTGATTCTGAGCGAAGTCTTTTTCTTAACCTTTGTGCATCATGAAGGAGTTCCATCATGTTACGCCAACCACCATCGAAATTTTAAACAATATTAAATTTTTGCCAAAAATTTCAGTCCCGGAGCATTGATTGCCTTTAAAATATGGTGAGCACAGAATGTGTTAAGCTGTGATGTCATTGGCGCCTTTATTTAAGAGCTGACTAATGCCGATGCCGGGTTTCTCTCCACCCTTCCTTCCTTACCCTCTCATATTGCGCAAATGACCTTAACTGTCGGTCGCCTCCTCCAAATGCCATACCACCACGAACGTTCGGTGCTGGGTAGTAAGGAAACATCTAGGAAGAAATCAAATTTGGAGATGGAGAGAGAGGATTGACTGATAAAGCCGTTGACTAACACCCAACAGTGGTATCGATCAACAGTTTGCTGTGGGGATGAGGACGAGGAAAGTTAGGATGAAGGATTTAAGGTGGTTTCGATAAAGACGACGAGTGCTTTACGTGGCGAAAGAAAGGTTGGCTGAGGAATTGCGAATGTGACGGGATGAATGGATTTGAGTGGGAAAGAGACGGTTCGAGGTTGTTTTGATGGGCGTGAAAGATGAGAGGAAGGTTGAAAGGTGAAGAGAGAGAATTCTGCTGTTTGCCGTTTTATTTGACGTTTGTTGGACGGGTATAATTTATATCTGAAATAGAAGACGTTGACGCAATGTTTGGTTTATTTTTTGTGCTGTCTTTATGGATAGGAAACGTCATTTATTGAGATAGTTCAATATTTCCTCATGTCCGTAGAATCATCATTTGATGAGAGGGCTCGTGAACAGAGGAAATATACCTACTCGTTTTTCGACGGCTACATTTTTATTAGGTCATATTTTTTTGATAGAGGTTATGTGAATGAGCAGATTTTATTTTTATTGCATCTTATACTCTTATCATTATGTTTCTATTTCATGCGCATTTTTAACATGCTGTTTTTTAATCTACCAATAAGAGAAAAACCTTTCGACGATTAACGTCAGTCCTCAATTTCGTGAAATCCATCACGTTTCGTATTAATCTGTGCCTTTCGTTTAGGATTTATTTCATCCATTGTAATATATGCTTCTAATAATGGAGACCATTAATTAAAATTTTTATCAGTGCATGGAAAAACCGAAATAAGTTCGACCGAAAGGTATTATGACTCATTTGAATCTTTATAAACCTACATTGGGTATCATTGGTAAACTTGCATCCGGTATCTTTGTAATGGCCGTGATGTACTCATAAATAGAACCTAAGAATTATTTATTTGTGATGTCGTGAAAATCTCCATGGAATTTTATCATGTGGATGGAATTACAGTTCTTACATGCGTAATCAATCATAGTAATTCCGGAGTATTGGCAGTGATTAGTTATTAATAGTTAATCATTTTATGTCAAGCGAATAAACTTCCTCAATTTATTTTATGACGACTGTTATGGAAAATAGAGTAAACATCACAATTTATTTTGAATTACTCCTTTCCTATTTTACTTATTGAATTTCTAACAATCTCCAATTTTTACCTCATTTTTTGTTTAAAACCATTTTGCATCTGCACTACTTTGAAAAAATGTAAATGTACAGTCCAATTTCGGCATTTGTCGCTCCAGTGAATCCAGCCCAATGGCTGTTATTATGCGTAGTGTAATTATATATTGCGCTCATTTTGAGTCTTTTCTTCCTTTGTCATATCACCGGCTGCCTTTGTTTAAAAATTTGCGTTCATTTGGTTGGGGTTAAGGAAACTTATAATTATACCCATAATAACTACTAAGAAGTATATTTTGAAGAATTACCTTGAATGATAAGAAGGGACCTCTTTCTAATTATTAGCCCTTCACCACCCAACTCTTTGTTAACTACTTATTTATTTGCGCGAACATTATGCGCAATAATTTTCAAAAGGATATGTAAAACACGTGGTGCTATATCAGCTTAGATTATAATAACCTACTCGCGATTATCTAGGCATCATTGGGATTTAATTCTTGGTTGAAGCTAAATTTTGCTAGAGATTTGGATGTGTTACGGCATAAGCCTAAATATTTTGATTTTTCAGGGTAGAACAAGAAACACAGCACAGGTACACAAATTTTATGGTGTTGTCGACTAGTTTGGATGGCTATAGCGTCATTCAAACAATGGTGTCAGGAAGTAGATGCTCTAAATGCACCAAATGCTCTCTTGCACCTAAAATCACAATTTCAAATGAAATCACTGGATTTTAATCTCCCCAATTCTTGTGTCAATTCTGTTTTAAAATCTAACTTCCTCCTTGTCAATCCTTCCTTGCCCTCATTAACCTCATCACCACCTGACCTCTCCACCCTTCCCTCCTCGCTGTTATTCTTTTATGTTTTGACCCTCCGTTTACCCCCCCTTCCCTCATACCGTCTTCCCCCTCCTCCCGCTGATGGATATACAGGATGTCCCATTTATGTTGACCACCCGAAATAACTTTTTGTCCAGATGCAAATTCAAAAATGTGTCAAGCAAATGTTCATTTGCCGTCAGGGGGACATTAATCAGCATGATTGCCTTCCTTGTATCTTTGTTATTTACAAAGATATGAACAGTGGTATGTATTTTTTAAATGGCACCCTATAGTTTTTATTCGGCAATTCATTTCATCTCCTAAAGACTTATTCAAAAATGTAGCACAGTGGACCATTAACATAAACACAACGTTATGAAAACATAAGAAACTCGTCCATTTACTGGAGTTAGCAGTAAACAAATGACAAGCAAGTCAATACGTAACACAAAAGTCACTTTGAGCCCAGGACCACAACCGCGTCAACTTACTGGAGTTAGCAGTAAACAAATGACAACCAAGTCAAAACATGGCTAACAAAGTAGTAAATACCAAAGTAGTAGTAAATAACTACTAGTAAATAACAAAGCTACAAGGAAGAAAAGCATGCTGTTTAATATCCCCCTGACGGCAAATGAACATTTGGTTGACACATTTTTGAATTTGCATCTGGACAAAAAGTTATTTCGGGTGGTCAAGATAAATGGGAAACCCTGTATAAGGCTCGATATTGCATTTGATCTTTCTGTTCGTCTTGAAAATGACGCTATAGCCGTCGAAACTAGCTGACAGCAACACAGCATGTTTGTGAAACTGTACTGTGTTTTTTGTTCTACCACGAATATCTCCTCCTTACACCAAATCACTCCAAAATGTCATTTTAATTTTTCATTACTAAGTTCTCACTCCCATTCACACAATACGCAATTAAATTTTCAAACGATTTCGGTAAAAAGATAAAATCGAATTTTTATTAACCTTCCTTGCTAGAGGGTGGGTCTCAAATTCCTCGATTCTAAAGAATAGTTTCTGAAAGTAAATCCGTCAATACGAAAGTTATGAATTCATAATTAGATTTTAGTTCAAATCACTTACTACGGCGCATATTATATGTATTGCATCGTATTTTTTATGCTGAATGCGTCTGAATTTAATGAAAAGTCAGAGTGGTATCTCAGACAAATTTCGTTGTCGGCTTCAAAGTCATCATTATTGAAAGAGTATCATCGGTTGCATGAGTATTAATTGGTATGCGGTATGAACCTTGCTCAAGAAGTAGTGATATTTACCCACGAAGATGTTTTATGATTGAATTCCCTCTCGAAGGAGGAAAGAAATAGTTTTGAAGGTGACAGCAAGTTTTGGATGGGGGCATCTTGGGGCATCTTATTTATGGTGATTACCTGATAAATTCTACATTAATGGTACGAAGCAAGGCATAAAAACACATACCATTGGACGAGATTTCCATGAGCGGAGTAAATCACATCTCCTTTAAGAAAAATCGGGCAGAGAATCTAGTAATTTTGATTAAAAATACATTACAGTATCTTCCCTCTCGATCTCTTCATTTGTATATCAATTAAAAAAACCGATTGTAGATCGTCGGTTTGGGTTATGAAAAAATAATTCTTTGTCAGTATATCAGAATGTAGTGGAATAACATAGAAGGAATCATTTAAGGGTATTTTTCTGAATATGCTGTGAGATGTAAGTGTTGCACCCTAATATGATTACTTAGTCATAGCCCTGGAGATAGAACTCATTAAATTCTGAAACGTTGGCAACGAATGAAATTTGATCACCCAAACTAACGGTCTATATTCTATATTTCTAACAGATATAGAGAAGAAGGACATCACGCGGATTTCACCCCGCAGTTGCTGCACCGTGTGAAGAAAGAGTCACAAATGGACATCAGATAGCAACTGGAAATTTTAAGAATAGTCAAAAAGAAAGAGCCCATCACTAATTACCACCTTTTCCCATTCCACTCCCCCCTCCTGGACATCCCAATTTTGCACCCGAAAAATAATCCCCATGACGCTAACCCACGCCGCCTTCCCTAAGTACGTTCCCTTTCCTCTCCCCCCCCCTCCTACGCGAAGTGCAACAATGTAGCGCTCTACAGACATCTCCTCTCCACCCCTTACCCCTCCCCTCCCTTCCATTCTTTGCCCCCCCTTTTTGGTATATAACCCACAGCAACGCTACTTGTACTGCTATTCCTGGCTAGTCCTATGAATATGATACAATGTATCGAAACTAGTCAGGAAAATAAAGTTCCAAATTGTAGAAACAGCAAAGTTTTTCATTCACAAATCAGCAGATATAGAGAATATAATCTCAAGATTCTAAAAAGGATATTGCAATCATTATTATCGAAATAAAAGCCTTAAATACTGATAATTTTGGTCGAAACAAATATATAGGAGTCAAAGGTGACTCTGAGGAACTTAAACCATTAGGGCTCTAACGTAAGCTTTCTTAACTAAAGGGTAATCATCACTAAATTCTCGATAACCTCGAACCTCTCGTAGGGAACACATATAAGGAATATGTTCGGCATAGCTTCGCGGTTCGTCAAATACTGCTGCGGGCGTGCAACAACGTTACCCAGATGTTGAGCGAATTAGGAGGGGAGCCGCTGGAGACTCGGAAGCTGCGCGATTAGGCTTAAATTGCTAGAACAATTGAAATTGGATGTCTTTAAGAGTGATACGAAGAACATAATATCAGAGCCCCACTTTATTTCCAGGTCCGACAGAAGCGTTGAATTAAGAATGATATTTTACCGAACGGATAGATATGGGAATTCGTTTTCCCCCCGAACCATAAAGGACTTTAATAAATGCTTATCGTAATTTCGCATTTCCTTTTAATATGTAAACGGATTGTGTCCCAACACCCCCTTCCACACGCCTTATAGACGGCTTGCAGGGTAGTATGTATATGTAGGTGAGAAATAAATTTTTCCTGTTCGTCCGCGAGAATCCGACCAGAAGTTGATTCACGCCCTTTTGGGGAACGGAAGGAAGAAAGTGTGGTAATTAACTAATTGGGGCCGTGGCTTCTCTTTAAGGAGAGGAAAATGCCGCTGATTCCATCGCCCATCGAAAGTCCTCACACTCTCCGCGCCATTTTCGTTGCCTCACTTTCTTTGTCCCGTCGGGAAGTGCAGCCCTTTTTTTTATCGTTCCTTATCATCGCACATCGGGCGGCACTTTCTTCTTGGCCGACGTCCAACCACCCCAAACCGCACGCCAAACTCCCATGACTTCCCTCCTAAATCTTCCCACTCCTACAGACTAAGCCCACCTGCTCCTGCCGCGGCCCCGCTTTCATAAGAGGAAGGGGTGGGGAGGTTAACCTTTCCCTACCCCATCCGTCTCCTAGACACCCTTTGGCTGTCAGACCTCTTAGTAGGCGTTTTTTTCATGATATGATGCCTGTAGTAAAAATTTCGTGGTCAAGATGAGAGGAACAAAGAAAGTGTTTCATACCATCATTTCATCATCGCTGGTTAACAATCCCAAAATCGGATGGACGTAGCTCTCCACACAATTCTTCTGTCAGCTAATCGATTAACACCGACACAATTCTATTACTTTCAATCCTTCTTTATAAATTCGATGCCTTTAATTCGAGATCGTTCTTTCCCATTCTAGCCATCCACTAGTCCCTCGGCAGTTGTATTCATCAGGCCATCATATCTCAAGATACAACCGATTAGGTTGTTATGTGTCATGTTCTTGGGTTTCATGAGGCTTCTCTTCTCTCTTACTATTCTTAGAACTTATTTATTTATTACTCGGTCGATCCATTTGATTTTCATCATTTTTCTGTTGCGCCACATTTTTAGCGAGATAAAGATCAATTCATTCGTATGCGCGTTAGTTATTATAGCAGTTTCATTATTGCCATCATTACTTGTATTCGTAGGTGCAATTACAATAATATCAACCGATCGCAGTATTCATACCTTATTCTTCGATCCAGCAGCAGGAGGAAATTTAATTTCATATCAACATTTATTCTGATTTTTCATTCGTTTTTTTCGATCTAGTTTCTGCATCCTGCACATAGAAAATGCTTCAGAAGGAATCTACAATACTACAGGAGATGGTAGGAGAGACAATTTGAAGCATTTTTAGTTTATGAACATGGATGCGCAACTCATTAGTTACTTAGCCAAAGCAAACATTTTTGATGAAATTCGCAGCTACAACGAAAAGGTTTTTTCCCCGGTATCCAGCCATTTTGGCATTCTATTGAATATTTCGGATTTCAATGGACATTAAATAATTAAGGTTGGACGAAAATGTCCGATTATAATTGCATGAATGAATTAAGCTTAAAGTTCTGGAATCGTATTGTTGATACTCGCTCAAATCTCTCGTTTAATTAAGGTCAAAGATTAATTTTTTCGGAAAAACAAAATCGCATATTTTCGTCATACCTTAATTATTCAATCTCCTTCAAAATCTAGAGCATAAAAAATGTCGACAAGACTGGACACCCAAGAAAAACCGTTTTCATGGTAACTTCAAAGTGCATCCAAAAATGTTTGCGTTGCCATAACTCAGTAACTAAGGAGATGCGACCCCATGCTTATGGATAAAAACTGCTTAAATTTTATCGCCTACCACCTCTTGAAATATTGCAGATTCCTCCTGAAACACCCTGTATTAACCTTCCTGTTTCTCATTGTATACCGACTTGAGGCAATGAAAGTTCAGCAAATCAAAACTTTGGCGCAAGGGTTTTTCCCTGAAGAGGCATTCTAATGCATGATCACAGAAAGTATGTACGTATTCAAAGTCATTATCGTAAATTAGCTCCACGGATTAGTGTTAAAACATATAGAATTTAGTTAGTTCACTAAATCTAAAATAAGCATAAAATTCGGTCGCGATAGGCGACTTCTTCGCTTCTTCATGACGCTGTGATATATCTTCATGAAAGCGATATCTCCGTGCCATGTCTGAGATCCTGTTTATCCCGTCATATTCGGTTATGTCATCCGCCCACGATACCGCACGCACGCATGAAGGCAAAATGCACGACCCAATCTGACTAGCAAGACTTTTTGACGCTAACGCCGAAGGATGAATAATTCACGAAGTGAACGCAAGAGGGGATTGAGTCGCTCCCGCGTTCGTCCTCCCCTTTCCCGTGCTTACCAAGGCGTTGCATTCCGCGGAAGAAGAATCTTTCAAATTTTCAAGAACTTTCACTTTTGGTCACAGACTCTATATCTTCTCCTTTATCCTCCATCCGTCCAATATCTTCGCATCTTCATTTCACCCTTTTCAGCTGCCCTTCATCATCGTACACCGTAATCCTTCCTGTTAGGGGATGTGATTGTAAATTTCCTCAGTGCAGAGAGATTTCAAAGCCGTCCTGCAGTAGTCGTGATAAGTTTCTTTTGGTGACTTTTTGGCGGATATCTTTGGATATAAAAGGGGATGTCTGCTTGCCTGTCTGCCATGCATTTTCATACGGCCACACGGATTGCAACAAAAGTTAGCTCATACGTTCATATTTTGGTCTCAAACGCCGTGGTGCTACTTTCAATTGCGTCCGATGTGTCTTTTGCGTCGTAACTCATTACCGTTTATTACGTGACAGCATGGGACTGCGATGGGATATTCTACCGGGTAGGCACACCACTTTACATATTGTAAAAGGAAAAATTATAATCTTAAATCATCATGAAACACAAGTTCCAAGTTTCCCATTTGTCTGGGTTCTATCCTTCCGAGCAGCGCTGGGTGACCTGCCAGTTATTTATAAATGAAAAGGAGGATGTCGACCTATTATTTTATTTATTTTTTGCATGGCTTATCGATATGAAAACGTCAAAATGTAATATTTTCTAATATCCAAGAGTAATATTGCTCTAGGGAAGGGCTCGTGAACAGAGGGATTTGACTTATTTTCGAATGACATACATGTGGAAAACTATATTTTTATGTTTGGAAAATTACGGGATTACGATAATTTTATTCTTACAGTTTCTATAATTACTTTCCTAAACATACTTACCATGATTTTTTTGTAAAATACCTATAAGAGGCAAAGAATGTTCAACAATTCATATACTTGCCGTAAGGATGTTTTTCTATCACCTCGAAGCAGCATTCTAAGCACGATCCTAGTAATGACCTACTAAGATAAATAATAATTAAATAAATAAAATCATAATTTAGAACTTACCATGCGAAAAACGATATGCCGAAATATTCATGATATTACCATTTACCAGTACACGTCCGAAAAGTTCATCTAAGTTGTTTTCCTTGTTATCTTTAAGTTCTGGAGTTTGACTTTCCCTCTCATTGTTTATAAATGATTTTATTTCACTAAGTTAAGTATTCGGAGAAATAAGCCGTGAGGAAAAATACGTAATTTATCGGTTGTAAAAAATCAAATTTGACGGATACCGCTTAATCTATGAAGGAAGAAGGTAAACATGATGAATTATAAAGGTGAAAATTATGGTAAGTATCCATTTATGCGTTTATTTGAAAAAATTAGTAACAGGTTGTTTTATGTTTTTCGATTAAATAGACGGTTTTGAATTTTAAATAGTTTATTCTTCTTGCCCCTTTAAATGGCCGCGTAAGACATAAATTTTTAATTTTAATTTATTTAAATATTTGTAGTCCACAAAAGAAAATACTTTGAAAGGCTTGGATCAAAAATGGAAACAGACTATTTTTATTTTTCTACTGTAATATTTTCTGTATTCATGGCCATTATTTTATATTATCTCTACTATGCAGCCATTCATTGTGAATATAATTATCTATATGGTTGGAATGGGCAAAATGAGAAAATTTTACTCAAGGATTAGAAGAAAGGGTCTATGGAAATTGATCAGGAGTACAGCAGTTTATAGTGTGGGAGCACGGGCGTTTAGGGAGGTAGACAGGAAATGATTGTAGGCGTCCGGCATGTGGGTGATTGAGAAGGGGAAGTGGACGGAGAGAAAGAGGACTAACTAGTTACTGGTCATCCTGGACCAGAAAAGTAAGCTGTTAGAGGCAATAAAGAATAGACAGGGGATTTAAATGGAGCGAGCACTTAGCGGGGGTATATTAGAAAAAAGTGCTCAAGGGAAGAATACTTCGTAGGCTTGGGAGGAAGGGGATAGGATTTTTCTAAATAATGAATAGGAATTGGCCATACAGTGTGGGTACTGAAGAAACAAGTCCATTATAACAGGGGAGAATGCCGGAGTATTTCGTAAATACCCTATTCAAACCTGTATAAACCGGTAGAATAATTTTGTAATAGTAATATACTCTCTACTCTCCTCTTTAACTTTCTCATGAAGCTGTTTGAAGGGAGTTTAAGAAAGATAGCCTTATTTACCCTTTCAGTCATAATGTCCATTAAAATAGATGTGACCTTTCGGTAATTTTAGCCTCCTAATGTAGTATACCAGTCAGTAATTATGGGCACTAACCACAAAATTAACAGCGCGAAAAGTAGCCTAAATTTTCGGCTCAAGTGTTGTGTTAATGTAAAGTAAAGAAAACTTTGTAATTCCATATAAACATTTGATGTACAACCTTGGATTCAACGTAGCGCGTCGAAGTCTGGTCCAAAACACAGTCATCTGACGTGGTAGGGGAGGCAAGGTCGGAAAACGATAAGGGCGTGCCACGTCGAAACCCAGGTTTTACAAAAAATATTTATGTGAAATTAAAAGTTTTTTTTTTTTGCTTTTCATTATCTCAAGTAGATTCTATTAGGTCACACCTGAAACAACTAATTACATCAAGTGTTGGGAACATGAAGCAATGTTCATGTTGAGAACATAAGACAATAGTTAAGGCTGATTTGCAAAAACTAATTCTCAATAATATAAGACACGGTCTCAGGCGTTATTTTGTGGAATTGCTTCATTATTGAATAAAATAAAATAACTTTGTTATATTCCGCACTTTATTTTAAATGGACTTTTTAGAACAGTTTGAGATTGTGAATTGCCCCACTAAACTTTGTAATGACCATATGTTCCCCTCCCAGTCACCATTACTTAACGTCACACTACCACCCCCCTACGACTCTCAACCTTGATTCCCTCATGTCTTTTAAATCTTATGAGAACCCCTTCCCCCTTTATCTTTTTTTCCTTGTCGTTTATCCCATACAAGCCAGCCCAAAGCCCCCCTATTTTCTTCAAAAAACAGCTTTACCCGTCATCAATGTTCCTTCCTACCCCTCCTTTTTCGGTTCCCCCCCTCCACCCACGATTACCTATTCAAGAGCATGGCACCCATCGAATTGCACCTGATGATAACACTAGATGTTGAAACCCAGGTCGTGCTATTTAAAATAAAGTGTGGAATAAAACAAAGTTATTTTATTTTATTCAATAATTTTCAATAATATGAAGAAATTGACTGAAAGGTATGATCGAAAGGTTTAAATTGAATCGTGTGATCTGCAGGCGATGGAGTGGCGAGACTCTTTATAGCGCCCACGTCGGAGAGAAATCGGGTAGCCTACCTGTTTGCAGCCGCTTGGCTGAATGATTGAGAGGG
This sequence comes from Ischnura elegans, assembly GCF_921293095.1. Lineage (NCBI taxonomy): Eukaryota > Metazoa > Arthropoda > Insecta > Odonata > Coenagrionidae > Ischnura > Ischnura elegans. The sequence goes on from NC_060247.1 coordinate 125,316,631, forward strand.
GCCTGTTCGGTGGTTTGGTCTTCCAAGGGCTCTCTCTCTCTTTCTGCGGCGGAGTGGTGAAGGGAGGATTTTGGATTTTTAAAAGGATTAGGAAAAGGCACCAGTGAGGTTCGTTGGGTGATTGCGCCGATCCCTACCTTTCGGGTTTAGACCCCTGGCTTATGAACTTCTGATCTCCGTTGAGCCCTTGCAGCACTACGTCGGCAAACCGGAGGTGTATTTACCCTCGAGCGACAATAATGCCCGGGATTAAAGCCCTTGCCCGTTTAAGCCGATTGCAGTTTCTTCGGGAAACCATGTTTGCTTGGTGTAAAAAATGATAGGGCAGTTAGTCTCTTAAAACTGTGGTTAATAGTTCACCTTTTCACATCTAATTCTTATCAAGATTGAAACAAAGTTGGATGGAAGGTGACTAACTACCTTGGGATTAAATGGAGTATTTGTTCAATTTTTGAAATTTGCTGGGTTTCTCAGTGTTATGCTGAACGAAGTCGACCTACAAGCCTCATTTCAGCCGTAACGTTTAAATTTTTTTGTCTGCCTGCCGCAATCAGTATATCGCGTTAATGACTGATCGATAAGGTCCATCAACGGATGACATTGGTCGTAATTGGGCGTATCAAGTCCCTCATCAGCCACATCGTTCTATGCGGTGCATTGAAAGGAGTTTGTCAAAATAACGGCCTCAATGCAGAATATGATTAATCATTATTGGATCACGTTACCATTCACTGGTTTTAGAAAGTTACTAAGAGAGATACCATTCTTCATTTTAGTGTTCAGGTCCGGTAAAAAGATGATGTGAAGAATAAGACTTGGTTGGCTTCGAAAGATAAGCAATGCAGCTTTACATTTTTTCGGATAGGAATTTTATTTATTTTCTTTTTCGTAGCTTTTACTTCCTTATTTTAACCGATTAAATTCTACTTTTTTACCAGACTGGAAGTATTTAATATTTTTGATTAAGAAATTTTCCGGCTCTCATTTTTGCCCTTCCATAGTTAAGGCATTCCAAATGGACTTTGTCCATTCAAATAATCAGTGCGTTTCTACTTTACTTAAGAAATGTGAAAGCTTCTTTTAGATTCATTCTCTTTATCCACGATTAAATTTCAGTGTTACTTAATATTACGTATCTTATTTTTTAGTTTTAATTACAAAAATTTACTTTTGCCTTTTTGCATTTCTTAGTTCAACCACATCTATAGGAAATATCATACAATGAGTGTGGGATAAACGAAGCTCCGTATCACTTGAAGTATGGTTTTACCAACCATTGAAAGTTGTATGACGAATTCGGTGGTGAAGGGGGTAGATACTTTAGGTATTTAGTTAACTTTTGTGCTTAAAAAAACAATATAGAAGAGAAATGAGACCAGACGATACCTGAAGTCGGCAGAACCAGATATTTAACGAGAATGCAGTGAATTGGTCTCCCTCGTTAAGTGCTTCGATCAATCGAGGTGAGTTATCGAGGGTAATGTGCCTCCCCCGTACAGGGCGACGGACTGTCCCAGCCGGGTTAGAGCTGATGTCCAAGCGGTCTCCTTTCGTCGGACTCAGTTCGCGGTGCTTCGTCACTTGCATTGTATATATTCTGCCTCTATGTCAGACTTAATATTCCTTAATACTCATTACAAAATAGTGTGACTTGAGATTTTGTTTAAGCCTTCAATCATCATTGGAATTATCAATTTCTGAACTAGGTCCCCTCTTGTGTTTGCGTAATTGGTTAGCAATTACATATTTAAACGATTTGTCATATATGTGGTGTTTTTGTACATAGTTCGTTCTTCAGAACATTTTTTTCTTCAGGATTGCGAAGTAAAAGGTGCTCCAGATGTAATTATTTGGTATCATTATCTAAATAAGTCTTACTAATCAACTCGACGGTAACGAATGAGCAAGCATTTTTTTAAAATGTGATGTTATGGGAAAATACTGAATACAAGGGAAACAAGAGGACATGGACTCCTGGGAACATCAAGTTCACAGAACAAGACTTGCGCCTGGAACGCAGGCATTGATTTAAATGTCTGGTTAAGAGGAGGCATAACTTCCTTTCAGCCGTTCGCATTTTGTCTTTCCACAAAGAGTATTACTTGTTGAGCAATGAAACTGTTGCGTTAAATATCTCTATTATACATCTCCAGGAAAATGTTGAGAAGGAGGCATTCCTACCTGTCGTTAAAACTTGAAAATGATAATGTCAGTTTAAAAAAACGATATATCACGAAGAGAGACCAGTAAAAAAAAGTGATACGTCGTGTTAAGAGGACGTATCACTCCCGCATCGCATCGCGCCACCGGTCTTTTCAGTGATTCATTAATCGATTAAAATATATGCTATCCCTTTAAAACTTTTCGAGCATATTCTTGCAAATGTTTTCCTTAATCTTAAATTATAAATAAATCGTCAGTATATTCTAAGATATAAAATTTTCAAAGTTGATACACTGCCGAATGATGTTTGAAAGACCTACTCAGCATGGGGTTTAGATTGAAATGATTTAATACTTTTCCACAAGGTTTTACTGTCTTCTACCGGTTAGCGATATCGCCATCCTAAAGAGGTTTCCAAACGCAAAGCTGAGAATGTCACACATTTACACTGCTTACCGTTAACCCTCTTCAAACTCTATCTTACCAGTTAGAGTTTGAAGAGGGAAGTAAGGCAAATATTTAGGATTTTACTCGGAGAAAGCAAGGTCATTTAATGAAAACATGCATCGATGGAAGAAGAAGTCATCGGGACAACTGCTAAATCGGCTAAAAAATCTAATTTGGCATCTTTTCCCCGAAAACACCTTCAGATTATAATTAGAATCATGATTTTTGTAAATTAGGAGGACGCATACCTACCGCGTGATCGGTCTTTTCTGATGACGGATAATTCGCTTAAATTTAATTATTATGAAATATTCTGGGGATATGGAGTGGACCGTTTTCAGCATTTGCCTTTGCCTCAATTTTGATAACTCTGCCTTTTAATTATATTCTCATGGATAGTTATATGTATTTGAGATGTAAGATAATGTTGAGTAGAGCCTACTCTAAATGTTCAAGATGATAGCTAAAATTTTACGCGAGGGATCTTTCACCACCAGTCTAGAGGGAGGTTTCTGTCTTATTAAAATTGTTTTGCAAACACGGAACAACGTACTCAGAATGGTATGGAAATTTGAAGATAATAACTTGAGTTTTGAAGGAGTAATTCGTAAAGAAAAAGGAATACGACCAGTGGTGTAGCCAGGATTTTGTAATGGGGGAACTAGGAGGAGGGGGTTTACCGGAGATTTCGGGGCCTTTCCGGAGTGTATGGGAAACACCCCAGGGCAAATGGAGTCCTCCCCGGAAAAATTAGTAATTTTTGATGCTGAAAACGTGATTTTTAGGCCTCTGAAGTAGTAATTTTTTTCAGTATTTATTAAAATTTATTTATTGTGGCCATTTTACTCGTTTTTGGGGCATCTTTTAAGGGCTCAAGGGAGGGGTTGTAACCCGGAAACGCCCCCTCCCCCCCGTGGCTACGCACTCTGACTACGACTTGTAGGGAGGGAATGATGAGTTCTCCGGTGGAATTCAATCAATCGAGGTGAATCATTGGGAGAAATTCGCCTCTCTCCTCGGTCGAATTGGATGGACTATTCCAACCAGGTCGGAGCCGACTTTCGGCCAATATCTGTTTTCTTTCGTTCGGCTCAGTTTACCAGTCCGTCTTGTCACCGCCTACGAAGCACGACGTCCGTTGTCATGGGCAGTCGTAGCGTCATGTGCGGTGGCAGCAGATTCAGTGGATGTAATCGATACGTTTATCGATGACAAACGGCAGTTGTTTGTCATCTGCAGTGTTTGTGGATGTCTGCCGTGATGGAAAACGGCATGTGCTTATGTGGGCCAGTCTGTGCGTTATGCTGCCTTTATGGAGCGGGCAATAAAGTTCAGTCGTCCTCAACGGAGGGTTGGTCGTGTACTATACGTTTCAATGAGGCAGATTTGATGGCCTTGTCCCGTAGTTCCTACATCTGCTACGATTGAAGTATGCGAAGTTGTCGCGTCGCTGGAGATTGAGTGTAGTGGGTAGGTCGAGTGGTTGAGGGCATATTTAGAGTCTGATCTGTAAGGGAATGCGACGGATATCAATTATTTGTACGTAGAAAATTGTATAGAGTAAAATTTATATTAAATTGATTCATGGGGAATATATGTAAATTTAGCGGTTTTATGTGAAGCTGTTACTCATTACGCAAATTAATAGCTTCACCTTATTTTATGCAGGCGAAAATTCATGAGGCAAAGAGTTGTGTATAGTGCAGATAGTTTTTCATTGGCATTTTTAGATAGATTTAGGGTTTTCAAAAGTGCATTTCAAAAGAATGTCTACCACGCGTGGACTTTTTTTTGAAAATAGTGTTATTTCATGGCATTCTACTTCTGTGATCGTAACGAAAACCCACGCGTCCGAGAACGGATTTCCGTGATAAGATCCTCCCCTTCCAGTCTTTAAACTAAGTGAGGTGAAATAATGTTTCACCAATTTCAGTCTAGAAACTTATTTAACTTTTCAGTTTGATTAGTGTTTTGTTATTTTCCAGCTATCATATAGGAATTCACAAGGTTTTTGTCATAATACTGCCGTAGGATGAGATCGATTTTTCATCGAATCAGATGCTTGCCATTTTTCTCGTTCTTGCTCAAGATATTTTTCTACATCTGTGATATTCCAAATTGCCCCAATCCCTCAGAAAACAGGTGAACATGTGGCGAGTTGTCCCAATTCTTAGGAGCAGGAACCACCTTGAATTTACATCACGTCGATAATCTAAGCCTGCATTGTCAGGGAGGGACTTAAGCCCGCGACCTAGGTTAGCAGAATAACAGAATTACCTTCAAGGGTACTGTAATAATTACTCTAAAATTACCATTGTAATATGGAGGATATTGAATGGAGAGAAAACTTTTGCAAGGTTGTTACGCTGAAATAAGTAGACGATGGTTTCATTCACATAGAGTGATATCGGAACAACTTTCGCCTTTCACTCCATGGAAAAACTCTGATCGTATGCTGCGCAGAAAGTGTCTTAAAGGGAAATGCTTATTCAACAAGTTTGCGGAACTTGTAAAAATCTGATACTTGGATTCTTCCCTTTGGCATTTGTTTTTCCATGGACATTCGGATGACATCAGCGTTAAGCGAGGGTGTTAGTGCTAACAGTTCGAACCCAGAATGCTATATTCATTTCTCTCATTTTAATCTACTTGATGGTGACTTACACCTTGGCAAATTGGGCCTCCGTTAATCACATTAAATTTATTTCTTGCCGTTCGAAGATATTATTGGAGTATTTTTTTTCTATAGTAGTGGGTGACTTTCTGGTTTAGGCTTCTCATCTCACATGAAAATTCATCTAACACCCGATGACAAGGATTAACATGTTTTTGCTGGCCTGAATAAGGGAGCAAATGAGTTTGAAGTTTCCTAGAGTCTCACTTATTGGCAGATATTTTATCCCGAGTAAAAGAATAGTAAGTAGCTGACGTCATACTTTGCGCTTGTTATGAATCTTGCTCTTATGACTCATTTTCCAGCATAAATTGATAATAAAGGCTAAAGATTATAATTAAATAGCGCTATCACTGTGTTCTTTAATTTATCTTTGTTCACAATACGCGAATAATCTCATTCATCTTTGAAAATATAGGTACTCGCACCATATGAAAATTCAGGTTAAAGGTGCTATCACTCAAATGCTGTTATCTCCCGGAGTAATCATGCAATAAGGAAGACCACGGAGTTAGCATTATCTGTCTTTCAATTGTTCGTGAGAAAATTCTATAAAGGTAATAATTTTCTCGAAATGGAAACGAGCTTAGACTCCTCCGTTCCTGCTATCATATAGTGTTATGGTAACGGAATCGTGGCCACGATTTCTCTCGAAAGAACTTGTGTTAGCCTGCAGTAATATACGGATTATGTGTGGAGGTTCAAACTTCTTGATTTGTGTCTACCAGTTATTCAAGCTGAAGCTGTTTGAGAGAAAGTCTGCTATTCTCTCTCAAAAAACAAAAAACCGCGTAGGTGTCGTTTGAGTGAGTGTTGGTCGGTTGGTACTCACCCCTCTTTGGCTGGAAGATCCTCATGTTCTGCACCCTGCGGACCACCCACGTGGCCAGAGACACCGATCCCGAAGAGTGGACATGCCTCCCGCCGCCCTCCGCAACCGCCGCCGGGTCCTCCTGTGCCTGCTGCTGCTGGTGCTGGTGGTGATGGTGGTGGTGTCTCTGTGAGGGGGACGTGGTGGGGGACACTGAGGAGGTTGAAGCAGTTGCCGCCACCACTTGGGATTGCTGCGGCGTAGCCTGCGTGGGGGCGGCGGAAGAAGAAGAAGAGGAGGAGGAGGCGACGGCGGGAGCGGGAGTAGTGGTGGAGGCGGCCGCCCCCTTGGCCCTGGGGGCGGCCGGCCCCCCAGGGCCACCGCCCCCGGCCGCAGACGACGGTTCGCCCTCCGACCGATGCACCTTCTTGGACCGCTCCACTTCCCGGGGCGACGTCCCCGTCCCGGGCGAGGCCGAGATCGTGTACCCCTGGTAGGGGGGGGCGAAACCCCCCCGCACAGCACCGAGTGGAGACTACTACCCTTCCGTCCTCCCGCGCAACAATCGGAGGAGATGCTTGAAAGGGGGGTTGTGGTAGAAACTATAGTGTAACTTGGTAACTTTTATAGGGCACTAAATGGTTTAGGATGCTAAAAAAGTTCACTTAGAATGACTTCGGACACTATAGGGTTTAGGGCACTTGATGGTTTTGGACACAAAGTGGCTCAGGACACTCAAAAAGGTTTGAGGGATTGAAATTTTTTTTAAGGTTGTTCAGCCTTTCACTAACGAGAGTGAATGGTTTTTAGGAGGAGGAGGATAGGTACTCAGAGCATGCGTGTTGGTTTGGGAGGGTGGCGAGGTGACATATTGGACGGATTCCTACTCGGGCAACTTCTATCCAGTCTTCTTTTCTTCCGCGAATCGGTCCGCGGGGAGGCGCGACGGGTCGCGGCGGCCGCCTACATCAAAACAGCGATCTATTCCCTCCGGAGGCGCTCTTCTCACCCCTCTTGGCTCACAGCGCGCGCTCGGGATACTGTCGCCGTCGGCTTAAACAGAAAAGGGAATCGGGAGGTGTTTTGGGAGGGGAGGTTTTAGAAACCCCTTCCTCAATCTCCTTCTCTCTCCCTCAACACACCCTCTCTCCCTTTGGCCACGCACCGACAGAAATCCCCGTTTACAGCGCACTCCATTCCCTCAGCGCCCCCCACCGCTCCCTTCCGCACGAATTACACCCCTCCCCTCCTTCACTCCGTCATCTCCTCCTCCAATCCACGCGCACGCGTATCGTGTCCCCCCTCCTCCCAAAATCCTTCCCCTCCCTCCCTCCTTCCTTCCCTCTCCCGTTCCTTCTCCCCCTCCATCCTTTTTTCGGACCTCCTTACACTGTTTCCTCCGCAACACGTATTGTTACGCGCGTGTTTATTCATCACTCATCTTCCTCCTCCATACGCAAACGCTTGGCCACCAGCGAATCTTTAAGAGCACGCATTTCGCATGGCCGTGGGTTATTTCGCTTTCAAGGGTTCTCTGTCCGGAAATTGTTTCCTTAAATATAATCAGTTAGCTTTGTATTTTTCTAAAATTGGTACCTATGCACATCAAATACACAACCACTTCTTCCCTCCCCTCTGCTCTGAATGGACCCATCTGATTGCTTCGCAAAACAATTGAGACCTGTAGTTACGGAGTGGGCGGTGGTTAATACTAAATGCTAAGGATTCTAGAATGGTTTAATATACATATTTAATTGGGTTTTAACCATTTATACCCATTATTATAGCATGTTAATGTGACTATGTGTACCAAATATAAGAAGTTTTCTAAAATGGACACCTTACGCGTCTAATCCTCAATAAATAACTGTATTCCAATGCAATAGTGGTTATCGCTTCCCTCAAGTCGTGCTTCTCCTAGTGTTTTTGTTAGGCATCAAATAAATTTCGTTGAAAATTCATAACTTTCTATTGCATTTGCCAAATCTACCTGCCACTTCTTACATCAATTTTTGCATGGAGTTTTTCAATGTGATCATGGAAATGGAATCAGTATTTTTTTATTTCAAGAATGTCTTATGCAATAAGAAAGTTTGCCTTCCTTAACCTGACGCGTCAAGATGCCTCTCTGGCGACTGTTTCCTGCTCCCGTATTCATCGTCTTCTTCCGTAAACAACAACTTGGCTACCAGCGAAATTTTAGAACACGCATTTTGTTTAGCCTTGGGTTATGTCGCCAAGCAAGGGTTTTATTTTCGGAGGTTGATTCCATAATTTAGGAAAAATTAAGTTGAGCAACTAATTACCAAAAATCAATTAGCCGAGAGATGCAAAAAACAAATACCAATTGAAGTTAGTGGAAATATATATATCCGAAACAGGTTTTTCGATGGTCTTAGGCGATCGTCGACGGGAATTTGAACAGTTGTTAACCTGCTAAAAGGTAAGTAAGGTAAGAAAAGAAGTGAAAAGCCAGGATATTCAAATGTCAATTAAAGGTTAAAGGAAAAATATCTTTGGAAGCGGTTTTTCAACTGTCTAAGGCGATCATCAAGGCGAACAGGTGTTAATCCGCCGAGGGCTATGATAAGAGTGACTTGGCAAAGACTCTTCGGGTGGGTTTTGGACATATGTTCTCATTCCCGTTGATGATCGCCAAACACAGTCGGAAACTGGTTTGAAGATAATTTTCATGCTTTCGTTAATTTAGGTTGAGGATTGAAGGCTCCCTTACTGCTCTAATTGGACCCATATGTAGAATTTGAGCGTAAATGAAGGAGTCGCCGTTTATAGTAATAATTATGGGTGCTCAAGAGGCGAATGGTTAATGACAGTACTATGAATGAACAACGCGCTGTGTATTTAACTCGTATTTAGCTCTCTCATAAACTTCTTCTTCCGAACGCTACCTCTCGGCCATCAGCGTTCCATTCAACGAACGTGTTTTGTGTATCCGAGGGAAATTTCATTTTTACGGTATTTTTTAAAAAGTATTAATTTGTTTTCGTCGAGTACGCGATTTAGTGCGGACCGTTCTTACCTCAACTATTCTCTGGATGGACCCATCTGCTTGTTTCGCGTAACAACTGAGACCGGTTTTCAAGGTAGATGCAGAGGATTTAGTGATAGTGGATACTAAATGGTTTTAAAAATGGTTACAGTTGTCTTGATGAATGGTTCTGGATGTCACACAATAGAGGATAAACTATCTATACCATTTGTTCTTGCATATCACTCTCTGGAACAGGTAAGCATTTTGTTTTATATTTTTATGAAATTGCCTACTGCTCACATCTAATCTACATTTGGGCGATTCCACGCGTCACGGACTGACCGTCACAATGCGTTTTTGAACCTTTAAGAACGCACGTAACGCGAACGGACTGACATACCTACAAAACTTTTCCAACTTCCAAATTGCTGCACAATGGTGTGAAGTTTAACTTTGGTTGATACACTACTTTGTGTTGAAAAATACAACGTGACTTAAAATTCACTGTCACGGGCTGACAAAAATGAAACGAACTTTCAGCTCAGAGTAAAACCTCTAGGTAACCTAGCCTAGCCTAGCCTAACCTAGAGTAAACCAGAGGTTTGCTCTGAAACAAAGAGTGATCAGAGTTTCAGTAAAATACATCTCAGAACACCAAATGCAAATTTCATAATGCTGCAAAGCCCATTACAATAACTGATTTTACAGAGGAGTAATTCCTCTTGAAAAGCATCGTCACGGACTGACCAGAAATGTCACGGACTGACTTTTGTGATTCCGTTCTGGTATAAATTTATTCACTGCCAAAAAAATTACAAAATAACTTCTTTAATTCAAAATAGACAAAACAAATTTGTGCAAAAACCCTTAAAAATCATTCAAAATAATGAACAAACCTCAAAATAGAAAAAAAATTATTAATACAGTGGCCATAAAAATCAATTAGCGAAACAGATGTTTTTTGCGCGTAGATGACTCATTAAATTTAGTATGTGGCTAAAAACTGTGGTGAGTAAGTACATAAAAAAATTTCTCTTATCAGAGACACACGCGACTCATGCTAGTGTCAGCACTTAATAACGAAAGTCTAGACTTTATAGCACAAATTTTGCTCCATAACAGAGCCTCCAACCACTTTTTTTATTTAACCAGTCAGTATGACATTTACGTGGAATTGCTCATGAGCTAATTGTATTCCAACAAAAAGTGAATAACTGAAGTATTATGTTACAGTTCGAAGTATATTTACGAAAGATATTTAATTTTTTAAACGTGAGGCGATGGCGGCGAACAGCTTAAAACTTGGCGACCCAATTTGAGTTGGAACAAGAGTGAGGTCTCGCAGTGCCAACGTAGCGATCCGGGATAAAGGCTTGAGTAACGTTCTATTATGCGGCACTTGAAAATTATTTCCCCATCACACTACGCAGTTTAAAAGTTTTCTTGTAATAACAATGGGGTACCTTTCTTCGTAAGTATTATTACATAGCTTTTATTGAAGTATTGGGGGCCTATTATGGTTGCTTTAAAATCCGAGCATTTGGAACTAATTCCGGCAATGGCGGAGAATTTGGAGACGCTGTCCTGGCCATTCTTTTGAGTTCTGTGTAGAGAGTATTTAAGTTCATCTCTATGTCCGTCGTTTAAGACGTTACCCGTAGTCCCCTTGAAACCTTTTTTCAAGAGCAGGCTAATATTGTCGGCAGGTTTATCTCCAGCCTTCTTTTCCCACTTTAGTGAGTAAATGCTAATTTAGATGTAAATGCCCGTATTTCGTCATTGGCAGTCCACGCAGAATACTATATCATCATCGTAGTTGAAGACTCGAGTGCATATGTTGGGTATAGTTTTATTTCCTTACCTAGAAGTCCCAGGTTCAAATCTACGCGGTGGTGTAACATTTTCAGAGATATTGCAGAGATTGGCTGACACTCGCATCAACCAAATACAATCGCAATCGAATTGGACGAAAATGGACGCTCGGGATTGGACAAGCGAAACGGGGCAGGACCATTCCAATCATTCACCTCACCCGACCACCTTGAGAAATTATTGATGAGCTACAAGGATTTCGTTTTACGCGCTTCGTGTTTTATTCGTCGCGAGGTTCGGTGCCTGCGTGCGTCGGTGTCAATCAGGCATCCCTGATGAACACGCACTGTAATTGGGCAGCAATTAAATTGTAATTATTTCCGCAGGTGGCAAACCTTGCTCGTGGGATGGGCGGTGAGGGCATGAGGTGGAAATGCGAGATTTTCAGCTCGTCGTACATCGTGTTTTCCCCTGCTTCGGTCAGCATCCAATGGTCTCTACGTATCGTGGCAACGATTAAATTTAATGTTTCCAGTTTGTAATTTGAAGATTTTATGCCCGCAACAGATGTACCGTGGATATCTCTAAATCGTTTTTCATCTATCGAATAGAATTTATTTCCTCGGATTAATACAGCTAAATAATGTGAACTAATTCACGGCAAGATTTTATTGTCACTGTACGTTATTAATGCCTAGTATTTAAGAAATTTTATATTTATTTTATATCAATTTTTAATAATGCTGATAGCGATGATTTTTGCTGGATATAATAAGCTAGATGTCATGGAAATTTTATTTTGAGGATTAAAGTGACCTAAATTGATGCCCAGAGATAGAATACTTCAGGAATAAAATACTTACGGTTTTCCCGATAAGTTGGTTGAAGATCTCTTAGGCTTCAATTAGTTTTTCAGCCCTTAAATACAGCAGTAGAATTAACTACCGAAATTTCGATACAGAGCCAAGTATAACCCAGCTAATAGCCCGAAAATCATCCTAATTTCATCCACAGTATGCTATTATTATTACTAAAGTATTCTACCGGTTAACTGATTAAGGTACCTATGTATGAAGTATTTCAAAGTATTCTGGCTCTATTCTCTGCCTTCATGGACTTCCCTAAAGGCTGCTATACACGGTGAATGATCATGCTGAATGATCACGTGTTCATTCACAGGATCATGCGAGCAAAATAGAACATGTTCTAATTTTCACTGCATGATCATGCGCATGAAGGTTCATTCGCGAATTGTTCCGTCATACACGGTGAATGATCATGCGCATGATCATGCTGAATGATCATGCGAATGAAATCATTCGCCGTGTATAGCGGCCTTAAGAGATTCACTATAAGGCTTACTCCCTTCCAATATATCTAATAATCCTATTATCTTCCTTCCTATCCCTCGTCTGCCCAACATTATTTTTGCTAACGCAATCTTCCTGATGTCCTTACAGTTATATTCGTTTTCCTCTAATGTGCTGCCCAAATAGTTGAATTGATATATGGCATAGGCTAAAATATTTTCTCGTTCGTTATCATGCGTATGGGCAAAAACCCTCGCAATGCGAGATTTTACAATAAAAGGAATTGGCCCTGGCCTCCCTTTATTTGTGATATTTGTTCGTCTATGGCTTAGGCTGCAGTGATCTCCACTCTCAGCTATCTCTCTGACCATCATTTGGAGTTAAGAACTGACCGATTGTGCGGCATAAGGTATGATAATATTATAAAATATATGTAAAATAAAATGCTCGTATGATATCCCTATTTTTGAGACCATCGTCCTCAAATTTTTTGTTCTAAAGCAAACCTTTGTTTGACTTATTTTTTCTAGAATTTAAAATGTATCTTTAATAACGAGGCCAAAAATGAAATTTTATTTTTACAATAAACAAATCAGGGCAACATTTTCTTCAACGATGTGGGTTGGGATTTTGGGGAACGTGGTCTAGTTTAGCGTGTGTACTGAGGTTTGAAATGCTCCATATTCAAATTTTCACTCAGTTTTGAGCCAACGCAGCTGAACTTTGTGATTACCTGTTTGATAGTACATCTCGTCGGCTTCCTCAGCGATGTTCCACTCAATTTTCTGGCGCTGTTATTACTAGTTGGTGCCAGTTGTACCGTGCTCGGGCCACCTGATTTCTTTCTGTTGCTATGAATCGCTAAACAGCTGTAGGATTATAAAAAATAACTTCAATTTAAAAGCCCAACTATAAATAATGGGATTTATTTGCAGTAAATTGGACTGATATTTATGAATTTTTTGTGAAGTTTTTCGAATTAATTCTTTTATGAAATATTTTTATTTAAGCATAAAATAACATTTCTCATTCATAATATTACATTTCAATGGATAAGTATAACATTTCAATGAAAATGCTGACGTCTTATTTTTTGTTAGCACTGGGTTTTTATTATCTAAAAAGAATGCATTTTTATGCGTGATTAATTAATATTTCATTGTTTAAAACCTTAAAAAGAGCGAATGGTCGCTATATTAGAAAAAAAGAAATGCCTGGTAATGCAATAAATAGTATTGAAGGAGCATTTGTTGCTATCAAATGGACTACAGCCTCAATTATTGAGTTTTATACTAAATTCCGTCGTGAGTCGGCAGTATAAAATGTTGCATATTATCAATGAGAGGTACATGGAAAAATTGTAAAAAAAGCGTGGTTAACCTTAATTGGTCAAATTATAAAATGATAGTATTCTTGGTACTGACAGGAGCTAGATTTAGACATCTACAAATATAGCACATCTGACCACAAGTATTAGATTTCAATCACTGCACCACTCGTTCTTTGGTTCCATCTACCTTCAACCACCGCATGGTCTTTATCTGCTTTCCAGTTCACATCCGAAAGCCTCTTTTCCATCTCTCTTCCTTTACTCACAACATTCATTTTCCCCAAAATCTTGCCAGCTGCTTTCTCATGTCCGGGGTTTCTTTTCCTTCCCAAAAAAATAAATAAATCTCCACGCCTCGATTCCACCTTTTCACCATATTTCTGCGCGATAACCTCACCCCTTACCTTTTACTTCTGCTTCTTTTTACGGGAGAAAGGACGAAAAAGCTACTGAAACCGTAACGGAAATGGACCATAGCCCAAGGAAAAGATTCCCAAATGCATGTGCAAATGTTACCTTCTTGATTTGTTTTTGCTATCAATTTATTACTCCTATAGCGATCTATCTCTCACTGTGCACTGTACCACCCTTAACATTCTGGATACATTTTTCAGCGTAGTCAGTTGTACCTTATCATCCCCGCATTTTCATTGCTGATGTATCGGTCGAGTCTCAATGCAAAAATTTACCAATTTTTGTCGAAGAGGAATTTTTATAAAGTATTTCTATTGTAAAGAAATGCTTGAAATTTTATGAGAAATTTTCATTCTCGTTTGCTTATCACTTTGCTTTTTTGGTAAATATTTTCTTCTTTTTCGTCCACATATTTTTATTAAATAATTGTCATTCCATAGTAGGATGCTCTGAGTATCGATATATTTCTTTCCCATAGGTAGTTTCAATTTGTCTGTAATCAATTTTTTCGAAAGCTTGCATTATATTTGTCAGTTAATACGAAGAATGTCTCATCGGATGGTTTTTTTATGACCTCTAAAGGTTATTTCGTTGACTTAGAAATCTTAGCGTGAAACAAATTCAGCTGGTTATGCTCCAGATTGCTAAAATACTTTTTAGAATGTGAGTGAGAGGCCTTTTAAGATACTTTTATTACATGATATAATATTCTTAGTAAATTTTTATGACTAAGGTATCATAGGAATTGAATAAGCTTAACTTATTATTCTGCTGACGTCTTGAACCTTAAAAAATCTAATGAATGTTGAAATTACGTTTTCGCAACTTTTTTGAGCGATGCTTTTAAACACTGTTTTAGTTCGATGAGTGATGATTTTGAAATAGTATCCATCTCATTATGCAATGATACTGTCCATTGAATCTTCTTTTCCATAAGTTTACTAGTTGCTTTGGTTATTTTTTCGAAATGGTGTTGAAAATAAACATTTTTCAGTCGTTTTTTCGTAGATAATTGATATCGCTCATGTTAGATATCCTTTGGGTTAGGCAAGCGTGATGGTGAGCATGGCATGAGGATTAATCACAGGAAGACTAATGTTATACGGCTTTGTAAAGCATCTCGAGATAGAAATCGTCGACCCTAGATAACAGCAGACGGCAAAAATTTTGAGCAGGTAGAGCAATTCAACTATGTGGGCAGCATATTAGAGGAAAACGGATACATCAGGAAGGACGTCGAGAAGAGAAATGCGTTAGCTAAGGAGGCGTTCATGATCAGGAAGGAGCATATGAGAGGATCGTTGTGTAAGAATAGGGTAGTTTCCTTCATCAAAGAAAACGAAAGGCATTGATTGCGATTCGTTACCCACCATTAGTGTATTCATAATATACAAATTATTTGGTTTTACAAATACCGTTTTAGACGATTGCAAGGGTCAATTTTATCCTCATTTGAAAAAGGCCAGATTGGCGCCCATACGATGCCACTCCACGTGACGTCACAAGGACCTAGTTTCTATACGAGTAGATAGGAGTTTTACATCGTCTGAGGTTACCAATGCATGCATGAGGCACAGAGCTCAGGGAAACATATCTTAACAATCACCTATTAAACTGGCTGAGGTCGGAAAGTTTTCCTCGTTTGATAAGGTATTAATAATCCATATTTAAGCCAAGCGCTACCAGCTAGCATGGTACTCTGATACCCGCTAGCAGCCTGCGTCGTATCAGCACAAAGCCTCGCAGGGCGGCAACGGGAACCAGAAATACGTCACGCGGAGAGATTTCCTGGCATTCATACTTACGCGTCGCGTTTTCGCGCGCTTGAAAATTTTCACTTTTCATTTAATCGCGAAAAATAGATATCGTCATTTAAAAATCTAAAAGCGTGAAATACGTACTCCAGGAGTAATAATCTTTCGATTTAGGCAATAAAAAATAATAGGAAACCATCCTATTTGAAGAAATGGCTAGTGCAGAGTCTGATCTGAAGGGTAGAACGTTACTTCATGGCTACTTAGGAAGGATGGAAGAAGATTGATGGCGTTCGGGATGCGAGTGTGGAGAAGAATGGAAGAGGTGAAGTGGATGGAGAAGAGGAGGAACGACGAAGTGCTGGATATGGTGGATGAGGAGAGACAGCTTCCAGATGAGACATGGAGAAGACAGTAGGAATGGATGGAGGGAGTATTTAGCGGTGAGGGATGTCAAAAACGGTGTTAGGGGGGAGAATGGTAGGTATACGAGGGGGAAGAAGGAAGATAATGGGATTTTTAAGTAAAATGAAAGTGAATAGGCTTTATTCTGAATTGATGAGATATGTCCATGAAGGGGAAGATTGCCAGAACACCTACTTTTTAAATACCCCACGGAAGCCTACCTTAATCGCTGGAAAGCTATAATAATCATGTTATCTTTGTCAGAACATAGGTTTGGTCGCCGAGCAATGGTTAAGTCGTCATTTTAATAAAATCAATCACTTAATGAGGGCTTTGATGTTTACCCTGGTTTCTGTGTAGTATTGGTTTGTATATCAGTTGCGTTGAAAGTTACTCAGTGAATATTTATCTTTGATAAAATCAAAATAGATGTACTATAAGTGTGGTTACTTGGTGAAAAAGTAAGTCTGATCTAACGATGTCCTTTTAAATCCTCGGTGAAACCTTTCGGTTGCCCCGAGCACCGTCAGAAATTGTCAGAGCGCGAGGTGCCCTAGAGAAAGTAACTGCCCCGAATGAGTGACATTTACATCCCTTTAGCTTAGTCCGGGTTGAAATCTTTCCTGACCGAAGCTAACTTAACTTATGGTTGAAGTACTGAATTCATGCTGGATTGATGAAAATCGTTACCTTTTCGTCTGCAATCTGATAAAATAAACGTATTATTGAATGTGATGTAGCAAGGTACTATAAAATTCATGATTTGCTCCTTAGACTTTTAATGCTACGTAATTGTGGAGGTACTTCCTTATTAACCATATCTTTCGGTTTTACAAGCTGAATTTTGTGCTTTCAGACACCATATTTTCGTTTTTAAAAGATAATCCATTAAGTTAGACGTTTCTCAGGGCGTCATCTCTAAAACCCAGAAGTCCTTTCATATGCATTGGCATTCAGTTGCCATGAATATTCGCGGAATCTATTCGAAAAGCGATATTGCGTTACCAGCTGATCCCCTTAGAATCCATAAATTATACGCAGTGACGTGTCGGTGCGTGGATACATTACTTAAAATTTTCCTTTATCCCAAAATGGAACTTCACTCTCTTTACGATTCTTTCACAACACCTGGTTGACAAACTTTATTCTACTTAACATAATATTTTTCTAGGAGAGCCTCGTAGTAATCGTATATCTTGTGTAGTTCTGGATTTTGTCTCGAAAATTGAGGAAATCACGTATATGAATAAACTGGAAGGAAAATACGTAAGTAGATTGTCACAATGTGTCATATCGTCGGACCTTTCAGCAAAGTAAGCCGTTGGCACATCTGAAGTGTATGAAAACGTGAGATTAGGTGAGAATTGGGGCTTGAACCCCTAACCCACTAAACACGTCATGTAAATAATGAATGCCCCCTCACCCATATTCCATTCCAAGTTTTCATATTCATTCCCACATTCTCTCGCGCGTACCCTAATTTCTTCCGACTTTATTGTGGTCTATTCAAGCGCAGTCTTTGGCAGTATGGAGACGAGCGATTTCCCATTACTCCCTCAGAATAAGGCCACAGCTCTGTCTCTATCATCTGGTCGTTTAATCATTTGAATCACTCTACCTATCATCGCTTTGCACGAATGTGTGCTCGGCAAAAAGGCTCAGACGGGATAGCCTACAACATTTTAGCCTGTGAGCGCGTACATGGAATAATGATTCAGTAATCTTCTAAAACGAATTTGCTATGAAACATATCCCTATTGAACAGTAATAATACCATTTATGGCTGAATATTAGTCATAAAAATAACTTTCCATGCATACATATATTTTCTTGCAAATACGTACGCTTCCCTGCATAATGTCAACGTACTTTTAAAATTAGGTCAATATATTGCTCTCCCTATATATACTATAGTTCATTTTTCGCTTTCTGATATGAAATTAATCTAATCACATATCGTATTTCATGATTTCTGTGAAAATGGATTATTCAGAGGACATGCAGAAAAATGTTTACTGATGGGGAAGGGACGTATTTTTTTTTTGATTTGACGTAATTGAGTTTCCCGGAAAAATGATAGCAACATCATTTCCCGCGAGGCATGGCTATGCGGTAAAATTTGTTGATGAAAAATTTAAATTTCCGATGAATTTCGTGTAATGAATTAATTTTTTACCATTAAGCGAATATGAGACTCGACATGAACTGTATACAACGCAATTTGAGAGTTGCGGTAGCTTTTTATTTCAATCGAAGCGGCAAACAATTGTCAAAAATGCTTTTTCAACGTATGCTAATACATTTTTACTCTTTGCACGAACTTTATTGAACTATTTGCTTTGCGAACCCCATTGCTCTTATTTCCTATGTGGGACCTAATCACCACTTTGCTTGAATTATTCATTGATTAGATGTCCCTTTCTATCCACATGGATATACGAATTTATTACCATTATTCCATGGAATTAGTTTTACCTATTCCTAAGAAAAAATTATACCTTCAACAATTCTTTGCGTAAATAGGCTGAAAATATTTTTGGATAATCTAATCTCTGGTTTTTGGATCTAATTTTCGGATGTCGCTTATTAGATTTGGGATCTTCTGAATCAAACTCTCTAACGAATTTAAATAAATAAAAGATCGTAGCACTTTTCCACAAGAATTTTTAATGCGTACAACGCGTTTCGGCTCACTGATCCATCATCTGGTACAAGATGATGGCTCTTGGTCTTGTACTTGGTCTTGTACTAGGTCTTGTACCAGATGATGGCTCAGTGAGCCGAAACGCGTTGTACGCATTAAAAATTCTTGTGGAAAAGTGCTGCGAACTTTTATTTCTTTTAATATGTCTAACTTCCACCAATTGAAGCCTGAATCTGTTGAACTCCTCTAACGAATGCTATTGAGAGAGTTTGATTTCGCCAGGAGAACCTCATAGTAATGGAATTTATTGTGTAATTCGGGATTTTGCTTCGAACATAAATGAAACAGGTATTGCAAGAGTTTGATCCCCATATAAAGACTTTCTCATCATATTTTATGGGCAAGACGGTTTAAGCAGAGAATTAAGGTGAAGTTTTAATTTTTCTTTGCGTTAGCTTAGTTCATGTCATAATTTCCTCTTATCGCAGTTAAAAAATGGAGAGTTTTCGTCAGGCGCTTAGGATGATTCATGAGGCTAAGTAGTGAACGCTGTACGCAACAAATATCACCAATACGACCGTATGCATTGCATACTCGTGTGTATGTATGCAATAACCTCTGTTTTTTCCATAATATGCAACGTTTGAGCTCTTTATACGTTGCTTGATCTGAATATTTCACCGGGTAAAGTGTTTGATTAGAATAATGCTTTTTCAAAAGCTAAAAGATTCTATTAAAGCATTAAAACAGTATTTCAGTAATATTTTAATTTATTTAATAAATATGCTCTTACAAGTAGGTTATCGCTAGGTGGTAACATGAGAATTATTATAAATGAATAAAAGGACCACCAAACTTAGAGCACAGCGAAGAAACAGATTATCATAGGATTAAAAAGAATACGCTACTACGAGTGCAATGCTACTAAAGATTTGAACCAAGTAACCCGATTTTAAACGCTCCCTAATAACAAAATTTAAGAATCGAGGAATATTTTATCATAATAATTTAACATTTTCAGGGATTTTTTTCTTCGGGTAGGACGTTTCACTCCTTTATTCCTCTATTCAGTGAGGTTTCCTTCAAGAATCCTTTTTCCGCTTCTTGAGCTTAATTTAGTGAATAATAAATAACTTTTTCACTGTACTGCTCGCGTTCTTTTGATAATCTTGGGAACGCATTTAAACACATCCAATTGTGAAAAATTGTTTCAGTTTTAAAATATGTCTCTCGTCTCCATAGTAACATATCTACAAAATAATCTAGTTCTTTGTCGATTCACAAAGCCGCCAATAAAATAAGAATCAAGCAAGAAAATTTAAGTTGTTTAATCATGAGAGACCAAAATCCACGCTTGTAATATATGATAAAATTTTTAAAGATTGTATTGGATCTATAATAACACCAAAAGTCTCGGAAGCTATCAAATTAAAGGTATTTTTTGGTTCCTAATGTGTTCGTTGCCATGAATATCGTCTTTTGGGGATAGAATTTAACCCTCGAAGAATTAAACCTAACCCTAGCTGTTGTCCGTAAAACTGGAAAATAAGTTTTTTGAGGTTAATAAAAATATATTTGAACTCCTTAGGATTCAATAACGTCATGAATTTAAAATGTTATGCCAAAAATTAGGCAATTAACACTTATATTCAGAGATAATAGCATCTTGATTTTATTTACGAGGTATTCTCAGTTTTCAACTCATTAAATTTGTAGTATTCGTTAGAAAAGCTAGAATATAAGTGTATGTTATTAGTGAAAATATCTATGTATTAAAATGTATATCACTGAATATTTGACCGTCTTACAATGAAATATGTTTTACATTTAAATTGAATAAAAATTGAGTTATTGGATACTAATTTTATGAACATAAACTATGTAATGCCTAATTAATTTCTAATTTAAAATAAATAGTGATGAAAATGCTATTCTCTGCCTTCTCTCACTACTATTCATTGACTATTCATTGACTATTCATTGGCTATATGTATTGGTAAGTGAATGGCATTTACTTGGAATGAGTGGTTCATTTGCCAATGAATATAAATGCCTCGAAAGAACCCATGTTCTTTCCTCAATAGAACATCATTCTGGGGAGAATGTTGATTTCGTAAATATTCCTTTCTCGGTGTAATCGGTTAATTGAATTTGGTTGTAATGCACAATCAAAGCTTGGTGGGTACGGTCGACGCTGTGTAGAAATGAGTTGTTTACCCTCAGCGAGGGAGGTAATCGTGCTAATCTCTCGTTAAAATTGGAAATGATTAATCAATTAATTTCAAATGCGATTACAGGATTCACTGGAAGGAACTACCGCAGGCATTTGCACAGTTGCAATAACAAAACTATGGAGAGATAGCAGTAATACCAGTTATTAATTTTAGATTTCGGAATGGGTGGAATTAGAGAGACATTTATTGAAGAACAATGCCTACTACTGCCATTAACTACTCTAACTGTTGTATTTTGTGGTGGACAGGATAATGTAATGTTTAATCGAATGCTTATGACTTGAATTTAGTTAAGCCTAGTAATTTTAAATAAAAGGTTAGGGAAATGACATAAAGCGTTGCAAAGTTGTATGATTACCATCTTAAATACCAGAGGTTGTATGTCATTTTACTATGTCATATGATAGCCATTAAAGAACCTACTTACAGTTCTCCATTAATGGCCTGTCGGTATTTAGATAATATTTACAGAAAATAATTCTAAATTGCAACATCATGGACCGTTTCATTATATTTGTCTATTTACGGTGGAAAAAGACATTTTTACGGCTTCTAAAAATTAGTGAAATGTGGAAACGGTTTTGTGCTCGGGTATCAGTATTTTTCTTTTCAAAGGTAAGGTGGCTCGTTTAGCATTGCTAATAGTGTAAAAAAGTAATTTTACTTGTGTAAAGTAGTATACTCTTTCTGCAACATTGCGTATAATGTATTATTAGAGAAATAGTTGGAAGCCATCCGTTTAAAACATGCGTTATTTCTTAGTTTTTCATTCTTTCGTAGAAAATTCATTTTACTTTTAATAAAATGTCCAATGTACTGAAAAATAGAAAAAAAGTCAACGTTGGCTGAAAGTTCTTATCCATCATACAAATTCAACACTGACTTTATAATTATCATGAAGTGACAATGTAATTTCTATGATATATGATTGTGCCTTCTTAAATGATGGCACAATTTCTCAATATCGTTCATGATGATCATGCATTGCAATTGGGTTTGGTCTCTTAAAATGACTTGGTCGAATATAGAAAAAATCAGCCAAACTGGGTTTTACTTACAGAATATGATTTGCATAGGCATCTTTCGGGCACATCGCTCGAATTGGGTATTTATTTAAGCACCCTAAAATTTTGGTGGTGTCAATTGAATCAGGCCGTAGTTATTTTATTTTTTGCAATTTAAAAAAATCTGCGGGTTCATAACTTTTATCTCCTATTTTGAAATAAGTTTGCCATATAAACCATGTGTAGTCATTTTCTTGCCGTGAAATATTTGTACCGTATTGAAATGTTTCTACTTCGATAACAACCGGTGTATGCTTGTTATACGCCAAGAATCATGTTAAAGATGCATATTAAGGCCTGTTTACACGGTACATTAACACGTATGAGTTAATGTCCGAAATGCACCGTGTGAGCACCCAACTTGTGCGAATGCATTCACAGAAAATAGAACCTGTTCTAATTTGGTTCATGCATTCGTACATGTTCCGTTCTGGTCCACCAAAATCATTCATGCAAACAAACATTAACTCGTGCGTGTTAATGTATCGTGTAAACAGGCCTTTAGGCTAGTAACTGACTCTCCAGTTATTAGTAAATTGATTCTAATAATGGATTTAAATAACGCTAGTTGGTTGAAAGTGTTACAGGAGTTGGCTTAATTTGCTCAAAAAAATGTATACGTTAATAATGTACTGGGATTAAATAATTCACGTTCACTGTACGCTTAAGTTTATTGTAAACGTCAATGTATTTCATCTATACTGTGCGAAATGTTTTTAAATATCATGTCAGAAAAGTATTTTATTTCAAATATTGTCGTCTCCGTGAAAATATCTTTTTAAAGACGAATACAGACTGTGGTGTCATCATGGCTCACCGTTCCACCGATTCATGACTACAAGCAATATTCATAATTTCCAATTATGAAATATTTGCGCCCTATCGATATTTTTCTTTCTGTTTCGATAAAAAATCGATTTATGCTATTTATACCTTAAAAATCATTTTTAATATACAACTTAGGCTATCAACTACGATTTAAACTATTAGTCAATGAATACAGAAAATGAATTCAAATTACATTCCCTGGTTGAAAGCGGTAGAACAGTTGTATTAAATAGCTCGAAAAAGTATTACCTTAATTTATAGTATGAGGTTTGAATTATTCACATTCTCTGCTCTCCTTAAGTTTATTTTTGACCTCGATATATTTAAAAATTTCTTGGATATTACACAATTACTTATACTACCTCTGTTTTACAGAGCACGACCCGGGTTCATGATGATAATTCATCGAAAGTGTGTAATATCCATGAAAACTTATAATGGAATACCACAAAGTTATTCATGAGTTAGTGAATTTTGTTCGATATCTATCGTTTATAAAGTTTGAAATTTTAAAATATCGTGCCCAAAAAGTTTTTTTTTCGGATCGCAGTCTCGAAATACCTTTTTAAAGAGGAATAGAGACTAAGGTGGTGGTGACCCTGTTGTCTTCGTGGAAGAAACACGCCCGTCGCGCACTTGGCGGCCGTGAGGGGAAATATATGTTTCGGAAGCATTGGTTGTTTAAACGAGCTCTCCCCTCGCGAGGCATTATCCCCCCGGAAACGAGTGTTTGCTTGCACCGGATCGATTTCGGCCGTCATTCTTTTCCTCGAGTGCGGAATCTTATCTTCCCGCTCCCACAACACCTCGGGGGCAAACAAAGGAATAGCTTACGGCACTACTCACCTCCTGTCGACTTTTGGTCTAGGGACGGATGTGCATGATGGGAAATAGGAGGGAGAGGAAGGAAGATGGGCCAGGATTGGAGGGAGATGGTTCAGTTTGACGATCGACAGTGAGGAAGAATTCGAGCGCCCTCAAAGATCTCCTTCCTTCTATTTAGGACGAGCTATATTTCTCATCACTACCGTAGATTGTACGACAGTGGATGATCAACGGAAGAAACATTTATGGAAAGCAGAGCATGGCAAAGGATAAATCACTCCTTAAATTGAAGATTGTACGAATCCACAAATCCTATGCAAAGGTTTATCTTCCATCTTATTTCGTTACGCATTACCTATTTTAAAATTAGGGTATCATAGCTTCAATGGGTTTAAAACTAACTATTTTCGGCATTTTAAATTAATGCATCTTCCGGTTACCACCACATCGGATAATATTGGAAGACAACAGTTTCACTGGTACTGCTGCCAGCGTCCTTAGGTGGAAGATTGCAGGACAGTGGCTGACGGAACAGATACGGCGAGTAAAGTATGATAAAGAATAGGCTAAGTCAAAGCAGCGTTCCTGAACGGTCAACTATTGTCGACGCATAGCAAAAAACGCTATAGTAAAGAGTGCATGGAGACATTGGAATCTCAATGCCATGGAAACATTCTTAGTCTCATTTTCAACATTTATCCGAATGTTAAATATAAATATTTTAATCATACCTTGCGTCTTGAATGTTGGTATGAGTATAAAAAATTGGTCGGGAGAAAAAACATGTTGCACAAATAAAATACACGTAAGAAAATACAGAGATAAAATTTTCATGCTTAAAATTTAGAGAACTGTTGACAACGTTCATCCTCCCACAGAAATCCTAATGCAAATTAAAACTTATTTTCTTTCAGGGAAAATTTATTGAAGTCATATCTGTTATCGCCATTTTTTGTATCAAACCCTTATCATAGGATGAATTTACTATTCTGTCAGGTTAGTGTTGAAAAAAGGCAAAGTGAACTCTTTTTCATTTGCGTGACAGCCTTATTATGCTTTAATACAAGATGTATTTTCAGATGGCAATTAGTGTACAAAATGTTTCTTGAAAAATAATTCTGGCCTTCAGGTCAAGATAAAAATTTATTATCCGATTCTAAATGCTTAAAACAAAGAAAAAAATCAACGATTTTCAAAATATGATGATAAAAGATACAATATCTGGAATTTGAAAAGTATATTAATTTAGGTAACTTTTTTTAACTATTGACAACATCAACATTTTCCTCAAAAACATAAAAATTTGATAGTTTGTTATTTATAAAATATTATGGGCTTTAAAAATAAAGGGTTGTTTCAGGAAAAATCTTCAACGGTGGTAGGGATACAGGGGTTATTTTAAGCATTATTTTGTCTTAAAAACATAATTTCTTAGCTCTTTATTTATTGAGACATGGCAACGCCAAAAAAAAATTTTGCTGGATCCGCTGTTCAGTTACCATAAATATGCTGAATTGCGTAATTTTGCAGTCATGAAAGGGATCTAAAACATGTGATGATTTTATTTTAGATATGTTTCCTTATGCCATCCACAAAGGTAATGGTAGTTTTTTTTACAATACGGTGAACACGAGTATTGCGGTGAATAAGTTCATCTTCAGTTCCTCACCTCTGTGCCAAGTTCCCATTGTTGTTACTAATCACCTCCGAAATTGAAATGTCTACAATTATTTGGAGTCCATTGTAAAAATAAGCTACCATTATCGTTTTGGATGGCATAAAATTGAACGATATGTATCTCAGGCACAATCAGAACAAGTTTCAGATCCCTTCCATCAATCCACATTACGTAATTCAGCGTTTTCATGGTAACTGCATTTTGTATCCGACGGAATGTTTGCCCCATATTCATTGGAAATGAAGGATTTAAATTGTCTCCCCTATTACCTATTGAAGTATTGAAGATTTCTACTGAATCCCTACTATATTTAAAATTTTATAAATGAATGAAATTATTTGTTAATCGAGCATGAAAAATATTGTGAACGGATGGAATTGCAGAGGTAAATTTTTTATTAAAGTATGAGAGTGAGTAAGGACAATATAGGCTTTGAAGTTATAGCTTCTTTTATATATGTCAAAAATCTAATGAATTTTTCACCGGAAAATATAGATATCTGTCATCCGTCAAGGAATAAAGGGTTCCAAATTCCGAAGAATACGTAATATTTCAGGCTATAATGGTTTTTGATACCAGCTTCTTTGAAACAAGATGACATTGTGTGGACGGCTAAGAGCAGGCGAGGCAGATCGTTTAAAAGACCGCAATTCACCCCGGACTGCACGCCTTTTCGCATAACGACTCTGCTATTGAAGCGAAGGCGGAAAATAACGAATCATTGCGATGACATGAATTATGCAATTGAAAATCGAAATCGTGTTAAGATTTTTTCAAGCACATAATGTCAATCACCAGAGTATCTGTATGGTAAATGCAAGGATGTTGTCAATATCTGGAGGCGATGTTTCCGAGTTTATATCGCGAACGAAGTTCTGCCATCTTGGTTTGACAATTTTTGGACTTAGTCTCCTACCGATATTTTGATGTGGCTAATTTATGTTCTGAAAATGCTCCATAATGAGTGAAAAATGCTACTACAATCACTAGCATTTCACCCGTGATCGTTATCGTATTTTTCACACCATTCGCTATACTTATATTAATGTATAAACACTGTGTCTGTTAGCCACTTTACTAGTGGGATTATCCTTGAATATATAATTTATTACTGTAATTGTTAGATTTCCGATGGCTATAATAAAATTTAATACCAGTATAAGTAAAGGTAGAAAACTAGTTTACTCTCGTAAATTTTATTTTCAACTGAGCTAGTTAAACAGCGTTACCGTGGTGATTGATAATAATTTTTCCCCGGGAAAAGATGTTTGAGTCATAACTTCGCGAAGCCTACCACTTAAGTGAGAAAAAAAGGTTTACATTGTGCATTCTATAGGTCATTTTATTTTATGACCAAATGTCAATATTTTGGTTAAAGTGGGCGTGGCTTGTCCTACCCAGGCACCCCCATTCCGGCTATACTCCACGCTCGAAACCAGTGGTGCCACCTCCAGATATTTACAACCTCCATTCTAGTTTTTTTCTTGCACTTACATTAATCGAATCACCCTGCCGAACATCAATCTAGGTCCTGTCGGTTATGTCACCAGCGAAGCATTTTGTGATTTAAAATTACCTATAGTGCAGGATATTATATTCTTCTTTAATATGTACGATGAATTCCGTGTGCTGGGTACTTCATCTCTCGCTTGGCCGATGCTGCTTTATCTTCATTTGTTCTACAAAATTTATATAAGCAGATGAATCTCAGACTGGCTATTAAAATACCTTTGCGGTCCAATAAAACGTTTTTTAAGGCCTGTTTACACGGTATATAACGCGTACAAATTGCACGAACGATTTTTGAGGACCGGAACGGAACTTGTACAAATGCATGAATCTAATTAGAACAGGTTTTATTTTCTGTGCATGCATTCGCACAAGTTGGGTGTTTACACAGTGCACTTTCGTGTCCATTCATTCGTACATACATTAAGACATTATCTCCAACGGGTTAAAGCACCGTCTAAACAGGAATAATTCAGGAAGATGTTAAAAATCTCAAGCTAAGGAATCCTATTACATAGTTATAAGTGAATAACAGCGCTAAATGAAAATTGGGGATCGCGATGGTGTGGTGGCTAGAGAGTTGGCTTCCCACCCCGTGGGCTCGGGTTCAAATCCCTGCGGTGGCAGAGAATTTTCAGAGACTGCCCGATCCCAGCTTCGCTGTTTTGTGGAGGGCATTTCAAGCGCAACGCTGTCGAATGGGACGTTTAGTCGTGGTCCCCTTGGTGCCTTTCGTTAAGAGCAGGCTAATGCCGACGCCGGGTTACTCTCCACCCTTCCTTCCATACCCTTCCCAACGGCGTAAATGACCTCAGCCGTCGGTCCTTCAAATACCACTGCCACCACTAAATGAAAATTTCTGTGCGCACTGTGTTGAATTCTTTCTTGCTTTATCGTATCATATCAGTTGCATGGATACACCCGCTCACAGCCTCCCTCTCACCACGTTGGAAATGGGCGGTTGGTCCGGGGAATTGCGCACTCCGTAAGAGAACCGCGCTCTGGCTCCTCTTCCGGACCTCAGAGCAGCAGGAGAGTGGTGCAAGAGATGCGCGGCGCGTGGCCACCTGCCGCTGCAGCTCCCGCTTTGTGTGTGGCCATGGCAATCATCCCCTTGCGAGGGTGAGGGAGCTTAAACGAGGGAGTGGACGAGCCGTAAGGGGCCTATTCAAAGTAGATATTTAGAGCTCCCGTTAAGAAGCCGCGTTCGGCCGGCCACCTGCACAATGGACAGTTGAATCTGCCTCGCTCCACTTGGCTTTCGCTTCTGCAATTTACAAGCAACCAATGCGATAGGTAAAGAGCTAAAAAACGTTCTAAGGTTGAAAAAATTTTTTTGAACGGAATGAATGAATATATAAACCTTCTAAATTTCATAGTAGAAGTGATAGAAACAATTTTCCACGCCAATAAATCCTATATATACATTTAAAAATCTTAGTTTTCCTTGGAATTATGAATTTAACCTGGAACATCGCTGTTCAAACTTTGGTTTCTCATTGAAATTTCTATGAAATTTTTAAATAATTTAGCTTATCCAGGTTTTTGTATGTTAATAAGGAACCAAAGAGTTTTAATAGGTATTTAGAAATGAAATAAGGAGCTGACATTACGCACTGCAAACTAACTCCTGAATATGCTTGCTTTTATTAGGTGTAATCAAGCATTTTTGCTGACAGAAGGCGGTAAATACGTATGATTGAAATATTGTCTTCACATTATATTTTCTTCACAATGTACAAAAGCATACTTTATCCAGATATTTTCCAAATAAATCGAACAAAAGAGTTTTAATAGGCATATATAAATGAAACGATGAGCTGGCATTAGGCACTATAAACAAGTGTCGAGTATGTTCGCTTTTATTGGGCGTAATTAAGTATTTTTTCCGCCGGAAGGCAGTGAATTTGCATGGTTATTTTAATGTTTTCGTTTTAATGCAAACCATGAATATCGTCAAAACCACTCTTTTGATTAGCAGTATCTTGTTATCAGTTTTTGAAACAGGTACTTATTGGTACTCGGTTAGCCGTATGGCTTAATGAGTAATTTAATGAGCAAGCTTCATATCCAAGTTAACAACGCAACGGTGAAGTTTGAGTTAGTCGTAAGGGGCCCTTTGGCTATTCAAAACGGACCTTTAGTGCTCTCATAAAAAGGCTGCTCCACTTATTCGGCCACATGCACAGTGAGGAGGATGAACGCATTCTGAACAGATAAATCTGTTTCGCTCTATTTTTTAGTGGCATCGTCTAGGAGATTTACGCATTAACAACAGAATTTGTAATGAATTGCGCAACTCATTTTAACTTAAATGGATCAGAGGACTGGGAAAATTGTCAATAAACATTTATTTCTATTTGCTTGGTTGAGGAAACAAAACCATTTTAACTTCTAGAAAATCTTATGCCTCTAATAAAACGAGGAAATGAACCTCTGGCTAGTAAAACTTCTTTGTGATTGTAAAAAAGTTTATTTTATTAATGTTGATAGCAAAACTAAACCCTAAAGGATTTAGGTGGACACTAAGAAGTGAATAACAGCGCTAAAATAAAAATTTCTTATCGCACTGTGTTGAACTCCTTCCTGCGTTAGGTGTACAGTCATATCATGGCTGACAGAAGGTGGCGAACGAATAGCAAATTTTATGTTTATGTTTTCCTGAAAACCGTCCGAAGCGTCTTGAGCCTCTTGGGGTGGGGGGAGTGTTTAGCATGGCAAGTGAGTATTGGGGGAGGCCATACATAGGTGGGGTTGGGGGATTCAGGATGACATAAAGGCAGTAAGCAGTGTGTAGGATGAATAACCGGTAAATTAAGGATAAAACAGGAAAAGGAACAGGTATTGGCGAAGGCCATAATACTAACAGCTATGGATGTATAAGACGGGGAAGAATGCTTATAATCAATAGAGGTGATTGAAAGACTTCGTCATTACAGAGATTATCCGGGCTATTAAACATTTCGGATTTCTAATTAAAGTCCAGTTTTAACTGAAATTTACGAATATTTTCATTAATTAAGGCGATGATTCATACCTTCCAAACACTGGAACAGTTTTACCTATTTTAGCAATTTTGAATTCGATGTTTTGCAACGTAATGATAAAGGGCTAAAACTGGACTTACGCGATAAATTACTTAGGCAGTCGATTGTCTGTACTTGAGAGTAATTGACTCACCTTAATATCGTTCATGTCGCTCCAATTGGCTACATAATCGCTCCAAGTGCTCTGCAAACTTTTAAAAATTTCTGCTGAATAGTAGTTCCCCCTCACCAAATCCCTCAAAGCATCACTTGTAGCGCAAATTTTCAGATATTCATTACCCATCTCCACTCTTTGTCTGTTCATGTCTAATGCAACCTGTGCTTATAATCCTCTCTCATTCATCTCCATCCAATTGAGCTTTCCTTGCGCTTCCGTCTTTCTTTCTCCCCTTCGAGACACATTTTACGTCTGCTTTTTGTGTTCTTGTATATACCATCCTCGGGACGTTTCTAAGTTACCACTCTCTTATCCATTCCAAAGTATTCACCACATGAACGCAATCGACTTGGGTTTTATCTTGCGGAATTTTGTATTATTATGCAGGAAGGAAAACAGTTACATCCACTCATACAAATAGATTAGTGAGGTGATAGATCGGTGTAGAGAATTACTAAAAAGTATTTATCTTTTCACTAATTGTGCATGATTTCAATGATTTCTTTACCACCTAATAATTGAAGCTCTATATTTTTTACACCCCTTTTACATTTTATATTATAATTCCTCAGAATTGGAATAAAAAATGCCTACTAAGGTATGTATTTTCATATGGATGGAGACAAGGCAACACAGCATAGGCTACATAATACGACACTCGAAGAGGAAAATCGCCGTAGAATTAGTGGGTAGGAAGATTGGAAAAGTAAGGCCTCAAATGAGGTTAGTAGAAAAATCTCTTGTAGATGTAAAATATAAGATGCATGAATATGCAGAAAAATATATTGAATTGGAAGGGGATCAAATGCATAAATTGTAAAGATTCCTTACTGTGATAAAATTAGATGCTTAGAGAGAAATAGGAAGAAGTACCACAATTGTATCATAGGATTCATAACCTATGTGATATAGAGATGTGTTTTTATGGAGGAAGCAATATATTCCTTACATAATTTGAGACCTTTCAAAATCTTACGCTCACTGGTCGTCGTAGAAAAATTTTATCCCTACAAAGAAAGAAATATGGGAGCATAATCTGCCGGACACTCTCTGTTACCACCTTCTAAATGGGATGCTGCGTCGAAATAGGGCTGAAGCAAGTGAATGGACCCAAAGACAGGGACACCAGCCAATTTCTAGAATGGCTTGTGTTTCATCTCCCCGTTGTGATGAAGCATATGGCGCGGACCGGGTCAGAGGTTTACAAGGGGCCCACTCCATGATTGCGGACTAGATAGGACTTCCGTTTCCCTCTCTCTCTTACCTTTGATTTGGGACGAGGCGGCTTGAGGAGTTTCCCCCAAATAGAGATGCAGAACTCCTTCAATAGAGCTACTCCTCCAATTCGTCGTGTGAAACTTGATGCTGTGTCGTTTGGTACATTGGAGGCACTAACTGTTCCAACTCCTGCTTTAATTTCTGAAGATTTTCCAGCCATGTTATGACCGGTTGCATAATGACAGATAATCATCCGTATTGTCTACAAAATTTTATGATTAACCGACCTAGGGTTCAACACCTTATGCCACTTTCAGAACTAAGTGCTCTTAAAAAAAGGAATTGGACGGAAATCTAAATGATCTTAATGAAAGAAAATGTGAACGGCTCACAAACTAGTAGGCATCTAAAATTACGCAAACTAAAGTGTCGAAACGTGTATCGGTTAATTACATAGTGCTGTGGACCATAATATCTTTTCCTGCCATTAAGTTACCTATTACACGGTTCTTGAAAATATCGCCACATGCTCTTATGCAAATAATGGCTCATAAAATCCGCTCAAACCGTAAAAGAACTGCGTGCATTTAGCATCTTCAAAAATTTATTGCACTGAATTAGACGCATTATTATCAGCAATGGATAAACTACTCTTAAATAAGGAAATGGAAATAAATAAATACGATTTTGATGGCATAAAATGTAAAAGACTCTTTGATAGTATTCATGTAGGTATAAAAGAAACAACAAGTTGAAGTTAGAAGGAGATAAATTGCTTCTAACAAAGACTAACATCAAAATGAAAGAAACTATAAGTAAAGAAAGTCTCTGTAAAAATATGAAGCACATCCATGCAAATGGAAGAGTAAATATCGTTCATTGTTCTTTTGAGTGGAAATGTATTCGGATGTAATTTAGTAATTACCTAATTATTGAAGCATGCAATATAAATTATAAATAATTGGAAATTAAGAGTCTTTAATTCATTAATTGCAAGCTTATGAAAGAGAAGGCGATTAGTTAAAAATAAATAAAAATATTTTTAGCAGAATATAATTCAATAATAATTTACTCAATGCGAATAAAAAACTCTTAATTATCCTCGTTCATCGCTTTTTTATTTGAACGACATAAATGTACATTTAAGTTCTTAAATATTCCTTCCCCATATGTTTTTCTGAAAATTACATATCTATTTCTGTTGATATTATTGATATTACAAAGACTAACATCAAAATGAAAGAAACTATAAGGAAAGATAGTCATCATCTGCTAGTCACTAATTCATTGTCTGCTGACCAAATAATCGAAGAAAACTCAAGGAGTTCATTGTACGTATGCAAAATGCATTTCGGGTTATATGATGCGGAGTATAATCGGGAGAAATATATGCATTTCACTGAAATACCTGTAGGGTACGATAATAAATCAAAAATAAGATCCTGATTCCGTTTTCCATTTCATAATTTATAAACAATTTTCACAGTAATGACACAAAAACACACTCAAAATTTTCAAATTAATTATAATGAAAGACATTGTTAATTAATTTCGTTTCATAGTGAAAGATCTCTTCAAAGCGTATAAAAAGAAAAAAACTATTTCCAATAAAAAATTGGGCCATTATGAATACCAAAGCGTGGACCTAACTCATTTTAGCGCGACTTTGTTCAAAATTATTTTATAGGAAATAATTACCGGCAGGCCCTGGAAATAGATGTGATATAAGAAACGAAATTCATCGGATAATATTGGCTAGTTGATTTATAAATATCTACTAATTTATTGAAGACATTGATTATAAAAATGGAAATTTAAAACCAGCATCGCATACCTGCCCACTTTTAAATATCCCTTTAAATTAGGTGACGATGCCTCCTCCTTATTCGATAAGCACTATCGAAAAATATCCGGTACTTTACACGCACGAAACTTGGGATCGATTCTTCAGATTTTGTTGCGGAGAGTTTTAAGATGCATTCTGGGAATTAAAAATATCCTCGAGAATGGATTGGGAAGTGAAAGTATTAAATATTTTTGTGCATAGATATTATTTGAAGTACTGGACGATAGTTGGTGGAACTCCTCTAAGAATAATAAATCCTAACCGAGATACCGATCTACTGATTTACACATGATAATGCAAGTAGTATTTGATGAAATGTAGGTCTATCTATTACACCTGCTGCAGGACTCATGAGTTGATTCTTAAAGGATACTATATGAGTTCACATGCACGTTTCTTGGTCGAAAATTTAAAAAAATATAATTTTAAACGAATTATATTGTATTTTGCATAAAGTTTCAAGTTTATGCATGTAGCCGACGGGTTAGGTATCTTATGCCCTTGGCACCAGCTGCAGAAGACCAGGTGATTGTGTTTCCATGAACATTAGGTATCCTTGGTAGTTGGCGTGTTGTAGTTAGGTCAAAAGCTAGTCTGGCTAGCTGCTTCTGATGCGAAATGGATTTTGGCGAGATGACTGCAAGGTAATGACCGTTTACGAGAGTCCAGCGGCTTTGGTGGGCGGGGAAGCAAATGCCCCGCGGTTACGTCCACGAACCGTTTTGGCAACAGATCAAGGAATCTGGCCGTCCAGACCCTTACGAAGGCAGTCAAGTGATCCATTTAGGAAGGTCAGGGCAGAAGCCATTGTTGAGCAACTGGCTGCGAAGCAAAACGCGATGCATCTTGCGTTTATTTTCTTCTGTCTGAGGAAAGGAAAGGAGTCCTTTTATTGTACAGAGATTCGGTTACATAACTCTTTGTTGTTTTGATTTAGATAAGGAAGAGTGGACGTTTTATTTGATTTGTTTTTTCACATTAGACTTTTTCCTGCTTATTCGAAAGTATACTTAACCTTTGCCAGCACTATTTCTCATGCTTTCACAAAATCCCTTCTACATATCTTGTGTTCATAATAGAATTAACTGGTATATCGGTGGAAAAAATTTAATTTCCATCTTGCCTTTCAGTCCATTCTTTTTTTGCATTAAATGTTCCAACTGGCACAATGATAATAATCAAGCAAGTAGATGTATAATATAAGGCTCCATATATGCATAATATGAGACTAAAAGTAAGGAACTTCTTTTTGGAATAACAAAGTTGTGCCAATTTTACCCAACACCTCCCGGTGATATCATATGAGATCACCAAAATATTAACAGATTTCAGGCGAAAGGTTGTATATTAATTAATTTAAAGCAAACATTTTGAATATCTAAAGTGAATATCAGAGAAATATACCTAATAGATATGGCATTGAGGTGAGATAATTACATATACATACTGAAAGGTAATTACTAAATCTGTTAATTTTTGTGTTATCTCATACGAGATCATCGGGAGAAATTGAGTACATCTGTTTGCTTACTTAAATCCTAAAATTTAGTCCCAATTCCACCTTCATTCAACAAGACAATACAAAATTGCGGATGAAGTGTTAAAATTTGAATCGGATGACCCCCTTGAAAAATTTTCTTTTCAATATGAAGCCAAGTTAATATTTTACTGGATCTGAGTTGATTGACCAATGTCATCTATATGACTATATCTAATGAGATATTTCTCCGTTTTGCCTCATTACAATACCAATGTATTCCGAAGCAGCTACGTATATTCCTCTATGCTCAACCTTTTGCCTTCACATTTGATTCGATTACGCCTGATTTTCACCTTTGCCGAGACAAGAAATATAAGAAAGTCATCTACGTTTGTTAAAATTTTCTCATGAACCATACATTAATGAACGGCGGGAATGAAGTGTCCCCAACGGGCTTCTTTAGAATTTCAACCTTGAAGCTTTGTTGATTTATACCTGCAGGGATTTGTAAAGTAAATAAATATCTGTTTTTGGAAATGAAAAACGATTTTGCGTGCTCAAATGTACATAAATATGCCAAAATTCGAATACCATTGGAATTTCAAGTACCAATTTTCGCTGTAAACATTCCCCAAAACATATATGCAATAGTATTAAATGCCGATCTCAAGAATGGTCGATAACACGCTAAGATAACATTAGCAATGATAAAAAACCGCTGGCGCGTTTTAAACCTCAGTTTTGGTTCGCACTTTGAATCTTATTTCCTTATCTGACTTTATGATGGCGGAAGGACAATGATGGAAGTGAAAAAAATAAATCGCGGTAGTTGGATGTGGGGGACTAGAAATAAAAAAAATACAGGATCGCGGAAATTTTTTTATTCCTGTAAGGAACGGAGGATGTCTAGCGTGCCAAGCGTCGTTTGAAAGATAGGCGATACGCGAAAAAATAGCTTTTTTTCTTCCGGCGGCGGTCGGAAGAGCAAGATGGAGTGAGTGAGTAGGCAAAAAAAAGGAATAAGAGGTTTGGCAGTGGATTTCTCCACCTCTTCGATTGCTCGCGCGAACTTGTGTGTGCCTTTGGCACCGCCATCCAAGGAGAGGATGGGCTAAGAATGGGAGGAGGATGAATGGGACGTGAGACATCGCCCCAGACGCCGTTTGTCGTCCGCGGAAGAGGGAGAAAAGCCTTTTTCGAACGTGACTACTGTTGCTTCTGCGGCAGGTGCGATGAAAAACCTCCGCGCCGGGGAGACGCGGTCGGACGCGTGATTAATCGTCCTCCGTTCGGAGTCACGGAGCCGTGCGGTCGGTTATCAGTCGGTCCGTTAAAGAGCACGATGCCGTCGAAAGGATATGGAAGGATTCACCATTATTTCGAAGTAAGGCTATTCGTTGTCATGTCGAACTGATGCATTGACGTCCGATGCATACGTATCAAAGTGCTGCGCCATCTTGGTGATCTTGTGGAAAAATATATATAAATATTTAATCGCCTAAATTAAAAATATCGCCTTCCAAAAAGATGTAATACACTTGCATCAGCGCTTCTTCTAATCCTCGTCACACTTCTCAAACTCGACCTTTGGAGTAGCTTTCAATGCCATCTATGCTTGTAAAACGACGTTCCATTAGTTTCTCATAATTTTTCGAAGTAGGAAATAGTCACAGTGCGCCATGTCTGGGGAACATGGAGGATGGAGCATAGTTAAGGTATTATTTTTGGTCAAAAATTCACGAGCAATTAAAAAAAGGGTGATCCGAAAATCGCTGAGGTCATAAATATACATCTAATCTTAGCAGCTGCCACTGGGAGATAAACAATAAATATAACTGAAAATTTTACAATACTTCAGGGGAAAGTATAGAGCCATGGCATGAAGAGATATTTTTACAATCGCACTCACATGACTCGCGAGAAATTTTATATTTTTAGTTGCCTTCATTTTGTGACCACACCTCGTATACTTCAATGCTTCATCTATTGCAGGAATTCTTAACTGGTTCTCCACCACGTCCACTTTTCTGTGGAGGACTTATCAGCAGTCGACTTGCTCATGGTAAAAATTTGCTTTGGAGCACGCCCGAGTCTAGACCCTAAAAGTCCGCCATGGAAAACTTGAACCTGTGGAGATTTAAAGTTACGTTATGAGAATATTACGCTCAGTTAGGTTCACTGTACAGTGTACATGTTTAAGTATCCGGATAACGTAAAATAGTTGCAGATACGTTTATTTGTTTGTTTTATCTAACGCATACAAATTTACCTCCGAGAAATACTGAGGTAAGCTTTTTATAAAAAAAATACTCACTAGTGTTGACAGGGGATCACACAAAGATAAACTTTGTTTCATGAAGATTTTTTCCATGAAGATAAATTTCAAGGTACTTTCACAAGTTTTGAACAGTATATTCACATTTTCAAAGTATATATTATTTAAGAATTGGAAAGGCTGAGAAAGGTGTACATTAGACACTAAAAAGTTAAAGATCTCTAAAAGCGACTCAATACTTTAGTACGATAAGCAATTCCAATATTCAGAAATCGTCGATGTAAATTCCGTAAGTGGTTGAACTAGATGAATGGATGTAATTCGAGAATCCTTGTTACTAGAGTTAGGCGAAGAATAATGAGAATTTTTCATGTTATTCCAAAAGTCTTTAGCCTCTTATGCCGAAGCAAGAAAATCTTTCGGGAGTCAGTAATTTAGACATGGGGTTCATTTCGAAAAGAGAGGTTCAGTCGGTAGGGTAAACAGATAATCATTACGGACCCTTCACCGACACTATCCGCTGGCCAGGGCTTGCTTGGCTAACCATAAAAACACATATATTACTCATGGGAGCTGAATTGCTTGTAATAAATCTAAGTTAACTGTTTACAAAAGTTTAAATTCCCTCTGTACAGTTTGTGCAGCACTGAAAAATGAGTGACGGTGTCCGCTTTTACCCCATCATTTAATATGAGTCATCGTTTAACGAACCTTTCTTTCTAACTTGGGAGGAAAAGGCAGTTACCAGAAGCCAAGTCTGACGAATGCATTGCATGCGTAAGATGTAGTGGTACTTCGAAGCATACGTTATGAAGCATTGCAGCAGTATGTGAAATACGGGTGTGTGGGCGTATAGCACTGTTGAAAGGACACTTTGTTTCATATTTGAATAATTAGTCCAAATGGCACCTACACTTCAATTGGTCCATTTAAAGCTCAATTATGGAGATAGCTGTGGTTATTTTTTAAATATAGAGCACGATTAGCCTCCTTATATGGTTGGGGAAGGGCTGGAAAAGTAAGAGGACTGGTATCGCGAGCAACGTGAAATAATTTTCAAGAAAAATTGCAAGTTTCAGTGCCTGATGAGGAGCATCCTTCTTTGAAATAAAGGTTTTTTGTTACCTAATTTTTCTCCCGTCACACTTGCAATCCAAATATCCGCACTGTGAGCGAAATGAACCGCTGAAGTTTTAATGGAGTATATTTTCTTCAAAGCTGCACATTTGAAGCGTATTTGGAGTTCTTGCTGAAAAAGAAATAATGCTCAAATCTGTGTGTCTGACCCAGTTTCTTTTGGGGAATTATGGTAGGCATATTCTAAGTTCACATCTACCTGGATACTTAAAAAGTAATGTCCTTCCTATTTTCATTGCCTGTTTGCTTTGCTCCAGTTGTTTATTTGGCTAGGTTTTTTAGTTTTACTTTTTGTATTCGGAAACACATCTTCTGCGTCCATTGTGGGCCATAAAATGGACAATAAAGTTTCGTCTCACGGAGAACTCTGCAATTCATGGAATTCTCTCAAGGACGAGAGAAGGAAACCACCGTAACTTCATTGCCGCCTCTGCGAGTCCGCAAGAATGAGGTTGGTCGTGTGCCTCATCTGTTAGAAAAGTGCGAATATTTCTTCCTGAATCGGGAAAAATCTGTTTTACAAGATTTTTCCGTGTGTACTGAAAAAATTGTTTTATTACTCTTTTGAGGGACCCCACAGATGGGTGCTCAGATGATTACTCAGAGAACCCATTTCCTCTTGAAGCCTATTCTAGTCGATACAAGCAAGGGATCTAAAGAAACTTTACATAAAAACCTAATTTGTATAATGCCACGCCCATAAATTATCAATTGCCATATCTACGACGTATATAGGGGCTCTCAAGAACATTTAAACTGTGAATCCTCTGCATAAAAGTATCTCGGGTTTTCCACCGGTTGATGTCGTCCATGTCTCCCGATGTTTCGATCCGCGACTTCCTGATCACCCTCAGGGGATCTTCCGAATGCCGTTCTTAGAAAAATTTCCAGTATATATACATTCCATGCGAGGTCAGGTATAACCTGATTGGTTCACGCGTGTTGTGGTTTTCCCGCCATTTTTGTTGCATATAATGGACTTCAATATTTGGTCTCCAAACATTGCTGATTTGGAATTTGGAATTGTGAATCCTCTTCCTAAATCATCAGTAGAATCATCTCTACTGTAATATTTTCTCTTCAGAATTGATAAATAAATCAAACACGACCTATCTGTCTATACTCATGCATACTTATACCTTTTTACAACTACACACTACCCCGAAAACCGCCTAAATGGCTTGTGTCAGGGGGTGTTGTGACACCAGCTGTTTACACATAAAAAGGTAATATTCAAACGAAATTACGATTAGAATTTATTAATATCCTTTATGGGTCGGGGTAAAAACGAATTCCCATATCTATCCGTTCGGCTAAGTAATCTCTTAATGTATCGCTTCTGTCGGACCTGGAAATATAGTAGGGCTCTAATATTATGTTTTAATTATTGCTCTTTGAAGGTATCTATTGTCAATTGTTCACAAAATCTAAGCCTATCGCGCAGGTAATGTGAATTTAGAGGTATTGGTTAAAGTCAGAGTAACTGTGGCTGAAGAGTTGAAAGTAGACGCGGAAAATGGAGAGAGAACTAATACACGAATTTGATATTTGACGCATTTTTCAAAAATATTTTATGTAAGCAAGGTAGTTAGTAAAACTTAAGTCCTTATCCCACCTGGGCTTGGCTATTCTGGTTAATGGGAAACAAAATCCTCAGGCCTCTTGCGATGCCAAGCAATTCTTTTATCGTAACCACTAACGTGGGTAGAAATATAACCGTCTTCACTCCGAAATGAAGAAAGATGGCACAATTTCTTCCACCGCCGCTTTAAATCATTCAGTGTTTAAGCCGTTGCCTTGTTTTAATTTCGGGCTGGGCGTTGTTCCATTTATTTTTAAATTTTTTTTACAAGAAAAAAAAGAGAACCCTCTTGACTTCCATTTTACGCATAAATGTTCCCCGAAGTGCTTTACGCTCTGAAATTTCTCTCCAATCTGAAGTGGGAATTGCACCGGCGGGGGAAGGGGTGCGGGAGAGAGGTAAGGAAGAGAAAAATCACTTTTCTTTTTATGTCTTTTCTTCACTTTTCACCCTCCACTCCACTTCGTTCAACCCCCGTCCCTCCCTCTAGTAGCAGGCAAACTTTGCGCGGGCTAATCTCATTTTCCCTGGCCTCCAATTTCTGCTTCACTTTCTCCCGACGGGGCGTCCACCCGGCGAAAATGGGAAAGCCGAGACCGCCTGCTCTCAGGGATACAAACTCTACGCCTTGTATTCCCTTTTTACAGGCATTTAAGGTCCTTAGAGGAGCGAAAGAAGAAAAGTATCAGCGGGAAATCAGCTAGGCTTTCTTCTCTTCATGGGTTTGATTTTTTTGTTTCTCCTCCCTATTCCCGAAGTTTTCCCTTTTCCTTTACTTTTGCACGTTTTAACCATGAATTTGCTTCTCAATCCACAAAAGAAGAAAGTATCTCACCGAGATGTATTGGTGTACACTACCTCCATTAGTGATACGGTGATTGTTTTCCTGTTATTTTGATGAAACCATTATGAAGTGTTCCAAATATGAGGTAAAGTTATCATTTAATTTAAAATATATGAATGTTTAAGATCTATCTATTTTTGAGCCATTTTTCTCAAGCATCGAAAAAGCCACAGTGAAAAAGTCGAAGCTTGTTGTTTCGTCAAGGAAATGAATTTGTCCTATCATCGATGCAATAACACTTGGTGTATTAATACGATAACAAAAATTAATACCCGCAGCTATGATGTGATACCTTCCTTTTTCTGGTGAAAAAAGAATGCCATCACTATGAAAAAAGAAAAGATGGTTTTTTTCAGTTTTGATCTCGACAGAGACACTTAAACAACTACTTCTGATATGAATGCACACTATCATCCTATTCTGAGAAATTACTAATACCAAGAAGTTAACCAGCACCGAAGTTATGAAAAGGGGAAAACGGTAATGATGCGCTGTCTATCCTTGAGGACATCTCCCCTTCTTGGCTTTCCTCGTTTTCTTTCCGCTCACCATTCACGAAATTTCCCTTTAATCGAGGTCTTCGCCTAGGTGCAAATGTAAATATTCTATTCAAATTGAAGAAGGAGGAATAGCTGAGGGAAATTTACCAGGAAGTTAACACCTCGAAAAAATTAAAGAAACTGGTCTAATTTATATAAAGACCAAACATTGCTGGATAAAGAATTCAAGCATAATGATTATAATGCGATCGCGTTTCACATTTTCTGTACCCCTTGGAAAAGTGAAAAAAATCGGAACATGATTTCGCACATTCCATGCCCTAGCTCTTTCATGTATTAAGACAGTAATTCAGAAAGTTTTCAGATTATGATGTTGGACTAATCATTTAAGTTTTTACGCCGTATCTTTCTCGTTATGGTGAGAAACTGCATGGATGAATATTGAAAATCGAAAGGAAAACGTCAATTATTGCCTATTTTTCCTCAACGGAAACAGTAACAAAAAATAAAATTGAAGTAACTGCCGTACCAAATGTAAGAAATTGCTGAAAAGGAAACGTTTCTCTATGATACGTATGTAGCGATTCTCATGACGACGCGACATATGTAGCGACGCTTTCCGCCGATATTATATCGGACGAGGAAAATAAAGAAAAATCGGTAAAATTGAGGTTTCTTCCCACCAAGGGTTTTATTTCCTTGCTTCTTCTAATTTCCTCATCGCCTAATCATTTTAGGAAGAGCCATCTTGAATTTGCAATTCAGAAGCGGAGAAGGAACAGCTCAGGGGAATTCTAGGGAACACAAACTTGCAAATCTGTGGGAGTGATTGGTCTTCTGCCATTGCGGGAAAACACTATGTAGAACAGTAATAATTATATAAAGATGCAGTATGCAATACATAAGGTCGCATACTTTGCGTTAGTTTTACTGGCTCCGTGGTAACTTTAACTTTTAATAACTTCAAGCATGTGCTCATTTTATTCAAATTGTAATTGTATTCATGAAAGTAGTAATTTGTCTGTTCTAATACAACAAGACAGCACTGTTGATAGCGATCACGTAGCATCATAATTTTTAGGGACAAAGACTGCGTGAAATACTAGTGAGGAATAGAATGCATGATATTTGACTTGAATTTTTTTTTTGCCAGCATCAAATTAAAAATGAAATAAGTTTTGTAACGACTGGAGAAGTCTATCCTTCCCGCAGAGTGTGATGAAAACTAAAGGTTCAACAGCGCCATATCTAAGCTAGGAAAAGGAAAATTTTTGATCGTCTGAGACGATGCTCTCTGCCAATACGGGGTACCCTTAAAAAAAAAAAGAATAAAAATCACGGCGCGAAACAGCAAGGCTTTATCCTCTTATTGAGTTTGCTTTTTTCTTTTTCTCTATTCACCAAATTGTTCTTTCCCTCGTCGTCTCCTCCTTTTAAAAAGTGCGAGCGTGAATTTGCTATTCAAGGCGTAGGGAAGAAGGACTCTCGGAAAGAGTTAAGGTCGGAGACGAAAGGCGAGAGTTGAGAAAGGCTTTGGTTGGATTGGGTCTGAGAACAGGTCGAGCGAAGATTTTTCAATTATAGAAAAGCCGGGCTCCTGAGGAATCTAGTGAGTTGGAAGTCATTTTAGTATTTGCTATAGAATGTTCTATTGATAACATTTTCCAACTGAGAGAATAAGATGGAGAACAATTGAAGTCTATCATTCGTAATCATCAGTGTATTGGTATGAATATGCAAATAAGAAAGATCCGAGGTTATTGTCTCAAATTCGAACTTCATTAGCTAATTCTGAGAATTAATTTAAACATGGCTAACCGATTTTGAATGGATGTACTGAGTTGGAATATTTTGAATTGGACCATGATATTGAGTTATAGGCAATGAAGATGGTATAATATATTTCCCAATAGTGGAAATAATACGTTTTCATGCTCAGTTTATCCATGCTTTTATCGGAAATACTGTACTTGCTCTCTCATCATCACCTTGAACTAGTGAAATATACAATTCGAAATGCGTAAATGTGCATTTTTCATGTGTAAATTCCAAGTTTTACTCATATGCGCATTCTAATGACCGATAATATACTTTCAAAATGCTTTTCTCAGTCTTTTTCATGCTTATACTTTAAAGTTT
Source organism: Ischnura elegans (assembly GCF_921293095.1). Lineage (NCBI taxonomy): Eukaryota > Metazoa > Arthropoda > Insecta > Odonata > Coenagrionidae > Ischnura > Ischnura elegans. The sequence goes on from NC_060247.1 coordinate 125,359,750, forward strand.
ATATCACATTTTCCCCAATTAGTCCGTAAAAATTCTTTCCATTTTCATTCTCTAATTATTTGTAGTTTTTTAGCTGCTCTGCATCGTCTTTTGTCTAGTTTTTTTTTTCTTTCTCTGTGGAAGACTTGGGATTTTTCTTTCATCAAACTCCCAGAGAGCCACAAATATGCGCAAAATCCAATTAGAATCGTCAATATGGATTTGAACGCTATGAAATAGAAAGCTTTCGTTTAAATTCAGCTGTGAAGTGACCGATAATTTTCCTCCATTAGACGGCGAACGTCATTCAAAAATCTTCGTAAAATTTCACCCTTTTATTTATTTTGAACCTCCTTTCATTTAAGTAAACTTCTATTAATTTGATAACAATTATTTTTTAAATAACTTATCGTACAGTAATTGTAACTTGATGCTTTTTATAGCGATGTCTGTTTAAAATATATAGTAATATTTACGTCCAATAATAATGGAAATCAAGAGGGTAATGGTTTTCATCATACAATGTTTTCACTTTTTACTCGTAGTGTTACTTTACTTTACCTCTGGCTGCATTGTGGAGAATTAATGACAGCTATAAAATGAATTTTAAAATATGAGACGGCTTCGCCTGTTAAAAACTGCGAAACAGATAGAGCGTACATTTTGTTGCGTACACATTAAGGTAGCATAAGGCGTACATTTTTTGTGTCAGAATTATTTAGAGGGTAAGGTGAAACAGAAGTTGGAAATATAATATGGGCTACATTTCGAAAGATTTCTCATACTTTCACTACACGATGGGGTAGATTTATTGTGAGTGTAGAAAAAACATGGAAATCCGTTATCTGACATCAAATTATCTTCGATAGGCATTGAAAGTTAAAATTGCGTTATGATTTCTCTCATCCGGTTAGCGGGTGACCGGCTGTTTTCTGAATTTTTAGTTTTAATTCTTCATTGTCAAAAGGTTTGCAAACTTCATTTGTTGTTTGATCTAAATCACTGCGTTTAAAGAAGTGTTTATGTTTCTTTCAAAATTTACCTGCATTTATTAACCTAAATCAGCTCTGAATTAGATTTTCCTTCTATTAAAAGGCAAGTTGATGCCAAAAAGGTTAGTTATGAAAACATTTCCTCAGCCAACGATTTATCTACAACATATGCCTTCTCTAAATTCAAGAATTATATTTCTCTGGCCGGTGTCACAATGGAGGACATGAATTATTTCCTATCTAGTACAAAACAAAGGATTATGACGAAGTTTGTTGAGCGTGTTACTTCGCATAGGCGATACACGTACAATGATTTATGAGGGAACAAATACTGATGGGATCAAATTTGGGCCAAGTCCACATCAAGTTGGGCCAAGGCACGGAAAGAGATCCGTTTTTCCTTCTCATCCAATGAAATATGGTTCTCTTAAGAGACGTTTGGAAGCGTTGGGCCGTGTTCGCTTCGATTGGTGTCACATAAATTAATCTTAAAAATTTTATTTTCCGTCGTTTTAGGTGGCGGATGCAGCATCTTGAATCCATATTCTTATCTGAGATGTTTTTATTTTACTTGCACCTGCGTTGGGATTAACAGTGGCCTATATTAGAACTCCTTTCGGGGAAGAGTGGACTATCCATGGGGGAAAAGGGGAATTGGACCCGCTGCACTGGGAGCTGATACATAATAAGTGTTCATATCAATTGTCAAGTAAATTGTGCACTATTTAGAGGATCAATTTTTCCCTCTGCCCGTGCGTTAACAGAATACAGTGTGGAGAAAACTTCTGTCACGAAATTTGAGCACTGGGTTGCTGGTGCCAGTGGATACGAAATCCTAGGGTGGGCTCGCTAGGTTACTCTCGTGGGCAGAGGTCTGGAAGAGTTAGCTTATCACCTCTGCACCACAGAATGGGAAGGACAGGAAGGAGAAAGGAAGGAGGCGCCGCCGCGATAGGAGCCCGACGACGCCTCCTGGGAGTGGATAGGGAAGGAAGGGGAGGGACGAGGAATCCCGCAACGTCACAAAGGCGGGCGGGTCCTACCACCAGCGAAACCAGGCAACAGCCATTGCTATTCTAACGATTTTGGAGGATTTTCCTATGAGGAAGAATAATCCAACGATCAAATCGTTAGATGGAACGCTGGTGCCAGCAGGAACCAAAATTACTAATGATGTTTTAATCGAAAAAAAGTCATCAATATTAAATTAAAGAAGCTTCCAAGCTGTTCGATTGGCCGCGAGTTCGCCGTAGTGTCGCATGCTCTGGACAACTCATGACTTCGAATGCTTTGCCTCCCGAAGATTGCGGTACATCCTAGGTATCCGACAATAGAGCAAACTGTCGGTCAATCGGAGCGCTTGGCTAAAAGTTTCTGTAGTTCAAAAATGGTGCGTTAATCAGATATCCAGGGTGAAAATTGCGTGGCACAGTTTTTTCTCCACCCTGTATATAAAAATAATAATAAATAATATGCCTTTATTCGGGCGAGGTTGAGATTAACAATAAGAAGTCCTCTCTTCCACCTAACCCCTCGATAGCGTCAATGTAAGCATATTAAAAAATGGTAGGTAAACGTTTACAATACAAAAGATATACAATATACATTATTTCTGAAATGTCAAAAAAGATAAACAAGTATGTGTAAAAATTTTTGTAAAAAATATTTCTGTTTGTGGGAAAAAACATGAGGATAAGGGTGTAATATCCTTCGGCGAAAACGTCCACACAACAAGGGGGGCGTGAAAAACCTTTGAAAACCTACTGAGTGAAAGCTAATGCCATGTTACATGTAAAATACAACATAGTTAATGAGGTACAAAGTGTACACAAATATTAAACATGCAATCACAATATAACATATTTATAAATATTCAGTGATACATATCACTTTGTCGTAGGCGCTGCTCAGTGTCATGTGTATTAACCAGCTACTTGTGAAGTGAAAAGTGCTTTGTGTAGCCTCCTCTTAAAAGATGCCAATGATGATTAGTTCCTAGTTGAAAGGATAAGATTATTCCATTATCTACATGCAGTAACGGTAAATTACTTGTGGTAAACTACAGATCGGTGATGAGGTATAACAAGATTGTGATTCCCTCTTGTGTTTGTCATGTGGACAGTGCCAAGACTCCTGAACTCGCATGATAGGTAAGGGGGTGTTTTTGTGTTTAGAATTTGATATAGGAGAGAAAGAGAATGCGGCTGGCGTCGAGAATCGAGTTTCAGCTATGACAGTTAATTAATACGATTAATTAAGTATAATCGATCTGATCGGTATAACCTATATGTGGTCAAGTTGTACAGATTTCGCGAAAAACGACCACCCTTTTTCTGAAAATTACTAATTTTAGTCCCTTTCCGTAGTTTAATGGAATGCGGTATGAAAAAAATCTATAACACCATTATGAAGTATAGTTCATTTTCTTACATTTAAAAGTATTTTTAATAATAAAAATTCATCATCTCTCATAACTACACAGGAAAATGGTAGAGCCTGTTTTCAGCCATTTTTTGTAAAATATACGTAGAGAACAAGTAAGTGCGGAGTATTTACGGATGCCGCCACCATGCCCTCGCTCTACATTAATTTAACTAATTCAAACTACGGTTCTTGTTTTTTTTCTTGGTATAAGTATCTCACTTTGAGGGTGGGATTCACATTTATATATATACGCCCCTGGGGCTTTGTGAGCTTGCCTCGTAAGGGAATTTCGGAAGCATGGAACCGTGTTCGCTATGATCGCAGTCCTGCATTTATCTCTACAGTTTTATTTGCCCCCATCCTAGGCTCAATATGCAGCATCGTGAATCCTTCTCTTTTATAGCGTCAGCTTTTGTTTTTCGTCTTAGACAGCGTGCGCTTAGGGCGTAATGAGCGAGGTTTTGATTGGAGGAATGGGGAAGTAATCAGAGTCAGCTCTACTTTTGTCTAATTGCTGTGATTTGTCTATTTTTTGCCTCGGAAACTTGAGTTGCCGAATCTCCCGGTTGTTATGCATCTGTGTTTTTTGTTTGCTCTGGAACTTGAAGGTCGTGAGGAGAATATCCTTGGAGGGTGCTCGTCAATTTTTTTGCCTACCCCGTGCGTCGCATTAAAATCCCCCCTCCCACACCCCTTCCCTTGTCAGGAAATTGCATGTTCCCCAAATGTGAAGATTCCTATTTTTTGTCGGCCACTTGTGTAATGGTATGGGGTTTATTTTGGCCACTGATGAACGTGAATTTGTTTTTGCCCTCTTTTTCTCGCCTTTTTTTAGTTTACTGCATTACCATGTCCTTTATGAACATCACTTGTAAATATTTGTGCTCATAATCTGCAACAAAATAGGGGGTCACTCCAGTAGCGAGCGGGGTTGGGAGGCTCTAGGAGTTCAAACCCTATACGAGTGTGTCAAGATTATCCTGTCCCTCCTCGTGTTGTACCAACTTTTCTAGAGAACCCTCCACGAAGACTTTTTCTGGTAAAGTCCTTGCTGAGGTTGTGTGCGTCATGTTTTGTTGGAAACAAGGTTTACGACACTGTTTATTTGTGAACATCGCGCAGGAATATCCCACATTGTTATACTATTGTTACTATTGCTCAACCAAATCCCACATACTGTTTACTCATGTTTCGGTTAAACCTCGTTGCTTTTTCTTGATATGAATAGCATAGAGATACCAATAAGACTTTTGAAAATGATTTGATGACTCTCTATGGTATCAACGACAACAATTTATATCTTTTTTATAGTGCGAACTTTCAACTGTGCATCTATCTAGGTACAAAAAGAAAATAAATAAAGATGAAAAGTTGGCTAACATGACCCATAAATGTGCTGAGAGGGTTTTAATTTTAGCTTATGTTAAGAAAGACTTGAATTTTATTTTACAATTATTTATGCTTATCCAGTGAAAGGAAAAACTCAACTTCCTTATTTGAGTAATTTTGTTTTTGCTACAAATGTTCGTTATTACTGGCAGATAGTTTTATGAGCTATTCTTTTTGGTTTGCGTTAGGTTTCACCTAAAATTTATCCAACTACATTACTTTAAAAGTAGAATAAGGTAATAGTGTTAGAGAGTTTTAAAAATATCTACTTTTTAAGGCTAACATCTATTATTCACCTTTTTCCACATATGGATACATCAGTAATTGTGTGTTTTCAAAAGTTTTAGCATTTTTTGGTTTCATCTAACTTATTAAATCATAATTTTTAACTTATGTTAAGTTAAACGCTTTATGGTTCAACGGTGTAGGATTTGATTTAATGGACTTTCGCAGTGACCGCAATTGTAATATAGGTGGGCATAATGTGTTGAAAAACGCGTAATCGGAAACCAATGTAGGACGGTATCTGGGAAGAGATGTGGTTGTGGTGATATGAGGTTTGCTGATGGCGGTGGGTCGCTATAAATGCCTCGTGAGATATCGCCCAATCCCCAAGCTCTTCTCAACATTAACTAGTCCGATAATAATCAATGGTTCACATGCAATGACCAAGTAATCCTTGTCAGTTGACCCCAATCAAGGTGTAGCTGATTGTTCTGCGTCCTTGATGCATTGATCTCATTCGTCCTACCAACCTTTTTAAATAATATCTCTCGATGAAGGCCATTGGTTGGTATGATATGCTGTAGGTTCGAAGATTTTCGCGGCGTTGATCAGATGATCTCTGCATTCTCTTCGGGTTTTCACCGCGTCCTTTTGGTTTTGGCGACAACAATTTCGCTGAAATTGCAGTCAGCGTCTTCAGGTCGAAGGTGAAGTAACTCGGAAAATTTCCGCCTTATATAGGCCTCTTCATCCCGCTGCTGCGTTCATCTCATTGGTAGGTGGTTGTCCATCTGTCATTGCTGGTCTCCCATTGGTTGGTGGTTGGCATAACGCATGGAAAAGGATTCTCCAAACTGTTGTCGCCAAAACCCAACGGACGCGGTGAAAATCCGTAGAGAATGCAGAGATCGGTATGATATGTTGTTGTCTGCGGCTGATATAGCTTTTTGCAATATAAGGCAGCAGTGAAATATAAGTAAAATAAGTCTTTGTGTTATTATTTATTACATTTCAAAGCTAAATATGCGCGTCTTCATCGCAGTAGAATGTATTTTGAAACTTCTTTAGCTTTGAATTTATTGTGTAAGTAAATTTGGGTTTGAACGCCTACTCTTCTATTTCTTTCCTTATATTTTCATGACTCTATATGAGTGCTAATATTACCTCCTCTTTAAATTTTTGTCATCCCTGTTTACAAATCTATATTTACAACTATATGTACTGTTCATTTATTTTATTGATTAATGATAACTACTTATTTATGCATGTGGCATGAAGCCAATAGTATGATATTTGATTTTAATCTTATGTAGATATAACGCCGAGAGTTAAAAGCTCTAATGAGATTTTCAGTATGGTTGTTGTGCTGCATTGGAACATGGGCAAAACCCACTTGAAACACGCGCCCCCGGTGAAGAACGCGTCACCACGTGACCCTCCCCACTCCACCGGAACGCTCTCCTCATCTCCTCACCTTCCCCACTCCAGCCGGCTGCCTTCCCCTCACACCACGTGATTTCCCCACTCCCGCTTTTAATTGCGCACCTGCCCTCACACCCCGACCGCACACCTTCACAGCGAACGCGTCACCTCGTGACCAAGCGGAGCACCCTCATTGGACGGAGGGAGGCCAGGGTTGGGTATAAAAGACGCTGCCCGGACCATGGATGGCACACGGGTTGAGGAGGCCGAAGCTAGGACTAGCTCCTACCACAGGCCCTCAATCAGCCGGATGCCCCGTAAACTGCGGGTGGACCGGCGCTGCCGTGGCTCGCTCTGTCCCCGAGAGGAGCGAGCACGCAGTCCCCGAGGGTCCTCTCCCCGGACACCGCCGCCCGCCTGAGGTCATCACCCGCGGAAGCAGACGGAGCACGAGGCCCACGAACCCGCCGTAGCGCCTGGAGCCGCCGCCAACGCCGGAACCCCCGCCAGAGCTGTTGCGGATCCACGCAGATCCCCAGAGAGGCAGTTCCGGACAGAACCGGACCCAGCCACGCAGAAGCAGCAGCCGCGGACCTCGCCCGACCTTACCGGCACCCCCTGTAACTTTCTGAACGCAATAAACACACCCCCCGGGTGTTTTAACATTCCTATCCCGGCCTTTATTTTCCTCAGCGCCATGATTACCCGATCCCAGGTCTCCCTCGCAACCGAGAATGTCGCTGGAGCCGCGACAATTGGCGCCCAACTTACGGGGACATCGACCGGCAGCATGGATAGCAGCCGGGACCCACAGGATCCCCCGACTGACAACGCCTGGCAAATCAACGCCTCCACCATGGATGTACAACCCATCGATGGAGCGCCCGTTACACCTACCATAGCTCTTCCGAGAGAGCTTCAACAAAACTCGGTGGCGCCCAACCCATCTCGCACCCGCACAAGGGATCAATGCGAGGCTTCATCATGCACCAGAGTAGGGGAGCACCTGATTTCCTGTGCCAGCTGCCAACGATGGTTTCATCACCTCTGCCTTGGCTGGAGGGACGAAGCGAGGGACATTGAAGGGCTGCAGTTCATATGCGGAAGATGCAGTCAACGCCAACCGCAGAACAGCACTCCTCGGGCTGTGCCGGAGCCAGCCTACCGTCCCCCGTGGCCGGAGTTCTCCGGAGGAGAAGCAGAAGATCCGGAGACGTTCCTGCGAGGCATGGAGACAAGGTTCCACGAGGACCAGATACCCACATCATGGTGGGTCTTTAGAGCGGAGCAACAACTCCAAGAGGATGCAAGAAGGTGGTGGACACCGTACCGGGAATTCGCTTTCACATGGTACGAATTCAAGCAAAGGCTGAAGGGAAGGTTTGACTCAGCAGCACGGAGGGCCCAGATACAGGCGAAATTATTTGGAAACATGCAGACACCGAAGGAAAGTGCAGAGATTTTTATCCTTCGAAAGATCCGGTTGTTTCGGAGGCTGTTCCCAGATGGAGATAAGGAAACTTTCTTACCCACCTTGACGGAACAACTCCTCCCAAGGATCAAGCAGATGTTCCGAGCCTGCCCACCGCAGAGCACTGAAGAGCTCATACGGCTAGCCAGCGCCATTGAAGCCGACCAGGCCGAAGATGTCACCTACACACAACCTTCTAGACCACCAAAATGCAAGCACTGTCCAGGATACCACCTGCACCGAGACTGTCCCAGCAAACCAGGCGGAAATTCAGAAAATCTCTTCCGGCCCACCCACCCGTCTATAGGGGCCACACAACCTGATGGAGCAGCTATAAACACCCCCAGAATCCAGGTGGAACTTGCCGGCGAAGTACTCCACGCCCTCATCGATTCAGGAGCCGGGGTGAACCTAATAGCTGAGCGTTGCCTGCCAGTGGACTTCCAGAAACGAGTCCAAGGAGAACCCACTACACTACGAACGGTAAAGGGAGATACGTTCCTAACAACGGGGGACCTGCAGACCATAGTCACCGTCCAAAAATTGCATCTACCAGTAACGTTGCACATCACACGGGACATGGAGGAGGATCTCATCCTGGGACACCCCTGGCTTCGAAGCGCTGACGCAGTCATAGACTACTCACAAGGGACAATCTCCTTCGGCACTACGGGCCGTGTCACTGCTGCCTGGACGCAACAATCAAAAGACGCTCTGACTCCGGATATGGACAGGATGGTCCCATCATCTATCCGTGTCGTGACACAGCACGCGGATTTATACGAAAGAGTCCAGCAAGCGCAACAAGAAGATCCAGAGGTCGCAGACATCATGGAGAATCTACTGAATGCCCAGCAGACACCCTCAAGGACAAAAACACAGAAACGGTTCCTTAAGAAATACAAGGACGACATCGATCATCTGTGGTCCCGGCCGGGCCAAAAAGGACCTTGGAGGCTATGGGTCCCGCTAGCTTTGCGAAAGGAAGTTCTCCAACGCTACCACGATACGCCATTTGAAGGACACTCTGGAATCAAGGCGACCTACACGGCCCTAACTCAAGGGTATCATTGGCGAGCAGCACTCTCCGACGTCCGCAAACACGTACAGAGCTGCATGAATTGGGCCTGCAAGAAAGGAGGACAGCGAGCGAAGAGTAGCTCACTCCACGTCCACAACCCACAGAGCCCACCACATCCACACCCCACCTCCACCCCGGCAGCGATGCCAAGTGCACAGTGCCAACCAAGGATATTCTATGGACCGACACCATACGGCCACAATGCCCCCACAGTGTTTCTTCTCGCGGGTTTTGCGCCATCAGGGGAGGGGTGGATTGTTGTGCTGCATTGGAACATGGGCAAAACCCACTTGAAACACGCGCCCCCGGTGAAGAACGCGTCACCACGTGACCCTCCCCACTCCACCGGAACGCTCTCCTCATCTCCTCACCTTCCCCACTCCAGCCGGCTGCCTTCCCCTCACACCACGTGATTTCCCCACTCCCGCTTTTAATTGCGCACCTGCCCTCACACCCCGACCGCACACCTGCACAGCGAACGCGTCACCTCGTGACCAAGCGGAGCACCCTCATTGGACGGAGGGAGGCCAGGGTTGGGTATAAAAGACGCTGCCCGGACCATGGATGGCACACGGGTTGAGGAGGCCGAAGCTAGGACTAGCTCCTACCACAGGCCCTCAATCAGCCGGATGCCCCGTAAACTGCGGGTGGACCGGCGCTGCCGTGGCTCGCTCTGTCCCCAAGAGGAGCGAGCACGCAGTCCCCGAGGGTCCTCTCCCCGGACACCGCCGCCCGCCTGAGGTCATCACCCGCGGAAGCAGACGGAGCACGAGGCCCACGAACCCGCCGTAGCGCCTGGAGCCGCCGCCAACGCCGGAACCCCCGCCAGAGCTGTTGCGGATCCACGCAGATCCCCAGAGAGGCAGTTCCGGACAGAGCCGGACCCAGCCACGCAGAAGCAGCAGCCGCGGACCTCGCCCGACCTTACCGGCACCCCCTGTAACTTTCTGAACGCAATAAACACACCCCCCGGGTGTTTTAACATTCCTATCCCGGCCTTTATTTTCCTCAGCGCCATGATTACCCGATCCCAGGTCTCCCTCGCAACCGAGAATGTCGCTGGAGCCGCGACATGGTGGGTGCATGAATTTAAAATTTGAAGAACTACTGCAAGTTGTTTAAAGAGTCTGAAATTTAACTAATTACATTTTTAAACTTGGAAAATTATTATTTTTGAAAAAGGCCATTAATAGGAATGATGAAGGATTTGGTGCTTTCTCGGCGAATCTTGCTGATGACTCGGGAGATCAGCCGGGTCAGGATAGACAATTCTGCCAACGTTTCGATAGTCTTCTCTGCCATCGCCGTAAGGCGAATTAGCCCTGATGACGATGGCAGAGACGGCTAACGAACGTTGGCAGTTATTAATAGGAATGTTTAATGCATTTCGAGTATGTTTATCTTTCTGATTATGCTTGCAAAATCTTGAATGGGAATGCATGTCTTTAATGCCACTCTGCAGCCCAGCTTTTCACATTCATTTCCATACTAATTTCTTTAAAATAATTCTTGCTTTCGGGGATGTTCGTCTTGGGCGTTCTCTCCTTTTCTTCTTCGATTTCATCTCCGATGAGAAACCCAGCTCATTTTTTTTGCCTTCCTTGTCGCCTAGAAAGCCTTCCTCCGACCTAATGCCATATTATTTCCTCGCTGGCTCTCTTCTTTTCAATGATGCAGTTCCGGATTCAATGTGGTATCTCCATGGCAACACCTCTGCCACCCGTTTCAACTATGCTCTAACGGCAGTGATGGGGAAGTAGATAAGAATTAGAAAGATTGAAACTCTTCTTCATATTGCAAATTCATAATAACTTGTATATTTTTTGTCAATCCTTTTCATAACGCCAAACCTCACCTTGTCTGTCCAGCTCCCTCTCAACAACCCTTCTCCATGACCAATTCTCAGAACTTTCAGGGCACTTTTCTTTCTTTTTCCAGTGAGTCTTAGTTTCTGATTCTTGGGGAAACATTATCCACATTTAGTATTTATTTTCTTTGGTATTATAGTTTCTTTGAAATATCTTTTGTTTTTTTAAAAGGCTTTCTTTCCCATTGATATTCTACTCCCGACCCCTATTTCCCGAATACATTGTTCATCTATACTAACCAGGCTACATGCATGGTATCAGAACGATTGTCCTTGTTCTATTCCCTGGCCATTTTACCATTATGTTACCACAACTGAATGCCAGAATACCTAATAGTTTTACTTACTTCAAACTTAATCCCTTTTTCCCTCTTTCCGACATTCCGTATTTGTGCTCTCCGTAAAGATTGAACAAGGCTGGGGGAAAGAAGCAGCCTTGCGTCACCAATACTTTTTTCTTCTGCTTCGTCACCTTACATTTTCATAAAATTGTCAATTGAATTGTAAGAAAATAATTTTTAATGATCAATTAGATTAAAGCTTCTACGTTTTTATCGAAAGATGAAGATGTGTCTTCCACTACATTATGACTGGTTGATGCGACGGTGTACTTGATCTAATTCTTCTGTAAAAATCCATGGCAGGCCTCTGATCCGCTTACATATTTGAAGGGGATAATGAATATTCATGGAGACATTAAAAACATACTTCAATTGGTAACATAGGAATACGTTCCAGTAGAGACTTGAGGACATAGGAAGTATCCATAATATTCGCGGCTCATTTAAAATAGATCATTTCATATTTATTTAATTGCATTGTATGCTATTTTTCTATGAAGATTTCTTTCCTAAGCTTAAAGAATTAAATCCAATCTTCCCCCTGTCTATTTATGCATTACTCAAGTGCGCGCTCTCTTTATTCGCTACCTCCAGTGCTTTCTGCCTCTTCGCGGGCATATTTCGCCGCTATTAGTTTCGCCATTAAAACATCCTCTTTAACCCGTAGAGCTCATCTCCATGTCTGCCCTTTCGCTCATTAGGGTTGTTGGGAAAACTTCCGTCAGCCTTGTTACTGCCACTTCATTTCTCTCGTTAGCATCTCATTTTCTCTGTATCCTTGTCTTAATTTTGTTACTCTCACGTACTGGATATGATGCCTGCTAACTTTGCATCTGTTTTAACAGCGCTTTGCCCTCAAAGAGGGGACATTTTCCGGCTTTTGCGCGAGTTCAACTGTGTCATAATTCAATTGACTAATGGAAATAAAGCACCGAAGGTAGATTTTCCTCAGAATTAGCATGATTTAAATTTGAAAGGTTGATTACGATTAATAATGTCAGACTAATAGGTGATTCCGATTCTATGGGTTACACTGATCTACATGTATAGGTACTCTACATTGACTAATTTTCCGCAATTTATCTAATATTCGTGCCAAAAGAACATGCGTTACTTAAAAATCGTTGTCATTGGATTATGATCGGGTATTGGATACCAATCCCTTCATCTCAAAGAAATAATTAGCCTTCCTTTAACAAAAAAATATTAATAACAAATAAAAACACACAAAAATCACACCTTTTCAAAGGCTGGGTGCATTGGTTCATAGTCAATATGTGCTATCTAGCTAATGTAAGCATGTAAAGAACTTAATTGAATAAACCATAACATTATTTTGATATATTTGTACTGTTACAATTTAATTCAACATTATTATATATCCTTCCTATTTATTTTTGTCCGAGGTGGTGATATTTTGAGTTGATTAATTTGTGACCATTTTTCGTATGTAAGAAGTAAATTGGTAGTTATCGAAACATTTTTGACGGAGAAATAGGCATTTATTTTGAATCATTCAAAATTATATGAATTGAGATCCCCTTGGTAACGTACTACAACCGAAAATAAATTTTATGAATTAAATATTTACGTAAGACTTTACCACCATCTCATGGAGTGCGTTTGTTTAAATTAATGTGTTTTGTCTTGAATTGTTCTTTGAAAGGAAAGAGAACTGCAAACTAAATAGGGGAGTGTGGTAGACTAGTAAGACTTTACCACCATCTCATGGAGTGCGTTTGTTTAAATTAATGTGTTTTGTCTTGAATTGTTCTTTGAAAAGAAAGAGAACTGCAAACTAAATAGGGGAGTGTGGTAGACTAGCTTGGGATCTGAAAGTGCGCTCCCGAGTTCAAATCCCGGCTGAAGCTATTGACACACATAAATAAAATTTTCGAATTGCGAGATGGCCCTCGGGAAAGGAATGCGTGAAATTCACTTGCTTCCGACTAAATATGTAACGCGAGCTCTGCCCTCACCTCTCCCAAACAAAATGCAGGTAGAATCAATGAGTTTGTGAGAAAGAAAAAGATGATTGCCGCAGGAAAAATACTTCGCATAAAGTTACAGTTACCGGCATAATTCGGTGGAAACATTTCATATTTAACCTAATGAAAAATTATTGTCTAATTCCACATTTATTCATTACAATCGATGCAGATGTCCGCTATTCTCAAGGTTGAAAATAACATGCTGTACCGAAACCTGGTTCGGTTGGAATGGAGAAATAAGTGTGGAAATTAACAAGTAATTTTCATTATTTTAAACTAAAACACTTCCTCTGAAATCTCTCGAGCGATGAAATAGAATTTTAGCGTCTAATTTCTCTTCAATGCATTCGTTTTCTAGGCTGCCACAATTATCTTCGCCTAGTTATAAAGATGCTGGTCCAGGATAATGCAGTGATAGCTAAACGGATGAAATGACGTGTTTACGGCAATGGGTATGTGGTGTGTACCCCCGCAGGGGATTGCCTGTCTAAGCTATAGTACCCTGGCTCTCCGTTGATATATTGCCTCATTTGGGTTGCGTCTCCTCGTACCATGAATAGAGGGCGGGGTATCGTGGTCTTCTCATCGGCCCGGTCCTTTGAGATGCTGAAAAATCCCCTTGGCGACCTCCTCCCCGCCATTGCCTCTCCGTCCCGTCGACCACCAACCAACTTGCCCCTAAAAGGGAATCAGCACTGTTACACCTTAATCGCTTAAGGGGTCGCTCGGAAGGAATTGGTTCTCAGAAGGATCGGAATGACCCTTGAATTCTCCTCAATGTGTTCTCGTCGCCAATGGGAACATCAACTGGAACTAACGTTGACTCTCTCCCTCCAAATTAGTTTCCCATGGTTTTGAGTTCTTTGAACGACCACAAATGTACCCGGAAGCCCTCTAAATTATGTTCATTTTTTCCACCCTGACACATTTGGGTAGTGCGATAGAATGACATTTTTGAATTTTGTTTCTGCCAAAGGTGGTCGTTTTATAGTCTGTTACATTTACCTTCGCCCATTGGCCACAAGGTCCATGGGGAAATATTTTCTTCCTGATATCTGATGAGGTATCCCATTATAGTTTCCGATTGGTCTCAAAATGTTTACTATCAAAGTTTCAACTGAATGTGATAGGGACGTGCGAGTGGTACTTTTTGATCTCGAGTCGAGTCGAGTATGGTGATTTCTGGACTAGGCAATACACTATCGTACGTTCCAACATATTCTCATTCATCCAATCCCCTTGTAAATTGTCTATTCTGAATGCTTGGCATGATGTAAAAAGAAAATGAGGAATGTTTATGGTAATTGTGTCAGAATTCGGAGTTGAATGAAAATTATAGTGTCTTAAACAGTTCCATTAGCACAATTGAAATGAATAAACCTGTAGTAATCCGACGAAAATTTAATAGATATACGTATCCAACCTGCTTGGAAGAGCCCTGAGTAAAGGCATTTGCACAATTGTAATGGAGACTAAATTCGTAAATGAATCATGTAATATTTGATCCTTTCAAATTCCCATGAAGAAGAACTATTTGTTCTATATTTTCAGGCTGCAGATTTTCGCGTCCCCATTTAATAGTAATACTGCCTGCAGGAAATTGCCTTTCGCCACACACTTGTGATCCTGGAAAAGTACTTTTTAGCAAAAAATTCAAAATTTGAAAACCTTGGGAGTTTTATTAAAAATGTTATCAACGATTTTTATGGATCTTTGAATCTTCTTGGAATGAACGAAGCGAAATTTAGAGCATAACATTAGTTTTGAAGAAGAAAAATAGTTATAATTTCTCACTTCGTTTAATCAACATTAGCGACTCTTTTTTGTAAGTTCAAGAGGGAAAACAAACTCAGCAAAGGAATAAACGAAAATTAATATCGTACGAACCTAGAAATCAAAAAGGCTAAAAGATGGTATTACTTATGAAATCAAACAACGGAAAAAACTTGCATTGTCCGCTAAAATTTATTAGTTGCATATTTTTCCATAGATCTCTTAACAATTTTTTTGTATTATCTTGGATTTTAAGTAAAGAAAAGAGGGTAGGGTATGAAAACTTCACCTAAGAAATTATGAGCAATGCAGTGGTCCACCACGATTACTTATAATGCGCTGCCGGGTCGGAAGATGAAAAGGTATACGGTGCCCACGTCATCCACTACTATAGAATTTGTCTGTTATGAATACTGCAAGCTGAAACCCCCAGGTCAAGGCATTAGAACGGCTTATCAATTTTTAAAACGATATCATTACATGAGTTTCATGACGGCACTTACCGTCGGCAGATTTCTGAACTTACTGACCTCGATAGCTCTGTAAACGGAACTACTTGACTCGACATTGGTAATGCTGCGCTCGAGTCGAGTACCAACTACTCGACTCGAATTTTCGAGTACTCACACATCCCTAGAATGTGATAGCGTTAACGTTTTACATTCCAACTGGCCTAACCTCTAGATGTTTTAAAAATATTCCTTTTCCATACACGGTTGAAGACATGAAATCTCTTGTAAAAAATACATGCTTGATTGTTGGGAGACGAATATTTACGAAACACTTGTAGTTGTTTCCACAGTTGCAATAACCACACGTGGAGTCTCACAATAGTCACATACATTTCGGAAACTCCGTGTTATCATTAGGTACACAATGGTTATCCCGTTTATTCTAAATTATCAGTGATATTATTAATGACGTGGGCAGGTACTTCGAATAACATCACGCAAATAGGCATGGGAAGTATACTTTGGATAAATAAAAATGTAATTTCTCTCATGTCAAGGTTATTATGGAAAAATCGCAGCCACTGCAGGCATTATTTCAGTTAATATATCAAATGAAGACTTAACATTGCTCCTCACGGGTCGTCATGCATGGCACCTGTTACCTCGGGCGGATGGAGCAGATTTTTCGGCCGTAAAATGAGCTACTAGGCAGCTGCGTAATAAAGCCGGTGTAAGAGGCGGCGACGCGACAGGGGGGGCGAACTCTGTTGAACTGTTTTCGGCATCTTTCCCGACTTGGCGTCAAGCGGAGAAGTCTCGTCTCAATGCTTCCCTCTCTTCTACCACGGCTCATCCTCACGTCACCATGACACCCGCAGCGCCTTCTCCATGCGCACCATGCTTAGCGGCCAAATCTCCATAACGATCTCACGGGCCCTAAAACGCACCTGTATCTGGCTCACATAAGCCCTTAAAATCCGTCCTACTCCTTTTAAAGCATCCATCTCTTCCTCTTACTTTCGCTGTGCTGACGTCTTATGACAACCTTACTGTTCTTTATCGTCGGATTTCTTACTCAACTCTTGCCCATGACGAAATGATACATGAAGCATAACCAAATGTTCAATTTAGTAAGAATAAGCTTTACGAATAGAAATACGCGTATTATTTTGCCATGAAGTTATTCCAATCTTTTGAACTTGAATGAGAATATGCAATAACATCAGGCTACAATTTTCAGAAATTCTAAATAGCCATATTTAAATGATAAGGCTGGTAAAATATCTCGTGAAACGCTTATTAAACACCATCCTACGCATAGTTTCATTATATTTTATTGATAGCAATGAAAATGTACAATGAACTCGGTAATTAATAAACGTTTGGTCTACAATTGAATGAACACACTAATGTTGTGTGAAAGGTCCACTGAGTAAAGTAGACAGCAGGCATGATGTCAGCGTGACAGTTGTAAGTAGTTACGTGCATTATCGAGAGACGCTTTGAGAAAACTCGAGGCCTCCTTTTTGTATGAAGTATACTTCTAGATAAACAATAGGAAATTTCGGATAGCATAGAATGTATGCATTTCATCTTTTAAAAACAGATGTACAGAACAAGGAAATACCATGTTTGAAATTTTAGGGTTCCCCTAAAGGTACTTAAACCTATGTTCGTCTAACAATGAAATATGTGCGAACAGCAATTTTTCTATCAAATGATGCTAAAAATTGTACGTACTTATACTAAATGCTTTACGATATATTTAATGCAGATTGCAAGAAAGAATATGTTCTTTATAAATTAAAATATTTGAAGTTTCCCTCAATTAGGTATGTAATACAAAGCAATGGAATTATAGAGCGTGTCAAAAGGCAAAGGAATACTTCCAAATGAAGTTAGTTTCACGGGTTGGTAATAAAATGTCATTCTTATATATTTATGACAATGAACTACCAGTGTTTTAATGTATTTTTACTACACCATACTATAATCTCATAGAAACACAGCGTCCCGTATGGATGTGGACCCCGGCGGCGATGAAAAAAAGCAGTTATATATGCATTTTCAAGTAACAGTCTTTTCATTTCTACCGATTTTTAACCAAAACTGTCAACGGTTTTATTTTTTCTCACTTAAAAGTTAATAGTCTCATAAAAACTTACGGCTGAGGGCTTTAATCCGGCCGTTTTTTGCTGGTCTTTAGTTCCCTGGACAGGAAAATACCCACAAATGTCACTAAAGATGATTCTACAGTCAGCATCATAGCCATAGTCAAGTGATTCTCTTGGGCTATCTATTATAACGCAATAGAGTCGCCAAAAACATTAAAACAAAAGAAAACATATATAAAAAGGAAATGTGAGCGCAATTCTGCACCTCAGCACTATATAAACGTCAAAAATGATGTTTAAAAGGTATTCACGGTAGTCACCTTGACTAGTTTCAACAATACTTCCAATCTTAGCACACTGAACTGTTGACGACACTTTTGACTTAATATTCACAATCTATGTGGTTAATCCTTAATAATTATATTATTCTCTCCACCCCCTGCCTCTTTTCTCCTCTAGCTTAAATGCCTACCGATTTTCCCCTCCACTACTTGTACTTCCACCAACATCCTTTACCCTCTTCAATGTAATTTCTGCCCCGCTTTCTATATCGGCCTATGCACTACCCCCCTCAATCTCAGAATTAAAAATCATCGCGCCTCCTGTTGTCCATCGTCCCCCCACTCCTCTATACCAGTTCCTACACATTGTCTGTCACACGAATCCATCTTCAATCAATGCTACAAAGTATCCATTATTGCCTCCCTCCCTCCCACTGACTCCGCTCTCAATCTCCACACCCTCGAATTGGCTTGCATTTGACACTTTCAAGCCAATAGCTTTCCGGGTTTGAGCGTCGTATCCTAACGTCTATTCCTAACCCCCCTCCCCACGCATTTCTCCCCTTTCCCCTCTTTTCCCTTGTCCAACATACTCCTTTCCTCTCCATTCTTACTTGAGTTGAGGAAGAAGTCAAGTGCTTCGAAAGCTCCTAGTTAATATCCCGTGTGAGTGTTTCTTTTTTGTGTTTCTATATGTATTGATATTGACTTAAAACTATTTATATTTATATTGCGTGCTACGTGTATCTCGTTTTTCTAAACATTGTGTATTTATAAAAAAAGATGTATAAGGCGTATGTAAAAGCCGGGGCATTAAATATATTTGCTTTATAAAGGCGAAGTCGGAGTAGTGGTTTTCGTTTTGCGTTGTTGGTAACATGCAATCTTGCCAGTTTCAGGCAGTTTTTCTTATTTTATCATGAATTTATACTTTCCCGTACGCATTTAGATTTGTCGCGAAATTTTGCTACCAATGTGTGCCGTCTCAAACAATGTCTTGTTGTAAACAGCCTCGCTCGCTCGAAAAAACTGTATTTTAGCAATGAAAGACACCTCGTCACTTCCACAGTTTAATTAAAAATTACAACGGGTTTAGTCTGTAATTTTTAGATCAATTGTGGAAGTAACGTAGTGTCTTTCATGACTGTAATGGGGCCCTTTCACCACGAAAAATCTTCCATTTTCGATTTAAAACCATATTCATCCATAAGAGCCCATGTTAAATTATCCTAATTTTGCAATCAAATAAACATCTCAAAAACGGCCAATGGGAATACCTTTTTCGTAGGATAATTTAAAGCGCGTCTTTCAAAGAATATGTGACCAAAGTTTCATCAAATTCTTGTTAATATTAAGTAGGCACTCTACCTGCCTTAATTGAAATTTATGTTCGTGATGATTTTACCGGTCTAATTTATAACTACTTAAATGTATCCCACTCCATTGTGAACATGAATATGTAAATATTGAGAATAAATTGATCGCTTTTCCCTCGTCACCGCGTTGCGGGTAATTTTGAAAACCAATTAACATGCATCGTGAGTGGCCACAAACATCAATCTTCATCGGGAAGGGCTGATGCCTTCCTTATGCATTCCACCAGGAAAAAACATGGATGCAATGCGATGGGCTATTCTTTTGAGATACGATGCCAGAACTTTTCTGGTGAGAAACAATCGTAGAAGCGTGACCGCGGATGATGAAAAGCAGGACTTGCTATAAGCAGATATATTGCTTATTAATTCCTCCTTTCCTTAGGCAACTGTGAAGTAATAATACAAATAGCTGTAGTAATTTCCGCAGTTTTAATTACTCAATCGGTTTCAACGTTTTCACATCATTACCGCCTGAATGAGTAGCTAGCCTGCCTAGTGTATATATTGCAGGGAGTTGTAGGTGGGGTAAATACGAGTAAGGCTCGTATAGTAGTTGGAATGGGGTGGGGGGGTTAAGTTGGGTACTCGTTTGCGTGGTAGAGGTCTAGTGAGGGCCATTCGGCATGGTTTTTCAGGGAGGAGGGAAGGACACTCACCTTAAAGGAAGGTGAGCTCATCGTCGGCACCACCTTATTAACCAGGCTTTCTCCAAACAATACTCCTACTTGAAATACACTCCTCTTTAAATATTTTTGGTTGCAAACGGTTGAGAAAATTAATAAGTGTGGAAAATCACTACAACTGTTCGTATTTACTAATAAACAGTGGCGCAGCGAGGGGGGGGGGTTTGGGGGTTAAACCCCCCCGCCCAGAGCTCAGATGAATTTTTAAGTTTAATCCATTTTACTTTATTGGATTGATATTACTAATAGAATAGTGTAAGGATTAATAAAATATCCCTCAGAAAGCCGTAACACTCACCATTTTGAACAGTTTATCTTAAAATTCCGCAATTTATTAATCTTGCACCTACCGCTTATCCTAGTGGGTATTCCATACCCCCACACACTCCGCTATTAGTTGCGCCTAAACTCCTCCCCCCTAGCCATAATTACTATCTGCACCCCTGCTAAGAAACTCTCTCTAAAATAGTGATTCACCCTGATTGTAATCGAGTAGAAAAATTACGAGACCACGAAACGAAAAAATCTCCTGTATTCCCATTCAGCGATCGGAAAAAAAACTCAAGAATCAACACAATTTGCAATTATTAAAACCGTACAATGTATCGGAACTACGGCTTGATTATATTGTGTCTATTTCAAGGGTGGAATGTTTCTAGAATTCTCTGGGGCTCATTCGATCTTACTAGAGGGTGGTCGTCAAGTGGGTCTCCGGGCGTTTGCCTCAGGCTTTTCGGAAAAGGTCTTTTACCGGAAAAAAAAAAGATTTGTCTCGCGGGAGACCTGGTGGTGAGCGCGTATTGAAAGGGAACAACGGGAAAGCAAGGCCAGTCGGCTGAAATCTCTAGCTGCGGTCGAACGTGCAGAGAAGACGAGGACAGAAGGAGAGACGGACACGGTGAGAAAGAGGGAGGATAAAATGGGAAAAGGGTCTAATGCGACGGAGTCATCAGAAAAGGATTCGGAAATGCGAGTGAGAGGGGGGGGGGGGAGAAACTGGGGTTCTGGGATATGCTGTTAAGCTCAGGAGGAAGAGATAGGCTCATTACGCTTGACTGAAAAGGCGAGGGCTTAAAAAAAAGAGTGCCGTAACTGGAACGATTATCATTAGGACACCTGCGGTTTTCTAGTGGCGAAGGGATATATAGGGCAACAGCCTTTTAGGGAGAAATTGGGTGACGTAAAAGATTATTCCTCTAAGTCTAAGCTGTCTCATGTTTCTCTGATTGAATACATTCACTGAGATATATTTTTATGTAGCATCGAATAGTTTTGGTGACCATAACTATTTTAAAAGCACCACGTATTATTTTTCGCTGTCGGCGTGAAAAAATTTAGTAAGTGTCGCTATTGCCAAAATATACTTCTGTAAAAGACGATGCATAGCAGTCTTACATTCCACATAGCCACAATCGTTAGGTGATTTCAAAGCATTTTATGAGACACAAAATTTTCAATAATATTCCGACTGACCTGCCCAACAATTCGCACAAAAAATCTTATGGTATGGTATTTTGAAGAATGCGACCGCCAGCTTAGGTCATTTACGCCATGTGAGAGAGTAAGGAAGGAAGGGTGGAGAGAAACCCGGCGTCGGCATCAGCCTGCTCTTAACGAAAGGCGCCTAGGGGACCACGGCGTAACGTACCATCCGACGGACGGAGTGTTGCGCTTGAAATGCCCTCCACGCAACATTCAAGCAGGGATCGGGCAGTCTCCGTAAATTCTCTGCCACCGACGGTTTTTGAACCCGAGCCCACGGGGTGGGAAGCCAACACTCTAGCCACCAAACCAACCCTATCCCCCAAAAATTCTTTCCACGGCTACAGAATACCTCGTAACTCGCATCATTGAGGAGATCGCGCTCGCTCGGACGCCAAGACTTGTAGCCGCTACCAAATAATAGAAATCTTTATGCTGGTCGAATTCCCTTCCTCGATGAGCTACGTACTCCATTTCGATTTAAGAAAATCGCCCTCCCTACTAATCCAGAGGGTTTGCTATTCTCCGATGTGGAGGCGTGGTTCAGCGGTATTGCCAATTTGGGACTGAAGATATTTGGATGCTAGGTGGTAAGGTATATGTATCCAAAACTGTACAATATTTATTCTTTCCAAAAAGGTGTATTATACTTCATCAAGTTATTGTTATATTGGGGAAAATGTCTTTAGCATCTAAGCCGATAAATTACATTGTTATTGCATTGTTATTGCTATTGTTAAAGCATTGTTACTTCTAGAATATAAAATCGGTACGCTATATGAGAACTAATTTTTATGTACTATTTTATATTACATCCAGAGTTGTAAGTATGTAACTTAAGATCTAAGCAAGAGTCTTTAAGGCGATATTTATGATAGAGGCCAACAGTAATATTAAATTGAAACAGGAGTAAAAAATTAATTTTAGTGACTTTACGTTGCAAGTGGCTGTTAAAAAAAAGCTGAAAAGATTTGAGTTATATTTGAACGTGGAAACAAACACAATCGACCAAGGAGTCATTCAACTATAAAGTGATAAGTAAATGCTAAATCCTTACAATTCAATCATACCTTTTTAATATTTGCTCGTGAAAATAAATTAAATTATTGGCATCTTACGTAAAACAGCATATGACAGCAATTTTTTTGAATGGAAGAATAGTTAGGTTGCTCGTCGTTACTCATTATATTTTATTAAGTGTGGACAGAACCGGTCAAACGTAGGTCGACCATCGATTTTAAATACACCTATTACACCTATAACGTTAGTCCAGAATGTAACCCTCTCAAAAGAGTCGGTTATTTGTGCCTCTAATTCCACAAAATCTGGATTTGGAGTTTATTGATTACTAGATGGTTGAATAAAAAACAATTTTTTTAAAACTTGCGAGTAGTAGAGAATATTCCATTGTTAATGGGACAGGACAGGTTTCCGTCAAAACAGATAATGCTTCAACGTTGTTTAAATGTGATTTATTCCCCTCGATAAGATAAAAAGGAATTTATAATTGCAGATCTACAATGTATGCCTCTCATTCTATAAACATGATCGGAGAGTTCATGACATTTTAAAAGATCAAAGTTCCCTCCTTCTTGAGATGATATCCGATACTTATCTAACCAGACAAATCTAGCCAGAAATTTTCCCATTAACTAATATCATTTTGAGACTGAGTCAGACATAAGCATGCTTGATGCTTGTAACAACGGTGACCCAATGTTTATAAACAGAGGACTTACCTCACTGCACTGTGAGCCATAGTAGGTGAATGGGGGAATTGTGGCAAGTTCGTATAAATGAGCCGAATATTCAACGTTTTACTAAGTTATCAGGCTCTAAGCTTCATCGTGACCCAGATGCATCTCAAATCATGGACGTACGCCCAACTGCGCCGGCAAACTCTGCAGAGGTTTCCAGGGGTAGGTTTTCTCCATGATAAACAGGCATAGTTGTGGACCAGAAATATGTAAAAAAATGAGACCGAGGGTTAGGTTGCACCAATCATGCTCTATTCTGGGTCTAAATTACTCCACCAAAGCAAGAAATTGAAAAAAATTATATGAACGCAAGTATTAATTTCCAATAAAAATCGCCACTGGACTAATATACTGCAGGGAATATGAACTGGGAATAAATGAACGAGGTAATGATGAAATAGCTACCATGCTTACAAAAGGGTTTATTTTTAAACGAGCTGTGCTTAAACTATACTTTATGCGTAGCCTTTGGGTATTTACATATATCTACGGAGGGCAATATACATTAAAATATAGAGAACTTTTAATACTATAAAAATCAAGCTTAGGTTGTTTGGAAATCTCTGTGTCCGTGGCTTTCACTGAAAATCCATGGGTGGGAGTTGCTTGGAATTTGAACGTGCTGAATTACGCATTCTTTCGGCGCAAAATATGCGGGCTCTTAGTGGAGGGCTAGAGCTATCTATGGAACTAGAATGAGGTGTTTGTAGACTTGAGAGATCCTTTGTTCTCCATCATCCATAATTTTCGGAGTAGTTTACTCTGTCTACTCTACGGTAAGTGGACTAAAAAAACTTGGGAAACATACTGCTTTGATGAGTGATAACGATGAAGGAAATGATGAATCAAACACTGAGAATTATTTCCTTTCTGGTTGATTTTTATGGTGAAAGATTTAAGGCTTTCCCAGGGCATTATTACTACTCTTATTTTAAGTGTTTTGTCAGTTAAGGGAGTGATGTAGCCTATTGTAATGTGTCTGCCTACTCCTGTGGTTACCATTTATAAATCGTTTTAGTTAGTATAGATGTGAATTTGGTGGCAATAAGCGATGGTGCTAAAATAAAACACCTGCAAACTCTTGCATAATGTGAAATACATATATATCGCAGTTGCAATACTATTAGTACGTTTAAAAATTTATGTCCATGCTATTGGAATGTATTTACTGGTTTTCAAACTTGTTAAGTAAGCATTTATTTGTTCGTCATTGAGATTTCAACTATTCATAGTTAATGTTTTATAATGTTTACCTCAGGTCTGTTTGAAATCGAATGCCATATTTATTGGAGTAAATGATTTACCATCATTCATGTTCTATTTATTTAGTTATTTATTTATTTTTTCATGTTCTACCCTAAATGTTGTGATGGGTATATGTGCATTCTTAGGTGTTTTTTGCTATGATTGATGTTAACTTCAAGATTTCATTTCTATGCCCTGATGTGTTTGTTGTGCTTAATTCCATTTGGAAATATTTGATATATTTTATACAAGTTTATTTTGTAATCTCTTTTGCATGTAATATATTTTATGTTCTTAATGGACAATTTGTCCAAGAACAATAAATATTATTATTATTGTTATTGGGTAGATCGCTTGGCTGCTGATCGAGGGGCACTGGGTTAATATCCCGGGCGAAATTTCCGAACACCCACAAATATATTCCTCGAATTAAGAAGAGGCCCAAATAAAGGAACTGACCCCCCACACTAAATTGTGTGATGTTCACACGCCTGAGGCTAAATCTGGGGTGAGCTTTATTTTCACCTATCCAAACTAACTTTCGGGTTGAATCATTGAGTGAGTGAATGAAGGTACTGAGAGTATTGTTAAGATTACCCGGGGCTATCTCCCCTTACAACTTGGGACTCCCCTTTTCAATGCAATATATGTCTACTCTCTTTCGTTGTAAATATATATCCTATTTTCTTTCTTCTCCTACCTCGCTTGCCCGGTATTCTTTCCTCTAGCACGCTTTGCACCATCCCCTCCCCGCTTAGTACTCACTCCATCCATACCTTCTGCCTCTTCCGTATCTCTACTCTAAGTGTTCTCTCCTCACCCACCTTGTATAGCACTTTACCTTATCCATTTTTCATTACACCCATATTTCAAACAGTGTGGAAAAATACTACTGCTGTTCCAATTATCACTAGTAGTAAAAGATGTACAATATGCCGTAATTCGCTCTCATAAATCCTTGTGGAATTACGAGTAAATTATGAATATAAACGCAAAAAATGAAGTGAGAAAAATAGGTTGAGGATGTAAGAATAGAGGAGTATTCTTGTTACAATGCTTGAGTGGCAGGAAGCCAAGTGGTTTTGTGAAAGAGAAAGGGCTTCTGAATTGGGGCTGATCGATGAACGAGCGAAGGCAGTTATACACTTTGAAGGACCACATTTGAGCCGATGGTGGTGAGGGGAAGGGCGTGAAAGATGCGTAGGAGGTTTTGATGCATTGGAAACAGGATTTGAAAGGAAAGGCAGAGATTCTATTGTCATCAATGTAAGAGGACGTTTCAAACTTTAATATTGTCCTGGTTGAAAGCATTCAAAGACTAAACGTTAGATGGGGCAAATACGAGACGCTTTCAGATGTGTTTACTTAAAGATGGTATAGAAAGACGTATATTTATTAGAAATAGATACCTTTAGATGATAGACGGCAGGTTATACAATGTCTAATCGAATATCTGATATCGGAATTTCGTTGCAAACTCTTCTTTATGGATACAATTGATTATTAGATATCGAATAGAGTCCAGGGTTTAAAACAAACTGTCATCCAAAAGATGCACGTAGTTCAAAAATAGTTTCTGCCATAAATAATCTTGGTAGATATAAATTTAATTCTCCTCATATTTTTGTAATAATTTTGTAAATTCAAGCAAAGACTTTTAATACTTTTAATGCCTTTAATGCAGCTTTATTTTAAATATTGGCAAATGCATCATGGCGTCTAGTAAAGTATTAGGTATTATTCTTCTATTACATTGTATTACGTGACAGTTCCTGATGGTATTTCTTATTGAAATAATTACAACCGTGTGTCATTTTATGGTAGTATTGGAATTCCGAAGAACATCGTTGTCTTGTTTGAGTGCGCATTGATGAAACGGAGAGTAAGACTTGGAAAATAGCATCAAATTACTTCAAGGCCAATATTTCCTCGCAGGTTTGGAATTCTGAATCATGGAACTATACCCCCCATTTACATTGAAAATTTCGCTCAAGCCTTTTCTAACGGATACAATCACTTCCACTTAACAGGTCATTTTCATGACGCATTACTAGTTGATAACTCACACTATAATTTGAAATGTTATGTGGAGAATCGAATTTGTCTCAAAAATTGTCTGCATTTTAGAATGAAAGTTTTTCCTAAGCATGTTTTCGAAGTTAATGTTTTATTTTTACCATCCAGGGTAAGCTGGACTTTACGTTATGTTTCTAAAAACATATAGAGCATAAATTACGTTTTAAATGAGTATTATGCCAAAGAAAAATCGGTTTTATCGTCGGTGAGTGGCTTCCAGACGAATGAGAAGATCCCTCGTGTCAGATGTGTCGAGGTACGTCACGTTTCTCGTCCAAAGATAAAGAACCCTGAGAGCACACGAAAAATTGTAGACGTATACATTTGGGATATTTCTAGTCTACAGGTAACTTAACCGATGGAAGTTACCACTAGACCATAAATATACGCGATGTACTACTACCGCAATTGGGATATTTCAAGTCTACTGGTAACTTAACCGATGTAAGGCTGTAGACCAAAAATATACGAGTGATGAAAAGTAAAGAAAACATTAGTTATTTCACATAAATGTCATGTCATGTATATTCATCATGACAAGTAGATTCCATACAGTTACGCATGAAACGGCTAATTATAAATATACGCGATGTATAATACACGAAAAATTGAAGACGTACACATTTGGGATATTTCAAGTCTACAGGGAACTTTACAGATGGAAGGCTGTAGACCAAAAATATACGCGATGTACTACTACCGCCATTGGGATATTTCAAGTCTACAGGTAACTTAAATGATGGAAGTTATCTGTAGACCATAAATATACGCGATGTATTCTACCAATGCCTTCTAAGCTAACGAGCCGTATGCTGGAGATTGTAACACAGTTGGTCGTCTGCAGACCACGTTAGTGTATTGTTTTGATTGTTTATGAGTTTCGAGCAGTTGTGAGAGCTTCGTTTGTGATACGTGTTGGTTATTTCCAATGTAAAGCAAAATCTCCGACGATAGAGGCTCAGAAGCCCTCATATTTTGTATTATTTACAATATTAATATCTGAGTAAGCGCATTAAATATAAACTGGAACAGTGGTTAAACCAAAAAGTCAGTAGCATCGTTGTAGCAGTCTGACAATGAGCCACAACCGTTGGAGGTGGATACGTTAAATGTAAGTTGATGTTATCGACGGCACCTCATCCATTTATGTAATTAGAACAATTTTGATATTTTCTAATGCCTGCTATGCTTTGACAGTCAATAATTTCATCCATTTCTTCGTAGGTACTGGTAAATTCGTCGTTAAGGACTGCTTGTGCTTGTATTATAAGGTGAACACCAGAGAATACAACTTAGTTCGCTATGCTTGGAGATTTTCGATTTTTACTAAAACATCTTTTGTGCCAAAATAGTGTTATTTTCATCGTGACAACTCTCGTTAATCTACTGCTGGCAATCACAGCACCAGTGGTTGTAATGCACTATGACAGTTAAGTTTGATAAGGTTGAAAAACATCGGCCAAGAGTTGTATTTTCAGATTTCCATCGTGATTGAATTGTAAACAGTGCTATTACGCTATCGATAAATATGGACAGTTATGTAAATGTCAGTGGCGTGTTATCCTCCGTTGTTCACCGTGGGTATGACATATCACGATCAAGCTATCAAGATCAAAGCTGTGTGTGAAGTTTATTTTTCTAGTATATCAACGAATAGCAGTGAGAAAAGTCACCTGTGCCACTCGAATGGGCTAATTAAGTCTCCAAATCGGTGAATATATAGTATTTTTCATCATAACGAGCTCTGTGATTGTAAGTTGTACGTGATTAATATAAGTATGGTAGTGACTTCCAGTTTTTTATGATTATACTTGCCTATTTCCCACTATGTTTTTATGGTGTGTGCTAGTATATCGTTTGTGGATTTACCTATATTATTGAAACTATTATTATGTAAAATACGTTGTTGCTTGTGTGTGTTTGTGTATTGGCAGCGGAACCGATTCGCGATCTCAGAAGTGAATTGTGTGCATACACTTGCTGTGAATTCGTATTCGTCAAACAAAGGAAATGGTGAAGCTTTGTCACATTATCATGAAATAAAAGTTTCTTTCTACAATAATTGCATGTCTTGTGTTTCTTTAACTGTATATTGCTTTTCATAGATAACTGCCTAAAAGTTATTTTTCATTATTTTAGAAAGTGCTTTTCTTTTGCTCCCTGAATTGGCATTATTGCTTTCCAAACCCCGCTACATACACGGAAAGAATGCAGAGCAAAATACGTTGTTGCTTGTGTGTGTTTGTGTATTGGCAGCGGAACCGATTCGCGATCTCAGAAGTGAATTGTGTGCATACACTTGCTGTGAATTCGTATTCGTCAAACAAAGGAAATGGTGAAGCTTTGTCACATTATCATGAAATAAAAGTTTCTTTCTACAATAATTGCATGTCTTGTGTTTCTTTAACTGTATATTGCTTTTCATAGATAACTGCCTAAAAGTTATTTTTCATTATTTTAGAAAGTGCTTTTCTTTTGCTCCCTGAATTGGCATTATTGCTTTCCAAACCCCGCTACATACACGGAAAGAATGCAGAGCAACCGATTATTTGTTATTTCATAGGAGTTCAGTGTTTTTGTCTGTAATTAAGGTTCTCCTAAGTATTCGTGATGGATTTTTAGCATTTTCGGAGGGATAGGAATACCTTCTCCGCTAATGCGGCGTTAACAAATTCAACAGCACGGCTCGTAAGCAGTATTAATTAGGCATTGCATCCTATGTTAATAATAGATTTAATTGACAATTTTTCAAAGATAGTCATCAAAATTGCCATAAATTCATTTCAGTTGAAAATCACACATATTACTACAAGATTAGCAGTATAAAATGTATGTTTTTGTAAAAAAAATACGCCTGCATTTGGTATAACCGTAGAACAAAATTATCATAAATGGGCGACATTTGCCCCTAATGTAGACCAAATATAGACGTCTACATTTGGTATAACCGCAGACCAAAATTATACCATTATAAGTTACCAGTATACCAAAAAAGGAAGACATTTGCATCTAATGTAGACCGACTGTAGACCTGATGTAGACCAAATGTAGTCGCCTACATTTGGTATACGGCAAACCATCAGGTTTGCTGTATACCACATATAGACGTCTACATCTGGTTTACATATGGTATTCTGCAAACTTTGTGCTCTCAGGGAATGATCATAATGGAATCTCTCTTCCGATTGAGATACCCAAGTGACCTCAATAGGGCAATGCGTCACTTTAAAGAAAGAAATATGGCCAGTTGAGTGGGATAGATTTGCCCTCATGTGGTAGCAGCAGTCACAATCATTAAAAATCCCTTTAATTTTAAATTCCCCGAATCGATATTATGGGAAAATTTGGGCAGGAAGTTAGTTCATAGAACGGGTGTGTGAACGAACAGAAGATGTGCATTGAAGAAAAAACGCTACCTAACTTTTGCAAAATAGATTTTATATATCCACAAAAAATACAAATAAATTTGACAAAAAAAATTACAAATAATAATAAATTTTACTTTAAACCATCTCCTTCATTTAGCGAGAAATAGATGGATGAAAACAGAAATTTTTTAAAGTATCTGTTTAATGAAGAATATTTCCGCGGTCACTTTAAGGGACTCCATCGCAAACAAATAAAATAGATTTTGTGCTATTCCGCAGTTATTTTATTACCCAACTGGGTTCAGCAATTAAGTGCAATTTTCCATGGGTTAACAAGATTGAGCTTGTGGGAACCTTTTAAAGTGCCCCGGAATATAAAGGGTAGTCAAACATATGTATAAATACAAATATACAAAACAAAAATATATCTAGTATTTGTTTAGCTTCCCCTTCCATTTCGGGGCGCTATAAAAGATTATAAATTCATCAAATGCTTCATATAGAACACGTTTCTCTAAGGGAGCGAGCCTTGGACATTGACAGTGCAGAGAAGTCAAAAGTGGAAGTATTCGAAATGTGGTGCTACCAAAGAATGATGAAGATAAAATGGATCGACCGAGTATGCAATGAGGAAGTGCTAAGAAGAGTGGGAGGAAGGAGAAGTCTTCTAAAAACCTTAAGCAGAAGACAGTCGGCCACATGAGATATAATAGTCTGATAACAACAGTCGCGTAAGGACAGGTGGAAGGAAAGAAGGGCAAGGGACGGCCTCCAATAAGTTACATAGGATGATAGGACAGGTTGTAAAAGATGCAAAAGAGAAGAAATTAATCACTATGAAAAGACTAGTGGATAGGTGAAGGGAATTGAGAGCTGCATCAAAACAATATTGGGATTATTCACTTGTGATGATTAAAGGTAATCCCCATATTCAAACTTATTAGTTCCTTGAAAAATGACACTGAAGTATTGAAACGGGCTGGGTGTGATAATAATTGCGGAACAAGTATTAAGTCCTTTTTTCAAGTGTCCCTTGAAGTGAGAATGTTGATAGCGAATTTTTATACACCTCCCTCTTGCCAATCCTATACCTTGCACTCCTCTCTTAGAAGATATCTCAATAAAGGAAATCCCCATCGTCTGTACAATCACTTCCTCGTTTATTACTTTTTCCACATTAGGCACTTACGCATTCAATCACCTTTCTCACCGACCCTCCCTTCTGCTTCGCCCTCCTTCCCCCCAATTTCCCCCCCTCCAGTTTTTATGCCCATACATATGTGAGAATATATATGAAGTTGTGCCTGAGGATGACCTAATAAGTCGAATCGGCTCAATAATAAATTTTATATTGCATTACTATTATATCTCGTGTGGCCGACTAAGTCTTCTGCTTAAGGTTTCACTAAGTTTTAGCTTTCATTTAGGAATATATAATTCACTTTGTACGTTCCAAACTGAACATTTACCTATACCTACCGTTATTTCGATACTGTTATATTGTTATCGAGGTTAAAAATCTTACAATTCAATTTCCTAAATACAGGAAGGGCAGAGTAAGTGAGTATGTCCTGTTTTAAAAGGTGGATAGCGGAAGGGCATCGATTGAAAAGGAAGGCGATCTAACACACAAGGACAACTGTGACGTCGGTACTAGGAGCTTATTGTTAGTTAAAATAGTTAACTAGATTTTGCATGGTTACATAAGCAAATTTTCACGGAATGTAATGATAATTTAATCTAGTTAACGTGTTTTGCTGCACTCCAGCATCGTCAGGATTTAATAAATAGTTACCATTGTCAAGACGATTTGTTGTGAGTTATCCACTTTAATTAATTTAATTTAAAAAAATTTAAAGTCAATTACTTTTCAGTGTTAGTGGAGTTCAAAAAAGTGTCGCCCGCTACAATAACTTCGATCATACGTTGATGCTTTGATTCTTTCTAGCTTTAATATTTTCGTATCGTATCGCGGTTTTATAAAATTAAGCTAAATGCCTTGTGCAATCTGCCGCTTTAATTTATTTTCGAAATATTGGGATAAAATCTCAACTCGTGATTGCTTGGGGGCGTGGTACGTCCTACTCAATCTCTTACTTACCTCCATGCTGTATGCAGTCGATGTTAGGAAGCAGGCAATGCTCCTTTCCCCCGTCATCGCTTTCCGCTCGACTGCGAGTCAAAAATAAAGCGAAATCCACCTCTGACTGCCTTGTATCTCCTCATGTGAGTCCCACGTCATCCACTCCCCCGCAAGCTCCCAAGTCACTCGCAAGTGCTGCTCTCTTTTGAGCCCTTCATTAATCACCCTCGTTTCAACCTCCAACCCCTCCACGTGACCATTGCCTTCGCCCCTCCTCTCATGAAGAGGAAGGGGTAAATTCCCATCCCCCTTTTAAGAACAGGGTTAGAAGAGACAGACGGCATATATGTACACATATGTGCATGAAAGAGTTCATCTTTAGGAAACGGGGAAAAGGCCATATGCTCTCTCCTTGAGGGTATTAACTTTTTTCCTCCTTCCTTTAGGTTTTGCGGCACTAACCTTGTGACACACATCCCGTCACTTGTTTTGGTCGAGTCTTCTGATTACATGATTCAGCTTTCGGTTTCAATGCCCAATTTATTTATATCTTTTCGCTATCTTCAAGATGATGTTCCAAGGCAGCATATAAAAACTCAGTGTACGGGAGTGCGGACAAGTATTAAGAGAAAATAAGCGTTTATTCCTTAAGTTTTTAGAGATATCCCAGTGTAAGTTACATAAATTATAAGACATAATGTTATCCCACAAAACAGGATTTAGATTTGAATCCGTCTCATGTCAAGAGAGATTAATTTACTTACGCATATTGCATTGAATATAAGAGATGCTTCAGAAGAATGCTTTCCATGACGTAGATGAAAGGAAGTTTCCAATCGATTTTGCTTCATTGATCTTTGGAAAAATCTTGAAAATATTTTGATTGGTACGGAGAACATTTGGCAAAAAGGCATTCATTTCTTAAAGGTTTGCGTCTCATTTCTTACCATCTTGCATTTGATAATTTCTCTGATCGCCTCAGAACATGGCTTTAGTAATTGGGATCAAGCTCAAAGGCCATGTAATATTCTCTTATCAGGCCGTTGTTTAACTTCCACAAGTATTCTCAGAGGTTTTTTAGAATGACTAGCCATTTAGGGCTTGAGTTAAGATTGAAAGAATCTTTTCTTATTTTACATCATATATCTTATTTTACATAATGTAATCTTAATAATAATTTTGTTAATAAGAGAGAGGTAAATTCATCAAATTATTGTAATTTTTTAAAAACTCGTGCTCCTTCTTTGATCTTCCTTAGCGTAAATATTTTGACCGTGGCACTTATTTTGGGTCTATAATTTGAAATTATGACCTAGCGTGACGTGTTCCGTTAGTTCAGATTTAGATTTCTCTTCAAATATAATATTACCTCTTCCAGTTTTTCTAACAGTATTTTTATGCAGGTATCTTTTTGTCTCACCTACATGCACATGCATGCAGCTTAGCTTTAAATCAAAGGAATACTTCGACTTACTTTAGTGATTTCAACTTATTATCACATATTAAATTCTTTTTTGTTCATGCAGATTTTATCTTTATCAGTGTCTATTTTTTATTTGAAACTGTGATTTAAGACTTCTGTGTGGTTTCTTTATGCCTAATTTTTCGGTCGTTCTTCATACGGAGGTAGTCGGATTCGGTACTCAAGTATTTAATGAGGAATGTAGCTTAGAGAAGCATTTTTCAACTTCTTACTCCTCGCAGTTTTTGTCCCAGATATTTCACTTCTGAAGGAGTATTCTAAGGAATGACTCCTGAATCTAGGGTAAACAATCAAAGTATGAAAAAACTTGTAGAGGCCACCCAGCATCAACTTTGTTTCCTGATTACAAGAGTAGTATTTGCTCCCCCTTTTCTTAATAAACTTATTAGTGCAGTTGAAGGATAATGGAAATTTGAATAGCTCCGCAGGCAAGATTTCCAAATTCCAAATAAAGATGGTGGGGAAAATATCACCGAAGTTGAGATATTTTTGCCAACAATTTCTGGATTTCCTGTATTAAGGCATATTCAATTCAGCCAATTAGTAGCTCAAGTTAATTATTCCGATTGGGAAGGTGTTCAAAATGGTGGACAGGGAGGCGAGGGTGTTAGGAGAGTTGATGAAGAGGATGAACGAACAATGAGGAGATAGGGAGGGTACGCTGAGATCCATTGAAAACAATGGAATCCATTGACACAGCTAATTAATTAACACGCAGGAATCGCTAAGACGGTCGATAATAATTCAATTTCGGAACAATTTTAGGGGAATTTCGAGTCTGTTGTAGTCCATTTTTGTCGGAACCCTTCATCCCTGGGGACCTCCTTTGTGCGATATTGTTTTAGGACCGACATCCGCATAAACTGTTTTAAGGGAGGAAGTCGAGGAAGAATTTTTATCATTTATGGGGCCTCCAAAACAATGTCGTACTTCATTTGACATTTTATCACGGCTATGCTACCATTACGAATCAAGTGATAGAAATTCTGGATGTGTAGTTTTTTGGGAGTGTGGTTGCCTAGACGACTTGCACTTGACCGAACCAGAGAAAGAAGTTAAACCCCTTACCTTGAATGTGCGTGTGGATTACAATTAGTCTCTGTTGCGCTTTTGGCCTTATGTTCTTTTTACACGATGGATGATTGTGCAAATGAAACTCATGCGCATGAACGCTTGAAAAAAATGCGAATGCGGAGAAGTTACGGCGCAGAAACGATGCGCAGAGGTGCGCCTTCTGATAATAAATCTCGATTCTAAAGATATTTACGACTACTAACAGTTGTTTTGAAAGTCGCAGACGTCGGAATGGTTTGTTTAAATGTTAGATTGAATATAATTTTGTCCTGATTTAATCAATGAGGTGGGGTTTAACATGCGAGGTTATGAGAGCGTTTCAAACGACAATGTATGCAATCGCTTAACAAAGAAAATAATGTATTTCGTCTGCAGTGCAGCCATAATGTTAGCTTCAAGATAGTACAGTATGGAAAATGATTAAAGAGTCCTTTCCAAGCGTAATTCTAGGCGTCCATTGGAGATTGCCATATCTTTAACGGCCTCTGGTTGTAACTTTATGTGCCTAAGAGGAAAGGGAAGGTTAGACTCATATGGGACACGCATTACTAAGGCGACTGTAATATATCTTTGGAACGCGACATGAGTGCTAGACACTTAATTTTTAAAGTATATTTTCTCAGTGGAGAAAGCAATTGTAATAGGAAACATACGCACTAATGCAATTCTATATGAATTTTTTGCGTGCTGTGTTTAGGAAATAAAGGGAGATAAATTTTTGATTTTCTCGCGAGCTTGGAGAGTGATATTGTCAACATTTTTCAAAATAATGTTGCTCTGCATGCCGCTGAAGCATAATAATTTTATTTTGCTTCATTCATTGTTTGATTTGTCAGTGGAAGCCGCTAAGGTCAGACGTGTTTCTATGAGAACGGTTATTCGGCTCATTGCTTATTCGTGAATTTTTGTCCAAAAACAGCACCCTAACGATGGCTCATCCTCCATATACGAAAGATGTTGCTCTGTGCCACTTTTTCCTATTTCCAAAAATAAAGAAACACCAAAGGGTCGTCATTTTACAACCATTCCGTCGTCTGCGACTTTCAAAACAACTGTCAGTGGTTCATGAGCATGAGTTTCATTCGCACAATCATTCGTCGTAAGGCCAAAGATCAACAGAGACTAAGCCCACGCACATTCAAAATAAGCGGTATAGCTTCTTTCTGTGGTCCACCCAGCACCTCGAGGATTTCTTTGGGTTTCTTCAAGTTTTCACACTTTAGGTTAGAACCCGAGACCGTTCGGTCTAGTGCAATGCCGTCTAGGCAACCACACTCCCAAAAATATACTCATGCAGAATTTATATCACTTGATTCCTAATTGAAACGTAACCGTAATCGCGTGATGAAGTTTCAAATGAAGAACGCCATTGCTTCTTAAATTGAGCCCACATGAAAGACAAAACTTCATCATCGACTTCCTTCCTTCAAACAGTTTATGAGGATATCGGTCCTAAAACAATATCGCAACAAAGAGGGTCCCCAGGGATGAAGGGTTCCGACAAAAATGGACTATAACAGACTCGAAATGCCCCTTAAATTGATCCGATATTGAATTATTATCGAACGTATTAGCGATTCCTGCGTGTTAATTAATTAGCTATGTCATTGGATTCCATTGTTTTCAATGGAATTTAAACGTATCCTCCCTTTCTCCTCATTGCTCGGGGAAGCGCTGGCACCAGTTCGTAATATCTAATGGGGATGATTTTGAAGGCTAAAGCATAAATGTAGACGAATAAGTAAATATTGTTTAAATAATCTGAAATTCCCGTTATTTTCTTAGAATACCTCGTAAATGGTTATCTGGGAGATTTTCCACGATTGTCTGTCCTTTCATTTGCAGCATAAAATATCCCGCGATGTTTTGAGGAGGTTTGAGGGAAACGATTCGTTTACGGGCCATGCCTTATTATAGTTAGTAGTTATTCATTACTAGTTATATCCTCAATTAGTGCTCACAGTTGTTGTAAAGTCAACCAATCAGGGTAGACTTGAACTGCCTCATTATATCCATGTTCTAAAGGCCGTTTTACACGGTACACGGAATTGCGCAATCTGACGTGCGTGTGAAGGCGCAATCAAAATTGCGTCGTGTAAAGCGGTGAAATGCTAGATCACATGCGAGAATGCGTGGATGCGAGATGGAAAAATAGCTCCTGTTCTAATTTCGTTCATGCATTCGCGCAATTCCATGCCATTTTAGAAATTAATGCAGCTCTAACCTGCGCAATTCCGTGCCCCGTGTAAAACGGCCTTTAGAAATGAATGCAGTTTCAACTTGCACGATTCCATGCCCCGTGTAAAACGGCCTTAACGCTGAAGACGACTTTGCCGTTGAAATGATGGGATCATGTACCCAAATCAATACCCGGTGGCATACCCGAGAACTATTCCTGCATCTAATGGGAACTATTTTCAATTGGACAACATTAATGTAGACGAATAAAAAACTTTAGTTAAAAAAAATGAAAATCCCCTCATTTTCTGAACTCATCCCGTGTGGTGGTTGTCTGTGAGATTTCTCACAGCTCTCTGTCCTTTCGCCTGTGGCATACACTAGCGAAAGATCCCCATGTTTTGAGGAGGAGGTTTTGAGGGGAGTGGAAAACGGTTCGTTTTGGGGCCATGCCTTCCCCGGCTGATGGGACCAATTAATCAATTTCCACTTTCCCACCGCCTCAACTCCTCCCCCTGCCCCCTTCCCACTCCTGCTGGGGCCATCCCACACGCCCGCCCGCCCCCCCTTCTCGGAAATTCTCGTCGGAAGAGAAGAGAACAGTGCCCCGGTTCCCAAAAACCCCTTTTCCCAACCCCCGCCGCCTCACCTCTCGCTGGAGCATTTTAACCACCCCTTCCCGTCCCCCGTATCCCATTGCCTCTGCGGAGGAAAGGGCTCGGATCAGGCGGGACGGGAGAAAGGATGCCTTTCCATAACCTAAATCAATGTTGACTCCCTCATCCTTGGGACCGCGGCGCGGGAAGTGTCGGGATCAGAATGTGTGTTGGGGAAATGGGGGGGGGGGTATCGATATGGGGATGGTGAGGAAGGAGGGTCGAGGATTGGATTGAAGGGTCGAGAAAAATGGATGAGAGACTCAAGGGTGAGAGAAAGAGGCAGTGGACCGAATTGAAAAAAAATTATCCATAATTAATATCATAATTCTATTTATTTGTAGATGTAAAATTAGACATAAATCTTATCCTTGGTATATTATGTTGATACCTTTTTTTTAGCCTTAGTTTTACAAGTAACACTCATCTGGCTATTCGTCAAACTAATGCAAAAAACTTAAACTTGACTTAGAAAAAAACTAAATATACCAACGCCGCTTTTATTGGCCAAATACAACTAATATGCGCTAATGAGACTTAATTAATATGACTCAACTCAACGGTCTTGTTTTAAGTAAATTTCGATTGATCATGACTTAGATTTTCAATTTAAAATTTCTCACGATACTCTTGAGGGCAGAGAGTAATTTATTATGTACGCTCTGTCATCGTCGTAACCAAAGAAGAGGTAGTATTGAAAGAGTTCTCAATTTGAGATGGACTGAGAAGAACGAGGGTTCCTGAGGGGATAGTGAGGATGGGAGGAAGGTTGAGGCTGAATTAAAGGTTCGAGAAAAATGGATGGGATATTTAAGGGTGAGAAGTATTGGCAGTAGCGGTCCAAATCGGAAAGAAAGCTGCCCAAAATCAATGGGCAGTTCTAATTTATTATTTTGTAGAACTAATCGTCAGGATAATATATGGGAATAAGTGTGGGAATCAGGTTGGTGTGGTGACTAGACTCTTAACTTCCTATCCTGTGGGTCCGGATTCAAATCCCGGAGGTGGCGAAGATTTTTCAGAGATTTCCCGGTCCCTTATTTGTGTGCCCTTTTAAGGGTATGGTATTCCATCTGTAAGATTATTACGGACATTAAACCTTGCTCCCTTTACCTCCTATTAATAAAAGCTGTATCATGCGGACGAAGTGTTTTTCACCTAATACAGCAAATGGGTAATCTGTTAGTCACTCCCTCCAAATATAGTGTTTAAAGCGGGTTGATTTATTATTTTTATTTATTTCCTTAAAGCTGAAAATATTGACTATATCATTAATTACATAAAACGATTGCGTTTTTACAAATAAAAATCGTAAACATACTGTTATAAGGTCAATAGGTAAGGTAAAAATGCTGTTACATGCTGTAAAGTGACCTCATCAATCGGATGGGAGTTTGAGGACCTTTCGGCATAACGACTTGCCGGGAAAAAGTCTCATCATGCGGTCAAGGCTTAGGTCAAAGTTGCATACATCACAATTCACTGGTAACTCTATTTACAATCTTGACTCCATCCTTTGGGCTGCGGTGCCGTACGTGTCATGGAGGACCTGAGTATGCTTTTGGAATGAAATGGTGAGGATTGCTGGTGATGTAAAGGGATGAGGGAGGATTGGAATGAGATGAAGGCTCAAGAGAAATGTGTGTTTTCAAGGGAAGGACGGCTGCCTTGATGTACGAGCATGGTCATCGCCATGGAAAAGAAACCATTAATATCGACATGGTAATTCCGGTTTCTATATTTTTGAGCCTCGTCGTCTGCTGTGGTCAGTTTGCAAATCTAATGAAAGTGTTTAAATAGGTAACAAGGTCTTCAGGAAGCATTATCGTGCGCTGCTAGCATTTTTAATGGCCCATCTAGGTTTTATCTTACACCATGGGCGTTCAATCACAATTAATCAAATCAACTTTATTTCGACTTATATTGATATCATCGGACAATTTTGAACAACCTCTTACAATGAAGATATCTATCAATCATCCATATGCCTTTTTCCACGAAATAAGTTAATTTTCTAACCAGCACTTAAGCCTTCGTTCTCTCCACTTTTCTCTCATCCATCCTAAGTTTTTCCAAGTTATGAAAGGATATGTTGTTTTACTTTTGGCATGACCTTTTGAAGGAATCAACCCCTTAATTGTATGGCCTTTCGCATATCGGATATAAGAATTTAGTGTTGACAAAGCACATCTTGGCGACCAAATGGAAATAAATTTTATCTGAAGGTGGGCAATCATACATTTCTCTTTCACACTAAACAGAAGCAGCATTTAAGTTGGAAGGATACACACAAATACTTCTTACTATCCTCTGTAGAGGCTTGGGATTAGTGCACCTCAAGGCCTAAACATTTGAAGCTAGATTCTTATTAGTTACAAATGAAGATGGATGAATGCCATGATTGAAATTACAAATATTTGAGGAGACAGATACCTTATCAACTACGGTTCTACTACTTAAAACCGTATCTACTACTCCTGCGTCTCATCGTTTCCTAATCCTCGTTGACTTTATGATTAAATGGTTCCCAAAATCCCTACTGCTGCTTTGGTGGCCTCTTGCGACGTGGGTTTCATGGTTGAGAAGGCCGAAATTCTAAGCTACCTGAATCGACTAGGACGTTAATACCATTCGACCCATCTGGTTAGTTGGTACCCCGCTCCTTTGAGATTACCCTTAGCTAAGTTGACTCAACTAAGTTATGGTTAAGAATAATTGGGTGCAGTTAAATACCTTCGTAATGGGAGATTTATTTTCCCCTGATGACGCGGAAATATTTTATTTATATATCAGCTATAAACTACAATTAGTTAACGTATTTTTCTAAAAATACTCGCTTTCAGTTATATATGGAAAACGGTAACCTCAGTTTGAACAGCAGTTCGTAATGAGCGAAGTTTTTTTGTTTATGATTGTATCTTCTTTTAGACCAACCTATCTTTAGTGCATCTATGTTTTGATCTTAAGTAGTTATATACGCTATTTATTCATACCGCAGAGATTTTATTCGATTCTCGACGAGCAAGGTAAACTTGAATGTTTGCGGAATATGTGATAGCTATTTACACATTTCAAGGTATCCTTTAAAAACTGGTGTCGAACGGCGAGGCCTGGCTATAGTGCGTACGGTGAAACGGTGATGTATGATATAGTGAATGACCGATTAACTGCTTTTCGTGATAGTTCGGAAGGAAGATGCAGTTACGCGTGATGGTCGACGCTGAGCCATCATATCCACTTAAACCTGCCGAGTGGGGAGATTTGGAGCTTCGGTTATGGATGACGGTAAAGTTGAAGCATGAAGTAATGATATGCTGCAGCTGATGGCTTCTCACGCGATAACGATGGTAGGGGAGCCGATGAAGTGGCGATGGATTTGTAACGGTGGCGTTGGAATTTTCCTTCCGGGCGTAGATGGCTACTTTTCCCAACGCGTCGGCCAGCGAGGTATGCAGTTTAGAGCGTTTAAGACCAAACCAAGAGCCAATTTCCGTGCAAAAAATTCTAGGAATCTCCACTAAGTACCTCCCAAAAATTTGTCCTTGTCCACGTTCGAAGCGTGCGTAAGTCCTGGATTACGAACTGCTGGAAAATAGTCGCTTGCTAAGGACTTAAAATAAAAGAAAAACGCCATGTACTACCCGCCTTTTTTTGCTTTTTACTCCTTTCCAAAAGCGACTATTCAAGTCGGCGATACGGTTGCCACGGTCTGAAAATAGTCAAAATTACTACATGTTTTAGGCTTTTTTCTTTTTTTACTACTTCCAAATCTGACCAAGAAATTCGGTGCTTCGACCACATTCCATACTTTGCCAAGATTTTTCGTCTCAATTATTAACAGATTTTTCTGGAGAAGCCACTTTGAAATTTCGCATTGACCAGCATCTTATCGAATGCTGTGCATGTGGTTTTGTGTAGATCTTATGGATACATGCTGTAAAGGAGTTTCGTATGCATTACACAAAAGCTATAAATCACGGAACGAATTATTTCTATCCACATAATATGAATTGTTCACGATCTTATTGGAGGTGGTCTCATTAAATTTGTTATCTTCTATCAATAGTGGTACTCATCTACATTGTATTTTATAGTGCTGCGAGAATATAAATTGAATGAACACATACGCGTAAAAATGATAATCTTAAAATCAACAAGGTAAAAAAATTTCATTCAGTGCTTTTCGTAACTTGTTTCCGCGTGGATTATTGTACGTGGTTTACGACGGTGATCAATTTGACCATAAATAACTTGTGTATTAGATAGATTTTATTTTACTAACCGTGGATTTAGTCAATGGGTATACATGTATATATCGACAAATCATTGCATTGGCCAATAAGAACAAGGTTATGAGATAAAAAAGCGAGCCTATAATGAAAATAGATATGAAATCATTGCTCAAAAAACTTGAAATGAGCGAAAGTAACATATTTTGCATGGGGATAAAAGGGGAATTGTACCAAAACTACCATGGGCTGCATTACTACTGCATGGAGGAAATGAATCATTAATCTTAAAAAGGACTCTATTAGACTAAAATATAACGTCATATTAAAGTGAACCGGGACTAGCCACGG
The DNA here is from genome assembly GCF_921293095.1 of Ischnura elegans. Classification (NCBI taxonomy): domain Eukaryota; kingdom Metazoa; phylum Arthropoda; class Insecta; order Odonata; family Coenagrionidae; genus Ischnura; species Ischnura elegans. The sequence continues at coordinate 125,401,593 of NC_060247.1, forward strand.
TGATAACTTTTTACGGAGTCACCCGCAATGCACAAATAGTGTGAAAAATCCACAGAGGAAAAATCATTCGCCTTGACCGGGATTCGAACCCGGATCTCTCGATTTCCGGCCGAGTGCTTTAGCCAGTTAAGCTACCGAGGCGTCATTCTCCAGTCTCAAAAATTTCCACAGGTGAGAATGACGCCTCGGTAGCTTAACTGGCTAAAGCACTCGGCCGGAAACCGAGGGATCCGGGTTCGAATCCCGGTCAAGGCGAATGATTTTTCCTCTGTGGATTTTTCAGACCATAAAACGTCATAGTTATCATCACGGAAAATATCACTATGCAAGTTTGTCTTTGGGATATATTCTAGCGCTATTACGCAAGCGGTACCACCATATTCCAGTGACTATGATTATTTGTCATGCATACGTGTAAAATTCTAATTAGCATTGCAACAGAATGAAAATTTTATGCTGGGACGTTAAATCGGAAGGTTTAATACGAAAATTGAATGAAATTGTTTCTTAGTTTGACAAATATTGATGCAAAAGTGATACTTTGAAATTAAAAATATATTTGCACTGACTGGTCTAATCTACGGCAGTAATTATTGCCGAATAAGACAAACGAAAAAGTATAAACACGTATTTGTTTTTCATTGGGTAGTCGCAGCGAAGAAATTCTTAACGAAAGATAACCTAGCCTAAGGAAATATATATTAATCATGATAATTTCATTATAATTTTACGTATTTCAGTTTTCTGGCAAGGCAAGCCACACGGTGGGAACGTATCCCAATGGAATTTGATTTTGCTTTGTTAGAACTTAAAGGAAATTCAAACCTTGATTGGAAACAAATTGTTTCGGCTTCGGAATGATTACATTGTTACTCTTGGAGCATTTTGCGAGATGCATACTCGTTCTTCACAACGTTAAAATACCGTTGAATGTAATTACCGATGAATTACTGTGAAGTAAATCAAGCAAAAGGTTTTTTTTTTAAACCTCTCATTTTAAATCCTGTTTCCTCTGCTACGTGAGCACTCATTTTAGCCGGGACAAATTATTTACACGAAACCAATTTGTATACACGATAGGGGAGCATGGAATCTATTGAATAGAGTGCTTTGCTTTTGTTTACAAGGTATCGGTTTCAAATCCCAGGTGTACACTTTGACCATCAAAAAAAATAAATAAATAAAATCGTTGAAATGCGAGGTACAAAGGGAGGATGAACTGTTCCATTTACTCTAGAGTGCCGAGAACACTCCATCCGATGTCAATTCGCTCCTAAAGCTGCTTTTCTCTCTCCTTCGGCACCGGACGTGGGGATTTGTAAATTCCCACGTCACTGAATTAATTTCTACTCCCCAAGATTTTACTGTGATATTTGATTTTCTATTATGCAGTTTGTACCATATGTCCTACCTGTGGCAGGTAGCCGAGCCTGAATCAACAAATTTCACGGCCCTGTGGCTGAAGGAGCACGGCCCTGTGGCACTCATTATGGACTGTATTTCAGGGAGCCCAGGGGACCGTCTGTGAAGTGAGGAAATGTTACAAGTATACAAGAATTGCCGTGAGAAAAAAATTCCCGTGGACTGGGAATCGAACCGCGGACCTTTGGCTTTCCGGGCCACTGCGCAGACCACAATGCTATCCAGGTTCTTTAATTCCCATGGCAATTATACCGAGCCTCACGGTACTAGGTTTAAGCCCTCGCGGTCCATCAAGGATGGCAACGCGAGGGAGAGAGGACTTCCAAGAAGCCACAACCGGTTGAGAGCCTCAAACCTGTGCTAAAGCCGCGTAAAGCGGTATGTGTAATATTTATAACTCTGCCGCGTGAACGGCGGTGAAACATACAAGAATTGCCATGAGAAAAAATTCCCCTGGACCGGGAATCGAACCACGGACCTTTGGCTTTCCGGGTCAATGCGCAGACCACTACGGTCTAATGGCAATTCTAGTATATTTCACGGCCGTTCACGCGGCTGGGTAAGAAATATTACACAATGTTTTTAGTGTTATACCTGTCAATCGCTTGGACCTATGATAGTACTACTTATCCATCTATTAGCATTTTCTGTTTCACTTAATTTAAACGCAGAATCTTCGCTGAACTTAAAAGAAGAATCTTCTTACAGCTGAGAATACCAGCATATAGAAGTAAGGAAACTATTAATCAGATGCTACATATGGAGTATATTTCTCTATGGAAGCGAGGCTTGGACGTTGACAGCAGCAGAGAAGTCAAAAGTGGAAGCATTCGAAATGTGATGCTATCGAAGAATGATGAAGAAAAAATGGATTGATCGTGTAACGAAGAAGTGCTAAGAAGAGTGGGAGAAAGAGAAGCCTCCTAAAAACATTAAGCAGAAGAAGGGACAACTTAGTTGGCCACATTTTGAGGCACGATGGCCTGATGAAGACAATCGTTGAAGGACAAGTGGAAGGGGAAAAGGGCAAGGGACAGCCTCGAATGAGTTACATAGGAAAGGTTGTAAAGGATGTAGAAAAGAAAAAAATACTTAACTATGAACAGGCTTGCGGATAGGGGAGCGGAATGGAGAGCTGCGTTAAATAATCTTAGTATTTTTGATTTATGATGATGTTTTGAAACGCATAATATTATGGGGTGTACTAATTTTAAATTCCTCATCCAAACTTAAATTAAACAAATTATGCTCCCCCTCCCACTGTCTGAGAATATATCCATTTCTCACCACTGCCAATACCCATGGAAAGTAATCTACAAGTAGATTGAATAAGTGAGCAAGTAATAGACAGAACTTCAATTCAAACATTTTCATCGCCATATTCAGTCAATCAGCGGTCTTCTTTATCACTAGCTTGTGTTAGGAGATTTTCTTCTCCAATCTTATCCCAAAATTCAAGGAAAGTTCTTTCCTATCCCTATTCAGAAGGAATGCAGGAATGAAGCTGAACGCAACGGATGGCTGCTCGGATACCAGATGGGTTTGAATAGTGTGCTGGAAAGAAGCATGTTGGAGCGATTACGGTTTATAGGCACGAGCCTAAAGTGTAATCCGCTCGATCTAAAGGCGATCAAATTTCGACGGAAGGGAGAATAACTTAGGAAATGGAGATGAGAATGGAAAGGAATTTTTGGAAACATCCAAGGCCTTATCACTCGTGATAAAAGGAAGATTTTGGGAAGAGATTGTACGAGGCATAGCTAGAAAAAGACGGGGACTTTTGGTATACCTTTTCATTTTTTCCTTAAAAAATTCCACCTTATCCCTACAATGATCTCCCTTCCAGCATCCGTACAGCGTTCCATGTTTCCTTTCGAATTTTTACATTTCAAAACCTTCATTTATCTTGTGTAATTTTTTGTAAGCCTTTTTGTGGTCTTCCTTGCTTTTTTCCTCACGGCTTCCACTGTGTCAAAACGCGGTTCCTCCCATCGCTTCCTTCACTTTTGGGATCATGGAGTGTCACATACAGCTAGGACTTTTGTGTTGGGTGGTTGTTTCAGCAGAGAGATTCCCATATTTGGCCAAAAATGGCTCAATAATAAGTTCATTGTGGACTCGTATACGATTGCATAAAAAAGCTTAGAGAAAGACTGCGATGTCATTTTCTGTTCGAGCCTAGAGGAAAGGGGGATAATTCCATGTATGCTGTTATTCTGTGAATCTTTCGAACTCAAGACGGAGAACTCAAGGTATTAATTTATTTGAAACGCTAAATCTCTAATGGCTCTAACGGTGTTGCAATGATTTCTTTGATATTCGCAAGCCATTAAATGCGTAAGTGCGTGCATTGCTCCATTTTACTTTATTGCCGTGTCGAATGATGCTTTTCTTCCTCTCTCGTAGCTGCTTCATTATATTTTTCATTATTTGGTCGTTTGTTGACGTCACACTCAAGGCTGGATCCAGAATTTTTTTCTGGGGGCATGGCACAAAGGCTTGATAGGCAAACGGTTTTCTCAAATTTGAGATTAAAAACAAAATTCATCAATTATTACGCAAAATATTCTCGTTGTTTTGATACGAAAGTTATTAATACGAAATTAAATGTTTAATGTTCGAAAATATACAAAACAAAACGAACGTAATGATAACCGTATTAAAAATCTTTTTTAAGTCTTAAGCATCTGGGGTGTTCTGGGGGGCACGTTCCTCAGTGCCTCCCCCCACCATAAATTCGCTATGAGTGAGAATCCACTAGCTCTGAGTTTAGCTATTATTGTATCACAAAAACCATTAAGAGCGTGCATTTATTTCATGATAGCGAGCAGCATTAGATGAGAACACATTATCTTTTTTTTGAGCTATGCTTTGACATCTGTTTTTCTTACGAGCTAAAAATAAGAAAAAGTCGTCACATATATTGGGCTTCTTTTTAATTTTTCGGCATTAATCTACAAACAGTAAAATGCATATTATTCTGCAGATGATTGCAATAGGGTAGTTCCCTTCCTCAAAAAAAACGAAAGACATTGATTGCGATTCATTACCCACCATTAGTGTATTCATAATATACAAATTATTTGTTTTTAGAAATCCCAGTTGAGACGAATGGCAATGGTCAATTTTAACCGCATTTGAAAAAGGCCAGATTGGCGCCCATGCGATTCCACTCCACATGACGTCAGAGGGACCTAGTTTCTATAAGAGTAGATAGGAGTTTTACATCGTCTGAGGGTACCAATGCATGCATGAGGCATAGAGCAAAGGGGAAACATGTCTTAGTAATCACCTATTAAAACTGCCTAAGGTCGGAAAGTTTCCCTCGTAGGATAAGGTATTAATAATCCTTATTTAAACCAAGCTCTACCAGCTAGCAGAGTACTCTGCTACCTGCTAGCATCCTGCGTTGTATCAGCGCTCAAAGCCTCGCCCCAAGGTCACCTCACTTGAGGCAGCGGGAACCACAACGACGTCACACGGAGTTTTCCCGGTATTCATACTTACCCGTCGCGTTTTCGCGCGCTTGAAAATTTTCACTGTTCATTTAATCGCGAAAAATCGATATCGTCATTTAAAAATCTAAAAGTGTGAAATACATACTCATGGAGTAATCTTTCGATTTAGGCAATAAAAAATAGTAGGAAACCACCCTCTTATCCTCGTATAACGTATATCTGTGGTGGATGATCCATCATCCATAGGTATTCCGCTGTTTGACGCGTTACATTTATTCTTCTTGTAAGCCCCATGCTCTTAGGGAACATGTAAGCGGCAATATGGCTACGTCAGCGTGTCGTATTTGACCACGAGGGCTTTCATTAAGGAGAAAATGAAAATATCAAGTTGGCCATTAATCGCGTCCAATAACAGGGCGGAGGTGATCAATGGCGACGGCCGCTCTCGCTCAGCGTGGAGAGCGCATAAAAGAGGTTTAGGAGTGTTGATTAATGGACAAATCCTATCAGGGAGATTATTCGGCGGGGATATACCGCAAATTATCAACTCCCAGGGCTCATAAAGCAGCGGAAGGTAGTGAAGGAGGGTGAGGGGGAAGAAGCGAGGGTTGCCATGGAAAATAAAATGAGGATATAGGTGTGGCGAATGGCGTTTTAGAGAAAAGAAGGAGGAGTAAATAGGATGTCTATCTCGTGGTATGTGCATAGTAAATATGAAGGCATAGAAAATGATAAAATAAAAATAAAAGTAAAATAAATTACGTAGTGGCTCTATGGCGGAGATTGGATAGCAATGACGGTGTCCACTGGCACGCATAATCTAGAAAAAAAGAAACTTATTCTTTATATTACTTCTTCCATTAATTATCTCCATTTCGGTCGATTTTTCTAAAAATTCCGGAGAGTTTTACTCGTCAAGCTGGTTATTTTCTTATGTATCTGGCTAATGGAATTTTGACATATTTCCTGATCCAGTTCCTATGCTTGTAGCGGTCTTGGTTATTTCCTTAACGTTACCTTTCTTCTTTCCTTATAGGTACAAAACGTTGACCCTTACGGGCCCTGAGGTCTTTATTCATGAAGTGAAATGTAGAAATTAGATTTCCCCAAGTGTCGAACTCTTTTTTCACGAAGTAACGATATGATGGCATAAAACTGTACCCATTTATAAAGTATGCAGTAGGCTTTGGCTACTCACTTGAGCAGAGGCAAAACTCTACCTCCTCCACTACCTAACTCCTAATGTCTGTCAATATATTATCAATAAAAGATTCCATTATCACATGAGAGTGTAACAGCCGATACCGGTCGGAATTTTTAAATATATCGTGAAAGAAGCAAAGTGTATTTTATTGATAATTCTTTCCTTTCCTAATCCTTTCTACCACGTTAAAGCTTCAAATTTCGATTAAATAAATTATCTATATATTATAACTACTTTATATAATTAATTATATTAATATTATTATATTATTAATTAATTTATATTATAAGGCTGTCAATATACTTTTCTTAAACGAAGAGTGGTGGTGGAAACCACCCGCTAAATTCAGGCAGCGACAGCGTGGTGTCAGGACTGGGGAAAGGAAAGTAGGGAACCCCAAATATTGCCCTTTCATCGGAAACATTTATGGTACCCCGACAACCTTCACTATTTCTTGAGAGTGGAAAGCATTCATGATTCTAACTACTATTCAAAGAAAAACAAATTTACCGCGGCTAAGCATAGTGTGGCCCATTGTCTCTCTCGAAAATCCTAAAAAAATATGCAATATAAGATTTTATTAGCATCAGAGACAACATGCATGGCTTAAAATAGTTGAATTTAAGAAGCCCATTGTTCAAAGAACTTGAAAAATTCGAGGCAGTCTCTGTATTTCGAAGTCCGGTGGTGTGGAGTTGGGCCGCGACGCGCGATAGGAAAACGCAATTTATTTTCAGCGTCTCAAATGTTTTAAAAATATTTTCACGGAATAATCCGTAAATATCTTTAGTTAGTACTCTGATGAAGTATCCGCGATGCAATTTTGCTAATACGGAGTTTATTGTCAACTGAATGTAAAATTTTCCCTGAAAAGAGGATCCGCCATTTTGTCTTAACACTGCTTAAATATTCTCAAAAATATCTGAAACTTGTTCATAATATAGATACAGTATCTATTTACATATTTTTACATTTTTAAAATTCTATTATAATCCTTACATTAATCCAATCTCAGCTTAGCCTTAAGATTATCGAGGAAAAGTGAGAGCTAGCGTATCTTTGAAAAGATCGTGTTTGAGCCTATGTATTTAGACAACGGTTGAGAATTCTATCCGTTCCGTCATTTTATCCTCACTCTATGGTTAATATCGGTCAGGCAATTTTCAGGGAAATAAAAATAAGAACAAAACGTCACGGAAATAACATTGGAAATTAGGTTATGGTCAGGGCTAAGCTGCTGCTACATATTGATGATACATATTCCATGCGTACGACCAATTTGCCATTGATATTGAATAATTAGTATTATTTCTACTTCTCTTCTATTAATGACCTTGTTTAATAACTTTTTATGATATTTCTTGGAGTTTAGGTCAATTGACATAAACTCCAAGAAATATCATTTTAAAAAATTGATATTAAAATGTGGGGTATAAAAAATGGGCTTTAAATTGGGGAAAAGTCATCAACAGATGACTGAAATTAAGAATGGGAAGCTGGTATGAACCCTGTGATGGTGTGAATGAATGAATGCAGTTTATTTATGCTCTCGGTATCCCAGTGAGAAAGAATAAATTCACGTGAAAATATCTGCTTAAACAATAAAAATAAATATAAGCCTCACACAATATTTTGGGAAATAAGAAGAGTAAATATTACAGATAAGTAAAATTACTCGAAGGATATGATGAGAACATACAGTAATAATCAGGAGGAAGTCAAAAATGTGACGAAAATTTCCCTGGTAATGTTTAATAATATACCATAAAAAGAAATTTTATATTGATAGAAATGCGCACTGATGTGATAATAAAATAATTTCTTTGAAAATAGACAGAGATGAGCCATTTATTTTATGGATAATGGTAGGGACTTCCAGAAATTACAATTAAAGATAATGAAAGTGACATATACTTCAGGAATATTAAGAGAAGATATTGCACGTCTTTGGAAAGGGTAGAAGGGTTGGCAATGAGGAAGGTGTGAGAGGTTATTGATGATAGCAAAGTACATTAGGTGGACTGGAATGACACAGGAAGAGAGCAAGCTTCTTAGATCGGATGAAGAGAAGGAGATTAAATAAGTTCAAAGTGGTCTTCATAGTTAATAGTTATGTAGGCTATTATGTCTCTCAATAAAACTCGACCCGTAGACCTTGTAGGTGAAGCTGAAATATCATTCGTTCTGAGAAAACAGCCAATAGTTTCCATAAACATTTGTGTGGGAATATTATCTAGATGTCTTGTATTCAGTACTTTATCAGCACATGTCAAGATTTTTTGCTTTCATTGTAAACTTAAAAATACCTACCACGCATTTAAATCGAAATTATTAATGGTGCATCGCATAATCAGGGTTGAAATGCATTCGAATAATCCTGAATCTTTAAAAATGTTATATTCAACATCAAAACATCGGTGTACTTCGAAATTAGAAAGTTTTCCTCCGCTATGAGAAAAATGACCAATATTGTCCAAATGAACCAAATGTTTTTGCTCCGGATTGTTGTAGTAACTTTTTGCTTTCAATTCGAATAACAATCTGCTATCAGCATTTTTATTACCAAAATAATCAGGTACACTTTGAAATTAGCTAGTTCTCCTCCGCTAAGAGCAAAACGTAACGATCAAGAAGATGCCACTCCCTTCACTTTTCTGCCGCCCTCTATTAAAATGGAATCCGCTTTAATTAAAGAAAATTGTGCATCTCCATAAATTCCCGAAACCTCCTCTATTGAACGTGCGGCGGAGGCTCCGCTTGGAAACACTAACTTGGTCCGGATGTTCCTCCCAGCCTCCTCATTCTCTTCCCCCCCTCCGATGGCCTTTCGGTCGACCCAACTTCCCCGCATTTCCCGTCCACTTCCAACCAACTGCCAACCCCAGGGGGAAACCTCCTTCTCGGCATAATTCCTCCGCCCTCCGCCCCGACTCATGCCCCCCAACCGCCCTTCATAGTTCACGACGCCCCGGTCTCCGTTCACACGCCCCTGAACCGGTGCCAAGCCCAGCGTAGTCTTTCTTCGCATTCATTCATTCATTCTCACTCTCTCTGGGACGTTTCTGAGCATGCGTCTCCTTGCTCCCTTTTATACTCCAATTCGGAATGCGCGATCATTTGCCGCCGCATCGTCTTCCAACGCTGCTCCTCTGACTCTGCCACTTTCCGTCACGTCCCTTTGAATTCCCCTCCCTCACTTTAAGAATACCTCCCTCTCAACTGGTATTTTTTGGTGACGAATAAATCGCGTAAATCGTACAATAGCATCGTGAAATTGTCAAGGCAATCAGAGAAAACCCTAGTACATTTATTTAAGGCATTGCAATTTCCACTGAGTAATCAATGTCGTATTTAACTAATATTAATAGCTTCCACCATATCGTGCCACAAAACATGCAAAATATGAGAGTAGACCCTATTAAATATCTACCCTTACCTAAAATGTTTAAAAAATTCTGAATGTGAGAGAAGGATTGAAAGGTAAAATTATTTAACGTGAGGTACTAGCAAATTTTGAACAGGGTCTGCGATGCATGCCCTGATAATTTCAACATGATAGGTCAAGGTTTAAGCGAGTAATCCGTCATCAAGGAAGACCGTTTGAGCAGAAGTTATGGGTCCTCTTATGTTGATGCATCCTCTTATGCATCACTACTTCTCGGCCAATCTTTTTCGTGACTTAGGAATTACTAGTATATCTCACAGCGTCATGCTTGGTACGCAGAAACAGGTATCATTGTCATAAGAAAAGTCTTCTACGATTTTTATTATTTTTCTGAGGTGTTTCACCGTCTTGCACCAATTTCAGGAAATTTCAAGAATCCGTTGTTTCATTCAAACGGATCCTTGTAATGCCTGAGAGATACCGCAAGGTTGCAAAATGCATAGCAAAAATGATGAAGAATTCTAGAACTGTGCGATATATATTTTCTAATATGAATAAATATTATTTTTTTAGAACTTATGCAATCACATCGAAAGTTTCTGAGCATTAGCGTGTATTCTAAAATTTAAGTATTTTCTCTTTTTCAGTATTTTCCTAGATATTATTTTCTTTTCTTTTTCTTAGGTGTGTAAATAATTTCTCGCTGTTTTTATTAATCAAATCAAAGCTTTATTGTAAAAAAATTGTTACAAATGAACCATTCAATGCAATTTCTATCGCTAGCTACAACTTTTTCTCATCTTTCTGGTAAAGGTTGAATACCGTTACGGGAAAAGGTGTACATCTAATGACGCACGCATGCTATCTTATGCGCCACCAGTCTGGCTCATAGCGGCAAAAACCCACCTGGATAAAAAAAATTCAAACTACAGAAAACAAACTGATCCGGAAAGTCGCTGGGGCACCGTGGTGTATTAGATAAACAAAGACATTAGAACATATCTAAAACTTAATCCTACCCTCAATGAATTAAAGGCAAAATTAATACACTTTGAAAAATTTCTGGCTGCTACGAACCATAGCTAGATTATAAATCTCTGGCAATACTGCCCAAATTCTACTAACAAATACAGAACCCCCAAATATGCTCTCCTCCCCCACGATATACCTTCCCAATAAATCCGTTATCTGCCGCACTGTGACATCGCCATGACGACTATTACGACTATTTTCGGAACCCGTTGTTGACAGCCAAATGCCTGGGAATAGCGAAGAAATCAACATTTTGGCGTGGCGTGAAGTCATCTTATGACAGTATCCATAAATCAAGCCATTTTTTGAGGTCTTCATGTGAGTTAAGTTGCAGATCAGTCTGTCCATGTGCCATCGAATGGAACAAGTGATAATCGGACGGCGCTATATCTGAGGAATATAGCGGATGGGTTAGGACTTCCCATTTGAGTGTTTCCAGGTAGGTTTTAACGGGTTGGGCGACACGAGGTCCAGCATTGTCATGCTGCATCACTTAGTCGTGCCTTAGCTTGGTCTTTTGGTCGTTTTTCGCGCAGTACTCAGCTCAATCGCATCAATTGAAGACCATACCGTTCCCCAGCAATAGTTTCGTTTGGTCTCGACAAATAAAAATAAATAACACCGACCTGGTCCCACTTAGTACACACCATAGGCCTTGCAGCGTAAATATCGCCCGAGCCGACGACATAGAGCTATAACCAGGCAGTCTCGAAAACTTTCTTCTCTTTAAGTTCCTGTAATAAATCCATTTTTCATTACTATTCACGATGCGATAAAGCCCTTCTTTTTTACCGCTAGAGCTGATGTTTACAGACAACAAAACGACGTTCAGCGTCCTTTGGCATCGATTTATACCCAAGTTCATTGCTTTTGAATCATTCCTAACGCATGCAATCGCTTGTAAATGGCTAGGGGGCTAATAGTTCAGGAAATGAAGCATTTTGGCTGGCAATTTTTTCAAACTGAATCGATTTTCTTGAAATTTTCTTATAAATTTTCACATATCCTATAAGACCAATTTGGACCGTGTTAGAACTTGTTGATGGTTATCTTTTGTTTGCCAAACGCTAAATTTGAAAGATTCAATACCAATACCAAATAGCGGGAAAACTGTATTTTTCGACGAAAACTTATGCAATCTGTTTAAAAGTATTAAAAAAAAAACTTTATTATACCGATAAAAAATATTTTATCATGAAATTTGAGCGAGTTATGATTAAAAATAAGATCAGTCCCTACTTTTTTCTACGAAAAAACAGTGAAAACAACTCCTTATTACCACACTAGGCAAAATTGATCAATGCCCTTCAGAATTTCTCTTAATTTTAGTATTGTTAACTGATCCTAGAAGTTTGGTTAATATACAATTATCAATATTGAAAAAATTGGATGTAAAAGTGAAAAGCCATTTTCTGCAATTTCGTTAAAAATGCTCTTTTTTCAAAATAACTCCGAAAAACTGGAGATATGAAAAAAATGCAGGAGTAATGATTTGCAGCTTCTTTTATATTTTGGTTTGTTTAAAATTTCTGTACAGTAAATATTTGGTGAGATATTGATGTTTAAAACCTCTGTTTACAAGGGAGCACCACCTTATTTAAACCCTTTAAACCCCTCTCCTTTCAAAAATAAGGATTTTAAAGAAATTTAATTCACAAAACCTCGTAGTCCTTTAAAAACCCTACAAAATACTATTTAAATATACTTTCTATAATAAAAAATAAAGGAGCTATGTTTGAAATACCAATCAAATTTATTTTCGAAAAATTCGAAAACCACAATTCAGAGCATAACATTCCTCATAACCAGTATTTACTTTGTGTGTTTTACGTTCGAAGCTAACGATACACTCAAATTTACTACAAAATAAACACACATACCCATAAGTTGTATGCATACATACACATATGTATGTGTGCTCTCGCTCGCATGTGACCTGTGTGCATGCATGTGGCGGGAAGACTGGAAGCCACACAGTCTCCGTTTGATAGTGTTTCATGTAATGTCTACATAAATATAATTTATTTGTTTACGTTACCATGACGAAGTTTTAAATTTGACGAAGTTAGAATTTTTTTGGAGGAGGTATGATTAGTATAATCACAAATTTTTATGCAAATCGATTCAGTTGGAAAATTCTTTATTTACATTAACCCCCAATAAGGGTTGATTATTAAGGGCTGAAATACTCTGGAATTATTTTCCAAAGATAAAAAAAATAAATACACAACTAATTTAAACTAAATTTTACCCATATTTAGCATTTAGGGGTAGTTCTCACCCCTAAAAAATAAAAAGCGCCCTTCGGCAAAATATGGTTTTTGAAGTAGAGGGTATGATTAGTCTAATCCCAAATTTTTATGCAAATCGATTCAGCTTGAAAAAATTGCAAGGTTTTTCACTTTTATGAGCTTCATTTCCTGGACTATAGTAACTCCTAATGCTCTTCTTGAATTTGGCATGGATCATCGCGCATCGCGCAATGCCTTCATTTCAGTGTTTTCGAAGAGTTTTGGTCTTTCTTCACGTGAACGGTCGTCAAAGTTGATATGACCGCCTTTAAAGCGGCGCAACCAGTCACGGCACGTTGCTTAACTTATCATCTCTAGATTTAAAGCATCTCCGAAAATTTTTTGGAGCTCTCGACGCGTTTCAACCGCCGCTTCCTTCAAATGAAAGAAGAAAATCAACTATTCCCGCAAATGACAGTTACATGGCAATAACTAGGGCATTTTTACGCAACAATAAGGATATGGCGCCAAAAAAACTCATTATTACGATCTCTATACATATTTTAACACTATACACATTATGATTACTGTCGTTAATGCTGTTTGTTTACCAAATGCCTAAGCTCGGTTTATGAAGTTTCCGATGAGTCAAAATCGACGCGCAATCACAGCCAGAACCATCTTATGACGAACAGCGGGAACTTAGTTGTGCACCTTATATATTCTTTCCTTGTATTTTTTCTAACCAGGCAAATGTTAACAATTCGTGCCTTCTCAAATTCAGTCTATGATTTAGATACGTTGAAATTTTACGCGAAAAATTCATACTAGTCATTGGGTTAAACTTGAATATTCAATCTAGAATGATTATGTCAATCACAAAATTAAAAACCTTGATCTAAATTTTATAGTAAAAATCTAAATATAATTTAAATTGATGTTCTTCAAGACGAGCAAGTTTTATTCACGTAGCCTCCGTTATCTACTGAAGTGAAAAAGCATTTATAAACGTTTAAAAGCATGAAATGTAAAATTTTGTTCATTTGTCTTCGTCGTCTTAAACACTACCGAGAAATAAGGAAAAAAATCAAATTATCAAAATTACATATTCTTATTTCCAAATTCTTTTATTTCGACTGACCTAGGATTTAATGCATAATGCCGTTTTCAAGTATCTCGTAGTGCCATTTTAAACTGTGCTGAAATCTAGGACGGTCTAAATAAAATAATGTGGAATATAAGCTAAGTGATTTCACCATATTAAATATTAACAATTTCTGAATAATTACGCGGGAAACTGTATATTTTAAGGAGAACAACATTTGAAATAATCCTTGATCACAGGAATAATTATTTGGCACCGCAGGCCTTAGAAAATCTTATCTCTTCCTGTGCAGGAGGGACTCGAGACAGTTATGCTTTCCGGGATGCGAAAGTCATTAACGCGCCGAATACCCCTCGTAAATCTCCATTCCAATTAATCCATTACAACTGAATCAAAGGAGACAACAAGGCCGAAAGATTTCCAGCACATCCTTCGTTGATAGAAGGCCAAAGAGGAAGGGTAAACAGGAAAATAAATTGATGGAGCAAATGCGCGGCTTAAACGCATTAATGGAATGAAATTTATAGTTTAATGCCTTTTAGTTCAAATTACGTGAAGGGTCACGAGGGAAAGCGACCCTTCGTGAAGAGCCACTTTGCCCAATGATTTTACCTTCCACCTAGTGATTAATAGTGACTAAGAGAAAGTAACTGAATTAAACCTTTGAAGACCGATCTAATTAACCAACTGATTTTTATTATTTTTTGTATTCTTTACAAAAAATAAAACTATTATATACCATATACTATTTTACACAATATTATATATGTACTGTATAAATACTTAACAACTAACCAAGACATATTATGAAAGGAAACCCGAACAAAAATTTTTAAATGCGTTTGCAAGCGTGTTCTCAAATCGAAACACGCCACAAAATTTTGCTATTGCTTGAAAATAAATGTACACATGACCAAAAAACTAAGTTTACAAAAGAAATGCATGAGTGATCTTTTGAATACATGAAAATTTGTCACAGGAGAGAGAGTGTAGGGGAAAATATCGAATAAACCGCATACTCACCACAGAGGTAATGAAAATAACCAATTTTGAAAAGGCATAATTAACGACCTATGTACACGCAATTCATGCTATTCACTTAAAAAAACTACTATGCATTATTTACGTAACGAAAGCTATAAAAGTAATCACAGGTACGAGATATAATTTTCATGAATTTTTATAAATCTGAGCCCAAATGGGAAAATTGGACTGTAATCGGCTTATGGTAATGATTGTAATTTTGGGGCAAGGGATTGATGGATTTTGTCACAATCTCACAACCATCTGCAATGGAAAAACGACTTAATAGGCAATGGTTTCATGGCACGATTCCTCTATTATGCTGCATAATGATTCTGATTTATCGCAATTAAGATATGTTGGCACAAGATAATAAAAAAATACATTTTACCCGTAAATTTCAATGAATGTGGTTATAATCGGTCAGTATTGTTATTGTAAATATAATTAGTATTTCTCCGGGTAGCTCTGTATTATTTTCGCTGTAGAAAATATTCATCTGTGAGAGCTTAACTAATATAAAGTAACAATAGATCAGTCATGGGTTAGAATTTCCATTTGATGTCAGCTAACAAAATAATTAATGGGCGGTGCCATGGAATCCAGCAAATCGGTGTAATACCCGGGAAGCACGTGACGCACGTATCGGGCAGGGAAATGATAAGGTCATTCACGTTACGTAGCTCTGATTTTGGAGATTGGAAGTGAATCTATTTGCTCCATTATGAGTGCTGCTTATGTATTTGTAGTAACATAATTTAATAGCAGTATTTCCGTGAAAAGTTTTCTATACATTTCGCGTTTGAAAAGCATAAAGCTGTTGGCTATAAACTGGATTGGTAAGACGTTTTCAGAAACACGCAGAATAGCTACACTACTCAAGATGATTAAGTCTCATGGGAAGTTCAGAACGTAATGGTGCCAGGGAAAAAGGGTTTTTCTGGGAAATATTATTTATTTTCGTCTTTACTCTTGAATTTGCCTTAGGGAAAAGTCAATACATTGAAGATTTTACCTAAGTGCTCTAACTAGGCTTATAGATCACTTTGTACGATGCTGGCATTTCCGCATTGACATTCGTATGCCTATTGAAGTACATTTTTCTTGACTAATCAATTTTAATAATATTTTTCTCTGTTCTATTGATGTGAAATCAGCATTTGTGAGAAATATGGTTTACTATAATGCGCTTTCGTTCTTTCTGGCTTATCTAATAAAATTAAATTTAAAATATTGTTTCATATCCGTGTACTTAAGAACACAGAGATGCGTTTATTTCGAAGATCACCTCAGTATCCTTACTGTGGAATTATATCCCAACGTTATCAGATTGCTAACACTCTGAATGATTACATTTTGAATCCCAATAATATTAAAGCTTGAGTCATTTTACGCACGTTTCGCGATAATTTTGAGTGAGGATTAGAGTGGCCATTCATTAATGAGCTATCGTGAGTGTTAAGCTCGACTCCTAACCTGGAGAAGGTTTACCCTTGGCAAATGAAGTGCCATCAACTGCAACTTTAGATGATGCGCGGTTCATCTGAATTTTACGTAGAAAGCACGTATTATGGACGGTTTTCTATCATTACGAATGAATACAGAAGGATTTCTCCTTGTTACATTCCTGAGTCTGAGTAAAAAAATACTCTTGAAATACAAGGAATATGGAATGCTGATAAATAGCGATGCAATGTTGTTGACGTTTACCTCGGGTCTACTATTAGGCTGCATAATGATTCTGATTAATAGCTTTTAGAATATGTTGGAAGCACTGAACACAAGAAAGTTGCTAATTTATTATTGATCCTGGAAAATGAATCCAGCCATCATGTGCTGGAAAATAAATCCATCCATATCCAGGAAAATGAATGCCTGTTATCAGTCAATATTATCATTGTATATGAAGATTCTATATCAAGTACAATTTTTACTTCTAGTAGGAATAGCACTCTCACTTTCAAGATAAGTCAAGGAATACTACCCTTTAGGAAGGCGCAAAATCTCGCGCGTTGCGAGATTTTGGACGATTTATTGCTCCAGGAAAGGGCCGACCTACGAGGCGTTTAGGCGTCTGATTCTCGGGAAGGGTGGAAAAAAAAACGAGAAAAACATAAAGAAAATGAAGAGAAGGAAGGGCTTTGAAATACATTTAGATGGAATGGGAGAAAAGCGAGAAGGAAAATAATGGCGCAAGCGAGTGTGGAGGAAGGAGAGAAGGAGCGAGGAGCGGAAAGCGGCTGAGAAGCGCCAAAGAGCGGAATCACCGAAGCGGGCTCAGAGTTATGGATATCGGTTCGGATATGAAAAAGGGGGAAGGGACTACTGACGTGGTGGGGTTGCAAGGAAAGGGTTGTGCCCTGAAATGGAGTCGGGAATGCAGTCGGAAATAGAAGGGATCCTCGGGGTAAGAAATCTCCTCTCGAGAAGTTGGTGTTGGTAAGATAATTTGATGTAAGGTCAAGTGCACGAAAGTTTTAGTTCTACAGCGCACTAACCATTCTGAGTTATACTTGACATCAGCAGTTAATTTTTAAGCGACCTAAAAAATGGGCAAAATATTTAACTTTTATATACGTGTGCATGGTGTTTTCGATAGAGGATAATATAAATTAATAAATTCATAAAGTGCAATAAAAAGTGCATAAAAATTCAAGAGAGTGAATGTTGTTAATGAAGCAATCATTATAAATGCAGAAGAATATTTTTTGGTGAATCTAGAATTTCCCGTAATCATTTTCTAGTGTATTTTACAATAAGGTTCTTTAGAGAAAAAAATAACTCCTAAAATTGAGGCGTTGACTACCAGCGGAAGGCTCAGGATCACCAGGAAACTATTCACCATTTTCCAAGTCAAGGTGCAAGAAAGTGCTAGTAACAGGGCCATATCGGTAATGAGGTCAACAGCTCTGCTAGTGACCTCGTTACCACTATGGCATCTCGAGTTGACTTCCCTTTTCTGAGACCAAACCCATCGTTGTCCAAATACTGTTTTGTCTTCGTCTCCATTCTCCTCCTAAAATCCTCAGTACCACTTTTCCGCGTGCGACATTGGGCTAATAGTCCTATATAAACCGCATTATACAGGTTTCTTCTTTTTTGTAAGCGGAACCGGAACTATTTTCACGCGTACTAGTTCGAAAAATCTTCTCATACCATTCTTACCTGAAATCTTTCGGAGTTCAACCGGCATACTCTCTTCCCCATTGCTTCTCCTGCTAGCATTTCATGGAGGACTCTCTCGATTTCCAATTTCCCCTGTTCAAGATTTATCCTCCTTCACAAGACTTTCCTTCTCCATGTTCAATATTTCCGTCTTTCATTGGCTGTCAAAAACCTTTGGTAACGAAAATTTACCGTCGAGAATAAACAATGATTACAAATATGTTTTTCGAACTCCGTTCAAACCAGGTACGAATTTTGGTAATTGAGTTAATCGTTTTATAAACGGGTGTATCGTATCTCAAAATGCAATTAAAGAAAATATCAGCAAAATGCAGATTTTTTTACTGATTTGTTAAGGGCTTTTGGATGGATATAGGTAAGAATGTGTTTCAGAGATATATTTAGTTATAGTTGGGAGTGAATAAATATTTTAAAGTAATTATAAAAAAGTCTAAATTATATTACATTTAGGGTATCTGAATTCATGAAAATACAGCCAAAAGAAATATTCCATGGAGTTTATTTATTAGGTTTGAAATGCCTCATTCACATCATGATGTTTTTTAAAGCAGGCCACGACTAATATAGTGGCCATTAATAATAAATGAATAGAATGGGAGTGTATCTGCAGGAATAAAAAAAGAACGCTATATACAAATATTTCTAATGGAAGAAGTTGTCTTGATAGTGCATTCTACCGATTCGATCGATGGATTTTTCTTCCTCATAGGAAAATCCACTAGGATCGGTAGAATATTAATAGCGTAAGCTTGGTTTCGTTAGTAGTAGGACCCGCCCGCCTTGTGACGGTGCGGGATTCCTCGTCCCTTCCCTTCCTTCCCTATCCCCTCCCCGGAGGCGTCGTCGGTCTCTCATCGCGGCGGCGCCTCCTTCCTTGTTCCTTCCCGTCCTCCCCTTCTGGGTGCAGAGGAGAAAAGCTAGCGCTTACAGTCCTTGCCCCAGGAGTGTATCCTTGCGAGCCCGTCCTAGGGTTTCGTTTCCACTGTCTTGATAGAGCAAGTTGTTGAAAACCTGGCGTAAATCCAGAGGTCTTGATTTGATCCCGATCAAAGTAAATGAGTCTTCTCTGAAATTTCGCATAGGTATAAAGTGCTTGCACGAGTTACACCAAATAGTTTCTCAGATGGATATTCCGCGAATTTCCCTTGAATAATCTCGATATGCTTTTTCATTTCATAATATTAACGCATCGGCAACAATACCACGTACTTACTGGTACATTAATATACTTTTTTCCTTGATAATTCGTAAATAATGTGGGTTCAGTAATTTGTGCATAAATTTACTCTCATTCTTTTAACTTAAAGCGTTCACGGCCTAACATCAAGTTACTCAGTGCACTCAAGTACCGCTTAAAAATGACACATTTTCCCACGATTCAAAGCAATTGTATTACTTTCAGGATCATGTGAAACCCTTATCATCAAAGTGAGCATGGCTAATTGTACAATATTCTCAAATTAGTTAGAAATAAGTAGGTATTCTCAGTAAGAATTCACAGTTTAGGGAAAAATACGTTATTGCCATTAGCAAGAAGAAATTTCTAGCTGTGGAGATGAAATAAGATACTCGCAGGGCACGGTGCAAATATGGGGTTGGGGGGGGGAAGCGAGATGCGGAGAAATAATGAAAGGGTTGGTATTGGAGAGAATGGGTGAGAGGGTGGATGGGGGAAACACTAGGAGTTAAAAGGGCAGCCACGCCAAAGGAACGGTTTAAGAGTTGAGCGATATCCTTTAGAAGACAAGGGAACGGGAAGAACGGAAGAGAGAGAAGGAAGGAAGGAAGGCGTGGGAGAAGGGAAGGAAACAAGAGAATGGGCAGGAGCGGAAAAAGAGTCAAAAGGGAGCAAGACGAAAATGAAAGAAAATCGAGTTTTGGGGAAAAAACTCAGAGGTCCGATTGTGAGGATAAAGTTTTGATTCGTTTAAATGAAAACTAGGAGTAAAACGCTCGCAGAATTTGCAATATTATAGTGTAAGTGTTGGCCATAAATTTTGTATTTTGCTCATTTGCCTGCCACTGGATGGAGCGAACTATTCGTTAGCGTTTTTTGTTTGTCTTTTGTAAGTGATGACCAAGTAGAGTGCAGATTGTTGCAAGCGCTAATGTGGCTATTTTCGAGTCAACTTTAGCATATAATATACAGTTAAACTACGGACCGATAATTTTCATTGAAGCTAATTTTTCTTAATTTTTTCCGACTCCTTTCACGTGAAAACAATAAGGCTGGGTCATGTTGTATCTAATTAAAGCTCAGAAAAGCGTATGGTGATCGAGATACTGCCATTTGAATAGGTAAATTCCAATGGAGGAATCAAAAAAAGGCTTCTGTAGTCCAAGATGATTAAGCTATCGGCGGCAGTGCAGTCATTTCAATGTACTTAAGGCATTTTAGATCTCATGTTTCCCCCCATTTCATTCTACCGCAAGGCTTTAAAAAACTTATTTTATAGTTTCCTAGGCGAAAATAGTATCAAATCGATGCCTCCACTGCATAAACGCTTAAAAATCGACCACTGAATCTAATCCGCTCATCTAGATAGCCCTTATGGTACTTGTTGAGCGTTTATGCATTGGAGGTATCGAAATATTTCCGTCTTATTTTTATCTTCATTGATATCTTTCGGTTAAAAATTTAAAATATGATTACTAATTGATCAGATTTCAGCTGGAAAGTTTTAATTAGTTTCTGATTGATTTTGCATGACATTAATCGCGGTAGTTGCTCAGATACGGAAGAGATGGGAAAAATGTAGGAGGAGATAGAAGGAGGGAATCGGGACAGTGGAATGAGTGGGGAAGGTGCCAAGGGGAGAAAAGGGAAGAAAGTAAAGTTTGGGAAAGGAAACTCCAGGAGTCTCTCTATCCCCCAAACAGGAACTGCTGAATTATTTACCGAAATAAAGGCCGTATAATGTCCACAATATTGAGCGTAAGGTTGGCACTAGCCAATGGAAAGATGGCTGGTCTTCCACGACAACGACTGATGGGTTAATGTTTGTAGCTTAAGAGCGTCGCAAGTAGAAATAACTGAGACAGATTGAATAAAAAATTCTCAAAATGTATGGATTAAAGCATTGGAAGGTTACTGCCCCCTAGAATCAATAAGCCAGTAGTTAATCGATGCTACCTACAATCTTCAATCTCACGTAGCGGTAGGGAGGCGGAGAGAAAAAGTAAAGTGCATATTATACGACATGAACGCATTCACGAATTTGAGGAGGAGCGTAACTAATAATCATGATTATTTAATAAATGCTATGAATTGTATGCGTACTTATGAAAGTTTGTACAGTTAAGAGATAAACAAACCCATACTTTTTATTTAACCAAAATATAATTTTCTGGTGTCTAACAGTTTTTTAATCTCCCAAATAATTGCGGTGAGCCTGAATTTTTTCTTCACAAATTATAATGGAAATAATAATTCCGGTCATAGTTAACTGCATTGATTAGCGTTTTAGAGTGTTGACCTTTTAGAATTAAATACAATTTTTTTTGCCAGCAATTTGGTATTTTTATACCTTCCTTAGGAATTTTTCTTTGAATATTTTTTTCTTGAAATCTTTCCTTCTTTAGAAATAAGTCGTATTCATTGCAAAAAATCTATGAAGTAAGTATAACAATATACCGAAGTGTAGCCCGTTTTGGAAAGCGTTGAAAACATTTTTCATTTAATTATTATGTGCCTAGACTCCAAGAAGCTCTTATGCGTTAAAGATTGAGGTCAAGAAAAAAAACTCAATAGTTAACTACAAGGTTATTTATGTGTTAGTGATATGATTTATGCGTTTGATCAAATCCTCATGTATAGATGGCGGTGTTCCCTAAAACCTAGAGGATTGTTTAATGTGTTTATCTATCACGATAAGATGAGGTTTCTGTAAATATTGACGAAAGACTCAATCGAGAAGAATAGCACGAAGAGCGGAAGACAGTTCCTTGGCGAACACTCTATATTATTGACAGAGTCTAGATGACTGGGCTCGACTTAGTCGACCATCGCTTTCTTAGCAGGAGAAAAAAGGAACGACCTCCATTTGTTAAAGGAATGATTGATAGCCCTCAATTATAAAAGCATATGTCCTAGCGCTCGGAACAATAAACGATTTATAGGAAGATACGCACGATATAAGGAAAGAAATACCGCCGAGATACGAGGCTGGTAGAGAGTTGAAAAGATAAAATAAATGATCCCGTATACACTGGAATGTCTTGGTAAAAAAAGGGGAACAAAGAAATCTGACAGAAAAAGGAGCTGATACGCCAGTCCAAGACGGGGGCGCTTGGTTTTGATGTGATGGATAAGGAATGATGATTCTCCGATAGCATCAAGCCTGAATGCTCGGGAATTAATATTTATCGAGAGAGTGAGTGTACAATTTTTGTTTAGCCCTTTCCTTTCATCCGATAATGGCCGTCCACGAGTCCATGCTTCTGCTTTCTCACTGGAGATCATGTTACCTGCTTAATTTTACGCTTAGTATTTCAGCCGGGGGAGCGAGGTAGTCTAGTGGGTAGAGTGCTTGACTGTTGTTCGAAGTTCAAATCCCGGGTAAAATCCTAGGATACCCCACACACAAAGTCCTGGAAGTGGGAACTGGCCCCCTCGCCTTGAACGTGTGACATTCACTCTCCTGTGGCGTAGTTTGGGGTGAGCTCTGCCCTGACCTAATAGAGCCAACCTTCGGGGTTGGGTCAATGAGTGATAAAAGCGTTCCTGCTATGGCTTTGTATTACTATGGTTATTATTTGTCTCAGTATTTTGCATATTTTGATGTCACCGTTTAATAAAATAAATATATGATTTGCTTTCAGACTCCCGCGGATGCTGACTTGAATTATGATGTTGATGGCCAACGATTTGACTCGAATTGAGCAATGGTAACAAATTGATGCTGAGCCCGAACGAACTTAGTATGAATATTCGCACTTAAAAATAATTAGAATATGTAGCAAATGTGATCAGGAATATAAACTTTATACTTGGAAAATGTTATGGTCGCCAATTAAAATTATCAAAGTCTACCCGAGTTTAGTCTACGAGTTACAACCTCCGCCAACGCAGCTGATGCTTTGTCAGAAGATTCAGTGGAAGGCTAAGTGTAAGTGACTTATTCATTTGTGATGCTTGCACTTTCACTACAATGCAGCCCTAGAGCATTTTCTATCGTTGTAAAGCCTGCCCACAATATCGTTTGTTTTTATGAATTTGACTCTTCAAAACGTTTTGCAATGCCATGAACGTCACATCTGTCCACTTGATCATGCAAGCCTGAACTAATTACAATTCAAAATGTGATCATTCATAGGATCAAGCCAACGATTTGACTCGAATTGAGCAATAGTAACAAATTGATGCTGAGCCCGAACGAACTTAGTATGAATATTCGCACTTAAAAATAACTAGAATATGTAGCAAATGTGATCAGGAATATAAACTTTATACTTGGAAAATGTTATGGTCGCCAATTAAAATTATCAAAGTAAAATTTTTATCCCTTTTCCTAGCAATGTGCTCTTTTGAGCTTAAATTCAACTTATAGTAGACAACGTTTTTGTGGCAGAAAATAAGTTTTTAGTTTTTCCAAATCTACATACTACCCCGCAAGCCGCCTCAATAGGCGTGCGGTGAGGGATGTTAGGACACTAGCCCTTAACAAATGAGAAGGAAATGCTCCAACGATCTCCACCTAGAATTTATTAAAGTCCTTTATAGTCCGGGGGATAAATGAATTCGCTTTCCAATCCGCTCAGCAAAATATCTATCGTAATTAATCGTATCTGTCGGACCTATAGTGGAAATATTGTTGGGGTCTAACATAATGTTCTCCTTTTCACTCTTAAATTATGTTTTCAATTGCTCAACCAATCTGAGCCTGGCTCGTAGCCCCATATTATGGTGGTATGATATTTGGAGGAGGCGACCGACAGCTGAGGTCATTTGCGCCATGAGGGAAGAGTATGCAAGGAAGGGTGGAGAGAAAACCGAGGTCGGCCTTAGCCTGCTCTTAACGGAAGGCGCCAAGGGGACCAAGGCTTAACGTCCCATCCGACGGACAGAGTGTTGCGCTTGAATTGTTCTCCACACAACATTCAAGCAGGGATCGGACAGTCTTCGAAAATTCTCTGCCACCGCCGGGATTTGAACCCGAGCCCACGGGGTGGGAAGACAACACTCTGGCCACCACACCAACCCGATCCAGGGGGGTGTTTCAGAGTCTCGTAGGATTGGCGGCGTCGGAAACGGATTCATTCCGAGTCGATCGGGAACCTATCCTACGCTCGTCTTCCGTGCGTTTCACACATACTATCGGAAAGCGTTCCGCTTTTGGTATGACGTCAACAGTCATCCTCCTCCGGGAAACGAGAAAACGTCACAATTTTCAAGTGACAAGTGAGCAGCGAAAATAACCTCCCGCAAGATTTGATACTTCACAAGGGAGGCGAAAGGTATATACGGGCATAAATAAGTGCTAATTGATACATTGTCACATAGTTGACGCTGTTGCCGGGTAAAATAATTTTAGAATTGTTCGTATGTAGTTTTTTTTAACGTAATACCCTGTCGTTTTGAGCAAATTACGGGAATGAAGGAAAATTTGGAACGAGTTTGTTCTGTCATTCTCGTGAGAGCATAGTTGATTGTTTTTAAGAACTAAACTACAGGCAGTCGCGATATCCATCATTTTTTCCAACAACATATGGTTTACTTACTCTATTGTGTAACCAAATTGTCATATTTTCATTCAGTATCTCAATTAAATATGAATATTGATCATCATAAATGATGTTATGGCCTTCATGATATGCCGTAAACGTCTTACAAATTTTCCGTGAAAGTGGAGCTACGCTGGAAGAAAATACAGTGATTACATTAGGTTGAATAGTGTCCATTAATAGTAATGGCTCGAGTTATGTACGCTAAAATGACGCAAAATAATTTTGTTAGTTTGTTATCTGTTTTGCAAGTTCTCGGTTATTTCTATAACACCATTTTATTTGGTACGAAAATGACAAATTGTTGCTATCGATGCACCTTGAAATACATCTTCTAAATTATATTTCAATGAGCGATAACTCCACAAAGAAAAAAATATTCGCTGCGAAAGGGAGACGAATCCATAATCTTTACCTCGCTGCATACTTCCTTAACCCGCTGCGCCACCGTCAATTGTTGATAGAAGGCTGAAATTTGTAACCTATAAATAAAAGGATGGCATGAGGGAGCTTCGGTATAGTTGTTATCGTGGCTATTCCCGTTATGCTTGAACTAATATTTCGTATTAAAATGAATATTTAGAATGTACATGGAATGTACTGAAACCATGTACCATGGAATCAACTGAATTAGGTACATAACCACGTCTAATTTCGATGTGACTACGATGCCAAGTCATACACACAATCATTTCAAACTATACAAATTGTTATACTTCCTAACCCACGGACACGTATTCAATGCATTATGCTACCTGCATATTTGTAAGTCATTACGCCATGCATTCCAACTTGTTTCACGTTCTTTTTGCCAAATTACTCGTCCAAATAACAACGCAAACGAACTTGTACCGTCAGTGATACAGTCTGCCTATTTATCGCCTAATTTACACGAGAATTAAAGTCACTTGCACTTATATTACTCTATCATAATATCCACACATGTCAGCACTCATGAAATAAAGTGGTATGATTTTATTATAGCCAAATACTTAATAAAAAACAGCAATATAACATATCTCCACTCGCCACCGGAATGAGTTTCCGGCACCTCTAGCCCACTCGACTTCTATCCGATAGGAAAGCCGGCCTTGAGTCGATAGGAAGCCAGTCTGAAACGCACGGATTGCCTGGCCGATAGTAAGTGACGTAGAATCCGCGTCAAGTCTCCCGATCCGCTCGGAAAGGGAGACTCTGAAACACCCCCCAGGTCCGACAGAAGCGATAAATTAAGAGAGATTTTTTGCCGAACGGATAGATATGGGAATTCGTTTTTCCCCCGAACAATAAAGGACTTTAATAAACGCTTGTCCCAACCTCGTTAGAGCACTTCTTTTTTTTTAATAGCAGTAAACGGCTGGTGTCCTAACACCCCCTGCCACACGCCTTTTAGGCGGCT
This sequence comes from Ischnura elegans, assembly GCF_921293095.1. Taxonomy (NCBI): domain Eukaryota; kingdom Metazoa; phylum Arthropoda; class Insecta; order Odonata; family Coenagrionidae; genus Ischnura; species Ischnura elegans. The sequence goes on from NC_060247.1 coordinate 125,427,761, forward strand.
TACGGGGTATTATGTAGATGTAGATGTAGATCCCTCCGTAGCCCCATATTCTACACTCCCTGCCATGTCCTTTCTGTTAGACAGTTGAAGTTCCTTTTCTTCCTGAGATTTTCCGATGAGAGTTTGTCGATCCTTTCCAATGCATGGTCATAGGTTTCCGAGCAGAGGAAATGGCGCTCGATCTTCCGTTGGAATTTGTGCTTGCCCCGAGGGACGGGATCAAGTACCGCCTCCCGCATCATCGGTGCGTGGATATTCTCCCTGCATGCCTTTATCCACTCCCCGCCCTCTCTCCAATGATCCTCATAACCTCGGCCCTTCGATGGGGACATAAGCCGATGCTTGATCCCCTCCTAGCCTCACGCAGTTTCCGTTTCCGTCAGAGCAGGTCGGTAGCGAACGATATAACAATCGCAACAACGTTGGCGTTGGTTTCATCGATGTACCAGATTGAATTACTGGAAACATTTAATCGAGTGAGAATTTTACGGTAATATATCTCATGCTGTGGGGTAAAAGATATAATCAAGTGGACTGTATAAAGGGAAAAAAGACAATTCCCACATTTAATTCGGTTTAGCAATTTAAACAAGTAATGAACAATTAAAATGAAAAAAAAACAGAATAAAGAAGCCTAAAAATACAGGTCAGGAGAATCGGAGCAGCGGTGAGAACGCGTTGAAAACCGGCGAGCAGCATGCATAGTCCGGCGGAACACTCAGCTACGCCGGGGAGGGAGAAAAGCGAGACTGCCTCTCGGGTCACTTATTCGTCAACAGCTCTGGTTTTGTGATAAGTCTCCACGGAGAAAGACGCCGGGAGACTACTAGTGCCTTCCTCGGGAACACGGGGAAGCGTACATCAGACGATAATAACTGAACAGAGAAAACTATGAGAAATGATACGCAACACATGCCATACGATTTACAATTTAAAAAAATTAATTGCAAGAGATTAGATATTGTGTAATGCACGAATTGGCGATATTTATTATGAGGTGTACCAGCATTAAAAATTCCACGCACAAGAAGACGCTTTCCTTCAGATCCATTGGTATTTTCAGGTGACGTTTACTCCTTGAAGCTTTTTGTGATTTTCTTCATATTTTCTGGTTGTATAAAGTAAGCCGTTGGTAACATTTACCTATACCCCAAATTTGCAAGTAGGAATATGTATTTGATAAACATAGAAACTCTCCATTCTACTTATCCTCAATATTTTGCAGTGCAGGTAGGCGTAATTTTTAGGTGAGTAATACGTTTCCAGAATTTAAAAAAATCACCTGTTCAAGAGAGAGACATGTGTTCTTATAGTATTCATTTAGAGGGAGTAAACTTCTCTCGGGTTTCCCACCGGGTTAAAGGCTTCATAATGGCCGACGTTTCGAGCTCCGACTCGGCGCTCATCATCAGGGCTACTGGATGCTGTGATGCGGGAATGGGCCTGCTTATATGCTGCCCTCCTCCGGTCAGGTTCCTCGGGATTGGCTGGTAGTTTCCCGCCTGGTGGGGTTGACTCCGGATTGGTCTGTCCGTCGTATCGTCCTTTCCCTGTTCGGTCAGTTTTTTTAGAACGGGTTTCCAAGTGCTGCTAAGGGAATACCCTGAATCGCGATTAAAGTTCTTCCTCTCCAGTTTAATTTCGATGGCTTCTTTGGTGAGACGGTCCCAAAAACTTTTGGCATGACAAAGTATCTCTGTTTTTTCCAAATTGAATTTTATGGGCGTGTTCGACACTATGCTCAGCAATGGCAGATTTTTCTAGCTGACCAAGCCTCAGATGCCGCTTATGTTCTTTAAGCCTGGTTTCAATGGTGCGGCCAGTTTCTCCAATGTATGCCTCACCGCACTCGCAGGGGACACGGTAGACACCAGGAATCTTGAGACCGGCTGGGTCCTTCGCTCGTACCATTGAAGGAACAGCTGGTACGAGCGAAGGACCCAGCCGGTCTCAAGATTCCTGGTGTCTACCGTGTCCCCTGCGAGTGCGGTGAGGCATACATTGGAGAAACTGGCCGCACCATTGAAACCAGGCTTAAAGAACATAAGCGGCATCTGAGGCTTGGTCAGCTAGAAAAATCTGCCATTGCTGAGCATAGTGTCGAACACGCCCATAAAATTCAATTTGGAAAAAACAGAGATACTTTGTCATGCCAAAAGTTTTTGGGACCGTCTCACCAAAGAAGCCATCGAAATTAAACTGGAGAGGAAGAACTTTAATCGCGATTCAGGGTATTCCCTTAGCAGCACTTGGAAACCCGTTCTAAAAAAACTGACCGAACAGGGAAAGGACGATACGACGGACAGACCAATCCGGAGTCAACCCCACCAGGCGGGAAACTACCAGCCAATCCCGAGGAACCTGACCGGAGGAGGGCAGCATATAAGCAGGCCCATTCCCGCATCACAGCATCCAGTAGCCCTGATGATGAGCGCCGAGTCGGAGCTCGAAACGTCGGCCATTATGAAGCCTTTAACCCGGTGGGAAACCCGAGAGAAGTTTACTCACATCATTCGCCGGGAAAGCATCAAATCTTTCTTCATTCATTTAGAGGCTTTATAGCACTTATCAACACTGGAAGGCGTACCATCATAAATCATAATTAATAAAATCTCCGTGACTCACTGTTTACGTGCAGTCATATTCATTCTTTCCCATTTTCTGGATTTTTAGGAAATTATTCATTGTGATAATAATGCCACCATTACAAAAATGTTATGGGAAAGAAAGGAAGCATGGAAAACAACCTTTAGATACTAGGTCTATACTTTTATCATTCAAAACCATTTTAATTGAAGCAGTTGTGCATGTTATATTGAAATGATCATCCTGGCCTGTCTCTGTTCCCACACTAAACATCCTTCTTTAATTTTCTGTGGTAAATTATTCCTAGATATCCATCTTACTATAATTTTTCGTCTTTCTCCGTCATTCCCTCTTACTCTGCTAGAAGCAATTTTCAGTGTCCCCCATCCGCTTACTTGTCGTTCAACCCAGATCCAACATCTCCTTCCAATTTTCTCAATGATTTTCCTTTCCACTCCCACCTTGTCCAGGACTTCGTCGGTCCTTTTGTCTCCATCTTGCTTACCTTCTCTCTCCGCCGGACTCATATATTGAGCTCTTCCAGCCTTGTCTCTCCCTACTTCCTCAATGTCTACGTTTCTGAAAAAACAGATTAATCTCAACGCGAACCTACTTATGACATACGTTTCACATATAGAAGGGGATTAAGCAAAGAAAAAATTGAGGCACACGTATTTATTATCACTTGGACTTGTGTTTGAATATCTTCAAACCTATTTTTCTTTCTTACTGTGCCCTCAGGAATTACATTTTGGAATAATATATTTAAATAGCACTATTTTTATATAGGCATGTATTTGCTTTAATTTCTAGCTATGAGCACATTACTTCACTGGCATTGTAATTTTTATGTCTTTTGTGTGATATTCATATCGATATAATTTTACTTTAGTATACTTACTTTTCCTGCATTATTTGAATGTATAGTGCCGAAAAATGTTCTCGAAATGATCCAGAATTGTATTTGTTCCCCTCTCAATATAACCTTGACCAGTTTTGGGGAAATAAATATTCATATCTCATAGCAATAGTCAACGATGCGTAGAGCACTCATTCTCTCTATTTATGTTCAACCTTTTGGTTCAGATGTAGACTTGAGAGTTTCTCTGGACCACGTCGTCCTTCCCATTTTTGTTTTCATGGGATCGCGTTCCCTCGGTACGATTTATCACCTTCCATAATGGCCTTTGCTCAAATCGTTCCTCTTCTGTCTCTCCTCGATTTTTCATGCCTCCATCCATTATGCGTCCACATTCTGCTCCTGACATAGAATCTCTTTCTCCGAATACATCACTCTCTCGCGAAAATGATGAGGTCCGTCCCGGCAATGGCCTTAGTGGCAGCGGAACCTGGAACTTTTTGAATGACACGAGCGACAGTTTCCGTCATAGCTCCTTTTGTGTCACCGATACACTTTACCACTCATTCTTAAGTGGTGTCCACATAAAAAGGCATTTGATATTTATTCTATGATAAAGTACATGGGCCGTTGTGACTAGGCATGTCTGCGATGCATACAAATAGTGGCCGAACTTCTATCAAGAAGTCTTGGTCACTGAACTTTATTCCGAAGCTTTAATATGTCTCGGCTAGAAGTTGAAAATTTCTCGTTGAGGTGTTGGAATAATTCATCGATTGCAATCAAATAAACAAGAAGTGAAAGTAGGAATGTATTCTTATATTTCTGATCTTTTTCCGTTATGAACAGCAATTTTTAAACGTAGTAAAATTTTTATTCGCGTTTGCACGAGATAAGCAGGGTGTATGGCATTTTGAAATCAATGGCTCATCGTTAGAGATACGTGAAAATCGCACTTTCATTTTTATTTTATCGCACTTTCAATAACAGTTTATCGCATTTTGTAGCGTCTATTTTTTATTTTCATAATGAGGTAGATGACGATAAAATGTAGTGAAACACAGTTATATGACAAAATGCAGAATATTTTAAATAATTATGCTGTAGAACAATAATAAATTAAGGAATAAGACATATAGTGGCGGAGGTGTAGCTTGCCCGCGCCCACATGTAGTTCGCAGCCTCGTAGGGTCTCAGCCAACTAGCCGCTGGCCAGTCGCTCACATGCTTTAAGCGGTGAGTGTCGGCGGAGCATTTAAATTGCGCTCGGAACAAAATGCACGAATTTTGCTGTCGAAAAGGCAAATTTGTGTAAAAATATCATAAAAGTCCAGTCATCGTATCTATGTCGCATTTATTTGCGCACATCGCATTTATCACATTTGCGATTTTCACGCATCTCTACTCATCGTAAATGTTTTCATAAGTGAAGGACAGTTTGCTGAGCTTCTTAATTGCAGATAGTGCAGGCTTTTGAGATCATTTGGAGAGTTGTAATGACCATGGACTTGATGTGATTTGAGGGCAAGTACTGCAGATTTACGTAAAGAGGTGTTTGAAAAAGGTTTAAGTGGGGCGACAGAGGAATGGACGGATGGCAACGTGTCTGCTCAATGGACTCTCGCGGGTACGTTAGGTGATCAGATGTTTCCATGGCGATTTTTGATAGGCTTCGTTAGCTAGTGATGTTCTGTCCACAGGAATTTGAAGTTCCTCATTATTTGGGACATACAGTCGTCAAACTACATTTTCTATGGAAACATAGAAAGAAACCTTCACTATTAATTTAATATGGGCACGACCCGGGTTTCGTAACGTGGCTTTATCGTCAGGTGACTCATCTTACATGCAACTTATATTTATATACACACACATGACAGTGAGGACAACTAGTTGAGAGGGTGGGGGTGGAGGTTAAGCACGGAATGGAATGGGGAGGGAAGGGGCAGCCCTGACTTGGGACGAGGGACGTGGGCGGGGCTAAAGTGGGTGAGGAGACGAGAGCTAAGGAAAGTAGCGGTGTTGGGGAAGAAAGAGAGGATTAGCGGGGTACATTGAGCTATCCAAATTACAATGGTCTATGGTAGGTCACTGAGCCCGGCTGTGGATGGTGCGGGTATGGGTTAATGATTTTCCCGAAGGACATTGGTCACTGGGGTAGTTTTGGTAGAAGCACTGCGTAGTATCCTTTCTTGGAAATTTTAATGGCATACAGGTGGATAGGGACTTCGAAATTTAAAGGTTGTCACTGTATGAGTTCACAGATGAGTATGGCAAAGTTTTATTTATTTATTTCCAATATGGAGAGGTTTCACAAAGTAAAGCCTGAAGTTATCAGTTATACATTTTATTTATAACTTCAATACATAATTTATAGAAAAATATCACAAAATGTTCTCTGTACATGATAGTGTGTCAGAATATAACAAGAGAAAAATACGGGAAGAGCGAAAATGAGCATATTAATTGATGAAAAGCATATTACATATTTATGATGAGAAATTGGGGCCGTTATTTATACTCGGAGAGGACCGTTATTGCTGTAAATTATATTCCAGCCCAAAATTCACGAAACGAATTTCATTTCCCTCACTTTTTAAAATCAATAAACTTGAATATTTCTTGCTTCATCAATAACAACAATCATACGTAAGTTATAAATGGCTATAGACTTATTATTTAGACCCATTAAAGCAGATATTGATAAAGAACTACTGAGTGAGCAATTGACTGAGCAAAGAAATAAAATGATGTGGGTTATACGCGGTAGAGTAGCCACAGGGGGTGGTAGTTACTGGGTTACAACCTCTTGAACCTAAAAAAAAGGGGAGTGTCTTTCGTCCAATTTATATCCCTTATTTTGACTAGTACTCGTACAAAGTTACTGTCTTTGAGACCTAATAATCACTTTTTCTGCATCAAAAATCCCAAAATTTTCCGGGGAAAGATCTCCGGACCATCCTTTGCCCAGGGATGCTTTCCACGCACCCCAGAAGGGCCCCTAAATCTTCGGTAAACCCCTACCAATTTCAAAATGATGGCAATGCTACTGTTTGTAAGTTTGAGAAATATGGCTAGTAAGGAATTAATGATAAAATAGCCTCCTCTGACGAGACCTCACACATTAGAAGCAGATAATCAAAAACAATATTTAGAAAGACGACGGTGCTTAGCGGTGCGGAAAAATGATCGTGAACGTGGAGAGTACACAGAAGATGAAGGAAAATGAGATGTTAGCTTAGAGGAAGATGATGATTTGAGTGGGATGGATAAGGAAGTCCTTTGTTTGATGAGTAAGGAGAGAAGACTGGTAAATGTACACAAGGTGAAAAATGTGTGTTTCGGCATTCATTGAGGAGCGAGATTCTGGGGAAATCATTTCTACATATAGCATGTTAGTATTTGAAAGATACCTATCGTAGTAATTGGTGAATCACGAGGACAGCCGTCCGTTGAGTAAATTCCTTAAAAATGTAAAGGAGATGCCTAGTCTCTTACGAATCAATTTATGGGGCCATTTTTCCGGGCTAATCTTATGTTTACTTCACAGTTTTAATACTAATAAGGGAAGTCCGTCGAGTGTCGCCGCCTGATCTCATTCAAATCGAGCAAATTGTTCAATATTGCTGCAGCCGCCAACGCTCAATACTTTCCAAGTTACATTTTAGCGATGAAAAATAACAGGGAACGCCTAAATGTATGCAACCCACAAAGCAATAAATCGCCGTCAGCGCTCTTCGTCCAAGTAACGGAGGGTCGTGAAGGCTCTATTTGGCGAACTGTGGGTTGCATACATTCAGCCGTTTTCCTGGTAATTTCCGACGCTAATATCTCGAAAAGTATTAATAAGCGTTGGCAGCGGAAACATTTTTTCTCATTTCTTTTTTCAACAATATAACTGCTACCAGTGGCTTAGTTAGGATATGCTTTGGGAGCGAGGAATGTGATAGGGTAGCAACAATTCAGTCCGGGAAAAAAAATGACAACCCTGGAAATAAATTCTACCAAATTTTGGTACAAAAAAATTAACTTTAGGCAAATACAGTTATTGTAAGTCAAAAATAGACAATCGTATTAAATAATGTTTATATTTCTCTGAGGGGGATTCTTGGGGATCTATCCTCTCATCCCCCCCCCCCACAAATTTACGCCACAGACTACACTGATAGTTAATATCAGTTGGTTCAACTGGATTATTATGGAAATGGTTAATTATTTGTAAACTATTATTTGTAAATTCGAAATTCAGTTCTCTCTAAATGTATATGCATCCATAACATTGAAAAACTCATCGATTTGCTTTTGCATTTATTCCGTGCTTGAAGGCTGAAAAATTTGCTGCAGCATTTCTGTTTGTAAAATACCTCAGCTGAAATATTTCTCACTCGTAGTGCTGCTTTACATTGTCTACAAAAAATAAAACCCTTCTCGGGGTGATTTCTGATATCCATCTCCTTGAAGCAAACTTCTTTCCTTAAGCAAACAGCCTAAGAATCATTTTATATTCTCGCTTACATTTTTGATGTTGTCAAGAGCTGTTTCGATCTTGAGTGCTCTTCGCGAATACTGGCGGAATATCCCTCTCCCCCACCCATTGCAAAAGTCGATTCTGTGTTTATCTCTCTCTATGTATGCTCAACTGTGTATGCCAATTCTCGATGGGGAATCACTAATTCCATACTTAAATATTTAGGTGTCTATACCTCCAGTTATCTTGATATTTATATGCTCCAATGGTTGACATTAGTCTGCCTTGGATTAACCGTTTAAAAATTTAATAATAGTAATTATTTTTACATTATTATTATCTTTCTGTTCCTTCATCAGGAGAGGTTGTTGAGTTGAAAAATATTCTCATATTTAAAAGGTAAACTTGTCTTCTAAAAGATTTCTAAAAGATTTTCGTTATTTAGTTGTGGTTAATTTAGGATAACGGTTAAGAAATCGTGCTATTAGATATTTAACATTACAAAAAACAGAACTAATAAAATCAAGGCTTTGCGTATTTTTGCCTTTTCGCAGCAGTTTAGTCGCAGTACTGAGCGAATCAAATGAATCCATTTTCTTGAACATACCGAAGTGTTTCTAAGCTGAGTAGCCTCTTTGCGATAGCCAGATATATCTTTCAACCACTATGCTGAACGACAAGTCCCTTAAGCGATAAGATTCAGCATTCAATGTGCATGATTTATTGAAGTATTCTTAACGATAATTTTTATGCCTAAATATCCATGAGTCGTTTATCTTTTTATGACAGTGGAACTTTAGTTTTCCATTACGATTAGCAAATGTAGAAAAGGTTGATGTTTTTGAGCGTATGACTGATGAAATGTGGTCTAATATCCAAGTGATTTTGTTGATAACAGTAAATGAGCTTAAGGAATGGCTACAATTGCTAAGGAAGCGTGTAGAACATCCGCCATTAGTGGTTACGTATCTTAACATTTTAAATACATGAATTATCCTGTGGAATGTTTTGTGTTGATAACTCGCCACGAATTAAGGGATATTAATTCTCTCCGTGTTTAAGACTTAATTATTTTGCTCATAATTAATCAATGCCATTAAGAAGATATCTCATACATTTTCAAATACGAAATAGCGCATTATTTGAGATTTCTGGGTAAAAGAAATTTCTGTGCACAGAAAGCTAACCAAATAGGAATTATAGGGTGGAGTGGGGAACTTTATGTTTGCAGGATCCATAACAGGAAATGGAATAGTATTTTCGTGAGTGCCTCGGAGTGTTTGAAGAACGTTCTTTGCCTTATCTGAAAGGATTTCCATGATAAGCCACTGCGCCTCATCTTTGTACTTCCTTCATATCAATGCCAACTTCTACTCCTCTTCCCTTTTTTGAATTATTTATTTTAGTTGAGCTAAGAAAGAAAATTATCTTTACTGGAGATTTTTCACATAAATCCGAGGGATTCCAAAGAATCACCTTTTTAATCACACAAATTTGCGATTTAAATTCGATATTTTTAATGAATATGCAATTAAAGAGGTCGAAAAATCATTGTTTCTTCCACAGTTTTAGTTGCACTTAATTTTTTCATTGACAAAATATGTTTTTTTTCGTAATTCACTTAGATGCATATAACACGTTGATTTCAAATTTTTAAGGCCACTTTCTTTCAAATTAAGTTATTTTATCCTTCAAGGAGCTAATTTTCATGCTACAGTTACTCTTCTAACTAATGTTCAGATACTTTTGCTTAGTATATCTAAATACACACGAACATGAGTCCATCAAAATATATATGTAATATAAATCCAAATGTTTTTTCTGTCTCTCACTTATTAAAGTAATTCATGGCAATGAAAATTTAGGCTGCTTAACTTCACTGAGATAACTTTTGATGGTGTTGTCTCAATGATAATACAAGGAGTAAGAAAGTAGATTTTTATTCAATGAAAAAACATTATCACGGATATCTCGAGATGACAAGCTACTGAGCATCCAATCCTAGGCAGTTCACACGCTTTTTCTGGAGTAAATTAACCCTTTACTACCCGAATCAACCTTCGTATTGAATTTTAATAAGTGTATATTGGCAGTATTCATCGTACTATCCTTCAGCCAGTTTCATATCTAAGTGAAATTATAAATAGACTTGAAAAGTTAAAGTCACTCTTGGGTCGAGATTAAACAATTTATGCTCCCCCTTGACAGTGGCTTTTAAATTTTCAAATAGGTAGCCGTAAGAATAAAGAAAAAAAACTTCCAGTATAGGCTGACATATTTTCTATGATTCTTATTGAATTGAATTGAAGTGTGCGAGTTCGGAACTGAGTCAAGGAAAAGTTGGTAGCAGGGAAAATAATATTTTATGTCTGAGGGTCACCGCTACATAAGAGATTATTTTGAGCGCTTGCGGCAATAATAAGTTTAACAACCAATGTCCTGAAGGATATGAAACATTATTCTGGCTCATCGCAGCACGCTGCCTTACTATTATGGATTTATTTCTATGGATCCAGATTTTTTCAGTCTATTCCATATGCACGTCGCATAGGAGATAAAGGAAAATCTATTAGTCGCCATATTTCATAAGTTTATCCAAAACTCGCATGTTATGATTTTTTTGTAAATAAAAACTCCGCCGAAAAAATAAAAAATTTTGCCGAAAAATGTTTATTTTTTCCTTAAAGCTCTCCTCAATAAGCCTTAAGTTCCGGGAACTTTCGTGTGACTCATATATTTACTCTTCTTCCAGTTTGGAATATAACAGCGTTACCGGGAAATAGCGTTTGCTTTTCGTAAGCAAAGTGCGGAGGCGTATTTTCAAATATTCACCTATGTTTCCGCGAGTTAATCATATTTTTCAATCCAGATGAAAGCATTTGATGACGAAAGAAGCCCGTAAATTCTCTAGTTTTGCCGGTAGATAATGTAACTAATGCGGCAAAAGACGCAAGTTTGCGGCAAGCTAGGGAAATTTCCAGGCTATTTATTTAAAAAAAAGGAGTAAATAGAAAAGTTGGAGTGGACGTTATATACTTTTAAAAATTGAGCTTGTGAACTTATTTCCGTTTCCTGGGAGGAACTTTGCGAGAGCCTTACCTTAGAGGAGAGATGAAATTAAGAACGGTCGGTAGTGTATCACAGCACTGTTTTGGAACTTCTTTAATGAGGAAATAGAGCGAGACTAACCCAGTATATTTTCGTAGAACGGTGCCCGTGAGTGGAAAATATTTAGCAATTTACGAAGAATTCGCTTGAGGTTCCGGGGAAATATTTTTCGTATTGGTGGGAGAAGGGAAATATGTTTCTAACATTATGTGTGCGGCATGAGATATTTACAAAGGAAGCCATGGGTTTATGACTATAGCACTTGGTAATGCTCTCCAAATTTGAGGATCAAATTATGGATGCACAGCCACATACTACCCTGCAAGCCCCCTCATTAGGCGTGCGGCGGGGGGTGCTACGAGATGACGAAGTTCCGCCTAACGTTTATTAAAGTCCTTTATTGCTCGGGGTAAAAAGGAATCGCCATACCAATCCCTTTGATAAAATATCTCTATTCATTTATCGTTTCTGTAGGACTTTGAAATGTATAGGGGTTCTTATATAATGTCCTTCGTGTCGCTTTGAAATATATCTATTCTCAATTTCTCAAGGAAGTTCGTAGCTCATTAGCGCGCAGCCTTCGAGTCCCTAGCGGCCCGCAGCCTAACTTTTTTAACATCTGCGTAACGCTTCCCGTGCGTTGGAGTTTTCTACGAATGGCGTGGCTTTCCTTTGTATTTTATTAAACCCGCGGATTAAGTCTTACTGCGTCGGATCCCATATCTGCTTATTCAAGATGTGATCAGATGAGTGCGAAATAACACCTAAATATTAATTTTCCATCCGAATGTCTTCTAACAACGCGCTTGACGTATCTTTCGCGCTTCTTCGGGACTCTACCACAAAATATCTATTCAGGCCGCAAGTTGGACTGAAATCACTATGATGGGAATCCATGAGCAAGAATCAGAAGCGGGAATGGAGTTGAAGTTGGATCTATCATTAGAATTCCCACCAAGTGGATCAGGGTTTAAATCCTGGCGGAGGCCGGAAATTTTTATTGAGTGCCGGAACCCTGATCGAGTGTTTGGAGTGTAGTGGAGGGCATAGCACGCCGTCCTTCGAATGCGATCATAAGCCGCGGATACATTCGCGCCTTATTTTTACAGTAGGCTAATCCCGACGCCGGGTTTCTCTCCCCCCTTACTGACGAACGCCGCCTCCGAATATCACACCATATCAGAATTAGAACCATGTTGCAGCCCTTCATTGTTCTAGCATCTTTTGATACTAAGAAATCGCTTAAGAGATAAGTCGCTTGAATAAATCGCTTAATAAATAATAGATTGCTCTTGATTGATTCAAAGCGATGATTTGAGGAGCAGTACTGAATACATTTGATATTATTCGCTGAACAATGCAACGATACGCTTATGTCTCAGAATACCTTGCCAGCCGTCATATTGAAGTCTATCGCAGCCTTTTTTTTTTGAACAGTGCTCTTCCCATTCCAAGATGTGTCGACTGCTTTGGAACTCCATTCCATGCTATCGTCCGTCTTTGTAATCGCCTTTTTCGTTATTGTGATACGCGACCTTTTTGAAACCATTGAATTTTGTACTGATACTGCGTCTTGGTGAAAATTCAGAGAATTAAAGAAATTTGTATCCTGATGGGCTCATGGGATAATGAGTTTAATTTTCTTAGGAGTGCCTTCGTAAATATTTTTGATGATAGGGCGGGAAATTTTAAAGGGCTCGCATTTTTTGTGAGCGTGATGTGATAAAGACTGACTTTGGTAAAAAGGTGTGGAAACTTTGTTTACAAAGGAAAAATCAAGCTGGGAACTAGAGGAATTATATTTTTTTCTAATGCAAGCTTCACATTTCTTAAAAGTTAGCAAGGGCCTGAAAGGGCCAGCGATATATTATGGAAGAAATCCTCGAACTCTCATACCCCCACTCCCGACGCTACTTTACTATGGCATAGCATGGAAAATTTACAATGCATGTCGGTCTTAAAGTATCTATGCCCTTGGTATGGTGTAGTGCCTCTATGTTGGAGCTTTGACATATAATGGAGATCAATGATACACTAAAAAGAATAATTTACAGGGTATCAGTATAATATATTTTCATTTTGGAGCCTAATGTTTCCATAAAACCTATGGCCTGTAAAGGAAGAAATTTGTGTCGATATGATAAGGTAATCCGATAGGAAGAGAAGGTGTTATCTCAATTTCCTGTGTGATTTTAACGATCACATAAAGGAAGAGAAGGTAAAACTGGTAGGATGGGAGCAATTATTTACAAACCAACTTTTCGATTTACTTTTAACGAAGTAGTTTTATTAAGCCAACTCCTCGGAATAATAGTTCCTTCATCACATATTCAATTGCAAGAGGAAAAAATAGAAAAAAATGACGGGTTTACTTCAGCAGTGTGGTAATACTTCATTTCTAGTACGTAAATATACAAATATAGAGAATAGGATGTAAGTTGGGATATTCAATTAGAATACATGTATACGCCAACCGCAAATGTGGTTATGATAAAAATTAACTGTGATACATATTGCAAAATCTCTAACTTCATAGTTTAATGAGGAAGTCTTTACTTACAAATAGGAATATCCATATATGTAGTACTTTATGTTTTTGTGGATTATGAAATTAATTTTGCGGGACGCTGGCACATGCATCGCGCCGGAGAAAGTGAGTGCGTCGCAGAATTCCAAGGTCTTAATTTTTGCATACGGCGCGCAGAATTGAGAGAATAACCAAGCGAGTGTACGCAGTGGTGACAATGGAATTTCAGGGCGAAAGAGAATGCGAAATTTTGCGAAAGAAATTACTCTAGATGCGTGAATCGGAGTTTCGCGCTGGATACAGGGGGATTGGGGGAAGCTGTAAGGTATTATGCGTACTTGCTACGCGCCATTCACGTGAAAGTAAGGGATTTCAGGTATGCCTGCGAGATAATGGAGGTTAGGGAAGGACCTAGGAGCTGAGAGTCCGTTGAGGGGTAAATGGAGCAAGCGAGCGAAGGAAGATGAGAGGATATGGGCCCTTGATGACCCTTTGCCACGTCAGAATGGGAGGGGACGGGGGGTCAGAAACATTTTCAGTGCTGGAAAATGTCGGTAGACACATAGACTCTCATGCAGGTTTTGTTAAATGCACCATGTTGTACATGGTACCTACTCTTTGAGTGGAGTTTGACATCGAATATATAGCATATCGCCGGCTAAGTACTAATAACACGTAACTTAAATTCGGCTGGTTTGAGACAGGTATCTTAAACAAAGTGTAATAATATTAAAAAAATAAAATACAAGCAAATAAACAAATATTTGTTTGCAAATGAATGCTTCTTTTTCAGTTTTATGGACTTTTGGGTTTTAATTTCAGCGTACAAGTAAAAACAAATTAACAGTTTTTTTAGCTCTCCTGAAATATAGCTATTTTGAGTTTCGTTTTGTTAGAACTTAGCCGTCGATATGTAGATAGGGATCAAAATTAGTGCGTTCTTATTGATACGACCACAACTCCATAACCTTTTTAAAGCATTGTCATCATTCGTTAAATATACTGCAAACTCTTTATTGCTATAGCGGATTTAAGAATTCTTTGTATTTAAATAGCAATAGTTGAAACTATTTACTGGATGTAGTATATTTGAGCTTTTAAGTTTTTTCAATGCAGAGTTGGTTGAATATTGACAAAATATTTTCCAATATAAAAATAGGAAAATGAAATGAAATAATTAAATAGCTAACAAAATCACCAAACCGACCTTAGAAGAGTGTAATAGAGCGTATTATTGTTAAAATATTTGAAAGAAGTTGCTTTGAGTTTAGTTTTAACTTTTCAATAATAAAAAAATTCAATTATGAAGAATGAGCGTTTTCAGAGATGATTAAGTACTCAATCTGTTGATGTTTCAGCAACTTTCGCAACTATGGTGCCTGCCATTCAAAATTATATTAATAACCACTTTTATATATTTTTCTGTACATTTGTATATTTGCATTCACAAAAGGTAATATTTTTTTGGTACTGTAGTATAACCGACATCTTTTCAAGTTTTTGTTTAATTTTCATTCAATTTAAGCTGTAATGAAGTAAAACATTTTTCCGTGACGCAATGAAACTGCTCCATCAAAACGACATAGGAACTCAATGAGTTTCCAATTTAAATTAAAGGTAAGAGGTCGATAAATTTAATAATTTTTTTGCATTTGCGATCTTGAATGTATTGCTTATTTTCCTGGATATCACAAAATAACTTATACCACTTATTTTTTATGGTGCGCGACCCGGGTTTCAATGAATTATCATCATCTTCAGGCTCAAATTATGATAATTAATTAATATTATTATAATTTACTCCCGAAGATGATGATAATGCATTGAAACCCGGGTTGCGCTCTGTAAAAAATAAGTGGTATAAGTAATTGTGTAATATCCAGGAAAACTTATGATGGAATACCACAAAGTTAATCAAGAGTTAGTGAATTTTGTATTGCTTGTGTCCCAAATGACGCAGAATTTTCTTTCCCATATTCCTGAAGGTGATTGGCTGCTTTTCAAATGTTTGTATCGAGCTGTCTGACCTCCGCGTGACCTACAAGTAACCTCTCTCCTCCCCTTTTTCCTCCCGCTCGACAGCTCCTCGCAGTCAAAATCTCCTTACCTCGTTTTCCATCCACGGCTGACCTTCATCGCGTCATCGCCAGCCACCTGCCTTCCCCACCAACACCCCTTCTCCTCTTCTCGCGAGACCTCTCTTCACCTGCCCCGGGCACTCTCCGAAGGGCCCCGAAGGCCCCCAAGAGAAGGAGGAGAGGACCCTCTCGACTTGTGCCATACTCAACTCCAGCCTCCCTCTCCACCCGTGAGGGCAGCAGTTTTCATGTTTCCACATCTTCCCCGCGGTCAATTGAACCGTCGCACAGTGGGGCGAAACACCAAAATCGTGGTCAAAAGTTAAAATTATAAGCATTAAAATTTGTTTTTTTTTTATGTAGGGCTAGGTAGTTAAATAGTTTTGCCACTTTAATGTGTATGCTAGGAGTCTGTAAGTATTCAACTGCGTTTTTCAATGAATGTTCAAATGACATGTTTTCGGTTACCTTCCGCCACGGCAGAGGACCGCTCCACGATAGCGGTGTTTAAAAGTATGTAGTGCAGCTAATTTGATTCCAATTTTAACTATCAAAAATGATTTATCTTTCCTGATAACAGTGTATTTTAATATATATTGTTTCAATATGACAGAAATCATTACATCCAAGTTATTATTGCTCAAAAATAAGGAAATATATTGCATTTTCAAATGAAAAATCGACAAAAAACATCAAACAATCGACGCGTCGCCCAGTGGGGTATAATCGAAAAAAGCTGGCCAAAACCTCAAAAACGATTTTTTTTTGAGTTAGGAAGTTGAAATTCGCATGCACATTCTCAAATAAATTATGCATGGCATGCCAGATTAATTCTTTCCTGTGCCATCACGTTAACAATATATTTGAAGTCAAAGTTGAGCAAATTTAGCGAAAAATGACCACCCTCGATTTTTTCTGAAAATAGCTAAATTTTTCTTTGTCCTTAGGTTTCATTAATAATTTTATTTACAAAAATTTTATGCCATCGTAAATAATACTTCATTTACTTCCAGGTTTTCCAAAGATTCGGGGTTGCAATTTGGTGCAAGATTTTACTTTAGATTCACAATGTAGAAGCTTCTTAGAACGACGTGGTATAAGTAACTTGGTGGAAGTGTCTACTTTTTCTCTATGTTTATCCAAAAAAAGCCTGATTTATATAACTATAGTCAATGATGAAACAAAATCTTTTGCCTTTACTTTCGCCTGAAGTATGATAAAATTTTCGGCTGTATTCAATGGTTACTACGTCGGTGGCAGCCGCTAGGGCAAAACGTGTTTTTATGACGGCAATTTTCGTTTGTGGAAATAAATGGACCAAAGAATGATTGAAAGGCAAAGAATGATCAAAATGTAAAGTATAATAATGTTGTTAAGACAACAAAATGTTGACCAAGGCCGAAGGAGTATCCTATGAGCAAAACGAGAATTTACAGGTCGTGCAGTCGTTTCCAAGATAGCCGTGAAGCCCAGATGGCCAGTACATCAACAACCGATGAAAACTAGGAAAGGTGAAAGAAATGTCTATGAACACCTTGTCTAATGAATGTCTAATGGTGTCTATTTTTAAGGCAACAACATTCATGTAGACGAATAAATAAACGTATTTTTCTAAAAATATAATTCTTGTATGTTTCAAAACGCATTTCGTATAGTTCAGGTAATCACTTAACTAACTGCAGTGCATGTTAGGTTTCATTCCGCGGTGCCAGAACTTCCCTAATTTCCTCGCCTGTTGGCATCTAAGGTTTTTCCATGGCTCTTTTCATGCTCGGAAGTATTTACCCATCTAAAAAATACAATTATGTATCAATAAAGCAATAAATTAGTAAGGCATTCTATGCTCTCAACGATACGGAATTTGACGAGACGATTTAGACTGTACAGGTCGCTAATTATCCATGTAGTTATTTATAGTTGCCGAAGCTGGAAGTACGTTGAACAAAAATTTGGATAAACTTTGAGAGGCGAGAGCTTTGGAAAATATATTGTCCGGCTCAGGACGAATCAACTGGAGAATGGAGAAAACGAAAGAACCAGGAACTATATAATTTTTATAGGAAAAATGCGATAGAGGTATTTCTTTAATGACGGAGTTTGGATAGGACATGTGGAACGGATGAATAACGAATGATATCATAAATTAGCTATTTATATGGTCCCGGTGGGAAAAAAGATCAAGAAGAAGACAGAAAAAAGGTGGATGAATACATAATGGACGAATGTAGGCCTGGAACGATTGGAAGGAAGTTGCCAGAAAAAGAAAAAGAGTGGAGAGATTTGATTTTGACGTCGCGCGGTATACTGGGCCAGATCATGGAAATTAAGTGAGTGTTTACCTCTGAATAAATAGGAGCAATGGCACTTTGGAATCATTATAGGCAGAAAATTTTACCTAAATATGAAGCAAATTGATACTCGATGTGGACGATTAGTCTATCAGCCTTTTGAGTGCATATTTGATGATGAAAAACACAGTGGAATTATCTGGTTACCATGAGTGGCTGATGCAAATTCTGCTATTTTCTCACAATCAATATTATTTCATTGTTTAGTTATATTCCTGTTACCTGGACCAATATGGACCTATTAGCCGCAGCCGCTAGCCACCGCAGCGAGCTATTATGTTTCCAGTGTTGTCATTTTTTTTTTGACAGAACTGGCGTAGTGATAGCGGAGAATGGTCGCCTACTAAGACATTTGCTTCTTCTCCTTGTCGATTTAAAGTGACCCGGACGACTCATGATTTCATAAGTACAAATTAATTTTATTTAGATTTAAAGGTGAAAGTATACAGAGCCATTATATACCATTTATAAGGTATTATACCATTTATATAGGTATATATACCATTTATCTTGACCATCCGAAATAACCTTTTTGTCCAGATCTAAATTCAAAAATATGTCAAGAAAATGTCCATTAGCCGTCAGGGGGATATTAATAAGCTTGATTGTCTTCCTTGTAGCTTTGTCATTTACAAAGATATGAACATCGGTATGTCTTTTTAAAATGGCACCCTATATTTTTTATTCGGCAATTCATTTCCTCTCCTAATAACTTATTCAAAAATGTAGCACGTTGGGCCATTAATATAAATACAGTGTTATGAAAAATGACTGACTGAATAGCACCCAGTGCAGTTACGCGGGTATTGGAACTACTCCACCAGTCATTCATAAAAAATATAGGGTAAGGAGCATGTGTAGAACTTGTGGAGAAACTAGCAACGGCAAACTAATTGGAAAAAATGATCACCAGTACAAGGTACTTTGGTGGTCTCTAAGGACCAACACAAGACATTTTTCATAATTAAACTTGGGAATACCAATCCCTTTATTTACCAGCAAAACTCTTCCAAAACATTTAAATATTAAAATAAGATTAAGGAAGTAGACGGGAATCAAGTGTCTTGTCCTATTGTTTTGATGAGATATTTTGAGCACCACCAGGCAATGTTTCCCCTTTTTATAGTTTTAATGATAATAATAAAGAATATAGAACTTAATATATACCGGGTCAGAATTTAATTTTAACCATTAGAATAAAAAAATTAGTTAATATGATAATGCCATACTGTTCGATTGTTTAAATAATTTATTCCTCGACAGTTTTCTCGCACTTTTCGGGCAATATTTCGATTTCTGGGTAAAGTAGTGTTTAATTTTATGATTTCTGTTTGGAAATTCAAGAAATTTTGATTTACGCTAGGGTGGAACGACAATAAAATATGCGATGGTATTTTTTTTGTTTTAATTGAAATGGTCACGGGAAGTTAAAATAGTGGACGCCCTTTTCAGAGCAGTTTGTCGTGAAATATTCAGTTATGAAATAAAATGTAATGGTCGAAACCAAAAAGTCTGCGCGTTGCTGAGATTTCAAAATCGATTGAACAAACAGCGGTAATAAAGCCGACGGATGTGTCTCCCTGCCCATTTCCCTCTACCAATTTTTTCCGGCCGTCATTCAATGTCCTTAATTTCCCTCAATTCGACCGATATGGCCTTTCAATCTATGCTCAGCGGCGCAACTTTCGCCGGGACGAGGAACGATGGCAAATGTCAAACGATTCATTTCCCGCATTCGGATTCCACGCGGCCCCCAACTGCGATATTGAACGCGCTCACCCTCCCATCTGCACCGCGGGATACGGAATCAACCGAAATACTCCATTCCGGCATTTTTTTTCTTCTCCTCGGCAGACTTCTTCGTTCCGGTCATATTCAGAGTATACGCATGGAGATGAATATGAAAGAGTGAGCCAGTATTCTTTCATTGGACCTCGGCGGGAAAAGGATCGGTGAAGCCAGCCTTTGCATTTATGTATAGGAAAATTGAAAGGGAAAAATGCACTTTGAAAAAAATTCTCCGGAATCAGAATGGACAATAAGTTTGAGCGAAATATGAATGACTCTGCAATTATAGGTGGATAATAAAAGTAATGTACTTCATTGAACATCGTAAACGATGGAATAGCCTAATTATTTTACCTAGTTTAGTTTTTATGATTGACCGATGAAAATTCAACGCTTTTCTCGCATACATGATATTTCCTTATTTAGTAAGCTTACTGCTAAGTAATAAATACCTAAATCTACCACTATATCTCACTACCTCATTTATCATTTTTTTGCAAGAAAATTATAACGTGAAGTCTGCAAGCATTAAGACTGCGTTCTTCAAGTATCACTTATGTGGCGATGAAAACTGTAATTTAAAACTTTATGTCCCGAAATACTGGGCCCTGTTGTATAAAAGTTTCTGTTTTAAGTAATAGGCAAGACGTCATCTACTTGCTAAAGATAAAGTTAATTTTCATTGTAATAAGTCTGTTTGGTTAAAGTTAGATGGTACAGTGTTACGATGTAACTGTTTTCACAATGCGACACAGTGTAAAACAAACAGTGTTCATTCATGTCTTCAACGACCATTCTGTTGAACCCACATTATGTGATCTAGTCATAACATTCTTCGACTTTGCCACGGATTACCTCCGTTAACTCCTTACAATATTCTGAATTAATCTTTATCAATAGTTGAATGACTATAAATTAAAAATAGCCACATATTTTGCATTAATTATCCTATAACCGAACCGGGTTTTAAAAATTGTCAAAATTAAATTTATAGGGTACTACCAAAGGTTTCGGTTGTCCTGGGCTCAATTTTGTGGCATATCATCATATTAGTGGGAGTGATAAGCGTAGTAACTTTCTGCTGAACGTTAGTTTGACCAAACTAGATTCCATACTAATTGTGTTGTTCTATGCTGTAGTGTGTAAGAGAGTGTGTAAAGGTGGTAAATGTTGGTAGTAACATGTAAAGCCGTAGGAAATTAACATAATGAAGAAGCAGGGCGAATTGTAGAAAAGGAATATCCAAAATTTTCTCATAAAAAACAGCGAAGTTCGCTATGCTTCTGTCATCAAAAGTTAACCCAGGAGTCTTATGAGTATTATAGTCCACATATGATTGCAGATTGCTTCAAATTTTGCAAAATTTTTTGTCTATTCCGAATTATCAGGCAATAGAAAAAATAAATTAAGCAATAGAGAAAGTGTAGGTAGTTGAAGAAAGCAATTTTGCCCTTTTGAATGAAACAGTAAGTGTGAAAGTAGGTTAGTTGAATAAACGGTTCTTCGTTAACCCATTTAGAGAGGCAGGTCAATGTATCGGCTCTTGTGTAGTCTATAATTTGATTTGTTGTAATGTATTTCATTTATAATGAGTGCTGTATGTTTTTTCCTGCTTAAAGTAAACTCTTTTCTTTATGCAGCAGTTTTTATCGCCACTTTTCCTTAATTATGAATGGCATTATAATTTAAGTTGGTTCTTCCTTATTCGGGAAGCACTACCTAATTTGAGGCTTGATTTTTTATCGGAACTTTATTTCTTTACGAGCCGACAGCAGAAGACTTATAACCTGATAGTACTGCTATCTTATGGCCCATACTCTAATTTGGAAATTTCAATTTTCTCCAAATTGCAAATCTTGTACTTCTTTACCAACCGACTTAAATCCCTCTATCTTAATTCGTGTGCTCATGACCTTCACTCCTCACTATCATTACGTATCCTGACGGAAGTTCTCTCCTTATGCAGAGGGATCACGGTAAGAAGCGACGGGAAGGGGTGAGGAAGGTACGAATCCTTCACCCATTCAGCGTACGTTAGAGGGCGCAGACATTTTTCGTGAATATTGAATCGATTATTCAACTGCACTTCATCCCTATATCTTTTCTCTTCCATCAATGTCAGTTATGATTAGCGTTAATATCGATTTTTTCGTCCAAACATCAGGTCAAGCCACTTGAGACATTCTTTCCCATCCAAAGGCACGTATTTAAGGGGTTCCTTGTATTTATTTTCCTAAAGAATTTTTCTACCGACTTTTCATATGAGTCAATATTACACTCTCCAGTCTAGCGTAGCTTCTTTTTTTCCTGTTCTTTATCATTTACATTTCGCTGGCCTGCTAAGGATTCTTCTGAATCTGCCATAGCCCGCAATTGAAATATTTAAATTCTACAGTTAATTTTTCTCAATCAAAACGTCGTTGTGTAGTAGACAATGTCTTTCTTTGCCCACTTAGAGTTCAATGTTCTTTTTGGTCACTTAAATTCGGGTGATAGCGTTTCGTATGTGATTTAATAAAACATTATATTGTTTAGCTGCGCTATGCATTCATTTGGAATTATCAATTATTATTGATGTTTAATTACTCCATTTACTTCATTTTAGAAATTTGTATTGGGAAATACACAATGTACATAAAAATTGAAAGATATTAGATTGATTCGTGTAAAAACCCATGATAGTGTAATCTAAAAAAACATTAGTCAAGGGATCAAAACGTGGGGTCATGCTTAAAACTCGTCTCTAGAGTTTCCACAACACCATACCAAGCTAAAATGACCCAAAATTTGATATGCTCTTTGAAACGTACGACTTATATTGATGAAGCTCTTTCACATTTTCTATAGGAAGCCCCTTGGCAGAATGCCCGCACAATTTGAAACACGGCAATTTCCAAGCGGAAGAATGTGCTTATGCGAGGAGAGTGGTCTTTCATCTCACCAGTTATGGAATATTTAGTTGACGCTAGAGACCTTGCTCATGTCTTTGGCTATATTAAAACAGAAAATATGCGTATGCTGTATGAGCTCACTATATCATTTCCAAAATGAGGAAATAAAAACGGATGATGCTCGTTTGAGGAAAGTGATTTGGATTCTATGCTCTGGTTTTATTTTATGATTAAAATAACTATATTACAGAGTAAGAGTAACTGAAACAAACCACGTAATACTTGAAAAAAAAACACTCTAAAACGTGAATTTTCCGCAAATAATTTTTCAATAGTGAATTACTCAGAAAGAATTGATTCATCGAAAATATTACACAGCGATTTTTTTCTTGAAATATGGTCCTCTATCCATTTCCAGGGTTTATCTGAGAAATAATTACCACCACCGAGAAAGGGTGGATACCACCCTACAAGGTAGAAGTGTCAATAGGAAATATGTTACTCTAGTTTATTTGTTTGTCTTTTGTTATGTTAAAAATATAAAAATGTCATTTTTTCTAACTTTTCGGAATTTTTTTAAAACGACGCGATGACGTAGATCGAACTTCTGCCTTTTGATCTCTGGACACTTAGAATAAAATGATGAGTTAATAAAGTAGAAGGATTCAACGATTCGATTTATAATATTTCATCAGATGAAACTTTTGATCACTGATTAAGACGATCATGGAAGGGAAGGAAACGGGTATAAATCATTTTGAGGCTAGGAGCGTTGGCCAATGGAGCGGGGAGGTGAATAATTATCGGTGCCAGGAGATTAATTGGGCAGCCGTTAATTGCATTGTTCCCTTCTCCTTTGGTCGGCCCTTTTGCGCCCCGACATTGGCAAGTGAACACAGTGCGGGTCAACCACTGTGAGCGAAAATCCATTTCATCGGAGGGTATCTGCGGATAAATTGGCCATCACCCTCTCGCCATTGAATTTAACCGATTCCTTGCAATTATTTCCTCTCCTTAGATCATTCCGTTTAACATCTGTTTCTAGGCTCACTTTTAGTAAAACTTTTCTCAGCATTAACATTGCGCGGGTTTTTATTTAAATGCCATTTCTTCAACGGCCTCTCATTGTTATGCATGTATTATGAGTGACCGTCATCACTTATATACCTACATCTACATACTACCCCATAATCTGCCTAAAAGGCGTGTGGCAGGGGGTGTTAGGACACCAGTTGTCTACAAATAAAAAGGATTAACATTTATTAAAGTTCTTTATGGTTCGGGGGAAAACGAATTCCTACACCTATCCGTTCGGCTAAATATCTCTTTTAATTTATCGCTTCTGTCGGACCTGAAAATATAGTGGGGCTCTAATATTATGTTCTCCGTTCTCTTATGGAACACCTGATGTCACTTTAGCTACATCAGAGCTGATTCCGTCAAGAACTAGTTATTTTTTACGATTACTCTGAAAGTTGCATATGCAATTCGCAACTGTGTCGTTTAATATGCATCACTGTATTTTGTATAAATGTTTGTTGTGAGGTACAGTGTTTTGCTTTGAAGCTCATGTTCTGTTAAGTTGAATTTGATTTATTTTTTATTTTTTATGTTGAGTTGGTGCCTTGTTACGGAGAGAAAAGCTAGAGATTGTGGTGAGAGAAGCCAAATTGATATGCATGTGATAAAACAAGATAAAATAGTGCCAAGTAATATTGAATTTTTCATTTAATATAACCGCTTTGATACATTAATTTTTAAAATATTTGCTCTTTCGTCGTACGCGATGAATTTTTCTCACTATCATTGCCAAGCTCCAAAAGTATAGCCATAAAACTGCGATCGGTACATTGAATAGATTGAGATGTATATATAAACTATTGATAGATATATTGGAAAATTAGCGTTGTGAATGTGCCAGATGTCAGAAAATAACGCTTAACATTGTGGAGTAAAATATTCTTTGCTGGAAGGCAGAAACAAACCTTTCAACGTGAAAAAGCTTTAGGAGAGGTGGGGTTCAAATCCATTTAGTACATCAATTTTCCATTTACGCCGCTCTCGTGGAGTACGCGGTTTAGAAGTCTATAGCCACCCCTCTGATCCGGATTATTTCTGAGTTGACTTTTCTGGGGACCCCTGATTTGAGGAGACGAATGGCATAGAAGGAAATTCCAAGGCGATGGAAATAAAAGGAAAAGAAGTAAAGTGAAGAAGTTAGTGCAGAGGCGCGGATATTATTCAAGCGTCAGTATTATGTCTGCTAAAGATCCACAGAGAAAAATTTCTTCCCTGAGAATGACGTCTCCGTAGCTTAACTGGCTAAAGCACTCGACCGGAAATCGGGGGATCCGGGTTTGAATCCCGGTCAAGGCGAATGATTTTTTCTCTGTGGATCTTTCGCACGATTGTGCATTGCGGGTGACTCCCGTAAAAGTTATCACCGCGGCTAGTCCCGGTATACTTTAAATTATGTCTGCTAAACCTCCGTGTTTTTTAAGCACTCCATACTATAAAATAATGAGAAGCGTTTTTTTTCTCTTTAAATGTTGTGTAATCCTATAAAAATTAACCTTTAAAATAAGTTAATTTTGCAGAATAAAATTATGCGAGTTCTTTTTTCTTTATATTATTGTATCTTAATATACTATAAGTCGCATTTACTTTTTAAGCGATCCTAAGTTACAAAAACCATTGGTTTGCAACGTGAAAATGCTTAATGCAATCGATAAACTCCATGGCCCCAAGCGAGCCTTCCATTAGATCCATAATTTTGGGTAGTTCAAGCTATACATGCTAGCTGTGACATATTTTGGAACATTTTATGTTGGTAATAAATAATGTAAAATAAGCCTAGCTGTGATTTTATTTTTATACTGAGCGTATTTCTTAAGTAGCAAAAATGAATTGCACATTTCTGTGACGAAAATACGAATTGAAGTAAAAACTAGAGAACGTGTCCTTTAATCTCTGCAACATTTACGAGAAAATTCACAAAATCGTTACTATCATTTTTTCAAACTAAAATTTAAAATGTAAGAATGGCACGTGGAAAATTAGTAGACACAGTAGTTGTTAAAAACTTACGATTTCAACTTCGCATTAATACATGCCATCGAAAGTTTGCGAAAAGATTGAAGCATTGAAAGTAGTGAAAAACTTAGCGATTTAAGTAGTGACGGTGTATTTACTTGGCTGTGGCTAACTGTAATTAGTACCAGTGGATTGTAAATTAGGTAATTTAAGCTAGCAAATATTTTTATGACCCAAAAAGTAACTAAAGTAAAAGTAAAATAAACGAATGAATGAACAAGTAGATACTTCAGAAACTATGGAAAAAGAGAGATATTAATAGGTGTAGCGATTGACTACGCTAAATAATACTTTTGTAGGCTAAATAACACACTTGTGTCTTTACTACTGTGAAGCGTTTATTCTCACTTGGCACAATATCCGCCACAAAGACAAGAAAAGGTGGCACCTTATTAGGAGCGCGGCAGAGCAATAAGGGATTCCAAATAGGAAACTGATGAAGGGGAGGGGCGGATAGCACTCTATGCATAGTGGACTCTGTTTCAGCAAAATGTGGATTTAGACGTGGCAATGAAGCGGTAGGAAATGTTCTCACGGTATTCCGGGAAAATGCCTTTTCAGCCTCTTATTCTCACGTTCCTTTCCACCCTGGAAACTTCTCTCCTGTATTTTCACTTTTCGTATCCTTGCCGGGGATCAAAGCAATATATGTTTCATCTTGGGCTTGGATAAAATTTTTTCTATCCCTTCGGAGTGTATTTGTATGTCCGTCTTGTGTGACTAGGGTCTTCCTATTCTGTGAATAAAACTCTGTGTGGTAAGGCTAAGCAGTTCTTCTGTGGATTTATCCCTTGTCCACTTAAATCTATTTTTTAATTAAAAAATTTTCAATTTCGTGCATGAAGAAGCTGCTTGATTTTGCTTCCAAAAATTAGGGAAAATCGTGATTGCATACGAGCAATATAATAAAATATGGAGAATTAAGTGCCTTTGATGGTTGTGGCGAAAAGATGTTGGAATCAATTCCTACGCTATCTTCCAATCAGAGATTTAAAAAATAAGCGATTTCGTCTGAAGTACGTCGTTTTATCTAATATATATGATATCGTATAAATCGCGAATATTGTGCAAACATTAAGGAGATATGTATTACTCCATGCTTCAGGTTGTTCAATCAGAATATAACAGGATTTTTTTCAGGTTTTAATAATCGATTCCTCTACTCAGTGAATATAACGGGGTAACCTGAAACCGTTTCTTTTTATAGCTGCACATCTCTAGGGAAAAGTTAATTGGTCGACTAGTTTCACTGTTGAATTTTGAAGTGCTTTTTTTCGTGAGGATTCCAATTCTTTGAGTCACGGTAGGTACTCTGGCGCTAGTCGAAAGGCAGTCAGGTAAAAGGTATCGAAAACTCTCACCAAAAAGTAGTGAACTCGAAGAGTAGGCTTTCATAGACTCCATTGAGTGAAGGTAAGCTTCCATTCAACGGAGTATATCGGGAACCATTGAGATGAAAACGTGGCGTCAACAGATATCGCAATATTCTTTTTTGGCTCACTTCACTAGGCTCTTTCTTTGTTTAGACTGCGTATAGTATAACTTCGCCACATTACTCGTGTGCCCCGTAAATTATCACTAATAGCAGGCATCAAATGTGTCCCATATATTAATTTATCGGAAACCATTGCTTGAATTAATTGTTTATGGCGATAAAAAAATATATTGTTGTCGTGCATGTACGGGTTACCATGAAACCCTTTGAGCTGCGTTCATAAAATAACGGGACATTTTAAATCCTACGGGTTTGGAAAGTCCGTCAAATTTTTAGTATGTGCAGTACATGCCCCTGAAATATGACAAAAATTTCAACTGTATTCATTGTTTACTTTGTCTAGTCAATCGTATAGATTAGACGTGTTTTTTTATGAACTTGGCGATTTCCGGCTCAGGCATCATTACTTTTTCTCGAAGTTTTGGCCAAAAACAATGCTGTAACGATGCCCCAGCCTACAAATTCGCCAGACATAGCTCCATGTGAATTGATCCTGTTTCAAAAAAATAAGGAGAGCCTTAAAGGATCGTATTTTTTCAAGCGCGAATGGAATTAAAAGAAATCGCTGATAGAACTAAAGGCAATCTCAAAGATCAGGTATGAGAAGTGTTTTCAAGGAATAGAAGAAGCTCTGTTACAAGTGCATAATATCAAATAGGGGACTATCATGAAGGCGACAGCATTAAAATAAATATTTATTTTTCAATATCATAAAATTTCCGTTATTTTCCGAATACACCTCGTATTATTTTGAAAATCGTCCACTTGTGTCGTCCGCCACAACTTCCCACGCAAAGCTCTTCCGATTCCCCGCTCCGTCCCTCTCACGTCCTAATCACGTGACCACTCTATTCGCTTCCCACCGCTTTCGCTTCAGATCGGACTCCCACCTCACTCACTTCCAACTGTTTCTTTGAGAGTGAGTTTGGACGAGGTAAGAGAAAGAGAGAGAGGAAGTTGGTAGGGTTACTAAGGAAGGAAGGATGGAA
The DNA here is from genome assembly GCF_921293095.1 of Ischnura elegans. Taxonomy (NCBI): domain Eukaryota; kingdom Metazoa; phylum Arthropoda; class Insecta; order Odonata; family Coenagrionidae; genus Ischnura; species Ischnura elegans. The sequence goes on from NC_060247.1 coordinate 125,455,991, forward strand.
CATCGTCGGTGGCGGTTGAGTCATGCTGCTTTTGAGGGAGAAGCTTGAAAGACGTCGCCGCCAAAGTGCGGGAGGCGGGAGGCCTTTGGTGTACCACAAGGCTCCTAGCCGACGCAATTCTCGTCCGACTCCACAACTACCCGAATCTAAAGGGATATTCTTCCTCGCATACTGCAATGAATGGTTTTTCACTTGGCTACTAGATGTCCTGCGACCTAACACGCATTAAAATAGGTTTTTTTAAAATAGGATGAATTGATATGAGTACTTGCCATTTTCCACGATTACAAAATTTATGACGAGCTATGTGTCAATTTTACTACATCATCTTCTAGGTGATTTTGGTGTACCGGCACCTTTAAGATGATGCAGCATCATTGAAACCTAGGTCGTAATAAATTTTAAAATCGTTGAAAATTGCAAGTACATATTTCAGCATGATTGAGACATCGGATTATATAGGTTTACAATATTCGACACTTGCATCACTGGCGGGAGGGCAATCCAAATTTTTGCAATGACCTAGTAAGTGAGATTAGGGATGCACTCTCAGCCTTCTAATTCAATTTAACCTAACAAATTGTAATGAAAGGATTTCAACTTGAGGGGTTGATAACAATAATTTAAATAAAAACAAGGATTACCATGCACAGGAATGAAACGGCAATGATATCACGAAGTGTGACTGGACAATAGGCCTGGTTGTACAATATTATCACGTACGAGTTAATCTTTGTATGCATGAACGATTTTTGTGCATCGGAACGGGACGTTAACGAATGCATGACCCATGTTGGAACGGATTCTATTATCTGTTCATGCATTCGTACATGCAAGTAGGCCGGTTATACGGTGCATTGTCACGTCCATTCACGATACATTTAATCACACTTCACTTTGTGGAACCACAAAACGATATAGAGAAGTAAATTCACTGTGTAAAGTTCCAAAGGAATTAATATCAGCGACCTAAATTTAATATTAAACAGTCAATGTCAAGGTGACTGAAAGACATCTCGCGGAGAAATATTGTCTCCTTGATAATAACTGTTTGAGCCGAAACCTGGGTCGATGACATGCATTTCCTTGGTACTTTAAAAAGTAGTTTTATTTCTATATATTGATACATATATCATGCGTAGATTTATTGAAGTTCCGGGACATGATTTCCCTTGGCACGTTAATCCGAGATCTCAAAATAAAGAAATTACAAGTCTCATTTATAATTACAGCTTAAGATTGACAATGAAATATTATTTTAAGATAATACCCAACTTCCAAAGAACACAGTAACAAATAAGGAAACGAAACAGTTGTAAAATGTTGTTCATGTTTAAATGCCTTATGAACTGCAATATGAAATAACGTTTTACTCAAACTGAAATAACATTTAGCATGCATAGAAAATACGTGACATTGTACTGTAATGTAATTAATAATTTGCTTGCTTCATCAGGTGACCAATGTGCTAATGAGAGGTGTGAAGGCACAAATAAAATAAACGCACGTTAGTTTCCAAGTTTCTACCGTTTCTAGGTGTCTCCCAAGGGAATATAAGTAAAAATTATACTACTCAATATATTCATAAAGTAAGCGCCGTTTGGTCACAGGAAAAATGTACTCATCTGAAACACATATTATTGGCACTCTTAGTTGCCTAGAAACATACTTCCTTTCTCTACATAATTGTCGTTCACTAATGAGCATTTTTCGTACCGCTGCACCAGATGTTTAACCTTTCTGCGTATAAGCTCGCCGCCTGAGTGACAACGTCGTTGAGTTCCCCTTCGGTTTTGAAATGTTGCCCAACGAGCCACTGCTTCAAGTGTAAGAAGAGGGAGTGGTCGCTAGGTGCAAGGTAAGGACTGCACGGTGGGTGGTCAAAGAGTTCCCAACGAAAATCTTGAATTCTCGTATTGGATTTAACAGCACTGTGAGTCTGTGGTTTGGTCCAATTGGTTCAACTCTCAGGCGGCGATCTTCAATGCAGAGGGGTTAAAGAAGCTGGTGCAGCGGTACGAGAAATGATTATAAGTGAACGGCAATTATGTAGAAAAGTGAAGGAGGTATCTGGCTAAATAAAAGTGCCAATAAAATGTGTTTCAGATGAGTACATTTTTCCATGGCCCTTACTTTATGAATATGCCTCGTATGTATTTAGAGAGGACATCATTTATTGCTAGGAACTTGTGTTATAGTGTATAATAGGGGTGGCCAAAAAAACTATCAAACTATCACAAAGAAACTATTTTTTCAGTTACTGTTTTTCTATAGCATCTGGGTGATTGCGCAACTGGAAGTTGTTCATTTATTGTCATCATAATAAAAAAACAGTGTTCCTATGTAAAAATAAGAAACTGTAGTTATTACGTTAAAAATTATTAACGATATAAAAAAGAACTCTTAAAAATGTGGAGTTTTCCATATTTTGGTAAATTTTAGGCCCTATACTTGACTGAAAGATATTAACTGGTGGACACCGAATTAAAACACAATGTTTTAAGGCTCCATTTGAAGACGTTGCAAACTACTGCATTACGTAAGCATTTAATTAAAAATAAAATGAATAGTCGTTAAAATGCTTTTTCATTTTCGTCTAATTTTAGGGCTTATACGCCACCAGAAGATGTCAAAAGATTTTGCTTAGTCTATATAATTCGCAGCTTTTCCACGAAATTACACCTTTGAAATAAAAAAACGATTTTAATTTTTCCTGGTGAATTCTATTATGGAGAAAAAAATAATTCAATCATTGTTCTTCCTGCGGACAAGGGAAATGCTACCATTCTTGTGAAAAGTGATCATTACTGTCAAAAGGTTCTGGAATTAAGTTTCTCCTGGATATACACAATTACTTATGCCACTTTTTTATATAAGAGCGCGACCCGGGTTTCAATGAATAATCATCATCATCATCAGGCGCTAATTATGTAATTATCAGGCGCTTATTAGTAATGGTGTATATCAAGGAAAAACTTATAATGGAATACCACAAGGTTAACCAAGAGGTAGTGAATTTCGGTTCTGGAATTACTAAAGCGACAGTACGTACAGGAGAATACCCCGAGACCCTATGTATATCATCGCTAGAAGGACCTTAAAGTTAATCAAAGAAATGAGTTTGCCACAAAAGACAGCAACGAACCTGCGACCTCAAGCAACAGTGCCTCCTAGGATTTATGGGTTGCCCAAGATTCATAAGCAAGGAACACCGTTAAGGCCGATTGTCAGTGCAATTAACTCTCTCACGTATTACGTTGCCAAATATCTAACGAGCATTCTAACGCCATACTTAGGTCTTAGTGAACACCATGTGAAGAACTCACTAGAATTTGTTGAAACCCTTAAGGATATTTGTTATGAGCCAACGGATTTGATGGTTAGTTTGGATGTGGTGTGTCTATTCACGCGGGTCCTTCTTGTTTACACGTTGAGTCTGCTGGAGAGTAAATTCGATGCTAAGGCGGCCAAACTTTTTCATCATGTGCTCACTTCCTCCTACTTTTATTTTAAGGAGATTTTTTTATGAGAAAATGGATGGGGTCAAAATGGGTTCGCCATTATCACCGGCGATAGCTAATTTCTTCGTGGAAGATTTTGAGAAAAAAGCCCTCAATACAGCTCCCCGCCGTCCAAAATGTTTTTTTGTCAGATTTGTGGACTATTTCTTTTTAGTTTGAAATAAAAAATTCGAATTTTTTTTCGGCTCAAAATGCAGTATGTCCTTACGGGATATTTCGGGGACGGCGCACTTATTCGGGATTTTTCTCCCGGATGAGAAATGTCTCCTTATTCCCTCCCTCCCTCCCCTCTTCGTCTTTCGGAAGCACTCCAGACTCCGCCTCAAGCCTTCCTCACTTCCTCTCCCGCCGCTGTCGCTTTCCCAACCCGAAACGCCGTGTGTGAGTCCGTCGTGGGGGAGGAGGAAAAATATATGGGAGTCTTTTCCCTCTGTGCTCTAGGCCATCCATCCATCCATCATCCCGCCAACACTCTCACGGAAAGTGGCCTCCAATTCAGTTTCCCTTCTCCCCCCTTACTCCCCCCTCCTCTTCTTTGCTTCCTTCCCCTTTATTCTTTACTCTCTTTTTATGTCAACCCTCGCCTCCGCATCCGTCGTGTCAAACCTCCCGACATGTTATCGTTCCATAGTCCAAATGGTTTTCCCGTTTCTGTTGCGCTCCGAAGTTATACTTTTCCGGTGCGCGGTAAGGATTTATCTAACCGAATATTTCACCTTTTCAAACTTGGAGTGTGCGAAATCATTGAATTATACGAGTAGGAATACGAATACCTTTAGGGTTATATCCATAATAAAAATAATTATTCCCATATTATATGCTCTATTTATCTATGTTATGATAAAATGATTTTGTATTGATTTTATACTGTCTCTGTTTTGGGCAATCACAAAGCCACTAATATTTCTTTGTATCTATGTAATCATCAATTCCTCAAATTCCAATGCCATGTTTGTGTTTGTGAAATGTTTAGTTTGTACTGTAATTTTTTGAGTTAGTTTAATTTTAAGTTTCCCTTTCTCGCGAACAAATCACTACACTGACAACGATTCACGCACGCCATTTCTTGTCTTTATTTGTTAACTGGCTGGTTAGGGTGAGCAAACGCTCACCGGCACAGCCGTCAAGTTCGCGCCCGCGGCGCGGTAATTCCAATGTATAAACTGCAAACAGCAATTTACGCACTTTAATATAAAACCCCACTACCGACCATGGTTTCGACATCATATTTCATTTTCAAGATCTTTAAGTTAAATTTAAGAGTGGAAATCACCACCTGTAGGTTATATTGTATCATGAATATATCGCATTTCCTTTAAGTCAAGCCTGGAACGATTTCATACCTAGAGGGTTATTCTGTATTCAGTCCGAAGGTTTTTTTTACGCAACTCTACTCTCCTATCAGGTGGCCTTGTCTGTACCCATTTACTCTCTTTTGCATCATTGTAGTTCGTGACTCATTCAGCTAACCTTTGGGTTGCAACTCTGAGTATGCACGTGGCTACGGTGATTTTCGTAATTTCACCCTGCCTTAAAAATTGTATAACCATTAAAGACACCCATAAACCAGCTAAAGGCATGCTTTGATTTATAAAAAAAGATCTTCTTACAACATACAACAAGTAGATTACGTGTAACTTTTTCTTTAGTCGTGGAAACTGAATATTATTCACATTCCTTTGCTAAGTAAGTCATACTCGTGATGAGAAAACGTGTACCTGCAAAGACTCACAGCGTGGGAGGAATATGGGTATGGGTGTCACATTGGCGCTGAATTAGATTGAATTATTTTCAAAAGACGGGATTTGTTCCTCTGATAAATTGGTACCCTCCGTTTCAAGCAACAACTTCCCGGACCCTCGAAACCCCATGAATATTCCTTTTAATTTACTTTCCTTTCACAATTCCCTTGGTCGTAAATGTGGTTCTTGAATTTTTTTCATGTTCGAACTGTTTGATTTTCAAAATGATGGTTTTTCGTCGTCGAAACCCGTCAAACAGATTAAATTTCGCGGAATTTCGGTGTTTCAATCAAATTTTTTCCCAATTCATTCCTTAATTATCGCCGAAAAGTTTTCCACTCCAATTCGGCATTGCTGACGCCTGAATCAAACGACCATTTTCAGTGACGACTCGAGCGATGGCCTTCCTATCGCTTTTTCCCGTCACTCGAACGTCGTTTATTCTGTCACTGAAGCCGTCGCTGGGATCGACATTCAGGCAATCAGATCGCACGGCATTGTTGCGTGATTATAACGCCACGGTTGGTTTTCAATGGAAGTAGAGTGTGAACTAGGTAGTGGGAACGCATTTTATGGAAAAAGAAACGGGAATATTGATCAAGTTATTAAAATAAATGATGCCTCGAGCAATCCCTTTTCCGGTCCTGAGTGATCTCTTTAAGGGACGGGAAAAGTACTGGTGTAATTCAAGCTGAACCTAGCCAACCAATTTATTTTTCATCATTCTTCGGCAAATTTGCGTTTTGCATATTTTCCTCTTCGAGTATAATGCAATGCCTACACTGCTTGCGTCCTTCGACACAGGAATTTTGATATTTATTCATTAGCGGGGTAGTTATCACAGTATGTAAACTTCAATCGGTTTTATAATAAAATAAGACAGTCACAATTTAAATGTCGAAGGAATAAAATAAAAAAATAATAATTTCCCATTTATTTGCATAATCAAAAGACAATCATGGCACAATAAGAAACTCAGACACAATACAACTCAAAATTAAGAGAATAAAGATAATTATCATATGAGATAGAATCATCCAGAAACTATAAATGTAAACACTTGAACTGTTTACTTCAGAGCTACGCATTTGATGATGATTTAAAATGATTTAAATTGGTAATAAAATATGAGTATATAAATATGCAAAAGAGGAATAAATTTGCGGCACAATATCACAGTTCGACGTAGCAATCAAAGCAATAAAATAATAGTTATAATAATTTCTCGTTATGTCGCATAACCTAATGACTAGAATGTGTAGCGCAATCAGAAACACAGATAAAGTAGAACTGAAAATGAAGACAATAAAGAGGAAATAGAGTATCATGTGAGAGAGAACTATCCAGAAAGTGTAAGTCAATATGGTAAAGCAATGGGCCTAATAATGTGAGATGTCGCAAGGAGGAAAATCCCAATAATGCATATAAATGCGACGTTTTGATTGGAGACGAGGGTTTTTTTTAGCGTCGTGGCCGCATATCGCCTTCTCAGTCCTCCTCTTTCCATTTTCCGGTTGGTTTACATGTTTCGTATGCATCTCAAGATTCTGTTCTGGCATTCCCTCACCGTCGCCACACACTAGTATCGTGCTCTGCTCCGCTGCGTTCACCTCTTCTGTTTCTCGTCAATCGTCTCATCGTTGCCGTCGGAGTCTCCATGACATTTACGACTTTTATGTGCGTGCGGGAGTATCCGGTTCCTCTTCCAGACTTGCACCTCAACTTTTCCTCTTTCAATTTTTCTGTCTCAAACCAAGATCTGAAAGATAGCTGGGCTCTGGCATCCGATTTTCCCAATGAAAGGAATAAAAATACCGATATTCACCGTGCATAGGCCATCGGTGTTAAAAATCCTTTTTCGTGTAAATACGTTAATGTGATATTGTTGCGGACTTAATGAGGGAGATTAATATATAATTGAAAAAGCACAATAAAATTTTTATTTTATAATTTGCCGCGCTTGTAAAATGCTCCACACCACTTTAAAAAATTCTCCGCAACACTCACACAACGATGACTGTTTTTTTCATGAATGTTTCTAGGCCTATAATTCTGTAATCAAGTCCTTTTTCCCTGAATCTCTGTTCTAGAGTTCTCTCGCGATCCGTCTGATATTTCCTACGCTATTTTGAAATTCGCTGTGCTAATTTTGACACTGGATTCCCACATTTAGTTTCACATTGCGGAGAAGTAGTTTTAAACTATTCGCATTCTCACGGTCACGTGGAGGAAGGTGTCGCTCATGTTGAGGAGTTATTTCCCGCATTTATTTTCCACTTGATATTCCAGCTTTTGCAGGAAATATAGCATGTAAATTGTACTGCAGTTAAATGTGCGCCAGTTAGGAATTATAATAAAAGTACGAGCTTTCAAAAATAGACCTCGATTATTTGGTGCATCATTCTTGTCCCTGTCGTGGAAAGACATTCAGAATATTTTTATGGAATACTAATGGGAATGGAAAGCTTAGGTTGAGATCATAATTGGAGGATATTAAAAAAATATCCTTGGTGCAAAATATCGCAGCCTGCTTCCGGGTTCCTTCCAGGAATTCAATGACAATGGAATGTTGCGCTTACTGCTCCGCAATTGTTTCTCGCTCGGGGAACGATGGACCGGAGGAGAACGCGGTCACCGCAAGCGCCACTTTCGCTCTCTAATTGGCGTGCTAGAAAATTACAAGGAAGTGGGGCAGTCATACTATTCTACGGAACATTTAAACGCGAGAATTGCACTGGCTGAGTTTGCCGTGGCATTCTGACCTCCGCCCTGGACAATGGCCGTTTTCCTGGACAGTGTTCTATAAATACATAACCCAAGACTCTTTTTGAAGTCGATTCTGGATTTAAGTATCAAGCCTATTCACGTATTGACTACTCGTCTTCTTCTTCGACAATTTTTAAAACCTACTCAGTATATTATTGATATGTCGAGATAAAACATCTTCGTATATGTTTCCTCCCTGTTATTTGTTATCCACCCTTTTTTATTACATTTTAATATACTTGAAATTCTACTCAGTTTCCTTGCGGCTCTTTTATACTGGTGTTATTATTAGGATTACGAGGTTATGGTATTATATATCGGTTTTGTCTTGCAATACCAGGTTTACCATCGTGGAAGTTATTTATATTCATAATAGTAACATATTCGTAATTTTCCACGTAATTTTCATGTTCTATAGAATTCTTGTATGTTATACCAACAAGAATTGATGCACAGAGGCATCGAGGAGTATATTAACAGAAACAGGGCAGGGCATGTACGGCATGGAAATGTACCTGATGACACCGCTGAGCGGTGAAACATGTTGTACATAGATACATAAGAAAAAACTTCAACTGCAAATAAAATTCAATGTCTTTTTTGAAAAGTCTTAGAGCGTATATGCCTCGCATAATTTGATAAATTAAAAATGAATTATAAGATTAAATTTCCACAATATAACTAAATTTAATTATGGTAAAATTATAAAGTCGTGAAAGTTCACAGCAGCGCGGGAATGCAGTGAGAACAAGCCATTTACCGCCATTATTTATTACATAATCTTTAAAATCTCAATTTAAGCATTAAATTTATGAATGTGATAGATCACTACTTTTGAAATTTAAATTTCTGATGATGGCCATAAATGTAACTAATCTCGCTGTTAGCGACGCTAGTGGCGAATTTTGTAAACCAATTAAAATACGCGGTGGATGAAAACCAACCCGACCAAACTCCTTGTGCTTTCATTGTTTTTAGTTTCACTGTTTTGCAGCTGGACGTCAGATGGCAGTAGGTAGCAATCCGATGATACTGTAATTGTTTTATTACATGGCGGCTTATGGTATATAATCGTAGCCGCCAGAGAACTTTAGTAATATCTTATCTTGGTGAAAAAATAGGTTAAAGGTCTAGTTTTGTCTTTGGATGATCCACGGGAAATGGAGCAGCAAAGAATAAGGGCAAATATTCTGGAGTAAAGGCTTAAAGTTTGTTCAAGGCTACTATAAGAACCTCGTGGTATTCGACACTTACTGCATGCTAACATATTATTTTCGTGGGTGATATTTTCAATTTGCAGTGAGTAACACCCGGTGATTCTAATTGACTCCTTTTGTGAGTGTGGTGAATTAGTGATTTTATTGAGACTCTTCTATGTTTACTTAACATTAGTGCATCATGCATACTTATGATTTGATTGCCTCAGTAAGTCATACGTGATCCTCAAGGATTCTATAAGTCATTTGAAGAAGAAGACTGCGACTGACTTTTTAAATGTGGGTTAATATCATATTATGGTTAATGTGGGTGAAACTCTAGTTTACATAGAATTCGTATGTTAATAGCCTTACATAGACTAGTGGCGCCGCAGCCGGCAAATTTCTGTGTCTAACATCCTTAAATATTTTATATTTATGTTGAAAACACATCTGGAGGCTGACTGGAGAATCCTTCATTGTAATATCCGTAGAACGGACCCATCATGAGAATCCTTCCAACCGTTTTTCGCCCCCTTCAAATTCCCTGTGGTTGGCCGCTTCCCTTGCCCTCCCAACTTTTCTCCCTCAGAAAATTCTCGCCTTTCCTCCCAATACGATTTATATACGGCTGTTCCCACTTCGCGCGCGCCTAACCCTGAATACATTCCAATAAATCACTCCCATTTCACGGCGCCACAACACGGAAAACGTTTCGGATGGGTGGTAAAAGACTTCTTCAGGGTGGAAGGGGGCGTGGTGACCGGAGATTTGGGAATTGAGGATTAATGAGAAGCAAAACACGAGCGCCAAAATTTGGAAATGGTACCCGTCGCGTGTTAGGAGTGACACTGCGTGAAGCTTTGAAGAGTTTGCGAAATTCCTCTGGTCGACTAAGCATCCATCTATTGCCATGCTGATATTTTTTGCTCGTTGATAGTTTCCAAGTTTGGAAGATTGCAGTGGAAATGTTTCTTGGAATAAATTAAAAACCTAAAAATTTATCTGAATATTGTTCTATTGTGAGGATATCGTGGAAGCCTAGTGGATAGTCTTTACTGCTGATCGAAGAACCCAGGTTTTAACCTCAAGTGAACCTTTTGAACACTCCTGAATAAAATCCTCGAAGAGCGAGTTGGCCCAGGGAAAGGAACTGACTCGTCTATCCTGAGTGTGTGCAATTCATTTTTCTTTGATTTATTTTTGGTGTATACATATAAGTATCCAAACTAACTTATGAATTGAATCCCTTAGTAAGTGATACGGTTATGAAAGTTATGAGAATATAAATAGTTAATAAGATATTTCAGGAGTTTAACCAATGAGGGATTTGAATAAATACAAGGTGAAACCAAAATACCAAATTTTGTACCATGGTCCGAGATTTTGAGGTGACGTTGCGAGAAATATTTGAAAATTTAAGGGTTCATACCTTTGGCCATCTACTGGGCAAGACTGATACTTTCTACCGTAATGAAATTTCAGAGGAGATCAGTGTCTTGACACAGTAAAAAAAGCTACTAGTAGTTGTATGAAAATATTATTATTTGCAAACATTATCAGAAATTCAATATTTCATATAAATATATCTCAAAAATATTTAATAATGTACGGCGCGTTTTCACTGTCTGGGCATTTGTTCTGGTACAATACGTACAGTATAGTCAGTTCAACGCGTCGTACATTAAAAAAATGTATAAAAAGGATGTCTGTTTGTTTGTCCGCTATTCGTTTCCATTCAACTGTACAGATTGCAAACTATTTTGGAAAACAAGTGTATCTCATACTCCCAAATCCCTTAGTGCTAATTTTGATTGCATCCTCTGCTTCATTTTCTCATTACAGTTTGTTATGTTATGTCACACAACCTCTGCGGTTGGTCATCCTGACGGATAGGCATACCTCTTGACATGCTCAATGAAATCCAAGTTCGAGGTTTCTCACTTCTCTGGGTACCATACTTTCAGATTAACGTCGGGTAGCCCGCTAGTCATTAAATACATAGGGATTATTACAATCTCTCTTTTTCATTAAATTTTGTCTCGTGAATTTATACCGTAGTGTTCCATCAATTTTGCGAGCAACGAGCAAGTGATCGCAAAGTGATTTTCCGTTCAATGCCTTTTGTGGGAATCCCGATCGATGTTGCGCTTGTAAATCTCCGGCCCAGCCCGGGGAACGACATGACGGTACAAAATACATGATCGTAGGATGCGTCAATGCTTCCTCTCGATAAATCTCAGGCCGGCCGTAGCCAGAGATATATTCCGATTCCATGGAAATTATTTCAGAAACATGAAACGCCGAGGCTAGGGCAGCACCTTTCGTATTTTATCACTTTCTACGAGGATCGTGGGATATAAATAACTGCTGGGAGGGTAAATTGTTTTCTAACATATTTCACCGAGAACGGAATATTGTAAAGTAAACATGCTGGTGAACTTGCCGTACATAATTAGATGTCCTTGAAATATTTTAGGAGTAGGAGCTTTTTTCGACACACGTTTCTACTTTTCATGTCAAAATGGCTGGATATATCTTAAGAGATAAGCTTTATTCTGGTAATGTTCAATTTAAATAATTATTAAGTAAGTAAGGGAGGATATTTAGTAAGGTAGGATACTTTTAAGGGAAAAGTTTTGATCTGATAAAGTTTGATTGTAAATAATTATTAATTTTTTTATATTTTATAATATTTCTTGGAGTTTAGGTCAATTTAAAACAAGTTATAGCCAACGTTTCGATTTATTTAAAATCATCATCAGGGCTATGAAAGAAAAAACATGAACAATATAAAATACAAAGATGACAACGATATACAATATTTTTACATAAAAATGTTACGATCGCGTTTTTTATACAGTAATAAAATTTAAAGTATACACATATATATACAAATATCTATTTAAGAACAGAATAGAGAACACAAAATAATTTGACTTTTTTTTTGTGCCAAAATTTTTTGTGTATTCTATTCTGTTCTTAAATATATATATGTGCATACATGAAATTTTATTACTGTATAAAAACGCGATCGTAACATTTTATGTAAAAATATTGTATATCGTTGTCATCTTTGTATTTTATATTGTTCATGTTTTTTCTTTCATAGCCCTGAGGATGATTTAAAATAAATCGAAACGTTGGCTATAACTTGTTTTAAATTGACCTAATCTTCAAGAATATTATAAAATGTATTAAACAAGGTCAAGAATAGAAGAGGAAAAAAATAACAATAATAATTAATAATTATTAATGATAAAATAATTCTCTGAGTATAGGTCAAATGTATATGATGCAAAAAAGTTTTAGCCAACGTTTTAGTTTAATTAAAACTATCATCAGGGCTATGAATGAAAAAACTCTTTCGTGAAAATATTTATTTATGTAAAAATATTGTATACCATTGTATTTTATATTGTTGTCATGTTTTCATTCATAGCCCTGATGATAATTATAAACTGAAACGTTGGTGAACAACTTGTTTGCATCATATACATTTGACCTACACTCCAAGAATTATTTCATCATTAATTAAATGAAGTCAAGATAAGAGGAAAAAAAAGGAAGAAAAAAATAATTATTATTAAAGAAACTGGTTCATACCTCCTATAATGATAAAGTATTATGACAACTTTAGGGCTTTATAATATCAATTATTGGAAAGATATCGTTTGCTTTTTCGAAAAAAGTTTCCCAAGAGTTTCAACTGAGATGTAGGTACGCATATCGGCGTTGTTGACTTCACTATGCCCTTATTCTTCTTTTATTGTCAATGTACTTACGACTCCTTGCCACATGGTAACATCAAGTACGAAAGTCTCCGGAGCTTCACTCTTTAGTGTTATATATCTGATTCCTACTGACTTAAGTACTAAGTACCATCGTCTAAAAAAAAACCAATCCCGCTATAGCTGATTGAAGTTTTTCAGTTGATGCATTAAGTGCTCTGATATTTTATGACACGCAAACATACAAAAAGGAAAGAACAATATCCTACCTTTTTTCTCCTGGATAAAGTCTCACGAAAATCACTGGAATATGAAAATTATATTTAGAGGACTTGGAAGAAACTTCGAGAAGAATAGAATGACCGACCTCGAGGCTGTAAAATAAAAGAAGGCTTTCTTTCATTCAGATGATCTCTCGAGGGTAAAATAAGCGAAATTTTTTTTACCCCACCTGAGCTATGAAATATCACGCGAGGTCCCAACCTCCTTCCTCGCCCCTTATTTTATTGTCAGGTCAGTATTTGAGAGAAAGAAAGGAAAAGAAAAGGCAAGGGACGAAAAATAAAACCATTCAATCGATTCCCTTCTCCTTATAGCTCGGACAGGAAGTCTCTCTCTCTCTCGCTCTGCTAATGGAAATCAATGCTCCCCAACCCTTTGGACACGTAGACATGGGTGCAAAGGCGGTTGGGGAGAGAGGAATATGTAAATTTGGGGCAGATGGAATAGATTAATCTGCCCGCGGGAGTGGAAGAAGGGGGTTCGGTGGGGCAATTCCCATCCAGTCAATGGAAGACAACTCTGGGACTCTGAGCACAGAACGTTCGCGACAACCATTCAGGGAAACTTAGCACGCAACGAAAAGGAAAACAGAATATTTGACACCGAGAATGTATTCTACGTATTGCCGAGTTTCACGAGAGGATATGTAGTTAAAGAAATGAAAGGGCGTTACCATGTCTTTGTCCCCCTCCCTTGACCCTGCGAGTTAAATCTATTGATACAGATTTTAAACATAATTTTTTGCTGGCTAGTAAAAAAGCGTAGCATTATCAAAATCCGAGAAATGTATGCGTTATTGCTCCTTGTTTCTTACTGAACATGCTTAGAACGTATTTATTCCACTTCTCGAGGGCATAGTGCCTCGTGTTCCAGTGGATTTGGTCATGACCATTCTCCATGCCCTGGCGTCGACTCTTAATGTGATTACTTAAGTTCATAAATCTTTACCGCACTCATCTCCTTTTCGTGGGCTCCCTTAAAATGCCAGGTTTCATAGTCATATGACAGTGCTGGCCGCATCACGGTTTCACATACTTTTCCCGTGATCCTATTCCCTATCCTGCGATCAACAACAACCCTGATATTTTTTTTCCAGACTCTCCACCCTATTTAAATTATGTGGTTTACCTCTCTTTCCAGCCCACCATCCTCAGGATAGAAGCCAAGATATTTCAAATCCCCAACTCTATTCAAACCCTCTTGCAATATCTCCACATTCCTGATGTTGCCTTTTCCTTCAAACCACATGTACCCAATTCCCCCAGAGACACCCATATTTTTCGTTCTTTGTACGGTTCTTGTCGGATCTTGTGGTTTTGGTCACAGCGTCTTGTCTGACTATTCGTACTTCCTAGCATCAGAATTTTGAGCACTTTCCAGGTGCCTTGCGGTGTTGCCTAATCTGCCCTTTTCTCCTGCGCGTCTCCTAAAATAAATTCGTCGTGTTCCACCGGTGGTCGAGGGGGTCTTCCTCTCGGGGACTCTCGGGAGCTCGTTGCCCCCTCGTTATCCTGATGACCCTCAATCTCTTGGGTCGCCCGTTCTTCACCATGGTTGTGTCGATTTATTTCGGAGTGTCGTCATAAGTTAGCTGGCCCTGGCAAGTTAAAGGTGAATGCAAATTCGGACCACTGTGCGAAATCTCCTCTTCAGCCCTTTATAGTGCCAACCGATTTTCTAGGTAGGGGAGAGTGCTGAACCCTTTTTCAATTTTTCAAAGCGCAATATGTTTACTGAAAATTCCGTCTAAATGAAGAGCTTTCTCTGTGTAATCAAATTATGTAATGAATGTAACACAAAAAAGCAAATTATAATAATAAATCATAATATTCCTCTGACTTCAAAAATGACAAACATAGGAAAATGTTCCTAGGTGTTCACATCGTGGGCTTGTGCTCCTTGGTACAACAGGTAGCCATTTTTAATGTCGGCTAATTTGTCTGGTAAGTATTACCTCTAAAATACCAAATAAGTAGGTAGTACTGATCACCATTATCTGTCGATTTTACCTGTGCTACGATAACCACAGTAGGAGTGATCAATTTTTTGTGAAAGACTTCGATATACAACTAAAAATATTTACTCTTCAGCGACAAAAACTTCAAAGTAGCGTCTTCTTTGTACGGACTCAAATTCACATATGCTACACTCTAGCGCATCTTTCACATAATAAATTACTTTAAAGCAGCCAGGTCGCAGAACTTGTCGGTAGTTTCAAATGTTCCTAGGTACAATATGACCCTCCCCTATTTTGCAAAATGCCCGAGGCATTTTTGCTGATTTTGCCGTAGTTTAGGAAAAGCATTATCAAAAATCAAGGTTAATGTTAAAAAACTCAAAGGAAACTTCATTAAATGTTGTTTCAACTTTTTTATGAATTATTTGACGATTTCTTTTACAAAATATGATTTAATTAGAAATAACAAAAAAGAATACTGGCTCGCAGGAGGGGCGCGATAGCGCTCTATGGCACTATAAGGATTTTGGTAGAAGTTTGAGGAAAATATTTCCATTTTATACCTAGTTTTTTTTTTAGGTTTTCTGAGGGGAAATTAGAAGCATCAGGATATGTGATATTGCAGCGAAATGGGATTTTTACTATGGATTATATTTTTATCCAGTTATCACGGGAAGGTACAACTGTGATATCTTTTGCTTGTAAAATGGCTACGTCGCTGCCAACGTTAGAACGGACTTTTCGATCGTTTTGGAATTTCCGATGGTAATTTTTTCCCCGACTGGTTAAAAGTTTTGGATTTTTGGTGAAATTTAGTATACTTATAGCCTACGTTCACGTGTCAAAAATCAAAATGTTTGGCTTTAGACTTATCTTGTAAGTGTGATTTTTGGTGAACTTCAATGTAATTTTAGTATACGTTCATCAGTTAAAAATTAATATTCTTGGTTATATCTAATTGTCAATTATAAGTTTATATACCAAATGCGATATTTGCGGTCATTTTTACTTGAGCCATAAATTATTAGTGCAGTCCCTTGTCCATACAGTAATATATTTTGTGGAAGTGTTGTGTGCGTTTTACCCTTGTCTTATGATTTATTTGGCTCGTCAATTTCATAGCTAGACTAACATTGTAAGTATTTCCTTTTTATGTACAATTCTGTTATAGAATGACTGTAATAATGTGCAAATATCTTCATAGATACCTCAAATAAAACATAAAACCGGTAGTAAATACGACTAAGTTATAAAATATTTAATGCTATATAGTTTTTCGTTAATTTTATTGGCCATTATGTAATCCATAGACGGTCGCTAACGGTCGTGTGTTACTCCTTATTATTCTGTGAAAACCGTGTTGGATATACTCAAGGAATAAGCTAATATATAATCTAATAATATATTTTTACATTTTGGTGCATATTGTGGAAAGATAATTCTGCATTGCAGTAGTGAATACGCTAGAGGTTACAGCAAGCTAAGACTACGTCGTAAAGGAAGGACGAAGTGGCTTGCTGTTTGGGCCATTCCCTTCTCCCGTGTTACCCGTTAACTACGATTTCATTTGCTCCAATACGCGCGCCCCTTATGTGGAGCCGTAACTTACACAGGCATTTGCAGTCAGCTGCAGCTGGTTTGCGCTGATACACATGTGTCCTCACGCTAGCCGGTTTACCAGCCAACGTCCATTGGACCCTATAATAGGAAAGGAATCATCTTAGTGATCTAGCAGTTACAAATTGCTATTCCATTCGTAATATTTTTGTCTCACCGATCGCGTCAATGTTTTGACTAGTATTACTTGAATATTAATAGGAGAATAAGACGAAATAAAAAAGCGTTACCCAGATTTTAAAAGAGTTGGGCTGACTTTGATCAATGCTAAGCGTAGTTTCGTTTGAGCATTTCTTTTTATTTCTTAACGGAGGCTATTTTTATAACTGCTGCTTTTTTATGCCGACAATCCCCTCCACACATCTATTGAGGTGGTTTGCAGGTGTCTCTGCAGATGTACCCTTCCCAAATGGCGCAAAAATGATCTCAACTGAAGGTTGCCTCCTCCAAATACCATACCACGCGTAATGGAGAGTTTCGGGAACAGATGAATGGAGAAATTGACGAAGGAAGTGAGAGACAGAGATGTATGGAAGGGAGGGAAAGTCAGACGAATGAGGGATGGCGGACGGAGCGAGAGAACTGGCGAGTGATGTAAGGAACGGAGTAACAACGGGTTTGACACAGCAAGTATTCGGGGGAGAGAGAAAGCATTTGCTCCAGGAATGCCGACAGTAACAGCCACAGGCTGCGGAGAATTCACGCGATAAGGTTTAAGCTAAAACGATACCCTGCGTCGAATATTTTTTCATAAAAATTAAAATTAAAGAGTCATGAAAAAATTAGTAAAATCAAAAGTAATTAAAAAAAACTGGAAAACCCCCTAGTTACTATTACCGTCAGCTTAATATTCTCGTAACTGATAAAAGAAAGTTACGGAAATTTTCATAATTTTTTAATGTTTTCTCGCTCCAATATAAAAATCTTCCGTTATGGCCAGCATGATAGAATAATGGATGCTCTTAAAGTTAAATAATTCATGTAAATTTCTGTGTTTTCTGAAATATTAATTTAATTAGATCATATGCTATTATTAAAAAATAGATTTGGTTAGTGTCGCAGATAAATTAAATGTAGAAATGATAATTTTCTATTGTAAGAGTTTAAGAGTTGACAATGATTTATCATAGCACATGCTAAACTTTGCTAGATTAATTCAAATCTAGAAAAAGCGCAAGGTTTAATATCGATTCATTCATCCGTCAGGCCGCTTAAACATTAATTATATCAGTCCGTGTGATAATATAATAATAATATGAGGTAACATTACGCATTGTGCTACTAATTCAACTGAAAGCAAAAGATATGAAGCAACTCAAAAGTCACCATGAAAAATATTGAAAAGATTAAGTGGCTAAAATTTGTCTAAATATTGAATAAATTTAATTTATTACTTAACTTTTTCACTGTAAAGGGGTACAACATCTCAGTATATATTTTCTTACCCAACGAACCATCGTTTTTGTCATATTCATGTATGTATATTGTGACTCCATTGGCCCCCGTCGGAGCAAATACTGCTTTCAGAGCAGAGCATCCTCTCGCGCTTCCTTTGAATGGCTTTCCGCCCCTCTGCCTCTATGCACTGTGGCTTATCACACGTCGCCAACTGAGTATTCAGCGTCGCACAGCCTCGCATTGAATTCTATATCTCGCATCCTCACCTCCGCCACCCTCTAATTTTTCACTCACATCCACTTCTTGCCTTCGTTTCCCATTCTACCATGATTGCTGAGTCCGTCTTACATTTGGATCAATTTACTGATCCAGTGCAGACAACATAAATGAAATAAAAATCAAATTAATCAAATGAAATCAAAACGAAATCAAATCCTAACATATATGTTACGACGTAAAAGAATAATAAGACCATCTCAGATAAGTAAATACTTCATATAAAGACCATAAAAGAGTGTTATTACCAATAGTACTTAAATAAAATTGCTTGATCGCCCACCAACAAGGACAAAACATCATAAATACAGAAGTAAACATAGAACACAGCTGAAACTACAAGAGAGAAGCCAAGAAAGGGGTTGAGAATCCAAGGGGTATATGCGATATTTTCTTAACAGAGTTAGGTACAGAAATTCATAAAAGAAATGCACAAAAAAACTTGGTGTCCAAGGGATACGATTGAGTCTCTATTCTG
This sequence comes from Ischnura elegans, assembly GCF_921293095.1. Lineage (NCBI taxonomy): Eukaryota > Metazoa > Arthropoda > Insecta > Odonata > Coenagrionidae > Ischnura > Ischnura elegans. Next base: position 125,474,955 of record NC_060247.1, read on the forward strand.
GGGTAGTGTAGTTAGTGTAGTTATATCGTATGTCTATAGTCATACGATATAACTCCACTAACTATATCCACCCTTTCCTCTTAACCGACTATATAACCGACATTTAAGGTCATTTGCACCATAGGAAACGGTTAAGAATGAAGAGTGGAGAGAAACCCGTCGTAGGAATTAGTTTGCTCTTAGCGAAATGCACCAAGGGGACCACGGCTTAACGTCCCATCTGACGGACGGAGTGATTTGCATAGATTACCTCCACATGGCACTCAAGCAGAGATCGGGCATTGTCTGAAACATCTCCGCCTTCGGCATTAGCCTACTCTTAACGAAAGGTGCCAAGGGGACCACGGCTTAACGTCCCATCCGACGGACGGAGTGTTGCGCTTGAAATGTCCTACACACAACATTCAAGCAGGGATCGGGCAGTCTCCGAAAATTCTCTGCCACCGCCGGGATTTTAACCCGAGCCCGTCGCGGGGGAATCCAAAACTCTAGCCACCACTGGCCGATCCCCTTTTTCACATTTATTCCCTTGGAAGACACCAAGCAACGGTCGAAACTTGGGAACTAACATGCGTTTATTTTATTTGTGCCTTCACAGCTCATCAGCACATTGGTCGCCTGATGAAGCAAGCAAATTATTAATTAAATTACAGTATAATTTCACGCATTTCTTATGCATACTAAGAGTTATATCATTTTGAGTAAATAGTTAATTCATATTACCATTTATAAGGTATTTAAATGTGGACAACATTTTAAAACTGTTTAGTTTCATTATTTGTTCTAAAAAGTGGCAAAATCAAAATTGCACCTATTTTGTTTAAAGTTTTTTTGTGTTATTTCTTAGAAAGTTTAGTATTGTGCTAAAATAATGTTTAATTGTCAATCTCTAGCTGTAATTTAAAATGAGACTTGCAAATTTCTTTATTTTGCGATCCCGGGTTAACTTGCCAACTGAATTCATGTCCCAGAACTTCAATAAGTCTACGCATGAAATATGGCAGTGTCTGAAACATCTCCGCCTCCGCCGGGTTTTGAACCCGGAACCGCTGTTTGGGAATCAGCTCTGTAGTCACTCCACCAACCGGATTCCAATCAATTTTATTATTTTGCCGATTGTGATAAAAAATTTGAAAAATAAAGAGACCTCTAATTTTCACGAAGATTTGGAAATTTTATAAGATTTTCCGACACTCCGACGATTTTTTGAATCGATTGAACAAAGACAGTTTGTTTCTAATTTGAAGCAATTTTGTGTGGGGTAATATTGAACTTGTAGCATTACGCCTTTTAGTGGTACGAAAACGATACTGAATTCTGGAGCATGGACCTATCTACTATTTTCCTGACGACTAATATCTCATAATCGCTCATCCAATTTTAAACCCATTCATTTCACAAACAATAAGCCACCTATACAACCGCTCATTATATCTTAAATTAAAATGTTTTTATTGCGATTCCTCTTAAGATTTTGGAAGACTTCTCTTCACTCCCACTCTCCTTAGGACTTACTCATTACTAACCCGTTTATCCAAAGTTCACATTTATACCCCTCACTAGATCAGGAGGAGATATTTGACAAACTGGGGACGGAAGTAAAGCTGGTGAAATTTTACTCATACAGTGAAAAACGTCTGTATTTTGAAACCATAACTGAAGTGTTGGTGGAGAGGAATTACATCCAAGAGAATTAGTGAGTTCAGAGGCAGTATTTTTTGCTTTGAACCGGACGTATTTTGTCTATTTTCGAGAGGGTTTAAAATTTTAAAAGTCACGTTGACTTTCTTTATCTCAGACATCTCACGGTTCTTTTTCCGCTAGTTTGACTCTGCTGGTTGTAAATAAGTTGGTTGCGAACCACGGTGCCATCTGCAAGCAGCAGCGAAGCACGAAGCGGGTTAAAATCAAGCTTGGAATGCGAACTTGGCATGTCAGAGGGGAGAAATCCCCTGGTGGTTTTCGTGGTCGGCGACGGTGAATAAACAGCGGCGCGAGAGCCTTCAGCAATGGAACGGAGAGTCGCTCCACTTTTGACCCAGATATACTCCATGCATAGTGTGACACGGAAGAGATAGGACGACAATATGGCTGCCGGAAGGGGTTTGCAAGGGAAGGGGAGGTTAATGAATGGCTTCGTGAACGAGGAGTCGCTTAAAACCGATAGGCGTCTCGCCCACAAGGATCGCGCCAAGTGGGGCAAGGTCGTGACCAAGTGGTCCTCTTGGACAGCGATGGGGCGGAAGGAGTGAGTCTGTGACGCCGTGTCATGAGGGTCGTGTTTGAAAATGGAGGGGAAGGCCACGAGGGATATTTCTTCCGGAGAGCCTTGAAAGGAAGTATCACTCCCGCTAGTCCAGCCCTATTTTTTGTTACACATAGTCGTAGATAAACAGGAGATTAAATGTTGTCATATGAGGGAGTGAGAAGCCTAGGGATACAATAGGGTGGTTTCCTATTATTTTTTTATTGCCTAAATCGAAAGACTATTACTCCTAGAGAACGCATTTCACGCTCTTAGATTTTTGAATGACGATATCTATCGCGCGAAAACGCGACGGCTAAGTAGGAATGATGGGAAAAAGTCCGTGTGACGTATTTCTGGTTCCCACTGCCGCCCTGTGATGTGACCTTGAGGCGAGGCTTGAGCGCTGATACGACGCAGGCTGCTAGCAGGTAGCTGAGTACCCTGCTAGCTGGTAGCGCTGGGCTTAAATATGGATTATTACTACCTTATCAAACGAAGGAAACTTTCCGACCTTAGACAATTTTAATAAGTGATTATTAAGAGACGTTTCCCTGAGCTCTGTGACTCAAGCATGCATTGGTAATCTCTGACGATGTAAAACTCCTATCACATATAGAAACTAGGTCCCTGTGACGTCACGTGGAGTGGGATCGCATGGGCACCAATCTAGCCTTTTTCAAATGAGGTTAAAATTGACCAATGCCATTCGTTTAAACTGGAATTTCTAAAACCAAATAATTTGTGTATTATGAAAACCCTAATGTTGGGTAACGAATAGCAATCAATACATTTCGTTTTCTTTGATGAAGGTAACTACCATATTGATTTTTTTCTAAACAGAGTTAGTTAAAGAAACTAGGTAAAGAAAAAAAACGGGGTCAACTTGATATTTAACGGTGCACCTTTCGGGTTCTCGCCGCGTTGTTTGTCATTGGATGACAACCCGGGCGAGAATCCGAAACCAGAAAAATGGACAGATCATCTAATCAAGAACGCCATGGGAGACTACGAGGAAACACTTAGTAATGCGTTCGATTTTCCACTCGATTTCAGAACAGAACAGACTCACTCGTATCCCATGGCTACCAAGTTTTTTTGTGTATTTCTTTTATGAATTTATGTACCTTACTCTGCTTAGGAAAATATCACATATACCCCTTGGCTTCTCAACCCCTTTCTTGGCTTCTCTTTTGTAATTTCAGTTGTGTTCTATGTTTACTTCTGTATTTATGATGTTTTGTCCTCATTGGTTGGCGGCCAAACAATTTTATTTAAATACTCTTGGTAATAATACTCTCTTATGTTCTTTATATGAAGTGTTTACTGATCTGAGATGAAATCTTATTATTCTTTTACGTCATAACCATTGACTTCAGTGGGAGAATAAGATCATCATCAATAGCGCAAAAAACAAGCATTTATAACTGAAAATTCTCAATTTTACCATTGGCCGCCCTGAATTTCTCTGCATTATCAAAAGTTTTTTAAAGTTCCACCCAGCCACACCCGTTCCTATTCCCTAATCTACATGTCAATTCCCAGACTTTCGCTTGCTAAACGCTCGTTCTTCCTTCCACGTTGCTTCTGCATTGAACTCGTCCCCTCTTGACACTTCGCACTTCCATTGAAATCCTTCATAAGCCTTTCCCTCTTCTATCTGTCACCTGACTTGCTTGTTCCTGTCGATTCTCTCGTTGTTTTTAAAAATTTGATTATTGTCTCTAATTGTTGTATTGCCATTAAGTCCTCCAATTATCGTTACCTGGTCAATATAAAATGACAATATTGCTGCATTTGGTTATATATCTTGGATAGAAAAAAATAAATCAAAGGGGTTCGCGGACGATCAGGCGTTGATTAATCAGTCAGCGAGAGGGCTGCAGGATAAAGCGGATACGTTAATCAAGCGTTGCAAGGAATATGACATGAGGATTAGTCACAAGAAGGCCATAGTTATACGGTTCTGAAAAACGTTGAGAGCTATGAATGTGAGACTCAAGATAAAAATAGATGGACAAAACTAGAGCAGGTAGAGGAATTTAACTATTAGGGTAGCACATTAGAGGAAAGGAGATACAGCAGTAAGAGCATCAGGAAGAGAACTGCGTAAGCGAAAGGAGGCGTTCATGAATGCGACGGAGTTGATGAGGAGATCGTTACGTTAAGACTCGAGTGGGTTGGAAGTCAAGGGGTACAAGTGATATCCTTTTTCTACACAGAGTTAGGTACAGAAATTAGGCATAGAAAACAAACGAGATCAATTAGATACTTAGTAGTGCAATTAATTTTCCACTCGATGTCAGCTCAGAACGGAGACTCACTCGTTCCCCTTGGCAACCAGGTTTTCGTATATTTATTATAGCAATTTTCTCTACCAAACTCTGTTGAGAAAAAAGAATCACCCTGTACCCCTTGGCTTCCAACCCGCTCAATTTAAAGAAAAGGCTAGTGAAGAGTCTGATCAGGAATGTAGCCCTTTTTGGCGCGGAAACATGGTCTTTCCATTCATATCCTTCTTTACCTGTCCCCATATCCTTTATTTCTGGGGTTTACTTTCCCTAAAAGATAAAGTTTCCGATGAAATTTTGAGGAAATTGTTAATATTTAACATAATGAGATCACTTAATCTTACTTTATTTTTTAGTCACACTCTATTATCTCGACCGACCTAGGTTTCAGCACATAATGCCATTTCCTAGGTACGTGATTCATAGGATGACAACCTATTCATACATTTCAATGGGCGAGTGTTGGAGGTTGAGTGGGGAAGGGTGGATACTGGACTTGTGAGATAGAAAGAAGGGGAAGGGATTTACTGCGGATGATGTTTTCGTCGGGGATGGCATTCAAAACTAAACAGAAGTCAAGAGCAGTAAAATTTCAATAGTTTCGTTTCCGGGAGCGAAATGTAGAAATAAACGGAAAAGAATAAAACCTAGGGATCTAAACTCAGGGTAGAAACGAAATCGGACTATTTTGGGTCGAAACTAAACTAAACATTTAGGACGAAACGAAACACGGATTACTTTTTGCACCGGAGGGACCACGTGCTTCACCTTCGAACAGATTGGTTTCGGCCCTCACGCCGAGTGAAAAGTATGGTTGAATGGAGTAGAGGTTCGCCCTACCGCATGGGACACTTTTCCACTCATAATTCGCAGCGCTGTATCCAGTTGAAACATGACGAATCTAAATGTTTTAACCTCTCCACATTCTGTCATGAAATGGGTCGAAACTATTCCTTCTAATCCACCTCCACTCAACTTCTGGGATCGAAACTTAACTATGAGCAGCTGGGTTTCGATGAATTTATTTTCGTTCCCGGGAGTAAAGTTTCGACCCGGGTCAAAACCAATCTCCTTGGTGATTTAAATTTCGTGCGGGAACGAAACTAAACCTAGGCCTCATATTTTCGTTTCCCTCCGGGTCGAAATGAAACATTTTCGTTTCGTTTCACTTACCACATCTGGTTTTCCTAGGTACAATGGAAATGAGGGAAGTAATTCATGATGACTCAAAAACTGGCGATTGGCGGAAGGTTGGGTAATTTGCAGGAGAGGGCGTGAAAGAAATGGAGTGAACGAAATGAAGCGTGTTAATTGTGAAATAAGGTATATTGGCCAGAATGAGAGGAGTTTTAAAACGAGAATGGATGAAAAAAGATAATTTATCTTTTAAATAAGGATTCTCTGGAATTGCAAGACATTTGAATGACGGACGCCAGTGGTAAAATTTTGATCCGAAATTTTCAAATCGGTGACGGCGGGGTACGGTCCTTTCCTGCCTCAGAAGAGGTCGAGGGTTCAAGTACCGCCTGGGTAGATTTTCATTATCCAGGGCATTGATTTTCGCGGACGTTTGATTGCTATGTTAAAAACCCCCGTGTTAAAAAATAATGGTTTTGTTTTCGTTGGTAAAGGAATAAATACACTTAAAGCTTGACTCCTCCACACAAGTTTGATGTTGTAAATAGCCCCGCCGATTTTAAATTGTGATACTATCATATGTTTCCATTCCACTAACCTCTCCTGCACCACTCCACTCCCACTCCGGTTGTGGAAAATGTCTACCAACTGGGCTACCATTGTTAATTCAACCCAGAGTACGAGAAGTGTTCATCGTTTTGTAGTCCAGAAATATTTTTTCAGCTAGAATAATTAAATATTTTATTACTTAGGATAAGTGTCCTGAAATACAGGCTGAAATAATTTTTTAATTTAGAAGGATTTTGTGCCGTGTGGATTATTAGCATTTCTAAGATTCCGTTAAATAGATCGCCCTTTGCCTTCCATTCAGATATTCTAGGCTGCAAAATTTATCGCAGTTAAAGACTATGCGGATAAATAATATATGCAATCGGTCGTAGCGATGTGAATTGGCACCGTAGGAACGGTTTCGTGAGTATTGAACATGAGATCCTTCGTGGAAGGCCACGCCTCCTTGTTTTTGGCAGTCCGAATGTGCGGTGGAAATCTCGTGATTCTACGAAGGAAATGAAAATGCAAGCAGCGAAAAAAGTGACCTTAATAATAGAGGGGGCGCGAATGCGTTGTGTTTTCATAAATAGCTATAAACTCTTCCTTTCCACGGAAAAGACCGCGTAGCCTTGCAAAATTATTGCGGGAAACGATCACGCAACAGAGCGCCTCTAACGTATAAACCGGAAACTACGGTTCCACTCCCTCTTTCAAACAAATTTCACTTTCCATCTCTCTTACTTTACATTAACACTCAACCAGCAATTTAAAAAAATTCTTCTTTATTCGTAGGTAATGACCTATTTTTGAGCTGTTAAAAGAGCGATCAATGTGAAGATGAGCTGGATGGAAATTTAAGGAGTAATTTGAGATGAGGAATGGTTGAGAATGGCAAGGAAAAGCAACGCACCGTTTATCATCTAAAGAATCTTATTCTTCAAAGTGACCAATATTTTTTTCATTCTTCTGCGATGAAACTTGTAGTTTACTTCGACTGCAATGTTGAATAAGCAGGCAGAGAGAGTATTTTCACCGAAAATGCGTTTTCCATGTATAATGGAAACTATTTTCAGAGGAAAATTGCCTTTTGGAATCGTTGTAAATTTCCTTTACTTTAGTACAAGTACACTTTATATTAACAGCTACATCAAACCAAACCAAAGCCAATTAGGATTTCTACAGTAGTTAATTATTTTATTACAAAATTAGCGGGGATGTTACAGTTCTTACGATAGGCGCAGACCTATAGGCTCTATTTCAAATCCATTTTCCAGAGCTCGCGATCACCCAGTTATTTATTTATTAATATTTTTATTCATTTTTTTACCTATTTATTTTATTATTTTTTTACTTATTTATTTTTTGTTGTTATTTATTTATATTTTTTAATCTTTATCGCCCAGAAAATTGTTCATTTAAGGCCTTTTACATCGGGGGAAATAACGTGTAACAACTATGCGACTATCTCACAATTATGTCCCGGGAAGGGACAACCGACCCAGGTGGTGACCTATCCAGACAGCTACTTAGACTCGAACTCGCGACCTCCGGTTTGGCAGGCGACGTCTTTACCCCACCGCCACGGTTTCATAGTGAGATAATTAAAAAAGGATTATCTATTAGAGGTAAACATAGTATTTTTTTATCTAGTTTTTACAATAATTTTGAAAAGCATTTTAATTTTGTTGCTTTCTTTGCTGCTCGATTGCAAGCTTCATAATTTCTTTTTTTCCTCCAGTTTCGCGAAATAGTTAAAAATACATCATCGATAGTAAATAATAGACGTAAGATGAACGATTGTCGAAGAAAATTCATGTCACAGAATTTCAGCAGCATGAGAGATTAGTTCAGAACGTTTTTTTTAGTGATTTAATACCATAGTGCATGTTAAACTTTCTTCATGTAGAACTGGTCCAAGAGATAAATTTCAATGTTTGTTTAAAATTTATTAAATCTTTTGCTATTACAGGTATTCTTTGTTTAATACATCATCTCCTAGTAATGTAATTTCTGAAGGCCTAGAAAATATATTTTTTTTCACAATGTATATAAAGCTCTTGCTTGCTTTGCGCGTGTATGTAGATTATGTCAAATGCTGGCTCCTTTTCGCGGCTGGTCTGTGCACCGCGTTCGGAAAATAACTTCCTCTCGTTTTCCGCCCTAATATCGCACGCGTGCGTTTCACCACTTTGTGGATATGAAGGCGGGCAGTGCCTTAAATATTTGAACCGAACGTTGGAGCAAGTAAATTTCCTCTCTCGCGGGCAACAAGGGTAAAATTCGTTTGAAATATTGCGGGCGTGGTCGACAAAGGGAATTGTGTGCGTTAAGAGATCATTCTTTGGCGGAGTAAAAGTCGCGAGAAAGTCTCTTCGTTGCTATGATCGCGGCGAGAAACATCTTATCAGAACTCTCTCTCCCTTTCGCGCGTTAATGCACACACTATATATTCGAGTTTGGTTAATTAAGCAGTTCGCCGAGCCGGCAGGTGAGGCGCCGCAGTCGTCGGGGCAGTGGTCGATGTCTCCATCCGCGAGAGGGTGCGCTAATCGCGGGCCGCAATTAGGGGGATTATGACGTGCGCTGCGACAGAGAACCCTACCCTGGGTTTCCGTCGGTGGTGATTATAATTTATGACCCACCAGGTTCAAAGGTGAAGTGGGTTTCACCCGGAGGAACCTCCTACTTCTCTCGGAAAATACGAGTGAATTCGGTGGATAACAGACGCGTAGGCCTCACTTTCATTTCCTTATTTACGGTATACACTGCACAAAGGCAAAACAATTTTACCTCCGTATTGTTCGGCGATTTTCTGCGGTACAAAAATACAAATGAATATTTAAGTACCGCGGGATTACCGCGGAGAAATCTTGACGAAGTCATCCACAATGCACAAATAGTGCGAAAATTACATAGAGAAAAGAATCATTCGTCTCGACTAGGAATCGAATCCGGATTCCCCGATCTTCGGTTGAATACTTAAGGCAGTAAGGCAAAATTGAGGAAGGACTCCACCGAGGCGTTTCGCCCCAATTTTAAAAAAATGTTTTTTTCCCTGTGCAATTTTCCCAATGAAATGGAATTAATGATACTGAAATTTTATATTTACTTATTTACGAGATACGCCGCACAAAAAAAACATTGCCTCCATTGAAAAATGACATTATCTTCATATCATTCGCCAATTTCTATGATACAAACATACAAATGAATATATTTATACTTTGTAGCGCAGTGAATTTAAAGAATCAAGCTAATTAACCTGCGGTAGCCTACTGGGAAGAGCACTAGGGTGCTCATCGAGGGATCCCGGCTTCAAATCCAGGCGAACCCTTCGAATACCCCAAATGAAAATCCTGGCATTGCAAGGTGGCCCAGGGAAAGGTACTGGCCCCCTAACCGGAATGTATGATATTTACACGCCCACAGCCTAGCGCGGGGTGAGATTTACCCACACCTAACCAAGCAAACTTTCTGGTAGAATCACTGAATGAGTGTGAGGGTTAATTTTAAGAAAAATCCAGGTTTATCGTCTAATTAAAGCGGTAGTTTCAGGTTAGATGTGCTCAAAACCGACCCATTTTATATAACATAAATATTTTAAGCCCCAGAAACTTTATTTAGCGGCACTACATGTTTAGATACTTTGGCTTAGTTTTCAATTATTCTATCATGTTTACTTAAAAAAATTTCAAACATTTGAAAATGGTGCTTATGTTTCGCAACTCGTAGTACCAATGAATAATGTTAAGCGGAGCTTGAACATTTTCTTGTATTTATGGCAGTTGGCGCATTGACCCAAAGCATAACATGAATTAGTTTCGACCATAATTTATTGTTAGGATAAATTTAAATATTTAAATTATATTACTTGCATAGATTAATCCTTCAAATTTAAAGAAATTGATGCTTGATGCGATTTTTCCGAAAGGGATTCTGGCATTAGCGCAATGCAATCAAAGGGAGGCCGGGGAAAAATTGTGGACTTGTACATATATCCATTTTATTGAATCAATTCCCTCTCGCGATGCTATCAACACATTTTATCGGGTGCTCTAGAGATATTTTCGATGACGTTTATAATGCGTGAATATATAATTCTCTCGAAACGCTGCTGTATAAACAACAATAGAATAATTTATTTTTTACATTAGTGGGCCGTAATATCTGTAAGTCAAATAATACAGGCATCCCTTTAATGGCACGTAAAAGCGTGATATAAGATCATTGGAGTTCATCGGCCGCAAAACATGTGTTTACCACCCTAGTAATTCATATCATTGAGCGTGCCTTATCGTAGTAACTGGGAGCAAGCTCCAAAATCCAATTTTGCGACGGGATGCGGCTTGAATTACTTTATATCTCCAATCTCTCGTCGTCGCTTGATGGAGTATTTTGACGCCACGAATGAAGTACATCCTCCTATTCAGCGGAGCTTTCGTCAAAGAGAAGTCTTTACACTGTAGCTCGTATCTCACTTACGTGAGCGACCCGCTTATCTTCTCGCCTTTCAGCAGTAATGATCATAAATCGCGTATGATGGCCATACATGAAAGATATCCTCTATGAATTTTGGTAACTCGCAATAAAGGAGTATGGCGCTACATTTGTTTGCTTATGGCATCTGAAAGTAGTAATTTTATCGCAAAATTGGCTCTATAACTTTCAAAATTCACTTCTAGAACCTAGAATTAGCCATGCGCGAAAGATATGCTCAGTAAATTTCAGATCACACAACAAAGGATATGGCGCTGCATTTTATGATTCAAGCATTTTGAATGAATAATATCATTTTATCCCATAATTGAATCCATCTTTAAAAATCCACTTCGATCGCGCTCCAAATAAAACATTTTTCCTTAACAATTGCAGTGAAACACATGCAAGTATGCATGGTATGGTAATCTCGAGTTCTTAACAAGTGCATATGGTAGATCAAAGATTGTGAAATATTTGCAGCTCTTTCTTGAGAAAAAAATCAACTCACGCTCCTTTACTTGAAATAAAAAGAACCTCTGGATAATTGAATCAGATGTACTTGCAACTTTAATTTTATGAAGTAACAATATTTGATTCAAGAGTGCCTAAAATTATTTTTTCCTCAGTAAAATTATGAATTCACGAGCACTTTCTCCGAAATTTATCAGGAATCTATGGATATTCCTTGTTTTACGATTGCTCAGTTACTGAAGTCAATGTTATAACTGTTTCGTAGCAATATAGATGGCACAGAAATAGCAATCACAATTTTTATACACATACAGTTTTTGTATATTGGTATTTAATGCATTTTTCATGCGATTTCATGGGTCATGCCTCGGTAAAAATATGGCTATAAATTCTTTCTTTCCACAGAAAAGACCAAGCAGCCGTGAATATATATTACCCATAAACCCTTTGGCCCCAATCCCTTTTGAGTTGTTTCTGTTTCTTACCGCTGAGGCAAGAGGGCTCTGCGGGACTATCGGCATTCACAACACCCTGCGGTATCGTGGAATTCAGTCGACGCTTCGTCGCGACGCGTAAATGGATCCATCGCTCTCTGAGCTTCAATTGTTTTATTTCAAATATTTTTCCCGACTTGTTTACCGTACCTTTTCTCCATTTAACTTGTGTGGTACTAAAAACACTACTCGTCGCTCCAATGCCTCATATGAAGAGTACCGTATGACATGTCGTTCTGTAAAAACCGTCCTCATTGAAAATATTTTATTTGCTATTTTATTTAATATCTATACTACTATATATCATTTATACTATATTTATCGCCCTGAAAAAGCACGTTTTGACCTTTCAATCGTGAGGCTACTGCAAATAACAATGAACGATCAGTAAATTCTTTGCTCTCAATGGGGGTAACCTTATCAGGCGGGATTCGAACCCGGCAACTTCAATTTAACCCTCTGCCATCGAGGTCGTGAATGTGGCGATAAGTACCTATTCGGTACTGCACCTAAAGATACTTCTTTCGAAATAACTCGTAAAATTTCGATGAAAACTTCAGACACCTCCAACTAAAAAGCATAGAATCGTGAGGGGATGAATAACCTACCCCTAATGCCTATTTCTAATGTGAGCTCTGCCCCCACGAAGCCAAAAGAGCCTTTATGTTGAAGCCCTGAGTGGGTGAATGCATCATTGTTAATTGAAAAGAAATTTTCGTGGCGTAGCTTGAATATTGCAAGATGACAGAGGTGATTTAATGAAAATAGTCTTAGTTCATAGCTTCAAATTGTGCAATTTCAATCGCACAATTTGAAGCTATGTACTATGAAAACTTTTGACCGTGCAATTAAGTTTTTTTAAAGTGTGCTAGTGTAAAATACTTATAGAGAGTCATTTTAAACAAATTCAGAGGTGAAATAAGCTGCAATACGGTGCATATTTTATTGTGGCTTTTGTGTACATCGAGATACTCATCCATAATCATAATATTCATTCCGGGAACTCGCTTCTCACTCTAACAACCTTTCATTGAGACTATCTTTTACTACTCTAGTTGTTAAAATTCTCATTAGAACATATTTTACCGTCGTAATGTGTGTTTTATCTGTGAACATTATTTTTTCTACGCGTTTTGCCCATTTGCTGCATCATCACGGTAAAAACAAGAAGTCTTTGGATTTAATTAGATAGTAGTCCATGCTGAATTTGGGCGGGTAGTAACATAAAATATTCAAATGATTGGACAACAAAAAATAAATTAAATTATTAATTATTTATCATAGCATTTTATTTTCTACTTGTGCTTTATTTACTTTATTGTACATAGTATGTTGAAGTACTCCCCGCACAACTATAAATTACTAACCTTTAAATTATAAACTAAAATATTCTTGTGAAATCACAGAAATTATCGTAATTTAACTATTTTAATTTATTTGCCGTGCAATAACTTGACGTGCAATGACTTGTTAAACGACATACATGAGATGCCTTTTACTTCTTGCCCTAATATAGTTGTTCAAAATAAAGTAACCCTTCTGTGACTGTGCGGGGTAACTCAGTTACCCCAAATTTGTTTATGAAAACTTCAATTTTTATTGGTGGGGTTACTGAGTTACCCCTCAAAGCTGTTGGTGGGAAGAAAAAAGAACTTGTTCGTTACATGAATGTAGGGATAAAAATTGAATGCCATAAAATTTTATGATATTATAACTTCCATAACGCCAATATTCTACATGATGGCACCTTTTGTACTTGTTTTTTTTTCATTGCATGTTAGTCCATGTACAATTACAATAGCAAAATACGAAAGATTCCAGCCATTTCGCACAAAATAAATGTCAAAACCTAAATGTAGCCTACAATTGATTTATAAATTTTGCAAAAAAGACATTATATCATTTAAGAAAAAGCTATGGTGTGGAGTTATAGGAGAGAGTAAAATACAACATATGATTTTTAAAATTATAAATGGGGTTTCTGAGATACCCAATTCGCATAAGTTTTGTAGGCACAGTCACGGAAGGGTTACTAAGTATTCTAATTACTGCCATGCACATCTCGCGCTGGCTGAAACAAGAAAATGGGCGGAAAATTGGTAGCGGACGTGAGCTTTGAAAGGAATGTCTGTTTCCTTTGAGCAAGTTCGTGATTAACGAAGGGAGTGAATTGGTGCTTAGCGTTCAAATTGAAGGTTCTCCTAGACAGAGTTCAAAAGTGGAATTCCCTAGAAGATAAGATCAAAGTATTGCTTCTTGAAACCTAAGTCTTAAGCTTCCATATCCCCGGAAGAAACTCAATTATGAGTCTTACACAAGTTCAACTATCGAAACGATTCTTTCTAGGTCATTGACTTTTTAATAAATGTCATTATTGTAGTTTAATGCGGCAAAATACTCAAGTATTTGAGTCAATTAGTTGTTTTATTTAAAGCAATTTGGCCTTAAACGGTCGAAATGTATAGAAGCAGTAATAGCTCTGAATAAATTTACTATGCATAAGCAGGTAATTTGTTCGAGCCTTGTTTTCAATTTAAACCATTAATGAATTATCATTGTTATGCTGAATCTGCAAAACGATGCAGTCTGGGATCAGTATTTAATTGCGTACTGTTATTTGCTCAAGCAAGCAAACTTCTTTCATATAATGAACATCAGTTAATCATTTTGCGGAGGGAGGTAAATTGAATGAAAATGGTAAATCAAGTGGAATAATTTGCCGACTTTTTTTTGGCTTACTGAATTAATTCACTCTCTCAGTCTGCTTACTGAGTGGTTGAGTTATTCTACCCGAATGTTGGTTGGGATACGTTAGGGTAGATCTCGTCCCTAATTAAGTCACAGGCATGGGAATTTTATACATTCGGGGTAGGAGGTCCAGTTCATTTCCCTGGTCCACCTTACACTTCGAGAAATTTTGTTTGGAGGTATCCTAAGGCTTAATCCTGGATCTGAACCCTGTACCCCTTGATCTGCAGCCTTGAGCTCTACCTCCCAGGCTACCACGATCTTCTTCGCAATTCGGTGTACTCTTTCGCACAAACTTGAATCATGACGGTACACTCTTATCGTGAAATTTTATACAGAGTAGTCGTTCATGTCTTAGAATACCTATCATATTAGGTTACTGTTTACCTGCTTTTTTCCAATCGAAATGCAAAAAAATCAATATTTACGGAATTATCTTAGTAAAATTCGGTCTGTTTTTTTATCTTTGTGTGTCTCATCTTGTTTTCAGTCATCTTCAATTTCAGGTTACCGATGGTATAAGGTTATATCCACTTTGTTAGACTTGGAGCTATCGCATTCAGGTCAGCTCACGTTGTCTCCGTCAGCATTAGCTATTCCAGTTGAAGTTTGACACATGAACTCGGTCGGCGAAGTGTCAGTTGGTAATGAATTGCCCTGGTTACTCCCCCATGCGATTGAAGTGAGGTTTCATACCGTGGCATTTGGCCAGAATCTTGCTTTATGCCTCAACCCGAAGGGTGGTTTTGGGCCAATTTCTTTGAAGTAGTGCTGCATTCAAATGTTCTCTGCAATCCAAAAGATCACCGGGCGTAGAAAATTGTCGAGACCAGCCAACTCCTCCTCGAGGTGGAGAAGACAGTCACGGGATAGCCAGGCGAAGTAAAGGTCGGTTTTGCACGTGATCTGAATCCCACACTTGGTGCTACTTTATGCTCACCCCATTACTGTGTCTTTAGGTGCTGTGAAAATGTTCAATGTGTAATAGAGCGATTTAGTGTGCAACTCAATTATTTATTGGTGTTTGAGTGTCCACGTGGGTTATAGTTTTACTGTCTCAATCGGGGCTGCGAAGAAGTTGCAGATACGATATTCATTTTCGTGCTGCTGCCATGTTATCCCGAAACCAAGAGTGATCTCGAATACATGAAAATCAGCTGTTTACGGTGAAGAAATTCTGCGTAGATACAGGTACGTGCTTATTCCGTTTTATTTAAGGCCTCAGAAGTAGGTTCTTGGTTAATTTTTACATAATCAGATCGCCGTTTGTCACCAACAATCATACTGACTTTTTATTTCCTTTCCGTTCTCAGTGCTTTTGATACATGTAATAGTATTGTAAACAGGAAGTAATGAATAGTTGGAGTACATAAGAAAAGGGTGTGTGGAAAACTATGCGCAACTTAATATTAGACCTATTAACTTAGACCTATTGTTTAAATTGTACGGTGAAATACTTGGTGACAAAGTCAAGGTTATTTTGAATGAGTCAGATGACAGTGGGAGTACTTTGGACACATCACTAAGGAAATGCATTCGAGAGCGGAGAGGTTAAAAAAATTCATTCCTCCCGAGAATGATGGAAGACCACTACAGACTATGCCGCGAAATGAAAAATGACCTTACGTTCGAATTTTTATTAACTTACTTATTTTTTGCTCATTATTACGTTAGCACATAATATCTTACTTTAGAATACCCAAAAAAAAGAGAGCATTCCTTAAGAAGAGAAATCTTCTTTCAGTTGGCAGTGAAAGTGTTGACTTTTTTTGTTTTTTGTTTTTTTTTTTTGGGATACGTCGACATCAAAGGTCATTTTACACCACAATCCACCTTATATTTTAAGTGTTTACTGTCATATTATGACGGGTATTAATATTTCGAATAAGAAACATGCATGCATTTTTTTAAATCAATTTAAAGGTTGTTTTAAACGTTGATTTCCTATAAAAAGGCAATTATTCGTGACAAATGCTCCGGAGAATCACCGAGGGTATCAATTAAGGTACCGCTCACTTTGTGCTTCTGTCGAGGGAATCGATATTAAATGTCGCACTCCGCCAGGATCTGTTCCACACTCGAATGTGAATCGCATTCTTCACACCAAGGAGGGCTCTTCTGTTCTGCGAAGAGGTATGAGTTTGTGAGGGCAGTGCGCCCTATCTCTGGCGTGTGATTACGACTTCTTCTCTCCACTTACACCTGATCGAAAAGACGCCATAATGATACTACCGCTTTTATATCTTGGAGCTTACAGTGTAGAAGGTAGGAAGCAATTGATTAGAAATTACATTAGGAGAAGGCTTCATTATGGTAGTGAGGCGTGTATTATTACAACAGCGGAAAAGTCAAGGTTGGAAGTTTTTGAAACGTGGTATTATATTAGAATGATGAAGGTCAAATGGATAGATTGTGTGAATAATGCGGAAGTCCGAAGAAGAGAAATCTTTTGAAATCTTTAGATAGAAGATGGGGCAGTGAAATCGGCTTCATCATCATGGACGGTGGTCTAATAATCTTTGAAGAACAGGCGTAAGGAAAGAACGGAGGAGGTAGGTTATGGCTGAGTTAAATAAAGCAGGCGATGAAGGATATAATTTAGAAGACTTATATACGTAGGTGTTAAAAGATTAGCAGATAAAAGAATGGTGTGGATGTTAGAAATGGTTATATAGATTTAAACTCGTGCCAAGTTCTTTTATGCACAGCATGTTTCTTTTGGCTTGTGTCCTTCATTTGTTTGTTTGTAAAAGCCACTTACTTCCGGTTCAGCTAATGAAGAATATACGACTATATAGCGTCATGTGAAAATTAATTAATTTATCTAACCTAATCCCAACAGTGGAAAGCTGCGTCAACATAATCTTAAGTAAATAAAGATCATAAACACTATATTGTTGTAATAATAAGGAAGGTCAGGAGAAGAAACTTTATTCATAATCTTAAGGTTGATGACAGTTGTTGATTATGACCGAATAAATATCCCAACGGTGCAAAGTATTCGATGTAATCGTACCATTCTCACATGTCCTATGTGCTACATGTCCATCTTGGTCAAGTAATGTATGTTTTAGATAGTGGAATTTATCACGCATGCTTGGTGAGAACTAACCCCTGACACGTAATTCACCTTTTTGTAACGTACTGTACGTTGGGAAAAAATAAACCCTACCGGACGCCCTAGAGATGGCTCGCACAGCATCGTGCAGATATACTGGGCGCGGACACATAACTAGGTTTTTCAAAACTTAATAAAACCCATTCTTTGAATCAGAATTTTTGATTGTTTTTTATAATAATTTAGGTGCATATCTAAATGACCGCTTTACGCAGTTTTGGAGATCAAATCAGGTGGGTGACGTTCCCCATTCCCTTTGCATAGAGTACACGGATTTCTGGCGTTTGCTATGGCTTTTGCCAGCATAGCATGCGATAGGGGTGTGGCAACATAACTTCCTTTTTTTAATGCGTGCCATTCAGTCGATTGATGTCGAAGCGGAGCGCTATTGGTCTCGCTCGAGACGCGCGATTTTAAAGTTTTGTTCATAAAATGTTCAATTGCCATCATGCGCTAAATTAAAGTGATTCCTAAAGGATAGAAGATTCCATAAGACTGGGTTACGAACACAGAACAACATCTGCTCGAAAAGCAGGCCTCATCGGCAAACGCACATCTTCACTGTTCCAAAGTAGATGTTGATGAAAGGATAGGATGTGCATTTTAAGCTGGGAGGAAATGAGACGGGAAGGGGAGCTTGAAAGGAAGCAACAGCGGCAAGCTGTGGGAGGGAAGGGGGAGAGAGGAGGGCCCTGGGTAACCGCGAGCCAACCCCAAGGGGCTACCTGTACTCGGTTAGTTTGGGATACCCAAGGTGGGAACTTTTCGCGGGATACGAATGCAGAATACTGGATTCCGTTTTCCTTATCGGGGAAGGGAGTGGGGTGGTTCTCGAGCTGGCTGAAGAAGAGGCGCAGACTATACAGAGAGGACGAAAGGGCGTTTCAGACTGTAATCGCAAATATCGAATCCAGCCCAGTTCTGAGCCATTTTCTTTAACCCTTTATCGGCCAATAATTAAAATTTTTAGATGAAAATATTCTTTTACATTTAATTATAGTAAGTATAACGGAAAGGACGGTGCATGTTAGTTTATTTGCAAGAATGTGGATCAATTGTTAAATAATGCAATGTAAATCTTGAGATGCATTTCCTCTAAATGATTAATTTGCATTGGTGAAAAAGGAATTCGAAAGGGACTCCATAAGAAACATAAGACAAAACTGTATGCGCGTCCGCATGTCCATTATCAATAAATTATGAGCACAAAACTTACCAATGGCTCGCGAGGTACTCATCTTCTCGCTGCCATGTTGAAATTCATGAGGAATCAACGTAGAACAAAAAAACTCCAAGAGATGGCATTAGTTTACTATGCCTTTATGACACGCGTTTCTTCCGAGGTCCATCGCCCGAAGCGCAAAGGTTTACTTGGAGATATGTCAGTCTAGTCGCGTTGAGTGGTGTATCGCGAGATACATTGGCCATTAAAAGGTTAATTTCGAGTCCTTCTTGGAGTCATGCAAGGTACCTAGGCTGATAGGATTTGCATTTTGGTTGTTTTTTTCTATTGAATGGTGAAATGCTACGGAAGAAAAAAGAAATATGCTGCTTTATCATAGATTTAATCGTTTAAAAATGAAATGTTGCGATGTTATTCCCGTTGCTAAGGCATATCTTGTAGGAATAACTTGGTTAAAGGTAGCTATGTGGTTGAATTACCTTCTGCACTTACTGGTAAGTTCCAATGGGAAATATACAGAAACAAGAGAATCGCGGCTATAATTGGCAGTATACTCACAGAATTCTTAGATTTCATAAACACAAAATTCTTTAGACGCGAATTACGTATTTGAAAGCCCTGAGTTCTGAATTCAAATGGCTAACATTTTCCCCTCTGTTTACCCTGTGGAGGCAAATTAGGGTTATAATTAACAGTTAACAAGGGTAATATACAACATTCATGGTGCGCTGAAAGTATCAATTACATAAGTTTTCAAAGCTTTATACTTCATTGATTCATATTCTTCGTGTACTTCATTGAGTCATATTCTTCATTGAGCCATATTCTTCATGTTCTTCATTGATTCATATTTTTTGTGTACTTCATTGATTCATGTTCTCCTTGTACTTTATTGATTCATATGTTCTTCCCGTATTAATTCATTTTTTCATATTCTTCATGTTCACCATTGATTAATATTCTTCATGTACCTCATTTAGTAATATTGTTAGGGTACTTAATTGATTGATGTTCTTCACTTCATTGTTCATTTCCTTTTTCTTCATTGCATGCATTACATGATAAGTGTCTGCATTATACGAGAATATACAAGTACCATGGTTTGAGTAATCTGATTTCGTGTGTGTTTTGAAGGAGGGCAGTGAAACGGTGCCTGTTGTAGCCGCAAGTGAAAGGAAAACTTTCTTTTTTCTCAAGTTCCTTGAAAGGGGGGCAAGAGTGGAGCGTTTACCGCGTCCAAAAATGGACATTTCAGTGCATTCCCAAGGAAGTAAGAGAGGGTGGCCTTGATAAAAATAAAATCGATGAAAAAGAGCGAGAAGGACTCAAGAGCGTGTGCGAGAAAGTGGAAGTAAGGGCCTCTCTTGGGACAATTTGGTGGAACAAGTCGAGAGGAGGCTCTGAGATCACAAGATACTGTGGGCAGTTTCGTCGAGTTTGACCTACTCAGTCAGTAGTTACCATTGTGATGAAAACGTCTCGAGTGAGTCAAATCCTTCGTGTTCGGCTGCGAAAATGTGGTTTGAAAAAAGTGCACGGTGGGTATCCCTCGAATTCAGATTCTCAGCTGGGTCCGTGTCAGCAGGCGACCTAATTCCTGCTGTACGCTACTTAATGGCCATTCATGCCGTAATAACGCTATGCGGGCATCTGTTCTAGGTCTACAGGCTCATGACTTCTATAATCGAGTTAATGGCTTTACCATGAAAAAGACAATGTCCGTCGTGTGATAAAAAAACCTTTTACGGGAATATAACCTTTAAGCGTAATTTTTATTGGTTTATTTCTTAAAATTCTTTGGTATAAATTTTAACTTTGGCTGACTTCAAATCTTGATACCGTTTTGTTCGCTATTTTGAGTTTTCTCTTCCAATACATTTTAAGGTGTCCCAGGGCACGAATATTAGTTTCGACTAACGGGACCGCAGTTTGTGTTCTCCGGGCTTTATAAATTTGAAATTTCGTAAATAAAAGTATTATTTTCGGTTTTTTCGTGTCCGAAAACCTAAGAGTTTGACAGAGTTAGAGTTAGTCATTGAAATTCAGACTTTTTTTCTGCCTCGATTTTTTTAGTATTGAAACCCCATAAGGAAAATTAAAAATTATGGTTTGGACCCACATTGTGAGGTCAAAAGGTCAAAATTGTAAAATTTTGCTTAGGCTCAAAAAAAACTTTGGACCTTTCCTTGTAAGTATGCCAATTTTCATGAATATTTTGTTTTATAATTTTTTTTATAAATTCTGTTCATATTCCTCAGCAACGATTGTTGAGAATTGATTGCTAAGAATTATACGCATTTTTTCGTCCCTCAGAGTGATAGCCCCATCGGTAGGTTTTAGGTCTTCGAAAGAGTGATTGCGCGACCCATCAATTTCTGAAACACTAGGTCATTCACACCGTCCCTTTTTACTTAGCTTATCCCATCACTTCTCATATTTATAACTGTCATTCAAAAAAATAAGTCAAGTATAGTGTTAAAATCACGTTTGCGGCCGGTGCGTTCTTGTTGGCTGGGAGACGGTACTAGCGTTAGTTTCATCGACGGATGTGCCGAGTGGTGGGAGAAGGGATGGGATTCCCATCCCTGGAGCCATCGCGGAAAATGATTGCGTGAATTTGTCATTTTTTCGCAATCATTGGAGCGATCGCTCGGAGACGAAGGATAAAATGATTGTGTGATTAATACTTTAAACTGAGACGTACAATAATTTTCACAAGTAAGTATGGTACTTTTATCACTAAAAAACATAATAATTTTCTTTCTAGAATGTTGCGCTGAATTGTACAGACTGTCCCACAGGTCGTGTGTCATTTTTGACCTGTAATTTTAGCAACTTCGTCCGGAGTGGAGTGAAAATAGACATACTTACAGGGAAAGGTCCTAAGTTTTGTTGAGTGCAAGCGAAATTTGAAATTTTGACCTTTTGACCTCGCAATGTGGGTCCAAACCAAAATTTTGAATTTTGCCGTATGGGGTTTCAATGTTTAAAAAATTGAGATAGAAAAAAAGTCTGAATTTCATTGACCAAGATGTCAACTCTTAGGTTTTTGCACACGAGAAAGCCGAAATTCAATCTTTGCACCAGTAAGGTCACAGTCAAGGTCATTGGCGAGGCAAAAAGAATGGCATACCTGTACCAACAAAGGTATCGATCCATAGGTTTAAAAGGGTGCCCAAGTCATTGGTATTGTCCAAGTAACCGTCTTATCCACTAATAGACCTCCAAGGCTAATACGAAGGTCAAAGGTCAGAGACTTAAACGTCGGGCTGTCATGATAACCAACGTGTGGAACTATAGGTTTTAAAGGGATCCCAAGTCGGTTTTACAGTTCATGGATCCGTATTGTTGATTTTGTATACATGTAGTGTCAAATTTCTTCATTATCTCGGAACAATATTTATTTCCGCAGAAAGGCCGATATTAACGTGTTCATAGTATATGTATACTATATACGTATTCATGTATACATTGTATAGTTGCCATAGACGATCGAATTTAAACAGTAAATTCGTTCATAATTCCTTTCCCCTAGAATTAAATGCATTATTACGAAATTCAAAAAGATGTAGGCAGTCCGTACGAGTGATAATATCCCGATCTTCTAAAATTTCATAAAAAAGCATTAAAGCCCTAAGGAAGAACATTACATGTTGAAAACGTTGGCGAATCGCAGTGGTCTATTCGTAGATCTACACCTCACGAAATTATCTGTTAATTAATTATGTAGAGGTCAAGAAAACTTAACCATTTATTAAAACGCTTTTCGCTTAAGATTCATGAATATTTTTACTAAACGAAATTATCAGATTTGTAGTTTTTTAAACGCTGTCATTCCTTTACGCCATCGCTTGATGTTTAGTGACATAATATAATTCAATTCCCTTATGAGTGAACTAACCCATCCAGTTTCAAGTCTTTTGTTTTGGAGTAATTTGCTTGATGAGGTCTTCTCGTTTAATTAATGGCTATAGGATGGCCTAATCCGAATATTTCCCTTTATTTGCCTTTTAACGGTGCAGATTATGGTCTCAAACCGTTGATGAACTCATCTTCATAACTGTATGTAAAGGGTGTTATCCAATCAAGTAATAAGGATGTCTGGTTTAAGGTTCAATATCTGGTTTTACGTGCAAAAGCGAATGTTCATCACGTTGATAGAATAACAGCCAATTATTCGGAAGAGTCTTTTAATGGAGAAATGTCGTTGCCGTGTGGAGGATAATATATTTGAAGAGCGTGGAACCTCGCCAATTTGTGAGTTATGGTAATGGATGGGTTAATTAGAGATTATTGCATCAAAATGAGTGTCTTTACAATCCTTAAGGACTTGACGTCCACTGTATTTGTTTTTAGGAAGAGAGGACTATTTTTTCCGGAAACTCATTATCTTTAGTGCCTAAAATCTAATTGATTGAGGCACGATGGGAGTAAATTACAGAAATAATTGACATAATTGCTTACCTTGCGTTTAATCATGAGCTATCTGCAATGCAGCGAAGATTTTGGCTGACAAATATCCCCGACAATTTTACCGCTTCGTGAAGTTAGGTCATCCTCCCGCTTTAATGGAAAAAAAATGATTTTGATCTCGTTTTAATTATTGGCTTTGTAAATTATTCAATGTAATTATATTTTGATAATAAATAAAAATCATGTCGAAATGTATTAAAATTTTGTTTACGAGGAATAATTTTATCATACAGTTAAGTTGAGCCTCTTTATGTGAAGACCACCTACTTATAGTTTTGGAAATTTGATTATCCTTTGTCATAGTGGATTATTGACGTTCATGAAGTCACAAGTAAAGAAGATGTAATGTAAACCACTAACAATAAAATCATCATCAACATCTTCAGCGAAAGCTATTCCGGCAGATCTTAGGTATTATTTCTTTTTTTTGTATTTTGCCTATAAAGCATAAATGGGCTCGATCCCCTGGATTTAAAATCTAAAGTACAATTCACTAAAAGAATTAGGTAGAAATAAGGAAAAGATAAGTTATAATGAAAAAATACCTTTCCCAATCAGCCGTTCCCTCGTAAGTTTAAAATAAGAAAATGCTAAAGTCGACGCCCAATTTTCGTAAGTTGGTGGCGTCATTACAGTTCTGGTTCATTTAACCATTAAAAGAGAAATTTTCGTTGAGGAAATTAATTTATCACAAGAGTGGTAACAGCAAAGAACCACACTAGACTCATTCACAAGGCCGTCCGAAATTGTATAAGCGGTGACACGTTTGTTATTAGCTCATGGTGTCATCAGCTAAACGAAAAAGTTAAGACTGCCGATTTTTCGTCACGAATAGCTTGGGAAGTAGGCAATGGAAACATAATGGTCTTTATGTTTTCATCCTTGACAGAGTTGACAATCCTTCAAATGTACATCGGCATTTTGGGTGAGCATTTGGCTTAGCAGTCATCCGAATGGGTGAGGGAGTATATCAGTGCTACGCTTCAGGCTATTTATTGCATCCTGAGTTTAGTACGTGAGTGTAGCTAATCCTTCCAAACGTTAGTTATATATTGATGTAAAAGATGTGCTTGAAATATACGTATTCAGAATATATCTTCTGCCACAAAGCTGGGGTATGATACTATTACAATTATAATCAAGAATGCTCTATTGTAAACTCATTAAGAACCCATTTTTGCCTTATTTTCTCCTTTTAGGGAGTGAAAATAAGTAATTTTTTGATACAATATTTTCCTAACACGCTCATCCAATATGCCTTATGAGCCTTAAAGTTGGTTTAGTCAAGTGAGGTTAGGGTTCATAAGACCTAAGTCACGGGCGTTTGTTAAAATCAGTGGCATCGTTGATTAAAATTATTATTTTAATTCAAAATGAAATTGATGATATAAGTTTCTTGGAGATCTTAAAAAAAATAATTTCATTCTGATTCATCTGACGAAGAGGGCTTAAAATGACTCAGCAAGGGAATCGAGAATTTTTGAAAAGGTTCTGAAAGATACGATGCGTAGGGTGCGGACTTTAGAAAGTGAAAGCCTTCCATGGCAACGGCATTTTGGGGGGATTTCAATTATACTAATAATCGCGGAATTGGTTGGAGCTAAATGAAAGTGAACTGGGAAAGGTCCTAATGGTTATCCGCAGAAATGTAATCCCAGGAAAAGTGGCTTTTCCGAGGAAAAGAAGTTTAATAACCGGGAGGAAATAAGTTTGATAATAAGTTGATATTGCTCTACTCGTGCAGTCGAGCAACAGCTGAGAATCATTCAATCGCGAAAGAAGTTATCCCAACATATCGTTTTACATTACAATCGCATTTCCAGAGCAAACTAACCTCAGGAGGCAGCATTTTGGTTGTATCTGGTGCTATTTGGAACATCGAAATCAAATTAATGCAGGCAATAGACTGTGAACAATATTCACAGAAATATCTCTTTGGTTCACTTGGAGAAAAAAAGTGGACTTTTATGATTGGCTTTATGAAGTAGGTTAATGAAATTAGAAATTTTTCAATCGCAATCCTAACGGCACCCAAGGTGAAGGCAATAAATACGTATCACAGGGTAAGCTATTTTCAGTAGAACCCAAACATTTAAGTATCAAACCTACATGTTTGGTGACTTTGTCATTATCTAAAGCAAGGGTTGGTATAATATTATTATAGACGATCATAAAGGTATTTTACCATGAAGGTATTAAAAATTGCCGAAATATAGAGAGCTTTTCAATTAGTCTATGATTATTCATTGTGTGGTGTGATAGATAAAAAATTAAAAGAAGATAAAATGGCGATTGCGGAGTAATTGATATTAAATATGACGTTATTTATCTGAAGTGTATACCTTCGAGCATAAATAAGTTTCTGAATTCCAGAGTTCGAATTCATACATGCACAGTTGGACAGTATAGGGTCACTGTATTAAGTTTCTGTAGTACAATGACTCCCTAAAAATCTAACTTGTAAATAATATTTCAAATACATTGTGGTGAGGAATTTTAATTAGTTTTTCGAATAATTACAGTTTTGAAATGTATTCTCACAAATACATTATTGATTTTATTGATGAAAAAATAGCTGACTCATGCACGGACTAAAAGGTGAGGCAGAATCGGCATCAGATATTTTGTCAATCTTTTGAGTTGGACCGCTATCTGTTCTTCACCTGCATGTTATCTTTGCTGTAGGTATATCAAAGACATAGCTTTTAAAACTATCATACCGTCGGCATCAAAAAATTTATGAACAGCAGAGCGCCTATTATCCGTCATAGAAGTTGCGGAGTTCTAAACCGGTAATTGAAAAGACGCAGTATGCATGAATGGTCAATTTCCTTGCATATACCTTTCATCTATGTCAGTGTCTATCACCACGTCTTTAGGCCTTACTTAATGGAAATATCTGTTTAACTACGATTTCATTAGTTTACCAAACATAATTTTAACAAATGTCGGAAAATCATTACTTCAACTATAATTACTATTATTGCAATGTCTGTTGATTGCGAGTATCGAATACACCGACACTTTGCGGCCCAGCAAGTGGTGAATCTTAATCTTCGTCGCGCAATCCGTTCGTTATTTTCAATATTTGCCGAGGAAAAAAATGGGCGTTTGGTCGTAATTACAACGCATTATACTCCTTGTAAATGCATGATGTCGTACTTTGCCGATTTACTGCTGGGTCTCCCTTCTGGTACCAAGGTACCTTACGAAAGAGTGTTTTAATTGGAGCGCAATGCATTCACTCCCAGCTATAGTTAGCCCTGGGATAGAAATCTCGTTGGCAGCGGGAACAGACAATCCTTCTCCGAAGTTCTGCGTTCCTCAATCTTTACGCTTACTCATCTCTTTCTGGAAGTAATTGAGCCACGGTCAAATCAATCCGTATTCTAAACAAAGGTTTAATGCGGCCCACCCCACTTCCCAGGGGCCTGAAAAGGGCTCCTCAAACACGTTCTATCAATTAGTACGCAGGTGGGAGTAGTGGAGTTCCCAATAGCGGGTTGAGAGGGGGACGTCCGCCCCCCCATAATTACAAAAGAATGGAAAAGAGAGCAATTTTTAAGGGGGATATCAGATAAAAGTTTTTCTTTCACGAAAATTACAAGCAATTCAAATTAATTATTATAAAAATCGATTTTTTTATTTTCTTTTTAATATATGTGCAATAGAATTCGTTTTTATTTTGTTATTTTAAAACACATGGTAAAAATCGCTCATGCCTTCATATATATTACTTATTATAACCATTATTCATAGCGCTGATGAAGATATTAGAAGATATCGAAGCGTAGGCAAAAATTTTTGCATGTCATTTCCTTGACCTATACTCCAAGACGATATTAATTATTGTGGGAAAAAAATACCCCTAGATCGGGAATGGAACCATGGGACTTAGGAATTTCGAAGTGGTTCACGCCGCCATCATGCTAAGAACCTGGATAACGTAGTTGTCTGTGCAGTGTCTTGGTTCTTGGTTCGATTCCTGGTTTAGGGGTGTTTTCTTATGGAAATTAATATGAAATTCATTGCCGTTCTTATGGTAGGTATAAAATAAATGACCCTTACAAAAAATCTTTACATGTAATTGATATTAAAAGCCTTTTACCCGCGCATGCTAGGCTTTGAAATAATTTTTAATGATCTATATTGCATACAATCAAGGGATAACGGAAATTGATAAGGTACCACCTCCTCCCTAAACAGCGATCTTCGTCCACACCTTAATGTCTCCTAAATGGTCCTGCAAATGCTGTTTACCAAAAATTATATGATGTTTTCTGCAAATTACACTCAGTACTAGTATTCGCAGCTGTGGTGCCGGAGTTTTAAGCATAGGCATTCAGAATCTGACATCTTTCCAGTTTGTCGATATGGTTAAACAGGTAAAGTGAGATTTTTTGCCGATTTTGAGAGAGTACAGAGCTAGTACTGTGTGGTAAGTGATTCCGAGAACCATGTTTGGCAAGCGGGGAAGGCTAAGTAAAAGTGAATAGGATTTAGTGGATAGAATGATATGGGATTGGCACCATTGTGAATTGAAGAGGGAAGTTTAATGTGTGAAAGGTTGGATTGATTCACAGAATGCTTCATGTATTAATACCTACCCTTACTTACTTCTGAGGCCATTCGAAACCTAGATGGTCTTTGGCCTCACCAACCAGGTGCCTCCACATTCTACGGTCGCCAGCCTTATCCAGCTGGGCTCCCATCTTTCTCACATCCTTCTTAACTTCATCGCCCCAACGCATTCTTGGTCTTCCTACCGGTCTTTTGCCTTTAGGTTTGCCTTCCAGAACTCGTTTCAGCATCGTATCCTCACTTCTTCTATGGAGGTGGCCCAGTCATCTTATTCTCTTAATTTTAATTATTCCCACGATATCTGGTCCTTTGTGTAGTTCTCTCAACTCTTTGTTCTTCCTAATATTCCATCTTCCTCCTTCCTTCATTGGGCCGAATATTCTGATTAAAACTTTGTTTTCAAAAGTTATGAGCTTCTTTTGCGATACTTTTGTAAAAGCCCAGGCTTCAGAGCCATATAATAATATTGGTATGACTATTGTTTTATATATTCTAAGTTTTGTTTTATTTGATAAAAGTTTATTTTGTATAGTTTTACTAAGCTCCAATATGATATTTTAGCTGCTGCTATTCGTTTAGTTCTACATCTTCTTTATTGCTGTTCGTTAGTATCACTCCTAAATATTTCAATTGGTTAGTTTTTTTAAATTTAGAATTTCCCACCTACCCTAACCGCTGTAATACCACTTTTAAAAAATATTAAAAACGAAGTTGGATTTCCGCTTATTGCATTTTTTCATTTGGCGTTCTTTCAAGGAGAATATTCAAATGATTTTGCTGCCATACGTCTTTGGTTCTCATTTAAATTTGAGAGTTTACTTTTATCAAATTGCTCCGTATATTTTTCAAGATTGCTCGCCTTTGTACATTGCTTTAAAACATTCCTTTTTTCCTCTTGAAAGTACCTAACATTGATCAACCGTAACACTCTAAAGTAGATGTTTCCCATCACCGTTATGACTAATGTATTCGGGAATGGCTGTTTTCCCGTCTGCTTTTAATGGCACCGTTTGATCAGCGCCACCTCGTGTGGTGATTAAACTTCTTGTTGCTCCTTCATGGAATGCTCACATTGCGCTTGGATTTATCTCAGGACGTCTATCGACCTTTGTCGGAGCATTTAAAATCGTCGGCTGTGTAAAAGGCTGTCGGAAACATCAAGTGGGTTCTTAAATTTAGCGCTGAGAGATGAGCGTGCTTTTATAATCTCATATTCCCCGTCAGTTTTGAATTTCCACCTGTATGACTCTGGGATCAAACACTTTTATGGTATATGAGGAAGGGATATTTGGACACAATTGGAAAGACAAAGCGGCAGTCTACATACCCGTGGGCATTAAGGAATCATTGCTCGAGCTGAGGTTTGAAGCGATCATTTATTCGTTTGTAGAGAATGATGAGCGGTTCTAACGCTTTACCTGCCGAGTGGATTTTGGACTTCAAGCCACTGTGGAACGCAACTATTTAGCGTTAATATATGCTCGTTTAGCTCTTATATAGGGTCTCGCATTTATCTTGACCACCCGATGTAACTTTATGTCCAGATGCAATTCAATTCAAAATATGCAATTCAATTCAAAATATGCAGATTCAAAAATATGTGTCTAGCAAATGTTCATTAGCCGTCAGGGGGACATTAATCAGCATGACTGCCTTCCTTGTAGCTTTGTTATTTACAAAGATATGAACAGCGGTATATCTTTTTTAAATGGAGGAAATGAATTGCCGAATAAAAAATATAGGGTGCCATTTATAAAAGAAACATCGCTGTTCATATCTTTGTAAATAACAAAGCTACAAGGAAGGCAATCATGCCAATCAATGTCTTCCTGACGGTTAATGGATATTTGCTAGACATATTTTTGAATTTACATCTGGACCAAAAGTTATTTCGGGTGGTCAAGATAAATGGGACACCCTCTATATTCATGATTTGCCATGTGACGGATTTGGCAAGAAACTATTCACTAACATGTATTTGTTAGTTATTATTGTTTGTGAAGGGAATATATCCCATTAGGCGAGAGAAGTTTTTATTCCTATCATTTTATGAGTAATGAAAGTCATGAAAAACTTATGTATATTTGAGGGTGCTATCTTAGTGGTTAATTGGTGGAAAAACTGATATATTAGATAATTTATAAGCTTCTGTAAATAATAATCTCTTTTCATGCATAGCTACTTAAACTGACGTAAATCGACCTGATTTTGAAGTTTGGATCTTGAAAAGATCAAATATTAGTTACAACAACTTCAACTAGCGCTCCTCGACTTTACGTAACTAGTATTTGCCGAGAAAAGATCGATTTTCCTTAATATCAGCCAACAGCAGGGAAGATATAAATCCCGTACGATAGTCCCCTAAAAATATGGAAACCCAGGAAAAGTAAAATTGAAGCAAGGTCAGCGCTTTGGTTTGTAGAAAAATTAACTATGTATTGCTCAAGATTATAATAACCCAAAAGTTACGTCAATTTACGTTGCTGCTAAGAACGATGCTTAAGTTTGACTATATTCGTCTATTTATAACACATATATTGATTTAATGTGCTCATTGTGAGAGAAAATTATTAGTATATATTATATTTGTAAAGCAAAATTTTGCCAATTTATGTCACTGTGGACAACAATACTTCAGTTTGAAAGTATCTATCTATTCCTCACACGTATTTAGAGATTTTTTCTGCTGCTTATAGGTGAAAATTATTCGGTGTAAACATGACACTGCTTATAGAATTGTAGTGATAAGTATAGCGTGATTAGTAGGCACTCTTAAACTAATAGTAAGTTGTGGTGTGTGGAGAGAGAGTTTGGATGACAGCTTGTTTGAAGAAACAAAGGTGAAGAAGAGCTTAGAAAAAGAAAGTGCAACTTCGAGTGTAGCAAACACAATGAAATGCGGCCTACAGCAAATGGACAGAATGTCTTGCAACCCCTTTCCCGCGATCATCCCCTTTAAGCGTGCACACGTTTTGCCCCCCAAAGAGAGCAACTTTTGGTTCCTCGTAGTCATCACAGCGGGTCCTCTCCTTATAATGTACGTCACTCGGCGCATCCACGAATAACCACGCACGATGCCTGGGCCACTGATGGCCTTCATTCTTCTCCCTTTCCTGGCGACATCCTCTCCCTTTCAAAACGTATCTCCTCACTCGTCTCCAACCTTCTCTTCTCCTCTGACCCTCATCCTGGGCTCAGCTTCCTTCACCATTCCACAATGCGTTTGTGTCTCTGGGTCAAGGGGAACTTTTTTCCGTTTCACTACAGCATGTTTCAGTTGCCGTACATACATTAATTTATTTAAGCGTGCACACTCTATAGCGTATACATTGATTAATTTTTGCGAATAACTCCGGCTGCCACCCATTCCAACTTTGGACTTCCCTCTTCACTTCGCAATAATACCTACTCCATTTTCTTTCTGTCTATGAATGCCATTGTCTTCCTCCCCCACCTGCCAAGCATCCTTCCGTCTAGCATGATTTTTAACACCCCTACCCGCTCAGTTCTCGCTTCACCCAAACCCTATATCTTCTGCGTATCTCATCTAATATATTTATATTCCACCATGCCTAGCTCTTCCTCCTTCCTCTTCCTATCCGTCCACTGAACAACGGTTTTGAATGATAAATATGGTATTTAAATTCGTAGTGGTTTACAACAAATTACCAGTTTAAGATACCCGGACTCTACCTCCCCCCCTCCCGAAGCAAAATTTATGGCTTTTGAGAAATTCCCTGGTGCTTCAAAATAGTTTATTTTTTGAATTTTTATGCTTATCTTCGTCCAAAATATCATTTGAATGATTTTCAGGGAATTATTTCGTCGAGGATTTCTTTTGCGAAGAAGCGTTGATTAAGATGATCGGCGTATTGTCATTTTCCATGTCAACTCGAGGCCTAATAAAATTCGCTAGGCGTGCGACTTCCCCGTCAAAAGTGCCGTCTTTATCGTTTCGCCGCCTCAGCAGTCACGAGAGAAAGTGTAGTCATTGGAAGACAAGAGGAGTTCTCCTCGCGGCGCCTCGCTGCTTTCGCCCGGTGACATCCGTCACGGAGGAAGACACAGTCATCCGCTCCTGCTCCGACACCGCCTCGGAATTTTCGACTCACTGTGGGTAGAAGGAGAAGGTGTAGGGGATAAAAAAGAAGGAATGTGGTGACGTGCTCATCTCAGACAGAGCAGGACAGACCGTCAGAACAGACCGAGTTGAATGGAATCGTGCTCGCGATCGTTATGAAGGGATGTAAAGGAAGCAGCAAGCACAGCCAGAAATTTGCTTCCAAGGGGGCATCTGGCAGTGTGCGGGTTGATTTTATTGGTACTTTGTTGTGAATTACCACGAATTGGAATACCATAATAATAACTGAAAATCCTATAGTTCCATTTGTATAATGCTGTTTAACGTCAGACGAATGTTTAAAAAAAATTCATTATTTTCATCAAATTACACTTTTCATTTTTGTCTCATTTAAGCATCAAGCAACTTTCCCTTTTCTTCTCCTCAACGATTCCCCCTCTCTTCCGATCAACAGCTCCCAAGCAACAGTCAATAACAATTGTCATTAAAAATAAATAGTAGAATTAAAATACCAAACTTTACTGCTGGTATTTATAATAATAGGGTGGTTTCCTATTATTTTTTTATTGCCTAAATCGAAAGATTATTACTCCTGGAGTACGTATTTCACGCTTTTAGATTTTTAAATGACGATATCTATTTTTCGCGATTAAATGAAAAGTGAAAATTTTCAAGCGCGCGAAAACGCGACGCTTAAGTATGAATGTCGGGAAGTCTCTCCGCGTGACGTATTTCTGGTTCCCCCTCCCGCCCTGCGAGGTGACCTTGAGGCGAGGCTTAGCGCTGATACGACGCAGGCTGCTAGCGGCTAGCCTAGTACCCTGCTGGCTGGTAGCTCTTGGCTTAAATAAGGATTATTAATAACTTATCAAACGAGGAAAACTTTCCGACCTTAGCCAGTTTTAATAAGTGATTGTTAAGACATGTTTCCCTGAGCTCTGCGCCTCATGCATGCAATGGTAACCTCAGACGACGTATAACTCCTATCTTCTCGTATAGAAACTAGGTCCCTGTGACGTCACGTGGAGTGGCATCGCATGGGCGCCAATCTGGCCCTTTTCAAATGAGGATAAAAATGGACCATTGCCATTCGTCTAACCCGGTATTTCTAAAACAAAATAAGTTGTATATTATGAATACACTATTGGTGGGAAACGAATCGCAATCAATGCCTTTCGTTTTCTTTGATGAAGGAAACCACCCTATTGTTGGTTTTTACCGATGCAGCCGTAGTTATTTAGCTTGGTCTCCGTGTTATCCAAAAATATTTTGATGCTCTAAACCATTTCTCAATTTAGGCGAATTTTTCAACGTCTCTGCGTAAATCTAGCGATTTGATCGATGGATTTTTCTTCCTTATAGGAAAATCCTCTAAAATCGCTGGCACATTAATGGCTTTGCCTGGTTTCGCTGATGGTAGGACCCGCCCGCCTTTGTGACGGTGCGGGAATCCTCGTCCCTTCCCTTCCTTCCCTATCCCCTCCCAGGAGTCGTCGTCGGGCTCCTATCGCGGCGGCGCCTCCTTCCTTTTTTCTTCCAGTCCTCCTTCTGAGCCGCAGAGGTGATAAGCTAACGCTTCCAGACCCTGCCCCCAGAAGTGTAACCTGCGAGCCCGCCCTAGGGTTTCTTATCCACTGTCTCTACGTAAACAATGGTTCAAAGATGTAACAACTACAAGCAATTACAAGGTTGGTCAAGCCGAGGGAATATAAAAGAGTGTAACCGTTTCTAGCTAGTTTTTAGTATCAAGCAATGTAATGGTTCGCGTAGAGTTACGTAGCGATTGAAATGTTGGCTATAAAATACTTAACCAAGTATCAGGCCAGGCCTTCGTTTTCTCCAGAGTTTGTTTGGGCACTTTATTCCTTGAGTAAATTTGCTGGTATCCGTCTTCCTTGCTTAAGGTTTTCGTGTATTTCACTACCTCTATCACATCCCTCATAATAAATGTAATTATAATATGAAGGAGCCAGCTGCAGTCTTCACCTCCTCTCTTTTGCTCCATACTAATATCTTAGTATTTTTTTAATTTTCAGCTGATATCTGGCTATTTTCCTTTCCATATTTGTCAATGTCATCTTCAATTCCTATGTCTCGGCTATGAGTGCTATGTCGTCAGCAAATCGCCGCACACTTATTTTTTCTCCGCGGACATTGACACCTAAAGACTTCTTGATTTTATTGTAAGCTTTCCCGATGTACATATTAAATGTGCATGTAAACATCGATATCAACATTAGATGGTGGCTTAAAGCTCACCCGCGAGATGACTCGACTACCAACCACGTTTCCGTTATTCAATGCCATTTTAAGCCTTCAAAAGGACATAGAGTGTCAAAACCATGGTCGTAAGTGGAGTCCTATATTAAAGTACGTGAATTACCGTTTATTGTTTATATTTTATCACGAACCTTAACGGTGCCTCGAGACTTAGATACTAACATTGTTTACGTAGATTACTCCCTACCGAAACTGGGCCGGAAGCATTCATTCCCCCTACCTGCTGGTGGGAGGAATGTCTTCCATCAACATTATGCTTGTCCCGTCGCAATTTAAATTTTTTTTTGCCCCCTGCCGTGACATCGACGCTCCATAAACTCCTCGCCACCCCGTGTCCTGTACCACCTCGTCTTCCAGGATGCCCGGCGGTAGAGGATGGAGCAGGATCTTCATTCCAAACAATTCATCACTCTTTCCGCTTAATTGCTCCTCATCATTCACTCTCCCCCACTCCCCCACTCTCCGGGGAGAGTGTAGTCCAACCCTCGGCCCTCGCGCCTTTTGTCCTCCGCAGAGAGATAACCCATCGTCCCTTCCCCACACCCACGATACCCCATTCACTGGAGGATGCCTCGCTACATGATCAAGGCGCCAAAAAACAGCTCATCGCCAATGCGATTCTCCCATCAAAGGCCCTATTGATTCACAGAGTCCCTTCACGCGCCTTTATTTGCCGATAGAGATGAGGATGTGGCTAAAGAAATCTCCGACCGCAGTGATGAGAATAGAAAAGAATATTTTTATTATGCTCTAGGTAAAACCTATGAGAGCAAAAAATTGCAAATACAGGAAGTGTTCTACTCTTAATAAAAGACATTTTGACAAAAATAAGGCATTATGGAGATTATTGCTAGGCTAACAAGTACTAGATATTTGTACAAAAAATGTAAAATATTCAATACTAATAATGCAAAAATATAAGTTTTCACTTACACAGTAATGAACACACACATACATATAAACATTTATGTAGAGAGTTTTGATAACATCACAACTTTAAGATGATAACTGTAATGAGTTGAGGAGACTGAATTAAGCCCCAGGCTTCAAATTCTTCAGCCGCCTTCTTTTAAACGACTGAAGTCAATGTGACGTGAGGACCCCTCTACAACCTTTTGTCACCTTTTATTTCCGGTAAATATTTCTTCCAGATATGAATAACTTTGCTCCGGAAAAAAGAAAAAAAATATAAGACGTGATTCAAATCTCACACAGTGCTGAGAAAAAGGACGAGATTAGTTCTTGCGTTTCCCACAGACAATGCGTTTGTTTACTCGCGGTGCCCAACTACCGGTTGTTTTAGAATGAATAGCGGGGTTTTAACTCTTTATATTATTTATTGCATTTAACTTACAGCTATAAATGATGCATGGAATGATAGAGCAGCTAAAGAAGTTTTATTTTTGGGAAAAATTCACATGTGAACTCTATGTATACACCGACATCCGTTAAAAGCTTTCGTAGCAAAGATGGCGACCAGTGAACAGAAAGCTTTTTGTGTTTTACAGCTTGAGAAAACGGAATCTGTGCAGCGTGCGTACATATTAAGTTCGGTTATGATCATCCAGAAGATAATTACATCCGTACCCACAATCCCAGCTGAACTTTCCGAATTAAGAAACAGGATTGAAGCAGCTGTTGCAGCAATTACTCTACAGACTCTAGTTAACCTTTGGAAGATATACAAGAATTGCCATGAGAAAAATATCCCCTGGACTGGGAATCGAACCACGGACCTTTGGCTTTCCGGGCCACTGCGCAGACCACTACGCTATCCAGGTTCTTTAATTCTTATGGAAATTATACGGAGGCTCATGGTACTAGGTGTTAGGCCCTCGCGGTCCATCAAGGATGGAAACGCGAGGGAGAAAGGATTTCCAAGAAGCCACAACCGGTTGAGAGCCTCAAACCTGCGCTAAAGCCGTGCAAAGCGGTTTGTGTAATATTTCTAAACCTGCCCTGTAAACGGCGGTGAAATATGCAAGAATTGCCATGAGAAAAAAAAGCGTAGTGGTCTGCGCAGTGGCCAAGAAAGCCTAAGGTCCGTGGTTCGATTCCTGGTCCAGGGGAATTATTTCTCACGGAAATTCTTGTATATTTCACCACCGTTCACGCGGCAGGTTTAGAAATATTACACAAACGTTTGGAAGAACTCGTATTTCGTCATTAGGTATGCCGTGTGACAAAAGGTGCTCACATTGAACACATCTTGATTTTTATGTGAAACTTTTTGAGTTGCTTTTTCATTCGAAGTTTTCTGATTTATGGCTGTAAATTTATTGTATCAGAAAGAGTATGTTAAAAAGCGTTAACACTTTGCTATTAATTTTGAAACTCCCAGTATTTACTAGATGTCTATTCCCTTCCTAAAACGTCATGTAAAGGATTATCCATCAGTTTATATAGGAGTTTATTCCATCATTAAATTTGAGCATATTTTGCTTAATTGTTGGCCCGGAGGCGGCGGGGTAAAGTACTCGCCCACTAAATCCTTCGAGTCTCGCCGGATTGTCCATATGGTCCATTTTATCACTTAGGATATGCGAGTACGTAAATTTCTGCTGGTCCGATCAATGGAAAACCCTTAACACAGTCTTCAAGCCTTCCAGAAACACCTAAGCCTTCTTGGTTCCCAAGGACCAAAGGGAGCCGAGGCTGAATTTTCAAATTCTTGTTAACATTTTCTACAGCTTTATTTTGGAACAATTCTCAGTAACATTTAAGCTTAAGAGGCTTTTCTTATTTACTTATATTAGTGATTTATTTTGTTTATTATTTATACATTTTCATTTCGTGTGAATAACTTAATTCGGCGTGAACATTTGTTGGTTTGTGTCCTGACCGATTGCTAGAGAACCAGGCAAAAGTTAACTGAATTATCCCATACTTCCGGTATTTTGTATATTTGTATTGCATGAATCTATTACATGAATGCTAAGGAATCATTTACTCATTAAGAGTCCAGAAATCATTGCCAAATGTATCTAATATGCATTGGAAATTTGATATTCTAAAAATATGTTACTCCTGTTGAAAAACGTACGTATATTTCCCACAAATGGCAATAAGTACTAGCCTTTAACCCAAAAAATACGGGAAAATAAAGTACACGCACATTTCTTTAAGTTGCAATATAAACTTTGGCTTACTAGGGTATTTAATATGACGTTTTTCATTGAATAATGCGTGTTTTCCACTCTATGACTTGGTATACAAATAGATGTGCACATAATTTACGTAAAACCTTCGTGAAAATGGTGCAGAAAATCATCCACCATAAAATATCCGAAGCTAACGATGCCCGTGTAGTTATTGTATAGGCATTAATTTTTAAGTGGCACATGGTTTGTAGTCACTCGGAAGGAATCAATAGCAACCTGAAATAGTGACTTCCGCTTCGCTCGAATGTGATTGCCAACATTCTCGTAGATGAAAGGAGTCCAGCTTTCAGACATTATACAATAGATTGTTTAAAACAAATGCTTGACGACATCCAAAAGCCATACGGTTTGTGACGACCCTCGATTCAAGGTAACGGAAAAGTACTCCTGCAATGTTTGAAAAAATCATTTACTTTAATGACTCCTCTGGAAATAGATGTCGAGTGTAGCAAAATAATTACTAAAGATATGTACCTAAGCGAAGCAACTTAAATAAACTCATCGAGTGGAGCCATGATACTAATTACATTTAGAAAACATTTTGATAACAATAATTTCACATCTTAGATGGACGCGTGTGAGATAGAAGTTGGTAGGATGCTCCCATGAGCATCAGAATTAAATAATTCCGCCAGCAGATTATTTTTCTCCTTGCATAGCATATTGCCGGAGCTCTGGATGACAAAATGCCGCTCGTTCTGACTGAAAAATAATTCGTACCGTATATGCTTTCATGAGTTTTTCTTCCCCGGCTCACCCCCGTGACGTAATGAAGTCACGTAAGTGACACCGGAGTTTTTTCCATTCCACCCTCCACCTGTTCTCTCTCTCTCTCTCACACACACACTCATTCCCTCTCTCATTCTCTTTTTACCTTCGCCCTTTGAAATTCTCAGTCCTCTTCTCAACCCCTCTTTCCTCTCTCGTCCGTTACTATATTTAGCTTCATTTCCGTTGATGGATGAAAATAAAGGCTATTCCTCCCACTCCTTTAAAAAGCACACCCCCAAGCTCCCTTAATTCCAGTTAGTCTCTCACCCTCCCCGTCTGTCTCTATAACTTTCCCTTTAATGTGTACGCCTTTACATTTTCACCCCGTTTCTTTTGTTCGCGAATATGTGTATCCGTCTCCTTTGAAATATAAATTAAAAAAAAAGCTCATTTTACAACTCTCTTTTTCCTCTAATTTTCTGTGAATCTATCCTTTACTTCATCATCTCCTCCTAGATCATTCTATTTCCGGCCTCTTTTCAGTGTACGCATTAGTTAATTATAGCTTCACCATTATGCTCGTCTCATTTACATAATACCCTGCGAGCCACCTATAGTGCTTTCGGTAAGGTAGTGAGGACATGTCCCCTCACATGCCCCAGGTATTGTACTTCTCTCACAATTAGTCTTCCATCCCCACCTTTCTCTATTATTCTCGAGTAAACACTGAGCGTTTTTCATTTAACCAGGTTTTTCATATTCAAATTTAATTTATCCATGTCCCTCAAATTTAAATCAAAACAAAAGACACTCTCCATCACTCTATTTTCTGTTTATCTAGCTTTTTTCGTATTCTGCATCATCCCTTCCTTTTCCTTAACATTATTGTGTTATTTCCATCGCACAACTTATCTTATGTTGTCTAAGATGATCGAAATCTTGCTCCATGAAACCCTTGTATCGCAAAACTCAAATAGATGCGCCTTTATGGGATGCGGTTCACACCACTCTAAGCGCCAAATTTAATGCCATTTCAAAGAATTCCTCGCCTTATTGCACCTACTTCCTTGGTGTGAAGTGAAAGGAGTGAAATTTTGGTCGAGATTTTGTTAGATTCTTAACATGAACTTATGTTTTCGTTGGAAAACACTGTCACGTAAATTAATAGTAAGACTTCAACTCAGATCGATTGACACTTGATTTTAAAAATGATCACATAAGAAAGATATTGATACCGGGAGTACATCAATAAATAAAGGGTCTAGCAGGTTAAGATGGTGAAAAGTGCCCCCTGATATTTTGAGAAATAAAAAATATAAACTTTAAGTGCATCCAAAATTATGTGTTTTCCCAAAGTTTCAGACCTCAACAATGGAAAATAACCTCAGAAAGAAATTGAAACACAATTTTTAGTTTTTTAACCATATCTTCAGTTTTTTTTGTAAAATCGTTTTCTTGATTTTAAAATGTAAATGCTTTTATGGTCTACCAATTTGATTTTTTTCAAACTTTTTGGACCAGTACCTAAATTTTTACATAATTTTGAAATTTTCAAAATTATATTAAAAATTTTAGGAAACAGTAGAGACGCCGAGAAAATATATGTTTGCACCCCCACCTTAAAGCGTAATAACACTTTTTTCAGATTTTTAAAATTGGTGGAACAAGGTAAAAAACACGAATAACTGCTTTCTGCCATTTGCATCTGTATATTCCAGGAGGATATTTGATTTGATTGTTGAGAGAAAAGATTGTTGATCAGTTTATAATAATATTGATTAAGAATAAACATTAACATAAACAATGCCTATCACACTTAGATTAATCGTAATTATTGTTTATAACCATACTGTTAAGCTGTAACCTTCCGTCGGGCACAATGGATTTGGCAGGCTCAGCGCAAGTGTTTTTTCACTTCTCCGTGGCAATAGGTGGATTAGAACCCTTTATACTCATAGTAGCTGTTTGTTTTGGCACGCTGTAGCCAGCACGCAAAAGCCTTTCGCTTTTCGCATCTATGCCAGGCAGGATCACGTGCAAGCTATTATCACGATGTTCAAGTCTTGCAAGTTATATTCATTTTTTGCTCGCCTATAGGAATCTTTTACAGAATCACAATTATCATTTATGGCTTGCCATTTCGCTTAAAGAAACTCAGATCCATTCACAGGGATTAAAGCGGGTTAGAAACGATCACTATCTGTGAAACGAGCACTACAACTTTCAATCTTCATTTGATATATTTTTCAAAATCTTTCTTGCTGTTATCGTTTTGTAAGAAAAAGTCGAAAATATTTAGGAACTTAAAAAAGAAAAATAAACAACAAATATTACACTCAAAAAAAGGATTGGATTAGATATCCAGTTTTAATTGGATAAGTGAAAGTTGGATGCAGTATCCACTGAAACAGACACGGCAGCCAACGCGATTAGGTGGTATATCTAATTAAATTGGACAATCATAACTTGGTTGTAATGCCCAAGTTTTGGTACCCACACCAATCTCGAAGATATCCCTCATCCAATAGTTGGATCCCACAGCCAACTCGATGGATAAGGCGACTATTATCGCTTCTGCGTCAGTCATCACTATAGCGACGGACTCCCAAACAGTTCTTATAGTAAACAACTCGTAAGTGAACATGTTTGGCGTGCTTTGTGGTAAGTAAATAGCTTTTAAGTTTGCTCTTGCTAGTGAGAAAATATTGCCATTCAATGCCAATTTTATTACTTTTGTATATCTTAGAGCACTTTAATACGAGAAGATAACCGAGGTAAGGATTTTCTTGATGCTTTGGGCCTGAATCTTCTCGAGGAAAAATTTACCGGTAAGCTTGCCTATTGTGTTTCGTTATTATGCGTAACTCTTATTTTATTTCACCGTTCAAGATTTTATCTCGTGGGTTGATATTATCCTTAGGTTGGATATTGTATTTTTCAACCCATACGTTTTCTCGAAAATACTTCCGGTCAATTTTGATGACTACCATATGAATTATACATTTCGTTACTAAATAAATGAAAGCATTTTAACTTAATGCATGTGTATTATTACAATATCACTTTTACTGAATGAAATGTTTGTATTCTCATTTAATCCATTGTTGAAAAGTTTCAAGTAGTTTTCCATTAGATTTCAATTTCAATTTGATTGGATTGCAATTTCATGCACACCGGATAACCTGAGTTCCACTGTACAAGTAGAAATGCAGACACTTATGCACTAATTATGCGAAGGACTCTACCCTAAATGTATATAATAGCAAAGTGTAATATCAGACACTAGCTTCTTCCAGAGACCTATTTATTAATTTCATATCACAATTTCTTTTTCTCCTCCCCTTCCTTCCAGCTCCTATTTAAATGGCTTCCTTCTCAGCAATTCCCTCTCTTTTCAGCAACTCATTGGCAACAATCCATCAGTATTTATTAAGCATCCACATCCAATTAAACATAAATTCAAATAAATAACAGAAATCAAAACATAAACATAATATCAAACGTTACAATGCGTATGAACTGCAATATAGAGCTGTGTATTACGAAATTTAGAACTCAAATCGAGGATATAGACCTATGTACTATAGTATCCATACTGCAAGGTGTAACATACCACAGAATTTTTAAAATCATTTTTCTCCTGATCGAGCTATTCTTGATGTTTACATGTCAAGATGTTACGGCTGATTTATGTACTGTATAAATAGCTTAAGTTATGAGTAGGAAGTAGCTTCCTTTTCGTGTAAAACGTTGGTAACTAATTGCAAAAGAGTATAACCAATAATCATAAAGGCAAGTTTAATTATGTACATTTTTTATATATTTATTCCAGTTCCTTAGTGGAAGATTGTGAGGTGTTGGTGGACACTGTGAACTTATAGGAAAATTCTCCGTGAGTTTGTGTCAGCTTGCCTTGAGGTTCCTTGGGTGAAGAGGAAGTTCACTCGTTACCGAAGTGGAAAATGTGTTGCAGTTGGTTTCGACGATTTCAGCCTTCCTGAATTTGGAAAAGTGGACAGAATAATTTCCAACGAAAATGATTGAGTGTTTCGTCTACAAAGCTCTGTACACCTTGGATTTCGACAAATTTTTGATGCTTACGAAGTTCTTGAAACCAGCATAGTAAACTCCATCAATGTTAAAAACTTAATATCTTTTCAGCCTGTAATTTATGTGAGAATGCCGGACCATAGCAGCAGTATTGTATACAGCCTTCAGATATTGTGTAACAAAAAATTTTCAACTGAAAGTTTGTTTCTTTTTAAAAAGTTGCTTCCTTTTTTAATAAATACGTTTTATAAAAGACCTCTGCTTTCTTATATCATTTAACGTATTTGCATTATTTATGGCATTCAATTCAACATGATAGTGATCTGAGGTGAGTAAGTCTTCAAGGTAACAAGTTGTAGTGAAAATTATGATCCCCAAAATTTATTGTAAATATAACATTTTATTTAAAAACATGCATTTTCTAACTCTAATGTTCGTCGGAAGTGGCGGAAATAGTACCACGAAAGGATATTATAATGTTACTTTCAAATGGTGACACTATTAATAATAATATCCCTATACATATTACCCATTCATTAAACGCTACGGCAACAATTTCGCAAGGTTGTGGCATCCAATATAGATGGACGTAAGACCCAACGACGCTGACTGTGGTATCCAACGAGTTGGTTGTCACAGCCATTTCTCACCCAGCCATTTAAAATGGCTCCCTCATCCAACTAACTGGATGGGGCCATAGCAACCATTTAAATTGGATGTGGGATCCAACTATTGGATATTTTTCTTCAGTGTACCCATTAAATCAATTACTACTGCAACTACTACTCCTATGGCCATTCTAATCCAAGTCGATTTTTCACTTTGCCAACAATTTGTCTCCAGACACCTCTATCCTCGGCCATGTCAACGTGTCCCCCAAGTCTTGTCATGTATTCAACAATTTGGTCATTCCGTCTTAGCCTTGGTCTTCCCCATGGGCGCTTTCCTTCTGGTTGACCTAATTGAATCAATTTTGTTCCATTCATTTCTTTTCAAGCCATCTAAATCATCTTTTTTGTAATAGCGTCGCTTCATGAGTGCATTTCACGTTTCAAATTTTTCTGGTAATCTCTCCATTTCATCTGGAAAACTGTCCATGGTTCATATTGAAAAAGCTACGCACGTGAGCTTCAGTGACTGGACAAGTCAGTCATGATCTCGTGAAAATTATAATTCAAATTGAGGTTGTTTTCGTTTTTTATGCACGCGTTTAGAACAGGGGTCTCCAATTTACTAGGCCACGAGGGCCACATTCCAAGTTCCAAATCACCCCGCGGGCCGGATAGCAAATTTGCCCATGACTGAAGTATTCGATACCATCGTCTACTGAAGTATCCGGTGGCATATTCCTTATTTACGAACAGTTGAAGGCGACTTTGACGTGCAGTACAGCGCTGCAATGCTCCTAGCGGCGTCCCACAGAGTTAAACGAGCGAGAATCGCGCGCTACTTGAAACGAGTGCGCGGGTCGGATGAAAGCCCTTAAGGCCGTATTTTGGAGACCCCTGGTTTAGAAGATTTGTGAAGTCAAGGTTTGCGTTAATGGTAAGTCATTTTGACCTCTTCATGTTTTATGAAGATATTTTGATGGGTTAATATCGATTAAAGGTAGCTTGGGCTGATTTATACCATAAAATAAAGCACTATACCACTATCTTCTCATGCTTATTCTGAATTTTCGTCATTATTAAACATAGGAGCATTATATTTTGAGAATAAGCAAAAACTAGACTCTTTTAGT
Organism: Ischnura elegans; assembly: GCF_921293095.1. Taxonomy (NCBI): domain Eukaryota; kingdom Metazoa; phylum Arthropoda; class Insecta; order Odonata; family Coenagrionidae; genus Ischnura; species Ischnura elegans. The sequence continues at coordinate 125,518,751 of NC_060247.1, forward strand.
TTCCTTTATCGAAATTAATGGAGGTAAATAACATAATAATGAGTCATGCGCGACATTTTATGAACAGAAATGTGCGGAGACTAACCGTGTTCGCTGCAAAGGTGTAATGAATTTTCTTTCGCCCCAATATCAATTTGGGAAAAATTTCAATTTGCAACGTTATGGGGGACGTGATAAAACGCGTTAATATCAATGTGCCGAGCGCCATGAAATGAAATGATCCCGCCCTTGATGACCTCGCGAAAATTCCGTAATTACCTACGGTGGGCCGTCCTCGTTTCATTTGAAGTGCGAATTGATTCATTTCACGCGACATGGATTTTGCGGGTCGTTATCGTTATTAAGTTTTAAGCTCCGGTTTTAAACTTCAAAGGTAGGCAAGGGATGGTGCCGGATGAGCTTTAAAGGCCATTTGATGCGCAACGAATGATCTAGCATATGACGGTAATCCATCGCGAGAAAGGTTGCCCGGATGTGATGTCATATATTTTATGTTGATACAAGTAAAATTAAAAGCAGTTTTTATTTCGATGAAATGATGTCTCATATCATTAGATTACAAGAGTGCTAACCATCCATTGCTAGCTATATGTCTGAAAATTATGATAGGACCGTTCTCTCAGGCCCTTGATCGCATTTCAATTATCGCATAAAAATTTGGGAGATGGATGGGAATGATAATTTACGGCAAAGAACATATCTTTCTCATCCAACCATTGAGTATTGAGTCAAAACTTATTAATAATCCTCACCTCCTCGAAAACAGCATATTCAAGGCCTTAACTTTTGGGGATTTTAGTAATCAATGACGACCGACTATAACATGCACCCCTTCCCTGGATAGGGGTACTAAAACTTGCGGCGGGACTCAGGCGGGACTAAAACACGCGGCCTCTTGCTTGGAAGATGAGGATTTCATCCCACTGACACCGTGGTTGGAAATTGGTTCCTACGGCTATAATAATAAAATTCGATATATTACGCCCAATTTTAAGTGATATCGTGACGTATTTTGAATCTTGTTTATTTAATCGTAGAACATTTCTTTGTAGAAATGTATCCATTAATATTTTGTGAACAACCATGGAACGCGCGAGGCCAGTGCCCAAGTAGACGAGCAATAGGGAAGTGGTGACGCTCTCGTGATGTCATCAACTTATCTGCGTAAGGGATGAGCCCGTCCATTTTTCGTCGCGAATAGCTCGAGTAGTAAGAGACGGATCGGAAAACAGGAATTTATGTATCTCATTATTTTTCAAGCCCAATTGAACAAAGAAAATTGGTGGGGATCTGGTTTTTGGGGTGCTTACATTGCTGGCTGCCCACACCGCCGGTCCGGATTCACATCCGGGTGGTGGCGAATAAATGTCTTATGAAAGGCGCTTCAAGTACAGTACTCCGTCCGTCGCATGGGACGTCAAGTAGTGCTGTGCGAGAGTCTCGTCTCGGCGGTCGAGACGAGGATTTCATTCCTCGGCATTGTCCGGACGAGACTCTCGGCGCGGCGAGAGTCTCGCCTGGGTCGAGAGTCTTGACGAGAGTCGAGAAGTCTCGCCCCTTCGAGATTTCTTGACACCGGTCGAGAATCTCGAGCAAGTCGAGAATTTCCAATGAATACCGCAATCAGTCGATGATAGAGTATTAGTAAGGTATCCCTTACGACTTTTATGGATTTATTCATACTATAATATACTTTATTTAATGTTTACTCTCTGCATCCAATTTTTTAAAGAGTGTGCACGGTGCTAATAGAGTTCCCAACGAGGGATTTGGAAAAAAATATTTCCTTTTCCTGACCTCAATATTTAATATAAAATTTGAATCTTGGAGTGTAGGTTTTTAAATTGAAATGAAAGTAATGTCGACGTTTCCGTTTATTTATAAACCATTATCAGAGCTTAAAATGAAATTGAACATATCGATTCATATACATGTAAAAGGGTTAAATCAATGTTTCTTATTATAGTAATATAATAAAAAAGAAACATTCGCTTGTCTATTACCAACAAAAGAGATCATAGTCTAATTCTATAGAATTTTATATATCTTTCGCAATGTTTATTTATGGTAACTAAGGTTCATGGTTACCTGTCAATTTTGGTTAATTAAATATGTTAGATGCCTTAAAATAATCTTTTTGTTAAATTATTTTCAATGTCTGAAATAGAAATAGTTTTATTTTTTCGGGGAGCCGGGATTCTCGACAGGTGTCGAGAAACTCGAATGGGTGAGACTTCTCGACTCTCGTCAAGACTCTCGACCCAGGCGAGACTCTCGCCGCGCCGAAATGAAATTCTCGTCTCGACCGTCGAGACTGTCGGGTGGTCGATAGTCTCGCACAGCCCTAACGTCAAGCCATGGTATCTCGGTAGTTTAGGTCCCCTGGGGCCGTCTTCTGTATCTCCAAAATGCAAACTATATTTCGATGTTTTAATATTGTTTCCTTCGCTTTTGTAGGCAGAGCGTTACTACCACACATTACATAAGCAATAATTACAAGTCATATCATACTGATTATCTTAATCTGAATCAAAGCTTTCGCAAATAAAAAGATTTTAAAAAACGACAAAAAGCAGCGTAAAGATTGCTGCTATCCTTGGAACTTTTAGCAGGAAATGAGTATTTAAAGTTTTCACTTGTTTCTACACTTCTTTTGTTGGTGGTGACGCGTCACATGACTTCTAACTTCGGGTATATTCGGTTTTTCCCTGTTTGGGAAGGAGGGGGAACCGTGCCGACTGGTTTTGATACCGGCTACCGTACAGAATCAGTGGAAGTGCCGTCGCGACGACGACGACGCGTCGTCGGAAGGGAAACCGATCGGTGCGGTACTGACGAAATAAAGAATACGGCCCTTGGTCCCATTTGGTTAAGATCACGCTAATGCCGGTGCCGGGTTTCTCTCTACCCATCCTTACCTTGCTGTCGCTATGACGAATATAACCTTAACCGTCGCACAGTGGGGCCAAACCCCACATTAGACGGACAAAAGTCAAAAACTTTTACTAACAACCCTAAAATATTCATATATATGTTTTAGAAACCGCTTTAGTGAAATCCAATATTAAGTTTTCAATATTTTCGATTTTTTGATTTTTTCAATTTTAATACTTTAAGAATTTTAAAAATAGATTATATATAAAAATTTGAAATAATAAAAATAAAAAGTTCACGTCAATAATCCTAATGGTCAGAAAAAATCTGATATAAAATTTGCAAAATTATTTTAGCAATATTTTTGAAAAAACCTTCATGCTTAATAGAAAAAGAAAGATTTGCTCTTAAGTTTGCACCCAGGAGACAGCTGCAAAGCTGGGAACTGCGGAAAACAACAACGAGAAATATACTTGGACTTGGACTCATATAAGTTTGCATGTACCACTTTCCAATACACAAAGAAAGAAAATACTGCATTGAATAGGTAGTTTTAACTTTCAAAAATAAAATACAATAGAATATGATTTATTGCTCGTAGAGAGTGAAAAAGTACTAAATTGGCATTCCGGAATCGAATAAGTACACCTCAGTTGAACTGGAATAACCTTTTCGGGCACTCCATTCACGACAGGGTGGGAGCCTCGGGAATGACCTCTCTACATTTCAAAAATCTCAGCCCTAGTGTAGAAAACTTCACCGCTTGTATCTATGAGTAGACAAAATATATAATGCATGCAAATTTGATTTATTACAAAATAATAATATCTTAATGGACACTGTTTACATTATAGTTTACCCGTTGTTATGCGGCCATAGCGGCCGGATGGATTCCCTTTCGGTTTGTCATGGGTAGCTTATCTTTTATCATAAAACTCTTTTTGCAACTCGATGGCAGTTGATTTCTTTTAAATTATTTAGCTCATTCTTCAATTAATTATGTATCTTCAAATAATCACGTTACGATTCGGTCCGATTATATAACTTTTCTCTAATTAAATAAAACTTTTCATCGTGAAAAATCAACGACGTTCCATTCATGATAATTAATTTCTCCACGGCTATTTTCTCCAAAATATAAATAGTAAAAGAAAATTTATATTTTCCATACTTATTTCAATTGATTGCAAGTTTAAAAAAATAAAATCAAAAGGGCCAGTGTACTGTAACCATGGTTTAAAATCGACCGTCCATTTAGGCGTCTGCGACTCCGGGACCAGTGCTTCGCTTTTCTCTCACTTTGGCACTTATTTCTACGCGAAGGTGCACACATACCAACCCGTGAAATACACTGTTATGCAGTTCAAACATCCTTCTACCCAACCTAATATTTAAAAAACCCAATTTCAAACTTTCATTTTTGGACTTCTGTCCACTTAAAGTGGGGTTTGGCCCCACTGTGCGTCGGTCATTCCCTTCAACGGCAATGCGAAACGAAATAATATCTGCTAATTTCATTCCTTTCTAAGCAACATACTTCGGTGTAGTTGTATCGCTCGTCTATGTTAGAATTTTGTTTTGTTTTTATTTGATTTCGATTTCGTATTATATTGTTCATTGAACTGATTCTAGTATTACACGGACCCAATAGCCAGGGTGAAATGGTAACGGCGAGGAGTGGACGTGAGTGAAGAATTAAGAGGGTGGCGGAGATGAGGATGCGAGATATACGCAGGAATTCAATGCGAGGATGTCGCCGCTGAATACCCTGTGGGCGTCGTGTGATAAGTCACAGTGCATAGAGGCAGAGGAGCGGAAAGGCATTCGAAGGAAGTGTGAAAGGAAAGCATAGCTGTGAGAGCAATATTTGTTACGAAGAATGGGACTGAAGGGTATATACATAGAGTGGGAGGGAACAAAAGTTTCCTTTTGATAGAAGGGTAGCCTCTCATTCATGTAAGAAAAGCTAGGTGTCGAGAGGAATTGTAAATTTGGGACCGGTTATGGATGGACTGACTCATAAATACTCCATACAGGATTCTCCACTCTCATGGTTCCATTGATTCCCACCTGCCGCAATAAATAGAGGCGTCCCAGTCGGTAGGATACAGGTAAATATACGTATTAGCCTGCAAGAGATGCATTACGCGTTGAATGTAATCGTTTATTGCTCAAAATCAAGCTCAGTTAATTAATATTAAGCTTAATTTCATATCTAATAATTAAGTAATACTAATATAAACTCTATGGACAGACTTTATGGCCAAATGCATGAGCTAGATTCAGCGTTAGAAAGTGGCTTTAGGTGCAATTGGCGTCCTGTTAGGTACTTACGTATAATAAATGAGCGTATGGAAGATGTTTTCCAACACAGTGACAATCGAAAAAGTCCAACTCTTCATGTTTAAAGTCTTATTCTTCCTTGAGGCAGCGCACTAAAAGAAGAGCGGAAAAATATTATTTTGACATCAGTTTGCGCATACCGATTCCAGAACCGTATTTAAAGTGGTTTTTATTCAGGGCTGGTGACCATTTACGTGGGTAAAAGTAGACATGAATTTGGGAATGATCTAGTTATTATTTGAATCGTCGATTGCTAATGGATTGAGAAAAATATGATAATATTTTTTCTTTTTTTTTGGTTTAAACTCATAGCATACTTTTTAAGCCATTTTCGGAGAAGAATCGATAATCTAGACCCTTTTGCAAGATAAGTTGATGACGTCATCAACTATCGAAGAGCTAACCGCTAATCCTAGTCCTTGCTCATCGGCCTTGCCTGGTTCTGCATTGTTTCCTATTTGAATCAATTCCTTCCCCGAGTAGATGTTTCCCCTGAATTAGTTCATGACCGCGAACGAGTTCACGAAGTTAGCAACTTTTGAAAAGAGGGCGACTGCTTTTGCATTTATTTCAATCCATTTTAAATCCTTGAGAGGATTGAGAGGAGGAACTGAGGACATTCTTTCCTCGGTAACTAATCTTACCTTCCCCATCTACCGGTGTCATTCATAAAATTCGAGTTCACTTATGAGAAGACGCCTTCAATCCACCAAAGTATTGTAATGAATTGCGATTGCGATTACGAATGAGCAAACGACCCCATTGATTGGTCACTTTTGCATGCTGTTAAATGGAGTTGGTGTCCGGGATGGGTGCAGATTGTAGGGCAGGTTGTGCGTGGACGGACGTTAATGCGAAATGTACGAGTTGGATGGGCTCGAGCGGTGGGGTGGGGGAAAAGGGACGGGGGGGGGGGGGGGGGTCGACATATATCGATGGCTGGAGATTACGGATGGGGTCGAGCGGAAGATGAAAATTGGATGGCGACGTTTGACGCGTCGCGGCGTCACTTGGGCCTTATATCTGGTGACCGGCTCATTATTTCTACGGATTGCGGTGTGCGCAGCTATGGAACGGTCGTTATCCCTGGAAGAGCAATCACAATTCACGCTGATTGACGATTGGCTGAATAGATTTCAAATTATTTGTTTTTTTTTGCGCTTTAGACTTTGCAGGTGTGTCGATCGACCTTAAGATATGAATTTTTTTTAATAGGATGAGAATTCTGTTAGTAATTTTAATATAAAATTTGATTTCCTTACGTATATGTTCTTGGCTAAATATTCAAGCTAAATAATTGGTACTAAGAGGAATAAAAAACTGAATTTTAAGAAGGTTTTATAATTATTGTTGCATTAGTGCGCGCTTTCGTTGAATTAGCTAACATTTGGTGGGTATTTAAATGTTGGCTGATTATTAGCCGGAACTCGTACTGCAAATTGCTTAAACATGCTCATTAGAGTGAACGCGATATTTTATCAACATTTGGAGTATAAGTGGTTTTTTTACTACGCGTGACGAAGGAGGAATATTGCGTGTTTCAATAAAATATATCTGTGCGAATTCACTTTTATGTAATTATGTACCCAATTTTACACTGAATATACTTTCTCATCTCAAATTTTAAACGCAATTTTTCAAATACTCTTCTGCATCTTAACGGCCTGAATAAATTATTCTATCTAATCTATATTATAAAATATAGAAAATATGAAAAAAATATGGCAAGGAAAGATTTATATATACAGTGTTTGTTAATGCATTGTGTATTAATACATCACCCTCCCAAACCCTCACACCAACAACTCGAATAAAAATCTTTGTCTTTAGCCCCTACCCATATAGAAATAACCAATCCCTGCTCGGAACCAACCCCACTCCATTAACAAACATAGTGTATTCAAACCTGTCCCCACCATATTTTTTTACTTTCCGTATTTGATAATGGTGTATAGCCGAAACCGGTCATAAATAGAAGTTTTTATAAATATTTTGTGGAAGGAACAAAAGGTTTGTTATTGATAATATTGTCCTTGGATGATTACCGTCATTGTCTGCCACAATAAAGTGCACAATTTTTTAGATGAGTTGTCCCAACATCCCCACAAAACTTCTATCGAGGTTGCTTGCAGAGTAGTATGTAGATTTCAATGACTTTAGCACCAATTTCTACTTGGTAGTGTCCTTCTCCAGCTTTCCTGTCTTTCCGGAGCTGACACCCCTTTCAAGACTTCTAACACCCCCCAAATAAAATCCTAGTAATGTGAGAGGGCAGAGTAAAAATAGAAAGCCCATCTAACCTGAAAGTTTTATACACGCATGTTACTCAGTATGAGCTCTACCCTTCATCATATGTCATGTACAAACTAACCAGCAGGTTGAATTACTGAGTAAGTGAGTTAAAATGAAATTCTGAAAAAAAACAATATTCGTCGTCATTGGGTGGAAATCTTCGATATTCTTCATAATGAAAATTATTTGTTTATTTCCACATTTATTCATTCCAACCGAGCCAGGTTTATGCACATGATGCAATTTTCGAATTTGCTGAAAATAGCATTATGTGCTGAATAAATAAGTGTGGAAATAGATAGCTAATTTTCGTTTTGCTAAAAATGAATTTCGTTTGCGTATTATGAGGAGAGATAAATCTTAAAATGAACAGAAATTAATTGCGTCTAGAGTGCCAATTATTAAACCATTCATTTCTTTCATTCAGATGGACATGCAATGCAAAATTTCATCGAGTTGCCAGAAATCGAATGATGAAAGGGAGATGGAACGGTGAAAGCGAAAACAGGAGGACAAAATGCGGTTGTCCCGACGTTCGCCACTTGAAATGCCTCGAGTGGAACCTTGAATTCTGGCGGACTGTTTCCTGTGTTGTCCCACGCCGCACGTAAACGGTAGGTATGTTTTCTTTTTCACCCTTTTTTTCCGCTTCTTCAAAGGAGTGCAGGTCGGTGGTTGAGTTGGCGTGCAGCCTTTTTCTTATTTTTTTGTCGTCGGAAAGATGACGCGCCGAGCGTGTTGCCTGATTCGAGGCGTCGGCAATTGTTCCCCCTATAGCCACTCCGAGTCCTGAGGCGCCACCTTCGACCCCTCGAGAGTCCCACACGCCACCGCCTTAATAATTTATTTCGAAAATTAATTTTGGTTTCACCCCGCAGAGGGACATTTATGCTGGTGAGTGTGAAACACCTCACTTGAGGAAATAATAAATGGGCATTCAAGCGGCTAGTACTCCGGTGAGCGCACCTAGCTAATGGGAAAGTAGAAATTTAAGTAAGAGGGAAGCGTTCTGTGCTTTTGCCGCAAGTGATAACAGCTTTTCAGAGGATGGTCTTTTCAATATTTTGAAACGAAATCAGATACGCGAAAAAATATCATTGTTAGTTGAGGAAAAAGTTACATCATTTAAACAAAATTGAATAAGAGTTCATAAAACTTTAATACACATAATAGTGTATAGTGCTTTCCATGTGTTTTCCTCCTCCTTACAAATTACTTATTTTTCATTGATTTTAGTTATCCAGGGCAGTGTGATTTAGGAAAAATAACTTTTCAAGCCCGAGGGTGACGTATTTTATGAACTTGGTTGTATCTCTGCCAGAAACTTGTGGAAAGCAGGTATTAGTGACCCTGAGTCCTACAAATTGGCCTCGTAAACCCTTTTGAGTTAACGACTGTGAATAGAATTTCTTGGAGCATTCATTCGCCACCAATAATACCTGAAAATGAGTTGTGATTTAAAATTGTAAAAGAAAGCATTGATTTCATACTGGATTGTTCATCTAGAATGAAGTCGATGGATTGGTCTTGTTCTGAGTTCCGCCATATATTCCACAAAAATACATGAATACATGGTTTTAGATTGTTAATAAATTGAAGTTATGTACAAATTATGAATTTTTATGGATAGTTTCCACCGAGAGGAGAAATAATATTTATGTGGTCGTGTCATTAAACGTAATTATTGAGTTGATCTTTCAACTCAAGGTTATCAGGTAGCTATTATTAGCGTGGAAGATAGTAATAGTTATTATAACGGTAGCTTATTGCTTACTGATAGTTTATCCTACCCCTTAGAAATAAATCACTTCTCTTATTCTTATGGCATTAGGTTCCTTCCCTAGAGGTTTAATTTATTCTGCTGCTTAGGACGCATTTTAATCGATTGCCAAAAATTTTCAGCGCGGTTATGAGTGAAGAATGAGTGCATTTAGCATTAATATTAGCAATACGATATTTCCACTCTCAAATAATAGTACTTAATAGTTATTAAGTTGGTAGATTATAGTGTTATAATAATGTAAAGTCCGTTTAACGGCACTAAGGAATTATTATTTCCCCAAGAAATTCAGATGGAATTATTTTTAAACCCATTGAAATAAACGGCGGATGTCAGCATAACTATTGGCGGACTGGAGAATCCTTCATTGTAACAACCGTGACGTAAACTTTCTTACGGATCGCACCAGCACTCTTGGAAGGCAAAAGGGGGGGCAACAAAATACGAGTCGGAAGTGTTATAAATGGCGTGCTGGATGGACGGCGCAACAGTCCGTCGTGCTTCGTGGGAAGCGAGGCGAAGTTGGAGGGAAAACGAGTCGAAACGGTTTAAAGGGAAAGCATTGGATTAGGGATTGGGTTGGCTCTTGTGGTCGGGCCTGGAGGGGGGGGGGTGGTTGTGTTAGGCTTCCTTCTCCACGTCCCCTTCCCCTAATAAAAGGAGCCGTACGTGTCTTGATTAGGGCAACAAGGCTGCGGACGGATAAGTGCGGGAGTTTAGATGTGGATCGAGGGTTTCGTCCCGGCTTGCTATCCAAAGCCGTCGTCTCACTCTCCCCTCCTAATAGTTAGAGGCCTCATCCCTCACACCCACGTCATCGCTGTTCCAACATTCACTCTCGCTCCATACATCCACAAGAAACCCCCAGGGAAAGCTTGGAATCGTGTTTCTATTATGAAATGCACAACTAATACATTGAATGAAGCAGAATAACTAGCTGTGACAGAAGCAATAATCTCAGACATGACTTGCAACTAATAGGGTGGTTTCCTATTATTTTTTTATTGGCTAAATCGAAAGATTATTACTCCTGGAGTACGTATTTCACGCTTTTAGATTTTAAAATGACGATATCTATTTTTCGCGATTAATTGAAAAGTGAAAATTTTCAGGCGCGCGAAAACGCGACAGGTAAGTATGATTGCCGGGAAAACTCCCGTGTGACGTCGTTCTGGTTCCCACTGCCGCAAGTGAGGTGACCTTGGGGCGTGGCTCTGAGCGCTGATACGACGCAGGATGCTAGCAGGTAGCGCTTGGCTTAAATAAGTATCATTAATACCTTATCAAACGAGGAAAACTTTCCGACCTTAGCCAGTTTTAATAGGTGATTATTAAGACATGTTTCCCTGAGCTCTGTGCGTCATGTATGCATTGGTAACCTCAGACGATGTAAAACTGCTTTCTACTCGTATAGAAACTAGGTCCCTGTGACGTCACGTGGAGTGGCATCGCATGGACGCCAATCTGGCCTTTTTCAAATGAGAATAAAATTGACCCTTGCCATTCGTCTAAACCGGTATTTCTAAAACCAAATGTATATATTATTTTTATATTATGAATACACTAATGGTGGGTAACGAATCGCAATCAATGCCTTTCGTTTTCTTTAATGAAGGAAACTACCCTGTTACCTAGAAGCTTTACCTAATCCGTTGGAAAAAAACTATGTGATGCAAAGAAATGTAGCACACATCAAATTGGTTTTTCTTTTAAAATGCAGGTCGCGCTAAATATGAGCATGATGTCCTATAACGCTCACAAGTTTCATCAATTCTTCTATTTGGAAAGCAGGATGATTATCGATTGGAGAAGCAAGAAAGGAAATATTGTTAGTATGACCGTCATGAAGAGAGTATTCCACCATAAGAAAGATCTACTTACATGAAGGAATTTATAACTGAAATTAAGGGAACAAATTATTGGAAAACTCATTTGGAGAATACATCTCCACGGAAGTGCGGGATGAAAAATAGCAGCAGAGTGGAAAAAATAGTGGAGGCTCTCGAATCGTTGTAGCACAGAAGAATGGCATCGATCAAATGGATCAACCGAGTAACAAATGAGGAAGTCATAAGAAGATTCAGAGAGAAGCTTCGTGAAAATCTTCAGAAGAAGATGGAACTCCTTAATCGGCCATATGTTGTGGCATGTTGCCCTGATAAAAATTGACATACCTACTTACGCTTAGAAAGTGACCTTAAATTGATCTACGAATGTCCAGTTAATGTCCTGCATTCCTTTATTTCCTAAATTTCCCTTCTGCACTAAGTACACACACTTCCTGCTTTTCCACATTATCCCTAATTTTCAGATTATCGCTAATTCAACGCTCACATCTTTTTCCGCCTCCCCTCACTTCTTCATAATTCCGTTCTTCCGAATGCTGATCCATTTAAAATATTCCCACACGTCATTACAAACTTTGCTCTATCTCACCTCTACATCAATCAATGGAATGCCTTCGTTTACTTATTTTTACCCAGTGTCCCTATTCTCTTTCTTATATCTTATGTATTGCTCCTACGATAAGGCTGTAAACTGGCAACATTTTTGTATGTTGACATTTTCAATAAAACCGAATAAAATAAAGGAAATCGTAGAGAGACAAGCGGATGTGAAGAACAGAAAAGGAAGGCCGCGAATAAAATTAATGGAACGGACAAAGAACGATTTGAAAGAGAAGAAATACCTAGGTGTGAAAAGATATTGATTGATTCCTATTAGCCGCTAAGAAAATAAAGATAACCAACCTTAAGGTAGTTGGCCAGTAATGAAGATACAGAATTGTAGGTAGGTAGGTAGCAATTATGAAAAATGTTTGTCTTAAGAAACACTTGGGATAAAAATATCGAAACGCAGTGGTGGCAAGAATGTAGGCTAAGCTCGGTTTCAGATCCTGTCGGAGTCGAAGGTTATACAGGTCGCCCAATCCCATTCTAGAGTGCTTTGGGGAGGACTTTTCTAGTACAACCTTCAGTCCATCGGGTGAGGCACCGTTTATTCACATCAGGCTATCATCGACACCGCGTCTCTCTCAACCCTTCCTTCCCTACCTTTTCCTCACGGCGAAAATGCTTGAGCTGTCGGTAGCCCCTTGAAATACTTGCCTTACCTGCGGAAAACACTTATGGCGGGTTGGTAGAAGATATTTCTTTCAATGCAAGGTTATGGTGGATAGATTCGGTTTTTTTATTAAATGCCTGAATTTTTTAAATCAATTTAGTGTTTGTCTTCTCCTTTCAACCAATTTTACACCGTAGGGTCTCCTCATACAGCTCAAATCTTTATTGGCCCCAAAAGTCTCTTCGTATATTAATTCTAGGATGAAATACACAATTGGAAAAATAATTTGGCTCAGCCAGCTCAATTTAACACCATTGCCGGTCAGATGCTAGATCCAGGTTCGAATCTCGGTTAAGCCATATGATTTTTTCATGGCAAATGTTATGGCGATTTTCCCTTATTTTGCAATTTTGTCGATTTCGTCGTTTGAAACTACTTTTCAATGCGATGGGGATATTATTCTATTGGTGATTTGGTAACGAGAACGTGTTCCCTTCCAGGCCTCCAGCCTCTTCCTTCCTATCCAATTTCCCATCTCCACTGGGTCCCTCCCCCGACCTCCTAACACATCGTGCCCCCCTGTGACATTCACCGCACTTCAAGTTCTCCTAGACACCCAGCAGCTCCTTCCCTCACTCCCTGATAGTTTCCAGGGACTGGGCTCCGAGATCGAATTTTCCTCGGACTCAAGTCGTCTTGGACGCTGCGGCGGCAAATTCGGGCGGGACACTTCTTTCTCTCGGGTCGTGTTACATCGCCTCCCCTTCGATTCCATTCGATACGGCTCCACTCCTCACATCACGACGAGATTGACCGTGATTTTCTCTCCCCAGACTCCTCGCCAATTGCTCCTAGTTTTCGTTCCCGAAAATCTCCTCGATGCCGTTTCTGCAGTGACGGCACGTTTTGGGCGAATTTCGTTCCAATTTCGAAAGTGGAAACACTAATAAGTTGGAAATGAATTTTAACATCCTGCCTATGAAATATTTTGGGCAGATATATTTTTTTTAACGGTTCGAGCAGTCATTTTCTGGTATTCTCAGCACAAGGCATTAGTGAAGTCCAGATTTCCAATGAGTTCCTAATTGATTATCTTTTTAAACTTACGTTATTACATAGTAAATAAGTTTTTTGGACCAAAAGTCTTGAAAAAACTAAACTACAGCTTTTTTGCACACGTTTTGGTTTACACCTAAACCTTTATCAGGGCTTGAAATGAAAATTAATATAATTTTGAGAATAAAATAAATAAAGGGTGGTAACGATGTTTTAAAATTGTTTTATTGTAACGCGTGCAAAAAATTCAGTAGTAAATTTACAGAAAGAACAGGTTAATACACAAATGGTATTAATTATGAGTAAAAATTCTTGTTTTCCTTTTGTTAATGTTAAAGAATCACTATTCTGCAGCGATAGATCATTGCATAGTAGTGAATTGAAAACTCACCGCTTTAACGCTATGGAAAATATCGACAATTTACAATTTGATATCTTCAAAAATCTATATTTTTACTTTTGTACTCGCAAAACTCGAATTGAATAGGTAATCAGACGCCTCAAATAAATGACTGTGCACGTATTTTTAAAAACATAGTAATATGTTTAAAAATATTTATCTTTATTCTGCCATCTTCTTGTGTGATATCAATTACTGAGCGAATGATAATTTTTTTCTGTGGAATAGAGCTAAGTTAGATAAATTATAGAATTTTCGTGATATGAAATATTGATCCATGCACGTATCTAGCAATGGAAGCAATCGTATAGAATATATGAGTCAGAAAAGTAAACGAAAGGTATCCGTTTCCAACGACTTAAGTGTTTACTGCTTGCACAAGTATATATTTAACCTCAGTCTAGCAACCGTGTCAAACGTTGATAAGTTATAACCTGACCTGGATCCAGTAAAGTACTGAACGAGTTGGCTGAGACTCTGTGCAAAACCTGAGATTGAAAAAATGTAACAAGACTCTCTCTAGTCTTCGCTAGAATTTGGTTTTCCGGGAAAGAGCTAACCTTTCTCAGATGAGCGAGCAAGGGCTGCCGAGCAGCAGAGCGGTAACTGAACGTGGGGTCTTCGAGTATAAAGAGTGGGGATTTGTTCGTGCCGTGTCGCAAGAACGCCTTCGGGACCCGAATCTCTTGATGCGATTAAGGGGAAAATTTATACGGAGAAGGAGGAGAGGATATGGGTGAGGATTGAGATAAATTTTTGTCCAAAGAAAATGAGATTTGCCGTTGTGTGCTCAAAAATCCGGATATAAATTATGAGTGATATCATAACACGTGATATGACACGGACGCAAAATCTTGACTGGAGATGAAGGAAATTTCAAAGGTTAAGGCCGCATTTTTCCTTGATGAAAATATCGTTGAAGGACAGGTTGGAAGGGAAAAATGGCCCCGGATGAGTCGCATAGAGCACGCGGCGATAGATGTAGGCATAGCAGAAGAATTTATTAGCTGTTAAAACGTAAGCTAACATTTGAGAATTGAGAGGAGAGCTGCGTCAAAACAATCTCAAAACTGAACCACACGATTATTTCTATTCGTCACAAAGAGTGATCGGAACAGCGATAGATTTCTTAGGGAGTTCCAAAAAAGTGATCACTCGTGTCATCATTTTCTTAATCACATGGTCATTCCCAACGTCCCCTTTTCTTTCACTTATTCTTTGAATTTCCGTATTTGCAAGTGTCATATGATTAAAAGCCACACGTGGAGTTAAAATCGCTTTTAGTGGCCGTGCGTTCTGATTGGCTGGATAACGGTGTCAGCGATGGGAAAAATGGACGTAATTGAAAAAGGGATGGGATTTCCATACCTGGTGCCGGAAAATGATCGCATGAAACGGCAATTTTACCGCCATCATTGGAGCGATCCCTTGAAAGGACGGGAAATATGTTATTCAGGCTTTAGGATTTTTGACATAAGATGATGTTTACGAAAAACATCAAATAGCATTGTCATTACTAGTAGCAAGGTATTACTACAAATGAAATTTGTAAAATAATGGGAGCGACAAAGTATTCGAATAATTCAATTCTGAAACAAACGAAACTCACAGTGCAAGTGGTGTTGCGGGCCAGTAAGAAATAGATTACCGTATAACGAGGAGCCTGTTGGAATCTAGCTACAAAATGTTAGCGAAAAAATTCGCAAAAAATTAAGGAACCTACAGCTTATGCCTCCCCGAAGTCATTTTCTTAAGGTTGTCCGCAGAAAAGCGCTGGTTTTTCGATTTTTCATTTTAAGTATTCAGGGAAGATTTTATGTTGCTTAGTACACTTTATTGATGTATTTACCCGAGATTTCTGTTCCCACCTTGGCACTCCAAAGTGGGAACAGAAAGCTCGCGTAAATTCCACTCCAATTTCCATCTTGGTACCTCTGCTACTCCAAAAAAGAAACCCGGTAGTGGTTGATGCTATTCATTCGGAAGAATGTAAAAAGGGCTAGAATCCGCTACGCAAACCTTGCCTGGCCACTTACTTCCATTTTGTTTTTTAAACACCGTGTTGCCACTAAATTTACCCCTTCCGATGGAGACCGCTACCTCTGCATGGACACTTTCAACTTTACAGTGACTGAGGAATATACAAACGAGTATTGATGTGAGGTACATGGAAATTACAAACAGCTACTTGTCTGGGTGAGTAATATTTGCTGTTATTAATTTTAAATCGTTTTTTTTTCTCTGCAGCTTTCCCCGTAAGAGATCACTATTTCTAACTAGTCGCCACCAAGTCAACCGATCCCGGGCATCAATTTCACTCAAACCCTTCTCCCTCAAACGGTTCTTGACTCAACCTCTTCTTTGATCTTCCCCTCGTTCGCTTCCCTTCTGCATTCTATATTTCGAATTCTGTTTCACGCATGCTCATAATTCCTTAAAATATCATTCAACCATTGCCTTCTATCATCTTAAACTTTTCTTGAGATCTTAACCACTTCTGTCTTCTACCTAGTTATATTAATCTTCATCCAATCACTTTTTTTTAATAATTGGCAATCGTTTGCCATGATATTTCAACAATTACAATCGAAAAAGTTTTTGGTCTTGCTGAATACTCTAAACAATGGAAAGGGAAGCATAAAAAATATAAAATCCTACTCTTGAAAATGAAATAAAATGTCTATTTACCTGCGCATGCTTTAAAAACGGAGAAATAATATGCAGAAAATAATCGATCCATGGTAATTAGGATTTAATTTTTTCCGAATACTATATTTAAATCTTCTCTTAAAATTTTTCTTACATAGTTCTCATAAGCCCAAGTGTTTTAACACAAAAACGTTAAGTTTTGTATGAGCCCCTTAAACAATATAGTCCGTACAACTTAAGTTCTAATTCACATCACTAGCAGACGATTCTTCCAAGATTAATTTCTTCTGAATATTTCATGTTAATCTCATCAAGAAAATTTTCTAATATGGTGCTTTAAGGCCTAAATTTTTGACACAGTGAAATTAAAATGCAGACTAGTTTAATTCCCATCTCCCACAAAGTCGCTTTTAGTCGAGACGTTTCGTGGTTTTTTCACCAAGGTTTTGTGTGAATGCGATGGTGGGACATCGAGGGAAGGGTTGCCCTAAGGCCTGACCTCTTGGGATTCCCTGCGGCCCTGGTGTCGTAATGCTGCACTAATCCTTCCATAGGGACCCTTTTATTTCAACTAACCTGGAGAAAAGTCGCCTGTGGCTCCACGTCAAGTGAAATAGAGACAAATGCGGAAAGTTGGGGGTGCGGACAAGGAAGAGTGTGAACGTTTGGTTTGGTGTGAATGGGGCGCTACGGATTGCAATAAGAGTGGACGAAAAGGAAAGGATTGAGAAATTGAGGAGCCGTTATACTATTTGAATTTACAGTTGTAATACCGAAGCGTCCAATAACTAAATGAATAAGAAAATAATAAGTGAGCAACTATAAGTATGAGGATGGTAACTCTTAAAATCAACAATGTGATTAACTACGCCTTAGCTGAAACAAAATATCAAATGAGTTTTGATTGAATTAAATTTGCTTTTTCTGTTTCAGGGAATTATTCAATTATTTTTAATCGCTTAACTCTCGGCTAGTACCGAATTCCACTTTAGAGATCTGTATCTGAATTAATTTTTAAATGTGTCAGCAAATATATTTTGTTGACATTCTGTATTAGGTACTTCTTTGATCGTTGCGTACCTAAATATTTTGAAGAACTCGAGTCTTAAATGAAAATTTCAGAATTGTGTTTGGCAGGATTGAAATAAACAAATCAGGACAAAAACGCATTCTTTACATACTTCCAAATCAGAGGGGTAGTTGACATTTTTGACTCATTATTTTTATATGAGTAATAAATTAGGTCTTCTGCGCTATGGTTTATGATAATCACATTTGGATATTTGCATATTTTTGCAGCTTCTTCGAAAATACTTGTCTAACTATAGGATATATTAATTAGGCTAATCAGGGAAAATATGGAGTGAAGAGATATGGATCATTTATGCAGAGATCTGATAAACTTTATTTCATGATATGCAAATAATGATAAAATAAAATATTGGCTCATCACTATGCTACTATTTGAGTTATTAGCAAATGGAAAATGCGATTGAGGTCAAATCACTTAGGTTCCATGAAAGTGGTGCTAGAGTCTCCTTGAATGACAAGAGTATTTACTTAAAAATATTGAATGTCCGAATTAAAATATTTAATTATCCACAGTCATTGGGCAATAACTTTTTTCAAATCTGGATATATTTAGTGCATGATTGGAAAGCATTTTTAAGAATAAATTTATCGTATAAACTTAAAAGATAAAAAAATTGATTACAAATGTTTTTTCTTGATCTCCCGCATACTCACGAATTTTGCACTAATACAATTTCAAACGCTTAGTAAAAGCGAAAGATAATAATTTTGCAAGGTTAAGAACCTTGATAATTTTGTATCTGTTTTGAAAATTGATCTTCTCAGCCGCAGACGAGTACCCCTACCCACTCGCAGTACCTTTATTTTTTACCTTCGGATACCATTTTTTTGGATTTATAACAATTTTTACTGTAAATATATTATGAATTTTTTTGTTCAAGTATATTTCACTTTTCTCGCGGATTATTGTAAATATTCGCATTTTCGTTTTAAATCAGCTCAATTTTCGCGGTTTGTATTGAGCATCCACAGATACGCTCATTAGAGTTCATTTTTCATTGTTAAAACTCTAAATAATGAAATTGGTTCATAACTTGCCTATGGACTCAATGATAAAATGATTAATATGTTCTATATTACGGAATTTACCTTCGTGTGTTTTAAGGTGTGCTTATGTGTGAGGAAATTCGATTTTAGTACACAAAAAGAAGCAAGAATATATTTTTTAATTAGCCTCTCAATTATAAATCATTTATTTTAATTAAAATGTTTCCCAGTACTATCATTATCGGGAGTAGATAGTTACCATAACAAAACCTACTAACAACTACGCTGCAAGACACTGAAACATTTTGAGTAGAATAAATATTTACAATTACTTACTACTATATTATAACTTTATTTTTTTGGAGTTTAATATTTTTAATATATAATTTATTACTAACTTGCCATTGGTTATTGAGTGGAACTTTTCCAAATGTAAGTTAAACTCATTTCTTAATAAATGGAATTCGTCAAAGTATTCAATCACTTTTTTATACACAATGGTTCATCGATAAAGACTCGCCTTTGATCATTGAACATTTTCATTGCGATTGAATGGACTTTGCTAGTCGTTCACTGCGCATACAATGGAATTCACTCCCCCAGGAGTATGTCCGTCGTGTAGTGAAATCCTGAGGCCACCATTTAGGGTCTAATGCAGTCATTCATTCTCTCTCGTACCCCTCTGCGAACGTGTTGTTTCCTTTCATCTCGTCGTTTTGTTGGCGAGCCAATCCAAGTGGCATTAGCCAATTTCGCAACGGCGCCGCTCCTGTAGTGTGAATCCCTCGCTCGACTTCAGCCGACGCCACTGGCTCTTGTATCTCATTATTCCGCCGTTCCACTTTTTGGCAGCGAGCGATGGCCCGGGCAAAACAGGAGAAAATCCCTCTCCCGCAGAAAATCCAGGCCCTTGTCTACGGCATCATCAGCATGATGACGCGCGTGTCACCCCAAGAGTGTTTAGAATACGGTGAGTCGTTACTGCAACCTACTTTGCTCTTTGCTCTGTGATTGAATAGTCGTTAAATACTATCACTCACTCAATCAGGGATTAAGGCCGAAGTTTTGTTTGGATAGGTGAGGGTAAAGCTCAACCCAGACTAAGAAAAGTACATATTCTGCTTAAAAATAAATGTATCGATAACATCGGGACATACTAACACATAATATTAATGATTTTTATGAAAATTTACTCGTACCGCATCGGTCGAAAATTTTGCATTCTAGTATTCGTTATTTGTTTGGTTTTTCATGAATGACCTATTATTATTCAGCTCCAGCTCACACAATAGCTAAACGCGAAGATTGGTTTGGTTGGGTTAGGATGGAGACCTCCCAGAGGCATGTCGATAGCTAAGTTCTAACAACACGTATCTCCAAAATAGCAAATTTTCAGTTGAGCAAAAAAATGATTAATTGTTTTTACTTGTACACTGATATTAAAAACCAAACGTTCATAAAACTGAAAAAGAAGCATTTATTTATAAACAAAGAGTTGTTTTTGATTGTATTTTATTTTTTTTATGTAAATACACTTTGTTTAAGATACCTGTCTCAAACCGGCCGAATTTGAGATACCTACGTGTTGTTAGAACTTAGCCATCGATGTTTGACGGTGTTTGAAGGCTTCACTCGGTATTTGAACTCGGGACCATGCAGTCAGCAGCCTAATGCTCTGCGTACTAGTCTACGACGCTCCCCGTAGAATACTGTGCATGGAAATTATAAGTGGGTTAATGAGAGCTTTAAATCTGTAGTAGATAGGCAATTTAATTAGTAACTGACTCGTAGCCGGGAGAAATAGTATCCGGGAGATTGAAAATGCACACTCTCTAGAGGAATGGTGGGATAATATTTAAACGGGAATAATCAAAGCGGCGGAGAAATCATTTGGATATGTTGACAGGAGAAGGAAAAAGAAACCCTGGGTAACGGAGGAAATGATATAGAAAAAATGAAATCGAATCGATTACGACAGGAAACTAAGAGCAAGTGAGGCTAAGTGGAAAAGTCAGTGTGAGGAAATGGAAAAATTTTCAGAAGGAAGCAGAGGTAGGTGCTCTTCACGCAAAAGTGAAGTCGCTATCGGGCGGGAAAAGAGGACAAGCCATGTCTATAATTAAGAATAGAGATGGAAGGATGCTAACCGAGCGAGAAGAGGTTCAGAGTAGATGGTTGGAGGATTTCGGGAAGACGCTGCTGGAAAAGAAGAAAGATATGGAATGCGGAGATTATAGGACTATTAGCCTAATATTTGCACGCGGCGAAAGTGATACTGAGGATATTTAACAGACGAATGGAGACGAGGGAAAACGACTTTTTTGGGCGAAAAACGACTTTGGGCGAAGATCAATTTGGTTTTAGAAAAGAGAAGTCAACTCGTGATGCCATAACGATAATGAGGCCCCTCGTGGAGAGGAACCTAGAATATGACCGAAACGTGTAAGTATGCCTGTTTCGTGGAATTGGGTAAAGGTAATGGACATTCTCAGGAAAATAGGAGTAGAATGGAGGTATAGGCGACTAATTCTTGATCTGTATTTAGTCCGGACTGCGCAAGTGAGGTAGCGGATGGCGAATCTGGTTAGGCATGCATTGGCCGAGGAGTGAGGCAAGGCTGTCCTCCATCTCCACTGATTTTTAACGTATACGCTGAGGAGATACGCTAAGGGAAGCGTGGGATCAGTTGGAAGCTGGAGTAAAAGTGGGAGGAATGATGTTTAAATCTTTTTGGTTCGCGGATGATCAGGCTTTGATTAGCCATTCAGCGAAGGGACTGCGGGATGCGTTAGTCAAGCGATGCGAGGAGTATGGGCTGAGGATCAATCACAAGATTGCCAAGGTTATGCGGTTTTGTAAAGATTCGCGAGCGAAGAATGTGAGACTCAAGATAAAAGTAGGTGGGAAAAAACTTGAGCAGGTTGACCAATTAAATTATTTGGGAAGCAAATTAGAGGAAAACGGATACAGTAGTAAGGAAGTCAGGAAGAGAATTGCAGTAGCTAACAGGTTCATGAACAGGAAGGAGCTATTGAAAGGATTGCTATGTAAGAGTTTAATGACAAGAATAATGAAGAGTCTGATTTGAAGCGTAGCTCTTAATAGTGCGGAAACGCGGACACTGAGGAAGGAGGACCAGAGAATGTAGGCATTCGGAATGTGGGTGTGGCGAAGAATGGAGAACTTTAAGCGGACCGAGAAGAGAAAGAACGACGAAGTGCGGGATATTGTGGGCGAGGAGAGGCGGCTTTTAGATGAGATACGGAGTAGACAGAAGGTATGGATGGAGCGAGTACTAAGCGGGGATGGGATGTTGAAAACAGTATTAGAGGGTAGAATGTTGAATAAAAGAGGGAAAGAAAGGAAGAGAATATGATATTTAGACAGAATGAGAGGGAATAGGCCTCATTGCGAATTGAAGAGGGAATAGCTTGAAGGGAAGGGAGATTCCCAGAATGCTTCTCGAGTGCTCCATGGAAACCTGCCTTAATCCGTAGGATACTATGATAAAAATAATGATGGCTACATTGGTCATTTTTACTTCAGTTTCCTCTGCTAGCACTTTGGCTCCAAACTTCGTTCCACTTTACTCCCTTGATTTCATAGAAGAAGTAATTTTTCCATTGTTCACCTTAGTACTTAAGTATTTGGGTCCTGCTGTTTACATTTTAAGATTTGGTTCAATAGAACTCCTGAATGAGGGTTAGGTACTCCGGATATCTTCCTATGGCTAGACGATTGGTCTTCATTAAATAAAGTTAACTCATGTTAATTCAACAATGGCACTTTCTCATCCTTACTAACCTGGAAAATGCAAATAGCTGGAGTTTTTTTCTGGGAACATATTCACGGATAACGGTTGATAACGATATTGATAACGGTTGATGAGAAAAACGGCCAGTTTGTCTCATATGATATATTTAATTCGAACACGGCTAAAACACATGGTATCTTTATGTAAAATTTCATCCTTAGTGTGATAACTTTGAACCTGTGTGCGTCTTTGCGTGGAAAGTTACATGTTCCATGTATTTGCATGTATTGGGGCAAAGATGTTTGTATTGCACTCCTCTTGCCATTGCATGGATCAAACTTTTCGTGTGTGTTTTGTCTATTGTTGCCGGTGACCAGGGAGTGCAGACTAGTGGCGCAGTGAGGGGGGATTTCGGGGATTTGAACCCCCCTCCCCCTATAGCACAGAGAAATTTTTAAATTTAATCCATTTTACTTAAGTGGATAAATATTGCTTATAGAATAGTATGAGTATTAATAAAATATCCCTCAGAAAGCCGTAAAACTCACTTTTTTGAACCATTTATCTTAAAACATTTCTGGAGGAGGGCACCCGCACCTCCCGCTTACCCTGGCTGGTATTACATATATTACATACTTATTAGTACAGTACAGTATTAATACAGTATTAGTTGCGCCTAAAACCTCCCTTAGTCTTAATTCCTAGCTGCGCGCCTGGTGAAGGGAGATTAGTGTTACGAACTCTAATATGTCAAATTGTACATTTGATTTGCATTTACAAAACAGTCCACTAATTTTGTTTGAAGTTAATTTTTTATTTATTTTTTTTACTCCTTGTACTGAGGGCAGGAAAAATGTAAATAAAATACAATTGAAGGCTCAACAAAGGCTCACGAGCGTCAGCAACAATCTACACTCCCTGGCCACCACCAACAATAAACAAACGAAACAAAAACGAAAAGTTCGCTCCATCCAATGGCAGGCAAGGGAACGCAATACCACCATCTTGGTGACAACGGTATGCTTTCATTATATTGACCACTTAAGCACAAGGGTCGCCATAGGGTACTGCGAGTGGCTCTCTGAACTTGGAAAATTCGAACGGCAGGTGGGTAGTATTTTGTTGCATTCCCTAGAATAAAGAGTGCATTCCCTGAACAGAAGATGGATAACACTCTCTCGAGGATTTTGAGGGTCAGAGTGGGTGGATTGGGAAGGGAAGATTGAGGAGAGAGGGAGAGAGAGGGGGGTGTTTGGTTTGGTGGAAGGTGGTTGATAGGGCCAACGGGAAAGGCCATCGGAGAGGACCAGGTGGATTACGTCGCAAAGGGACGGGAGGGGGTTGTATGGAGGAGGGTCGAATGGGGTCAAAGGTGATGCGGGCAGGGGCTGATGAGCTCATTGAATGGGACAATGGAGGACAAAGTGTTCACCTTAGAGGAGGCCCTGTCGTTCATTTTCCTGTCTCTTCCACCGGAAGCACACAGGGGTGATAATGGAAGGTAGTGAATGAAGGAATCAACACAAAGTCTTGTGGAATGAGTTCCACCGATTCGTCATCAAGACAATTATCCTGCATTTCAGCATACACTACTTATTAATATAGAACGTTTTGCCAAATATTACAGAGCTGTATGATTCATAAAGAGTTAATAATTCATAATACTCTGAAGTTACGAAAATTCCCTAAAAAATATCAATTTGGTTCCATAAATCAGCAGTATATATAGTTTTCATAATGTGAAGAAATCATGAAAGGCTATTTTCCAACCACTTGTTTCCAAAAGTTACAGAAATTCCTATATATACCCTTATGCTAGTTTATCTATAGGTAACCTATTAAAGAAATAAAACTTAGTTTATTTGAGGATAACCTATAATAGAAATAAAGTATTGTATTTTCCTTCCACCAAATTTAGACTAATTACTCAACTTCTTCTTAACCTAAATTCATTAGTTATGTAACTTTGAAAAAAAAGTAGTTTTAATCAGAAAACAATGGCAAATACTTGAGTGTTTATGATATAGCTATAAAAACTGTTTTTTTTTTAATATTACTGTTTCATTATGTGCCCCACTTTGAGTACCCAACGTCTTCCGATAATAAATAAACAAATGAATAAACAGAAATAGGACGGATGGGGAAGTGGCCCTTGGAGAATAACCTAGCCTTCTACTCCCTCCTGCACAGACAGTGCCATTAAAACCAAAGATTCCGGCAATTTTGCCGTGGCGAAACTCGCGAATTGTCCTTATCAAGGCGCGGCAGACACAGGAATCCACTCGGAAAATAATCTTCGCGGCAAGAGGCAATCGGCGGTAAAGGGGAGGGGGGGGACGGAGACCCTGGCGAATAGCACCTCCGAGCCCCCTTTCACGGTAATCCCCGGTGAAATGCTCGCATTCCGTCTTTATTTAATCCAGGGTCGGCCATTCTTCCTCGCGCAATCACCAAGTGGAAGTGGCGCAGATTTTGTCCATTGGAGAGCCTAGAGGCAACGCCGAGAGAGAAGGAGAGCTATTCGGGATGAACGCGGTTAGGTCAGCGCCGTAAAATTACCTCCGTCGTGGCGGAAGATGGCGGTGGTGTGGAAACAAGAAGGGTGGACCGTAAGAGGGGGCTAGGGATCGCATTGCCAGGGGTTTGGAGAGATAGCGCCCGGGGATGGGATAAGCCCTGGCCACCGAAGAGGAATGTCTCAATTTTAGATCATGTTCTCAAACAGATACGTACCCCTTGGTACACTTAGCCATGGTGGCATTTGTTGGAATGAACAAATATCGCCCTTTGTTGACATGTTATCATTGATTCTATTTATGTTTGATTGGCAGTTTAAATTGGGTGATGTCCAGTGACATTTCTGTTTTTTTTCTTCTGTTTTTCGAGAATACTTTTGCCTTCTGAGGACATGAACGTGGAACTGTCTTCTTTCATGTATATATTCAATTATTGACTTTAAGGATTGGATGTTTAAGTTTTGGACGATTAACGTTAACTTATTCAACTTCTTTTTTACAGGAAATTTCCTTAATAAGCTTTCTGAATCACCAAATCATCAGCCAATAGTTGTCTTTCAATAGATCGAAAAAAAGAGAAGTGGTATAAGTAACAGGTAGCCCCCAAAGAAACCTTAAAATGGAATACAACAGTTAAAAATGAGTTTGTGTATTTTAATTCTGACTGTTTTATTCCACACAAAAAAATCATTAAAACAACCCCAATTTTGAGGTGACATTTCATCGTCATTTAAATAAATTTTTTTGGCATGAATCAGCAGAGTTTATGTGATGAATTGGTTCTATTAAGTCACGCTAAACATCGCAGATTAAATTGTCTTCTTTTACTTGGAAGTGTATCACAATGAGGCGAAGAAGTGTAGTAAAAATAAAGGTGCTCATATTTTTGCAAATGTATTTGCAATTTCATTAGCATTTTGGCCCTTTAATCAACGCGAACCAAGGTGTCACACTGTATTAATTTCAGTACGTTTATTCATTGTGTAACTAACTTTGATCAGGACAAATATTTATATTTTAATCCCACGCAGCACAATTTTCAACACATCTACGCCGTCGTCTGGCTAACATTTTTCTCAAATGATCGGTTATAAATATAAGAGTAAAGGTGGATAGGAAATAATGGGAGAAGTTTGGGGTTAAGAATGCATCAACTGGTTGTGAGTTTCAGTAAGGAAGGAATATGCGATTTCAATGTAAGAGAAATGATATGGCGCCTATAGATGCAAAGGGTTTTGGGTTTAAATCGGTTTATCTTAACGAGGGGGAATGGGTCTATAATGGATGACGCTTGCATTTAATTTATTATGCAATTGGCATTTGTTATAGACCAAATCCTGTTGCTATTGAAGGCCATCGAAGATGTGAAATTCCTTAAAAATGACAGCTTGGCACCCTTCTCAATTTCATGTAATATTTCATTGCCGAAATCTTTCATATATTAAAACTTTCACTCAAAATTCTCACTCACCATGTCATTGCTGAAATAATTCACATATTTGAGATTTTACTCAAAATTCTCACTCAGAAAATTTAAAATCCCTCCATCGTTGACTTAAAACTCAAATAGACTTCCTCTCAATCAGGATTCATAATCAAAATACACATGAATCCAGTATAACCAATGAAATATAAATATCGTATATTGTATAACCATTACTCAGGTTATAGGTAAGTGCCTGGATACCATTCGGACGTCATAAGAAATTAAATTATCTGAGCTGTCATCCGCAACTTTACTGCTAATGCTCAAGTCACCCATATATCCTTGTTTAATTGTTTAAATTTTAATTATAATATATATTTAGAATAATATAAATTGTTTACCTTTGCATGTATTGCACTCCAGTCACTTTATGCGCAAAACGGATCTTATTTAGGTCTCGGGAATGATTTACCTTGTGTTATTTGTGCCATGGCTCAAGCCAGTGTCAAATTTCCTCGCCGTCTACACACTCTGACTCCTTACGACTGCTCGCTTCCTGGAGGATTTTATATCATGCTGTTCCCTTTCACCAGGTGTCCTTCCTTAAAGTAGCCATCACTCCCTATCCACCCGTTGTATTTAGTCTTGAATTCCTATCTGTTTACTCGTTTTGAACTCACTTTTTTTAAGTTTCATAGATAAGACCGTCGTAATTCATCGTCTGTATCACAGACGATGTATCATAAATATGAAACCTTGTGCTCCGCACGGGTAGTGGAATAATACATTCGCGTTTTAGTCACAGAACTCTATTGGCATTGGTAGATTAAGGGTAGCAGTGGAGGTTGGGGGTTGGGGCGGCCGTCTGACTCAAAATTTCGGGAACAATTGAAAAGAGGGCAACCTTTGAGGTAGCTCTCCAATATAAGTTTTTATTTCGCCAGCTTGCAAACAAATAATTGATGATAGTCCAAAAGCCAGTTGTCTATCTTTGTTAGACCTTAGACGCATTTTCGCTGCATATTTTACTGCATACCACCTAGGATCCGCGGAAAGAGATGAACCCCACAAATAGAGTGACCTTAATCCACCCCTCTCTATTGATTTGTATTTAACTAATTTATTTGAAGAATTCGTAGGTGTTTAAAGTGCTGCATAAAATCTGAAAATTTAAAGACGATAGTATTGGTTTAAATCGTTCACAGGCCAAGAATGAAGATAAAGTACGACTAGTATAGCGGGATCAGGGAGTTTTCTCAAGTTGTTTTAGATCAGATTTCATTTGATAGTGAATTGAGTGACTCACTGCGCGTTTGAAATTTTTGAAAATATTTTCCCGCATTAAATATTTTTTTCTCCTCACGTTTCCTCATGTGTAATGTAGATTGGGGTCGAACCATTAGTATGGTGCACGTAATCCTCCTAGGTCCCACCACATATTGTTTGGCATGCACACCACCGTGCCAGAACTATGCACATGTTCCTTTATTCCTCTGATGCTTTCCTGAAATAATGGAATTCCATTTTAATTCTCTCTATCAAAAGAGCATCAAAGCCATTTTCGTATGCAGGAGCTGGTGCATCTCGGTAATGTAATTACGTGATTCCCTTGCGCAACTCGGAATGGATCGGGAGAAAAATGGCACGGACGGTAATTCCTTCTTGGAATAGCATGGTGATCTCGTTTAAAATGCTATTCCGTGTAATCTAGGGGTGGATATTAAATTTCTGGAACATCCACCAGCCCTTAAAACTGCACCATTGTCGTAAAAGAAGGGCGCAGGTGAAGGCAAAATGCAAATGAATGGAATCGATTCTAATTTTTTCAACGAAGAGATTTTTTAAGGGGGAAAATAAAAGTCTTAACGCATAATTCGATGGCTAGTGCGTTGGCTACGAAAACCAGGCACCTTTCCCAATCGCCAGAATAATCGAGGCCTTCCATGATCGGTTTATACGTTCATCTTTCACCATCAATGGCCATTATAATTATAGGATTCTTTTATATTCAAAGTTAACAGGTTTGAGGCAGTGGCTTCTTTGGAAGGATTGGGTATGGATATAAGGCAAAAAGCATCTGAAGAAGTCATCCTCAACTACAATCACTCAATAGAGAGGGAGGTGCTAAAGAGAAAAACAGTGTCAAGAGAATAACTTGCGCAAAAAACTTAGCATTGATTTTCTTTATTTTATTACTAATTTTTATTTTATATGAAAATTATGTTCGAAATATGTATGTAACTTAGCTTAAATTAAGTGGAAAATTGCTGGGAATCGACGTATGAATCGAAGAAAAAAGTGTCCTATAATAGAGTTCTCACAATCAGAGGGAATTTTCTATTTTCCTCATTCAATATCATTGCGTTTCATTATATTTTGCTTTTCTTAAAGATTACTTTCTGAATATCTTTTAGTTAATACATGAAATTGTGTTATCCTTCGGGGGTCTAGAAATGTAGTTAACACCATAAGCAATATTTTATATCGATCCTTTTCCTTAAATACCCATAGATATAGGAATGGAATATTGATTCAAGCTATCAAAGGAGCTGCCTTTTTCTAAAAAATTGCAAGATTTCCAATTAAAGCGACAATTAGCGTTTATTTTTCAAGTTATTATCATTACGAATAATCAATCAACGTACCCCACAGTTTTTAGCACATGCTTCGCGAAGTAAGATTGTCAGTAATTTTGTTTCATGCGTTCTCGATTTTTTACGCGCCCTTTCTTAGTTTGCTTCGTCTGTCTGTTTCATTAATGGAATATTTTAAGTTATTTTTAAGCCGCTTCCCATTGTTGGATTGATTTGAAATTTTCCTCACTTGCTTGCTTATGATGAGGTAAAAATATTCAATATGCAGACACTTGAAACTTCCTTCCATTGTGCTCTAATTAATTAAATAAATTTCCATGCGGGAAAATAGTTTTAAATTTCCCAAATTTTCGCTTTAATTTTTAGTGAATGATATACCGTTCTTGGAAACAGCATGTTTTTTAAATTTTTATTTGTTTAAAGTTGTATTAGTGTTGTTAGGTA
The DNA here is from genome assembly GCF_921293095.1 of Ischnura elegans. Lineage (NCBI taxonomy): Eukaryota > Metazoa > Arthropoda > Insecta > Odonata > Coenagrionidae > Ischnura > Ischnura elegans. The sequence continues at coordinate 125,548,021 of NC_060247.1, forward strand.
CATCCTTTCTACGAATTCTGCATTTTCCAGCCCATCTTCTCTGACAGAATGTTTGAATGTAAATCCGAAACTTTCCCTTCTTCGCCCTCCCCTGTGTCCCCTAAACCCGTTCTTATCTCCTGGCATCCTGCGCTTTCGTTCTTTATCCTTATTCTTCCTAGTCCCTCCCTTTCCTGCAGTGCCACCTTTGGCTCGTGAGATTCAAAAGGCAAACAAAAGACGGTTGTGCTGCGTGCCTTCGTGTGCTCGGGAGTTTTGCGGCCGCCTCTCCTACCCTGCTCGGGAGAATTTCTTGGAATCAGGACCGGTAAGAGAAAGAAGGCTTGGTGACGGATTGGATGGTCGCCTGGGGCTGGAACGATGGGAAGATAGGGGGAGAGCGAAAATGTTGGTTGCTAAAGTTATATAAGTGGATGAGTTTCATCTATTCCCTCACTGAACATGATTCCATACGCTCATGTGATTTTATACACTCCCGGTGAAACGTATTAATGCACGAGGGCGATTCAACTATGATCAGCAATTTAGTTATATATTTGTTTATTTTGGTAGTACTGTCGTTTTGCGTTGATGACGCGTACTTTGTTTACTTGTTGTCATGTACTTACTAGTTTCAAACAGCTAAACGATTGTTTTGTTTGATTTTAGTTTTCGCTTTCGTGCTATTAATCATGGCTGCACCGCTTTCAATTTGCACCAAAGGAAGACAACGTTTAGTGATCCCTTTTTTGTGCTTGGAACGCGTATCAGGGGCCAAAATTTATCGAAGAATTTCGGTTTAGTACGGGAATATTGTTGTGCTACATAAGAGTGTGTACGAATGGAATGAAAATTTCTAAAATGGTCGCAAAATTTTCCACACGATGAAGGAGTCAGGCTACCGTTTACTGCCAAAAATCAGGAAAACGTTGAGTTTCCACGTTTGATGATTCTCTTGAACAGAAGAGTAAATAATGACATAGTGGCACATGGTCTGCATATAAGTCACGGTTTGGCCTACAAAATCATTCACAGCAGACTTACCAAGATAATGTTAATGGAGTTTTTTCAGGTTTCACATCAGGTTATACGTTATACTTATACGTTAATTCCTTATTCGGTAGGTTTTCGGCATAGGGCTTATGTTTCTTGTTACTGTCAGTGCTTTGTTCACATATGCAAAAGAAACATGTAGTGCCTGTTATATTGATACGTATCAGGCTACACTATGATGAGTGAATATCAGAAGCAAAATGGTGACTTGGTTTCCATGTGTAATGTTTCATTAACTATGCGGTTGACTCTCGCTTTTCGATACTAATTCATCACCCAGGACTGATAATAAAGGGAATACCGTCCGTCGTATATTGACATTTATTAATTTTCGGACCTGGAATACGTTTAAAATAGTCAGCACCTTTAAGTTCTGCGATGTCAAATATTTTTTCAGAAAAGAATAGTAATGGAATAAGCCATTGGTAATATTTTATAAAATAATAGCTAGTGGAGACAAAATCGGCGACATTTGGAACTTCAAAATGTGCGCGCGATATCATATTCAAGCAGAATCCATTGAAATTCAAAATAATCACAAAACGGCAGTGTAATTTAAAGTAAATAAAGCTAAGTCAATAATGGAACAAAGTTATCATATAATTGGCGAACGAAACTTTTTTAATCATAATAATCGTTTGTCAACAGTGGCGCCGACATAATGGGGCCAGAGGGGGCCCGAGCCCCCTCGAAAATTCGTAATGGATGTGAGGAAAAAATTTGTCAGGCTTGTCGATTTTCCCGGGGGTGTTCAGATATCGACATTCGAGTTATGACGGTTCTAATGTTGATCATGTGATTCTTCTAAAATGCTTAAAAAAAACTTAAAACTCACTACTTTCCTAAAACTACACTAATTGTTTTGGCCCCCTCCAATATTTTTTGTAAGTCGGCATCCCTGATTGTCAACAATCCTAAGATTGGTTTGACGCGGCTCTCCACTCAAATCTCCTATTAGCTAATCTTTTCACGCCTACGTATTTCTTCTCTTTAGCATTCTGTTTCACCAGCTCTATATATATGTATTTCATTCGAGTTCTTCCTTTTCCGTTCCAGCCATCTACCTATGCCACGCCAATTGTCTTCATCAAGCCATCACATCTCAAAATGTGGCCTATAAGGTAGTTCCGCCTCCTTGACAAGGTTTTCATGAGGCCTCTCTTCTCTCCCACCCTTCTTGACACATCCTCATTACGAACGCGGTCGATCCATTTGATCCTCACAACGCTTCTGTAGCACTTATACATTTCGAAAGCATCAACATTCGATTTCTCCGCTGCTGTCACTATCCATTAGGTCGGCCCTTATTTTTCAGAATTGCGAAAAGTAATGTTTTCCTAGTCTCAAAATGATCCAAATGAAGTTTATATTCACATGTTAAAATTTGGTTACTTTAAAATAACGGCAACCCGTGCCCCAAGGGCCCTAAGTACTGAGTACCCTCAATTGAGTTTTTTGGAGCAGAAAAAGTGCTATCCTTATGTAAAACGTAAAAGTAAAGCCCTGTCCGGCCGATTTTCTGTTTGTTTTAACCTATCTATAAGCGTTTACGAGATATCGTCCGTCGTAATGCAATCCACCCCCCAGGACGCCACCCCGCACCACGGCGCCCGCACCACTTACTAGACACTTCCACTCCACCCCCTCCTCTCCCTCGACAATGTCTTTGTCGAGGGAGAGGAGGGGGTGGCAACTGGCAAGATCTAGCCTCTGAAGAAAGGTGCTTACGTTAGAAAGAATTTAATTGCAATGACAATATTTCCAATCCAATTGATAAATTTATTTATTATTATCAGTTCAGACGCAACCCAACGCTCCCAAAGACGACTAATCGCAGACCCATCGGCACCTCTGGAGTTGACTATTGATGCAAACTTACCCTCAAATGTAACATAAAATACTCCATGTAAGTGGGGAAGGGGTAATCCAGCTTTAGAGATTATTTAAATCGTAATCCAAGTCTTCCTACTAAAGAGGCAATAAAATGCGTAAGTCCACTCGACTTTGTTTTCATCTTTCTCGGATGAACTGCTTAAGGACAGATGCATAAACAGTGACATAAATGCTAATCAGAAAAATGTAAATCTAGCTTTGGAGAAGGAGGAACGTATGAAATGCTAATGTCAGGCAATATGAAATGTAATGCTAATTTCATGCTAAGATAAATACCCTGATAAACGTATGTGTTGGTCCAAAAGGGTAGCAAAACTTAAGAAAAGTTACATCCCCACACTATTGTCGGCAAGCATGCATTGTAACCGATTTGAAACAATATTAAGTCATGCACACCTAAATGACAGCTCATTTGATGATGGAATAGATCGTCTATTCAAAATTAGGCCATTTTTGACGAAAAAATGCATAGGACAGGGCTTGTTAGCCCGGGTGGCCAACGTGCCCCGTCGTCGCTGGGCCAACCAGCCCCATCGCCATGTTTACAATAAATTCTATTCGTTACAAAATTCACTGAAGCAATTTAGATTGTATACCACACAGAAGTTATCCTTAAACTATGACCTTTAATTATAGTACTCAACTATTGGGCCCAAATTGATCAAAACTTAAATAACACACATTTAACCTGGGAGTAGAATTTTACTGAAACACGCGCAAATATAATTAATCGCTACAACTTGTCAAAAACTGCTCCGTCAGTCATAATGGTATTGTGGAGAAAGGGGAAGTGTGCTACCAACCTTCCGATAGATTCCTAGCACGATTCAGTGTCTATTGTATGAATTAACTCGACTGGGCCATCCTGCCCCTATGGCCAACGTGCCCCGGTCTCTCCTAGTAAAGATAATAACCTCAGGCATAAAAATATTATACTAGGAAGGGTACTTTTTGAGAAACAAATCCCTTTCTAAAACAAAGTCAATATATATTCTTACACACCATTTGTCATTTTAAGCCTGAATATGCTTTCTAACATTAATTGTTCGTACTGAAACTTCTGAAAGCTAAACAAAATAAAAAAATGAATATCCTATATTGCTGTGACTGAGACATTCCGTCTAAATCTTTTCTGAATGGATCATTTTCCTATCAAGTGGTATTTGCCTCCAACTTCGATGGTTAAATACGGTCTCGGCTGTTGGAATATTTTGAGCAAAGTAACCTAGCACTTATTACGGATAATGTTTATGGAACCAACCAATCATTTACAATTCAAAACTTGCCTTCAAAATTTAAACTTCATTTGTTTAAGTATCAAATAAATATGTGTTTATTTATTTGGAAACTAGTAAAAAATTCTGTGGCATTTTTCTGAAAAAGAAAGCATAAATGTGACCTCTTGATGTACGTCAATCATGCACGAGTACGTTTTTACCTATAAACCGCTATTTTAAGAGCTTTAGTTAAACATCTCGTAATAAAGAAGTAATGAACATTAATGAAGCAGGCTATATTAACATTTAGAGAAAGACATCAACAATTCCCCGAGCTTTTCTCTTGAACCAAGGTCTTTAACAAACAAGGAGATCCCTTTCATGGAAACCATGGAGACTCCCCTGCTTTAATTTCTGAAGAAATTGAAGAGATGGTTGCGCGGAGTGAGGACAAAACAGGAGCGAAAACAAAGGGAAATGAAAAAACCAAAAAACACGAAAAAAAGAGAGGAGGTTGAAAATAATTAAGGCGCCGAAACTCGAAATAAGGGTGGCGGAATAATACGGCGTCGCGGAGGAGAAAAGGGAACTCGTCGCTTAAGATTAAGATGTGGCGTGGCGGGTTTCTTTTCTCTCTTCGGGGCGGGGGTGGGGCGAGGGAGGAGGGGTGTAAGGTCAGATGTCGGCGAAAGAAACGGGGATGAAAAATAGAATGCTGATGAGTCGGGTGAGATGGAAGCCATGGTGAGGATAAAGGGAACGCCCAGAAAGTAAAGAGAATAGATATACCTACAGGTGGGAAGGGGGATTTGTGAAATTGCCGAATTTAAAGTCAGCCAGAAGATTACAATAAGGTACCTATCTTGGAAAATAAAGTCCTAAGGAAAATATTTGTACTTTTTCTTGAAGCAGGAGTTTGAGTTTGATGCTGAGAATCGGAAAAAATGTAGAACTGAGAGACATTTATTCGGAGCCCGACATAATGGTAATAATAAAAAGCAAACATTTGAGTTACCTGGGTCACATATACACGCAAACCAAGTTACTATTTCACTTACGATATTCACCTTCCACAGAGTTGAGCTTTATACGTATCAATAATGGAGGTGGGGCAACACCGGCATGATAAAACAGGTCTATCATGGTAAACCAATAGAAGCCCTCGAGGAAGACCTAGACTGCGTTGGTGGGACCGAATAGTGCGTCTATGCGTCTGAGAATATTTTGCCTCCTAAATGATTAAGATCCCATGTAATTGACAAATGTACCATAGTATTTAATGGAAATAAGCTCCTTTAGTTTATTCCTCCACCTGAAATGGACAGTTAATGATATAAAATATTTTATATTTGTCTTCCGAATTGTTAGACGTAGCCTTCAGAAATAACTTTTGCCTAGGGTGCAATCACTTTATTTGTAGCTTAAAACAGAGCGTAATTCAAAATCAATTTTTAATAAACAAGAAATTATTAGCATTATTTATAATAGAATTGAAAGTAAATTTTTGAGTGCATTCTATCACTGGAAAGTGTAAATTGAGATATTGTGAGGATCTTGTGTTTGAAATCTACGCTTTATCTATCCCAACCTTCATTTCAATGTAAGAGTGAAATAATTGACGATTACCGAACCTATTTGACAATATTTAAAGAATATTTTGGTATTTCAAGTAACAGTTGCCCTGTTGTTTGTGTTTTCCTTTCGCATTTATTTTTTTCCTATTTTTTGAGCAAGCATTTCGAATTTTACTTGTTTATTTGTTGCGTAGCTATGCGCATTTCCAATGTATTTCTATTACATCATATACATATAATCATTCACAAGCATCACCGCTAAAAAAACTTTAACGAGGCTGTGACAACTACTGAAAAATAGTGAGAGATAAATTCATGGCTAGTGATAGATACCTAAAAGAAATTTTTATGTACGGGTAAACCCAGTTTTTAACCTCTACTTTATCTTTATCCTTTTCTGCTTTTGCAGTCGTAGCAAACTGAAGACTTGGAAAAATAATCTCAAATTAACAATCACTAGGCATTTAAGAAGATATTCAACAGCGTTATTTAAGCGGTTAAATTACTTATTATATTCAAATTTTGGTGTAGAAGGTTTGATTACAGGAGAATTTAATTAAGGAGAATAATCGGCATTGTACCTTCCACTTTTTCGTTTTCTTCTCGTAATTTTAGAGTCTACTGATAGTTCAGTTCCAATTTTTTTATTGCTTAATTTTCCATGGCTATTAGGAACACTTCGTCACCTCCCTTAGAGCATACCTAAACGACGAACCTTGCTGCTTTAAGAAAATGTCTGGATTACCAATTATTATAAAGATGACCTTAGTTCACCCACGTCAGATTCTTAGGTGTCAGCATTACCAGTTGACATCATTTGACTGCGGAAAATTAATAAATGAATATGTATTAAAAAGAGATCAATTATTGGAATTGTTTACGGCTCAAACAACGATAATCTAGATGAATCAATGCTGAATTGTGTATTGCATTGAGCAAGGCGTGTTTTGAAGAATCTTCAATTGAATTTTTAAGAATCAGCGAGAAAAATACATTATTATGCATATCCTTTCTATAAATAATAGAAAATGTTATAAGTGAAGTGTAAACGAATTTAGATGAATGGAAGGAGACAACGATGGCTAATTTGATTCTCGGAGGCAAGGGACGCTCTAGTAAGGGAGTAACCATTGTAGTTGCTAACATCCAACCAGCAGTGTTTATTATGGTATGTAATGTCGATACGGTATATCCACTAGTTTCGTAGTACCAGGAGCGCCTTCAAGAATTCACAACTCTGAAACCAAATTAATTTGTATTTCTCCGTAAATCGTCCCTAAAGTCCGAGAATTGAAACCACCTCATGAGAATGAGAATCCACTTCTTTCGCCATTATACCAAGAACAATCTATCCTTTGAATAACAAATTTAGTCATCATAAATTTCTACTGCTCTAGTTTTCGTAAACGTCCTTGGAGATGTAAAAACTCTATGCGTAAATTTATCTCTTGCCGCGTATGACAGTTGGGGAGTAATTTGGTGTTCTTTTTATTTTTGGCATGCATCTTCGTTGCTTATATTTCCGGAGAAAGAAAGGCATCAGTGTTAAAAAAATTCTAAACGGTTGTTTTCCGCGCATGGGAGTCGCGTAATGTGTGTTTTTACGAACGGTGTGTGAGTGCACGCGGAGGAAACATTATTCCGTCATTGCGCAATGTATTTCTCCGGGCGTGAGGGAGCGAGGAAACTTGAACAAATTATAAAACTCGTGGACCGGTCGACCTACTTCTTCTCTCCGGAGCAAATCCTTCGGGACGTCGGTCTTCTCCTGTAGCGCCGCCGCCAGCGGCTCAAACGTCGTTCGGTCCAGCACAACTCCCTCTTTCCTGCGGGGGACAAAGAAAAGAACATCGTGGAGCGAGCTCGCCTCCGTTCACTTGTTTTGCTATTGTACCGAGCGTTTGCATTTCAAGAGCGATGCGAAAGTTGGTCTTCGAATGAGACAGAACAACGCGACGACGAGATATTCCGAAGGAATAGAATTTATGTTTAATGACATAGCTTTAATCCGATATTTCGATCATGTCAACGCAGAATAGTAGGCGCAGTCATACCGAGATAAACGCTCATTCGATCACGGTGGTATTTGGTACCTCAAACTGTTATTTATTGTGACTACCAAGCCAAAAATAATGTGTATTAGATTCGGAAGAGTTTTCATGTTTATAAGGAATAAATTCTTTCTTCATATTAATTTTGGACCCCTGACTTTAATTTTTTTTCTTAAACTTTAAACCATTTCCCCAATTACATTCAAATGAAAAGAAATTTCTTTAGCATTAGTGGTGGCTGAGATTTTTAGTTTAAATTAAATAAATTTCTTAAAGTTTTAGATCAAATTTTCATAAAAGATATCTTTGATTGATCTTCGATGATGAATTTTAGCGTCGAAGCAATGGTCGTATAAATAAATTATGTGGAATTGTGTGGCACTCAAAATGCTGCATAAATTGTTGTATAATTATGTGGATGAAGACTATTATTTTTATTGTAGATAAAATAATAATACCAAGATACCTAGAGGCTCTATGGTTTGGGCTTTTGAAAATCTTTCGAAGAATACTATGCGTTCAAGGCCAAGTTGATATTATCGCATCGAGGTTGATTTTTTTACGTTACTTATAAGAATTGTTTTTTTTACGATGAACGAGATGCTTCGCGATATTGGCTATGTTGACGCAATGATAGGTTGTGATGCAGGATGACTTACAATTCAATTTTGGCGTCTGATGGAGCGTGGTGGTTGTGAGATGTCGGCCATATTTCCCTGTGGAGTATAATAATTCGATATGCTGAAGCCTCACTTATTGTCTTCGGTACATTTTGATGCAAATCATGAAAAATGAAATATCACGCAATCATCCATATATCTTAGTATATTGTATTCAGTTTGATAAGTTTCCATCCTCATACTACCTCAGGAGACGAAATGCTTTGGTGAATAATTCTCAATTTGAACATGGTAATATTCAATGCCATTTCAAGTATAATTTAGCATTAAATGTAATTTTTCAAGCGTGATGATGCGTAAATATGATTATATATTGACAAAAATATGGTCTAATACCATGCGACTATGCTGACGATCGATATACCTAATCATATATCTGATATCTGAAATATTCACATTGAGAAAATGTTGGATAGCACCACATAAGGGCGAAAATGTGCAATTGAAATCATTGCTAAAAGAAATGAGAACGTATGAGATATGCTTTTTGGATGCAAATGTTTGAATATATAATTCAAATTCAGAGGAATTAATTACAATTACCGACCCAAAGTTACGGGGAAAGTACAAATTGGAGACGTTCGTGATTAATTTCAAAGGTAATAAATATAATTCAATACTCTTTAGGAAAATACTGATTAACAAAATTCATGATTAGTTGAACTTTACCAAACAAACATGTTAAAAAGCACGAAACTGTTGAGAATCGCACTTCCCCAGCTATGTTTAATGGGATCAAAATTTTTTATTTTTTGCACAATTAGAAGCAAAAAAATTAATGCTTTATAAGATTACCTCCCACCAATACTCGGTTGACTATATGATATATCATATTTTATGAAGCATACCATCATTATTGTTTCTACGTCACAATATTTACGTCGTGACAAGGAACGGGAAACAGCTTAGCAGTCTGGAGAGAAGTTACGAGATATCGTTTGAAATTATAACTAGGAAAAAGGAAAGCTACAAAACAAATGGACAAACTGAACTATTCTCGGCTCCATCTTCCTCCCATGTAAGGAGATCTTCTGAGGGCTCGGACGGTTTACGCGTAAGGATATCTGGAAATCCTTTTCCCTGCTTCCTGAAGCGCATCCAATTACGGAGTAAAGCGAAGCGGGATTTTCTTGACGAAGCGGAATGTTCATTTTCTCCCCATGCTGGCTGGATTCGCCTCTCGTTAATCGTGGAGGAGGAGCGAGCTCAGACGGGTCTTGTCGTGCTCAAATTTAGATGACCCGAATCAGTCAGAGCACAATACTTGCTCTGAATTTATTCACTAAGACCTTGTTGATTGCTCGGTTCCAATTTTAGCATTTTTTAACGACAATATTATGATATAGATTATATAATAATTAAATTTTTAATCTATTCCAGATTTAATCGCATAATATGGTCATGATAATTGAACGAGTTATTCTCGGGTATAAGGTGCGTGTAAGTGACGTACTCCCGCTAGCGAGGACAACGTCTTAAAAATATTCAATGGAATGCTAAATGAATGATGAATGTTAATTTTTAAATCCTGCTCTTGCGAGGCGAAATGAGATTGAAATAAGGCCAGACAATTGAGATGCGTTGTGATCAATGTAGAATATAATATATATTGCAATAGGCAACACCAGACATTCATTCGTTGTAGGCTGGAGAAGTTCGGTTACACAATCCTAGATACAAACTCCTACGTATGACATAACGCAGCAACAAATATTCTTTATAGTTCACTGATCACTAATTTTAATAAAATTATTTTTCTCAACAGACATTGAATCAGTGGCACCAAACAGTCACCTTTTCAACCAAACAACATACCTCTTCTCGCTTACAATTTTTGTGATGACGTTGGTTAAATTTAAAAATAACTTTGGACCTGAGTATAAGAAGACCGTCTTAATAGTTGATTTTTTTATCTAGAAATATATTTTTCTCCCTCTCTGAAAAAATAAATTCTTAGGATCTTAAAACAAAGTACCTGAGGTATGTTCATATCCTTGAATGTAGAATTAAAATGATCATCAATATGTATTCGCAACATAACTATTAGTCTTTCTTTTGAGCAACCCGAAGAGGTATTTTTCATATAACCTCCACGCCCGTATGTAATTCCGTTTTTATTTTAGAATTTGCTGGAGCAAATTAAATCTACCTCAAGACAGATAGTGGGCAAGTGTACCTTGGTAAGCAAATTTTCCTAATCACGGAAATCAATTTTAACTTGATGAGATGTTTCCAGTAACAGCTTTGATCACTATGGATACCCAAATATTTCATATGACTCACTTATTCCAATGAAATTCATTTGCTGCTGAATAGCAGATTATTTTCAATAGATGTCAGACATTTGAAATATAATTTTTCATTGCAATTATTTGTTTGTATTTTTTAGGTTTATAACGTATATATTTTTTTAACCTAGAACCAATGAATTGCATGTGAACCAGTATTTTAATTTATTTTGGTCACTTTGCATTTGCAAACGTAAAGCATAAGTACTACAGGATGAATAACGAAAGGCAATGTCATCGGCGAACGATGTAGATTTGCCACTGAACCTTCTATTGAATCAGTTGACAATCAGTATTTTTTATGATTCTTCAGCCCAAAAACTACTTTGAGAACTATCCTTCATCCGTGACTCGTAGATGTGAATGGGTACATTAGTGGTCCGACCAGAGCCATATTCCGAATGGAGAATCAATAATATTTTCACTCAAATTTGCCTCTAATTTTTCTCCAATTTCACCAGCAGATAGAGGATTTTTAGTTTCCACTTTAGGAAACACCGTGTATTTTAATGGTATTTGCCAAAAATACGCCGGTCTAGATCTTCAAAGTGCTTTTGACCCTCAGAAATTTTCCTAATAAGAAGCCGATTATAACACAAAAGGAGATCTATTTCAACCACGGAAACGGACGGAGGTACATATAGTGAGAGCAAAAAATACTGCTCGGTGGATAGCTTTCTTAATCCACTACGACAGACATTCCGAGTTGGCCTTGAATATTTAACTTGGAAAGAAAAACGTCTGTTGGGGTGGCAGGCGAAGAGCATATAATTGGATGCATTTGAAGAAGAATAGACGTAATGATGGACCTTTTCGTGAATAATGATCAATCCGTAATATAAGGGAAATAACACAGGCCAACAATGAAAAAACTTTTTTACAAAGAAATACCTTATTCTTATGTTTTTAAAGTTGCTGAATGCAAATATGATGGTTTTAAAGTTGTATCACCCACCATTTATCCACATTTTCCAGTTAAATTTATGAAATTAAGCAATATTTTTAGAATTTAACAGCTTTTTATAGTTATAATAAAATTGAAAAAGTAGGTCTAATGAACGAAGATAATGCGGATTATTGTTGGTACTTCATCGAGAGGTTCAGCAAGCGATTCATCGCAGAAAAAGCTACACAAGGAGCTTCAAGGAAAAAAGGAAAGAAAATGTAGACCAATTCCAGTTGACAAGTGAACCCTGTATTATCACGTAGTAATAAATACAAACAATTTTATCACGCTGTAGTGAACAGTAAATACAAACAATTTTATGATGTAACATAGTGTTTCATTGATTTCCCTGTATGCCGTATTGGGGTATTAGAATAAATTAAATACATATTGCTTGGAAACTATGGGTGATACAAAAAACCTAAGGCCAGGTTTGGATTCGGCACATTAAAAAATCTATAAAGATCAGCTATTAAAATTAAAAAAAATTTTCAAACAAAATTTTTTTGTTGGCCTGTGTAATTCATTTGAAGTTAATTTGGAGGATTTTTCTATGTGTGAGTGAGGCATGAGCGATGAAAGCTGTGGCGAATCAAAGAATGGAGGACTTCGGTTCTGCCAAAAGAATGATGGAAACCAAATGAATCGATCTAATGAGCGGTGAGCATCTTCAATTTGGAATAGAGAGGTATTATGAAAACTATAAAAAAAACAAGAGAGGCAAATAAATGTGGATATTGTGGAAGAAGATGGTGCGATGAATACTATATTTGAAGGACAACAGCAACGGCAATTATCACAAATAAAGATACAGTCAAAAACACATAGAATAATGATGAAGATTGTAAAAGAGAAGGCTAACTTAAAAAATGAAATGATTTAGTGATTGGATAAGAGGTTCACTTCTTAAGAGAGTATAGCGTAGTAAAGAGGCAACGGTGGGTAAAAAAAAGTTTATGGTGGTAAAATGATCGATATCTTAAGGGGGTCCAATACTTTATGACATACTCACTAGCATCTCTCATTCTTTACTGTCAGGTCCTATTTTAAGCTATTTTTATTCGTAATTGACCATGGCTGAGATCGTTCCACAACGGATGGTGCGTAGAGAGAGTATGCAAAATTTTACGAATTTTTCTTGCGGTATTCTCCTCATATCATATTTAAGCTAAAAATTCTACTTAAGATTTTCAGATAATATTTTATTTTCCTATTACAATTTTGGATTTAAAATATTCATAAGATAGTAGTTAAGGTGCCACTCAAGCTATATAATTTTTATTTCTTGCTCCGTTAAAATTTTTCCTACCTATATTTTATTTTTAATATTTTATGCTCTTGAAAGTACTGAAAAGATACGTGATCAAAGCAAAGTCACATTATAGCTTTGTAAGAGAAAAGCCTTATGATTAAAATAATTTTTAAATGTTTACACCAAATATGATTTCTTACAAATATGAAAATTTATGTAATGCCTTTAGAAAAAAAATTCTAAATTCGCGACATGAGTTTTCCACGACTATCACTACGACGTACTCATGTGAGGCAATTTTTTGTTAGGCTTTTCCTGTAACCTTTATGATCGGATTATTTGGTTCTCGGGTAATTAACATTCATATTATTCTCTAAGGTAATCATGAATTCTATTGAATTGATCAGGAAATCCTTATAAATCCCACCTAGACTTTCCCGTCTAATTTTTACTATCCTCATGACATTTGTCTCATATGGTAGATTATAATACGTTATAGAGAGAAATCGTCATCCTAAAAGTTATCACTTTCTATCAAATGAAAGTGTGTAATCATTCTACAATGTTAAATATCAAGTAACATTTGAAAACGATGGTCATAGTTTTTCAAACCATCACTGTATTGGTGTGGACATCTTGAAAAAAATGACACAATAGCTTCATCGTTGATGAATGATCAGAGCTGTAACCAAAACATTTAGGCGTTGTGGACATTTCAAGCGAGTCGAGGAACTAAAGGAAGACTTACAGTTCAAGAAAATAGATATAATTCCAGGTTTAGGTGTTTTCATTCGTTCGATGGCGAATTAAGCGTACCTTCAACAGGGTCCGGAACATTGTCTCCATGAATTTGGAATGACTCACGGATTTGTAATTGACGTGAGATTGTTACTAAGAACTTTATGTGAAATTAACCATTAAATTACCGGTCGTAACTACGGTGACTCTTTCGCAGTAGCATTAAGCTTTGGACGTGTCCCTCTTGGTGATTCTCTCTGTCTCTCTCCCTTTATGAGGCCAACGATGTTAATTGCAAAACTGTTCTGGACACCATAAACGTAAGGGGCTCTCGGACCTTCGTGATCGAAAACAGAAAGAGAGTTGTCACAAATGAAGCTAGGATTTTCGTCTCGCCTTTCGATACATGTAAAAGAAAAACTGAATGAAAATCTGGAAAAAGTCCAATTACTTCCAAAGCTGCGTGCTAGTGTCGCCTCTCTCGGAGCACCCTCGAATTAAAGGAATTAGTTCCCTCTCCCCAAGGGAAGCTCGCAGGAGGCGCTGACGGCCATTATGGGTGGAGATCGAACGGGGACAGTGACGAAGTACTTCGGGATGGTTTACGTGAAGCGGAGGTCAAAAAAAATAAAGAGGTAGCAGAGACGCATCTCTTTCTTGTCTGCAGAAGACCGTTTTTCGTTTTTATTCCTCTCTCTATCTCGGAGACCTCTCTCGATCTTAATAGGGAACAGAATGAGGGCTTGGTAAGATGAGGGCTTTGAAAAAGACGGGGACGACGCTTTAGCTTTAATAAGGAGACGATCTAATTGCACATCAGTGTGCAAGCATCTGAGATGATGAACCAAGGAAACTGCATAGAGGAGACCCAATACCATTCCACAGATGGCTGGTTTCTGTTACCACTTCGGTCGCATTTTAATCGGTTTTCAAAAATGTCCGCGGCGCAGTGATGAGTGCGGTGCGATCCATTTTTTTTCCAATATTTTGCAATTGTTAACATTTGTGTTAATTTAATGTTTGTAATTTCAGGGAATGGCATTGAAAAGCTATGATAATTTGATAGATTCCATAATCGTGTGTATAAATTTCGGTTAACATCCCTAATTGTACCTTATTTCCACGTGAAACTCGGATCGCTTTGTGAATAAGCGACATGAGTGGAGACTTTCGGAAATCTATTTAAATGCGTGGTGGGTGACAACACATTTACATGCCGTCTTGAGGATCCTATTTTGTAATATTCGTGTAACGAATACTCATGCCTCTATATCTCGATGGGAAAACCCTGTTAGTGAGGTAAATCTGCGAATATCGCTAAAAGTAATCTCTATAGTTTCCGGGTCAACTTCGTGGGAGTTCATTCTAACAAATGAAAGAAAACTCTGTATTTTCCACCAATTTATTTTCCGCGGTACAACTAGTTTCGACGCAGTGGCTTCATCATCAGGGACAAGGGTTGCAAGCAGTTTTTCCTAGCCACCCCTTCCACCTACTTTCTTCCTCCCCCGCTGAAATCACATTATTTTTATGATAATTAAGGACTTATTTTGTGCTTGTAACCCTTGTACCTGATGATGACGCCGCTGCGTCGAAACTAGTTGTACCGCGAGGATAAATTGGTGGATAAGTTTTCTTTCATTTGTTATAGCTATAAGTCTTTACCTAATTTGATCATAGTTGCATAAATGCTATTAATTTTCTTATATTTCATCAAGAATTAATTGTTTACATCGAAAATCAAGTCAAAATTTTCAATGCCTAAAGTCGAAAGAAGTTCAAATCCTATTGTTCGGGTGTTCCACCGGGTAATATCTTCCATGGCTGCCGACGTTTCGGAGTACAAGTCGTACTATGTCCTCAGGGCTGAATGTCGTGGCTCAGAAAGTGGTCGCCTTTCCGAGTTTGCTACGCAAACTCTTGCCGACATCTACTTGGAGCAAACTGACATCATGCTCAGCTTTGATTTCGTATCACTTTTTACTCGTGTCCGCTAATGGATACATTGAGGCTACTCGGAGCCAAATTTGAAAAAAAACACGGAGAATCTATTTCACCACGCTTTGGCATGTATTTACTCTAAGTGAGACGCTTCAATTCCAATAAGGAGACGGTCTAATTGCGCATCAGCGTGTGTGCATCTGAGTTGACAAACACTCGTGCCTCTATCATCTTAGGTTTTCCCGGCGTATCAGGTACAGAAACGTTTATCCGGGTATTCCACCAGTTGATGTCGCCCATGACTTGCTGTCGTCCGCGACTTGCTGATCATCCTCAGGGGCTCGAAACAAGGGAGACATGGACGACATCAACCGGTGGAAAACCCGATAAGCTTTTCTGCACTCGTGCCTCTACGTCTCGCTGGGAAAATCCTGTTCGTGAGGTTAATCATCGATTATAGCTAAATCTATGCCTAATTTGAGCATAGTCGCATAAATGTCATTACTTTTTTTTATATTTCATTGATGTACCGATGATAAATGACCCTCAAATCACTTTTATACATGTTTTTATATACTTTATCTTTGTTTCATGTTCAGAAGTTCATTAGTTGTTTGCTTAAGTTGCTTTTTTGTTCTTAGGTGTTATGGTCAAATAGGTAAATTTAAATTATTTATATAATTAAAATTCTATTTGTCCGTAAGCGACGCAAGGAGCAACTTTTGTAAACCCATTTAAATGGGCGGTGGGTGACAACACATTGGGAGGCAGACTTGAGAATCCTCTTTAGCAATGTTTGTGATTGTAACTTTGTAATATTCGTGGGAAGGACGAAGTGATCATTTCGAGATCATTGAGAGCGATAATTAGGATCGGGAAAGAGAGAAATTTCGAAGGAGGAGGTGGACTTCCTCCATGAGCTATGCACCAGCCCTGATTTTCAAGAAAGGTAAATGAAGTTATTTGCTGATTTAATGATTTAATTGATAAAGTGATTTAATGATTTTCCCTCACCTCAACACACGATAGCAAGTCTAGTTTACTGCGATATAGTGAATAGAAGTTGGTTAGTTTCCGAGATATTAGTGGGACATCCGGCATGTGGTGGATATTACAAATAAATATTAATACCTGAATGTATTTAGCAGCGCCTCCAACAAATTTGGAGTAATATACTAAAATTAAATCGTGATCTAAAAAAAATATTTTGGTTAAAAATAATTTTTGTAGGTCACCATTACACTTATTATACTCTTCTGTGTGTTAAGCTTTTGGATTTGAAGGATATTTTTTGTAATTCAATTGGAAACAACATTGTATTGGATTTAAACAGTGTGATGGAAGTAATCTCAACTCTCTTATCAGCTAATTTATTAACTCCTACGCAATTCTTCTACGTAACAATCTTTCAACGTTAATTTTCATTAGACCCTCTCGTCTCGTGGTATGGCCGATCATATTGTCCCGTTTTCTACCCAAGGTTTTCAAAAGACTTCTCTCTCTGAATTTCCTGAGAACCTCCACACTACTCAAATATTTTTTCTATTTCTATTTATTTGGTATTCATCATTCTTCTACAACACCACATCTCGTAAGTTTCCGACCTTCTCTCCGCTGCTGCCATCGTCCATACCTCAATTCCGTTAAGAATTATGCTTCAATTGTCCTATCTATCTATAATAGTCCTATCTATGTGCCGTTTAGGAACCTACTAGGTAGGTAAACAACATAATATTTTATTAGAGTATTTATGATCTAAAGTATCTATGAAATTGGTTATTTTATTTTTTACATTGAAAAACAGTATTTATGATCTAAAAATGCTATGAAATTAGTTTTTTCTAATCTTATTTTAAAACTTTTTGAACTACCAAAAAATATCGAGGGGCAAACGAAAATGGCATATGAATTGTAGTCTTGTACAGGGGCGCAGCTAGGAATTAAGGCTGGGGGGTTTTATGTGTAACTAATACCGAGGTGTTTGGGGGTATGGAATACCCACCAGAATAAGCGGTAGGTGCGAGACTAATAAATTGAGGAATTTTAAGATAAATGGTTCAAAATGGTGAGTTTTATAGTTTTCTGAGGATTCTTTTATTGATCCTTACACTATTCTATTAGTAATTTTAATCCAATTAAGTAAAATGGATTAAACGTAAAATTTCTTTGAGCTCTCGTGGAGTTATCCCCCAAAACCCCCACCCCTCGCTACGCCATTGGCTTGCGGCACTGTATACGTATTCTTTTAGTCGGTGTATGTCATTCCCAAAAATGACGGAGGGACTGCCGATGGGGTATGAGATGTGGCACTGCGGTTGCCTTTTTCAGGAGTAGTCGAGCATAAATTTGAATTTTTTGTTGCTTTTCCTGGGTTCCATTTCCACGATTTCATCACCGGCCTTCTTTGGTTATATGAGGTAGGAAAAATTAAGAGAATCGACGATTTAAAACAACTTGAAATTTATTTTTGTTTTAGGTGCTTAATTTGACTGCTAAAATATTTTAAAGGACCAACAAGAGCGACATGTACACAAAAACCTCAGATGTTTTTCGTAATCTTTCATAATATTATTAAGATCATTTTCGGAATGAAAGGTGATATTACAGTTGCCATTTCCAGAAATTATCTTTTTTTTATTTTAGCTTCGCTGCATTTTTCGCTGAAAACGCGAATACACTGTGTAGTGGCGGAATTCTCCTTTTTTCCATTATCTAAATTCCAGAATAGGTTTTCTGAAGACGAAGGCAAAGAATCTCCTAAAGAGCCTGCCATCTCCCTTCTCGCTGCCGTCAACCGTCTCCTAGCAATTCCTATTTACTCCCGCCCCTCCCTACTTTTCCCCATCAATATATCCCTCCCTCATTCTCTACGACTCCTCCCGGAGCCTTTTACGTGAATAGGCTCGGTCTATCTCGCGCTTCGTCTCCGAAGCCACTTTGACGTCCTTCGCTATCCGTTCGCTCGCTCTTCTTCATCTTCTTTGTCCAGCACAACGGTTTATTTATCTAGTTTCTAACGGTATGTGCATCTCCCAAAGGTCTACGTTCCATTCCAGACGTAGTCTTGAATGGACAAGTGCCATTCCATCGCTAGGTCTTACAGCGAACCTTTTCTCTGGGTCTCAAATGTCGGTTAACTTTGGCCCTATCTCGTTCACCCGAGTATTTTCAAGCAAACTAGCATGCGGTGGCTACATTGGAGCCTGGCTTCGGAAGGGAATATGAAACAGCACTTTTTTGAGCTATTATGGGAAAAAATTCCTTTTTTTGTCTATGATGTAGCATTGACACGTGACTTGGTATCGCGGAAGTCGTGGAGCGGAAGAAACCTGAGCATCAATGGGCGAACGTTGTAGTGAACTTGATTTCTTGACCCATTTAAATGTTCTCCGGGTAGTGAGTGATGTTGATGCATGAAATTTTGAAATATTTCCGATGCAAGGCATGACGTGTCTTTTCTATGACAGCCGTCAGAAATTTCGTGACCGTCAGATTTGTAGATATTTTATCTGTAGATTTATTCTTCAGTTGAAGAGAAATAGTTCAAAAATGTTAAAGAGATCAGACGAAATTAATTTTTTACCAAAGCATCTTAATATTCGTAAACTAGACGATATTTAAGAGAGTTAGGTAAAATTTTAGACGGAAGTGGTAACGTCAACTTGCATGTTTATGCTTTATTTAATTTAGCACTTTCGTAAATATAATGTAATCAGCATCCTAAATTTAAATTATTTTTCACATCTTGTTTGCATTTAAACGAATTTATAATTATAATTTAATCAATTATTTTTCATAATTATTTAATGCCATTTTAACTAAATCCACAAATAAATATTAACGGAATGAATGAAAGAACTGGAACGTTATTCAAAGAATGTGTATCGTAATGTTGGCAAGTCTAACGGAGCCGAAAAAATAGGAAAAGGCGTCAATTTTTGAAATGCTACTAGAAGACGACTAAAATCAATCAAAAGTATACATCTTAAATTTCTACAAAGTGGAGCTAGCTGCCATTCATTAAATCTGAAAGCATGGCGTGAAATAAATGGTAAGCGTGATAATATCCCTGGTAAACATAGACAATGTTCTATATGGGCTGAAAGGTATACATGAATCTATTTTTTCCCCAAACATTCCAACATAAGACACGTATCCTACGATTTCTCGTCGTATCAGCCAAGAGAGTTCAACTATCGCAATCTATACGTACACAGCAAAAACAACAACGCGCGTAATCATATTTAACACCCACCGAATACGAGGATTATTTTAATCGTTCCGTCACGATTTTTTTTCCCGCTATCACCTCCAACGGCATTCCATACCCGCGTGCACACCTAGCCCCTCCTGCGACGCCTCGTCGGATTACACCACGCTCTCGGAATTCGAGCTCGCGTCTCGCCAGGCAAGCTGGAAACTCGTCGACAGTCCTCTCCGCAGAAGTGCAAGGAAGGGATGAAGGAGGGGGTCACATAATCTGGCAGCCGAGGCACGACGACCTTCAACGATTCCCCACCTCCCATCGCAAATGGAGACCGCGCCGCGTTCCCTCGGTAACCCCATCTCTCCTCATCTCTGCAATCCTCACGTAATGCCTCCGGAGAAGAAAAGCGACACCTAGCCGCGTGGTCGCTCTGCCTGCCTCACCTTAGTATGTACCAGCTTCCTCGTCTTCCCTCCTCCCTTGTTAATCCCTTTGCTAAGGCCCTGCACACCGCTGCACCGCGGGGACTTAGCTGGGTGCGGCGATGGCGGCGGTCGGGTTAGGAGCACTCGCCTTGATCTCATCTGCAGGACAGCGGCGCTCTCTAGAGCTAGCGCGGAAGATATGCATCAGCACTGCACGTTCTGCCACGGGATACCTCATGCCCTATCTAATTGCTCTGCAATTACAAGTTGTACAGTGGCGTTTATTCTTTTGCGTAGATAGTGGCAGGTGGATGTCACACAGTGAGCAACCACCAATCCTTGTAAGATTTGTTTTGCCGAAAATAACCGAACCGTAAGGTAATTAAATGTACACTATGTAGCTAAAATTTATGACTAGTACGAACATGATAAAATATTTGCTATCAAGGTATTCTGGGGATGAAGCTTCAGAAAATATCATTAAAATATGTATAGTAAATGCTTAAACGTAATAAATAAATATATTCTACAGTAGAAATGTTTTTTAATATCTAAGACAAAAAATTGATTAATTACCCTGATAAATCACGGCAAAATATCATATTTATACCCTTGATATCGAAATGACGCTAAAGAAAAAAGTGATTGGGTGTGTTCGATCGGCCAAATCAGATACCTCTCAGTTGCCAGAATGATTACTTCTAGATCAGTAAAAGAATAATGGTATTTGACATTTTGCTCATTGTCATTTCGGCAATCTACGGAAAATCGAAGAAATTCTTTCCTTACAGGAAGTTCTTTCCTTTCTGTCGTAAGAGCAAGTCATGGTTTCGCTATTAGTGGGCCCTGCCGTCCCAATGGCGGTGTTGGATTCCTCATCCCCTCCCTTTCATCCGTATCCTCTCCCTGGAGGCGTCATCGGACTCCTATCGCGGCGGCGCCTCTCATCCTTTTCCTTCCTTGTCTCCTCCTTTCCGAGGAGCAGGGGTGACAAGCGAAGGGCTTATAGACCCTGCCCCGGGACTGTAACCCCGCGAACTCGCCCTGGTGTCTCGTTCCACCTGTCATTTCGGCAAAAGATAATAAATTTGGAGGTAAGATATCAGCTCTTTGTCTGTATAACATTTTTGAAATAGATATTTAATTAAAAAAAATAGCAAAAACGACCATTATAGTGCTAAAAACACCAATTTATCGAATATTGTGATGTAGAAACGTACTGATCCTCGCTCGTCATCTTTAACAGTGTATATTCTTTTACGTAAATAGTGGCAGTTGGACGTCACAGAGTGAGCAACCAACAATCATTGAAAGTTGTGTCCTACCGAAAACTGGCGTGAGATGAAGATATAATGTACGTTAGGCACATTTAATTTACGACTACTATGAAAATAAATATGATAATAAAATATATACTCCCTAAAACTACCTATATAGCAAAGTTTTGTCACTATACGTCGGGAAAATGGGTAAAACATAAAGCATAAATCCATAACATCTGGAAATAACAAGTAATATTCCGATTAGAATGAAATGAGTTCCATTTATTTACTTGTAGAAATTTAAAATGATTCCTACCTACAGATATGTTAAAACAGTATTTCAGTATTTTTTAATAGACCTTACACAGGATGTAAGACAGTTGACACCATGATAAGGGCTTTAAAATTTTTCCAAACTTTTAAATTGAATTTTTTCCTGTGATAGGAGTTTCATGAGGTAGTTCTTTACCCTAAATGCTCTACACCGAGCGGGTTACTGTAAATTGTGTGTTCACCTTTTCTCAGGGCACAAAAATTCTCTCTATCGTTCGCGCAGCAATTTACGAAACGTCAACTCGGTCAATTGACAAAGTTTCTTCTTCTGATGCGTTGTGTGCACCTGCAACCTCTTGAAACACTCGAAGTGCAATCAGCTGTGGGTCACAAGAAGTAGACGTCTCCACTTTATATCTCTCCGCGCATCTCCACGTGAAACTCGGGAATTTCTGCGGCCTCTTCTAGATGGAGGAATGCCCTTTGACCTGTCACACGCTGACCCACATTGCCCGGAGCGTTCTTGCCCGGCTCGCGGTGTTGTCGCGGTGACCTTGAATTGTCCACTTAGGTCGCCGTCGGGGTGAAGGAAGACATTCTTTTGGGAGCAGAGGTGTGATTTGTGACAGAGATTATAATGCCAGGACGACGTATTCGGCGTTTATTTCGTAAATTATTCTCAGATAGACATCCTTTATGCAATACGTACATTTGAATAAAATTTATTCAGGGAGTTTTACACTATCCAAAATAGAAAAATGATGAGGTCCACCTAATAAATTTTCCATTATCATTACTCTTAAGAAACCTAAATATTTGCAAATTTATATCTTATATTAAAATGTAAGCGTTTCTGGAGCAACATTTTGTCTTAAATACTGTAGAGAAAACTTCGGCCGTCAATTGGTAGAAGTCCAGGTCACTGGAAAAATGAACTATCTATCTTTTTACTTTAATTTATAAGCCCAACCTGTTTTAGCGCTCTCAATAAGTACTCATTTCCTTCTAAATTAATCTCTTGAGAATGACACATAAGTGCTGAAATCGGTTGGGCTAATAAAGTTACCTGACATTTATTGAAACTGTGTTCAAATCCCAGGTAAGATGTTTGGGGAATTTGGGACTTTCTGAGTATTTATTCCAAACCAAATGTGACCTAAAGAGAGAGTTATTGTTTTATTTAAAATTTAGTTAGTTAGCTATGAGAGATCTTCATTTTTTTCATGTTTCATTTCTGTTGGAAGATAAGAATCTTGGCATATTTCTCGCCCGCCTCGGGGTGTTTTGGTGACCGTGAGTTTTCCACTTCGGTACCATTGGCGTGAAGTGAGGCATTCTTTTGAATAATCAATGTGATTTTATGCAGAGACTTTACCGGCAGGATGACAGATTTGGTGTTGATTTCGTATACCCACCCTACATGGGCAGTAATTAATTACATTCTTGATCAACTTGTGAAACTCGGACACCCTCTGTCTTTTTTAATACCACGCAGAGCATGTATTGTTTTCCCAGCTGTTACCTGCTCAATTTTTAGCTAACCTGTTGTATAAACTCTAGAAATGTGTCGAGCAATAGCTTTAATAAATTTACAATTCTGGGTGTATGGCTGTATTGGATGGGGCATTGTATTTTATGTATAAGTATTCGAAACAGCCATTATTATCCTTTACAAATTTACGATACCTTTATAAATTTACCGTTTTTGATTGTGCTTACAGCATGTTGTAAAAATGTAAATTTAAACCAAATTTAGGTTTCCCCTGCAACTTAGAAGTTTTTAAGTGTTTAAGTTGGAACGTTTCGGTAAAGAAAATATGATCAGATTTTCAATGAAAAGTGCTTATATTTATTGTCTTTTATGAACCCTGATAAGCTTTGATCCATGGTTTATTTTTTACAACAAGGAGGCGATTAACCTCAAGGAATATGCTATGTTGTAATTTATTATCATAATTTCGTTATATCTCACTATTGAGTATTATGGGTGAATTTAGTGAACTCATGAAGTCTAGGCTCGAAAACAGGTTATGTCTACTGACACACCTTTATATTTCAATGAAGGCAAAAAACACGGGTATTAGGAATTGAATATTTTCATAAAAATGCGTGATACGTGTCGTAATTGTAGATAAGAAATCCATGACCTGTAAATTATTCGCTAGAGGAAATTGGGTCTTTCATATGTACATACTTATAAAAGCGGTGGATGTATTCATATTTAATGTTAATAATGTAAATTGATGCGATGTGAAAGGAATTCTCAACCTGCTCGCAAATTCTGTTATTCAAAAGATGTGTGCTTTGATATTTCGGGATATAGTCATTACAATGACATTTGTTAATTCTTGTGGACCGCAGAAGTCCATAAATTATGGATGAGTCTCCATAGTTCCTAGAGGATTCTTCATTTTTGAAAATGCAAATACTACATTCCTGAGGATTTTTTTCATTTTCTTTGGTCGCTCGTAAATTCTTAATGAAATCCTGGAAATGCTAGTCAGCGGATTCTTAAAGCAGAGAGTAATTGAGTAAAAGAATTTTCTATCCCACGTGAAACCTCCCCAAGGAACTTGTTGTTCTTTTCCAGCATTCTTTTTTCGGCTGATCCATCTTCACCCGAATGAATTAGAGAAATTTTAATTAAAACTCAGTGATGCGCAGATATGGAGCTTATCAAGTATTCTCCCAGGCTCTCATCAGAATATGCTCGAGAATCGTAACCGTGTTTATTTTAAGATTAGCCTTCTTTAGAATTCAAGTTTTGGAAGTTAAATGAATTTAGTTCTCTATATGTTTCAAATTCAAGGCGTAAAGTTTTCCTTACTTTACTTTTGCCAGTTTTGCAATAACGGTTTTTTTTATTTTTATTAATGAATCAAAATTATGACCACTTTTATGCCACAGAATATTTGAGTATTTAATTTTGTGATTAGCGGACTAATCCGTTGAAATTATAAATTTATAATTAAATATATCTACCTAAGCAACAAATCTTTGTCAGAGATAGATATTCATATTTAATTTTGATTGCAGAAAACTAGTTGCAATACTTAGCGAAAACTGGTTCCAGTTTGGAATTCTAAAATTCATCATATACATAATGGAATACCTACTCTAAATTCAAGTTCCACAGATTTTTCATACTGTTCATAATGATACGCTTCGGGCTTAAAATTGTTGGTAGATCGATGAAGTTCGAAAAAGGACCAACTCTTCACAATAATTTTTAATAATAGCAATAATGATTTCATTTATTTTCGTGAGCACCAGTCCCAGGAGAAAATAGCTGCACATAATTTCAATAGTTTTAGAATCGATTATAGCATAATATAAAACGAAAAAGAATATGGATTATAGCATAATATAAAACGAAAAAGGATATCAATTCAATCAAAGGCGCTCTGTATGAACTACAATGAACTACAATGGACACAATTCATTAAAGCAATGTTATCAACAAAAGATAAATTATGACTGTCCACAAATATAATCTGTGATTCCACAGAACCAGAATTCAATTAGTATTTAATGAGAATGCATAACAAAGAAAAATAATTAGGCTGATCATTGTGAAAAAATAATTTAAGGCTGATCAATGTGAGATCATTAGAAATATTTGATCATAAAATCATAATAAAACTAAAATGATGGCATAAAAGTTGTATTACTTTGTAAAACGCTTTATAAATATAATTAATCATAGCTTGGTGGAAATTATCATAAATGGAATTAATCATGCCTTGGTGGTGGTAACTTGGTGGAAATCCATAATATCACGAATACAAGAATCAAGAACTTTGCTATTTCCACATAATATTTTATTAGCACCGACCATGGTTTCGTTACAGAGTATATGTTATTGACCTTGATAATGTTACTCTGTAACGAAACCATGGTCGGTGCTAATAAAATATTATGTGGAAATAGCAAAGTTCTTGATTCTTGTATTCGTGACTTTATAAATATGATATAATTGGCTTTTAGAAGCGTGGTAATAATAATTTCATGGAGAATTTAACCCTCATGCGCATATAGACCCGAATTCTCTTTCGGATCTATCATACACAGTCCTTTGCCTTCCCAATTACTCTGTTAGGTTCAGGTTTTAATCTTATTTTACCTCTCCTGGTGAACCAGTTTTTCGTGAAGCGGAATGGGATTTATTTCTGCAGAACCGTTTAATTGTCACACACCAGCCAGAGGTTTAGTCCTTAATTTTGCGTGTCACTGACCGCAAATTCGGAGCCCAGGGAGTCTTTCCTCACGTTCCAGTTGAACTCCATGAATTTGGAATTCATTCCCAAATCCAATTTCTCAACGCTCTTCACTGTTTCTCTGTTTTGCGCCCCGTTTTACGGTCAGCTCAGGAAAATAAATATTGAAATCACTTCCATGGCCGCTACGGAAATATGCCTGATCTCTAACTAAAAATAGCAATCGCATTTAAATATACATCAGTGGGTCCATGATTAAATTTCGCGCAATTTTCATCGGAGGAAATCAATTTTACTACGCAGGAAAAATACCTTTTGCTCGAATAATTCGGAATGAAATACCAAAAATCCAAATCTGCAAATCGTGTCGTGTTGGTATTTTTTTTTCTAACACAGATATAAGAAATCAAGCTATTTCTACTCTCTCTTATCTTGGAAGAATTAATAATCTCTGATCAAAATTTATCCAGCTATGCTCGTTGATATGTTAGTAAGTTCTATGAAATGCGTTTATTCGTAAGTGCAATTTAACCGTTGTGCTTGGTACCAAATCGATAAGGTGGAAATGTGTGGTGAAGATGGCAGCAGTTTAAAGAGGGGCTATCGGGGTATTTGCAAACAAATCATTAACGAAAACCATCTGGATGAAGTCGTTGAACTTTGATTGAAACTATGACTGATTAAAAAATCAGAAAAATACCTATTATTGAGTTCTAGCTCTATCGTGAAGGAATACAACATGAAATCATCCCAGAGAGCTGAAATATCAGGGTGAAATATTGGATAAGCAAGTACAAATAGATAATAAGAAAGGAACTACGATAATGACTTATTAAAGCATCGCTTTCAATTATCTTTACCATCAAAATGGCAGAAAAATGTTCAGAGACGTTTTTGCTTTCGTATTTTGAGGAAAGTTTTCGCGCAAAGTTCCTCGTCGGTCATTCTTAATGTGGCACTCACCGTGGTTCAGGATTCGTCCATCATTGGATGCAGGCTGTGTAATGCATGCAGCAGACTTTTCTCATCCTTGCAATATCACCTTCTATTTTGTGATACCAAACCTTGCGATCAGACGTGAAGATGACTCTGGAGCAAACTTACAAAAGTTGCCGAGGTGATAAGTCTTCTATCTTGGGGAGTGAAAGCCGTCCATATTCCTAGTTTAGAAGTGATTGAAAGTTGATATGGCTTATGGTATCATGAATAAGAAGTGACCTTAATATTTAAGTGGAATTCGGCAGTGTTTTAGAGTTGGGAAATCATCTAACGGAAAAACTGATAATTGCTTTGAAATAAAGTCTCATGTAGACAAACCTCAGGTAGTAGATGCGTCTATGTAGTCATGCACGGTCTTGTGGTACTCCACATGAAGGTTTTATCTATAGTTTCGTTTGTAAATATTTAAATTTTAGATCTTTGAAAGATTCACTTTTTTGTATTGCCGAGAAAAAAGCAACTCTATATTTTATACGGAAAAACTGATAATTGCTTTGCAATCAAGTCTTATGTAGACAAACCTCAGATAATAGATGCTATTTATGTATTCATGCACAGTCTTTTGGTACTACACATGAAGGTTTTATTTATAATTTTCGTTAGTAAATATTTTAATTTTAGATCAATGAAAGATTCACTTCTTTGTATTGCCGAGAGAGAAGCACCTCTACATTTTAAATCTATGCATGCATATTTTAATTTATATCAATGCCTGCGTAAGTTGAATTTTAAGTCATGCTAATAAAAATGTTTCAGTGGGACAATGGTTGTGCTCGAATGTTTTTGCCACAAATTTTCTCATTTCAAGATGGATAAAATAAGCGTTTAATGCTACGTCAAGATTCCTCCCTATAGTCTGCAGTAATCATTACTCACCCAACTCGTGACGGAAATTTAGAAGAGGTGAGATACCACGAGAGGTGCTCATACTGACACTAGAACGACCTAGTTCACTTCACTCTGGTACTCCTATTACTTCTCTGCCCCTGTGGACCTATTCCCACCGCTAGACTTGACTGTTGAAAAATGGATTGAATCGTCGTGCTGACAGAGTATTTCGGCGTTTAGTGGAAAGGAGAATATCCCGGAGTTGGTATTAAAAGTTTTAAAGTTTTTCCAGCTATGCGGAGCTGAAATTGACCCTGTTTCCAAATTTGGCGGAATACGAAATTGTGATGTGGATTCGGTCATGAAAAAGATTTTGATGGATGGATTTTGAAATTTCCGATTACTTTTCACCTTGATCAGTCATACATCTCATGAAATAAGCTTTGCTGTTACTTTGAGTGGAATTCAAAATATGAAAAAAATTAAAGAGAGAAAAATTTTCCTTTTGGAAGTGTAGAAAGATTGAGATATTTAGAAACATTATTGCAGCACGGCGAATTCTGAGGGTGGCGACTGACTGATTTGGTGTTGGCAATACTTGGAATAATCGCTTATACTTTTCATCTCGCCTGAATATTTTTCTGCGGTTTAGCTCCATCGTGTGGTTTCCTTTCTGCCAATAGCAAGTAGTGAACTCTTCGCCTAAATAGTACAAACAAGTGCAAATTTCTCTTTTAGCATTTGAAAATGATGAAAAAGTATTCAAACTAAATATATTTATATTGTTATGATAAACGCTAGTCAACTTTTCAAAAAGAACGTTGAATGATTAAGAATGAACTAATTTTTTTTTTAGTGGCTGGCTAATAAATAATTTCTTGAATCTATCCCTCACACCTATTTTACAAAATTTGAGTGCTGAAAATACTTTCCCTGTGTACGGTATCAATGGGAAAAACATATGCAAGAAAGTTGAAACATAGTAGTGGATGGTTTTTAGCGTGTAATTTTCTCTTCATTAATTGTTCGTATTGAAATTATTTTTATAGTAACCTGTAATTCTGAATATTTAGGCACTGATGGTATAACATCATATGCTGTTGATATTAAATTGTCAATGCCAAAATATTCAGTTTTAGATCATCACGGAAAAAGCTATTTTGTTGGTAGTATTGGCGTAAAGAGTGGTTCCTTAATTCGTTTTATTTACAACTTTGATGTTATATTTCATTTGGAGATGATCACTGGTCTTAGCAAACACCAATATACTCATTGATAGTCCTAGAAAAACATTTTGTACTGAACAGTTTGACTAAAAAGTCCATTTTTATTACACAATTTGTAGCTGGCCTCAGTGGCGACGCATCGCGACAGTGGTAAATTCTCGCCTACAAAATCAAAGGTCGCGATTTTGTCTACCTTTTGGATATCCAGTGCATCGGTGGTGATGATAATAAATGTGTTTCGCTTATGTTAAAATATATAAAAAATTGGGGGAACCTGTTATAATTTTATAAATTATTATCATTGGGATTAAATGAAGGGGTGACGAAAAGTGGATGTAATATCGCAGATTGAGTCTTGGGATTTGAGGTTTCGGGAACTTAAATGGGGCATTTGGTGCTGTGAAATGGCTGTGGTGTTGGAAACTACTACGACGTAATGATAAATGTAACACTTGATTTAAAATTTTACCGTATCAAAAGAAACTTCTTCCAGGGAACAAGAAAGATGAATGTGGCCATTTTATAGGAGTCAAGACCGTTCCTAGCTCAAATGGTGTGTATGTCTGCAGATTAGGGCAGACTCTTCACCGGCACCATCTTTTTATGCTCGTGATGGTGAAAAAAGTCACAAGTTTATTCTCCTGAGTAAGATGTCCAAACGGCTGAACTATCAAAGCGTGGGGGCAATCTGTCACAAAACTCGTGAAGACAAAATCACCCTTTTCCACCCTAAACTCGTTGTGTGACATAATTACGGCGAATCCGTCATATAAGAATGAAAATAACAGACACAAAAAAGTGACATATTATTTTATCAACCCTATTTTAATTTTAGAATAGCGTTCATTTATTAGTATTTTTTTCTCCATATAGCTTAATTGTAACTGACTGTATTTTCTATTTAATTGACTAGGCCAACATATTTTGCGTTAAAACTGCAGGAATAGCACATAACTTGGCTAAAACTAGATGTTTGACAGATTATAGTAAATATCTACATAACTCTCCAAGCGTGAGCAACGCTCTATCTCTAAACACCTAGTTATACCATTTTCTGCAAATTTTATGGCTTATGTATCTAGACTTGACAATTGAGAAAGATAATGTATTACTGCAGAATGAGATATATGCATATGCTGCAGCTGAGATGGACGATCCCATTCAGTCTTTTGGAATAAAGTGTAGGCCCTTGTGAAGAATAAACATAAAGAATACAAATTTACACTGCGCATATTCTCTTAGCTTTGGTCAATCACTATCATTTATCTATAAATCGCTTTCAGTTCGGAAGTGTTATAGAATCATAGGAGGGAAGAATATTATTTGAAATATGCGACTGAAATAAATCCACTAAACCTATTGCAACCTATTTAAATTCAGGCTAAAGAGCCTTTTAACATATTGCACAAATTTTAAAGAGCAGCTGTGCATGATATGCTAAATGCGATCAAGAAGTTTTGTATTTTCAAAAAAAAATCGGTGCATGTACCTGCCGAAAATTAATAATTTCTCTGGTCATCCTTTTCGTGACATCTCTACTTCCCTATTAGGTTATTGATTGGTCTGGTTGTGAAGTTTTGCGTGAAATATGAGGTTTATAATTATTCATTAAGTGGTTGTTAAAATGACTTGTGGAGTAAACATTTGATTGCTTAAAGTTATTGCCGATCTGTTGCCCTTTTCCATGAAATAGTACTTTCCATCTTAAAATTTTCTTGGTATGTGCAGTGGACCCTGGTAAATGATCACCTTTATGTCAAATGCCTAAAAATTTAGTATAAACGTGTCACATATCAAGCATGAATAGTTCTACCTAGGGGGAAAATTAATTGCCCATATGCTATTATTTGATGCATAGATGATCGATAATCTCCGTAAAAACTCTGTAAAACTACGATCTTCTCTTAACTGTGCTCCAAATATTTTGAGGCTATAGGCGTTGATTTTAGCTAGTAGTTCATTAGAAAATAAGAATTGGCCACCAGGATTGATACGTCGCACATTGGGCTAGAATCGAAAAAAGCTGGCCAAAACCTCAAAATCGATTTGTTTGAGCTAGGAAGTTGAAACTTCGCATACACATTCTCAAATAAATTGTGCATAACTACCCAGATTATTTTGGTCCTGTGTTTTCACTTTAACAATATATGTGAGGTCAAAGTTGAGCAAATTTAGCGATAAACGACCACCCTCGATTTTTTCTGAAAATTGCCGACTTTATCCTCGTGCAGTGGTTTTATAAATAGTTTTATCGACAAAACTGTTATACCATCTTAATTGACACTTCTTATTCTTTCATTTGAAAGGTTTTTAAAGATTTCGTTTCATCAATAGCCATAGATACATAAGAAAATGGCGGAGCCTGTTTTCAACCCATTTTTTTTACATAAACGTAGAAAAAAAGTAGACATTGTCACCGGCTTACACTAAGTAACTTATATCATGTCGTTCTTTGAAGCTTCTACATTGTGAATCTAAAGTCAAACCTTGCACCAATTTGCAACCCCGAATTTTAAATCGTTTTTTCGAACGCACAGACGACTCCGGTTCTGGCCGGCGCACAGTGGGGCCAAATGCTTAAAAGTTGGTCATAATTATTAAATATCATGTTATTTGCTTGAAATTTAGAATATAACAGTTTTCGAGGTCGCTAATTCCGAAAATGATATTGAAATATAAAGAAAATTTATATTTTGCCAAAAAATTGGAATTTTTGCTAAAATAAGACAGTAATTGTTCCATATGTCCAGTAAAAAGGGGGGAATATTTTTAATTATATTATATCACGAATATGAAACTGATTTTGAAAATTATATGAAATACATTTCAAAGCTTTAAGGCAATCGATTAATAATTTTATGAATTATTGTAAATAAATATCATTTTATGGCTATTTTTAATTTTCAAACATTCTAAACGAATTAATTTCGGATATTGTTACATGTATCTTAATGTTTGTACACGTTTTAAGCATGTATGCATATTTATGGCTTAAAAATACATCCTGGAACATAATAAGGTAATGTAGCAAAGAAATTATAAAACACTATTCTAAAACAGTCAATCTGCGTAAAATATGAACAGGCCCACGACCACTCACTTAAAAAAATGCAAACACTAAATATAATCCGTCTCTAATTCGTCCCATGAATAATTATCTAAGCACAAACTGCATTATTGAATAAACCCACTTATTATTTTAAATAGTAAATGAAAACTAATAACTTAAACGTCTTTTTTAGAATATATAAAAAGTTAACAAACACATTTACATTACACATTATTATATAGTAGGTTTTCTGCGTTGAATATGAAAAGAGCTGCGCACATAGGCTTGTAAACGTAAACACAAATTTCAATCAGACTTCGTTCCATCCAAAGAATCGTCTACCGATTCCGATGAAGATCCTGATTCTATCAGGTAGGATGTATGCAAAATATTCATGGCTCCGGAACATAAAACTGTCGATGACTTGGACCGCATCACAATCTGACTTTCATTAATCGAGTCGGAATGTAACATCAATTTCTCGACGAAGTCCACTATAGATTTTTT
The DNA here is from genome assembly GCF_921293095.1 of Ischnura elegans. Taxonomy (NCBI): domain Eukaryota; kingdom Metazoa; phylum Arthropoda; class Insecta; order Odonata; family Coenagrionidae; genus Ischnura; species Ischnura elegans. Next base: position 125,580,626 of record NC_060247.1, read on the forward strand.
CCTCCAGCACTTTCGGGTAAAATCTTCCCTGAATTTCCTCAACAATTTGTTGTACGCTTCCTGCGCTTCCTCTGACATTTTTCCGATTGGTAACAATGAATTTTGTATGGCATTCCTTTCGTTCAACAGTATTTAGGGTAAACATTGTTGGCATGCAAAACCAGTGATATAATTCAACAATAGCCGTGCTGTTTAGATAGAATGCACTTCGCAGATATCTAAATTTATTCTATAGCCAGAAGACAGCTTGTAAAACAGTATTAAACCTCTGAAGAAGCTCCAAATTGAGGCCTGTTTTATTGGCGGAAATTTCAGAGTTCTCGAGCTTTGTTGTCGTCATTACTACTACCATACACCTGCTTTGGCCGGTTTAAACTAAGCTCCTTTTTAAGTCCTTCTCCTTCTTCGGCTCCTCCACCCATTTTTTAGCGTTTGTATTGCAGATCTGCCAGGTTTTAACTTACATTCTGAAAGCCACTTGCAAAGCAGCATTCGAAATTACGAATCCATGCATGCAACGTGGTTAAACTACATTAGGGATATTATTCTTTACTGGACGAGATATTATAGCATTAACTTTGTACATACTTTGTCTTGAGTCTTTGTTGCGGCAATTTATTGTAAAAGAACTCATTTTGTTACGCCGATTATAAAGTAAGTGCTCCCTCTTGCATGCTACGTGTCAACGAGCTGCGCGCTTCGGCGTCCATACGGTTGGAGGTTACTTACGTATTTCTTCATTAATTCACGAAGGGGCGGGTTGGGGCGGTTAATTTTTTTTTGTTTTGATAGCCGAGAGTTGTGGCTACAATAATATAACTATATAAGAGCACTGCAGAGCACTACTATATAACTTAATGATGTTCGTATTTTTATTTTTGAATAAAAGTTGTGCAATTTATTGGTTAATATTTATGTTAATAATAATTTTTATATTGTTTCAATGTTATGGTAAAGCAACATTTTTTATCTATGCACATTGCTGCGTTGATTATATTTTTTTAATTTTAAATTTAGCCAATTGGGTAGCTGAGGAGGAGTCTAGAAGATGAGGGTATTTCGAAGCGAGAGGGAGGCTATGTATCCCACCAGCGCACATGTCACTTTGAAAGTGATTTTTACGAAGAGGTGCACACTTACCTGCTTCACGAACTTATTTCTCAGCAGCTCAAATACGTGTCTTCCCAACCATGTATAAAGAAATCAAAACCCCGAACTTTTATTTTTCTAATTATGGCCACCTTTTATGGATTTGGCCCCACTGTGCGGCGGCGGCGGAGAGTCCGGCGACGCGGCAAGCGGGTGGATGCAATATGGTCTCATTCACTTTTATGTGTGGATAACAGATATATTAGTGACAGAAAATAATCACCAGAAAGTAAAATTTATAAATATTGCTACGAATGACTCTCATTATGCAATCGCTGGGCACTGCAAGAGGTGCACTGAAAGGTTTCTTTCTTTGAGTGCATTCCATGGAGAATGGACTTAAATCGCGTGCTTAAACTGGGGAAACGGACTCTTTTACTAACTAATAAACTTTTTAAAAATAACAGTTAATATATTCCTTAAACGTGATGGAAAATGGCTCAATACAGTACTTGATTTTGCCGAATTTTGCCAAATCAAGTACTGTGTTGGTGCTTGAAGAGTTCATTATTCTTATTTAGTTTATATTCTTGATTTAAAGCAATTAATAACTATTCCTTATGCAGCACAATTTACATGTTGCTCTAGTTTAGCCAGTGCAGATGGACGTCAATTCATGTTTTCAGGGTTGTATCGAGAGAACGAATAGGAGGAAAACGAATGCAAAAGGAAGATACAGTGACCATCCTCGGAGGCAAGAAGAACTCTTGCCAAGTGGATAAAATGCAACCCCGAATATTATGATATGTCAGATTAAGAGGCCCTCTCAATAAGTAATTGTGTCCATGCAGCTCACCAAATTTCGGTGCAAGAATCTTCGAAAATCTGAAATGCCAGGGATATAATATTAACCCCGGCGATGAGAGAGTGACGCGAGCATATGATTTCATTTACCCGAGTGAAATTATTGTAGCAGAGGTTATATAAGAAGTTTCCAAAAATGGTTCTGTTCTCTTACTGCGACTCGAATCTTAACGTGCATTTCCACAGATCCTAGTTTCGCGTCGCATATAAAGTGCACTTTAATTTGCAAACACGGCTTTGATAGCAGTGAGGACATGCGAAATATAATTTCACGTGGGAACGAGGGCCTATGTCACATGAATTATTGCTCGTGAGCACCTTTGTGCCATCTTGTTTAGGTAAAAAATGCTGTTCGTTAGGCGAAGCATGAAACAGGCACGAGTATTCAAAAGTCATCACAATTATTCTAGATTTCCTCTCCAAATAATTTAATTTTCTCTCTCTCTCTCACTGACGCTTTTAATACAATTATGGTATGCCACCAACCGTGCATAAGGTCTTCATTCAAGGAGCTGACATTGCAACAGAGTCCATTCTTAATTGCGACAACTGACAGGGGAAGCAATATAGGCACGATATAAGGACGTGAGAAAGTTCCGTGAACGGTTGACTAGAAAAATGGCACGAGTGGCTACATATAGGGATTTATTTCGAAGACAACTCCTAATGTCATAACTGATAATGACAAAAATTATGCCAATTAAACTGGAGGAAACACACAGCTTACCGAACAATGTAATGGATCTGTTTTTGAAAAAGGAAAACAATGCTTTAGCTCAGACAGTGAAAGTGATAAAAACTCGTCAGATAGTGAATGAAAAACAGTAACCTTTTATTGCTGACAGTGCTAATTGCAGAATGTTAGTTGGGAAAAGCGTAAATTGTGGTGCTTTTGTTTATGTTATGTTTGTATGGTAAAATATTCCTGAAAAATAACCATTTTGTCAGCAGCGCAGTTCATTAAGAATAATGACGTTGATATATAGGTAAGAGATTTAAATCAATACTTTATATTGAGCATAAGACATAGATTAAAATGAACTGTTATTCTTAGAAAGAATACATTATTCGATGTGAGTAATATGCCTTCCGAAGCTTTTGAAGCTAAAAGGAGTTCAAACCAAAAACAAGTTCGAAGGACTCGGCACTACAACAATACTATAAAACGATTGTTGTCCGAAGACCTTTAAATATGTATGACAGGTTAGGAAGTGGAGGCCATGGATCATCGAGGGCTCTTGCCTAGAAAAAGAGCTTGTTGGTTAATAAAAGAGTCCGTTTCCCCAGTTTAAGCACGCGATTTAAGTCCATTCTCCATGGAATGCACTCAAAGAAAGAAACCTTTCAGTGCACCTCTTGCAGTGCCCAGCGATTGCATAATGAGAGTCATTCGTAGCAATATTTATAAATTTTACTTTCTGGTGATTATTTTCTGTCACTAATATATCTGTTATCCACACATAAAAGTGAATGAGACCATATTGCATCCACCCGCTTGCCGCGTCGCCGGACTCTCCGCCGCCGCCGGCCAAAACCGGAGTCGTCTGTGCGTTCGAAAAAACGATTTAAAATTCGGGGTTGCAAATTGGTGCAAGGTTTGACTTTAGATTCACAATGTAGAAGCTTCAAAAAACGACATGATATAAGTTACTTAGTGTAAGCCGGTGACAATGTCTACTTTTTTTCTACGTTTATGTAAAAAAATGGGTTGAAAACAGGCTCCGCCATTTTCTTATGTATCTATGGCTATTGATGAAACGAAATCTTTAAAAACCTTTCAAATGAAAGAATAAGAAGTGTCAATTAAGATGGTATAACAGTTTTGTCGATAAAACTATTTATAAAACCACTGCACGAGGATAAAGTCGGCAATTTTCAGAAAAAATCGAGGGTGGTCGTTTATCGCTAAATTTGCTCAACTTTGACCTCACATATATTGTTAAAGTGAAAACACAGGACCAAAATAATCTGGGTAGTTATGCACAATTTATTTGAGAATGTGTATGCGAAGTTTCAACTTCCTAGCTCAAACAAATCGATTTTGAGGTTTTGGCCAGCTTTTTTCGATTCTAGCCCTCTGTGCGTCGTTGAGATATACGCTTCTCATCGTATCAATTGAGTGATTTTCCATTACCACCATAAGTAGTCTTACGAGATAGTTCTAATGCTATGCAAAAGTAAGGTACATAAATCATACTGATACTTCACTACACTTGCATTTTATTCCTCTAATGACGAATTTGCAGATTTAGTCAATTTTTTTGCAGAAAACGTCCTCCCTTCAATTTCCAGGGTAATTCCACGGCTCGGAGTGAAGCGTTTCCGGCGAAAAAATAAATCGCAATCTGTTTCCTTCCTTCCCTTCCGCGAGGAATATAAGGCGTGCACTCACGGGATGTGACACATTCACCGTCAACGTGCATTGATAAATAGCACGGGATCACGCTTGGGCGTAGCCCGCCACCTCAGCCGTGGAGTCCGCTCGCAGCGGGCGACGAAACGAAAAATAAAAGAAACAGAAGCGAAATGAAATGGCGCTACATTAGCGCCGTGAATTAATTACCCTCAAAACTGCCCGTGCAGAGGAGGCAGTGCCATCTTCCATGCCTATATATCACTCCACTCCCATTTCGGGGAGTCTTCCAATTTTTTTCCGTCACGGGTCAAGCCTCTGCTTTGTCGTCCGGAACGGAGAAATAAGTATAATAGGTTCTAGGAATAACGAGCACCTACGGCAATGAAGGAAATGGAGATGGAAAAGAACAAAGCGAGAAGAATAAAGGCAGCGATAATCTTCCTTTCAGTGAGCACCGATGTTGCAGCTAGGGCTGCGTTCTTCTGCGCATTAGACGGACAAAAGGAACCACGACGCGATAAAAAAATTAATTCCTAGAATGAGCGGAATTCTCTGGGCCGGTAGGGCACCAAATCCTTCCATGGTCGCAAAATTAAAATGAAGACGCGGTTAAAAAAAATATGCATGTACATGAAGGCCCAAACGTTCCCACAGCACCATCGCAGCGGAGAAATAGTTAACCTTGGTACCCTTTGCGTCGTGCTCAGAGACATTAAGCTGCCGGAAAGACCCCAGTCCGATGTGCTCGGGTCCGCCATTACCGGAATCATGCTTTAAAAGCACCTCAAAGGTCTGGTTCAAAGGATTCCTCTGGCATACACACGATATCTGATTTTTTCAGATCAGCGGAAATAGTATTCGCTGTTTTAAAAATATTCAGGTAGCGCGTTTTCTTTCACTTTAAACGCTTTCCAAAAATAGCGATAATTAATATTTGTTGTTATTGATCTGAGAAAACATTTGAAATCCTCGGTGTTTGTTGTGCCCCATAACATACTTTTATTATCATAAAAATGTTTGCAGCCATCCATATTTTGTACGCACCGGCTCGAATTACAGCCCAATTCTGCCATAATGAGGTTTTGCAAAGATGATTACACAACTGTACTAAAACCCGAATCAGTTCGTCATAAATTTTAGATTTACTCCTAATAGTAAATTGTATATTTTTTAGATTTTTTAGATTTTTTTAGTGACAGTGAAATTACTTCCCACCTACTTACCACCAGAAGGTTATCGGAAAACGGAAACGAGATATAAGGAATTTGATCATTATATCTCGTTTCTGTTTGTTTTTAAATTAATTAGGGAGGCAACTATTTTCAGTGGTTTATAATTTCGTTTTTGGCATTGAGTTGGGTCACGAATGGAATGTTTTTTATCGTAGATTTTATCTTTTATAGTTACTCTCTAGTTGTTATCAAATATATATTTTATCTACTCAAAAACTCATTTGTTTATTATCGCTAAGAATATCTCTAACGTACACAAAACGAAGCCTGAGTCAATTATTCATTTTCCAACGTACCTAAAATACAAACTAATAATCAAATAAGCTCAACACCGTCGTATAATTATAAGAACTTAATTTAAAATAAAGTATTTGATAAATAAATTTCCTTTTCCTATCATTCGCCAGCATCCACATGAGGACAATTTTTGCCTCATTTTAAACAAAATATATCTTTTAACTTTTACATGAGTTCCCATTAATCAGTTTCACGCCAGACTTCATAAGACCCGCAGAGAGTAAGGGTACGCATATGATATGTAAATTGATATCCTAAATTACTACTCAACAGTTTAAAAGCTAATCAAAACCTGTTTAAAATTTATCATTGCTTATTTTCAAATTTTGAATTTGCGTTATTTTTTTAATATGTAAAGGCATAAAATGTTATCATTCGGAAAAGGTGTCAGGGAAAAAAAATAATTTCCAAAGAAAGTATCGTATTTTATCGATATTTTTTGTTTCTTTTTCGGATTATTTTTTCCTTTCACGATATAACGGAAGAAAATTTAATAAAGGAATATTCTTATAAATACTGTTCCATTTGCCATTGTTCCATGTCTTTTCCCAATATATATTGGTTTATTAATAATGATAAAACCGTCTTTAGCGATGAATGGAAAACAAGTCTAGAACATTTGCGGATATTATCCTGAAGAATATATTTGCGGAAGAAAACGGAAAAAACAAGAGAAAATTGGTTGAAATGAATGCAGTAAGTATTTACGCTAATCTGAATTGTATGCGATTGTATGCTTAAATAAATTCATTTTCATAATGTTTCCTTTAGCATCCCGTAAAATGGGGTCTAAGAGCAGAAAAATATGACCATTTTGAGACAATTAACTACAAAAACAAAATGGTAAAATCGACGTTTTATTGGCTTAAAATTAAGTTTTGTTGAGCTTAAATCTGGAAATATTTTGTCCCATTTGACGTTTGAAAATTAATACCCCCAAAGATCGACCCAAATGTGCCAATGACAAACTTGCGGCAGGATGGGTCCTACCGATGGTCCTCGGTATTCTAATTAGCAAGGATTCCAAAATCGTGTCGCCCCATGAAGCAGTATTTCATATCCCAGTATTTGTTTTGGAAAGCCTATCCGTTTTATTATCGCTGCAAGCTAACTTCGGAGGCCTGGTTCAAAACTATTTTTTCCGAATCGGGGTCTATCTGACGATTATTTTTTCTAATCGAAAGACAAAACTCGTTTAAAATAAAAACTCGATATAGATGGGGATTTTCGGATATCTGAATGGGGAATTTGGAGGTCGGTTGGGCATTGCGCCAAACCCTATATATAGTGCATAGGATGGCGCGTTGAGCACCGGAGAGAAGATTGAGGCGAAATGGGGCAATAGTGGAGATCCAGGTCTGCTTTCACTGCACCATCAATGCGAAATATCTAATATGCATGAATTTGTGCACAGAAATAATGAGTATTTTCATGAGGTATGCGTTTTAAATGGAATTATGAGTCACAAGTCAAGTTGTGCCCGTGTTTGTTCGAAAACTATGTTTTTTATTTACTCGATTGTACACGTAAAACTTCTTCGAGAACAACAATGAGACATGTAACATCATGGGAACGGTAGAAAAGATTCATCACTTATTTCCTCCGGCTTCATCTATTTTTCTTTTTCTTTACAGGTACTGGGTGTCATTTTTATTGTAATTTATAGTATTTATAGATAGGTTTACATTAGCTCTCTCAGTAGGTTTTCGCAGGTTTTTCACCCCCCTCTTCTTGTGTGGGCGTTTTCCTGCAGTGGGTTTTTTCCAATAAAGACGACAGTCAATATCCTTAGGTTTTTCCCACGTTTGCTAACATCTTTTTACACTTGGTAAATGGTAACTTTTATAACTTATAATTTTATTTGTTGAATGAAAATGGAACTTCTATGTCTCTTTATGAAATTTCTCTGCAAGTAATTTCATGAGCAACTTGACAATCTATTTAACTGCATATATATTCCATGTTTGACGAGGGGTTAGATGGAAGATGGGCCTTTCTAGTCCCAATCTCGCCCAATAAAGAGGTTATACTATTATTAATGTTTTTTTATTTTAACAGAACTTTACATTGTATCTCTGCTATCTGAATGAGAGCTCTCCTTTATGTATCATTGATCATGCACTTATGAAAGATTTTGCAAGATACCTGAAGTTGTAATCCATTTTCGAAATGAAAATAATTTTCATTATTTTCCCTGAAGTACCTATGTGAAATTCATTCACGTGAGATTATTTTTTAGCGAATTTATCTTCGCCTTAAAAATGTAGTTTGTCCTGATATTGATAATTTCATAATATTGATTTCCCATCAAAGTGTCCAGCCTTACCTCCCCATTTATTGAACGTGTACGTAATTCCTCATATCATGTTTCTTTTCCATTGTAATTAGTTTGAAGGATTTTGAATTTGAAATTTATTTGACCATATTTATGTACAACTAATTTGTTATTTAGTATAATTTTTCTGACTCAAAAAGTTTTAATTTTTCGTTCGACGGCGATAATTACTTGCAGTTGATGTAAGCAAAAGATTAAAACCGTAATGCAGAAAAACGTGCTGGATAAGCAATATGAGTAATATAGAAATCTGCTATTTAAATTCTGAAATGAATATGTAGATTTAATGTGAAGCATGAAAAAGTTATTTTGAGTTATTCCGAAGAAATATGTATTTCCCCTCCCAAATTAATCTTTCCCCGTGAATATCCTCGTTGCGATGCGCTGCACGTGCTCAATCCCTGTCTGTCCTGTAAACCCCTGGACATGGAAACGCTGACTCAGTGCCGAGTCTATCCGTGTTCATCAAGTCCTCTCCCTCCCTTCATTTGCTTGCCTCTCTTTAGGGGTGGAATTGGATCCACTGGGACGAATATAATTGCTCCGTAATCTCCTTTCGGTTTCCTCCGTGTTCCGTGTCATTCGACCGCGGCGGCCCTCGCCCGTTTAAACAACATTTCCAATGTCGTCGGCCCTTGAAGCGGGAACTCCTTCGGGTCATCGGGTTTCGCTTTTCATTTAAAAAGAACTATCCTCGGTAAAGTCAAGTTTTTTTTCCTTAAAAAAATATCTATTTGTACAGAAAGAAATAGGCATTCCGGTAAAAAGATCCTTAACTACTGCTGATTATTATTTGTAAACCCGAAATATTCATAGTATTTTAAATTATATCTTGTGCTATATTTATAAAATATAATTTATAAGTATTTATAAGAATTTATCGGAAGAGAGTTTTTTATATTTATAAAAGTATTTTGGGTCTAAAAAATATCCATTTACACAAAAAAGGGGATTATCCTTTTAAAATATTCCTAATTACTGCTAATTCTTCATAAAACCGATAGACTCGTAGGTTTTTAATGTCTTTTGCTATCTTTTTGAGATATAATTTATAAAATAGAAGTTTTTTGGCTATAATTTCTTAATCTAAGACAGATAATGCAGGAAAAGGGAAAGCAGGAAAGGAAACCTTTGTCAGTTTGTATTTGGTACCGACCCAATTGTAATGCAACTTTAAAAATTGTGCTAGTAAATGCCAAGTGTGAAAGAATTCAACGAATCCATTGGCACATAGACCTCTTTATTAAAAGATTTATGCAATGCGAAAAATTCATAAGTTGTTATACAAATGGTAATTTGCTAGCTTACGTTGTCCACTATTCGCTACTTAATCGGTCGCGCATTGTATTTTTGGGAAAGCCGAAAAAAAATCGAGATGTGTTGAAGCCCCTACGCCTGTCCTCACTATAGATTATGGCCACAATGCGTGTATAAGTATTCAATACACATACCCACCTATGTATTATTGGAATAGAGTTTTTATGCCATCCACATATCTTAAATTGGTTGAAAAATCCGAGGCATATCAGTGGTCATTTTGAAGAAAACTAATAATCGTTTGCTGGGAAGCATCATTCTTTAAATAGGAAGTTTTTTCTATGCTGGAAGAGGTGTTACGTTATTCTCCTATTTTGATATTGTCAACAAAAGTGGCCTATTTTTATTGCTGTTATTTTCTCCTTGATTCCATTTACTTCAATAACTTACAGAATTGTAATTTTCTCAGTTTAAATCTCACAAAAGGGTAACATCACACCTCAGTGGAAAGTCCATCGCCCCAGCTGGGATATCGGCGTGAATTTCTCCGGCTCGTGAGGACGAGAATATTGAACATCGTGTCTTCCTGCCGACATTCTATTTGGGGGGAATTTCGTCCAATGAGTGGCGAGAAGAGGGCTGTATATTGAAAGGAGGGAAGAGGGCCTTACGTTCAGAATTCGGTCTCTTGAAGTGGATTAGATTTGCGGACCCTCCTCGGTCGGAGGGGCACTCCTGAATCCCCACTTCACTGCCACTGTCTTCTCCGCGCTCATCCCCTTCCCAGGAAATTCAATTGGCTCGACTACTGCAGCTCCAAGTGTCGGAGGTATCTACACAAAGCTTCTTTCGCTGCTGCGAATAATAAATGCATCTAAGACCAGGAGGAAGACTATTAATACGAGGAAGATTTTATTTTTCAGAAGCAAAAACATGAAAAAATGGCATCGAGCAGTGGTGTAACTATGGGATAGATCCCCCCCCCCCCCCCAAAGCCTCAGATAAATAAAAAAATATATTTGAAACTATTGACTAGTTTTGGCATATTAATACTGCATTTGCTTAAAGTTCAATTTTTAGCGCTAAAAAGATGTGAAATGTATTTCCTGGCATGTCAATTTTCAAAATTTTCCCAGATTTTGCGCGGGGAGGGCCTTGTCACCCCAGACCATCCCATCCCCCTCAATGCACATACCTAGTTACGCTACTGATATTGAGAGCATTTCATGGATTATGAAAAGAAAACCATTTACTAATACAAGTTAAAATAAAATAGTTGAATAGTTGTATACTTGTGGGAAGAGCCCTTGGCTGCTGATCGAATGTTGTCGGGTTAAAATCTCGGTGAAGCCTTCGAACACCTCAAACCAAAAGTCTTCGAAGTGCAAGGTGGCCCAGGAAATGAAAATGCCACCTCCTTAACCTGAATCTGTGAACTTCACACGCCTTCGGTTTAGTTAGGGCTGAACTCTATCCTCACACATCCACACCAACTTTCAAGTTGAATCACTCAGTGAGTTTTCACCGATGAACGTGTCCTCTGGTATGCGAACGAATCCCTGTTTGAGATATAAAAAGTATTTGACACAGAATAAACTGAGTGATACCAGCTTTCTCATTATCCTTTGCAAAATATTTTTAACTTTTACAACTAATCCGGTAATAATTAGCTATGTTTTAAAAATTTTATGCGTCAAAACTAGTTTGTGCTCTTAACTGTCTTCTGGGAGACGAAACATATTTTTAAATATTTATTCTCCCGTCTTATTTAATGAAATGTTTTTGCTACACATTTCGATGCCGATATATATCACCGATACTCACAATCAGAAAACCTTAGGAATATGGATGCAAAAATATTTATTATTATTTGTACTCCAACTACTTTTCAGATGAATTTCACTGAAAGTAGTTGTCGAACAGTATTTTTTAACAAATCCAAAAGTTCAAGTTTTCCAATCACTTATTCATACTTGAGGCTTAATATGGCGAGAAAATTTCCCATATATAATCTCCGCACATGAACAACTGGCGATATATCCAGCCATTGGTATGTTATACCATTGCATAACTGCAAGGTGCTAGACGCTAGTTACTGATCTGTTTCCAGTGCTGCTATGCTTTTTCCTATTCCTCTGATTCTGTGACTCCTTGACTCTGGCAATAACATCTTTGAAATAATGCTACTTCAAACTAGTTATTACTACTCCGATGGTGGCAGTACCTACAAACTTTTGTCACATTTCGATGGATCATATGGAAATATCATATGGAAAGTAAAAAGCTTTAAATAGAGAAATATTCAGCTAATAGGATATGGGATTATAGAAATATTGTCGGTTTTCTCCACGGACACAATGTTAAAGTATAACTTAATTAGTATAGCAAACTAGAGTAATGTGTCAATGATCATCTTAATATTTTTGCCGTAAAGTACATACTTTTCTACAATTTCTACTATTAGATACGTAATTTTCTACTTTTACCCTGCTACACTTCGGAAAAATAGAACAATGTGTCCTGGCCTTCGATATATTTTGTATAGGTACTCATAGTGGGGTCCTATTCGTGTCCTAGATTGAATATGGAGTAGCCGGTGGCGTTAATACAAATGACGTTATGAGGACATTAATTTCCGTGACCTTTTGAATCCAATTACTTGCACAACCTTCATATTCCTCTGTAATTTTTTCTTCTGATAAAAAAACTTCATCTTTGAACGGTAATTATTGAGATGGCTGATGTTCGTATAAGCTATATAAAATATTACCTGCTATAAGCTTTGAATTCAAATAGACAATACTGTACCCATTACGTTCTGTAATTAGCCTTAAAAAGAATTCAAGTTAAATCGGAACGTCCCTTTATGAGGAATCTACGTAAATTAAACATATCATATTGCTGAAAGACAACGTAACCAGTTGCTTAATGCAATTTATGCATATCTCATGCGCTATATTTAAAATTATATATTGATGATCCACCAGGCTTATCGACGAATAGATGATGAATTTAAGGTGCCTAGATGATAATGGCATAAATAGGATAATGGCCGGCATAAATTATTAATTCGTCTTCATTAATTTACGGTCAATGGACGTGGAAATTTCCTAAACGGGAGGAGAATACTTTTACTTCATTTTAAGATTTCATATTACACGAAAATTACCGGTTTTCCGGGTTAAACCCCCCCCCCCCAAACTTCAGCCTATATAAGAGGCGCCAAAAACGAATAAAATGGCCTCAATAAATAACTTATGGTAAATATTCGTACAAAACTGCTGTTTTTGAGCCCTAAAAATCACGTTTTCAACATAAAAAATCCCAGCATTTCCCAAGGGATAACGCCTTAGCTACACGGCTATAAAACATAACAGTTAGTGCCTGAATCTGTGACATTTCTACATTTGCCTTGCTCGATATTAGGCTAATTGTTGGATGCAGGTAAGTTTAGTATTGTACCCTGAACACAGGCAATTGTAAGTCTTTGTAATACGATATACGAGTAAATGTATCCTACATGTTGGGTAATTATCGGTCTTATCAAGTATTATTTTTGTCAATACTCTTGTTTAATTGGCATGAAATGACCTCTGCGTGTATATTCAAGGAAAAATATTAGCCCAAATTTATTGAAACACGAGCTAAAATTTTTAACTCCCAAATATTAATGCGCACTTCAATGCATCAATATCGCACGATTTTCTGGCGGAGTGCGAAAAATAAGCTGAAATGCGAGCCAAACGAAAAAGGCACGCCGTGAATCATGTCCGATTACAGGCAAGAGGAGTCGTCTTCAGTGGCATTTTGAGGCTTCCATATCGGAGAAATGCGGTCTGAGTAGGGATTAAAGTCTCCGCAATGAAATTCTTTTCGGCGAAGAGGACGTTTATCCGAGGCGTTGGATTCCGTGATGCAGGCCGGGACGCACCTTCTCGCCTCGGATGACATCATACGACCTCTCTCCTGCCGCCCTACGATTGGCCTCGCGTTAGAATGGCACCCCACCCGGATCCCTGTGACCTGTACATCATCTTATATTTCTCCCCATTCCCGTCTCAAGAGCCCCTCGGATGCTGCGTCGGCAATCATCTTTATCTCCTGCACGAGCGGCCTTTCCCCGCGAAGAGGATAAGGAAAAAAAACAAACTTCTTCGCCTTTCCCGACTGAACCGCTTACTCCTCCGCTTTTTAATCCGAAATGGAATTGGCGCCCGCAACAGTTCCCCTTAGCCTCCCCCACTCCTCACTTCCCCCCACATCTCCCTGCATCCAGTCGATACATTATCTTCTGCCTTGCGTGTTGACGGGTCCTCCTCTCCTCCCGCACGCTACCATCTCTTCTCATGGACGTACCAAGCGAAGGGCAGGGGGTGGGGGGCAGCTGCCCCTAGAAGCCCCCCCCCCCTAGAAGCAAACATTGTAAAAGTCTTTAAACAAAATCAGTACTGAATTGAAACGAAAGTATTCAGCAAATCATCTTTAAACCCCTCGAAAAATGATATGTATTAGTATAAGATATCATAATAATTATAAATAATTTTATTACTCCACATAAATTACGTGACAATAGCAAAATTGAGTAATTTTAGGTAGCCGCGAAGGATAACCTGTTTGAGGCTACCATCCAAAATAATAATACATTATGCTTTACATATAGTGTAGCTTTTCTGTTACCTTGACTTGCTTTACTATCAAAGCTTAAGTGCGTACATGAAAAAAACAACTAACGAGCTACAAAACAACTATGTAACTAAAATAAAATTATATTTTCAAGGAAATAATCTCATTAACTAAGAATGCGCTGTTATCATTTTCTTAAAATGTTAGTTTCATTCACCTTTTCCATACTTAAATGTCATAACTTGGCTTGTCCCCCCTCCCTAGATCATGGCTTGACCCTCCCCCCTAGTTATGATCCTGGGTACGCCCTTGTCTCTTCTCGTTCTCATCTTACCCCTCCATCACTTCGCTTTTGGAAGACTCCTTGACTTGAACTGTTCTCACATGTGCCAGTTATATAATTGGCCTCTCTTTTTTGAACCAGGAAAGAGTCGAATACTTTTGTCACATAGGCGCGATTTAAGCATACCTGAATAGAGCACTTAAATTCCCTTTTATGTAGCCTCTTGAAGGAATTCTTTTCAGTTTCTCCACCAGTTCAGATTCTGCATTGCTGACGTTTCAATTTTCGACTCGGGCATCGTCCTCAGGAGCGATGAGAGTCAAACTGAGGATTCCAATCGCCTTATACACCGTTGCCCGGAGGTCAGTTGCCACGCCAATGGTCGCCACAGTGGACTGGCTTCTTGACAGCCAATCCGTGATCCGTAGATTTTTTTAAATTCCAAAACGAGTTTCCAGGAACTGCTAATAATAGCCTGTGTCACGATTAAAATGTTGACCATCCATTTGAATTTCAATAACTGCCATTATTTATTCTGCAGATCGCGTCAAGATCTTGGCATCATCGTGCCGGCTGGCGTGGTCGTGTTGGATGCTGTGTTCAGCAGCAGCCGATTTTTCTGGTTGTCCCAACGTTAGGTGCTTTTTATGCTACTCCAATGGTGCACCCTGAATCCACTTTGTAGACTTCGCCACATTCACATGGGACTGAAAATACCAGTGGTATTTTTAATCCAGCTAGGTCTCTCAACTGGGAAGGTCTAAGATGATTTATGCAGCTCTTCTTATCGACTCTATCTCAACCACTTTCCCTTAGTAGAGACTAATTGATTTCAATCTATCGCCCTCGTTTCACTTTATTCCTTCGAATATGTTTTGATAGAGTGTCAAAGGACCAGTTGCACGCAAAGAAGATTATTCTGTGCCTTTTTACTGCATTCAGTGCAGATTTCTTAATCACACTAGTCCTTTTCTCGCCTCTTTCCCAACCTCAATCCCGTCCAAGGAGACCGTGGATTCATATCATTCTCACTCCGAAACGTGTTTGTAATCATAAGAAATATGGTTTCTAATTTTGTAAGAAATTTTACACGGCTAGAAGGAAATCCTGGAATCGTATGTACAGGATAGAAATTAGCAAGTACATAGCACCAATTGTACATTACCTTGTCTATCTCTTTCTCGTCCTCCCCCTGTTGCCGGCATCACAACCACCAACTCGATTAAAAGTAACCTTGACTGAAGAGGGGTTTCGGTGCCGAGTCATGTTGCATGTCCTTGGCTTATTTTATTTGGTTTTTAAAGGAGCTTGTGAAAGGATCGTTATGTAAGACTTAAAAGAAAAGGATATTGAAGAGTCTGATCTGGAGTGTAGCTCTTTAGACTGTGGAATGGGATGTCCATAAAGGGAGGATAGACTGCCAGAATACTTCTTGAGTGGTCCATGGAAACCAACCTTAATCGGTTGAATACTTTTATAACAATAATAATTCAACACCCGACTTACCTCGGGAAATATGCTGTTTTACTACAGACTTGACAGGTTGTGAGGAGATTCCTAGGCCGGGTGAGATCGGTCAATGCATGGTAGGGTGAATTATTTTCCTCATCAACCGAGCCTTATCCTAATTTACCTTTACGTTAGGTGAATATTTTCAGTTGTACACCGACTGAAAAAGTTCATTATTACTGCGAATAGACCCACATTTTTTTAACCTCTTAATCATTTCATAATCATATTTTTCCTCCGTGCCAACCGAGAAATGAAATTGGCGTCCGCAACAATACCTCATAACTTCCGCCCACCCTTCATATCGTCCCGCATCTACTCGATTAAAATATATCGTGTGTGTTGACTTGTTTTCCCCCTTCGCCTACTCACTATCCAACTCCACACGTTCTCATCTTGCCTCTCCTTCCTTCATTTCAAGGCTTTCAGGAGACCCCATGACTTTAACCATTTTTACTTCACCGCCTTTTGAGGCAATTTTTTTCTTTGCCAGCAGCTGCGTAGAAGGATTTCTGGGAATAATGGCATCGTGATTAAGCAAGATTTTAATTAAGGATTTCTCTATCCATGTCTTCGCCGTCTTGTCTCAATCTCAACCACAAACCCATTTGAGGCTACTCAATTTAAACCGATCTCGATTTTTCTCCCCGTATTACTAGTCAGAGTTTTTAATTTTTCAAGAAATGCGTATCACTACTCGGCAAGGAAACAATTACTGCCGAAAATTTTTGGTCCAGTAATTATTGGTAAAAAAAATTGGTTTTCCTTGAATGTGTCGTTTTCTTTTCCTGTTTCAATAAATACCTGAAATTTTCCATGATTTAAAAATTTATTACGACCTAGGTTTCAATCTTACTACGTTGTATTCAGTTTACAACTTTACATTGCAAGTATTACGAGTATTTATGGAAATATGGAAAAATTTCAATCCATTACGCTTGATTCATCGGATTTTGTTCCTCTTTTTCCTCTATCATAACAACTCCCCTTTCTGAAGAACATTTTATTCTAAATAGGACGGATACCCTCTCGATATGTCTTCTTTGGTGACGCATCACTAGTCAAAAATGTATGCAATCATCTTGAAATTTTCGGAGCGTATAAATTAAACCGTGTCCTATTCTTTCCAGTATCTGAAATTTTGTAAATTTTCATTTTCATTTTTTCTTGGATATAAATTTTTTAATATTTAAGGTAATCGGATAGGTTGAAAATGGCAATTGTATAGGCTCAAATCAGTTCTAAGAATCGAACGTGATAAAACAGAAATTAATAAATTATGCCTGAAATTATTGTCAGCAATAGTTAACGCATACAATTTTAAAAACGATAGTCAATGAAATAATTGGTGATTATCATTCCTTGGCTTCCCGACATCGTGATTACATGACCATTCCTTTCACTTTCGAATCCATAAATTTTCTCTTTCATTCTCTCCATACCCCATGGGTACCTACTTCTTTTCCTTGACCCCTATTCATTCCCCTGCCTATTCTCACTGCTCTCTCTCCAATCAGCGTTTTCCCACGAGGACAATGAATCATGTCGTAGACGCGCAAATAAGCGCTGTGCACAGTCACGCTGGAGCACCTAGAAGATCTGTCTGGAAGAAATTATGTTCTCTGCACTCCGTAACTTGGTCGAAGATATCGTATATTTTCTGTTGCACGACCTGTATTTGTTTGCTTCTGGTTTTCATTATCACTGCTAAGAATCTCCAACATCAAATTCTGGATTCCAAATCACCTCAATCATATCTTTTTTCAAGATGATAAAATCTCAAGAGGAAATGGGCTGTAGTGTCACTTTTTTCAGACATATTGGCCTCTGAGAGCTATTTCAAGAAATATTTCCCATATTTTGTCATTATTTTGTTACTTAATGACTTTTATTTCTCATGAAAAACACTGAATATTTAGTTTTTTAACTTCGGGAATAATATCCAAAGATTGTAGTCTATTTCATTAACATTTTGAAAATAGCATACATTTTATTACTTTTTATCGCCCTAGGATTTGATTAGTAATTGTATAACTGCTTCCTCTATACTTAATCCATTTACAGAACAGACTGAGGTAACTAATTCCAGTCCCCTATATTTGCATTATAATTTAAGTTCTTATAGAATGTCAACTTTATTCCGCAAGGTTCCATTGGCTAGAAACACCATTTTAAGAGGTAAAGCACTAATGAAAATGCAATTTAAACCCATTTTTTCCCTCAGCAGCATTATGAAAGCCTATCCCATCTGATTAAAGGGGACTTTGGGGAGCATAAACTATAAGTGGAAGGAATAATAAAACAGGAATGCATAACTGGCCAAATGCAATGCATAAAATAACAAAATTTAACGTTGACTTCTCATAACCAAGTTACTACTAATTTTTAATAAAGCTACAATCTGTATGCAAATCAACTATGAACAATCAAAGTGACACAAGGCTGATGTTAATGAATTAATAGTGAAGTAAGTTGTGGTAATAGTTATTGCATATTGTTGTAAACATTTTGGGAATATAAATTTATAATGCATGATATTAAGTTTGAAATATTTGTGGCTAAAGATATTTATAAGGATATAATTATTATATACATTATAGGGAAGGGTAATTAAAATACAGGTATATTAACGACTCGTCATGAGAAATAATTATATTTCATCTTGATAATTACAGGAGGGTGTCTTCAATATATTAACCACGAACTCAGAGTTTCACAAAGTAAACTCGAAAACCACTGGAATGCGTAGTTTTTTTATTACATTTTATCCTTCTTTTATGTGGGTTATTTTTTTATTTTTAATATCATTTCACATATCCTATGGTATATTTTTCATTTGTTTTTTGAATCATCATTTAAAATCGTAGAATACATTTTATTTGTTCATTCGTGCGATAATAGCATTAACAGCCCCTTTGAATTTTCCCTGTGAGTGACATTCACTTTTGCAGGCTTTTCATTTCTCCGATATTTGACCCTTTTGCCCCCATCCTTATAGCAAAACCGACTCCTGTTATTTTTTTCCTCCCACTCCTGTCTCCTTACATAATCCGCTCTATCACCCTCTTCCGTATTTTGACAACCCTTTGTCATGGAAAAGTCGAAAGTGTAACAATCCTTACGTTTTATTAGACGAGTTCTTGTGTCGAACACGCTCGTATTCGTCAATTTTCTGGAGAGTAAGACACGCTCTCTTCCCCAATTACGGAACACGTTGAAAAAAACTCATATCGCTCATGGCAGCCTGTTATGGCCCTTATTCGACGGCTTTTCCCCTTGCTTTCGTGTGCACGAAGTTTTGAATTCCCCGTTGTCGTTCCATTTATAGGATGGTGAGGGCACTCATGAACGACAAACCTTTTTTTGAGGGATCCGTTTGTAGATACTTGTGCCGGAATATCTTCCCCTCAGCACTGCTGCTTTCTGTAGGTCTCTGCGAATATTTTTACAGTCAAATCCAAATTCCCACTACTTTGACTCGTTGTGAAAAATGTCTACCGTTGAATACATGCTAAAATTTCTTTTTCCTTGACACCTTTAATTATAAGTTCCTGTCTTTCCGTCGCGAATTGTTTTTATTATCGTTAGGTACTCTTATTTTTACTTCGTCAAAGTGAATAACACCTTACGTTTTTAACCAATTCAATTTTTAACCAGCTTTCGGAGCTGATCATGTTTATAAATAAAAATTCGGATATTTAACAAGCGAAAAATGCAAAATATGCATTCCCTAAGACAAGTTAAAATAAAATGAAATCATTCCTGTTGAGGAAATTATCTTCTTTAAAGATGCAGAATGGTGCAAATTTTCTCAAAAATGTGACTCGGAAGCGATGAAGAGCACTAAAGATTGCGTACCTAATTTAATTTGGAAGAATATCTGAAATTTTGTCGATTTTTTCGTGGCTACCATCCTTTTTATTGTAAGACGCATTTTTCTCGAGTTATACAGGCTGGGATTTTTAGAACGAAAAAAAAGGTAGTGCGTCACAAGTAAGCAAACGGGTGAATGCGTCGTGGTGTTTTCGAAATTACAGCAAATATTTTTGGCAGGAAAATACTGTTTTGAATCTCTAATTGATGTACAGATCAGTCAACTTTTCTATTAATCATGGATAGCAAGACGTAAAACCATAGGGATAATTTAAGCATCGTTCATCGTGAGTTAAGCAGTATTACAAAGAGATGTTTAAGTGTGATCCATTCATCAAGGAATTCATTGGATAGAAAGGCTACAGGGAAGCCACACCCGACAGACTAAATGCAGTTCTGGTGTTTAAGCCGCGATAGGCTGTACTTATGTAAATTAGGGTGCGAATATTGACATGGCATAATGCAGTTGCCAAAATGCAGTTATCTGCGCTGCGGTTATGTACCGCACAAGATATTAATTTTATCCACAGCCAAGGTTTCTCCTTTTATTGGATCGATCTATGTAAGAACACAGTAAACTCGGAGTGTAATCGGAATGTAACTCGGAATGTAAATCGGAATGTAAATCGCAGAGTAAACGATGTTGCTGATTTAAAATTTAAGCTATCTGTATAATATTTTAAGCGTTCACTAGCATTGTAAAGAATTTTTCAGTAAGTTCATTTGGGTATTTTGAAATGTAATAGAATTTTACGTAGTTTCTAATACGAACTTTGAGTATGTTTGGTCGGGTCCACTCTCACAAAATGTGAATCGATTTTATCCCTTCTATTTTTCTCTAAGGGGGTCTTTTCTCTGACACCAACAACAGGCCGTTCTGTTACGTTCGAAAGGTTTTAATTTCAATCAGTTATGAACGTAGTATCTTATTATTGGAAATGCTGACATTGCTATAAAATACTGGTATATTGTTCACTATTATAAAGAGTGTCTTTGTTAAAATTTTGCCTCATACATCCTTGTGGCTGATTCCTCTTACGGAGCCCTCTTATCGCTTGTTTCAAATAGAATACCGAGTCGGAAACATCAATGACGTGAACTACTTTTGAGTTCTTTGAATTATTATATTCAATTTATATTGGTACCGCTTCGTGGAGAAATTAGGGTCAACCTTTACCTCTTCAAATATCTATTATTGCTTCCATCAGCCTAATTCATGATTTAATGGTCAATGGAGGTCAGAGTTTTCTGATTGGAGATGAATATATCAGAAAATCAAAAAAGAAAAGGAAAAAAACGTGGTTATTATCTTCCATAGCTGTACGTACCGTTATCTATTGGGAAGTCAAATGATGCAAAATGAAGTACGATAAAAATAATTGAGGCCATTGGTCTTCATTGCGTATTTATCTGATGATTTAAAAAAAAAACTTTTAAATTTCACATTAATGATTTTAATGTCGATCAGTTTCGCCGCTGTGCGATATCTTCAGGTGCAAATACAGGATATAGGAAGAGTATGATCTATACACAGAGTCAGTGCGGGTGGAATACTCGTGGTGGGGAAGGTACAAAGGAATGTATGGTGGTATTTCAGCCATACAAGTTTCAAAATGGGAGGGGCACAATTGTACACAACCGGAGGAAAGCAATGTTAAAAAATGGTACGTGAGGGTTGACATGCACGGCTGTGGAGGGGTGGCCGTATAGGTCACCCTAATCCTCCACCTCCCATATCGTAACATTGAGTGCCTCCCATTTTGTATTGGTATCCTAAACTGGCCGAAATTAAAATCATTAATGTGAAATTTACAAGGTTTTGAATTCAACATGAAGCAATTTCACAAAGTCATGCCTCAACGTATTTATTTTGTCAACTGTCAACGTATTTATTTTGTTGTCACTGCTCAATTTCATGGTTATACGTGGCGTACGGTCTTCAATTTCCTATTATATGCGGTATATCTTATAACAAATAAATGATCCACCAAATCTAAGATCTTTCTATTTCCAATGAGTGTAAAAATCATTTCGTAAGTTGAAGGCCCGTGCATGCCTTTATGCATTTTAAGTCTGTTTTCAAATATTCTGTGTTTCTGCGTGTCCAGCGATTTCTATCAGTTTGCATTCAGCGTACTATCTTGCATTTTTCGCCGTGCACGGGCAGCATTTCCTGGTTGCTTTTCCCCTGTTTTCTTTTGCCACGTAGATTGGTGTTCTGCATGATGATCTCAAAGTTTTCTGCGTGGAAAGACCTTGGCTGATCCTTAATTGCCAGTTAAGAGTTTTAGATATTTTCCCCCTCATTAAACCCTTGACTGTTCAAGTACACGCCCATTCGGTCCGAGGTCCCTGTAGCTGGAGCGAAGGCCTAAGAATTTCCTTGAAGTGGCAATGTGCACCGCATATACTACTTCATGTTGGCTCGAGCGTGTTATACATCATATCAAACTTCTTCATCTACGCTTCGTCGTAACGCGCGTGTCCGGCGCCTTGCAATAAATGCTCTGGTAAAAAGCGCACTGCGCCGCAATACAGGATATGTATGCATAACAAAATTTAGATTTATAATCAAATTCCAAAAATTGCGGCGAGGAAGTCGTAAAGTACTTCCTGTCGCGAAGGGCGCCATTGAAATAATTAGCGTCGCACTGCGTACTGCCAATAAGGAAGAGAGTGCTTATTATGCATGAATAAAAAATTCTCACGTGCAGCGAAATTTAATTTGTGGATTGCCCTGTGAACAATAATTTTAATAATATTCGCCCGCGAGGGAGAAGGTTCAGTAATTACAAAAACCGTGCGTGCCATGAGATTATTTATTCCACATAAATACATTGTCGGCCGATGAATTTCTGCGTATTGGTGTTTGCAGCTTGGCAGTGCGAAGGAAACGAAGTTTCAATTTCCACTTCTTTATTCTAAGGAACCTTCGACAGAAAATTATTTTTAAAGCCCTTGCGAGCATTCTCGAGCCGAGGCTTAGAAGCTTCTTTCTCTTCTTCGATATGCAGCGCCAATCTCCTCCACTGGTTGACCTAATGGCGCTACACCCTTTAACCATACTTGCATCGAGACAGCGGATGAGCTATGAATTTATCCCACCACTTTCATCACCTTATAAAAGTGTACACAAATCATGGATCAGCTCAAGAATCTTAGACGCTAAATTAAAATTATCCGTATATTTTCACCAGAAATATAAATTTGTTTTTGATTTTGTCTGGGCTTAATTTTTATATCGATGAAAGGTAACAAATTGTGACATTTTCTTCAAGATATTCCATGACCATTAGGAATGACCTGATTTTTTTTCTTTATTCAAGGGTACCCAACAATGGAAAGTCACTTCATGTACGTTCAATTCTCATCCTGAAAAATAAATAATCACTGTGCCAAGAAAATTTGACGATTATTTTAACATAAGTGTGGCAAAGTCCAATTGAAGATTTTGGATTTATTGCTTCGGCAAGTGAACGGATAATTAATTTTCACTTGATATATCTTTTGCGAAGTTAGGAAGGAATTCTGAGGTGCATTAAGTTATGAAAGACGATAAACCCGCAGAGGAAAAACCATTAGGTTTTCAGAAAAGATTGATAAAGGACCGTAAACGATATTAAATACCTGCGAAGTTATGAGTAGGTCAATAATGTCTTTAACAATTTGTTAATTGTTGATTTATCCCTAAATTATGCTCTTGGTTTATGAAATAAAAAATCGATTTCTATGCTCATTCCTGGACACCATGTTCTTGAACTCTTAATGTATATGGGTACTTATTGATTTAAAAAGATTGAGATTTTCAGAAAAAAATATATTCATAAGACCTAATTATGTTGATAAAGCCTCTTAATCGGATTAAGATCGTCAATGCAGTGTTTAGTCATAAGAGAACGTGATTCTGGTGGAGAATGAATAAGGTTTGTAGCTGGGATAATGTGACTGAGGATACGATTCTCATCCTCCAATTTCATCGGCATCACATGATTGCCCCGCGCTTGATTTGTAATTCCGTGAATGCCTATCAATTACCATGCATGCTTAAAGGCCCAGGTACGCTCGATCTTCCATTGTCCCAAGCATATTGAATCAGTCCACTGTTATGACTGGTATTAAATTGCGGTCCACAATGTCCTCCCGCCTTGCTAAGGACCCAATTTCATTCTGATGTTTGCCGTAACCACTCGATCTAATTGCAGCCATCCAGCCGGATCGCTAATTACGCCCTCATGGGCACCCGTCCTGGATAGTCGTGCTTCATTGCCCTGCGTCGGGCCCCTGGACAGGAGGATGGGTATTTTGCCGGGTAATCTGTTACAATCCGGGGACCCAGGCCTGCGCAATCACTTGGCCAAGGCAAACCCTCTATGAACACAAAGCCAACCATACAATCTCCCTCCCTACCCAGGCCCTGAATCAACGCCACCACACACTCCTATGTGCCCCAATCTCAGGAGTCAGCCCTACTCTCCGTGAAATTGTTATGCATAAAGATACTTCTTTTAATTATTCAAATACCATCAATTTCAAATGAAGGATAGTCTTATTTTACGACTTCTTATTTGCTAATTCATACAGGATTGCAAGTGTTGGAAAGAAAACCAATCTTCTCTGAAGAACAGAACCCCGTAGGTCAAGACAGGAATGACAATCATGATCATTTTGATGTGCATGTATTATAAATATGCGTATTCTAAAAAAATGATGTTAGCATATTTGTTTTTTATTTTGAACAGATAAACTAAGCAAGCTTTCATAAAATTTAAGTTAATAGTAAGGTAACTGATTTAAGTATTCATCAGTGCCGTCATGGCAAAATTAGCAGTGCCGGAACGCACTTTCCTTAACTTTCTTTAAAGAGTGAAATATTACTCTGGGCGTATGTCTATCCAGCCCATATGTTTTGCTAGCATAAAATGAAAATTTCTCTCGATGGTATTAATCTCAGTAACTATCGCATTTGAACAACATTTTTGAAGCTGTAACTGCAGCAATTTATTTCTTTAGAAATTTTTTCCAGTCTCCAAATTTATTTCATCCCATTATGTTATTCCTTTATTTCCCCGATTATTCGATTCGTTTTATTTTTTTCATTACATTTCTTAATATTCACAAATTAAGGTGCATCAACTCTTTAAGCAATTTTAATCAGTGGAATTACATTTATTCTTATTTTTACATAAAAGTAATTTAATGGCTGACTAACGAAAGCTGAGAACTATTTTCATATTTAGACTTTTGGAAGGATAAATTTATCTTTTGGTGATGGAACAAATTATTATTAGAGGAATTATACGACAATAAAACATTGTATGATGTCATGATTTATTACTATGCCAACTTTTATTCGCAATTCTTTCCTGAGATTCGATAAATTGTCCCATCAACATTGAATTTATGCTGTTATTAAAATTTTAAATGTTGTTGGCCATTCATAGCTGCCTGTGGATGGGATAAGACGGCTAGGAGAGATATAGTTCGATCATAAGGTATGGGGGTTTTCGATCCGTACTTTGCCAAAACAATCCCGCGGATTCCTCACCTGAACGAGCAGTCGTCCAAGATGAGTTCGCGTCACGTCTTCAGCGAGCATCCTTATGCATGAGTACGCGCATGCGCAGTGGATTGTCATTCGTATATATTTCGTGGAGCACCCACGGTGCAGATGTGTGAAAGGGAATCTCTCTCATGGTTTGGAACGGGAGGCTGCTTATCATGCGCATTTTTTCCCTCACCGCCGCTGTCGCGAAATTTCTTCCGGAGATAATGGCAGGATGCTTACGAGTGGGGCTTTACGAGTTGAAAAGTGACGGCGGTGATAATGCCATCTCCCCTCGCGATGCAAATCCTTCAAGATAACCGAGGAAGCCTTTTTTTCGCCTTCACAATCCCCTCATCCACCAAACGTACCATCCTTCTCCAGCTGTACACATCACATCAACGAAGAAGAAATCTATCTGTGCTTCTGTTTTCTTTTTTTCGGATTCTGTGGAAATCTCTCGTAGTGAATTCACCGATCCAATACCAATTGTTTCTGAGTCAGTTATTCTTCATGAGAAACAAAATATCTCAGGGAAATATAATTTTTTATTGTAATATAAGTGAATTATCTTATTCAGTTGTTATGCTACTCATCCAAGGTGTTCAACATAAGATCACTGCATGCTAATTTTGTCTGCATTTTGCGATATCATTTTGTCTTCCCTTCCCCAGTCTTTTAGCGAGTATGATTGCCAACTACATTTTGTTGCAAGAACAGTATTTGTTCATATTGTTTTATCCTCACCTCGATCTGTCTTGATTGTGTAACTGGTACAACGCCAGGCTGGTGCTGAGGAGATCCCAGTTCGAATCTCTTTTGAGCCAAAAGATTTTCTCATTTCGAATTTCATAATTGGAGTAAATAACTTCGAACGTAAGCGCGTAACTCTTTGGGCGCACCCACAACTTGCTAAATACGGTTAGCAAAGGTAAAGATCTTTGCTCTTACTTTTCACGAGTCTCTGTATTTTTTACGGTTCTTCAATAGCAATTGTTTTTATATGTTTTTCGATTAATATGTATTTTATTTGTAATTTCATTCATTGAATGTTGACGGATTATCTTAAAGACGGCAATACAAAAATGAAAATACTTAATTTTGGAGAGGTTGAAAGTGACTCTTGGTATACACATATCTCGGTAGAATGAATTTGAATCATTGCACATTTACTGATTCCATTCGCACTGAATTTTTTATGGAATTCCAAGATGCATTTGGTAATTTTGCGCGTAGCTACGATCGATGCGCAGGAAGACGATTCTAAAATGCAATTGAAACAATCACTATTCGATCCACTTTCTATTTTTGATTAGTATTTCAAGGTACGTATCATTATGAGTCCAGTATTCTGCATCGAACCCTAACACTATTCCGAAGATACACTTTGTATTCTCTGGCACGTGGAACTGCAGCTTCTTAGCATTCAAGACCAACTCTTCCTTCACATGGAATATATTTTCGTAAACACGGCATTGCCGTCGAATTCAAATGAACATTGACGGTTTAGTTCTCATTGAATTTATGGGGACGAGGATTTAGGCAAGTAGAAAGATTATTCAGATTCATCTACATCTACGTATTTCCACGCAAGCAGTCTCAAGAGACGTGAGTCGGGTGGTACGAATCCCAGCAAAAAAACAAATAAAAAAAGAAACTCTCTAGCAAAATCTCGCCTGACATATATTCGGAGTTCTCTATAGTTCATAAAAACCTTCCATCATTTAGGTTAAAAACGAAAGAACGACAGTTTCACTGCTAATTCGGGAAAAGAGGTGATTTATATACGTAATGAGCAAAAGAGGACCTACTACGCTTCTTTGTGGGACACCTAATAACACTTAAACTACAACAGAGCTAATTCCGTAAAGAACCACTTTTTGCCTCCGATGACTCAGTAACTCGCGCGTAACTGTTTTGTTTGACCCGCATGACTGTAATGTGCATAAAAAATTTTGGATTAGTATCGTGTCCAAAGCTATCTTTAAATCTAGAAAAAAACGTGTCAACTTTTCTTGCCCAGATTTCAGAACGTCATTCCGGTTGCTGGAGGAGAGAGGGGGTGCTAGTCGGGTTTATACTGTCTATTGGGTAGGAGGAATGAGTGAAAATATTCCATGCATAGAGTGGAATCCGTGCTAACCACTTTAACGAGAAATACTTTTTCGGTTCACTATTTTCATTCTGGGCAATCCATGAGCCTCGAATTGCGTAGTCCAAAAAAGATTTGAAAGGGATATGGACTATGGACGACATCTGTAGGCCCCTATTCGTATATTTTTGAACTTGTACGATAATACGAATAAATACGAATAAATACGAGGAAAGAAATGGTGAATTGTTTGTGTAGATTTCTGTGATTATAATACATACCTAACATCATACCTGTAAATTGTTATTTAAACTTTGAAGGGAAACTTGGAACATTTTTGTTGTAACTTATCGAGCGTTTTTCATGCAGTAATTGAGTGGCTTGTGGCGCTATGTTTTCAATGGAATGGGATCAGCAGGCTTTACTCTTTCCATTACAAGTCTGAAGTAAACCTGGAAGGAATAAAAAACTTTTGCACTTTGTTACATACTTGCGATCTGTAAAAATGCGCTCCTTGGCCTAAAGATGATGAATTTCTATCAGAAATTAGAATTCGTGTACTTAAAAAAAATTTAGGAGACAGTATCCTTGTCATTAAATAAATTGGTTAGGTTTTTTTTAGCATAAAATTTCGAATTCATTCCTGGCTTGGACCACTTTCTGCTTTATTTCATTATCTTATCGTCGCTTGCTTTTTGTGTCACGAGATACGAGGGGTGAGTTTTGAAGACTTAAACCCACTTTTCTACTTACCCACTCCAGCCATTCCCGACATATAAGCCCCCTTATCAAGATGCGGTGGGTGCCATCTCCCTATAGTGCTATAAGCCACCCATCTATTCAAGATGTAAATTTGACATTATCTCGTATCTTATTATAAAACATATTGTTCATGAATATCGTACCCACTTTGAAAAACAATTCGGTTCTTTGATATCCGGTTTTTGGTTTCTATGCTTCATTACCATTTGAATGTTTCTGTAACAAAAGAAGAGCAATATTTACAGTGGTGTATATCCCCAAGATATTTTTCAATATTAAAAAATATAAAATACTGCAATATATTTACTTCTGATTGCAATTTTTTTAAACGAGCAATGAAGTTTGCATTTTGCGGATTCAACGGCATCGTCGTTAAGGAGCGGACAACGGGTTATTCAGCTGGGAAATGAAAACATTCCAATGGCCGTAACTGAGGACCTCATCGAAGGCATAAACAAAACACTGTGTTGGTATGCTGGAACGGGAAGATTTCAGTGACCAGCAATGACCAACCCCAGCCTCTCTACCGGAAATCCTTCACAAACACTCGTTCAACCATGAAGGAAACTTTCAAGAGGGTTTTGGGGGCCTCGCTAAGGCTGCTTCCGTTGAATAAACTCACACCCAATCACTCGCTTAACTCCGAAAGAACCTTCGCGAGGGTTTTGGGGGGGCCTCGCCATTTATTCAGCATTTTAGCTGGAATATTAAGGCCGAAGCAACATTTATGTATTTATTTTCAACTTTCCCGTAAACAGCACATAGAGGCCTTTTACAACGGAGGAATCAGCAATGCATGACACAAACATCCATGATCTGGATAGGGACCTCCTACCCAGGAGGGATTCGAACCTCAGGCCTACGGTTTAGAAGGCAAGGGCTTTACCCCACCGCCACCGAGGCCGGCAACACAACAGGAAGGTCACGTGAACCAGAAGACACTGAAGACCAGAAGAAACATTTTATCTCATCAGCGACGTAACGGTGCGGTCTATAGAAGGTAACGGTTATTTCTTTTTCATTTAATTCAATTTACAAATTTACGATTATGCGATTTCCTTTCTTTCGGATAATAATAAAGACGGTGTATCCCAGAAACGATTGACGAGGAGCGACATTTTATGAATATTCAGTTTTTTTCCTTTTACTCGTGAACTTAAAAAATACAACCATAGTAAAATAAATGATATCATAAAACTTCTCACTGACGGGAAACAATTTCCGAGGAATTTATTTCTCATAGAAATTCTTCCTTTGTAGAAGATAATATTATCGTTCACTTATATATTTTAAGCACTCAAGTTGAACTGGTTAGAATATTCTGGCAACATTATTTTTTCTAGTACCTACCATCGACTCATAATTCCGTTTACTGCGATGAAACACACGTTACAGATTACGATGGAAAAGTCAACCTGGGTCTGGATTCTACTCATGGTCTTTTAAGATCCCGAATTAACCCTGTCTAACCCAGAGCTGCTTCTGAGAGAAATCTAATGTCAAGATTTTTCATCTTGAAAATTTGAAAATTTTGTATCCAATTATAATTATCGTGGCAGTTAATGTTTTCGTCATTAAAATTTACATCACAAAACAATGCGTAGTTTAAATAAATCCTAAATAGAGCTGAAAATGTAAAACATTTTTACGATCCCCAGAAGAAAAATTGAGTTATAATAGGTTTATATGAGGTGTTGCATGCTACTCATTAATGTGTGCGACATTTGTATTAATGAAATAAGCATTGTGGTCTGTGCATTGGACTTGCAAGAATAAAGGTGTAGTTCCATTTCGTCATTAGCTTTTCTTGTCGTAATATTATTGTGATTTGAAAGCTGAAATTTTTATCTCTTTACTATAGGCTCTGCTATCTTTGCTACATTTCGGTACAGAGTATGTGCATACATATGTTCCATTTCGTCATCAGCTTTTCTTGTCGTAATATTATTGTGATTTGAAATCTGTACATTTTATCTCTTTAATATAGATACTGTTACCTTTGCTGCATTTCGGTACAGAGTATGTGCATACATATGCGTAAAAAATAGGGGATAATGGAGGATTAATTTGAAAAATCTTCGCTAGTACTATTTATATTAGAGTAAGATAGTGTTCAGCGTTACAAAAAAAAATTAACTCTTTAAATAGCTATTATTTATCAAGAAAAGATGCAAGGCAGCACCTGTAGCTTAATGATAAACCAGCGTCAGGCAAATAAAAACTTTCAAGAAGAAAATCGCGCAAGAATTTTGTATCATTAATTATATCCCGTCTTAAATGTAAAGAAACAAATCTCCTCTTTAAGCGAAGCGATCATGATGGCAAAACATTTTCCATTAATCATGGTGAAATTTTCCACCAAACCCAGATCTGCTAGTGTATCTACGTAATTACTGTGGTATGGCGGTAATCCATAGGCGTGGACCTTCCTATATACCCCTAATTTAGACCATGGAAATGGAATTTAATTCTGAATTTTTTTCAATATATTTTATATGATTACTAGGTATGCCCGGCGAATGTCATCCCGCCTAATTATAAATTAACGGTTTAGTTACACTATTTAATAAATCAAGAGAGTCTCTACTGATTTTAATAATTTTTTACTCATAATAATAAATTAAGAAAAAATCAGGGAAGCTACAAAAATAACATTATAATGGATTGTTAGAAACTGATTTTCTTTATTCAATCTACATAGGGTAGAACGGGGCACGCATGCGCGGAATTTTTTTCCATGAATTTTATAATTTTTACTTCTTAAATTAGATTGAGTTTCATAAAGTAGTTAATTAAGTCAATATTTTATGCATTAGGTTGTCAAAATATGTTTTTCCGACAAGTTGGTGCGACGAAGATTCTGTAGTCACAATACGCTAGCTAAAAAATCCATTATGCCGTCGAAAAATTAGATTATTTTTACTACACGCGTTGTTAATATCATTCCTCAAAATTAACAATTGGCTTGAGTTATTTTCATATCCCATGTATTGGTACGCCTACACCGCATGGGTTGGTTTGAATTGGTGAGGGTGCATCTTATTTTGGACTAACTGGCAGGCTTGTAGATTCCACAAGTTCATCTCGGGGGCTGGTTCATTTTCCTTACATCGAGTGACTTTCATTTTCGAGGATATTTAACCTAGGAATTCGACGGCCCAACTTTTAAATCAACCAGGATATATGTTTCATTCATTCATTTAATAATATGCTAAGATTGGTAATCTACAGCCCTCTATTTCTACCTTTCGTTAGCCATTTCAGTAACTTCAACGTCCTTCCTTTTTCTGTCCGTTTTGATCCCCTCTCCGTAACTATCTCTTTGCCTTCCTTGGGAGGCTTTTCCTTCAAATAGTTCCTCCATCATGTTTCTGACGTATTCCTTATGCCTCATGACATAGATAATTTACCGTGTACCTCTTTTGATTACAGCGATAATAATATTTATTGATCCTTACTTATTTTATTACAACACAGATACAAAACCAGTTTCAAGCTTAAGGTGACTCCACAGACTTTTGCCTGTTGTTGGGTTAATCTTCAGAAAAATATCGTAACACGTGTACATTACTTAATAACAAAAATATCTTCTATATGAACTTTAAATACATAATTAATACTCAGTAATGATACAATTAAGAAAAATATGATACTGAAATATCAAAACTTAAAAAAAGTATATGGTTTTATTATACCTCTATGGGATATTCCCTATAATATTTTTGTCGGTAAATAGCTACAGTTTCACATGCTTTTGGAAGGAATATATACTGTTACTCTCTTTGATTGTTTTTGGCAAGCATTTTTTTTTTTTTTGTTCCAAGTGTTCCGATTTTCTTTTATTTTTAGCAGATCTTTATCTTTCTCACTCTATCTTTTTACTTGGTCTTCGGTATGAGCTTCCGTATTTACATGTAACCTGAAAAACTTGTATTTGTAGGTACTATGCTTCAACCTTTTATAGGCCGCTGCCGTCACCTAGTAAGACCTTCAGTCTCGCCACTCTCAAACTGCCCTCAACTTCAGACACTCCTCTAGCCTTAACGCTATGCTTGTACTTTTAACACACCCATCCCACACTACTACCACTCCACCTCCCACTTCTAAGTACCGCTATATTTTCTCTTCTTTGTCCGTCGACTCGCTCAATATTCTTTCGTCACTTTCGTTGCAAACGGTTTTTTTATTTCCTTCATCGGTCCACATAGGCTTTATTTTCTCCTATTGAGGAATTTTAGAAGAACAGCACATTACGGAGGAAGGAAAATTCGTCTTATTTGACCCTACGAGAGATTTCCCTTTATAGCAGTTGCTGAATGGGTTCTGATATTTTTTCTAATGACATCTCTGCTAAAGATTAATAGTTTGAGGCGTGACTTCGTGAAATAGCTTCATAAGGAATAAAAACTATGTAAATTTAATATATGATACAATATATAATAATGTACAATTTCTCATATGATATCACATGTGAAATTTACAAAGATTTTCATTTGATATTTCTGCTCTCATATTGTGCTTCACCCTTTTTCCTAGTCATCATTCTGTTCACAAGCTTTGCTCAATTCGTATCTACTCTTCCCTACCCTGGCTATACATATAACCTCATCCCTCGTCACCCGTACCCACTCTACTCCTCAGTTTTTAAGAAGGCTTTTTTCCATTTTCCCCACTATATATAGAGATTGATTTCCGGGGGTAGGATATTGTGCTTGAATCGTTCCAGATTAATTCCTGTGCGAAACCAAGGACTCATCCACTGATGAAGTTAGTGGCGTTTGGGATGACTCCGTGACGGAATCCAATCAAATCCTATCCAGTACAGCAAAGGGGCTTGTCGCTGGGAGACAGATTCATCAAAGTCTAAAACCTATCCCGCTAGACGCCTCAGTAGATGCACCGTTAGAATGTTTTTTGTGTGAATTTTTTGGACACCGACTCAGTCGTTTGTAAAACAACCAGTGCGCGTTGGGGTGATTTGAGTTCCACCTATACGTATGCTCTTTCCATTACCGCTAAAAAAATGAAATAGCTTGGCAATAAATCATTAAATTTGCAAGGGATACAACCCATGTATTCCGATGTAACCCGTGACTGTGTGAAAGTCCACTCGCAAAAGTAGTGCTTTTTTATTTCTCTAAGTCTTAACGATTCCCATCTGGAATTCCTTTTCTATCTAGGCTTCTCGTATTATTATGAAAGACAGTTGTCCTCCGTCCAAAAACAAACTTCATTATTCTATCGTGTTACAACCTCATTTCCTTTGACCGCCTATTTCAGTTTGCTGCACACAAGCTGTCCTCAAACTCCAAACCCTCCTCCCACACTCCGAAAGCCCTTTTCCGCCAGTCCTCTCCTTCAGCATCTCTGCATCCACACCCCACTGCTACCTCCTTCGTATCTCTCCCAAACCCTTAAATTGACGTATCTGTCATTCGTCCGTCACACATGTTTCAGACCGTCTCTGGCGTCCTAGAGAAGCTTATCTCCATTTCATTTCCTGTAATTTTTACTGGAGCAGAATAGATTTCTAAGGTTTCTTGTTGTCATACTCATTTCTTTCTATTTTAAAACGTTTTATAGTTATAAAAGTAATTTTTCTAGTAATCCTCTTGATGAAGCGTGATGATTGTAAGTTAACTATCTAATATTAACCTCAAAAGGAGAAAGTCGCTTCGAAAAATATTATTCCCAACTATAAGTCCTTTTCTGTTTACGCTTCCGATATTATTATGAAAGATTCCTTCGTTCGTTCTCATTCCAAAAAAATCTTCGTTCTTTTACCGTGTTCCATCCTTATTTTCTCCTACCACCGCTCTAACTCGTTCTGCTCACAAGCTGTCCTCAAACTCCAAACACTCCTTCCGCGCCCAGCATGCACTTTTCCCAACCTCTCCTTCCGCGCCTCCACTTCGCCGCACCCTCTCCCCAAGTGTCCCCCCAAACCCCTCTGCACCCTCTGCTCACTTCCCGCGCCCTCTCCGGAATGCGCCACCGCCGCTTGCTTCTCTGCTCCTCCAGCTGTGTGTCGATAAGTCCGCCGGATTGGCGTTTTTTCCTCTTTTCTCCCATCCGTGAGCTCCTGCTCCGCTGACTTGAAATGTCGCCGACCACGCCGAAAGAGAGGGGCCCTGCTCATTATGGCCTTTCTCAGTTTCGGGGGCCCGCCCGCGGCTGCACAAGTTGCGATATCGGTGAGCCAGAGGAAGTGGAAGGAAAATAAAGAACCAAATATCTTCTTTTTAAAAATAAAAAGCAAGGCAAAGCAAACGTTTACTCAGAGCTGTGTGTGTGTGTGTGTGAGAGAGTGTAGCTTCCAACTTTGCATGCAGGGGGCTTCGGTGAAGTCCCTTCTCTTCAAATGTCGCAATCGTTGGCTTTTTATTCCTTTCCTTACATCTAAGATGGTTTTAGCTCGCGAAGAGCACGGTCATTTTTTCGCGCAGCCCTTGGATGCAGCTGGGATTGGCCCGATTCCGCGGAAGTGATTCAAACTTTGTTTCCAGAGCACATGCACGCCTTTAAAAAAATCTCTTCGGCCCTTTATTGATTTATTTATAGCTCCAGTAGACTCTGCAAAACTAAAAAGCACTGGCAGAATTTCATCTTGATAGGGGCATGCCTACATATAATACTGCAATTATTTCTTAATTTTTCCGTCGATAAAATGGTGTGAGATTTTCTACATAGTTTAATTATAGCTGATAGTTACTTATTAGGCATACTAACAGATAACAGCTAAACTAGGACATGAATCCTTAGTTACTGCCTCTATTAGTCGATTATCCATCAATCTCAAGGTTTCCTTACTGTAATGAACAACGTTCTTGAAATTTCATGTGCAATGATGGATTGAAATTGTAGAACATGAGTCTATTTTTTTGACGGATAAGATTCATCATTTTTATTACTGCCAAGCTATTGAAATGGTAAACGATAAGCAGGTACCTATGC
Organism: Ischnura elegans; assembly: GCF_921293095.1. Classification (NCBI taxonomy): domain Eukaryota; kingdom Metazoa; phylum Arthropoda; class Insecta; order Odonata; family Coenagrionidae; genus Ischnura; species Ischnura elegans. Next base: position 125,615,694 of record NC_060247.1, read on the forward strand.
GAGAAATCCGATTCTGATACTCGAAGAACTTTTTCAGTGGTGGGGTGTCTGCTTTTATAAAATCTGAAATAACCCTCTTGTACGAAGGAAATGCGAAATTTATTGCTGTTCGAACTTCTGCCATTCCTTGTACAGCATTCCCTTCTCGTCTGGTGTTCTATCTAGGATTTATGAGTGAGACTCTTTTCCATTCAAATCTAGTATTTTCCCTTTATATGCATTCTTGTCGTTCTTCTCCGTACTCCGTGTATTTTCCGGAAAAAGCTTTATTGAAAAATGATATCGAATCTTAACAGATTTCCAATGGCTTTCTTCTTTCGAATAAAAAGGGCTGATGTGATCTATACAGGATTCTTGCGATGAATAAAGGAAATTCTTTCGTCCCAATAATCTGGAGTGCCTAATTTTTTTGTTGATTTTTTTATTTCTTTTTTTCCTCGCATGCTTCCACGCTTTCCAGGGCCAAGGGCAAAAAGTGCATTGTCAGTTTTTTGTCCGCCTTGTCTCAAGTCACGTTGCACGTACCATTATTACAGCCGGCTCATTCCGCTTCCCTTCCGTCACATTTTTTCCCACCCTGCACCCCATTCAGCCCGTCCTCTTTCAATTCAGCTGCACCCTTGGACTCTCTGCGCGGTCTCCTACCGAGGCCGCGTGGCCATGTGAACGGACGACGACGCTTTTTCGCATCTCCCATGGGTCCAGCGCTGCCTCGCCCAGCTTCCCAACAACAATCCCTTATGTACTCCGGGAAATAGTGTGACGCCGTTCAATTGGAAGCGCTGCTGTCATTAATTTTGTTGCGACGGTCCACGCCGTGGCAGCTCCGTGGGTCCAGTACTATGTGGATGCCCGCTCCAGTTGCGAGATTGCGCTGCGAAACGAATAATGGCGCGATGCAATTTTTCTTGGCAAGGGATCCGCCTCGCTGATGATAATTTATTTAACCAGAATAGCCATTGTGCCTGTTGACTTTGAAGAATGCACGGGACTTTCGATAATTGTCGGGAAACGGAGATTTGCTCCTCATGAAAAACCATGTAGGACAGAATAGAATAAAAATTTATTGTATGTATATTATGGGACTTATGCCCCTTGAACGCTAAATATATTCATACAAATGAAAATTAAAGTCGTAGCAATATTATCAAGGAAGACATGTATCAAATAATAGACATTATGATGTTACACATTTTACCATTGATTCTACCGATATTTTAGGTAAGAATTCGTAAGTAATAGGAAAAATGTGCCTCTAACAACTAAGATTTAGTTTTATAGATATGACTGAATTACATAGATACGACTATGAGAAATACTATGCTGCAGAGTAAAGTAAAATGAAATAAATTTGACAAACTTTTTTTTCTATGGTTTTCGAGCAAGGATAAGTTTGGGTATGAGAGTTCAAGAGAATAAGTGGTAATTTATAATGCATAACATTCGAAGTGCGTGGTAACCAAGTTTTCAAGATGTAGTCCCGTAGTTGAAGAATTCTGGATTCAAATCTGTATGAAACCCCTGAAATAGTCAATCAAAATTCCCCGCGGTAAGTATCGTTCCATAGAGAGAAATCAGCTCGCTCCTACACAGTGACTCAAAGTTAAGTTGAATAAGAAGGGAAGAGGTTCTAGCTGATTCCAGATTATGCGAATTTTTGCTCATTCAGGATAATTGAGGGCTAGTCATTTTCCCTGAAACACCTTGCAACTTGAAGATTTTTGTTTAGGATGTCCAAATGCTTCACCCAGGGTTTGAACTCAGGGTACTGCCATCAATGTCCTGTATTATCAGGACAGGTAAAGCATCAGGTCTGGCGCTGTACTCACTTAGCTACCGTTCTTCCTTCAACTCACTTGAATGTAATGAAAATGAAAAAGCAGGAGCAATTTCCACAATTTTAAAATTTATTAATACTACCGGTTTTGAACTGATGATGCTGAAAAGCTTAACCGGTAGTATTAATAAATTTTAAAATTGTGGAAATTGCTCCTACTTTTTCATTTTCATTATGTCACGTTTCCACTCCATCTCGCCTGAAACCTCAGACTATATTCACTTGAATGTGTTAAGTACCGACGGCTTTCATTTATGTATTCTGGGAGAGCTCAATGCTCACTATCCATTCCCAAATTTGCGTTGAAATATTGAGTAAAGTAAATATCAACAAGAAATTATGCCTGAATGAGGAAAATACGAAATAAGGCGTTAATAAAGCCTCTAATTCTGAAGAAAAACTTCATGTTCAGCGTTTCGTTAGTGGCAGCTTAAGTCTTGCCGAAGAAAGTCCTCGCGATGAGTTTAAAAAAATACAGCACATCACTGCATTATTCCTGGGGAGGAGGTAGCCATTAATTTCCTTAATAAATTAATAGAAATGAAACTTATTCATTTATCTCCAATGTGAACTTTTTTGTGATGATCAGAGTTTCAAGATATTTCATTGCACAATGGCAAAATTGTGATGCTTTATCGTCAGTCCATTTTTTCGGTGGTACTTAAGGTAGTATAAGAAAAATAATTATAAATGATTGCCTATAAAAATAGGGATATGAATGCCTCTAACTTTACGCTCAACTACTCGAGTGAATAATTAGTAATTTGTTTGAAATATAAAAGCCGAAGATTGAAGCGTGGTGGAGTGGAATTTTTCCAATAATGAAATAGCTACTTGCAATATTCCCATTATTATGAATTAGTTGTCAATGTCACTATATCATCTTCACCTTAAACACCATATTGAAGATGCTGAAGTAATATTGAACCCAGGGTGTAATAAATTTTATAAGCGTGGAAAACTGCAAGTGTTTATCTCAATATGCTTGAAATATATTTTCTTAACTCATCATAGCAGCCCCATTATCATTTTCATAAAGCACTTGGAGCACACAAAATGGTTACCGAGACCAAAACATATCTTTTCAGCTTCAGTAACATTCGGGTTTCCGGAAAATCATGTTGAACGTTTTCTTTTTATTCCTAAAGGCCTGTTATTATTCATACCGTGGGTTATTTACACGATCTCCGTGCGTGCGTTTTTTCCTTTCGTGATCCATTATCAACAACTCGACTCGGCTCGACTGTTCGACGTGCCGTGACCCGTGCCCTCGGCTGAACTCTCCGATTTGAATAAAAGCGTTCCCTCTCCAACACCCTTCCCTCCACTTCATCTCATTTCATTTCCCTCAATTTTTCCGATTCCTTCCCCACCTTATATACTCCCTCATTTCGAATCTAGATTCCACATCAGACCCCCCTGATTTCCTTAGTAAACTTCCTCTATAATGTAGCATTCGTTTCAATTCTTTCACATTTTCCTGCTTTTTAATATTCATAGTGATTTCTTTTTTTTCGGAGACAATCGTTGGAGAGAAAGTATGATTCCAAGCTTGGCATTATATCTGTCTCATGAGGGGGTGTTTCCGAAAATATTGCCCTCCACGTCGATTTCTGAGTCTCAGTCAAGACTACTTTATTTCCATTTGCGCTGATAAAACCGTCTTTAATATGTCTAAACCACCGCCTTAAAGGCTTGGGAGAGTAAGATTTAGCGTGGTACATATTCAGTGCAAAATTCTACCTAGCAGTAATCGTAGATTCACATTTTGTGAACCGGAGATCACGGAACAAATCTGCCACGGTGTTGACATGTTCAATGAAACGTGTTAATGTTTCAAATGATTGCTATGAAGAACCCAGGCCTTTTTTGTCAGTATATTACGTATCCGCAACAGCCTAAGCATTTTTTTATCCCGGAGGTTTTTTAAATTGGTTTATTCTTTTCGGAGCACAGTATTTTCGGATCGATTGACTCCTATTGATATTACCAATTTCTGATCAATTCTGGGATAACAGCGTCAATTTTGTTTTTAACCAGGCAACACGTTGAATACGTCTTCGTCGCTGCCAGACGACTCCCTTACGTAGCGACCAGGATTGACCGTGAATAAAAATAGTTATGCCATTGGTTAACCTGCATCACCGCAGGGCCCTTGCTGGTAGGTGATTTTAAGTAGTCTGGAAAATACCATCAGGGAAAGCAGATGCCTAAGATCACATTGCCATAAAGTGCCATTATTGTTTTTGCTGAATATTTATGAGAATAAACTGGCTAGCATGGCATTGATACTAAAACCACCCAGATAATTTTCATGATAACAATTTAAAATTTGTCTTCAATATGTGAGCGTGAATTTCTATGAGATAAAAGTGAAAAAAAAGTCTATATAAGGTTACTGACGTGAATTATCAGCAACAGACCTCAATTTAAACCGTCTTCCTCGGATACTCTGGCGGTAATACTTCCGAAAAAAGAGAATTTTAGTTGAAAAAATTGACTTAATTTAACCTTAAAAATTAAAAATCTTGAATTCATTTTATTCAAAGTCTAGGCTGTGCTTTTTTTCCTTGGTCGAAAAAGCCAATAAAAATAAGCACACAAAGCTCAGTAACTAAAAGCTAAAATTCAAGCAAGACAGACAACAGTATCAAACAATCACGTCTTACTCAAAAAATGCCATAAGTGGGAGTAGGGTTTTTTTATTTGGACAGTTTTTCGATTTTTCTGCAGTAACCAATTATAGCTCGTTTCTTTTTTTCGCTCTGAGTTATCTACTCACCATTACGCCCCAATATGATCGTCGTTCTTAAAACAGATTTAATGGAGTCAAGCGAACTCAGCGGATTTGTCCTTAGCCATGAGCGATCGTTTTCTCAATTCCCTGCGGGTGTCTCCTGGGCATTACAGCCGGGAACCTTGGGTCAAGGAAGTGCAGGAGGATAGCGGGATGGATAGAAGGGACGTCCCTTTGAATGGGACTCCATTAACTTGGCGAACATCTAGGGCTCGACGTTGGACCGTCGGGAGCTGAGGTCGAATTGGTTTTTTTTTCGTCCCATATCCCTTGTTCCTCCTAGTCCTCTTGCGCCTTGTATCATGCGCTGCAGTGCGGAGGGGTAAGAAATGGGCTGAGAAAAGTAAGTAAGGGAACAATTCACCAGAGTAGGTGAACCAAATAGCCAGTTACTTTGCGTGCAGCTGAGCACACTAGTTCAAAGTTTCCATAAGATTCCGGAAGGAAAACTTCGTTGCGAGAAAACCATTTGCTTTGACCGAGGTTCGAACTCCAATCTCCCCGCTGACCCATCCATACAATTTGCATCAGTGTTCAGTGGCACCAAATCTGGAAAGTATCCACCAATGTATATATATGCTGCAAACGTCATTGCTCACAATAAATAAATACCCTCTAGATTCATATGCTGATACATTATACTACAAAGGAGGTTATTTCCCGGAATTATATATGCACGAATACTAACAACGAATGCAGGATGTATGACAACCCCTTATGAATCAAATCCATCAGTAGCCGAAGCAAATTTCCGTGGATATTCAAACCGAACAAGCTGCTAGCTTCTCCAGGCCATATTACTGCGCAGGCTCCTAGAGCTTGCTTAAAGTAAGCGTATGTCAAAGACTTTAACATGATTACTTATCCACTGTGTAAATTTCAGTTAATTTTAATTGGCTTATTGCGGTTAATGTAATAACTTGTTGCTCAGTTCTTCAGTACCTGGTTTGGGAACATATTTATCTAAGGAAGCCAGTTATGGGCGATGAATGTGCAGTAAAGTCAAGGTTAGAGGAGTTCGACATTTGGTGGTATTGACGGTGAAGAAAGATGAAATGGATCGCCTTAATGAGTGAGGAAAGAATACCAATAAAAGCGAGAGAATTGAGAAATTCTGAAAATAAAACGGCCATCTCAAGAGAAATGATTCGCTCAGGAAAGATGATTGTCAAAATGTGAGGTCGGGAATAACGGCAAGGAAGGACTCATGAATAATACGTAATCACCTCATCACATTCGTGATCACTTGATCAAGTGATTTAGAATGTGAGGGAAAATTATGATAGGGGTATTAAATTGTTTGCGGATGGGAGCCGTGGAAAACATGTCTCAGAAAATTTGACTGATAGCAATGGTTCTGCCACAGCTTAGCTGGATGTAAACAGAAAATATAGGACAGAAGATCAGTTCTTTCGTCACTCAAATGTGGAAATTCGATGACTTATCCGGTTTAATTCGAATTTTAACAAAAATTTTAGCCTCGCAAATTTAGAATCCCAGTGTATATAGGCGGTTTTCGACAAAAGTCGACCTAGATCTTCCAATTCCTTAAAGAGCAGCAGGTATGCTCAGTGAAGTCGAACTCCATTCACAGGTTTAATACCTAGGGATTGACGTAAGGTCGACTTGGTATTTATCGCCTAATGTTTTTTTCCTTAGTTTCTTTCGACTTGTATCGCGGACTGAATACGAGAAAGATAAGGGGATGAATAAGAGAAAGTAGTAAATCACTCAATCTCTCCTACCTATCCTGAGTCTCCGAGGGGAAAAGTGTGTCCATATATTTCGTCTCACACCTCCACTAATCCCCTATTCTTGGCATCTGGTCCAGGGAGAGTGAGATTATAAATAACTGAGAGGGCGATCCCTTCAGAAACAGGCCACGATAAGACACAATAGGATACTTTGTATGCCGTGCCTGCGCTCCGATGCGAGCCGATGAGATTTCAGGGGTGATGAATGCTGCTAGGTGTCCGATGGATACGACGTAGGTACATACGTAGCTGCGAGTCCCGTCCGCTCTTTCTTCTTTCTATTTTAGTTCGGTAATGTCACAGCGAGAAAGAGCGATGCTCGCCTTTATTGTTTCCCGCGTCCATTTTTTTCCATACACTCCCATGTGTCACTCTGTTTAGCAAAAAAAACGAAGAAATAGAAATTTTGGGTGGGTGTGTGAGGAGACCTTGGTAAACTTTTTTTTATGATTTTATTTTTTTACCTCTTTTTTCTCGCCAATCCCGTCTAATGTGCTCCTAGATCCCCTTTCCAACTTTCCCTCCCCCAACGGTAGTAATAATCCCCGATGGTATCCTCAACAACTCCCCACTCCCGCCATCCCAAACTCCTTTGCGTGCGGTGGAGTAGGGGGGAGAGAAACGGTTGGGGGTGGTGTGTTTGAGGAGGGTGCAGGGGGAGAAGGTGAAAGGGGTGGGGGAGAGCAGCAGTCCGTGAAGGGTGGAGGTATGGGGGTGGGGTCGGTAGGTGGTGTGGCGAATTGGCTAAAGGGGGGTTGGGAGGAGAGGGGAATTTTAAGAGTCGCTGTGGGGAGGAGTGGAAGGGGTAGGTTCATTGCTGGGTGGGTTGGTGGGTGTGGCGCGAGCGGTGATAGGGGAAATAGGGGAGGCGGAGGGTGGGGATGGGGTCACCACACACACGGACTGCACTCTTTCCCGCACCCGTTCAAACTCCCGACAGCCAGCGCCCCGGCGGGCGGCAGTTGTTTGCCGAGTTGACTTTAGGCCGGTTCCATCTCCCGAGGACCCGGGTAGCGCGGCGAGAGGACGGGAAAGGGTGGAGTGCGGGGTGGTTTCCGCCCCGGGAGTTGAACTCTGGACCCTTTTCCCCAGCTTGAAACCTCACCCTCATTCTCTCCTCCCTCCAGTGTCTCCACCCATTTTTCCAATAACCACCCCCTTAGCCTTACACCCCTGTTCTCTAGGATCGACTCACCCTTCGCTACATTCTTTTCCGTCTTCGTTTCCACTTTTCTAGCCCATCCCTGCAGCCGTATCAGTGTCACCCTCATCGAAGGCCTTGGGAACTCTTCAACTCCTCTATTTCTTCTTATTCCAGCTGTCTTCAGCCTTTCTTCGCTTCCCTACATACCTTCACCAGTGCTCCAGAAACTGGTGATCCTAATTCCGCACGTTTCTTATTCTGATTTATCCTCCATCATTCAAGCCCTTGACGCTATTTGCCTTCTATTTTTTGTTATTCTTAGTATATAAGCAGTTTTAAAATTAAGCTCTCGACTTTTTCCTCTGTCTCCAAATACCATCTATCCTCTCCCTTAAGAAAAATAACCTTTCTTTTTCTTTTGCTACATCGACCAAGCACTTGCCACCATGTGCATAGTCTTTGTCCTACTCTAACGCCTTTTCAAATCATTCCGTAGTAATTTCAACTTCTTATCCTAATAATAACCCCAGAATTATGCTCTCCGCGTTTCAATACTTTATATCCTACCCATTGGCCAACCTCTTGCAAATTTCTGTCTCTTACTCTCTTTATTAATTCTGTCTCCATCTAGATCTTATTTTTCCTCTGAGTTATACCTTCACCCTTAAGTATTAAGCCAGTTACATTTTCTGCATATTTGTTTTTACTTCTTCCTCAATTTTTCAGCCCATGAAACGGTCTGTCACCCATTCCAGACATCTTCTCCCCTGGAGCCTACTTCTCTCACAGGCACCTCCATATTTCTCTTCGACTCTCTCAGATACTTCAAAAATCCTTCCTATTATCTCCGACTCTCTCTCATTCTTTAACAGGGCACCCAAGTCCTCCCAGTCTCCTAGATTCTCCGTCCTTTCCGCCTTGTGTTCTAACCCCTTAGATTCTTCAACGATTGTCTTCTCTGGAGCTCTCGTAGGTTCTGTTTTCATCTCTATATTCGTACTTTCCATTTTCATTATTTCTTCTTCGTGCCTATTTTTTATTTCTATCTTCCACCCTTATTTTGTCTTTTTATTTTCTCAAAAAAACTCTCATATTTCTCCCAGACTCCTAGATTATTCTATGATTTTATTTATCTGAATCTCGTAGATTCTGCAACATCTCGTCCCCTTTCAAGCTCTAGTAATTTCTGTTTTCATTTCTATTTCCGCAATTTTTCATCCTTATGTTTTCTTCTATTTCATGTTGTGTTATCGTCCACACTCTCATTTCCTCTCGCTGTCTCTTTACCGTCGTATCCTAATTCTTGCACGATTCCTAGATTACGTAGCATTTGTCTGTATTTTCCTTCGACTATCTTTTAAGTCTTCAACTCTTGCGTGTCTTCTAGTTCTGTCCTCCACTTTCTCATTCTGTCGTAGTTTCTTCATCGCTGTACCCTATATAACTCTGGCCACTAAAGCCTTCATCTCATCCCATCATAATTTGAACTCCCTTCCCGGGGATAGAGAAGAACTACCCTCGCAATTTCAACTCCTTGCCCTAAGAACTACCCGAGATTCGTCTTCTGTACGTTTATATGCTTTATAACCGCTCCATTTGCCAACCTCTCACCAATTTCTGTGCCTCCTAGACTCCCTTATTTTTCTTCAATTTCCTTAAGAGTCTTCATCTCCCCACCCTCTTTCTCCTTAGACTCTTCTCTTAGATTCTCTTTTCAACTCCTCCGCCAGATTCTACTCTCCCTCTGTGTCGCCTCATCTACGGCCACACCTCCTGCATCTTCCACCTCCCACCAGCGCCACCATCACACCTCCTCCTCCTCCACCCCCTGCGCCACTAGTCTCTCTCTCACCACCCCCTCGCCCCCCCCCCACACCCCCTCCCCTTCATCCTTCGCCCGGCGCTCTCAGCAGTCCGCACCACACCATATCTCCACGGCCCGACGACGGTGAGGACTGCCGCTCGCCGCCGTCGCGATTGCACACAGGGGCACATTCACACGTGAACATTTATATCTACGTACATTTATATATGCATCCATTTATAGACATATATGTATATGCATATATATATATTAGACAGTTAGCAAGGCAGTCCATCAGTGTGAGGATCGACCGCGGGACGGAGCAGAAGTGTCTCTCTCTCTCTGCCTATCTGTCTACCTTTTTCAAAACGTTCCTCCTGAATCGTGGGTTTCAAAAAACTCAGTGCTCCTCGCGCGTGATATAAGGAGAAGAAGACTGTGCGTCATAGGGAGTGAGGTGGGGTGGGGTCTTTGTGATATCCTTCGGTTTACCTCACGTCATCTGCGTCGCAACAATCGCCCTCCTAAAGCCATCCTCCTCGCAACGTCCTCGACTCTTTTTTTGTCTCCGGAGGAAAGCAGCGCAGCGCGCCGATTAAGAGGTGAAAAAAAGACACTTTTTTCTCTCTCCTCTCTTGTGTGTTTTTTTCCTTCCTTTTGCTCGCGCTTGTTTATTGTTTTCTCTTTTTTTTCTTCCCGGATTCTCGTTCACCCTCTTAGCTTTGGAGGAGTTTTCGAGGCTCCCACAGTTTTAGGAGTCCTTCTCTCGGCACCCAAGGGCTCCCGGAGTTCGTTCATTCGTTTCAGTGTGTGTCCCTTTGGAAGAGAGGGAGTGAGTTTTTTTGTTTGTTTGTGTGTGTGTGTGTGTGTGTGTGCGAGCGTTTGGGAATGTGTGAGAGAGAGATTTTTGCATTTTGAGTTTTCTGGTCCTCGAGGTTTGCACGATCGTTCTGTTTTTTGGAGTGGGTGGGGACACCTTCCCATAATTCCACCAACACCCCGTAGTACTTACTCTTCTTTCTGCCTTCCCTAAAGACGTAATCGTGCTCGCAATTGTCCGTGATATGTAATGCCTGCCTCTCCGTACGTGTGTGGATGTGTGGGTGCATCCGAGTATGTGTGTCAATAGACCTCTGGAAGCGAAGAAACGAGGCTGAGTTCGGATCGTGGCAGGAGTTGAGACGGTCGGAGTCGAGCGTAGCTCCGGTTCTCATTCGGTGCGGAGCTTACCGTCGGTTGTACTCCTCGGCCCCCAGGGCGAAGTTCCCGAGAGGTGAGTGTTTTCGATCGTAAACGTTTCGACTAATAGTTTCCCCCTTTCTTTTCTCTCAGTTATTTTTAAAGCTTAAAATGGGATAAAAACAGATGGAAACGATAAGCTCTCGCTTATCGTTTCCATCTGTTTTTATCCCATCCCTCTGATTTCGAAATTCGTCGCGGGAAACTGATGGTGCTGCGTTCATGACTTCGGGGAAAAAGCATTTTATTTTCCCCTCTTCGAAATCTGTACGTTCCTTGATGCTTTTCCATTCAAAGTCGTCAGGCGAAAGTCAAGTGTTTTCTTTTTTCCTCCCGACATCTCTCTTTGTCATTTCGCATCTTTTTTTTCGATGTTTTTTTGTGTGCATCCCAGGTGATGGATACTTTTTCGGCGAGCGTTTTTCTTTTTTTGTAAAATTGTCGGAATTATTTTTAACCTCCCCCCCCTCTCCTCACTCCCAATAAACGATCAATACATTTCGGAGTTAAGTTTCGGGATGAAAATAATTTTTGCGTGTTTTCGTCACCCCGGTGAGTTCAACTCCTCTCGTGCTCCGTGTTTATTTTTTTAAAGCATTCAGTTCCGCTCTCTCTTTAGCGCTTTTTTTCCTTCATTTGTTTCATTGAATGAGGGTATTTTTTTTCGAGAGTGGCGGTGAGAAGACCTTCGGCGATCGATTTCTCGATTCCTAAGTTTCCTTTTCGGCGCGAAAGCGATCAAGACGCGGCCTCTCCTCCTCCTCCCTTTCGTTTTAGTAATAATATCAAGGTCTCATTCGCCGTTCCTCATCGAGTTGGACTATCGTCGCCTCTCCATTCTTTCCTCACGCGAGACGCCAAAAGTTTTCGATTTTCTTTCCTTTTTTTACAAATCGGAGAAATTCAGCACTTTTTGGCCACGTAGCGATTTCCGAAAAGCTGAATGCCCTATCTTCGATTAGGAGTTCAGCACACTTGGGATATTTTTGCCTTCCCAAGCTTCTGCACTGAGATCCGCACGTTTGAATCGTTCTCTCTGAGTCGATTTTTGTTTCCCCAGTGAGCTTTGGAATGTTGGAAGTCGTTATTATTGAATAAGTTTTCATTTTTTTGCAATGATCATGTCTTCTCTCCGTTCAATATGGGATTTCCACGGGGTAATTTTAAATATAATTTCTTTTTGTTCAAATTCAGTCTCCAACGCTTCAACGTATCCTTTTTCATTGGTTATTTCTGAGAAGAATGCATGGAATTACCTTTCATTGTTCTAAAAAATACAATGAAAATGATTTCACTGAACATGCAGGGATAAGATAAGGGCGAAGCGCTGAAATTATTCGATATTTTATAATAATAATTTATTTGTCGGTTTTTGTGTGCCACCATATTTTTAAAGGTTTGTGGCATCAGTTTTCCAGCAAGTAGTGGTGAAATATCTTCGTTGCCTTAAAAAACTACTTGTAATTTATATAGTTACTTACAATTTTATACCTATCCTAAGATTTCATTTTTCATAGACAGATAATAAGAGTAATAATCATTAATGGAGAAGAATTTAAAAATAATAGACTATTTGAGGTTAAGTGATTCTCTCAATGCCTTTTCATTTATTTTTCGAAAGTATAAGTTGTTTTTTGTTGCTTTATATGCTTGCAGATATCTCGTATTTCCATTAAGAAACATATTGAATATTACTTCATCATGGAAATGTGTGTCATATTGGGGGGGGGGGGGGGGCTTTTGAGTTCTAATTTTCACCTCACAGACAAGAATAGATATGAGTACGTCATCTTCTTGTCTTTTTACACGCCTCGGGATTTTGAAAAATATTTTTGTTTCCTTTTTTTGCTTCTATTAATCAGTTTACAGCTAATAATAATAATTTATGGCCATCTATTTCAGCTGTTCTATTTCTTAATGTTGACTTTTTTCCACAAATTGTTAAAACTGTCGTTGAAAAAATGGCAGAATTATTAGTTGGAGTTTTTCTGCCCCTTTCATATAAATGCCCATTGCCAATGGAAAAATTTAATAAAATATGTAAGGTAAAAATAAATAATGCACTTAATATGTGTGATTGTATTTGTTAATACAACAAAAACTTACGATTTACCTTATAAATTGCCGTAATACATAAAGAATGCTTGTGGTGATTCTGATTCTTTTTTTTTTTCTTTTAATTTCCAGAAGCCTCATCTACATGACTCTAGACATTATTTTAATATACTTTATCGTTTTAAATGCTATATTATTTTATCAGGAATAATTAGCTAATTTGAAATAAAAGCCCGAAAGTAACAGAATTTTTTACCTAGCATGTGTCATCTTTTGCGCGATTTTGAATTTTTTTAAATGCGTGAAAATGTTTCGGTATCAGATTTTTCCCCTTTAAGCCGTTAAATTTTCATCAAATACCTAATGATAAACTCCTTTCCCAACACTTAATCGTTGGAGGGACAAAGAATTAGCGTTTATTTTTTCGAAGAGCCGCTAATTTCTGTGGATTCCAATTGCTTTGATCTCTCCGGCGAATAATTTGTAGCGAAGTGCGCAGACGGAGAGAGAGAGGGATGATTTTTTTCCATCACTGAAGGGGACGAATTTTGAAGAGACGTCGGTCGGCACGGCTAAAAGCTTCGCGAGAACATTTGAATATAAATTTATTAAGTCGTGAATCCGAAACCTGATGCTTGTACGTTTACTCTTGCATCCCTGTTCCACCTTAACTTTCAAAAGAAATACGGGTGGGGGCGGGGGGTTGGGAAATCGCAGCCATCCGTCATGCCAAAGGGGTTTCATTTACGCTCGAGATGGGATGAGCATTCTTACACAATGAAAAATGGGTCATGCTGGAGGGCTTGAAATTCGTTTCGGAAATAGAAATGGCGGTGGTAAAAGGGGGAGAAGGAAAGCTGTATAAGACCTTGGAGAATTATTATTATTTTTTCTGGAGGGCTCATAAAATGTTTATGGGGTGAAATATTGAGCAGTGACCGCAACAACTCTCACATCCATATATATAGGTTTTTTTTCATTCGAACGGCGGCGCAATTCATTCTCCATGCCTATGAGGGGAAAGATCTCGTATCCGTGTAATGGAGGACATTAGGGTATGGGAAAAAAGGGGAGGGGGAAAGAATAGCGACGGAAATCGACGCCAATGATCGCAGATGAAACGACTCATGTATGGCCAATGAGCAAACGGATTTGTCCATTTTTTATTTATCCCTCCACGTGCTTCCCGAGGCCAGGCCGACAATTAATGAGACTCGTCGCTACAGCGAGTAGCCCGCCTAGTCGTCCGGAGAATATCTGCTAGCTGGCGTTCCATCGACTAATGCGAGATCAGGTCTGCTCCATTGTGCATTCTTCCCCGTTCTCCTTTACTGTAAGAGACGCATTAGTTGAGAATTATTATGCGGTAGCTGCCATACTGTTTCCGAGGAGAAGGAAAGTATGTTAGAAGCTGGAAAATTAGCTGAAATTGACTATGACTTTTTGTCACATGTCTCACATTTTTAAACATAGTAATAGTATATGACTTTATTTCAGTCGCTTATACGACTAGTAGCATACAATTAGTATCAGCTATAAACAAACGAAATTAGGCACTACAGAAGAGCACTCTTTTGGCTGGGATTGCCATCCAATGCATATGACGGCACAGACAAACAAAAATATCCAGGTATCAAGGCAAGTTCTTGCAAAAAAAGGAGTTTACTATTTCAAAAATATCTGGATTAGAGCATATAAATAACCAAAAAGAGAGAAATCATTGTAACATAAAAATTTATGGATACTTGAATTGCTTATTTGAACTTTCAGTTATTGGTATCCGACTTATGTCTCTTCTTATTATCACAGCCGCATAATTTTACTCCGCTGGTAATATGTTCCTTTGCTTGCCTGTCTTTTTTTGAATTCCGAATTGGTACCCCTTTTTTAGCTTACCTACACCTTATGACGTAGGTAATTATGATTTCAGAGTTGAATGATTCAAATTTCTAGGAAAATATAAATTTGATCATTTACTCAAGACATTTTGGGCCGTGAACTGCTATGGTATGGGTTTCTGCATCGGGCTAATTATGTGCAATAAAAGAGAAGTGTGTACAAAAATCATAGCCTACGCATAAAATTTAAAAATCGCAATAAATATACATGTTTAATTATGCTCCAAAAATACTTTTAATATTGAATACCTCGTATTTTTCATCGGATATCCAATAAATGGGGTTTCGAAATTATATTTCTTCCTGGAATAAAAACCCAGTTGTGTGCAAAATTTTGACTAATCATTTAATAGAAATTCTTTTAGGTTTTATACTTGCCTAATGGAGCGCAAACGAATAAATGGTATTTGTTTGTTTCCATTTTCGCTCACTAAGTGCGCTCACTAAGTGATTTTAATTATCTTAGTTTTTATTGGAGAATTCGTTTGGAGAGGGCTTTCGCCATTGCAGGGAAAGGTTCTAATGCTAATTGAAAAACCTCTTTGAGTCACGGAGCTCCAGTATGTTTTGAATTCGAGGATACCAAGTCAATACTAGGATGAAATTTAGTAAGAGTATAATTTTACTACATTTACCAAGGGCGGGTGTGCAAGTGAAGCTTATTTCAGATGATGGCGGTTAAAGTCTATTAATTTATTTGAGTAACAACGTGTGATTCTCCACAAAACTTTTAGGCACTGAATAGTGAAGTTATTTTCAAATTACTTTTGTTTAACTATTAAGTTGCCATATTTTGATTATTATTTCATCTGCAACCAGATAGGATTTTATGTAGGTAACGTTAGACTGATGTAGCAATTTTCGTTGAAAATGTCCCATGTTATTTCAATATGGAAAAATTCCACTCCATCTTATTATAGTCCTGTAATTTTATTTGTGTGAATTCCATTTTTACAATGTTAATATGCTTCATGCACCGTCTAATTGACGGCATTGACTTAGTTGGTCCATGCAAAGCAAAGGATTGATTCAAATGACCCGGGTTTCCAAATAAGAGTCGTTTAAATATAGCTTTTCGTGTGGAACAACGGAGTGAGCTTCATCATTTGTATTAAGAATCGGATCCATGATGTCACAGCTGAAGCCGTCCATTGTTTCATCCGCGCTGTGTGAAAAAAAAAGATCATGCTGAATGGCGAGTTAACTGTCACCATTTTCACACGTTCTTTGGTTGCTGATGATTTAATGCCAAAAATTAGCAACTGAATGGTTAAGCTACCTACTGTGATGTGAAAATGCCTTCCCTAATATGTATCATAAATTTGCACTCCTGCTTTCCCAATCCCACTGTTGGTGTAAGTCTCTTCACACCTATGATAACTTGAAATGAATTTTTTTAGCATCGATTGGGCGTAGCACAACAATGTTTTATTAGTTTCATTCCGAGGTTTTTTTAAAATGTCATTCGTTGGTTTGTTGGTATTATTTTCGTTTCATTTGCTCCCGTAGCATACAAGTTCAATGAAGCCCAATGTGTGTCCTAGAAAAATTAAGTAATGTTTTAGCGAATGCGGTCGCAGCGAACCCAATTTTTCTTCTGCGTCTAAAATAAATGGTGGCAATTTTTTTCGAAAGTAAATGAGTGCAAAAAGTATTGCTTTTGCGTTGGACCTCATGACACTATTTGACCAACCCCATCATCAATATAAAACGATATCTCGGCGGAAGTATACCAGCGAACGCAAAAAAAGTCACCAATGCATTCGGTATGTTTAACATACATCACTGGAATAGCAGCTTTTCGTCACTTTTTTGGTATACCACTTCAGATATCCATTACTAAGATATGAGTGATACATGTTTGAAATATGCTCCCCAATGTGCCTGTTGAAATAAGCACGGTATTCATTTTCCGAATGGGAGGCCAAAAATTTCGTTTTTACATTGAAAGGGAAGCAAATGCACCGAATATGCATGCCCCATCAGAGCAGAATATTTTTACGTTGCTATTTCAGAACGTATTATATAAATTCTTTGAAATGGGTAACATTGATTACTGTAGGTTTTTAGACGTATTTGGATGACTTATAACCGAAGTTATTTCCGGATTTTCCTTTGATTGAAGCGTCAGTACATGCCTATATATTCCTTAAAACTCTCCTTACAATGAACATCTCAAAGCTCTAACGTTTCTTAAAAATACTTATGCTTTATGAATTACCATCAATCAAGTTATTATAATGACTGAGAAAAGCGTATTGATCCGTGGAGATGTTATTTTTCTTTTTTGTAGTATGAAAAAAAAACCTTTTTGCCATAATAACCTCAATGTAGGTGGAGAAAACTTAGTTCAAAACTGTTATTCCCGGAGACCATGAGGCGCAAAATTTTGAAATTTTCGTCTTGTTGCTCCGTGTACCTTATTTCATTTGTGATATGTGGCTATTATATGAACTTTGGGCAGTAGGTTTTAACTGACACTATCTTTCAAGTAATTCCCAGATGCATTTATTTAGTACCGGCATGGAATATATTGTGAATCACCGTGAACAGCGCTTTGTAATGTGGCAATTAAAGCTTAATTTCCACTTAACTAGGTACATTTTTCTTGTAAGTTAAAGTTTTTTAGCGCTGTGTAAATATTCAATTTATTTTAATTTCATCTCATAATAAGACATGCTTTTGCTTCTGTCTACTCGGCCTTCTGATTTTAAATTATTTCTGCCTAATTTGAGTTATGAAAAATCGTTCTTGACCCAGGATCGAATTAGAATCTGTTTAGGTACTTCGCCCAAGTTGCTCTCTCCAATTAAGCCACCTGAATTAAGACCTCAGTTGAGAATCTGGGAAACTTTTATCCTCATTCGAATTCAGTTGAAGGTAACTGGTCAAAGAAACAAAGGGGAACGATTCCACATGCAATATTTGTCTTTTGTTTGCAATTTTAGTTGACTTCGTAAAGGCAGACTGCTGGCTTGCCCCTGTTTGGATATCTTGATCACCTCGGCTACAATTTTTTCCTTCATTGGTGCTTCTTCCGCAATTTTTTCCGGTAAATTTCTAAGTAAAACTACTCATTATGGCCATTATTACGGGAAGAGTGTATTTACACAGTTAACTAAATGCCAAGAATTTTTTTTTTATATGATAACCACCATAATTTTTCACCTATTGCATTAAAACTCACCCGAAAATCAAATACCCTACTGAAAAATCCTGGACACGTTCGTTATTGTGCAAAACCAGGCCATTGGGGTGGATATTTCCATGTTTAAAAAAACTACCATTCCCATAGTCTACCTATCTACGTAAAATGTGACGCCATAATATATATCTTAACGTCCTCCTCTAAATTCGAAAGGCTATTCTTATTTTTCTGTACCCTTTTCATTCTCATTTTCTTGTACGCTTTTCCTTATGAGTCAGGGGATTGGAAAAGGTTCTATTGTATCTCTATTTTTCTCGAAATCGGATAGATCTTAATCGTATGTATCCTTTTTTTTACGTCCTATGCATCTAGGAAAAGTTTTTTCCTTATACATCGGTCTCAGTGGCAACCTCGTAAATCTTTAGGTCTTTTGTCCTTTTTATGGCCCCCTTCTGGTGTGCATCCTTTTCTATTTTAAGCGGAGAGTCTATTTTATTTGCTTCTCTGAATACCTCTTTACCTTCGATAATATTTATTGAGGTCCCTTTTCTGGTGAAACGCATTATGTAGTTATTTACGATACTCGGAGCCTCTTCCTTAATTGAGATACTCTTTTTTTCCCCGCATCTTCGTTGCAGTTATACATAGTCTATGTTCTGCATATTGATATCATAATGCGGTCAACACTTGACATTGGTGTGTCTTTCTGAGATGCGTAGTATTCAGTTACTGTTAACAAAAATATACGTATTCCTGTCTTTCTATAATTTTATGACAGCTTTTTCTTCAATTTTATAATGTTTCCTTGTGTATTTTTTTCTAAACGAATTTGTGAAACACATTTTCTGCCTTAAATGATAACTCAAATACGACAACTTTTTCGCCAACACTCATGGAAATTCAATTCCTATTTCTTTCTAGTTAAAATTTTAATATCTTGGCCACATATCAGTCATTCATATTATTTTGATGAAAATAAGTGCCATACGACAGAGATTGATGCACTCAAAACTAAGATATCTTCTGTTTCTTCGCGAACACTCTTCGATAGAAATCATAAGCCTTCAACTTTTTCAGCTCTATTAAAAGATTCTTAACCTGCGTACGTATTTCTAAATTATAAAATTGAAATAATTAAGTAAATGCATACTAATAAATTTCTAAGCAAGATTCAAAGGGTAATTTACTGTTGTTGATTGCCATATAACATAACAGAAATGATTACAGATCGAAATAATAATCTTTGGTATCTGCCATATTTTTGGTGACAAACATAAGTTCTTGATTTATTCACTTGCTTTCTCCCCAGCCACGAACGCGTTCATGCAATATTCGCTCTGCCGTGTACTCTCCGCATAATCTCCTCTGACTTCACAATTAGCGCCCGCACACTTTAACGTGGCAAGTAATTCATTCAGTGCAAGGAATGGCCGTCTGTCCTTTGCCTGTCTCTTTACATCCAATTGGTTCCCACTTGTGTGTCCCGTTTAACTAACGAGTGAAACTTAAAATGACCCAACCATTTGTTCTCTTCCCACATTACTCTCCTCCAAGTTAATTACATCTCCGTGCATGACCAATTCAGCTGGAGAGTCCAGTCCTTTGAAAACCTGAGGTGGTGGTCCTCAACCCTCCCTCGCATACCCTAGCCGTCATTTTTTATTCAAGTTACGTCGACGGTCGGTTACGGATTTTCAAAGCTTCTTGTCCTTTGCGTTAGGCCCCTGATTAGTTGGGTATTCGGAGCATAGTGTATGGACCATAAGTCAAGGCTGCAGACAGACAAAGAATCGGGGGAGGAATGCATTTACGGTGAATTTATCAGAAGTCTATTTCTATGGCCTTTAGTCACCATTGCTTATTCTTCCTGCAAATTGCGTGGGGGGGATGACGGTTTCATTTCACGACCTTCCCTCCCTTATGACTACAACCATTGTGTAGTAAGTGTGTAGAATATAAATAAAAATAAAAACACTCAAATATGAAATAAATATTACCGGGCGTTAACATTTAAATTACGTATTATTTATTTGTTGTCATCCAAATCGAATAAATAGTAAGAAGGAAGATGTCAAGGCATATTTATTTTAATATGTTTGTGCCAGCATTGTCGCTTGAGCATAACTTTTATAGCGAAATAGTGAGCAATTCTACTTCACCTACTTCCACTATACAATAACTTTATATCGATCATTAATGAGCAGTCCGTCCTGTAACCTCGAGCTAAAAACATTTCGTGATATTTTGTAATGAAGAGTGGATCCCATTATCTATCTTCTCCCTCGCATAAGCATTAAAACTGTTCGTGTCACAACTTGCATGAAATCTAGCCCGGAAACGCCTGTCTAAGTGATTTCAGGGTGCGGTTCAAACTTTTTCTCGCACGCCTTTCAAACACTTGCTGAATGCTCCTAATCTAATTTTGTGCAACAAAATTTTCCTACACTCCCTTTTATCGTAAAATTCGTTTTTCGTTTTTGAAAATGAAAGATGATTTACGAGAATTTTACCAGATTACTTGAAGTTACTTAAACTAGAGAACAAAAAAAACTTGTAATTAGGTCACGCAAAAAAAGATTTATACGGTGGGAAAGTAAAAGTACTTATCAGATAAAAAGAGCAATAATTCCCGGCCTCGGATGACAGGATTTTAATTGCTCTCCAATAAAAAGTAGGGCCACATTGATAAGGAAGCAGGCAATGCGGGAAAGTGAATGCAGACAATATTCCCTCTTCAGTCTCGTGCAAAAAAGCACCGCCCTTAATTTGCTCGGAGAGACATGGGCGGAAGTCTGACCGGAAGAGAGAATAACTGCGAGAAAAATTGAGAGAGTGAGAGAGAAAGACATAAAAAAGAAAATAAGGAATGAATTTTGGCATTTAAATGGATTAATTTTGCCTAAAAATACCAGTGTCGCGAAAAGTGCCTCGCCCTTTGAAAAAAAAAAATGTTGCCGCATTATCAAGTATAGCTTCACCCATCTCATTAAAGTCTCTGTGATTATCTCATTCATTTAAAACGTGGTCTTTAATCAGGTAGCCCTCCTGCTGGTTTTTTGGCAAACCATCTGATGATTCCCTTCCAATGCACCCTTTTAATAGGTACATGTGAATATGATTGCTAATATTCCTCGCTTATTCATTTTTTTCTGCGTATATTTTATTTTGACTCTACTCACCATAAATGGTGACCTCTCTCGACGCGACGGTATCCTTTCTTGAAATTTGCATGATAGCAACATTTCGCCCTCTTTCATGACAGGCTGCGTTTCAATAGAAGCAAATACTACCACTAGAGAATTGTATCACTTCTTTTGAAATCATTTAAATTTTAGACAAGCTCTCTGCGATAACGCCTATTGGTTACAAATTTTTTTGCCGTACGTCCGAAACCCATTTTCTTCCCTGCTAATGTCACCAAGAATTCAAAGTGATAATCTACAGTTTATGAGCGAAACGTTTTATTATCAAAGTGTAAATTAAGTTCCATTTTTTGTATTAGTTTTTTCCTCGATCTGTTCATATGTAAATAAATGGGCTTATGTCCGAAGTACTCCTTTGGTAATGGTCCGAGAGGAAGTGAGATTAGGCATTAGAGGTGGAAAACTATGTTCATTTAGTTAGAGATATCGAGTAACTACACCGTAGGTCCCTATTCAGTGACCAAAGTAAGGTTCACCTTCTTACTTGATGACCTGAGGTGACACTGAAAGTACGGTGGTATTGAAAGCCTACTTCCATTTCCTCCAAATGCGAGATGTGTCTTTCTCCTAGTTTCCTCATGCTATCAGTAAAAATCAACAGCAATAATTTTGTTTTGATATCATTGATACATTTAGTTGAAGAACTTATAGATTTGCAATTACCAAATATAGCTGTGGCAAAAATGTGGGCAGCATATCAGTGCCTTTTACCTTCAAGTGCTCTGTCATCATGAATATTCATCACAATGACCTGGTGGCTAGTGTCAACGAGGCAGATTTTGATAAGTTCTTACCATGTTAGAAGGACCTTTTGAAAAAGTAACTTTCACTGCATCTAACTTGTAACAATATGAAATTTAAATTTTCCACGATATTGAAAGCCTACTTCAATTTACCTCAAAGCCCATGTGAGCTTTCTTCTAGTTCTCTATGCTCGCAGTAAAAATTAATGCAAACTTTTAGTATTAAAGTCGTTGATATATTTTGCTAAAGGACTTATAGATACACACTTATCAAATATATATACGTTGGTATCAGATCCGAGCCTTTTACTTACTTTTTCAAAATTTTCAAGTTTTTTTGTGAAGATTCTTACTAATAAACAGGTGGCTAAAAGTTAATGAATTCATACCATGTTACAATGACCCTGTGAAAGTGTAACTTTCTCTACATCTAACTGGTAACAATAACTTGGGTCTTTCACCATTGCCTTTGTCTTAAGCATTGTATTATCCCTATCACTTGAGACAGTAATAAAATGGTATTGCAATAGTGTTTTTGCACAGCACATAACTTCTTCTCCCAACGTTATTTCTGATAAAGGCTGTTCGCTATTTCTATTGATCCAGCCTAATGCAGATCCAACATATCGCGGCTTCGACAGGGAGACCACGGTGTTGCCCTTGAAAATGATGGATTTATCTCGAGTATCACGGCTGCTTTCCTGTTCGGAACAGGGTCGCCGAATAAAAATATACTGTTGATCAATATGAATGGCGGTCTTTATATTTTTGTCTTTCACCAACACCACCCTTAGCACTGAACTCCCTGAATTTCATTCCATATTTGAGGTGCAACGTACCGGTATATGAAGCATTTGTGGTCACTAAAACTGAAAAGAGGGGTGAATTATATTTGAATTGTATTGATAAATAAGGAAATATCTGATAATTTTCGGACGAATGGAATGAATAAGGCTTTCTTGGGTTTCCAGCCGGGTGAAAGTTTTATTTTCTCCAATGTCCGAGATCCGTTATGCCCTGATGACGAGGAACGTGTTGGGTATCGAAACATTGGAGAAAATGGAAAACCCTCCTTAATCTATTCCTCGGGATAGCACCTTATTTTTACCTTATCCTTATTTACGTACTCGGAATATACACTGAGATATAAAAATTATTTCCGTGTATATTTTGATATACTTAAGAGAAGTAGTCGGGCATTGATTATCTTAATAAATGTACCACGATAATTAGCTTAGGGTAAAATAATTTTATTTGAAAGGAAATGATTTCAAAATTTGAAGCCAACACCCTAAATATATCATAAGCCTGAATCACACGAATATTTTTACGTCCCTCAGAGGACGGAATTAATAGACGGAAATTAATTAATGAAGAAATACTACAAAATTTAAATTTTCAGCTAATATTGTTAGATTAAATTTTCAAAAAAATCACAAATATCCTCCCAATAGTAATTTCCCATATTATCCTATCATTTTTATGTTACAAATTATATGTTTACATGTTTTCAATACATGTATTGGGGAATATTTGGTGACACTAATGACCGATTATACTAAAGCTGATAAGTAATTTCACATGACGTGGAAGGAAGAGGCAGTTTTTTTGCATTTTTATTTGAATAAATTACCGGCAGCTGTTGAAATTTTACTTGCGCAAACTAGTTATGGATATCAAAAGGTTTCCGGGTAACTCAACTTGAGTACTTGAATGTTTCTTACCCTTGCTCGTATTTAAATAAGTCCTTTAATGTATTATTTGCACAGGAGCGCCAAGTGTGTGGAATCAGGATTTTTTTGCCAAATTGAACATCGCAATTTGTAAATTGGATGCAGGTGCATTTCTTTTATACTTTTCTATACTATGCCCGAAGTATATAGCGTATTTACATTTGATTGATTAAGCGTTATTTATCATTATTTTATATTCAAAAGTAATGCAGTAAATGTGATAAAATAATTATGCCATGGAATTGTGTAGAAGTGTTTTAGTTTGGGGAAATTTTATTTTTCTTAGTGTCGTAGAAAAGTGTAAAGAGTAGTTCTTAAAATTAGAATTAAAGGTAGCCCATCTACCGGAAACTCCAACAAACATGTTCAGAAAAAAATCATGAGAAATTATTTGTGTTTTTTTTAAATTTAATTTCGTAGGAGACTGCTCTACACTTTGGAAATGTGCTGCAAAGGACTTTCCTTACTCGCGTGGTTAACCGGACTCCCGCAACGGCGCTCACTTTGCGCGGGAACAAAAAAAAATAACAGGCGGACGTCGTCGTTTAATGCTCAACTCCGTGGGCATTTAATTGTTTTGTGCCCCAATGAATAAAGTGGCATTCCACTCCCCCAAGAATACGACCGCGTTCTCCATGAATGGCTTCTATGAAGCGTTCGGGAGTAACTTTTTTGCTCAGCGGGCGTGAGGAAAACGATATCGCGTGAAACAATCGAAAGTCAATACGCGTTCTGTTCGTCGTAGCGTGAAACAAGATACAATTGGATGGCGAAGGTGTCGATTCGGGCAATTCCTCCTATTCCCTGGACTGTTCACTGAGCTCACGTCATCCCAACCGCAATTTATCGTACATCGAGAAATATTTATATGCGACCCATGCAGGCTTAGCATATTTCGATCAATTTATTGCACTCCGGTAGTGTGAAGGAACCATCATTGTTCTACTTAGAATTGGTTCTGCCTTGCTGTCCATTCAATCTATCTACCAATCAAGTGATGGCCCTTTGTCTCTTCAATGTTTTTATTGAAATTTTCTTGAAAAAAATGAATTCCTATTTTAGCGATTAAATTCGTAGGATTAGCATTTTTTCACATTTTTAGCTAAGTATCAAAACAATGAAATAATATAAAATATGTTTGGAAATTCATGAAATTAAGTTGTTACTTCATTTTTAGACTAATAGAGACGTTAGTAAAATGAAATTGAATGAAATAAGTTTTCCATTCTTTAACTCACTTTTAACTCAACTCACTCAAATTCTTTAACTTCCTTTTAGTGGCACTCATTCCTAGGATTTGCTTGATTTGTCCCCTCGTTCAAACAAAATTTCAATTTGGAGAAAATTTCTAATTCAAATTTATATCATTCCTTTTCGACAATTGGCATTTTGATAATCATTTATCATACAAAGCATACCGTTACAGCAGGGAGATTGTATTTTATTATTCTCTAATCTACGGAAATGACTATCTAGCCGTGGTCTTTTTATGCAAAATAATTATAGTAATAAATTCTTATGCCTAGAAGCAAGCGTGGGGATGACGTGTTTTCCATGTGTGAAATTTTAAAAGTAATTCCAGTCGAACCATCTCCACGCCTGGGAACTAACGAATAAAAACATTTCTGGGAATAATTACTGTCCAAGTAATAAATTTAGTGCCTCTGTGCCCTTGGCCGTGTCCGCAGCGTCAGATGGAATAAATGATTCACATTAAGGTGCGGAATGTATTCTTTTTTGTTTTTAAATGGCCGCCACTTTATTTTAACCAGGAGAGAGAGAAAAATAAAGTTTCTTCGCCTTCGTTTCGTGAATTACCTGCATTATAAACGTATTTGTTTACTCTGAATATATGTATGCCTCGGTCGGCTTCCTCGTGAAATATTTCACCTCATATCTTATTCGGTGAATGGCTTTTGTATTCTCTCCTTCCGTTTATCAGGGCCACGCCAACCCTTCACCCATTACTTAAAATGCGGAGTCGAAAAAACTGCGTCCATTGTAAAATCAGCACATAAGCTCCCGAGGTTCATTGCAGCCAATTTGAAAGCGGTGGCGTCGAACAGAAGGAAACAAATTTTAGGAGGAGGGGGTTGAAAGTTTAGTTATTCGAAAGGAGAAGGCAGGCGATTTATTCTCCTAGCTTTACCTCGCTCAAAAAAAAAATGCGAAACGAAAGCAATTTATGGGGATGAAGGGTCACGTTCGCTTTTGGGAAATCTGTTTTAAAATCTGGATCACGTGAACTTGTAATAACTCATGTTTCTCAAATGGGCCGCGAGAAGGCAGCCAATCACGAGGAAGTGGATAGGCAGTGGAGAGATTCGAATCCTTCCCATTACCTACACTCAGATGGAAAATACGTGGTAATAGCTTACAAATGATAGTAAATGTACTAAAATTAAATACCTTTTACTGTGTTAATCCGTGCATCTTTGGTACACGACTCTCAGAACTTGTGATGCCTAATTAGTGTAATATGAATTTAAATTTGTAAGCAGTGTGGGTTACATGATTTCGAATATTGGGAGGGTCTTAAGTCATTCAGGAATGGCATTTATTTATTCAAGGACGTGGGAAACGCTATTACTCCTTACGATTACAACCTAAGGTGTATTGAAACAACTTCGGTCATAAATAACATTGAACAAAAGCCTGAACTAATTGATGCTTGCTGCTGATTTTCATTGAATCGTTTAAGCCCTCGTTTTAGAAAATAAAGTAGGCATCCTAGCAGAGACCCAATCTACCAGGTGCTAAAATTTACACTCAAGGTCATAAAAGAAACCTCAGCAGCTTTTTAATATCTACTGAAACGTAGAAATCCAGGTTTTACAGTGTTAAGAGTCCAGCTACCGCTTTACACAATTGATTTTAAAATTGAACGTGTTTTTTGTCATTATTTTATCTGTTATGCCTAAGGTGTAAACATCCCAATTGCCAGGAACGCAAAATATATTGGTAATTACTTTAACCCTTAGAGTGCCGCGGAGCGCTATCACCCTCTTCCTATCTCTCGCGAAAAGTACCAGGAGCGCTATCGCGCTTCTCTTGCAATGTCACTCTTAGATGATGATAATTGACTACTCATACAATTGTCAATATTCATTTTATTTTAACATTAACTATTTCTTCAAATTATACAAATAAACTCATATTACCAAAAATTCGTCAAATAATAAGGTGTAACCACAGATAATAAAGATTTCCTAAAGTTTTTTTCCCTAACCTACTACAAAATCAGCAAAAATGCCTCGGCACTTTTTGCATAGTATACCTAGAAAATCGGTTACGGAATCAGTTTTAAACCATAGATTTTGAAACGTATTCGCCAAAATATGGTCTCTGCGATCTTCGTGACCGATTTATCTTAACGCTAGATGCCCGCAAGATCATCTGAAATGCATTTTCAGTGAGCACTGTTTTTCTACCAATTAAGGTAGACATCCATGGAGTACTTAAGATGTATTCTGGCAGTATCTCCTACTTTCTTGGGCTCTCCTTCACAATGAATCCTACTCCCATTCATCATTTTTTTTAAAAGCCCCCACGCTTGTCCGACATTCTACTCTATACCGCAGTTTTCAACATCCCCTGCGCGCTCTTTACTCGCTCCATCCATACCTTATATCTTCTCCGTATCTCTTCTAGAATCAGTAAGTATTAAAACGCAAAATATTTAAATATTAAATATCAATCAGTTAATGTTTGGTCAACTTTGAGTTACTGAAGTTACAATACAGATGCTTTAACATAAGAATTGGGATTTGTTTTCTGATTCATAATAAGAGCGAGTACTCAGCAAGTTATATTTATAATTTCGATGCCCCTTTTTCACGTCAATTGGATCATACAATTCGGCGCAACTAGCATTTCATCTCGGGTAACTATATCACCAGTATCCTTTCTCAATCAATTGTCCCACTCGTTATGCGCGCCGTATCCTTTTTTCCGCCGAATAAGCCCAATTTATTCGACAGCAACCGCCGTCGGCAGCGTTTAAAAACAATAAAATATTCTCCCAAACCCTTTATTTTTTTCCTCCGTGCGTTACCGAGTGCTAATTGGGATTTCCCTCCCCTCCATCACTCGAAGCGCCACCGATTCATTTGGCGCGGAAACACGCATCACCTCTCCGGTCGAAACTTTCAAATGGCTTCCCCGCCAATGACGGACTCTTTCACTTCCGTGGCTCACATTTCAACTGATTTCCCCTCTCTCGATAACCAATGGATCCGTCGCGATACCTCTTCCTCTTTCTCCCCAACTCCTGTCCCCCTTCAACCCATCTTCCCTTTCAATTACGAGGTGACCCTAAGCTGTTTTATTTATCTTCGCTTCCATTAAAATAGCGCATTTTAGGCCTTTACAACCAGGAATATAAGGGTTAGCAACTCTGGATTAATAAAAATACCAATGCCCAGGATAGGGGTACTCGAACCCGCGACCTTCGGTTTAGCAAGCGAGGTCTTTACCCCACCGTCACAAGGCGACTGACGTTATTAGATGATTATTTATTTTGTTGGGAATTGTATGGTTTAAGCTAAGCCAAATATTTTTTCATGGCGAATTTTCTTGGCGATTTAATTTTCATAGAGAATGATGAGGTTGTTGAATTTTTATTCTTTGGTGCATATATTATACGTTAAAGCTCATCAAGACTGATGGTAGATTCCTATGACGAAATACATGCTCAATTATCTAAAGTGTTATTTTTATTATTCACATGCTCAATTGTTGCAAATCTCCTGTATTGTCGCTACGGGTTCATTATAATGGCATCGGATAAAAAAAATACTTTTGGCTTTGGATTTATTACGCATAAATATTACACAAATTACAATTATTGTGCCGTTGTTTAGCTCATCTTCTGTCGTTATTTTATGCTATATATAATTCAACAACCCCATAACATGAGGCACCTCGGAAATCCTTCAAGTGCTGCCACTAATTACGAGTGGCCGTTGTTGTTCTTCCTTCAGTATTTCTCCATCTCGTTTATATATTTTTAATGCAACAAATGCGTAGCTTGTAACTTTTTAATGACGAAATAGGTCACTAGGAACGATCTACTCATGCCTCGTTCATATTACGATTGTCCGAGCGATCGTCCGAACGATAGTTGGCCGAACTAGCCATGTGAATGACAATAGTTCAGGTAGTTCCGAACGTTGCCACTTTACGATGGTTAGGCGCTGGGAGACCGGAAGAAGAAGCGACAAGAGAAAGACGAAAAATTCGTGAAGCTCACTTTTTTTCATGGATTTGTCCAAGCAAGGAAAATTATGGGCGGAAGAAAAATTATTCGTTAAATACACGTTGAATACAGTAATTTCTTGACCCTGCATACTTCAACAGCTTTGCTAACCGTCAATTTGTCGTTCACTTTTGATGTCAGCACTAGAAGGGAAGCACTAGGGAAGCACAGGTTTTAACCATCGTTGTGTGAATGCGCGATAGTCCCAACGATTGCTGGAACAATCGTAATCTGAACGAGGAATCACTTGGACGAACCATTTCATGTTTAATTTTTTCCATTGCTCTAATCTTACATGGATTTACTATGGGAATTACTAATCACTGGCAAGTTTAACCAATGCATTAATGTGCACGTATTTTTACTAATGAGCGTAACATTTTAATGGCCAAGGCACATCTATTCAACAATAGCGTTACCCCTGTAAACACCTCAAATAAAGAGAGCGGTTTCAATACCCTTTGTATTATTTTCAGATTCTATGACAACATTTTCTGCAATAATAATGGGTTTACAAACTTAAAATTTCCAGATTGAATTTGAAATAGAATCGAATTCTTAAAAAAATGGCGTTTTGTATTAGCTAAAGAACTAGCCTGAGATGGAGAAATAATATGTGTTTGCAAGATTATTGGTAGGTTTCAATACCATAGTTTACCTTCTATTTAACGGGAACGTTGACGAAGATGATCGATGAATGATATTCAGTGATTCTGGAATAGATATTTTATTATAGATTCTTTCTACGGGAGACTTTCCACAAAAAAGTTTTAAAAATAAAATAAACTTTTTTTTAGCGCTAAAGAAGTGGAATTATCCGTAAATTAAAGGTTTCGATCGGTTTAAGGCATTGTGTTTGTTCCCTTCTTGTGCGCATTGCGCAATGCATCAGATGATTGCTGTATCGAACTGAATAACGGAAAGAGTTCTGACAATAGAGCAGAAGGAAAAAAATCGAGAGACGATCAATCAAGGTGGCCAGTTGGGCACAAAAGGAAGAAAAAAAACTCTGCATAGGGGAAAAGTATCTTAAATTCATGTGCTACACTGTAAGGTAGCTTATTCTTCTCCGTATTCTCTGCCAGCTTCTTCCCACCTGCCGCATAACATGCTATCGATTGGCTAGGAACCCCTTATCCCTCACCGTAGCCATCTATGATCAGAACGGAGGCTCTATGAAGCGGAAAAAATGGATACAGAGAGCACTCTTGATATATACAGAATATTATTGGATTTTAGTTACGTGTGCGCAAATTTAACGTGTGCTTATTGATATCTTAATATTACCGTAATTTATCTTTGAAAATGAATGGCAAAATATGAAAATATTACAAATTTCACGAAGAATTTCGATGGAGAGTATTGGTAGAAATAACGTGTGGACAAAATAGCTTTGAATACCTATCAGGATA
The DNA here is from genome assembly GCF_921293095.1 of Ischnura elegans. Taxonomy (NCBI): domain Eukaryota; kingdom Metazoa; phylum Arthropoda; class Insecta; order Odonata; family Coenagrionidae; genus Ischnura; species Ischnura elegans. The sequence continues at coordinate 125,645,718 of NC_060247.1, forward strand.
ATTTTAAGTACACACATTTAAAGGGTGACGTTTGCCATTCTCATTAATTGCCATTAGAAAAAAAAACCCTGGACCGGAATTCGAAACATATAATATTAATCACCTTGAATCTCAGTAAAAATTTGCGTGACAATTATGGAACATGTATGGCGTAGTGGTCTGCATGTCCGTGGTTCGATTCCCGGACCAGGAGAATTTTTCCATTGTCATTAGGTGCTGTGAGGAACTTAATGTTTCAATAAATTGCGAACGACTATGAAGCGGAATGAAGTGCGTTCATTGAGTGAAGTAAAGGGAGATAGGGATGATAATTTTTTCACTGAGCAACTTCTGTGTCATACGTCGTGTAGTCGAAGTAGTTGTAGTAAAACAATATTGCACGAAAAAAATTATTTTCATCGCTAGAGGAGCTACAAGATTCTGTTCATTTTTCAGAATGTTTTCCCGGACAGATTCTTGCACATTGACATGGGCATCCGGATCCGGATAAGTTCTCGAGCATTTTTAAATGCGCATCAAGCGTTTTCGTTTTCTTTCCTCATTATGCCAATTTTGGGCTCGCTATATAAACCAATTTAAACGCAGGAGAGCCGTCGACTTTTATTAAGAAGACCTCAACTGCTTAATCACCTTATTATTTCCACCTGGTGGCAGGAATTGGAAATGACCCATTCAGTTGTCATCTTGCTTGTGTTGGTGGTTTCCTTAATAATAATCAATTGTTTTTTTTTATTTTGTTCTCTTGCTTGTCTTTGATTTATTCTCTACCACTTCGACCTTTGTTTTTTATCAGCCCTTAACTCTCCTGATTTCACCCCTATGCTTCTTTGGACCACCTGGAATAAAACTATTAAAACAGCGATCATTAGACCACACTCTCCCAAATTTAACCCTCGCACTGCTTGGACTATTCTCTATGCCCACATATTCAGCGTCTTCCATTAGAATTAATTTTTTTCTGAAGGACTTCCCGAGATCGTGGCGATAGGAAGTATGAAATGGAGACATTTTTCAACCTTCCGCATTAGATTTTCCATCTGGTCATATAAATTGGCACTCTTAGAACACAAGAACTGCTGAAGTAATTGCAAATTAGGAATTTCATTTTCGTTTTCGTGCTTACGGCTAATGCAGTAATTCAATATTTTTACGATTCGGTAATTCCGAGAAAATGATCGTAAAGACATTTCACGAAAAATTCGAGAATATACAATTCCTACCTAGCTCATTGACGCATCGCGAATGGTAATCTCCTGTTGAAAGGCAGGTATCTCGAGGTGAATATTATGTATACGGTAAGTTCATGTTATAGTACCTGCTTCTCACAATGTCAAATTGACTTTTTCATCAAAATTAAATTTCAAATTCTAGTTATTTCACTGCATTTTACAACAGGTAATTTCATTTCATTCAAGCACAACACTATTATGTTATACGAACTTTTATGACTTTGCTAGTGATTTATTTTCTTTTATTGTACCCTTATTCAGAGATAAGGACACCGGAAATCAGATAATAACAATATCTAATTCATGTAAAATTATACTCTGCTCGCTAAAAGCAACTTGGAAATTCAGCGGACTTTTACGTATCGTTGTTAACAGAATCGCAAAAGGTTTCTTCATAAAGGCGGTATAGCAACTGGCGGAATATAACACCTTCTAATTACAACAAATCTTCCTTCAAATGTGGAAATTGCCAAGTTGCAATTTCCCCAGCCGCTACTCTGAGGGCTTTCTGCGAAGTACACCCACAACGATTACTTATGTTACTTACTGAATTATTTGTTGAATAAGCTTGAAATTTCTTCATATGTACTTCATTTGACTGGTCGAGTATTATGTAATGTCATACTTTCTTTTGAGCATTAGCTTTCTAATATAATGACGTACCGCCACGGTTGATGTAAGTAAAATAATTATGAATATTTATTGACCTTTTTAGTAATCAAAGTATCTTATTATTTTTGAATATTCGGTGTATTTTTATAATCGAAAATCCAACAAAACGCTTCCCATTTTATTTTATAAATATAGGGTTTAAGAATTTTTTTAAATTACTTAATGTATAGGTGAGCTAAACTTTTATAAAAATCCGTTGATATTGTACATTTATCATCTTGTGCACTATCGTTACAAATTAAGGATAATTCTAATTTTCGATCGGCTTCAGTCAGATGTGTGTATATTCATAGAAATAACGAAAAGCGTGAAGGTGCCAAAAATAAATATTGCGAAACTTTGGCAAGAGAATTGATTAAAAATATATATAGGTTCCGAATTTAATTTCAATTTTATTTTATTTACATTGTTTATGTTTTGGGTAGAATTTTTACATGTATTATTTTAAAGTCTATTCTACTTTTTACTTTTTACGACATTGACCGTGTTTTCTATTGTAATTACAGTTTACTGTGAAGTTTAATCTGTACCTTAACTCATTTTCCACTTAGATTATTCAAGTAACTTAACATTCAAGCATTAGATTATTTGATTTCTGATAATAAAATGTAATGTCACACCTATAAATGATAGCCCCTTTCTAAGGATCAATGATTAGCAGTGTTTTGGGATGATATATCATATAGATCATGGGTAGCACTTTAACTATGGTCTAGGTGGAAAAAAGATTAGGAAGTTGACTCTAGCTTTATGGAGAAAAAGAGATAATCGCGAATATAATTTAGCAAAGGCTATTCATATTCTTTAAAACTGATTGGAGAGTTTGAAATGAAATCAATTTAAAATGATAGGGTAGGGTAGGGTAGGATTTATAGGGTAGATATTGCATGCACCATTGCATTACTACACCTCTCTAAGCTAGTAAACAAAAATCCCTTAAGAAAGCTGTAGCATCAGGTAGGAAAGTCGGTTTTTCTGGATTTACTGGTGAAAGTACGCGAAAAATTTCTTCGCGAATTTCATGCCGTGTGTCTGCGGGCGTGTTTTTGACCCTGCTACCTCTGCAGCTGTGCTTTGCAGGTCGCTAACCCAAACTCCACGTTCGTTAAATATATCATGCACGCTTTTGCGTGTCCCCCGAAAAATGAAATTCATTTCGATTTTGTTGCATGATATCCTTATCGTCCCTTTTGTGCGACACTGCATATTCATTTTAAAAGGGACTAGAGGCTATAAATTTGAACGAGTGAGGTAATATTAGCATTTTCCTCCATTAAGCCCACAAATGTGAAGTTACAATTTATCCTTGGACGCTTTCCAAACAGCAGAAATAACTTTTAATATTGCTCTCGAAAGGTTATAAAATCATGAAGTCTTTTTTTATTATTTTAATTACTGCGCAATATTTATGTTTGAATCCAATGCATGGTGTTAATTAGGCGATAGGTATATTAATTTTTGAATATTTTGTGATTATATCTCAATTTTATCGGGCGTTTAAACACATATTTTAAGCTATAATTAGGGCTCTTGATCTTTTTTATATTAAAGCTTCTAAAATTTATTGTTATTACGTTACAGTTAGTTTTGGAATTAATGTGAGATAAACCTATTCTATTTATTTACATATTTATCTGTATGCGCTATTCCAGCAATCCATTCTTTAACTGCGAATATTAAAATTTATTTATTGTACTGTGGGAATTTATATTGACCGTCTTGTCCATAATTATATTTTGATTACATCGTGTCATTTTTTTTCGTCTTTTCGCTTATGGAAAATAAGCGAGGCGACGCTATACAATGTAATCTTTGATAACGCCCGTCAATGTCATTGCTATGGAATTTATGGTAGTGATAAGGATAAGTTGCTCCTACACTCAGAAGTCATTAAAAGGCACTGCTGTCAGAGACTATTTTACGGGTTTCATTTCTTTGTAACCTCGGAGCAGGTAATGGGCCAATTAAGGTTAATCCCTTGTGGAATTGCACATTCATTATTTATTGATTTATATTCTTCCGCTGTGACTCTTGTAAGTTTTTTGTAATAATGGCACTCAAAGGTCCTTCCATTAATATTATATGTGAGCTTTTTATTATTTTTCTTTGAAGGATAGCCCGTTAATTACTCAACCTTCAATACACAGTGCATACCCTCAATCCAAGTAAGGGCCTATGATATCATGTTTACCTTCAGAAATTGTCTTAAAAAAACGCTTAAAATTTCAGGATATAGGTAAGTTTAAAAATTGAAGACTTTATCTTGCAGAGGTTTTAATCCTACGGAATTGTATGCCAAAATCCTTCAAAATTAGCTTCTTATTTGCAAACCTCTTAGTTGAATCCGAATTCTGCCTCTCCGAACCCACGAGGAAATCTTTCGGCGCAGGGCTCCATGCGCTAATCGTTGTTCATTAGGTTATCTTCCATTTATTCAAGCTCAAGGTCGTAATTTTCCCATAATGCCGTTGATTCTCATACCTTGTTTACCAATATATTTGTGTGAACAAACTTGACAGCTTAAATAGGACCTCATCCCTTTCCAGTTAATAATGTGGGTCAAACCTTTCCGGATCTTCGCCTTGGATTTAGATGTTTCGATGACTGTCTCTGTAGTGATCAGCATGGTTCATAAAGTTATGTATTCGTTAATTTATTAGTCTTAGAAAGAGGGGGAGCGTGATAGGATAGAGAGTAGAGTTTTTGGCTGCTAATCAAGGGTACCAGGTCCTGGTTGAATCATTCAACACCGCAAATCAAAACTCATCGTAGCGCGTGGTGGTCCAGGTAAAGAAACTGGGCCCCCTACTCTGAATGTGTGAAGTTAATACGCCTCTGGTTTAGTCCGGGGTGAGATCTACCCTCACCTAACCAAACCAACCTTCGGATTGAATGGAATAGAAAAAGTCAAATTCGAGAATACCTCTTAGCAAAAACCACTGCAATATTTAATACGAATCGGAAAGTTGGCGGTGGTATCCCTGCGTGTATCAGAGATTGTGTCAAATCCAATTTCTTACAGATCATATGGTGCTGTGATCGTATTATTATTAGATGTTTTGTTTTCAATATAAGGCGCAAATGGCAGTCGTAAGTGCAGTGATACTTATTTTAATACAGGGGTGGTAATGTCCATTGGCTGTAGAACTGCAATGAGGGGATAAGGGAACTTCATGAGGAGATGTAACTTATTCAGTGTTTTAATCCTTCTGTTGGGATAATTAGGTGGAGAGATGGGTCAAATCAGTCCAGATATTCTTGAATTTTTTAAAATATTGCTCGTTAAAATCCCAGTTCAAGTTTACAATTGCTCATTGCTTTCTTTTCAAAATGTTTAACAAGGATTAAAATCCAATTTCATAAAATTTCACATCCCACCGATTCAAAATGTCATTTAAATCCTGTTGGAAAATTGCCGAGTGTGTTAACTATTGCATTTGAAAATTTGCAAAATTTTTCCTGGACGGACGTAAATCCTACAAAATTTTTCAGGATTTTTACTTAGGATTGTTCTTACGTGAATTTCATGTTCTATATTATTCAAACGTTTGTGAGATATATTTCTATAGCATTCATTATGGTGAAATACATTAATCAATAATCACCTTCCTAACTTTTTTTGCTATATTTCGACGAAAAACAGGGATTTTATCTTTATTATAATTTATACATGAAATTTTACCTATGAAATTTTTATGAATGAAAACAGGCATACAGGTAATAGCAAGATTTCAAAGTGAATATCACGCGAAATTTTTGCGAATTATTTAAACGTGGTTTTGTTGCATTAGCTTACTTAAAATGTCCTATACTTTATTAAGGATCAGTTAACAATGACCATCATTATATCAGTACATTCTAGGTTGGTTTACAAACATATAAAACTTTGTTTTACTATGAAATCTAACTTTTTACTAACCATGGTTAATTGTGCTGGATCTTACCCGACTCGTAACCCCTAGTAATAATGGCACTATTTTTATCTTTACTAATTCAAGTATTTGAAACGACTAAAATCTATTTTTTGAGATTATAACAGGTTTAAATTGAGATAGTTTTGATGGGTAAGACGGAGAGGAAGTAATTACACTAGATCATAACTTATCAACTTCAATTATCTGCTTTTCGCATTCATCAAATAAGTTCATGCCAGCTCTGAAGGAGCATTATTCATTGACTCGAACTCGTTTGATTGCGCAATCTTGAACGCGAAATTAAGCCACAATTTAATTCTACGCCCAACTTCTCCAGACTTCGCAAGTTACCCCTTCGGATTATTCAGTCTATCCGCGAGGGACGCAGGAAGTTTTTCGACCAGCCGATCCAGACAAGCGTTAAATGATGAAAGAACTTTCTCGTCACCGCATTCCCTCTAAAAAGAGTCACGCAAGTTCGCAGAAAGAGGGAGTGCCCAACAGCATCATAACTTATTTCAGCTATTTTAACTAAGCCGTATTTATATAGTACGTATTGCTACAAGTAGGTTATCGCCTAGTGGTAACAAGAGGATTAAAATTAATGTATAAAAAGCCTAACTTAAGAGCCAAGTAAAGAAACAGATAATACACTTGTAGGATACAAATAATATACAAAATGTGAATAACATACTACTAAAAACTGAAATGTCAACCAAATAACCCAATTTACTACGCTCTCTATTGAACCAAGAATTAGTTACATCAGCCAAGAATCGAGGAAAACTTACTCGTAAAACTTTAATATTTTCCGGGAAGATTAAAAATTTTTTTGGGTAGGTCATTCCACTCCTGTATTCATTTATACAGGTAATATTCCTTCATAATGTCCGGTTCCTACATCTTAGACTTAATTTTGAATTTGTGATCAACCCTTCCTATGTAGCAGGGTGATTCTAGCTTTTGTCATATTTCCTTCCAAGCGTGCTCTTTTTTGAAACCTTTTTTTTACAAGCTTAGCATAACCTATTTATGGTCCCCTTGAAGAAATATAATAATGTGTCATCCAAGATGGTAACAGTCGTTTGAATTTGATGAAATGCCATGTCTCCAACAACGGTTGCAAGTCTCAACAACATTATCGATGAGTATTATTGTAAGATTGCGAATGAGACTTTCTCGGGTATTGGTCTGGGTTGATGGAACGCTATTTTCCGGAGTGTTGGTTCACGACCAGGGCGCCGCCAGCAAAACATGAGTCTCGAGGTCACATTTTGACCGCAATGTTCTCTTCCTGACCTGGTATCTCAAGTCTGGCTGATAGTTACGTCGCAGTTCTTCTGTAAGTCTGCCTTTCAATGGTGTTCCTATTATTATGGCAACATGTCCAAGACATGTTTTTGGGAAACGGTTAAGGAAAACTTTCAAGTTGCGGTTAAGATTTCTCTCCTCCATGGTTATCTCGGAGTGGCCCTTGACCTAGTAGTCTAAAGCTTCAAGGGAGCGCCAAGTACCTAAGTGTCATCTAATTTAGTTCGGTGAACTAATTCATGGCTGCGTCGTTCCACGTTTCCTCATTTTTCATCTTTTCCCAGACGCCCGCTTGTGCTCCTTCCAGTATTCTGCATGTCGGCTCTCCAATCTGAGCAGCTAATCTTACAGTATAAAAAGGAAGGTGGAGAGTAGAACAAATAGAAGAAGCAAATGGAGACCTCGAATGAGTTATGAGCATTTGATAAAGAATTTAAAACGGAATAATTACAAATGCTAATAGATTAGCACATATTATGATTGACTAGAAAGTTACGTAATAATAAATATTTGAATTGCTAACTCTTGATGATGATGAATCCTAATGTTGATTCGGCGTAGTTATCTGATTTATTATCCATTTGCATCAGTTAATTCACCCATTAGCTAATTCACTTTATTCTCGACCTTGTAGTTGTAAAATTTTCTCTTACATCCTTAGGCACTTGATTAATAAACACACCTAAATCGCGCCTTAGCCATTCGTCACCTCCACTATCTATTCTTTTACGGCAATCTTCTTCGGACAATCATGACTTATGATGCATGGAATGGGTTGTCCCGCCTTCATCTCAAGATGCAACGTGTTCCATTTTTCCCGGTCTAATTTTTGTATGTATTGATTATTTTTAGAGAAAAATTTCTAAGACTATAAGCAAATTTTACTTATGTCCGCTAGTGCTCGTTTCGGCCTTGTGGAATCTTTCATATCAGGATATACAACTCTAGCTCTTACCAATAGATCTATTATACAATCAATAAATTGAATAAGCTGTTAACGCTTAAGATAATGACTTGCTGGATGACTTAATAATGAAAACTCTAGCTCAACGATATACTGTTATTGTTCTGTAAAGTTACTAGCAATTTATTTTTGGAAAAATAAACTCTATCGAAGTGAATCGAAGAAATATTATCAGATTGTGGGCCGAAGTCCTGTATGTATTTAGCACAGGAAGCAGGCCAATGGCAGAAAAACAACGACATGACATCAATCACCCATTATATACATAAATTAAATTTATGCATACTCATTGAAAACTTCTCATCGGCGCCCAAACCTTCACTAATTACTTTCTTTCAAAGATAACATAATTATACTGATTACTCTAGAGATGGCTTGGGAAAATCTTCAGGTTGTCATGCGGAAAGATGACTTCCTTTTACACAATGATAAACTGATCACCTATAACCCCTACTGACTACTTCGAGAACCTCATAGTGTAGTATGATCTTAGTTTTTCCCGGCGTATCGGCTGCAGAAAAGTTTCTCTGGTTTTCCACCGGTTGATGTCTTCAATATTTCCCGACAAAAACACAACACTCGTAGGTTACACCTGACCATGGATTGGGTGTAAATATACTCGTCAAATTTTGAAGAACGGCATTCGGAAGATCCCCTGAGGATAAACAGTAAGTCGCTACTCGAAAAGTCGGGAGACATGGAAGACATCAACCGGTGGAATACCCGAGAAACTTTTCTGCGCATAGTGTAGCGGCGGTGTGTATCATAATCGATACACCATGCTTAAGAGAGGAAGATTTGTGCCCTTCAGAAATAAACGGCGCTGAGAGTAGTGTATCATATATGTTACAAAAAGCAGAGAAAGGCTGAGAACTCATCCTACTACCACTTACTTACATAAAAAACCGCATGTTCATTTTTCAGTCATATTTCAGGAGTGAGACCGGGCAAGAGATTCTCCTAACACTCGCCATGCGATTTTTATATCTCTGTGCACATGTATGCTGAGAGTGGTGTCAGTTCTCTAAGTAATAATGGAATGCTTTTTGGAAGGATGAAAGACCTTTAATCTTGGTGCAAACTTGATTATTTTACCATTTAAAGTTGGAAGGTTCTTATGAATTCAATCAGGACGGAGTAGTCGAAATCAACCAAACTTTCTGTTTGGGGCAAACCTAAGATTGAGGAATTCGCTTCGTATATCATTTTGCATCGGCTTGGATGCACTGGAATTTCTTGAATCTATTCCTCTGTCAAACCTTCGTCATAGGTAGCAGGTCATCGATTATCGACGTGGACATCTACGGCGTTTAAAATCAGGTCGACTATGATGTACTTGGACGCGAGCTTGATGTAGCGTTTGATTAATTTCAGCCGTAGAACTTGATACCTGACGGCGTAATCGCATTGGATGTTACTTTGGTAAATTTAGAATGCGACTGCGATAATAATGATCTTGTGCTGTATATCTCTACAGGTTTCTATCCTACCAAATAGAAAAAAATATTTCGTCACTATGGTTTGTGGCACTATGTTGTTAATCCAAGATAACTAAACCTGGCTCAGAGTCAGGTAGTCACTAAGCCTTCGTCATTTTGACGACGCTATTTCCTATATTTTTTACTCGTATTTATCTTCCAATGAAGCTATTTCGGTGCTTTAACTTAACTTTCCTTTAACAAAAAAGTGTTTTAACTTTTTATTATTTTTAATGCATATTTTCAGGTTTGTAAGCAATAAATGTATATTTTAAAGAGTCATATTTCATTGAAAATTTGTAACAAATCTTTTTAATTCTATTTATAACAATTTTTTATGTAAGCTTCGGGGGAAAAAGTTTTAGAATACTATTACATACGTATTTTTTTAAAAATGCATTTTTCATAACTGGAGTTTTAACTTGGCGCGTCGTAAAAATTACGAAGGCCTAGTGATCCAGGGTTAAATTTAGAAATTTAACTGCACCACCACTACTCAGCTCAGTTTTCGTTCAGTATCTGTGTTTTCAGAAAAGTTTTTGTATTATGTCATGTTGATGGCCATCTCTCTGTATCCTGTTTTTATGTCATATCGTTAGAAAGTCAATGAAATTATTTATGTAAAAGGTATCTTTCACAACCAAAGAGATTTTTTATTCAATGCAAGCCTATATTAATTTAGGTCAAATATTAGTGACGCTCGGGTTTTCATCGAAAAGCTCACTTTAATTGCCTGATAAAGACAAAAATGATTTTACTTTTCACGAATGCCTGAATATATTTTCAGTCAGTTAATGCCCCATTACGGCTTGGCGGCAGGATTTTATTGAGTGGTACATCGTAAAATTTGCGATTTTACGAGCGTAAATGGAAGATTATTCGGATTTTTATACCGATGGCTTGTAGGAGAAATATATTTCTTGTAGCCGCTGGAATTGATAAAACCTAATCAATCTGTCTAGCATTAAAGATGAGTAGTTTTCCCGTACAGAATTTTGCTAATGATTCAGGATTTCATGGCATTGGATGTAATTGAAATATCCATATATCCCATGCAAGCCTAGCAAGTAGCATGAATTTTTGCTCTCCATGGGATAAAACGATCAGTCAAAGAATAAGAGGCAGTTTTGGTGGCAGTTTTTTTCGTTTTTTTAATTGCAAAAATAGAGGCCTCAATCTCAAGCATTCATCAGCCTCTACATCCTGTACCTATCTCTTTCCCCTTTCACTCTGAACAATTGTAAACCAGATCAGCTACGAAGCTAGGGAGTTACGGAGCTGATCTCGTAGCTATCCACTGGCCCTCGATTTTTCGATAAAGATGCATTTTATGATGCATGTCACAAAATAACGTTGAGAAAAGTTTATTATAATGAGGTAGCGAAAAAGGTAGAGGATTCGGGCAGTTATGATGAGTGCAAACTGTTCCTTCGATATAAACCAAATATCATTATAAAGTTCAGCATCATGCAAAAAAATTATTAGGTAGCTTATTGAAAGAAATTAATATGTAGTATTCCGATGCGTGAGGATTGAGAACAAATTACCAGTAGGGGCAACCCAAAGCATCCCCCGAAGCAATTTTCCGGCTTCCTACCTGATGTAAACTAAGTGAAGGAAAGGATAAATCCAGTGGATGGATGACCGGCAAGTGTTTCTAGTGAAGAGATGGATATGTATAAAAGTTAAAAGTAATGATGAAAAAGGAAAGAGCTTACGTTGTTAAAGGTCACCTTCGCTTAGATTGCATATTGTCATAGATTTACGAGTAAGAAAGAAAAATATGGTCATTTGAAACAGTGCCATTAGATTGAAAATCAGACCCGACAATAACTCTTGCAGCCACTTCATTAATTTTAGCTTTCACATTGACCACAAAAATTTAACCACCATAATGAGTATCAATTTAATTAATCTGGCCACAAAATCGTAGGTTAAAACATTTTAATGCATAAATGCAAATAATTGGTTTCCGTACGATGGAGCGCAAACTTTACCTGATATTTATAATCTGCAAACTGATAGCGCGATAAAAAGGCATTAATTTGGCAGATATTAATCACTTATTTGTTGTTGCACGAAAGATGGTATGCGCGTGCATTAACAAACAGTATTCGTATACCTGCAGTGAACATGCGGCATGAAATTTAAAACCGACATTTTTATTATAAATTGAATGCATGTTGGCACAACTCATGTTAATGTCTTTGTATGATAGAAGTATAAAGAAGATATAATGGCCTTAAAATAAATATGATATTAGTAGCTTTTGATTTCACAAATGCTATTTCAGCCGGGAAATCAAATTTTTGGAAGATTCCAGCCGCAAACTGCCTTCTATGTACCAAGTGCATTGAATACGATAACATCGCGCGGAGTAAAATCATTTTGTTCTAAGCGCACGAAAAATTTAAAAACATCAATGTAATATGGAATAAGTCAAAAGAAGAGATAACATTGGGATTGCTTCTTTTAATGAAATTCAGTGAGCTAATTTTCATGCAGAATTTAAGCCAATGATGTGAGTTGGTGTTTGAGGTGCAAAAATAGGTTGAAGTCTTTTTCGAAAAATCCCTAACCATTATATTTTTAGATTTTTCTCCGAGAGCCATGCATATTACCATGCAGAGGTTGACGTCATCATGAAGCTATTCTCCTCCAGTTCTGTTAACATCCCTAAAAGCATTTTATTTAATTCACGAAGCTGTAACTCGATGAAAATTCGATCGAAGAGACCCTTGAATATTGACTGTGCGGGGAAACAAGAAGAGGCTACTCCATCGCAGCCCAACACCCGGGGAATCGTGCCATCTGAATTGAGGAGGCGAGGGCTTCAACAACGTCATTCGATGTCTAGGTAACTCCCTTTTCCCGCGTACATAGCCCGTGGGGATGGGGATGATGGAATGGACGATGTCAAAGTAATTTCTCCACAAGACGGCTTTAAAACCATTGGCAATATTTGAAGCCGAGCGAATGCTTTCAGACGAAGTTAGCAGATAAATCCTTAAGGATAACTAGCAACCGGAGATTTTTTCTCATTATTTCAATGACAACTACGATAAACGACCAATTTAGCACGATTTCCCCGTATGCATACATCAACGGACCAAAAAAAATAGTGGCCATAATCAAGCTTGAGATAGGATTTTAATTCTTCAGTTGCAAAGCTTTTCTCCTCGTGACTGTCAATAAAAGCACCTTAAATACCTAATACAGGAGATGAGAGATCGTAAACTCGCGTTATTTCTATTTCTGTTGTACTCATTAGAATTTTTAATTGGCTGATTTTTATTTTTCTGGTACTTCATTTATTGGTGCAATATTTACGTATTTCTTGTATTAAGTCACATGCAATTTTTTCAAGGACGAAACAAAAAAATTCAGCATTTGAACATCCAAGACGAGTTCACGTATCGATATGGCTAATGGAAAATAATACGGTATTCTGATTTGCCATCGACGAATACGACTTCTTGTTTTTGTCTGATAGGAAAGCTTTTTACAGAAGTAAATCCTTGTTGCATGTCAGAAATAACTTCTGGTTATTTACCTATTCGTTCAACGGTCAGAGAATAATAATTTTTCTTACATTTGAAGAGTGTCATGGACGAATAATTATTGTAAATATTCTTGACATGGTTTGGCTCGATCATAATTAGTGTTATGTGAAATGTAAGAGGAGATGGTAAGGATATGAAGTGCGGATTTTGATGACGCGTGATGAGACATTGAGGATGGGGTGGCACTTGTTAACTTATTCCAGGGCATATAAGCCATGATATTTTCTTTAATTTCAATTTTCCAATGCCAACCAGTGGCAAAACCTATCTAAAACCTAGTATATTAGTGGAGCAAGAATTAGTGCATTTAAGTTTTCTTTTGCGTAAAATTTACCAGACAAATTTTTTTCTATCATGAAGTAATTTTCTCCAAACTACCCCACAAACCATTCGTTCTAGGAGTAATAGGGATCGAACCGCATTACTATTTTGTGTTAGGAAGCTAAAGGTGTGGCATGAGTATTCCCATGTTATCAACAAAATCAGTATTACATTTGAACCTTCCACGACATTTTTGAACTTCAGTATCAGCTTTGAACGATCTTGCCTCAATATTTATCCAAAAACGTAGGAGAATTGATTTCATTTTAGACGCTTTCCTAGCTCATCACGCTGTTTATTTCTTAATTCCTTTTTTGTGTTTCGTGTTTCTTGTTCCTCACTGAGGTCAGGGATAGCAGAACTTGCTAGAACAATACCTTCACTTCCATGAATACGGCCGCGCCATTCGAATGTCAAGTGTCTTGACCAGTGGCGTACCTAGGAATTTCGTTCGGGGGTGGAGGGGGTTCCAAAAACCAGGGGAGGAAATTTGTGGAAAACAGGGTACTAAATAATGGGTTTTAAACTAACTTTAACACTTTTAATAATCGAAAAACTTAATTTCTTAAAGAAATATTTTGTAAATTCAAGATTTTTCAATATTTTGTTTTCTTTTATGAAGGAAAAAATTGTGTTTTTAAAATTCGGGTGGTTCGGAACCCCCGGACTCCCCTGGCTAAACCTGCCACTGGTCGCGGCTGCGGTCTATAAATCGGACGATGGTATTTCGTGGATCTTCCATTTTCCTCTCAATTTTTTCACTGTGGATTTAACCCATTTAAGTTGCAGGGGCGCATTAGTTTCGTTATTTTTTTGGGGGTTTAATGTTACTTACCTTGTATGTCTTGGCAATAACTCGCTGTGATAATACTGCGTCTGGAGTCAAACGTGCGTATGCATGCGGCTTTTAGGTATTCAGCTATTAATTTTAAACATTGTTTGTCAATGAACTGTTATCGGATTTGCTGCTACTTCCAACATTTCGATGTACGACTCGACCATCAAAACGTTGGAAATAATGGAGGGGAGCAGTAGAATGGATCCATAGCTACGTTAGTTATGTAACTGTCGTTGGTACCGGATTCTTTTTTAAAATTTTTGCCAGGCTGGTGAAATAGAACTCACTTTGTGGAGCCACCTTAGAATAACTATCTTTAAATATTTTCAAGCAATTTTTTTCTGATGCTCTGTTCCAAACATACAAGAATACTCCGTCTGCGAGAGATTATATGAATGAACTTTTCTGGATCTAATGTCGTTACTTAATGCTTTTTAAGGTTAAATTATCGACCACTAGGTAGTGTAAATATTTTGTTTGCTAGGGATAGGTCCGATTACATTTAGCATTTTATTCAGTCAAATAATATTATTTCAGCTGTGGTATGATTTTTAACATTCAGCTAGTAGTATATGTCGTAGTCCATTCTTTTTTTAGTTGCGTTATCTCGCCGGAGGGTACATTTTACTCAATGAACTGTGCATAGGATTTTATCATTGATCTCTTGAATGAATGACTATTAATTAGACCTGGCGTCACTTTCACTGAAAAGAATTAATTCGAGCATCAAAGTAAAACAGGCTATAAACTGATTTTGCGTTGACATGTTCGTTTACGCCTTTAAAACTTAAAATGGGTATGAATAAAACATTCAATTATTTTAGCTCCCATAATTGTTTAGTTATGCACATCTACTACGAATTCATTCGCGACAATATGAATAATTGATGTTGACAGAAGTGAATTGAATGTCGGAACGGGTGGGAGTTTTTATCTTATTGAAAATGCCATGATGTGTGCATATTGATGAGAGGAAGTTTTTTTTTACTTCAACTGGTTGATGAAACGTGAAGAATCCGATGCTTGGGAAAAGTATAAAACTAGTTTAATAATAGTTCCATGTGGTCTTACATTTTTGTCCATCCTTAAAAAATCTTGTTGCCGTAAGGTAAGATTAGTGCTTTTTTTGTCCAAAAATTATCAAAATCATTTTTTTCGTTTTCAATAAACAAAGAGTCAGTGTCAATTATTTAAGTTTAAATACTTATTAATAACAATAATTCTGTAATAGTCTATCGGCATTATTCATGACAAAAGACTCCTACTCAGTAATTCCAACCACATTCAAGCAAATAGTCCCATTTTCAATGATATGACTATAAATATATAGCTTTTTTATGTTAAGGTATAGCATTTTTCCGGAAATGCTGCCTCCGATTCATATTTCACTCAAATTTTCACTCCTTTTCCTGGAAGCATTATCAAGGATGAGTTAATTGGCTACATCTCAGCCTTACGAGGGGCCTCGGAAATAGGGGCCGTTGTGTCCGTTTCCCTATTGTTGGGCCGATTTTATTTTTGTTATTCTGCAATGGAATAAAACATTTGATGTGGCCTCTGAAAGCAATTGTAGGATTAATATCCACACATGATACGAGAAGCGATAGGAACAGCTAAAAGGCCGAATAATTAAAATAGAGAGGATGGCTATAACCTGACCCGTGTTTAAAAAGGTGTACTGGCCCCATGTAATGCGCAGCGCCTAATGTCTTCCACCCGAGTAACAAATCGGCCTAACAATGACATATGTGTGCTCCAATATAAGACTGAGATGGATTCAGTTAAACCAGTATCCTGATAAGAGAAGTAAAACGTTAAAAGAAGAAAAATAAATCGGACGCATCTTTTCCCAATAAATAAACATAAATAGATAATAAAGAAGTTACGGAAACCTTCAAACAATATATAAACAGGTACTTTGCAAACTTTTGGGAGCTAAGGCAGCATATACGTATAAAATTACTTATCTTATTTACATTCTCGGCACATTAGTGGATATTGGTATTTGGAGGAGGCGCCCGATAGCTGAGATCATTTGCGCCATGAGGGAAGGGTGTAGAAGGAAGGGTGGAGAGAAATCCGGCGTCGGCGTTAGCCTGCTCTTAACGAAAGGCGCCAAGGGGACCACGGCTTAACGTCCCATCCGACGGACGGAGTGTTGCGCTTGAAATGCCCTCCACACAACATTCAAGCAGGGATCGGGCAGTCTCTGAAAATTCTCAGCCACTGCCGGGATTTGAACCCGAGCCCGCCGGGTGGGAAACACTCTAGCCACCACACCAACCCGATCCCCCATTATTAGTGGATATTGATGAGCGAAAAGATACGCCTCGTGTCAGCGGTCACGTGATTTAAGTCCCCGTGGCAGGGAAAGAGTTCAAAGGGGAAGCGGACTGGGCCAAGTGGCAAGTGGAAGGAAGCCTTTGGAGTGGAATGGAAAGGAAACTGCTTCGTCAGTCATTTCGCTCCACGGGTCGCGTTTCCCAAAAATCAAGGCTCGTTTTTTCAGTCCTACATTTCCATTTCGACGTGTGCCACGCGCACACTCATTTGTTTCCGCTGGGAATATTGGATTGGACCGGCGCTCTTCTTATGTAAACGTGGTCTGCTCGGATTCTAACGAAAAAGTTCCTGCGGAGGAAAGAAGCGTTGAGGAGAGATACCAAGGACGAAGACTAGTGTGTCAACGTTGCCAGAAGTTTTTTCCCCAATGAACATGTGATATTCCTTGCCGCGTGGTCACGCTATCTGACGCTTTGCAGAATTTTGTCTGAGCTGGTGAGTGATCCATTGCCGTCTAGAAACACCTAAAACGTAATAATAATGACTTCACATCTTATTTTTAATCAATTTTCTTCTGGCTACGCTCGGTTGTGCAAAAGAGGACGTTGCCACAGAAATAAAAATCATATATACTTGGGGAATCCATGTGATCAGCATGTGTTTATTCGCTAATGTAGCAAAAAATATGTGGTTTTATTAATTATGCCAACTTGGACAATAGAGTTATAATCTGTTTCGAATAACCATTTAATATCCTTAAGCTTTTACCATTTCATATTGATGAGATCTTTATCATTTCATAAGGTGCTTACAAAAAGTGTCCAGAAATTTTTCATGTACCTTAAAAGTGCAAATGATGATAAATGCGTTTAAGGATTAGATGTTTTAGATATTTTGAAAGAGCATATAGTTATTATGGTAGCAACGATCACGTGATTAAGATTAAGAAAATTTAACTGCTGAACCGATATATTTAAGATGTCGTTTTTCCCGTGTGCAATATGGGACCATAATAATTTCGACGGTTTAACTTCAGAATAGTTTGACTCGGGCTAGGTAAAATAGGCTCTGCACGTATAGTTAGTGTAGCCAGTATGAGTAGTTAGTACGTATTATATTTGCAAATACTAACTATCTGCCAGAAGTTTTGTCATGTTATAACCAGTGACGTCATGGGAAAATTAGCGGTGCCAGAACGCACTTTCCATAACTTATTTTAGGATTGAAATATTGCTCTACGTGTTCTTTTTATTACAAGTTTTAATTCACAAATTTAATTACAGTTTTTTGTCTTGGTTACGAATGTAAATATTAGAAATTTTGGGGCAACAAAATTGAAAAAAGTTTTATTTGACAATTATGTCTTTTCTTAACCAGCTCCTTACGGCACCATGACACCACTGGTTATAGCTTCAGTATCAGCTTTGAACGATCTTACCTCAATATTTATCCAAAAACGTTGGAGAATTGATTTCATTTTAGACGCTTTCCCAGCTCATCACGCTGTTTATTTCTTAATTCCTTTTTTGTATTTCGTGTTTCTTGTTCCTCACTGAGGTCAGGGATAGCAGAATTTGCTAGAACAATACCTTCACTTCCATGGATACGGGCGCACCATTCGAATGTCAAGTGTCTTGACCAGTGGCGTAGCTAGGATTTTCGTTCGGGGGGGGGGGGGGTCCAAAACCAGGGAGGAAAATTTTTTAAAAACAGGCTTTTAGGTAATAATTTTTTAATTTTTTTTATCACTATTCATATTCGAAAAGCTTCATTTGTTATATAAATATGTTGTAAATTCATGATATTTATTAATAGTTCGTTTTCCTTTATGTAGGAAAATAATTTTTTTTTCATGCGGACGCCCTGGACCCCCCTGGCTACGCCACTGGTTATAACTCATGCATAATTCAATTAATACGGTAGATACTCGTTTTTCTACTACTAACTAGTAATTTTATTTGAATGGTAGCATTTTTGTGTCGTTGGGACTTCATTATTTTCTGTTATGACCACGTGCCGTTGTTCTGAGTGCTTCGCCTGTGTCGGGCGAACGAGCATGTTTCTGACTAAGGATAGGTTGAGTGCTGCACGTCTCTTGTGGAATCAATTCGTGCCACACCCCTTTCTGGTAGCCAGCACGATACACAGAACATGCAGATGAAGATGGAAAATAGGGTAGTTTCCTTCATCAAAGAAAACGAAATGCATTGATTGCGATTCCTTACCCACCAGTAGTGTATTCATAATGTACAAATTATTTGGTTTTAGAAATCCCAGTTTAGACGAATGGCAACGGTCAATGTTATCCTCATTTGAAAAAGGCCAGATTGGCGCCCATGCGATTCCACTCCACGTGACATCACAGGGACATAGTTTCTATACGAGTAGATACGAGTTTTACATTGTCTGAGATTACTAATGCATGCATGAGGCACAGAGCTCAGGGAAAACATGTCTTAATAATCACCTATTAAAACTGGCCATGGTCGGAAAGTTTTCTTCGTTTGATAAGGTATTAATAATCCATAATTAAGCCAAGCGCTACCTGCTAGCAGGGTACTCAGCTACCTGCTAGCAGCCTGCGTCGTATCAGCGCTCAAAGCTTCGCCCCAAGGTCACCTCGCAAGGCGGCAGGGGGAACTAGAAATGCGCTACACGGACTTTTCCCATCATTCCTACTTAGTCGTCGAGTTTTCGCGCGCTTGAAAATTTTCACTTTTTATTTAATCGCGAAAAATAGATATTGTCATTTAAAATCTAGTAGCGTTAAAGACGTACTCCAGGAGTAATAATCTTTCGATTTAGGCAATAAAAAAATAATGGGAAACCACCCTATTCGGAAAATGGTATCATTGCATGCGCGAAATTGGCTTTTAAATCGCTTATCACTTAGGCTTCCAGTACTCTTGTGTACTTAAATATTGTACAAGGAACGGGGCACAGAGTTATTCATTCGGTCGTTGGTTTCAATAAATGAAAAGATGTTGGAAATCCCCCAGAAGATAGCCGAGGGGTACTCAGGTGCAAAGGTCAAAGATATCCTTGGCATCATCTGCCACCAAATAAAATGTAACAGTCATAGCGGCTTAATAGATCACTCTTTCCTGAGGGAAGGTTTATAGGCTAGGATTATCAATATTTTATTACTTCTGTAGACTAGAAATAAGCATTAGGTTTGCAGTAGTACATTTAGTGCAGTTTGAGTGCACAGTATTTTGCTTGCTAAAAGATAGAAGATAGATATTAAATGAAGATAACTGTTAATCATTTATAATTTTGAAAAATGAAAAATATGTGTTATCTGTTTCCTATGAAAAATTTGTAAGTAATTTTTTCGCCAATTGCTAATAGAGTATTATGTATTCAAACATATTCCCATGCATTAAAGGTAACAAAGGCGAGCAAATGCCTGTGTTATCGGAAATGGTGATTTCGTAATTTTTTGACTAGGTCACCGCGTGGAGCAAGATTTAATGGGGCTATAATTGACTTCTAAAAAAATGACTATTCAATTTACAGGTGCACTAATGCTATCTGAACTGTACGCGACTGTTTTAGCCAATTATTGTGTCGAGGAACACATTTAAAGCCATTAAGGTCCGCGGGTTCATTTAATCCATGTCCAAAACAAGAGTATTTATTATTTTCGCTTTTGCTTTCGTATTTTCACCTCTATGCAACGAATTTCGAGTCATTAATTCTCGGCCCCAGTTTGAAACAAGGGGATGCTCAATACCCGAAAAACAAGCTAACTATTGCTCCCCATCATTTGGTTTGGTAAAACGTATTGTGTAAAATATTTCTCCGCAAATAAATCCTACTAATGGCTATTGAGTCACCATTTATGTTGACTGTTCTCGTAGTTGTGTTTTAATCGCCTTTACTCATGCTCGTGATGGAAATCATGTACATACCTAGACCGTTAAATTTCTTGCGCGCAGAAGCCATGTTTCCCTATTATTCTCTATAATTGTTAGGTACCATTTCCTGGATTTCTTATTTGCAATTAATCAACTGCAATATTACCATGCACATTCGGAAAAACTCCGAGTTGTTATTATAGTATTAATAAGAACTCTCTTAACTTTCTCATGTTTCGACTCTAGTTCTAATAATAATATACTTTTTTTATAACAGCTTGTCTAATCTTGTCGCAGGATATTTATGGGAGCTATTTTAGTGAGGCTATTGTGGGTAGGCCATTTTAATGCTAATATTTAACTGAGGAATATCGCTTATTCGGGAATTATATAAAAATACTGAAAATAAACAAAGAAGGATGGCAGTTCAATCTATTCCCGCGAGATAAAAACATCTTCGAATAATACTTTCATAATTTCCAAATTAGCATATTAAATTTCAAGTTTCATGAATAACAAATTTTTAAAATCAGAATTTTAAGTCCATTATTGATGAAGTACCTGTGTTTAATAATCAAAAAGGGGGAGAGTGGACTGTATTACACTGGATTGCCGCCGAATGGTACTCACGAAATTCGGAGGCTTCAATGCCATGGCGAGCTGGCGCGTGGTCTCCGAGGCAGCTCCTCCTCGGTGTTCGAAGCACAAGTACGCGTCTCGTATTAGTCCTTGCGAACAACTGTCCTCGTCTCGAGGATCAAAAAAAAGAGAACCTTTTGCCCTCTTACGGCGAACACAAACAAAACAAAAGAAAAACAAAATGCACCACTCGGCGGCAATACGAATGATAAGTTTACCGAACATAACCCACCCACCAAAATTGGGTGCCAATTTTAATAATAATGATAAACAAGTAACGTCATGAGTGCTTAGGGAAATATGAAGAAACTACAAAAGAGCGTGCTAACTGAACCTGGGAAGATAATGAACAAAGGTGAGGTTATAAATTAGGTTCTTCACTCTGAAGGGGGCCATCATCAGAGACTTAGTACAAATGGGCAGCCCACGGAAGGGAAAGGTTCAGCACGAATGTTCCTAAGCAACGATATGTACAAGAAAATGAACAATTGCCCTAGCATACGAAATAAAAGAGAACCAAAGCATACAAAGAAAGGAAAAATACATCATTGAACAGGCAGTTTGGCCAGTTTTGAGACTGGGCGTTTAAAATTACCAAACGCTGTTCGGACAGTGCAAACTCGCACTCTTCCATCAGTTCCTTGATGAACATCAATAATTCTAGCCAACGGCCATTGCAAAGGAGGACTATTCTCCCTTTTAAGAATCACTAAATCTCCTCGTTCTAAATTTGGATTTTCTAAAATCCATTTTGACCTAGATTGCAATGTGGATAGATACTCGTTCGTCCATCGATTCCAGAAATGTTGAGAAATTCGTTTCACAAGTTCCCATCGGGTTACTCTGTTGATTTTAACATCTAAAAGTCTTGGTTCGGGAATAGCCACTAATGGTGTGCCAATCAAAAAATGTCCAGGTGTTAAAACTTCCAACTCGTTGGGATCCGATGGCAAAGAGATCAATGGTCTGGAGTTTAATATCGCTTCAATTTTGGCAAATAAGGTTGATAGTTCCTCAAAGGTTAAAATTTGGCTACCCACTGTCCTTTTTAACAAACCTTTTGCCGACTTGATATTTGCTTCCCACAGACCGCCAAAGTGAGGTCCCTCCGGGGGATTCATATGCCAAGTGATATTTGTGATGGAGTATTTATCCGAAATTTCATTACACTTTAATAAGGTTTGAAACTGTTTGTTTAATCCGGTCAAATACCTATTTGCGCCGACAAAATTGGTGCCACAGTCAGTGTAAACATCTGAGCACAGACCTCTTCGCGATACAAATCTCTCAAAAGCCGCAATGAATGCCTCTGACGAGAGACTTGATACAATTTCTAAATGACATGCCTTGGTTGCTAAACAAATGAACAAACACATATACGCCTTCTGTTGTTTTGCATTCCTTCTCAAGGATTCCTTCACTAAAAACGGTCCTGCAAAGTCAATCCCGGTGTGCAAGAATACACGCGCAGGTTGCACACGAGGAGAAGGCAAACCTCCCATTAAAGGCACTTTAGGAGCACAACGCAATTTGAAGCAAGGGATGCATTTAAAAATTCTCTGCCTGATTACACTTCGGGCAGAGATAATCCAAAATTTAAAATTTAACAAATATTGTAAGGTAGCTGGCCCTACGTGTAAATACACCTTGTGATAATAGTCTATTATCAAGTGAGTCAAATGACTATTTTTGGGTAGCAACAATGGATGCTTCCGTTTATAAGGTAAAATTGAGTTTTGAAGACGCCCACCCACCCTGAGACAACCATCTGAATCAAGGAAGGGATTTAAGCGTTGAATTGGAACTGAACAAGGAAGACCTCGATTTAACCGATAAATGTCCTCCTTGAAGTGACATTGCTGAGTCATTCGAGTGCAAAGTATCAATGCCGAATTGATTTCATTCAATTTCAGATGTCCACTGATGCGATTATTTGATTTAACCCTTGTGTTGGTAATAAATCTCCGACAGTATGCCACAGTTCTCAACAAATTGGACCACGATGAGTGACGTTTGATAAATTCCAAATCGGGTTCCAGAAATACTGTGAAGGCGGAATCTACAATATGTTTACTTTCCGATAGTTGATTGAATTCAATTGGTTGGAAAGAACTGATTTTCCAATTAACAAAGGGTTCCGATAGCCAAGCGGGCCCATGCCACCACAAATGCTGATAAACTAATTCACTGGGCAAACAGCCCCGACTTCCTATATCTGCTGCATTATCTTGAGTTTTAATGTGATTCCACGTAATACCAATTGCATTTTCCTTGATTTGCATGATACGATGAGCAACAAAGGTTTTCAAACGATGGGGTGGGGTGTCTAACCATGTTAGAACAGTGCTAGAGTCTGTCCACGCAAATACGCGAGTTATTTTCACCATTCCAGAAATACAATCAAATACAAATTTTATAAGTTTGGATAACAGGACAGCTCCTAAAAGTTCCAAACGAGGGATTGATTGAGTTTTAATTGGTGCAACTCGCGTCTTAGACAAAACTAAGTGAACAGTTCCCTTTTCTGCTAAATCACCCTTTCGCACGTACACAGAAGCACAGTACCCTCGTTCAGAAGCATCACAAAATCCAAGAATTTGGGAAATGTAACATTCAATATTCAAAGTTGTGTCCTTTCCTATCCACCTTGGGATTTTGACAGCAACCAATGATGGCAATTGTTTCACAAACTCTTTCCAAAGTTTCAAAGTAGAAGACGGAAGTTCATCGTCCCAACCCAGTTTTAATTTCCACAAATTCTGCATTAGATATTTTGCCCAGAAAACAATAGGGGCAATCCATCCTAATGGATCGAATATCCGTGCGATTGTGGACAAAATGCCTCGTTTGGTATTGGGCGTTTCCCATTGTCGTACATGATAACAAAATGTGTCCGACTTGGCTTCCCAATAGATGCCCAACAATTTTATTGAGGGAACTTGATCATAGTTAAAGTTAACTTCAATTTGGCAAAGATCAGACGGAAGCTCTTGTAACACCTCTACTAAATTGGATGCCCATTTACGGACTTGAAATCCCCCCGCATTCATTAAATTATTTATTTCAGTGATTAAACTCTTTGCCTTTTGGGGAGATGCGGTGCCAGTAACCAAATCATCTACAAATAAGTCCCGTGAAACAACATCTGCTGCACAAGGATAACGTAGAGCTTCATCTATGCACAACTGTTTAATAGTGCGCATAGCTAAGTAAGGTGAAGAGGCGAGGCCAAAAGTCACCGTATTAAGTTCGTATTCTTGCAAATCAGAATCTGAATTTGGACGCCATATTATGTGTTGATACGCTCTCTCCTCAGGGCGAAGTTCAATCATTCTGTACATTTTACATATGTCACCTATTAAGGCCACCTTATGTAAGCGAAAACGAATAATCAAGGCTGATATGTCTTGGTGAAGCTTGGGTCCCACCAGAAGCATATCATTAAGGGAAGTTCCTGTAGTGGTCTTGGTAGATGCGTCAAAAACTACTCTCACTCGAGAAGTCGTACTACATTCTTTATATACAGCATGGTGCGGTACATAGTATTTACCGGTACCCCATCCGACTTGAGACATATGGCCTAGTGAGATGTATTCGGACAAAATAGAGTTATATTCATCTCTGCCTTGCGGATTCTCATTCAATTTCCTCTCCAGCAATTTGTAACGCTTAATGGCTGTCGTCTGAGAATCTCCTAATGCCGCCAAACAATCTATTTCCTTAAGCAGTAAAGGAACAACATATCTGCCGCTTGGCTTTCGATAATGGCAATTAACAAACATTTCCTCTGCTAACTCATCCTGCGGTGACACAATATGAACCATAGGTGCTTCCTCTAATCTCCAAAATTTTTGAAGAGTTAAATCGAGATCAGATTCCGAAGATACAAGACAAGTAGAAATGTTAGATGAGTCACGAGTTGCAGAAGACACCGAGTTTAATGGCCCAATAAGCACATACCCAAAAATCGAAGGCCAGGCAGTGGGAAGTCCACTTGAACGAACCACTGGCTTATCCAACATTATATCAGAAAACATATCTGCTCCAAGCAAAATATCAACTGGCCCTGGTTTGTAATACTCCGGATCGGCTAATTCTAGGAATTCAAAATGATGGCGTACTCTATCTGGGACTTGCTCCGTGGGTTGTGTTGAGCTTATCTTTGGTATAACAATGGCATTTACTTGAAGCTCAGGACCCCGTCGACGCGGTCGAATAACTACAGAGGCCGTGCCCTTGGTGGATGTAATCGGAGTAGCGGCTAAACCAAAACAATTGACCAGCGATGATCTGCGAGGAATACCTAGCCGTTGCTGACAGTCCGTTGTAATGAAGCTCGCTTGAGAAGCAGGATCAATTAGAGCACGAATAGGAATGAACGTTCCTGACTTGTTCTTTGCAAGTACAAGACATGTCCCCAACAAAACCATAGAATAATGCAAATTCATCTGGCAAGCAGAACATGAAATTGAATTTGACGAGCCATCCACCTCGACTACAGCTGATTCAGAGTTTACTGATTCAGTATTCTTAAGAAGTTCTGCAGCCGGTCGATTATTTAAAGACTGTGTCTTATCACTTGTGGCTTGAGATTTGTGGACTACATTGTCGTAGCACAAGTTTCGATTGCATACTAAGGTATGATGTTTATTATTACATACTTTACAAAGGTTTTTGGAAAGACATTGCTTAGAGGAATGTTTCTCTCCTAAACAATTGTAGCACAGCCGTTTTGTTTTCGCCAATTCCCTTCTCTTCGTCATCGATAGAGAAATGAATTTCTCGCATTGATATATCTTATGATCACGCGAACAAACAGGGCATGATAACTTCTCTACCTTGGCTACATGGAAATGAGATGTTTTCTTTGCAAAAGATTTGGTTGATGAACTAACTTCTTTCAATGATATAGACTGTGCGCTCTCCTTTACTCCCGATGATCGGAGAACGTTAACGTAGTCGCGACCAAATTTTAAAAGCGTGTGAACCGATGGAAAGTCCACCCGGTTATTCTCAAGTTCAAAATGTTTCCTAGTGTCTTGATCCATAACTCGAGATGCTAAATAGAACAAAATAAATTCACCCAAATTAGGTATGTTCATCGTCTGCAAAGCAATCACATTTTCAGAGTATGTTTCGATGAACTTTTGCAAAGAATCCAGAGAAGTATTCTTCAAACATGGATAGTTAAACAACTTATCTAAATAATGAAACGCCAACTGGCGTTTATTCTCGTACTGTTGGATCAAAGTTTTCCACGCTATTTGATAGTTTTCAGCGATTAGCGGCAAACTAGTAACAAGCCTGTGGGCATTACCTCGTACGCTTGACACCAAATAATGGAATTTTTCAATGTCAGTTAATTTAGTGTTTAGGTGAACAAGACTATTGAACACATCAAAAAACGGCTTGAAATTCTCAATTTTCCCATCGAAGGAAGGCAGCGTAATTTTGGGTAAATGTACCGTTCTATCGTCGGATTCATTCGAAGAGGCTCTATTTGACGCTGCAGGTACCTCCCGAATCAGAACACGTCTTGCCACAGCTCGTATTTCGTGGAAGTAGCCTTCTACCTTATCGAATGCCTTTAGCTGTGGTGCTTCTTCCTCATCTAGCTCTAAATCAATTGTCATTTCCCGCAATTGATCCGATAATTCAACGAATGACTTATACTGATCATCGAGTAGCAAAAACCTACTCTCAAAAAGGTCTTTATCCACCGCGTTGCCTTCGACCGTCATGGATATTTCGTGTAACTTTTCAATGATACGCATGTTCTCTTCAAATTTAGATTTAGTTAATCGAAATCTCCTCAGAAGCCTACTACTCTTCTCTTTATCGCACATGATAAATCAACTTCACTCAAATGAATAAGAAACAATGCTACACAAATGGAAATGCCTGACAAATCCAAAGAAAACGACCAAAGAATAGCAAAAATACCAATGAATCAACAGGAAAGAAATATTTCCCCAAGCACTCGCCACGACAAATAATGATTTCAAATATGATAACCAACAAAATGATTACGTTGTGGATTCACCAAATGGATCCACCCAACAAATATGCGATTCGGTAAGCCAATATCCGGCCCGAAGGACCAAAAAATGTTTAATAATCAAAAAGGGGGAGAGTGGACTGTATTACACTGGATTGCCGCCGAATGGTACTCACGAAATTCGGAGGCTTCAATGCCATGGCGAGCTGGCGCGTGGTCTCCGAGGCAGCTCCTCCTCGGTGTTCGAAGCACAAGTACGCGTCTCGTATTAGTCCTTGCTAACAACTGTCCTCGTCTCGAGGATCAAAAAAAAGAGAACCTTTTGCCCTCTTACGGCGAACACAAACAAAACAAAAGAAAAACAAAATGCACCACTCGGCGGCAATACGAATGATAAGTTTACCGAACAACCTGTGTTAACATATTTTTTATCGTGACGTCTGCTTTCAGCAGACTTAACAAATGCTGTTGGGCCTCGCGTGGAATTAATTAATATCCGCAAAATTACTTCAAAATATTTGTATTAATGTGCTGTGTTGC
The DNA here is from genome assembly GCF_921293095.1 of Ischnura elegans. Taxonomy (NCBI): domain Eukaryota; kingdom Metazoa; phylum Arthropoda; class Insecta; order Odonata; family Coenagrionidae; genus Ischnura; species Ischnura elegans. The sequence continues at coordinate 125,673,328 of NC_060247.1, forward strand.
CGAGACAACATTTTTAACTGCTCAAGTGCCTTTTATAAAATCAATTAAAATACATTTTACGCTCTTCTTAAAAGGAGCTCCCAAGTCATGAGGATCTTTTACGCTTCTTTTTTAACATGCCATAGTAAATATCAATCTTATATTATTTTTATAGTCTTGATGCAGAGCTTCATCCCTAGTCATTTTGATACAGATGATGAATGGGAAAATGTCCTCAAAATATTTGTGCATAAAGGGTTTAAATTATTTTTCCTAGGTCATTGTAAGAATTTGGGGTATCCGCGGCAGCATATGCAGGACAAAAATATTTTCATACACTCGGCTAACCTCTCTGGTGTACAGATTTGCCGCAAATATTATTTATATTTTTTAGACAAATGCAGTGAAACTTCTAATTAATTTATCACCATGTATTAGAACACTTTACTTGTCCCAAATTTTTCGCAATTAGTAATTCAAAATTTTTACTACGATGCTGGAATCTATTTATCCAAAGCAGTGTCCTCTGTAGCTATCTCGGGCCACAGCGAGAGTTTTCAGGAAACGGGGCTGAAGTTTTTGGACTAACTTTAGGCACTTTTTGGTTTTCATGGCTCCATCAAAATTCTTTTTTTCACATATTTTAATTGCAATTTCAGTTCGTAATGGCGAAATCCACCTTTCGGAAAGGAAGCTTTAATTCCATTGAAGAATTTTAATCTATGCTCTTGAGATTGCTCATTACTTACTTGGCATAACCATGTGGGCAGATGCTGCCGGGTAAAATCCACAGTGAAGGCTGGACTTGAGGCGGGGTCACCCCCTAAAATTAGCCCAAAAGCAGTGAATTAAGGCATGGAAAATCCCCCGAAATTTAATCCCCTTTGCCGATAAGAGTCTTGATCCCCGTGAATCCCATATTGGTCTCACTCCAGCTTCTTTTTTGTTCTCTTTCCATTTCTGATGGAACAGGTCAGTGGATGCGGAACTTCTGGAAAGCTTCTCGTCCGGCTTATACCAATCAAGAGTCGAGTGAGGAGGTCCAACGGCTGCACCCCTTTCACGTGAGTCTAGCTGTGTTCGCTGGAATCGCCTTGATCTCTCAAACCCTGGATTGTTCGGGGCTTTGCGGATTATTTGAGGTGAAAGGAAGGCGCGGGTGCGAACTCAAAAGTATCGGAGTCTGGGTGAGGGGATTGTAGGAGAAGAAATAAAAAGGCGAGAATTTTCCGGTGCCAAGGGATTAAAAATCGGGAGGGAACAGTTGTTCGGATATAAGAATAAAATAAGTGGAGTTCCCTCGTTCGTGTTGCAAGAAAAGAAGGGAGAACCTATGATTGTGGAAATTGTATTTTGAAAGCAGTAATAGCGACACGCCAGAAGTGCCGATGAACAATATGACTTTTCAGAGCCGTAACTGTGTTATCAGACCGGTTTTCCTTAGCCATATTCTTCCTCTTTGGGGGGATACCAGATTATCTAGTTGGATCATTAAGGCTACATAATCGAAGGGAGGAGTAGAAATATTTTTGTGTTTATCGGAGAATAAACACACCTCTGTATTGTGTTCGGTTTCCAGCCCCTGTGGTGACGAAATGCTTGGAGTGAATGTCCAAAGGACAATTAAGTGTTAAGAAGACTACATAGTGGTTGTGTACTATTTCGCTCTTCTATTGGAAGGAATTCAAACCACGTTTCTTATGAAGAGGGTACCTATTTGTATTTATTCGAGCTCTGATAATTTGCCTAATAACCGCTTAATTTAGCGATCACACCTTCAAACACCCAGCCAACGGAAGGAGAGATATACGACTCCGGTGTAAATGGTGAGGAGACTCAGGAAATTTCTTTTCTCCTTTTAGCTCCTTATCATTACCTTTTTTACTGTGAAAAGCGTGTGTTTTCCATCCCACCCACTTAATTAAGCTTCGTTGCTGCAAGTACGATTGTGTGAAGGCTAAAACCGACCAATCGGCTCTACCGTAGAAGGCCAGAGATTCCTTATTGTTTGGGTTGTGCTGCAATATAGGATGAATTTGTGGGCGGGAGGATATTACAAATTGCTTGTTTGACAACGGATGGAGGCTATTCTTGCAATTTCAATTGTGCTGAAGGTGAAAGTCATCTCCTGAGCGGAAGATAGGGTGACAAGTGTTATTCATTTCGCGTGGGAGGGAACATTTGGTATCAAAGGAAAGTGACTACGTCTGAGCAACGTCGCCCATTAGAAGGAAGGGTATTAACTTCCGGTATGTTTTGAAACCCAAACTCGCCGAGAAATCGAAGGTCGTGTCTTCATGATTAAGAGTGGAGCAAGGCATACTTGAATTTACTTCATTACAATATGGTACTAAGTTGCCAGTAATAAATATCTTGACATTTGTAGTCCAATTGTTTGTTGCTATTTGGTTATGACGGTAGTGCGGGAACAGGTTTAAATATCGATATCAAGTAGAAAAAAATGTAAATTTTAGCTCAAAATTTGCAAGTTGGAGTGCCTTTCAGAGTTAGAACTTTATTTTTATCCGTGGGATAGAGAGATTAAGCTTTGGAATTAGAAGTGTGTTAATGAAAATTTTACGAATTGGAAATGATCTAAAACTCAGCTAAGGGATTTCAAAAATTGAATTTTTGTTATTTTTTGGGCTGTATACGTTTTTGAAAGCGTTTTGCTGCGAAAAAGGGGGAAGAAAATTCGTCCAAAACAATCGCGCCTGAGAAAACTGGTATCCCAAAAAACTGAAAAAAAGGAATTCTTGTGCAAAGGACGTGCAAGGGGGGAAAAAAGGGTCGCACGATATGTAGAGAGGAGCCGTAACTTTGATTGTTGGGTCGGAAGAAATGGATTGTTCGTAAAAATCAAACACGAAAGAGGGGATCAAGCGCAGCAGGCGTGGGCAAGGCTCGTCCCATCCGCTATCGAGGGAATGTGATAGGCCCGAGGGAAAGTGAAAGTAGACGTCTCTACCCGGGGGATAAGCTACGGGATGGTGGGAAGGTGACGTGGGAATGGAATAGAGGAGAAAAAGAGAGGGAAGGAGAAAGGGGTGAAAGGTCAGCGTGGGCAGCAGATATAGAGGGCATCGCAAAGGAAAACAGTTGCCGTTCGTCCGGCGAACGAGGACTGAGCCTTTATCGAGGCGAGTTTTTGTCGAGCACAAGCGATGAATAATCTTAACAAGAACATGTGCAAAGAGCAAAACGAATGGACAAAATGAATGCATAGGGATATCCGTTGTCGAGGGAGAAATAGAATAATTTGGCTTACAAGAATGCTCTTTCATAGCGAGATGCTGAAAGTTAAATTTGTTGAGGAAGGAATTAAAAAAGTATGCCTTGTATAGTAAAGAGAATAATTAATGATTATTGGTTACGTATTGTAGCAAAAGCGTACGGCGTAAGAAGCTGACTGAAAAAGAATACTGAGTAGGCTGTCAAAGGAGGAATTCGCTATCACATCGCAAAATACGGCGAGCAAGAGAAATAAGATAGATTCCGTAAAGAGTTGACTAAGAAAATATCAAGAAAACAAATTTAAGATGAGGTGATCTACAGAAACATTAGAAGTGAAGTTCAGGTGTTCAAAATATAGGGGAAAATATTAGGACAAAAGGAAAAGAAACATAATTGGTACTGAAAACTTTGATACTGATTCAATTCTAGAAATGCTGGACGAATAAATCAATGCCAAAGAGAAACTTCAGGCTGGCGTCTCTATAATAATTGGTCTGATAGCTGCCCTTACGTAAAAACATCACCGAGCATTCTTGAATTTATTGAATTCCTATTAGTGATAATAAACTAATTATCTGTGATAATTTTTCGGTGCGGTGTAGTGTTAGGTCTTTGTGGCAGTATAGAAACAGGAGCGTACATGTACTTTATCGTTGTAAAAGACAAGGATTCGTATCAATAGCCTGTGTGTACAAATTGTCTGTCTTTAATAGTATTTTAAGTAATTATAGAGCATATTAAGCATTATTTACATTCATTGAGGTGCTCATATGTTTGCTTATAAAATCACAGCGGATAATCTAGGAAATATATGTAATTTAAAAAAGTTTTTTCATACATCGTGAGACCATTTAGAATACTTATAAATGATTCGACGACACAAAAAGTCGAAGAAGAGCTATCTGGGAATAGCCTGTAAGCTGACGTCAAAAATTCTTGTCTGCGCATAAAGCAGTGAAATAATTACAATAAAATTGTGTTTTTTCCTTTTATTTTCCATTCCGGAATCTCAAAATCGTTAATATTTTAATTTTGTAAGTGTATATGCTAATCATATCCAATAAAAATTATTTGTTTTAAGAGTTCAACTAGTCTTTCTTGCGGGAACTTTTTCGTGATAAAATGTAAGATTTCTTCAGTAGGGGTAAATCCGTTCCGCGAGGACTGATTTTCAGGCGTAGGTACAACCAATGTAAAAATTGGAATGAAGAGGTAGTTTTGATTTGGGTACAGATGCGAAGCCACAAGTCTGTGGAATTTTTAAAACTGTCTCAAACACTTTTGAAGTTCTATTTTGCGGTGCAATAGCAAGCAGGTGAGAAAAAAGAAGTCAAGTGAAAAGTCAAGCCAACGTTACCCGTCAAGGGTGGCCGGATTTTATAAAAGCAATATATTTCACATCGGGCGTAGTCGTCTTTCATACACTCTTAGTGCCTCGGATTGGTGGTTGATAGAATTCATCTGTGGAGCGAGAAAAATGTCCCAACTGCATAAACAACGGTTTACGGTTCTTCCCTACTACGGTTATATATCGAGCCAAAATTTTTCTTAGAAAACGCTGTCTATTTGATCTTTGAAAGACAAAACCATTCACGTTCTTGGCTGTAAAAAGAGGGCATTAATATTATGTAGAGTGATAAGAAAGCATGGTGCTTAAAACCGCGGTGTAACTTTATGTAAATTATGAATAAACACAATCCCAATAAGTCCGACTCACAATAAAAGTAATATCTGTCTTAATAACTCGAGCAATAGACAAATCAGAGAAGCTAACCACGATCGTCTGTAAAATGGATGGTGAAATTCAATGAAAAGAGGCTAGGTGATAGGTGGAGTGCGACTTTCATAGTAAAATAAATATCTAATATCCCCATCTCATAAGTCAATGTCCTTCGATGGTCAGGCAACTCTAAAAACCTTCTTATTTTTGCAAACAATGAGTAATTTATTAGTTTCCTCGAAGTGATTCATGTCCTAATAAATCAAGTATATTAATTTTATGGATTAATAGTGATTTTTTCACATATTTTGCAATAGAACATAATGCAATTCGATGGTAATTTACGTGGATGAGTGAAGATTAGAGAGTGATCAGATGTAGTGCATAGTTTAAAGAGAGTTAGTCCTGAGCTCCAAATAGAAGTTGTAATGGATACTGTAAATGTGAATGGAGTTTGATTAACAGGCGTTTAATAAAACTAGACCATATCATTTTTCAGGAAAAGGTGGACCTAAGAGCCTTGCGTGTATTTACGTAAATATTATGCTATTCAAGTGAAGTGCATCATTAAATACGGCGTTCAGTGCTCCAAGTGAAAGTGCCATCATATATTGTGGTCATGGAATTTCAAGTCATCTTATTTTTATTGGAAACCTAAACAAAGAACAAGTAGAAAGTAAAGGTGAATAAATCGTTGAAGATTAATTCAAACTTTTGAATAATCAAGTAAAGCGCGTTAGCGTTGAATTCTGCTCCAAGGAAGCGTGTAAACAATATTTTTGTCGTGAATTATGTGAAGGAGGATCTTTCAAGGTTAAGGCCATTCCAGTGCATGGATGAAAACCTATGAGTAATAAGTTGACGTGCGTCATATAAAACAAGTGAGATGTACTTCAAATAAGCATGAAAACAAATTCGAAGGCCGTGAATTGCTTCGGATTTGATCTATTCGAGTAATTTTGAAGGAAACCTAAACTTGGTGAAAGTGAGATAAAGGTGCTGTGCAAAGACAAGCGAAAACTTTGGAATAATCAAGTGGAGTGCGTCGTTGAATAACACTGTGTTGTGCCCCAAGTAAAAGTTAATGTGACCGTGAATTGTGCTGGGGTTGATTCGTTTATTTCTTTATAAAGAAAAGGAAAGAAAACAAAGGTGGAGGGGGGAAAGAAGGCGCCTGCGTATTGATGGGAGGAGTAGAGAGTGGGGATTAGGGAGGGGGGAAGGGTGTGAGATGCCCATCGTGTTCGGGCGTTGCGTGGGGCGGAGGGGCGAGGGGGCGGTCGCCAAGGAGGGCCCCTCCCCTCCCCCCGCCTCCTCCACGCCTCCTCCCCCGCCCCCTCCCTCCCGCCGCCGCTTCCCCTTCAACATCGGCCGTCGACAGTCGTCGCTCGTGAGCGCCGGCGAAACATCCGTGCCCGCCGTCGCACTCGTATCCCACGGACGTCTCCCCGACCTCCCGGCTCTCCCCAAGGGATCGCCCCTCGCCAACAGGCGCTGCGGACGCTGCCGGAGGTTCGCCCTATCGGACAGGGCTCCTCCTCCGCCCCCCGCGAACACCACCAGGGAGGAACTGGTGGTGGTCGTACCCGCCTCTGCCGAGTACTGCGAGGCCCGTCCCCGCACAGCCCCCGCCGCCTCCGCGGGGGACGGCAGCAACTCGGCGGTGGTCGGGGAGGAGTCGGACACCGCCTCCTCCTCCGCCGGTGGCCGCGGTGGTCCGTCCCCGGCCGGTGGGGGCGGGGCGGCCGGGAAGAAGAGGGATAAATCGCCCCGGAGGTCAGCAAAGTCCAAGAAGGTGCATCGCCAGGCGGAGGCCGCGGCGGCTACGGCGGGGGGCGGCGGTGCGGCGGCCGGGGGCAAGGCCTCCCAGCCTCCGGCGGCGCCATCCGCCGCCCCCGCGCCCCCCGCCGCCAGACACCGCCACCACCACCACCATCAGCATGACCAGGCGCCCTCGGAGGACGCGGCGTCCGTGGCGGAAGGAGGCGGGACGACTGCGGGGGCCGGCCACGGATCGTCATCGGGGTCGGTGTCGCTCGCCACGTGGGTCATCAAGAGGGTGCAGAACCTGAGGCTCTTCCAGCCGAAGAGAGGTGAGCTTTAACGATACGATGATTATTTATACTTTGCGATCCCAACATAGGTTGTTGAAAGCTGGTTGCATTAGAATTGTGACATTCATTGACTACTTACATTGCTCATATCCCCCAACTTTTCATAGTAAACTAAGCGAATCAGAATTTGGCAATCAATATGCTACTTTTTGCAATGAAGTGAATTACGATTTTAAACATTATTTTTAATATTTTAGACATAGATTAATGACGGTACCAAAGTCAGAAGACGCTATGTTGCATTACAAAAAGGTATGAAACAATTTTAAGCTATTAATTTTGTCACTGAAATGCTATGATCATCTTGATTTGTCAAGTTGAATACGCACTCCTTTTTACCCTTTCTGTTGAGTTTTTCAGCTTTAAATCTGGCCTAAGAGTAAAAATTCTGATAATCTTATATTTGAAATCAATGGTAATGCATCATTAACCACCACTTATCATCGATATAAACAAGATTCACACAGATGTAGTTACGCCTTCCTTCTTACAGCTTCGTAGAAATAGATGATCGCCATTAATCTAGTTTTTTCTTCTTATGACGCCTTGGTTTTTCGGAGTGTCTGAGTGGTATTGTCTTTTGATGGTGACGTGTCTATTTATGTGCTACAACCATCCTCACACTGGGCCATAGTTCAACCCGTCTTGATGGCGCCATTAAGTCAGATTAATTTCGCCATCTATACATATCAAGCTCAGGATACAACTGAGGAACTCCAATAAAATTAAAATACCGTGAATTCAACCTTGAAAAAATCAAAATCGAATATAATTGATGTTATTCATTGCGTATTATTTTCTATTTGCACTATCAACTTTTATTTCCTCCAGGAAAAATAGAGGAAAACCGTTTATTTCTATTATATTTGTATAGTATTAAACAACGTCTTACACAAAAGAACAAAGTCTTATGAACGTAGAAATCCAGCCTAATGTCAGACAAACAGCTATATAGTAGTGTCAGATTCAACTTTATCGTTATATGTTTTCATTTTAAACTGAGATTTTGAAGTAGTTTGTACAGGAATTTCACGAAGAACTGGTCAATATGTATGTTCTCTCCGTACTTGTCACACAGACCTACGATTCAAAATATATAAATACTGATTTAGCAGTAGGAGGACACTGGTACTTGATTCCTACACTTAAGATAAAATATAAGGGTCCATTTTACCTACCCGGATACAGAGCTAAAATCGCCGATAGTTGGTTTTCACACTTTCATATCAATTTCACGCATTCACAATGTCGCAATTTGTGTTTACTCTCTTTCAGACTTTCCCGTTGACATATTTGTTTAACTGACATGCATATTCAATACTAGATGATAAACTATGTGAAACGCGATGATTTTCATATTTCACCCCTTTTCCATATTTCTACCAAATGAAGACAAATAATACCACCCGAAGTTAATTCCTTATGTGTAATTAGTGAGCAATTTCATTGGTGTAGGTCCTCATATCACTGTAGCTAAGAGTAAAATGCAAGTTTTACTAAGACCATATTAGACCATGGAAGATATTTTCTTAGACCTTATTTATTCCGTGAACTTTAGCATATTTGAAGCCTAATTACTTATTTTTTGACAAGTTAAAATTGAAATTAGTTCCTAAATTCGTTGTAAAACTTGAAAATCGTTTAATTTTCCTCAGTTTACATATCGTCACCAACTGCTACATAGTTTCCCTTTGTGGGATAGCAGCAGCAAAAGAATGAATGGCTCTCAATCCATGAAATAGCTGCAATTACTAATGACCTTATTTGGAACAAGAATTTGAGTTTGAAAAAACGATATGTTCGATATTTTTTTACGGTAGACCTTAAAACCCCGAGATAAATAAGTTAACATTTTGCTATGAATTGATTTTGAATCTGCCATACTTCCTCGACGTCGTTATCAACTCTCACCACCCTTTAGTTTCAATTATTCACGTTGTTTAAGGAAGTGACTGCGTCTTTATTTGCACAATACTTCTTTTTAAAATTGAGTCAAGCCAAGTTTATATTTTTGCGTTCCTTTATTTAATGTAGAATTGAATTTCGCAAATAAATACATTTTTAATCCTCACCTATTTACAATTATTGCTGAAACTAAATGGGGTTTCTAAACAATCAAATTAATAATCGAACCAAGTCAGACATGATGTAGCAATCGTTACATTAACGAAAGTGTGTTTTTCCTGCCGATTAAAGTTGAAAGCAAAAATTTACTGCCAATGAAATTTATGCATTTGTGTATATTAATTGAGATATTGCGTGACGGGTTCTAAAAGCTTATTATTTAATTCAAGAAAAACACAAATTGCGTTTTTTAAGAGTTACTGGAGTTTCTTCTGTCTATATATTACGGTTGTTTATTTCAGTAAAGTGCTGGAGCAGAAAGTCAATTTTAGGTAAATGTACGTCATGAAGTGGCACGGGACGAAATACTTTGAAAAATATAAACTCTCAGGTTAAAATATCTAATGTGCCATTATTTTAAAATAACCTTTACGGCTCGTCTTGAAAATACATGAAAATTGTGTTAGTAATGATTATTATGATCCCGTTTTTGAGCTTCATTTTGTAGGTAATGGCTTTATTATTCAGCCTAAAAAAACGTCTATCAGACACCCATGAGTGGAATTACCAAATGTAGGAGTCGGAAAATAACTTAGATTTTATTTGCGGAACTTTCAAATTCGAGAAAATGGTTGAGAAATGCTTAAATATTATGAGAGTAAAGTAAAAAGAATTTGGGCTTTATATCCCAACAATGTTAGTAATTGAATAAGATTTTAATATCTTTCAATTAGTGTTTCAAAGTGTAAATACTTCAGGTGTGTGCGTCAATGTATTTGTATCCATGGATACTTCACTGATTTTTGAGGTGGAAATAATCTGAAGGTCAGAAATGTGAAACCTCATATTAATTCCTTTCTTCTTCGGTGGCTTTTTTGTCAGAGTCAAAGGAAAAGAATTGAAAGTAAAAAAAAATTTCCTCGCTCTTTTTCGGGAATATCCACACGTGCCCCTGGACTTTCGATGCCACGACAGGCAAGGAATTAGTGACGAATGCTTTTCACATACTTTAATGCGACTTTGCACTGCCGTGCAGCATCATTGGCCTCTAATATTCCTAAATTTATCTTACGTTTTGAATTAGAAAGTAATATTAAAGTTGATTTTCCCAACGTTGGACCTTAATTATATCCTGATTTTCGTTCAACTTTCTTTGTTCTTCCCATACATTACCATAGTTTCTACGCATCTTTGTTCCCACACCTTCCTTATTATTGGTTTTGGCGATCGCTTAGTAAATCTTGTGCAATTTAACAAATGCTCTTGTATATCACCCAGTTTTTTATCATATTGTCTGTTATTCCGCTATTTCCAGCGATGTTTTTGGTCTCTTTTACACAGTATTGACTTCTGAAGTTTTTCAATTATAGCTTAACATTAGTGTGATCATTTTCATTAAATCCAATTTGTTTTGTGTCGACTTTAAATTACCATTTTCCCTGGTATATTTTGGTGTCTTTTTGATCGTGCTACAGTTGTTCTATCCCTCAATTCTCCTCATTAGCTCTCTCAATCCAAGTATTTCCTATACTTTTTAATCTTTCCAATATAATTCCATTTACGTTAGCTTCCCATTTATAGATGTTGTTTTTCTTTTTCATCGTTAAGTATCCATATCAGAATGCCCCTATGGATGTAATTACTGTAATATAATTCTTACTTTTCACCTGGAAAGATGTTTCTATTTCACTGCATTGATATTCTACAAATCTATGAGATGATTGCAGTTCACTCATTCTGTTTTTATCATTTTCCCAGAGAAATAAGTTAAAAATATTCAGTGCAAAAATCTTAAATTGCATGGTCGTGATTTTTGTTGGCGACGGGATTTATCTGCTATCCTTTGGTCGTGGGTTCTAATTCGATTCTTGATTTTTCTAGACTAAGAGCCGTAATACAGGTATATGGATTACCAGATCGTTCGTGAAAAAATGAAAAAATGGATACTATGAATTTCATATGAAAAAGTATAAATAGCCATGAACTAAGAAAAATGCTCCAGCTGAAATGGACGCTCAATATGATAATTAATTATATTATTTGTATTTCCTCCCATTAATTTCTATTTTACGGAAATTATCTCATACCCGGTTATTTTCATTTCATCTGTCAATCGTCTGGCCGAGGTCTTCCGCTTCCTCATTTTAACTTACTATTTCCTCTTAATGTCTGCTGCCCTCAGATTTTTCTTGGTCTCTAACATCGAAATGCATCTTTTACTATTCCTTTTAATAAAAACAGTACCCCTTAATTTTAATGTGAGAGTTAAAGGCTGATTAATCACGGGTGTAATTATTTTAAATTTTTTCTTAACGGTCTTAACGGTTGGTCGCGTGGCGTCTACTAGACGCCAGGCCATTTTCATATCTCTGCCCATATCGTATTTTCACAGCTAGGAAACTCATATTCCTTGTGTTTTATCATTTTATGATTCTGAAATAGTACCCAATATATATTTTATTTAATAGTGCCCAATATATATTTTATAATATACATATATATATATTGTCACACTTATGGAATTAATATTGATATTTAGTTGTATTTGGAGTATGGTAGACGCGAAAACTTCAGTTTCAATACGTTACATACCAATAGGCTCGTGATATTCATCGCAAAGTCTTTAATTACCTTTATGGTATATATACACTAGCAACTATTTAACAGTATTAAATTTTGGATATGCATCTTGTTGCTACGATTTTTTATCGTAATCAATTTAACACCTGATTGAAACTATTATTGCGAAGAATTTACTATGGTTCTCACATAATGTGAGTGAACTTAGGCGTATAACATACTGTTTTCTCCTCTGATATATACATTTATGGCCGCATATAACATGGTTGTAGATGCACGACATTAACCGTAAACATACATGTAACAATGCTGTGGTTGCATCGAATTATAACTTTCCAGTCCGATAGGAGATATTTTGGTTGAAGTTCAACTGAACGCGCTATCAATATAAAATGTCTCCAGCATGAATTATTACCCCTGGAGTCAAAAGTTACGTTAGGTTATTAATAAAATCCGTACTGTGAAACTGTGAAAAATCTTTTAAAAAAATATTTTTGCACCTACTGTTCGAATTAAACATTTTGATATAATTTCGATGAAAGAAAAACTATAAGAAATTTCAAAATAAGTGGTATTTAGTCTTTTATAAGTACAAAAATTTCCATCACTATCATGCATAAATTGCTGTCCATTCTTGAAATTAGGTATTTAATGAATGATTTATTGTAGCTAAAAGAGTTATTTCCACTTTCATGCATTTTGTTTAACCATTCCAAAATGGTGTCTGTGAGACGCCATTATTAAAAAATAACTTCCTCCGTAATGACAAAGCTTTAAAAAGAATGCGAAATGCTGAGGATGTTATCATGCCTGAGTAGTGAGGAAATTCAAAGCCTTTGCAGACATTCAACGAGGCGGTACGTATCAATTTCTCCAGCATCAATTCACAGAGACGGCTCAGTTTCATTCAGCCGCTAGCATAAATTTCTTTAATGTCTCTCTTTAATTTCACTCGTAGCTTGGCGTGGGTTTATTTTAAGGCATTTGTTTTATAAATTTCGATTTGTATGCAAGCATTTAGTCTCCAAAAATAATCTAGCTTTCACTTTCCCCTCCAATATTTGTCCTTTACTTCGTTTCCTCCCACAATCAAACTACTTTTTATCGAAATATTAGTCAGCTGCATCAAGGACGATAGGTACTTAAGCAGATTATATATTGTCCTTTGAGTTGTTTAGTATTTTTCTTTCTGAATAAGATATTTTTGTGAGAAATTTATTCATTTCAAAGGACTGGATGGACTGGAATAAGTGGCCTTGAATGTTTTAGGCGTCCTATGAGTGTGCATAGTTACCATTCTTGGAAAGGTGATTTTACAATATCTTCACTTTCAATTTCTTGAAATGTTTTTCATGCCAAAGTCGTACATAATATTCAAGAATATTTTTTTCTAATGCACTTTTCTAATTAGTTGAAGTATTATTTAAGGGGATGATTCTCGAAAATATATTTTT